>NC_058374.1:106282500-107733750 GCF_018350175.1 Felis catus
GGATGGATGTGCTCAAGTGTAGGGAGGCAGTGTGTGGTATAAGCAAGTTAGGTAGGGTGCTGTGCTGATTCCTGTAGGTGGCCATGTGTTTATGCTGGAAGGGTGGGGGAGGGAAATGGTGCCTGTCAGCTCCTTTACTCCTAGAGGTGTCCCCCAAAGATCTCTGTTCCTCCAGGACATGCTCTCAGATTAATAAATAACTCTCTCTCCCAAATGCTCCAGGTGTTTTTCAAACTGTAGCTTCTATGCTGTATCTCTGCAGGCTGTTTATTGTGCTGTCTCTTTAAAGGTAGGGATTCAGTTTTCTTTTGTCCCACTGACTCTCCCAGAGCTGAGATGGCTGATTTTTTAAATCCCATATTTTAAGTCCTACTGGTTGTACAAACTCACACAATTTAGCATCTGGTTTTCAAAGCCAAATATTATGGGAGTTAATCTTCCCGGGGCAGGCTTTTCAGTGTGATAGTCTGTTTCTTTCCCCTCTTTGCATCAGCAGCTCATTCCCTCAAATGGACAGTCCCACAGATCTGTTTAGTTCTCAACCACGTCTCTGCCCTTCTTGCCCTCTTTGATGTGGGCTTTTCTCTACATTTAGTTTTGGAGTTTGTTCTGCCAATCTTTGGGTCATTTTCTGGGTTATTTACTCTGGTGTGAGTTTTATCTAGTTGTATCCATGGGATGAGGTGAGCTTAGGGTCCTCTTGTTCCACCATCTTCCCAGACTCTTCCCTGTGATTGATGTCTTTCTATAGTGTTATGCTTGTCTTTCTCTTTATTTTTAGTGTATTTATTCAAGGTGTTGGGTTAGTGGTTACAATAGGTTCATAAATCAGATTCTAAGTATACCTAAGTATACAGCACTATATACTGTACTAAGTTTATGGTCACTTAAGTCAAACAGATTTTAAAAGAATTTCTTTATTTTTATCCTCCCCATGTTTTACATATATGCTACATCTTTGTATGAGCAATTAACATCTTTGATTCATAATTCTGTTACTTCTAATTGTGGCCTTTTTTCCGCCTAAGGAAGTCCCATGGACATTTCTTATAAAGCTGATTCACTAGTGATGAGCTCCTTTAACTTTTGTTTGTCTGGGAAACTTTTTATCTCCCCTGTTGTAAATGATAACCTTGTCAGGTGGAGTATTCTTGGGTTTGGTTTTTTGTTGTTGTTGTTCCTTTTAGCTCTTTGAATATATCATGCCACTCGTTTGTGGCCTGCAAAATTTCTCCTCAAAAATCACTGGATAGTCTTATGGGGTTTCCTTTGTACCTAATTTTTTGCTTCTCTCTTGATGCTTTTTAAAATTATCTCTTTAGCCTTTAACATTTTAATTATTTCGTGTCATGGGTGGATCTCCTCAGGTTCATCTTATTTGGAATTCTCTGTGCTTGCTGAATCTGGATGTCTGTTTTCTTCCCCAGGTTAGTAAAGTTTTCAGCTATTATTTCATCAAATAAGTTTTCTGCCCTTTCTCTGTCTTTTCTCTTTTTTGGGTTCCTATAATATGAATGTTCATTCACTTGATGCTTTTTTTTCTTTTTACTTTTCAGCTTGGGTGCGATCATTACACTGTTTCCAAATTGCTGAGCTATTATCCTGTATTGGCTAATCTACTGTTGATGATTTCTAGTGTTTTTTTCATTTCAGTTATTGTTATCTTCAACTCTGATTGGCTTTTTTTTTTTTTTGGTGTTTTCTGCCTCTTTGTTGAAATTCTGAGTTTTTCCACTCTTTTTTCTAGTCCAGTGAGCATATTTACAATGATTACTTTAAACTCTTTATCAAACACATTGTTTATCTCTATTTCATTTAGTTCTTTGAGATTTCATCTTGTTTTTTCATTTGGAGCATATTCCTCTGTCTCTCCATTTTGCTTGATTTTCTGAGTTTGTTTCTATGAATTATATGGAACATGTACTTCTCCTAAATTTGAAGAAATAGTTGTATATATATATATATATATATATATATATATATATAGTCATCTCCTTTGTAGACTGTATGTGCCTGGTGACTTTAGCTAGTTGGCTGGAGCTGTGGCTGATGTTGTCTGGGGTTCCAGGGCACTCTGTGATAGTCTGCCCTGGTGGGAAGGCTGGAGCTAAAGTATGGGACAGGGTGGTCCCAGGGTTTTCCATGTGAAGGGCACACTGACAAGATAATTGAAGCTAAAGTAGGTACAAGCTAGGGTATCCTGGGGTTCTCTACACAGAAACTGCCTTGGTGAGGTGGTTGGATCCAAGGCAGAATGCAGGCCAAGGAGTCCCAGGGTGCTCTGTGCAGGGGCACCTTGGTAGTACAACTGTAGCTGAAGTGGGCATGGTCTGGCTTGGTCCCAGGGCTCTCTACACAGACAGCACCCTGGGAGGATAGCTCAAGCTGAAGGGGGTGCAAACTACAGCATCCTGGGGCTCTCTAACTAGCACACATCCTGGTAGGACAACTGAAGCTGAAGATTGTGCCAGCCAGAATGTCTCAGGGTGCTCAGTGAAGTGGATGCCCTGGTTGAGTGACTAAAGATGGAGTAGGCACAGGCCAGGAGTTCCTGTGTTGCTCCACCCTAGTAGAGCAGCTAGAGCTAAAGCAGGTATAAGCTAGGAGGTTCTGGAACACTGCCCCCCCTACCCCGTGAGGGTGCTCTAACAAGCCATCTGGAGCCAAAATGATGTGGGCCTAGAATGTTCTAGGGGTGGTTTTCATGTGGTCACCATGGCACCATGACTAGAGCTGTAGTGAGCATTGACCAGTGGTATCCCAGTGTGCATTGGCCTGGGATTACCTTGGTGGGATGGCCAGAGCTGATATGGATTAGGGACCTGGTGCTCACTGAGGCAGTAGGCCAGTTAGGGTGCCTGGACCCTGTTCCCATCCATGCTGTCAAGGTAAAGGGAAAATGTAAACCATGGTTCTTGCCAACCCCTCTGATCCAGAGTGTTTCAGCAGCAGCCCCACCATTTGACAGGGTCTAGGGCTAGATCCTCTATATTCTAGTTACTCTTTTAAACTGTGGGTTTTTATTTCTGACCCCAGGGTGTCTGGGGCAGTATGGGCTAGGGACCCATGGCTCACTGAAATGGCTGGCCACCTGTGGCACCTGGACCTTGTTCCCTTCTGTACTATCATGGTGAATGAGGAACATAAACCATAGTGCTTGTGTAAACCATAGCCCTTCTGATATGGAGAGAATTACAACAACTCCCCTGCCTTTTGTGGCATTCTAGGACTGGATCTTTTATATGCTAGTTTTCATTTTAAAACAAGGCTTTTTTTTTCCTGTGCTCTAGGGCAGCCAAATCTGCTTACGGTCTTTCAGTACTGTATCTCCCCACTACTGTTCACAACATCAGTAACTCCTTTGTTACTGTGTCTCTGTCTTCTGATTCTCTATGTGGTCTGTCTTTTGTTGTGCATAAGCTGTTGTCAGCCTTCATTCTTCTTCAGGAGGAATTGTTCCATAAATAGGTATAGATTTGCTGTGTTGGTGAAAGAGGTGAGTTCTGAGTCTTCCTATGTTGCTATCTTGGACCTGAACAACTCTCTGATCCCTGTTTTAAGCACTATACTGCCCAAGCAATCAATTATATCTTACTTTTATTGATCATAAACCTTCACAATACATTATGCACATGGGGAGCATTAAAAAATTCCAATGCCCAGACAATATTCCAGACTTATTAAATCAGAATTTCTGGTAGTAGGACAAAGGTATCAGTATATTTTAAGGGTGAATCCAATATGTAGACAGATTTGAGAACCAATGGTTTAGTTGAAGAATCTTTTGCTTGTTTGTTTTTGATTTGGGGTAAAAATAAGCACTGGTTCCCTAATAGGGAAGAAAGCACTGAGGAATTTAAAAAATGTGCAAAGTACAGAATCTAGGGATTTCCAAGAATGGAACTCTGTTTTGTAACAGTGGATTGAATAAAGGTAGAAATGTGAATTCTTAACCTGTTACTCTACTAGTTTTGTGAGCTCAGAGATGCTATTAAATTCTGTGCAATCTCAAGATCTTTATTTCTAATAGGAGTTAAATATACACCCTGTAGTTTGTTATAAAGAAAGACATAACAAATGTAAGGTAACTGTTAAATTAACAGTTAATATGGTATTGTTAATTATAAAGGCTTATATCAGTGGTTACTTCAAGGCCACTGCAACTCTTAATTGCATACAATTGTATAATACTCTCTAATTGTGGAATTCTCTAAGGGACAGGCCTCTTTTGCCTTGTCCATGGCTAGAATTGTAGCCCTCCTAAAAAGGCCTGATACAGACTATCACTTAAAAATATTAAGTGGGTGGGGTGCCTGGATGGCTCAGTTGGTCAAGCATCTGACTCCCGATTTCAGCTCATGTCATGATCCCAGGGTCTAGATCAAGCCTCGCATCAGTCTCTATGCTGAGCATGGAGCCTGCTTCAGATTCCCTCTTTCCTTCTGAGTCTCTCCCCCAGTCAGCACACACTCTCTCTCAAACGAAGAAAAAATTAAATGGGTGGATAAATAAAAGTGTCATGTAGCATAATCTTATTGGTATAAAATAGAAGGATGACAGCAGGTTATATGTTTCTTTTGTGCTTTCTTATAATCTCTTTTTCTCTTACTTGATAATATAATAATAACAATATCCTTCTATGAGTCAGGTACTGTTCTAAGAACTTTACAAGATTAGTACTTACAATCCTATGAATTGTGTATTACATTATTTTTCCAGATGAGAGTGGTGAGGAATAGAGAGGTTAAGTCATTTTCCATGTCATATAGATAGAAAGCTGTTGCCTTGGGATTTGAGTTTAAGAGAATAGATCGGCGAATAAATATTATCATTTCACCTGTTCAGAAGTAGCCATTGCCATTTCTATGAACTACTTGAAGTCCTTGAATCAGTTGTTAATCTCTTAAAGTTCCAAACAATTTTAATCCTCTAGGTTTCTTGAGAACTAGTCATAACTGAGGGGAAAAAATTGTGTAAAGAGATATAATCATTATAGTTGCCTGAAAAATACTTTTTACTTTATGATGTTATTAATTTTTATTTGGCTTGGACAAAAACACATGGACTCAAATCAATACTGCTATTATTTCTGTTCTATTTGGATATTCTACTGCTGGAAGCAATGATATATTTAGACTTTTCCTCTTTAATATTATGTCACAGTTCATTAAAGATTTAACAGTCATATTTAAGAGTCTTTACATTGGAACATTAGGTTTTACTTATTAAAAAATGCTCATTACTTGTAAGGTATTCATTAAATGAGAGCTCACAGAGTTTGATTTTCTAAAAAGTAGTGATAGGAAGACGTATGAAATGGATTAGGCAATTTGATTTTCCTTAAAACTCTTTAAAAGATAGAAATCATATCAAGATAAAATTTCTCTGGACAACACAGAACTCAAGAAAACACCAGATATATTTCTGACCTTTAATTTATAATGAGAAAAATATCCTCCAAGTCTGAAGTTACTTTCATATGGATAAGTAAAATGGCTGATTGCCTTTTAAATGGTAGGGGTTTTTTTTCCAATACTATATTTGTAATAATTTTTAACTGAGTTGTAAGTCTATCTCAGCTTTATTAGTTTTGGGTTGTATGGTTATAGGCAAATAAAGAGGATTGAATTGCAAAAATATTTTCATGTATCTCAGCAAAACACAACTGGAATTGTTGCCATTCCTAATGTTGAGGAAATTGTTGCCATTCCTAATAATATCAATATGTTTGTCCAAGATGGATGGTACATGGTTTTGATGATGAGCGACTGGCCTATGTAAGATTTGGAGAAATAAAATGGCCAAGCTCTCTCATTCCAGCAGCAGATGTTTCTCTGCTAATATTGAAACAAACATTTCCCTTGGAAACATCTGTCAGAATAACAGGTCTATAACTGAAATGAACGTTGAGGATATTAGAATGTGCCAATTAAAAAAACACTCATTTGCTGAAAAAAAAAAGACGATTTAAAAATAAAAGACTTTGAGGCACATTTAAATGCATAAATCTAAACTATAAATCCCAGTTAACAATATATATCATTAAATGTGTAGAGTATTGCACAACATTATGTGTAAGCAGCTGCTTTTATGTGATATTTAACTTGAAACACTGAATATATCTATTTATGGTTTCTGTTTGTGCACCTTGCCAAACAATATGGCTAATCTTTTAATTTGCATAGTTTTGATTTAATCTAACAAAGAATTAAAACATGATCTATGAAGAAAGTATAAGAGAGATGTTTAATATTTTGGAAAGTAGGATTTAAAAAAAAATACTCGTTTTGTGCAGGCATAACATGGAGCTATATCTCTACAGAGGCCCATACTAAATTTAATTTCAAAAAAAATAATTTCAAAAAAACACAAAACACTGAATGTTTTCTTAGAAGTTGACTTCAATGGTGCATAAAACTAAAGAACTTGGATCTCTTCAACCAGTTCAATGTATTGATCTCATTTATCCCATTGGCAAAAATACTTAGTTAATGTAATTCGTACTTACAAAGATTAATTTAATAGTGATATACTTGAAAAAAATCACATCTACTCTTTCTCCATAAGTACAACTGCATTTTAAAATGTAATTTTTAAAAATGCTTTTATTTATTTTTGAGAGAGAGAGTGTGTGCACACACATGTGTGCACACAAGTTGGGGAAGGACAAAGAGAGAGGGAGACAGAGGATTCAAAGCAAACTCTGAGCTGACAGCAGAGAGCCCAATGCAGGGCTGAAATTCACAAACTCGGAGATCATGACCTGAGTGGAAGTCGGATGCTTAACCAACTGAGCCACCCAGGCACCCCAAGATGCAATTTTAAACTTTGACTTTTTCATACAGACCCACATCATCAAGTTTTTGTAGTCACCTCTGTGCTTCTGCCCAGATTCACATTGCAGTTCCTCACCTTTCAATCAAGCAAAATGTGACACAGGATCTGTGTGTTTACCTTTTACTCTTAGGCACACAAGGAGACCGTATTTTCCATTCTCCTTACGGTTTTTCATGGAATGTGGACAAGGGTGATTAATAAATGTCACTTCAAGGTTCAGCTTCCAAAAATCTATATGTAATATTTGACTCTCTTAATATTTATTCAGTAAATGAATGGAGATACTGGATGAGGTCTGAGCCACAAGAGGTAAAAAGCCTGCTCTTTGAATAATCACCTGAAGTGCTTGCCAACAGGAACATCTGCATTGGAGCAAGGAATACACTTATTATATGTTGCTACTAAGATTTTCAGATTTGTTATTACAGCAGCTAGGATTATTTGCTCTAA
Organism: Felis catus; assembly: GCF_018350175.1. NCBI lineage: Eukaryota > Metazoa > Chordata > Mammalia > Carnivora > Felidae > Felis > Felis catus. Next base: position 106,289,788 of record NC_058374.1, read on the forward strand.
GGCACACCAATAAATTACAAATTATCACCTCAATGTTTATATGCAGAATATAGTGTCATTTCAAATTCTAAAGTCTTCGAACAGAATTTTAATATGTGTTTCCAGTCAGTTCTCCTTTGCAACATTCTGGTTTTTCTGTCAATGTTATCATCATGCTGGAAGTTAGTTGTCAAATATATATACCTCTCTAGTTTGGGATTTCAGTGAGACTGAGAACAGGGGCATTTCAGAATCTGACCATAGAAGAATTAATTCCTCTACAGATATTTGATACATTCAGTTGTTATATTTTATGAGATATGATTTGGCAGCAAATCAAATTCTTTATCATGATATTTATACTATAGTATAACATCTTAGAACTCGGAAAGGCAGCTAGCTAAGGCTATAACAACTATATTCTAGCACAACATAATTTAAAATCTTTGAGATTATTGTATTAGTTCATGCTCATCAGAATGCATTAGAATAATGTATTAGTATCGTCATGAAAGCTATCCAGATACTCAGTTCCTGATCTCATGGCAGTGATAACTCATATGGATGTCATTGAGGAGTAAGATAAAGTAAGAAAAACCTCCAATCACATGAGTCATGCCATGTCTCTGCATGTAGACAATGTGTGTAATTCTTAACCCCCTCCCCCTTGCTCTTGAAAATAATCAAAGGAATAGCTCCAGACATGTGTATTACAAAGAACTGGTAAGTTTCTACCACTGTGGCAAGGCTGGCAGCTGGGCTACAGTTGTTAGAATGCCAAATGCCAGACGTGGTGTGATTAAATCCAGTATCTAATCATTTTGTTACAGTAAATTCACAAAGCAGTCTGATTACAGCATGCCCTGTCTTCATGGTGGTACACATGTTATACATTTGCTATAAAATTGCTAGTGTGAATTTGTAACCAAAACATATTGTTTAAAACGTATTGTTTATGAAAGAATTGTTTCCTTTATGTTTTTTAAAAACTGATTTACATACTATAGTCCTTCTGGTAAAAGCCATATTAATTAGACACCTAACTATTTTACTTTAGCTTTTGCTTTCGTATTTAACTAGAAGTTCATTTTTTCTGGGCTTTTCTTTCTGCTTACAATCAAATTTTCCTATCTAAGATGTAGAAGTTAACTATTTAAAACTATAATATTCAAATAACACTTAGAAGAAATATATATTTACTTATTTTCTGAAATACAAATATTAGAGTTGTTTAATATGTACATATTAACAAGTTTACAAAAATAGATTCTGTAGCTTTAGGATATAATAGAAGAAATAGAGTTACAAGTTACTTTAATATCTTGGCCAAGAAAATATATAGAAACATTTTAAGAAAATATATCACATCATTTTATTTGTTTATGCATACCACACTAATAGGCAATAGAACACATTTATCAAACTCTCTTGACAATGTGTAATACGTTAAATGAATCATTAATATTTGGCTGTGAATCTGTTTTTATAGTGCTCTTTGTTGTCAATAGTAGTGTATTTGCTATAAGTATTCTTTTAGCCCTTTTCTACGTGAGAAAAACGTATCTAAAATTTGACTTCTATTTTTCCTTTGAGGCAGTTTCCTTCCTTATTTTGTCATTGTATTTAAATGTTATCAATCCTGATTAATTGGGAGAAAATCTGTGATTTTTTGTATTTCACTGAGAGGAGATCATGGAATGAAAATTTGGGGTCTATTAATGTATCAAATTAGCCAGAAACATGTTTGTGAACAGAGTCTATTTTAAACTATCAACACACATTTTAATGGATGTTTGCCGCAAATCCTGCCATTTAGTTTCTAGCTGGACATTTCACATCACACCAAGGAAGTTCCATATTTGGCTCCTTACCTGTGAGCACTCTTCCTGCTCTCACTCCTATGGATTGTATTGTCTTCAGAGCTATTCTGTCTCTTACATCATGAATTCCTCCTGATTTTTCTCACCAGCTTGTCTTTCCTCTCCACCCAAGTATGAAACATCCAACTCTGTACTCATACTTGGATAAACAGATTAACATGCAAAATTGATCTCAATGTCCCCTTCCAAGCCTACTGCTGCCACACTGATCCTCATTTCAATAAAAAGCATTATCAGATCTTCACGTTTTCAGCCTCCAATCTTAAAAGTCATCCTTGTATCCTTATTCTGTCATACTTCACATCTATTCCATCCATTAATTGTGTAGTTGTAACTTTAAAATATGTCCATAATCTAGCATTCCTTTTTATCTCTTCTGCTGTCGTTCTCATCCAAATGACCACCTTCTCTCGTTTTGAACTTTACCCTGCAGTCCTAAGTGGTCCTACCTTTTTTCTACTCTTGCCCCACAGATAGTCTTTTCACACAGCAGCTGAGCAAATCATGTCAATCTCCACACTGAAAAATTTCCAATGAGCTCATGTAATATTTGGAATAAAATCTGACATCCCAGAGATGCCCTCAAGGCCTTACATAATTTGGCCATTGTTTCTGCTTTATCTCCTACACTTATTTTATTTGTTTGTTTGTTTGTTAAGTCCACTGTGGCCACTCTGGACTTCTTGCTATTCTTTGAAATGTTCAAGCTCAGTCCACCCCAAGGAATTTGCATTTATATGTTCTCTCGGACAGAATGTTATCTTCAAATTAAAGACTTCTTCCTAAACTTCATTCAGTGTTCTGTTTAAATATTCCCCTTTCCTGGGGCACCTGGGTGGCTCAGTTGGTTAAACATCCATCTTTGGCCCAGATCATGATCTCAAAGTCCATGAGTTCAAGCCCTGAATCAGGCTCTGTGCTGACAGTTCAGAGCCTGGAGCCTACTTAGGATTCTGTGTCTCTTTCTCTCTCTGTCCCTCCCCTGCTTGCACTGCGCGCGCGCGCGTGTGTGTGTGTGTGTGTGTGTGTGTGTGTGTGTCAAAAATAAATAAACATTAAAAAAAATTCCCCTTTCCTGGTCATCTCATTCTCCAGCCCCAGTCATGACCTAACCCCTTACACATACTTTCTTTTCTTAATAGCTTTTACCACTACCTAGAATTATAGTGTTTAGTTTTTATTGTCTGTCTTCTCCGTGAAGGTGTTCAGATTGTGTCACCCTAAAATATGGAACTTTCTCACATACTATTTTGAATTAAAGTTACTTGAGAAAAAGCAGGTGCAAGAAGGGCCCTCTGAACCTCTTTTTTTTCCCTGAGAGTAGGAGATAATACCCCTTCCCTATACCACAAGGAATGAAGACATTCTTATCATCAGAGATGGGGAATCAAGGCTGAGAAATCTGTACACAGTAACATTGTGAAGTTAACCCTTACCTTCCTATTCAGTTCTCAACAATTTACTACCTCTAACCCAGCCCCTTAGGGACTTTTCCAATATATTGTTTATTTATAAATTCTTAATTGTTTATTTTTAAATTCTTCACCAATTTATTGTTTATTTGTCTAAGATATAAAAGCTTTCTGCTTGAGTCACTTCTTCAGGTCTTTATTCTTCTGTGAAGGCCTCCATTTATATGTGAAAATTTACTAAAACTTGTGTGCTTTTCTCCTGTTTCTTACTATGTCAGGTTGATTCTAAGGCTCAGCTGGAGCCTCTTCACCCAAAGAGTTTGGAGGAGATCTTTTCCTTCCTTTCATCTATTAAAATTTAACTCTATGAAGTATGGTCTCTGTCTTGTTGACTGTAGTATTTTCATTGTCCTCAAAAGTTTCAACAAATGTTGGCTGAATAAGTAAATAACTAAATAAAACCATAAATTACAACTCATATATTTTTATCATAGCTAGTTGATAATGATCCTTTTAGTTATTCTGATCAAAGTACAATTTATTCTTCTACCTCTGAGCCACTTAAACACCAGGAAAGGACCTACAGTACACAACTCTAGTTTTTTTCATGGTTTCTCTCTTAATTAACTATGTTGATCTGCTTCCAGCTCACCCCTCTGCCTCAGCTACTAACTAGCTTCAGGGGAAAGTTAACTTTATTGAGCGTCATCTGTAGCAGTAATTTTTAAACTTTATCATGTGTCAGAATCACCTGAGAGCAGGGGCACTTGGATGGCTCAGTTGGTTGGGCGCCCGATTTCAGCTCAGGTCATGATATCCCAGTTGGTGAGTTCGAGCCCTGCGTTGGGCTCTGTGCTGACAGCTCAGAGCCTGGAGCCTGCTTCAAATTCTGTGTCTCCTTCTCTCTCTGTCCTGCTCATGCTCTGTCTCTCTCTGTCTCTCAATAATAAATGAACATTAAAATTTTTTTTTGTAAAAAGAATCACCTGAGAGCTTATTAAAACAAAAATGTCAGGGCCTGTACCCCAGAGTCTCTCCTTTAGTGGGTCCTGGGTGTGGTTGGAAAATTTGTATTGTTAATTAGCCTTCAAGTATAGCTGATTTTACCAGTCTGGGGACCACAATTTGAGAATCCTTTATAAGAATGGATGATGGCCATCTCCTTTTGTTGACTTCCTTCCAGATAGGCCTGGGGAAACTGCGGTGAAAGTTTTCTATAGAACAGGATAAGGAATGGGAACCAGGGCTCTGCTAGCTGTGTATATTTGCTGGAAAAGTACAGCTGTGAGAGGAAGTGTCCTGAAGAGTTTTCTGGGCAGTATTTCAAATTTCAAATTTGCCAAAATGAGGAAGAAGAGGTTAAAACTGAAAAGGTAGAAATAAGAACAAAGAGAAGGACAGAAAGGAGGAGGAAAAAGAAGTGGGAGGGGATTTGGAACAACTGAGATGCTGACCTATGTAGAGACTCTGAAAATACACAGAATTCCTGAAATGCCTGAAGGAACCAGCTGAAGCTAATTTGGAGAAGTTGGTGTTTCCAGTAAACGTTCCTATGGTATTTATGGATTCAGATTGAGAGAGAATTGTATGGGGGCATGAGAAAGAGAATAAAGAAACTAACACAAAGCAGAGATCCCTCATCTCCATCATATTTAAAGACTTTGATACAGTTGGTGGATTCTCACAACCCGAATCTGCTATTAGGTTCCTAGGGTTGTCTTAATAAGGTGCCATAAACTTGGTGGCTAAAACAACAGATATTTGTTCTATGACAGTTCTGCAGACTCGAAGTTCAAACTCAAGGTGTCAGTGAGGCCATGCTTTCTCTGTAGATCTAGGGGAGAATGCTTTGTCTTTTCTTAGCTCTGAGTGGTGGCCCACAGCCTTTGGTGTTTCTTGGCTTGTGGCTGCATTATTCCAATTGCTGTTTCTATGATCACATGGCATTCTCCTCATGTCATCCATTTTTCATACTGTTTCTGTGTCTTCTATTGGTGTTTTCATAAAAATTAAGTTTAAAAGCAAAACTATTTTGGAAAATATTTTAAGTGAGGAAAGATTTGAGCCTTCCTTTCATTTTGGGTGTGACTCCCCCAGTACTTACTCTTTGCAAATAATCACTTGTGATCTACTTGTTACTATCCTCGTGTTGTCTTACCTGTCTTCTCTGTGTTCTTTACCCCCTGGTTCACCTAAACTTGAGAGCTTCTAATGCTTTATCACAAGTCTTCAGTCAGGTATAAAGTCTCAACTATCAAAACCATTAACCTAGTGGATTTTGATGGGAATATACAAATCATCACATCCCAGGGATTAATAATAATACCCAAAAGCTTACATATATGTAATGATTGCTAAGTGTCTGTTACAGTTCTGAGTGTTTTATACATTAACAGGCTGATTTGATTTTTTTACCTATTTGAAATTTAAAAAAAAAGAAAATATGCCCCTCACCCCAGCTTTATTATTGTAATCCCAGTGTGGTTTTTTTTTCATTTTTTTTCAACGTTTATTTATTTTTGGGACAGAGAGAGACAGAGCATGAACGGGGGAGGGGCAGAGAGAGAGGGAGACACAGAATCGGAAACAGGCTCCAGGCTCTGAGCCATCAGCCCAGAGCCCGATGCGGGGCTCGAACTCACGGAGCGCGAGATCGTGACCTGGCTGAAGTCGGACGCTTAACCGACTGCACCACCCAGTCGCCCCAATCCCAGTGTGTTTTAATAGCTATAGTGAAGGATGAGAAAGTCAATTTGTCAATAAATGGAATGGGCAAAATTAATTCTGTATCCGATAGGTGTTTTAGTATTCTTCAAACAGGACTGTGGAGGTGGTTATCTACTCTATTGCCTACCTTTATGTATCACTTTTATTTCTACCCTCCTATTCAATCTAATTCATATAAAATAAGGATATAATCATTATTTTGCTAAAATATGACTTAATTTTCCAAATTTTGTATGTGTATGTATGTGTATAAAGAAAGGCATATCTGTTTATAGAAATTCCTGAGTTTAATGAAATTATTTATTTTGGGCAAAAAGTAATTTTTTTTTTAATTTTTAACGTTTTATTTATTTTTGAGACAGGGAGATACAGAGCATGAACAGGGGAGGGTCAGAGAGAGGGAGACACAGAATCTGAAACAGGCTCCAGGCTCTGAGCTGTCAGCACAGAGCCTGACGCGGGGCTCGAACTCACGGACCGCGAGATCATGACCTGAGCCGAAGTCGGCCGCTCAACCGACTGAGCCACCCAGGCGCCCCTGGGCAAAAAGTAATTTTTAATATTAGACTTTTATCATGTCAATAAAATCAGTGTAAACTATTTTGAATGGCTCCTGATTTCTACAAAATCTTACTAAATTTTTTTTTTCTTGATGAAAATGTTTTAAATTTTGCTGAAGTTTTTCCAAGCAGAGCCTTTTGAGTGCTACAGCATGCCCCTCCTATGGCAAAGCTTCTTTATAACTATATATAGTAATATCAGGTTTATTGGAGATTCTCAGCTTTATGAAGTACACACTTGAAAAGAATTTATTTTCTTTAATCAATGCCCCCAACTGTGCAATGTCAATTTTCCTTCCCTGCTGGGTAGCAGATTTCTAATGACGTCTTGGGCAGATTCCATAACCTGTTTTTACTTTATTAAAAAAATCTAGTTTGCAACTCCAATCTCATATCCTCTCCTCATCACAAGGCAAGCATGGTTTGGGGCCTAGGAACTTGCAAAGAAGTGTGATCTGCTTTCTCATTTCCTTACTATCAACAAGAGTCAAATGGAAGGTCATAGTCTGTCTCTCTGGGACATATGTCTCACTTCTGTCTTCTGCTTGTATGCTTCTAGCTGCTCTGGGAAAAAATACAGAGCAAAGAGACAGGAATCTCTTTGTTTTATTTGGCTTGAAGGGACAGTGTTGTTTCTTTTACTGTCAACTATCTTATTCTGGACAATGCTGATAGGGCATCATAGTCCTGGGTGATAGACCTCTAACTTGGTAGGCCTGTTGGGAATATCTGCACTGTAAATTTTCCTTATTTATCATTACATATATTCATTTAACACACTTGTATAGCTCTTATTCTGTACTGTAACATGCTCCGCATGGTTTATAAATAGTTATTCAATTGTCTAAAAATTATATGAAGTAGGTGCTGCTGTTATTTTTCTTTTTCCTTTAATGTTAGAGAGAGAGTAAGCAGGGGAGAGGGGCAGGAGGAGAGAAGAGTATCTCAAGTAGGTTCCATGCTCAGCACAGAGCCTGATGTGGGGCTAGATCCCTCGACCCTGGGCTCATGACCTGAGCCGACATCAAGAGTCCAGTGCTCAACTGACTGAGCCACCCAAACACACCAAGTACTGCTATTATTTTGATAGGAAAACTAAGCAAATTGTGCAAGATTGAATATCTAGTAATTAACTGACTTTGGATTTGAACCCAGACAATCTGGCTCCAATGCCCTTAAATAGTATATTAGGATGCCTTTGTGTGGTTGTCTCTGGCTTCAGACAACAATTTAATAGAAAATTGGTAATAATGGTCTGGAGCCAAAAGTTTTCTAGACTAAAGATATAATTTTATAGATTTAGGAGTCATCCATATATATATTTGATTTTTGAGTTGCGAGAGTATATGAAATCTCTGAAGGGGAGAACCCAAATGGGGAAGACAGTACTATTTAACAAACATGAAGGACACCAGAGAAGAAGATTTTAAAGGACCAGAGAGATCAGAAGATTTAGTATCTACAACATACAGAAACATGGACATCTCTAGACAAGCCAATAGCTGGGTGTCCATTCCAACCTCACTATTAGTGGCTGTTCTTCATTTATTCAAAGAAGCTAAACATTTATATGGAGGTATTTTGGAAAAAGATATTGCCTCAGTTTGCATAAACTGCAGCAAAACAAGACTTAGACTTGATAAAACTTACCTCCATAAAACATTGTTGTCATTGGAGGGTGAGTCAAAGCAGAATTTCCCTCAAGCTCAAGCAGTTTAATCAATGATATACCCAGGGGTAGTCTTAGAAATTCATTTTTCTTCACATATTCGGTGACATTTTAGTGTTCTTTATGTATTGGCATCCTGAACAAGTAACTGTCTGGCCTAAGTCTTTGTTGAACCCTGAAATCCCTGGAGCCAAAGACTGGAGTTTCAAGCGGAAACGAACAGCTGCAAAATGTTCAAATATGTCCAGTGGATCAAGAATTGGGAAATTAGATTCTGTAATTAGAAGGTCATTCTGGTTTTGCAAGAGAAAATTAGGGTCATTCATTTCCCAGCTGCACTGTATGCAATTGTTAAAATTTGACATCTCAATATTTGATTTATTTTGGATTTTTTCTAATGTGTGATCCGACAAACAGTTCCAAATTTATTTTTGTATTGATGGTTATCCAGTTTCCCAAAATCTTTTATAGAATGGTTTTTTTTCTTTTTCCTAATTTGAGATCCAAACATTTTCATAAAGTATTGCGTGTGTATGTGTATATGTATGTGTGTGTGTATATATATATATATATATATATATATATAATATATCTTTATTTGTGATGTTTTATTCTCCAGTAGTCTGTATATTAATATACTATCTTGTTTCAATTATGGAACTTTAGAGAGTATTTTAATAGTAGTGGGCTAATTATCCTCATTGCCCTTCCTTTAAAAAATTTTCCTGGCTATTCATGTTTGTTTACTTTCCATGTCATCTTTAGAATAACCTGCTTAGTTAAAAAAAAAAAGTGTGTGTGTGTGTTTTTAAATTGACCTCACCTTAAATTATAAATTGTTTGAGTATTCTTCCTTCATGAGTATTTTTAAGTTTCTAATCAAAGACTTACTTCATTTCTGGTTAAACTTATTTGTAGATACTATATCTTTTTTTCACTCTTACAATTGCTTATTTTCTTTTATTATAGTTCCATTATCTCTTTTTGCTGGTTGCTGTTGATGGTGGTTAATTGAATTGTTCATTCCTTATGGATTTTGACCCAAAAAATAATCCATAATAATCATAATCAATATGATTCAAACTGTTTTATTTAAAACCTAATCATGTATGCATATTAATATTTTATCCCATACTCTGTTTTCTTTTTTAAAAAAATTTTAATGTTTATTTATTTTTTGATAGAGAGAGAGAGAGAGAGTGAGTGAGAGTGGGGAAGGGGCAGAGAGAGAGAGGGAGAATTCAACGCAGGCTCCAGGCTCTGAGCTGTCAGCACAGAGCCGAAATGGGCTCGAACCCACCAGAGTGAGATGGTGACCTAAGCCGAAGTCTGACGCTTAACTGACTGAGCCAGCCAGGCGCCCCTCTGTTTTCTTATATAATATTTTTTGTTGATTCGTTTGTGTTTTACAGTTATGTAGTCATATCATCTGGAAATAGTAAGACAGTCTTATTTCCAAATTTTATCTCTTTTCTTTTTTGTATCAAAGTATTCTGGCCAGTAACTGAAGTATAGTTTTAAATGCTAATGTGATAGAGAACATTTTTATCTTTTCCATACTTTGCTAGGGGAAATTTTTAGTTGTTCTCCATTAAGCTTTTTGAGCTGAGATAAATATATTTTGTCATGTTAAGAAAATGTCTATAAATTCCTATATGATGACTATTTTTATATTTAATTAATATCTATAGATATTATTACATTTCTCCTGAGGCTTGTTAATATGATAAGTTATATTAGTCATTTAATTTTGAACAGTCCTTATATATGGAACAAAAATCTCCTGAAAATTATATATTATTTCTGCAATGATCTGCCAAATCCTATTTGCAAATATTTTATAATTTATGTTTCATTATAATTTATAAATGATTTGGGTCTGTAGTATTTTTATGCAGGGCTTGACAGATTTGAGAACCTGTGCTATGCCTGTTTTGAAAAATGAAATTAGTATTTTTTTTAAATCTATGGTCTAGAAAAGTTTAAATAGCTTTGTAATGCTCTACTAGTTAAGGATTTTATGTTTCCAATGTAAAACCATCTAGGCTTACCACTTTGGGGGGAGATCTCATTTTACCAACATTATTTTTCACGTGGGAATCATTATGTTTAGGGTTCTATTGCAAATACAGTCAGGGTCCATTTTTTTCATTTGATCTGTGTTTTAAATCTATTTTATTAATAAAGAATTTTTATGGTTTTTCTAATTTTCTAATTTTTGATATTATATCCCATATTTTAAAACTGTATGTATTTGTTCTATATTCTTTTTTTATGACCAGATTGGCTAGTAGTTTGATCACTGTATGGTTATTTTTAAAACTAGCTTTCAGTTTTATTGGTTTATTTTTTCCAGGTTTATTAATAATTTCTGCTTTTATCATCAATAATCATTTTCTATTTTTTTTCTTTGGCTTTATTTGTGTTTTTTTAACATTTTGAATAGGTTTATTTATTTTATTATTTATTTTTATTGACATAAAATGTATAGCTATGAATTATCTTTTTAATACAGCTTTAGCTATATTCTATAGATTTCAATATAGAATGTCATTATTCAAACATTTTATAGATTTTATAACATTTTGGCTTGATTTGCTTTTTTTATTAGAGAATTATTTAAGGAAGAATTTATTAATTTTGATTTGTAGCGTCTTTTGGTTTTCAGATTTTGATGTTAATAGTTTCTAGTTTTCCTTTTCTTTAATCAGATAATAGTATCTGGAAAATATGCTTTGGGATTCATGGAGTTTTTCTTTCTTTTTTTGTTTTGTTTTGTATTAGAGAGTTTCTGGTTATATTTATTGGTTTTTGACTATGTAAGGAGTATCTTTTTACATGTGGATTTCAATATATTCAATGAGCTATAGACCTAAAACATTAATTATGTTTTTAACTCTGTCTTTACATTTGATTACTATTTTCATTGGTATTATTTACCTACTGAACTTTCTGGGCTAACAAAATGAATTGTTTCCTCACACTAGAGGTTTACTAATATTCCTTTACTTCTACAATTTTGCTTTATAATATAGACTTTGTTTTTCTTAGTATATACATATTCCAAACTGTTATAACTTCATCATTAACAGCATTCTTTAATATCATAAATTGCCTTTCCAATCTCTTGCAATGGTTTTGACATGAATTCAACTTTTTTTCTCTAAATTTATTGAGGAATAATTGACAAATATGATTATATATTTAAAGTGTACAAGGTGATAATTTGGTAAAGATATACATTATGAAATGATTACCAAGATCAAGGTAATTAACACATCCATCATCTTACTTTTTTTCTGTTATGTGAGTGCTTAAGACTTTTCTCAGCAACTGGGGTGCCTGGGAGGCTCAGTCAGTTAAGCATCCAACTTTGGCTCAGGTCATGATCTCACATGGGCTTGTGGGTTTGTGCCCCATGTCAGGCTCTGTGCTGATAGCTCAGCTGGAACCTGCTTTTGATGCTGTGTCTCCATCTCTCTCTGCCCCTCCCCTGCTCAGGCTCTGTCTCTTTCTCTCAAAAAAAAAAATAAATAGACATAAAAAAAAGATTTATTTTCAGCAACTTTCATGTATACTATATTATTAACTGTAGTTACCATGCTATGCAGGCTATTCTTTTCCTAATTGAAAGTTTGTACCTTTGACTCATATCTCCCCATTTTTCCTCAAACCACCATTCTATTCTATTTCTATGAATTTAGTTTTCTTTCTTTCTTTCTTTCTTTCTTTCTTTCTTTCTTTCTTTCTTTCTTTCTTTCAGACTTAAATGTAAGTGATATAATATAGTATTTTCTTTCTCTTATTTCACTTAGCTTATTTCACTTAGCATAATGTCCTCTAGGTTTACCCATGTTATTGAAAATGGTAGGATTTTATTTTTTTATACTGACTAATATTTTATTGTATAAATACCCTAATTTCCTTATTCATATATCTGTTGAAGGATATTAAAGTTGTTTCCATATCTTGGCTATTGTGAGTAATGCTGCAATGAAGATGGGAATAAAGATATTTCTGAAATAGTTATTTCATTTCCTTTGGATATATTCATAGGAGTGGGATTACTTGATACTAAAATCGTTTTATTTTTAATATTTTGAGGAAGCTCCATACTGTTTTTCATAATGGCTGTACCAATTAACATGACTATCAAACATATATAAATATTCTCTTCCTCCATATTCTTGGCTTGTCATCTCTTTTTAAGAATAGCCAACTTAACACGTATGAAGTGACATCTAACTGTTTTGATTTGCACTTCCCTGATATTAATAATGTTGAGCACCTTTTCATATACCTTTTGGCCATCTGTATGTTTCCTTTGGAAAAATGTCTATTCAGGTCCTTTGACCACTCTTTAATTGAATTAATTACTTTTGTGCTATTGAGTTGTATGAGTTCTTTATATAATTTGGATGTTAAACTCCATGTCAGATATGACTTGCAAATATTTTTTTCCCATTCCATATGTTGCCTTTTCATTTCATTGTTTCTTTCATTGTGCTGAGTTTGATATACTCTGACTTAATTATTTGAGCTTTTGTTGCCTTATCCAATAAATTATTTGCAAGAACAATGTCAAGGATCATTTTCCCATGATTTATTTTAAGAATTTTATGGTTGTAAGTCTTATGTTCAAGTCTTTCATCTATTTGAGTTGATTTTTGTCAGTGCTGTAAGAGTCCAATTTCATTCTTTTGCATATGAATAACCAGTTTTTGCAACACCATTTATTGAGAGACTGTCATTTACTTGTGTGTTCTTGACCCTTTCAAAAATTCTTTAACTATATATATATGGATTTATTTCTGACATCTCTATTTTGTTCCTCTTGTCTATCTGCCTGTTTTTATGCCAGTACCATAGTTTTTTGATTTCCATACTTCATAATATAGATGTGTGAGGCCTCCAGCTTTGTTCTTAAGATTGCTTTGATTATTCAGTATTTTTGGTTGCATACAAATTTTAGGGTAGTTTTTTCCATTTCTGTGAAAACTAAAATTGGAATTTTGATAGGGATTGTGGTAAATATGTATATCACTTTGAGTAGTATACATAGATATTTTAACAGAATTCTTCTAATCCAAGAACACAGTGTATCTTTCTATTTATTTGTGTCTTCCTCAATTTCATTCATCAATATCTTACAGTTTTCAGTGTAAAGATGTTTAATCTCCTTCATTAATTTATTTCTAAATATCTTATTCGTTTTAATGTGACTGTAAATGAGATTGCTTTCTAATTTCTCTTTTAGGTGGTTATTAGTATATAGAAATGCAATTGATTTTTGTATGTTGATTTTGTTTCCTGAAACTTTACTGAATTAATTTAATATAACATTTTTTATGGAATGTATATTTATATATTTATAATATATATAATATAAATGTATATATATAAATTTATATATAAAATATCATGCCATCTGCACCAAAGATAATTTTATTTTTACCTTCTGATTTGGATGCTTTTTATTTTTCTTGCCCAGTTGCTGAAACTAGATTTTCTATATTACTTTTAAAGGTTTTTTGTAAAATGTTTGTTTATTTTGAGAGAGAACGAACATGAGTGAGGGAGGGGCAGAGAGAAAGGGAGAGAGAGAGAATCCCAAGCAGGCTCTACACTGTCAGCGCAGAGCCCAACGTGGGCTCGATCTCACAAACCATGAGATCATTACCTGAGCCAAAATCAAGAGTTGGACACTTAACAGACTGAGCCACCCAGGCACCCCTTCAAAATGATTTTGATTCAAGTGCTGAGTGTGCACATACATTACTTTCTACTGATCTCAGGTGCAATATGATGTTAGCTATGGATTTGTCATATATGGCCTTTATTATGTTGAGGTACATTCCTTCTCTATCTGATTTGTTGAAGGTTTTTATCATGAAAAGATGTTAAATTTTGTCAATTTTTTTTCCTTCATCTATTAAAATGACCATGTGAATTTCACCCTTCATTCTGTTAATGCCGTGTATTACATATGATTTGTGTGTGTTGAACCTCTCCTCTAATATGCATTATTTTAAAAGAGTACGCTCAGTTAAAGTTATTTTTCTTCCAACAGGAACTCTTTTCTCTTACTTGAATAATACTTGGTTTTAAAAGATGTATATAAAACATTCCATCCAAGAAAAATAGAATACACATTTTCTTCAAGTACACACAGAAGAATCCCCTGGTTAAATCACATAAAAAGAGAAAACAAATATTACAAATTTAAGAAGACTGAAATCATACCAAGTATACTTTCCAACTATAATGGTACAAAACTAAAGATCAACAATCAAACAAAGTTGGAAAATCTACAGTGTAAATATTAAATATTTAAATGTAAATATTAAGCAACACACTATTGCACAAGCAATGGGCCAAGTAAAAAATCAAACAGCAAATCAAAATATGTTTCAAAACAAAAGAAAAAAATGTTATTTTTTGATGGAATGCTCTATAAATTCTAAGTCCATCTGCTCTAATGTGTGGTCTAAGTCCAGTGATTCCATGTTGTTTTCCTGTCTGGATGATCTGTCCTTTGAGTAAGTGGAAACATTTAAGTCCCCTGCCATTCTTTTTTTTTAATACTGTCTACTTCTCCATTGACTGTGATACTTGCTTGACATACTAGGTTCTTCTATGTTGGAGGCCTAAACACTTACAGTTATTTTTTTTCCTTGTGTTGGATTGACACTTTTATCATTATATAACTACCTTACTTGTTTCTTATTTATTACAGTACTTTAAGTCCAATTTATCTAATATAAGTATAATTACCCCAACATTCTTTTGGTTTCCATTTGCAATAGACACCTTTTCCGTCCCTTCACTTTCAGCCTATGTGTGCTTATACCTGAAGTGAGTCTCTTATAGGCAGCAAATAAATGGTCATTTTTTAATCCTTTCAGCCACTGTATATATTTTTATTTGGAATGATAAATACGGATTTATTGTCATTATGTTTATTGTTTTCCAGCTATTTTGCAATTTCTTTCTCCGCTTTGCTCTCTTTCTTTGTAATTTGTTGATTTTCTTAGTGGTAGGCTTAGATTTTTTGTGTGTGTTTTGTGTCTTTACTAAACTTTCTTGCTTTGTGGTTACTATGAGACTTACAAAAAGTATCTTAGAGTTATAACAGTGTATTTTATTTATTATTTTTTAATATTTATTTATTTATTTATTTATTTACTTATTTAAAGAAATTTTTTTGTTTATTTCTGAGACAGAGAGAGACAGAGCATGAGTGGGGGAGGGGCAGAGAGAGAGGGAGACACATAATCAGAAGCAGGCTCTAGGCTCTGAGCTGTCAGCACAGAGCCCGATGTGGGGCTTGAACTCACAAACCGTGAGATCATGACCTGACCCGAAGTCGGTCGCTCAACCGACTGAGCTACCCAGGCACCCCTAATGTTTATTTATTTTTCAGAGAGAGCATGAATGAGGTAGGGGGAGAGAGAGAGAGAGAGAGAGAGAGAGAGAGAGAGAGAGAGACAGAATCTGAAGCAGGTTCCAGTCTCTGAGCTGTCAGCACAGAGCCCGATGTGGGTCTTAAACCTACAGACCAAGAGATCACGACCTGAGCTGAAGTCACTGAGCCAACTGAGCCACACAGCTGCCCCATAACAATTTATTCTAAGCTGATAACAACTTACATTTAAATGGATTCTAGGGGTGCCTGAGTGGCTTAGTTAGTTAAGTGTCTGACTTCGGCTCAGATGATCTCATGGTTTGTGAATTCAAACCCTGCTCTCAGTGCAGAGCCTGCTTGGGATTCTCTCTCTCTCTCTCTCTCTCTCTCTCTCTCTCTCTCTCTCTCTCAAAATAACTAAACTTAAAAAAAAAATCTAAATTCTTTCTAACCATTTAGGTTCTATATCAATTTGCATTTTTTTCTGCGTATCCATTAATACTTATTGTAATTATAGTTATATTTACTTTTTGTTTTTTAACCTTCATATTTATTTGTAAGTGATTAACCTACCACCCAGACCATTGTTAGACTATTCTGAATTAACTATGTATTTACCTTTATTAGTAAGATTTACACTTCTATGTTTTCCTGATACTAATTAGTGCTCTTTTATTTCAGCTTACAAAAGTCCTTTTAACATTGCTTGTAAGCCTGGCCTAATGATGATGAAGTCTTTCAGTTTTTGCTTGTTTAGAAAACTCATTATTGCTCCTTTATTTTGACTGACAACTTTTCCTGGTAGAATATTCTTGTTTGGCATTTTTTTCTTTCAGCACTTTAAGTATATTGTGCCACCCTTTTATGACCTGCAAATTTCTGCTGAAAATTCTGTTCATAGTCTTACGGGGGTTCACTTGTTCTTAACAAGTTGTGTTTCTCTTGCTGATATTAAGATTCTCTCTTTGTGTTTAACTTGAAAATTTTTTAACATTTATTTTTGAGAGAGAGAGAGAGAGAGCACACACAGGGGAGGGGCAGAAAGAGGGAGACAGAGGATCCAAAGCAGGCTCTGTACTGTGAGCTGAGCACAGAGCCCTATGCAAGGCTTGAAGTCAAAAACTGCAAGATCATGGCCTGAGCTGAAGTTGGACGTTTAACTGACTGAGCCACCCAAGAGCCCCTTAACTTCTGATATTTTAATTATAATGTATCTTTGGGGTATTTGGATTTATCTTATTTGGAATACTATGGACTTATTGGATCTGGTACCTGTTTTCTTCCCCACGTCAAGGAAGTTTTTAGCCATTATTTCTTCAAATAAGCTTTTTGACCCTTTTCTCTCTCTCTCTCTCCTTCTTGATCCCTGTAATGTGACTATTAGTACACCTAATGTCATGATCTCCTTTAAGTTCTGTAAGTTATCTTCACTCATTTTCATTCCTCCCCCTCCCCGGACTTTTTTTTTTTCTTCTCTAATTGGATGATTCCACTGCCCTGTCTTCACGTTCACTGATCTACTAGTCTACTTTTGAAAAGCTCCATTGAAATCTTCAGACTAATTATCACATCCTTCATCTCTGATTTCTGTGTGATGTTTCCTATATTTTCTATCTCTTTGTTGAAATTCTCACTCTGTCTATGCATTGGTCCCCTGACCTTAGCATTTTTATGATCATTACTTTGAACTTTTTTTTTCCAGGAAATCACTTATCTTCATTTCATCAGTCTTTTTTTCCTCTAGTGTTTTACCTAATTTTTTCATTTAGAACATATTTCTCTGTTTCTTCATTTTCATTGACTCTATGCATTAGATAAAACACTCACCTCTCCCAGTCTTAAATTAGTAGCCCTGTATTGATGAACCTCATTGTTGAATCCTGCTCTCACTCTTGGTTATCTTTCAAACATGTGATTTTTCTCTTAGTGGTTTCCATAGTGAATGTGTGCCAAAAAATCTCTCAGTGCAGCAAGGGTGAGCATCTCAGCACTCAGATGCAGGCTGACTTTAAGCTAACAGCAGATTCTGAAGGATGCAAATATACCTCTTTCAGGGGAGGACTGGGAGGTTGGCTTTTCTGTCTGCTCCGTCTGTACTGAGCCCTGGTGGGGTGAGGACAAGTGGAGCCAGTTAAGGATTGTTTCTTGGTTTGATGATGCTAATTGAACACACAAACATGAGTCGTGGTGGACACAAAACCTGGAGCGAAAGACATGTGAACAAACTCCTTTCATGCATGGAGACATGTGTAACCTGGGGTGGGGCAGAGGGAGAGAACAAAGTTGGCGTTGGCTGGCCTTCCCAGTTTCTGGAGAGGATTATAGTCAGTGTCTCGATATGCATTAAATGAGAAGCCTATCCCTGAGCCTGAAGCTTTTAAGATTTGCAAATAGGCTTCTTCCACGATAAATCTTAAGAGTTTCATTGTGCTGCCTCTGTGCTGCACACTGAAATGATAGTTGAGAATGGTTTCTCTGTCCGATACACTCCTGTGGAACCCATGGTTACATCACTACTGGCCACCAGAGCCAGGTGATCAAGTGATAACATCCCCTCACAGTACCTGTAAAAGCTAGGACACCAGACATGTGCATAAGATCCTCTCCAGGACATAATGGCAACCTGGAGTGTAGCAGAGTGAAAGTATAAAGTTGGAGCATGCTGGCCTCCACTCTCTCTGCAAGGTGCATTTTAAGTTAGAAGCCTGCCCCTCAGGCTGCAGTTTTAAGAGCAGCAAATAGGTTTCCTTCGGTGAAAGAGTGGTATTTTCTGCCTCTCACTGAGTCCTGGGGAAAAGCCATGATGAGTCCTTGTGAGCCTCTTAAAACGTGTTCCTTTTCTTTTCTAGTATAATTAACATACAGTGTTATGTTAGTTTCAGGTGTACAATATAGTAATTCAACAATTTTATACATTACTCTGTGCTCATCAAGATAAATGTACTCTTAATCCCCCTTACCTGTTTTACCTGTCTCCCCACCAACTTCCCTTCTGGCAAACATCAGTTTGCTCTCTGTATTTAAAAGTCTGGTTTTTGTTTGCCTTTTTCATTTTTCATTTGTTTCTCAAATTCCACATGAGTGAAACAATATGTTATTTGTCTTTGTCTGACTTTCCTTAGCATTATACCCTCTAGATTAATCCATTTTGTTGAAAATGGCAAGATTTTTATTTTTATGCTGAATAATATTCCTGTGTGTGTATGTGTGTGTGTGTGCGTGTGTGCGTGTGTGTGTGTACAAACACACACACACACACTTCTTTATCCATTCATCAGTCAATGGTATTCAGACTGCTTCCATATCTTGGCTACTGTAAATAATGCTACTATAAACAGAGGGGTGCATATATCCCTTTAATTAGTATTTTTGTATTCTTTGGCTAAATACCCCGTAGTGCAATGGCTGCATTATAGTATAGTTCTATTTTTCACTTTTTGAGGAAACTCCATACTGTTCCACAGTGATTGCAGCAGTTTGCATTCCCATCAACAATACATGAAGGTTCCTCTTCTCCACATCTTCACCAACACCTATCATTTCCTGTGGTTTTGATTTTAGCCATTCTGACTCTGACAGGTGTGAGGTGATATCTCATTGCCAGGTGTTTCTGTTTTTTTTAATTTTTTTTATTTTTTTGAGAGACAGAGAGAGAATGAGCAGCAGAGGGGCAGAGGAAGAGGAAAGGGGATCCCAAGCAAGCTCCACACCCAGCATGGAGCCCAAAGTGGGGCTCCATCTCATGACTGTGAGATCATGACCCGAACTGAAATCAAGAGTTGGATGTTTAACCAACTGAGCCACCCAGGTGCCCCTCATTGTAGTTTTGATTTGTATTTCCCTGATGATGAGCAATGATGAGCATCTCTTCTGTTGGCCATCTGGATGTCTTCTTTGGAGAAATGTCTGTTCATGCCTTCCGCCTATTTTTAGTTGGAGTATTTGTTTGGGGATGTTGAGTTTTGTAAGTTCTTTGTGTATTTTGGACACTAACCTCTTATCAGTTCATTTGCAAATATTTTCTCATGTTCTGTAGGTTACTTTTTAGTTTTGTTGATTGTTTACTGTGTAGAAGCTTTATATTTTGATGTAGTCCCACTAGTTTATTTTTGTTTTTGTTTCCCTTGTCTCAGGGAACCTATCTAGAAAAAAAGTTGCTATGGATGATGTCAGAAAAATTACTGCCTGTGCTCTTTTCTAGGATTTTTATGGTTTCAGATCTCACATTTAGGTCTTTGTTTTTAATTTTTTAATTTTTTTAATATATGAAATATATTGTCAAATTGGTTTCCATACAACACCCAGTGCTCATCCCATAAGATGCCCTGCCCTCCTCATTGCCCATCACCTACACTTCCCTCCCTCCCACCCCCCCCCCCCCATCAACCCTCAGTTTGTTCTCAGTTTTCAAGAGTCTCTTATGCTTTGGCTCTCTCCCACTCTAAGCTCATTTTTTTTTCCTTCCTCTTCCCCATGGGTTTCTGTCAGGTTTCTCAGGATCCACATAAGAGTGAAAACATATGGTATCTTTCTCTGTATGACTTGTTTCACTTAGCATCACACTCTCCAGTTCCATCCACGTTGCTACAAAGGGCCATATTTCGTTCTTTCTCATTGCCCTGTAGTACTCCATTGTGTATATAAACCACAATTTCTTTATCCATTCATCAGTTGATGGACATTTAGGCTCTTTCCACATTTTGGCTATTGTTGAGAGTGCTCACATTTAGGTCTTTAATCCATTTTGAATTTATTTTTGTGTATGGTGTAGAAGGTGGTCCAGTCTCATTCTTTTGTATGTTCCCATTCAGTGTTCCAAAAATCATTTGTGGAAGAGACTGTCTTTTTCCCATTGGATATTCTTTGCTGCTTTGTTGAAGATTAATTGGCCATATAATTGCCGGTTTGCCTATGGGTTTTCTATTCTGTTCTATTGATCTATGCGTCTATTTTTGTGCCAGTACCATACTCTTGATTACCACAGCTTTCTAATATAACTTGAAGTCAAGAATTGTGAGGCCTCCAGTTTTGCTTTTCTTTTCTCTTTCAAAATTGTTTTGGCTATTTGGGGTCTTTTGTGGTTCCATTCAAATTATAAGATTGTTTTTTCTAGCTCTATGAAAAATGCTGTTGTTATTTTGATAAGGATTGCATTAAATCTGTAGATTGCTTCAGTTGTATTGACATTTTAATATTTGTCCTTCTAATCCTGGAGCAGGGAATGTCTTTCCATTTCTTTGTGTCATCTTCAATCTCTTTCATCAGTGCTTTATAGTTTTCAGAGTACAGATATTTTACCTCCTTCATTACTTGGTACAGATCTTTTACCTTCTTGGTTACTCCTAGGTATTATATTATTTTTGGTGCAATAGTAAATGGGATTGTCTTCTTAATTTCTCTTTCTGCTACTTCATTATTAAGGCATAGAAATGCAATGGTTTTCTATATTTTGATTTTGTATCCTGCAAACATAGTGAATTCATTTATTAGTTCTATTAGTTTTTTGGTGGAGTTTTTAGGGTTTCCTACATATGGTATCAGGTCATCTGCAAAGAGTGAAGTAAAACGTCTTCCCTACCAATTTGGATGCCATGTATTTCTTTTTATTTTCTGATTGCTGTGGCTAGGACTTCCAGTACTATGTTGAATAAAAGTGATGAAACTGGACATCCTTGTCTTGTTCTTGATCTTAGGGTAAATGTTCTCAGTTTTTCACTATTAAGTATATCAGCTTGGATTTTTCAACATATGGCTGCCATTCTGTTGAGGTATGTTCCCTTTAAACCTACTTTGTTGAGGGATTTTATCATGAATGAATATCGTACTTGTAAAATGTTTTTTCTTCATCTATGAATGATCATATAGTTTTTATCCTTTGGTTGATGTAATGTATTGATTTGCAAGTGTTGAACCACCTGTATCCCAGGAATAAATCCTACTACACTGTGGTGAATGATTTTTAAAATGTATTATTGGATTCTGTTTGCTAGTATATTGTTGAGGAGTTTTGCATCTGTCAGAAATATTGACGTGTAGTTTTTTTTTTGTTTTTTTTTTAAGTGCCTTTACCTGGTTTTGGTATCAGATTAATTTTGGCCTCAAAGAATGAATTTTGTACCCTTTCCTTCCTTTTAGATTTACTGGAATAGCTAGAATAAAATAGGTATTAATTCTTTAAGTGTTTAGTAGAATTTGTGAAAACCTCTGGTCCTGGAATTTTTTATTTGTTAGGAGTGTTTTGATTACTGATTAAATATCATTGTTGTTAATTTGATCTGTTCAAATTCTTTATTTCGTGCTGATTCAGTTTTGGGAGGTTGTATGTTTCTAGGAATTTATCCATTTCTCCTAGGTTGTTCAGTTTCTTACAATATAATTTTTATAATATTCTCTTAAAATACTTTGTATTTCTGTGATGTTGGTTGTTATTTCTTTGCTTTCATTTCTGATTTTATCTGATTCTCTCTTTTCTTGGATGAGTCTGACTAAAAGTTTATCAATTTTGTTGATCTTTTCAAAGTACCACCCTCCGGTTTCACTGATTTTTGCTATTGTGTTTTTAGTCTGTATTTCATTTATTTCTGCTCCAACCTTTATTTCCTTCCTCCAACTAGTTTCGGGTTTTGTTTGTTGCTAATTTTCTATCTCCTTTAGGTGTAAAGTTAGGTTCATCAGAGATTTTTCTTGCTTATTGAGATAGGCCTATTTTGCTGTAAACTTTCCTCTTACAGCAGCCTTGCTGCATCCCAAATTTTGGACCATTGTGTTTTCATTTTCATTTGTCTCCATGCATTTTTTGATTTCCTCTTTGAGTTCCTGGTTGACCCATTCACTGTTTAGTAGCATTTATTGAACACCCATGTATTTCTGTTCCTTCCAGAATTTTTCTTCTGGTGCATTTGTAGTTTCATAGCACTGTTATTGGAAAAGAGGCATGGTATGTTTTCAATCTGTTTGAATTCATTGGGACTTGTTTTATGGCCTAATTGTGGTCTATTTTGGAGAATATCCTGTGTGCACTTGAAAAGAATGTACTCTGCCATTCTAGGATAAATGTTCTGACTATTCTAGGATAAATGTTCTGATTAGATCCATTTGGTCCAATATGTCATTCAAAGCCTCAGTTTCCTCATTGATTTTCTGCCTAGATGATCTATCCATTGATAAAATGGGTGTCAAAATCCCCTACTCTTATCATACTACTCTCAATTACTTTCTTTATGTTTGTTAATAGCTGTTTTATGTATTTGGGTGCATATATACTTAAAATTGTTATATGCTCTTGTTGGATTGTTTATGATTATGTAGTGTACTTCTTTGTCTCTAGTTGCATCAGATAAATGCTTTTCCATCCATTCACTTTCAATCTGCATGTGTCTGTAGGTCTGAAATAAGTCTCTTATGGGCAGTATATAGATTGGTCTTGATTTTTTACCCATTCTGTCACCCTATTCATTTTGATTGGACTCTTTAGTCCATTTATATTCAAAATAATTATTGATAAATATGTACTTATTGCCATTTTGTTATTTGTTTTGTGGTTATTTTCATAGCTCTTTGTTTCTTCTCTTGCTCTCTCATGGTTTGCTTTCTTTCTTTAGGATCAACTGAGTTTAATTTCTGTTTATTTTTTGCATATTTATTGCCAATTTTTGATTTGTAGTTACCGTTATGTTTATATATAACATATTATGCATATAGCAGTATGTGTTGATGGCCACTTAGGTTGAACCCACTCTATTCCTCTCTCACCCATGTTTTAGGTATATGGTGTCATAATTTATGTCTTTTTATTCTATCAAGTCCTGGTCTGATTTTTATAGATATATTTAATTTTACTGCTTCTAACATCTACTTACAGTCTTTCAATTCAACTCAAAATGTCTCCTTTAACATTTTGTGTATAGCTGGTTTACTAGTCATGAATTCCTTCAACTTTTGTTTGGGGAACTCTTCATCTCTCCTTCTTTTCTGAATGATAGCCTTGTTGGATAAAGTATTCTTGGCTGTGATTTTTTTTCTTTCAGCACTTTGAAAATATCATTCCACTCCCTTCTGGTCTGCAAAGTTTCTGCTGAAAAATCTGGTAGCTTCATGGTATTCCCCTTGTGTATAACTGTTTTCTCTTGCTTTTAAAATTCTCTCTTTATCAGTACTTTTTTTTTGCCATTTTAATTACTATGTATCTTGTTGTGGACCACTGTGGGTTTATTTTGTTGAGGGTTCTCTGTGCCTCCTGGATCTGGATTTCTGTTTCTTTCCCAAGATTCAGGAACTTTTCATCTAGTATGTATTCAAATAAATTTCCTGCCTCCTTTTCTCCCTCTTCTCCTTCTGGGATCCCTATAATGCAAGTATCATTACACTTGATGGTGTCACTGAATTCCCTAAGTCTATTTTAATTTCTATCATTTTTTTTTTCACTCCTGTTCAGCTTGATTGTTTTCTATCACTCTATCTTTCAGGCCACTGATCCTTTCTTCTGCTTCCTCTAGTCTACTATTTATTCCATTTAATATATTTTTAATTTCATTTATTAAGTTTTTCATCTTCAATTGGTTCTTATTTATGCTTCCTATCTCTTTGTTGAAGGGCTCACTGAGGTCTTCCAATCTTTTCTCAACTACAGGGAGTATCTTTTTTTAAAATTTTTTTAATGTTTATTTATTTCTTAGAGAGAGATAGAGCATGAGTGGGGGAGAGGCAGAGAGAGAGGGAGACACAGAATCAGAAACAGGCTCCAGGCTCCAAGCTGTCAGCACAGAGCTCGACGTGGGACTTGAACTCACAAACCGTGAGATCATGACCTGAGCTGAAGTCGGTTGCTCAACCGAGTGAGCCACCCAGGCTCCCCTAGGGAGTATCTTTATGAGCACATCTTTAAATTCTCTAGCAAGCATATTGCTTATTTCTGTTTTGTTTAGGTTTCTTGATGTAATTTTGTCCTATTCTCTTATTTGGGATATATTTCTCTGTCTCCTTTTGTCTAACTCTGTTTCCATGTGTTAGGAAAGTCAACTACATCTCTTGCTTTTGAAAGTTTGGCCTTATCAATAAGAGCTTCTGTAATACCCTGCAGTACAATGTTCCTTGTTCATAAAAACATGGCACATCAAGGCTGTCCCTTATGTGTGTTACATATGCACATACTGTTGTGGCTGAGCTGTGTTTGCTTTCAGTCCAGTTATCTGCAGTGACTCTCTGTCTGTTGTGGACAGAGTTAAGTCCCTGTGTTGTTAGTGGGCCAGTCTGGGGCCACCTGGGCTTGAGTTGAGTGAGACCAGGCATTTGCCAGAAATGCAGTAGCACCAAACTGTAGGGAAAGTTTCCTGTGTTGTTTCCTGAGAAGCTTTCATTGGTGGGAGGGGCCTGTTATCAGACCTGAGGTCTGCTTCCAGCTTGCTGATGGGGTTGCAGTTGATTTCATGTGCATGACTAGTTTCTCCCTTTCCTAGGTCAGTTATCACTTTAACGTGATGCTGGTCCCCGTCATGGTTGCTTAAACACTGCCAAGCTTCTGAAACTGCTTTGGATGGGTTCTGGCTGAGGCCTGTGGGAAGGGTAGTTCCACAGGAGAAACCAGGAGTGCCCAGTGTTAACAAGGTTGCACAGGTTTGCTGTGGGTGGGGACCTAGAGCTGCTTTAGAAAATTCCTATTGCAGGGCTGGAGGACATGAATTTGCTCGACTATTCATGTAAGGGGGGAGGGGAGGGTAAGTGGTGCCAGCAAAGTCCACTTTGGGAGGTATTCTGAATCCACCCCAAACTCCTGCTAGGCCCACCAGATTGGACGGGACAAGTTAGCAGAAGCTTGCAGGGGTGGGACACACTGTTAGCAAGCTAGGCTAAGAGTATTTGTACCGAGCTGGTTTCCACAGCTCTTGGTGTGTCTAGGCTGATGCACAGGAATGGGAAATGGCACTAGCCCATTCCTTTGTTCCCGGAGAAATCTCCCAACAATCCCCTCTAGCACATGCTCTGAGATTAGTAAACAAATATCCCTCCTGTATACCCCAGTCATTTTTCAAATGCTTCACTGCTTCTGTGGTTTACTCCTCAGGGCTGTTTATTATGCTGTCTCTTCAAGGGCAGGGACTCAAGTTTCTCTTGTCCCCCTGGTTCTCCCAGAGCTGAGCCGGCTAATTTCTAAGTTCCAGGTATGAAGCCCTACTGATTGTAAGAACTCACAAAATTAGGCCCCTCTGGTTTACAAAGCGAAATATTATAGGGATTTTTCTTCCTTGTGTGGGTTCCCCATGGCTGGGCTGCCTGGGGTGAGAGTCGGTTTCTCTCCACCCTTTGTACCTATGGCATCCCTCCCTCCTGCAGACAGACCCATGGGTCCCTTTAGCTTCTGACAGCATCTCTGCCCTTCCTACTCTCTTTGATGTAGCCTTTTCTATACATTTATCTGTGGAGAACCTGTTCGGCTAACCTTTAGCTAATCTTGTATATTATTTACACTGATGTGTGTGTATTTAAGTGTATTCATGGGACGAGGTGATCTTGGGATCCTCCTACTCCACCATCTTCCTAAAAGGTGTTTCTTAGTTCACTATAGCATTAAGATTTCATAGATACAACCCACATTGGCTTTTATAGCTAGATGTTTTGAGGCCCATCTCTCAGATGGTGGTCTTAAAAATTGGGGAACCAGGGGTTCAGTCAGTTAAGTGACTGACTTCAGCTTAGATCACGATCTCATGGTTCATGAGTTTGAGTCCCACGTCAGGCTCTGTGCTGACAGCTTGGAGCCTGGAGCCTGCTTCAGATTCTGTCTTCCTCTCTCTGCCCCTCTTCTGCTTTCACTTTCTCTCTCTCTCTCTCTCTCTCTCTCTCTCTCTCTCTCTCTAATAAATAAATAAACCCTAAAAATATTTTTTAATAAATTGGGGAACCAGATGTGGGATCCAAATCTTTCACTGCTCAAGAATTTGGGAGTTATATGTTTCCTCCTGAGTATATTTGTCAGCCTCTCCTAAGCATTTCAATATGGTGTTTTTTTTGTTCATTTGATGTATAGCAGAGACTCAGCTAGTGTGGATTTCTTTCAGAGGTAATTGTTCCATATGTAGCTACAGATTCAGTGTGTTCTTGGAGGAGGTGATTTCAGGAGCCTGCAATGTTGCCATCTTGAGCTGAAACCCACTCTTCTTCATTCTCATTTTTCTTCTCTGGATAATATCAAGAGATCTGTCTTCAATTTTGGATATTCTTTCTTTTGCCTGATTAAGCCACCTGTTGAAGTTCTCTATTATATTTTTGAATATTTACTGTATTCTTCAGATCCAAAATTTGGTGGGTTTTTTTTAATGATTTCTACCTGTTTGTTGAACTTCTCATTTTGTTCATGCGTTGTTTTCCTATTTATTTAGTTGTCTGCATTCTCTTGAATTTCACTGAATTTGCTTAAAATAATTATTTTGAATCCCTTTTCAGGCATCTGACAGGTTTCCACTTTTTAGTGTTTGGTTATTAAAAAAATTGTGTTGCTTGGCAGTATCATATTTCTCCTGTTTTTATTTCACATTTCTAATATTTTTGCATTGATGTCTGTGCATTTGAAGGTGTATCACCTCTCCTAGTTTTTTTGGACTGTCTTCAATTACTTAAAGGTGGCTGTGAGGGTGCTACTCGTGTGAAGGGCAGCATCTTGATTCCTGGAAGGGCACAGTAGTTAAGTTTGTGCAGCTCCATCAGTTGAAGTCAACATCAGCAAAGACTGGGGATCTTCTGTGGTCAAGGATGTGGAAGTACTGTGGTTAGCACTGGTGGAAAGTCCAGGACTACTCTGGCAAGTCTTCAGAAGTAAAGGCTTCTGGTGTCCTCATGTTCTCCTTTTTTTCCTTTGGGAGGAAGTTCTAGCCAAGGTAATCCTTCTTGGTGCCAGATATGGCATGCTGACACTCAGATTAGCAGTGGAGCCAGGATCCTAATTAGTTACCCACAGAGAACTGCCAAAACTTCATAATTTGGAGCACAGAGGCACTACTGCCAGTGTCTGAGGTGTGAGTGTGCAGATCTCCCATGGAGCTAAGTTCTCAGTCTGTGGGGCTCATTGTAGTTATTGAGGCTCTGGGGGGGCAAGAAGAGCATCAGTATTGGCTCTGAGACGACAGGGTGCAGCAGAGGCTTGGTCCCAGTGGGCAGGGTGCAGAGAATCACACCTGGGGATGGTTTATCACAGTCTGAATTCTGGCCTTGGGAGGCAGTTGCACAGAGGAGCAGCAGTGCAGCCTTGGTAATGTAACATCACAGACATTATTGGAAATCTTGTACTGGGGCATAGGCCTGCAGTAAAGCAGCCTGGTTATGGTGGAACAAAGCCCTGATTTATGACCCAAGCATGGGGTGTAGAGCAGTGGAAGCTTAGCCTGGTAATGGTTAAAGGGACAATTTGGGACCTGGGGACTGGGTGCAGAGCAGCAGCTACAGCTGTAGTGGAGTACAGCACAGCAGCAACTAGGGCACCTGGGGGCAGGTCTCATTGCAGCAACCACTCCAGCCCTGGGAGGAGACATACCAGCAAGGACTCCATAGCACTGTCAGCTGTGTTCAGTGTTGGTAAAGACTGTGGGGTTCCTCAGTAGCAAAGGTTTTAAATGTTCATCGCAGTGAAGCTTGCTGGGGATTCTACTGATCTCCTTTTCCCCCATGGGATACATCCCTCTGAGAGAATCCCTTTTGACATTGAGTTGCTCTAAACTAGGGGATGGGGGTGATATGTATAAAATGCTTCCTATACTTTTCTGTGTGGCCATTCTCAGGTTTGAACTTCAAAGAAAGCTGATGCTTGTTTTTAGTCCAAAGTTTTCCAAAGCTATTTCATCAGATTTATTGTATTTGTGGGGAAGACATATGTTGGGACCTCCTAGCCCTCTATCTGCTCAAATTTGACTCTATTTTATAAAGCCCTGAACCCTTTTGTTTGTTTTAAAAGAATTATAAAATATTACACTTCTTTTCTTTTTACTCTCTGAACCACTTAGTTTGATAGGTTTTTGTTTTATAGATTTGGATTTTTCAAGGTGAAATCTCAGTATCTTTCAATCTCAATCTCTCCCTATCTCCCTCCCCTACCTCTCTTTGACTTTAAAGAATTCAACTGAGATTATTTACTGTTTTAAGACAAATATATTTGTATTACTTGTGAAATAGGTTTTAACAAATATAAAATTTCTCTTTTAAGATTTTTATAACATAAAAATGTTAAACGATTTTTTTTCTTAAAGGTTAGAGAAAAGATTGGTAGCCTAAGATAGTCATTCCTTTATCTGGTGCATATTTACTGAATATAAACTATGTGCCCAGTACTCTTTACTGAAAAAAATGTAGAAAGATCCCTCTTTTTTGGAGGACCTCACTTTTTCTTAGTAGGACTGACATCAGACCTATTGAATATGTAAACTATGTAGTTAGCATGTGGATAATATGTGGCATGAGACAAAAATCATAATATGAGTATAGTAAGAGTATAATAGAAAATCATGAAGATTTTTGAATGAATGAGTTAGGGGTTTCAATGGTAAATGGGGGTCGAGGTAGACCTCATTGGAAAGAGAACATTTGAGCAAATATGTGAATGAGATGAGAAGTTATCTGTACAGATACTAGAGGAAGGGCATTTTGTACAGCCAATTACTCCTTTGAAGAAAGCAAATGAAGATGGGTAAAAATATAAATGCAATTTTGAGGTGGAATGCACATGTCTAGTTTTATTAGGAAAAATAGAATTTGAACACATCATTTGAGGATGGGTTGAAGATATATGGAAGTTGACAAAACATGGAAGAGTCATTGTGGGAAAGGAAAATGTCATAAACTAGGGATGAGTAATATTTGTGTTCAGGAACCACTTGGGCTGATAAGAGAATGGATGTTACTCATTTTCAGTAGAGTCATTCAATACAAATAGGCTATTTTCTGTGAAATGCTGTTTGGACTAGATGAGGCTAAGAAAGGGGGCTATTGTTTGTTCAGTATATACTAGGTCTTTTGTGGACTGCTTTATAATATCTCAATACTACTGCATGAATGATTAATTTTACATATGAGGTAATAGACTCAAACAGAATAAACTCTATGATGTTAAAATGTTAGTAAATATCCAAGCCATCATTAGAACATAGATAGTATTGCTTAGGAAAAGAAATAAACAACAGCAACAACAACAACAACAACAACAACATATACTGGTTGTTTTTTAGGTGGTGGTTTTATTTTATAAGGTAAAATTCCAAAGAGCCATGCTGATGCAAAGTGAGAATTTCTACACACTAGGGACAGAGGCAAGTGTGCCCACAGGTACTAGAGACCCGGAAGTAGGCGACAGGGAAGGTACGGAAGCAAGTCACTTCTTCACACAACAGAAGATTTCAGTTGTTCTTATCATTGGGGTTTCAAATTTTATAATGGTTATTAAAAATGTTTAGAAATCTTTCAGTCACTTACTGTTTTTATATTGTAGTATGAAAAAAAAAACCCAGAGTTGTTATAAAGTGCATTTATATGTAATTCCTCCTTTTTCACTATTTGCTAATATATTTTCTCACTAAAGTACAGCATTAATGTGAAAATCCAAGACACTTTATTTGTGGATTTTTTAAGGCTTATATTACACTTGCAGATGAAAATGCTTTCAAAATTATTTATATCAAACATTATCCTTGTGCTGCTTTCTCATGCATTGCTATGTTGTAAATGCCATTATGGATATCTTGCAGTAGCTATAAAGCATTTTGAATGGCATCTTAAAAGTAATACCAAATATAAGTGATACCATTGGATACAATTTAATATTGTGGGAGTTTAGTATTTTGTAGTGGGAATGTGATAATATTTTAATCATTCACTCTTTTATTGAAAGCAATTCTGATTGAGATAACAAATCATATATCATTTGGTCTGCAATATTAATGACTCATCCTTGAATTTTTATATCATTATCAATAACCACACATACCATTTATGTGGTGCAATTCTGTTTCAGTTTTCACTGCTAGATTTTTTAATATTTTTAAGTCGATATAGTGGCATATTTCATGGAGATGCTTCAGCAACTATCTAGACATATTGTAAGGTTGATAAATAGGAATTATCTTAAATTCATTTGCAATGAAATTGAACAGCTGACCCAAGGGCTTAGGTTAAGAGAAGCAAGTGAATGTATTGTACAACATCATTTTTTATTTCTTTTGGGTTTGATTTTTCTCTGTGATTTGTAATGAAATAGATTAATGGCCCCAATTCTATTACTGATTAAATGGATTTGACTTGGACCTTTAACAGGAAAGTCACAATAGCAGTTAGCTTCAGATCAAAAGCTTCAAAATAAAAATGAAAGACTGTTTCAGGGAGAAAAAGAACTAGGCAATAATATAGGGGGAGGCTTATTTAAATTCAAATGGAGCATTTGATTAAATGCAAGAATCACACATGTTGTTGATTAGCTGGCATGTATAAATTAGGAGCTGTTAAATTATGAAAATACTTCATGTGTAAACCAATTTCTTCAATTTTTCAAATATATTTTGAATAGTTACTATGGACCAAGTATTTTTATTAACTGATGTTATAAGTTGATTTACATCCTCACCGCAAAAAGATATGTTGAAGTCCAAATCCATCTTACTTGTGGAGTGTGGCCTTATTTGGAAAAGGGTATTTGCAGATATAGTCAAGTTAAGATGAGGTCAGTAGGGTAGGCTCTGATTCAATATGACTGTTGTCCTTATAAGAGAGAAATTTGGACACAGATAGACACTGAGAGGAGAATGGCCCATGTGAAGACAGACAAGACTGGGAGAAAGCCGTTTGATAATAGAGACAGAGATTGGCGTAGTGCAGTTCTAAACCCAACAAGTCTAAGGATTGACAGCAACCACTAGAATGGAGGAAAAAGGAAGTATTTCTGCCTTACATGTTTCAGAGGAAGCATGGCCCTATTGATACCTTGATTTTGGAATTCTTGTTTCCAGAACTGTGGGAGAATAAATTTCTGTTCTTTTAAGCCATCCAGTTTGTGGTACTTAGGTATAACAGCCCTAGAAAACTAATACAGAATTACACATTCTAATATTGAAATATAGGTTATATATTCTAATAGGCTCTGGAAAAAGCTAAATGATTTGATCCATTTGTGAAGTAAACTGCTGCAGGATCCCATTCAGATATAATCATAAATATTAAATATGTACATATAAATATTACTAAAGCAAGACACTTTATTAGCCACTAGTAATTTAAGACTCAGACACGGTAAAGACACTTAAGGAAATTAAAGTATTATTAAGAAAGGAAGACCTATACCACCCTCACCCCCCAAAAAATGTCCAATACAAAAGAACTTTCTTACTCTAGTAAAGATACAATGCCTTAATAATTTCTAGTGAAGAAAAAGCTATATTTGATTGGAAATGCTTCAGGGAAGAGGCATGAGTTTTTGATAGTTTGATATACAAACTTAGAGGGAAAGACTTGAATAGGGAACTATGCAGACAGAACCACAGAGGCAGAATGCACATGAGAGTGGGGTATTAAACACTCGTGCTCGCATCTATGCTAAAATTTTTTAGCAGTGACAAGTGCACTGGGCAAATTTCTGACATTGAAAGTGTATTTGTCTACTCCTTTCTAATGAACTCAGCCTCTGAAGCAAGAGGGAGAGGTTTCTACAAAGTGCATCCTCAGAATAGACAAGATAAGAGTCAAACAAAAGGAAAAAAAAGGAGTCCAATTCTTCACCCTGAATATCTGTAAACCCATGAACTTCTGATTGCAAGAAACTCATGCTTGAGATAGAAAAGTGTATTTATTTTCCTTTCACTGCCGGAAGCTTTCATTCAAATATGAAGAGCCAGAGCCTGTTGGAATTTGAGCCAAGAGTTGGTAATTTAGAGTAGGAAACTGAGGTTTAGACTGATTAGCATATGGGAAGAGAGATCACAAAGGAATGTGACTAGACCTTAGAAAACAATGGTTCTTTGGGAAGTGCCCACCCCTGATTTTTGGACTAAGCCCAAAGACTGGAGTTGATGAAGTAAATCTCTAGATATGAGAAGATTAATTGCTTGGCTTCCCACAGTATAATATAGAAAGTGGGTAAGCCTTATGGAAAGCCCATTGTCCAAAATGGCACCCAGGAGATTCTTAGATGAGTATGAGGTCAACCATACAAAGTCATGAACTTCTAGAATAATGTGGGAAGATAACCAGTGTTCCTGAGTACCCAACCCCCACAAA
This sequence comes from Felis catus, assembly GCF_018350175.1. NCBI lineage: Eukaryota > Metazoa > Chordata > Mammalia > Carnivora > Felidae > Felis > Felis catus. Next base: position 106,322,661 of record NC_058374.1, read on the forward strand.
AGATTCAGAATTATTGGGAGCATCAAGGTGCCAGAAAAAGAATTATAGTTGGGACAAATTGGAGGCAGATTGTAGAATTCTGACCATTAAAGACTGGTATGAGGCCACAAACTGGGTCAGTAAAGGCCATGAAAATAGTGTGGGCCACATGGAGGTGAATTACATTTTGATGCAGACCAGATAGCCAGAAAGTGGCATTAGGACCAGATGTCTCCTTTCTAATGCTGGGATCATATATAACTTCACCCCAGGATTTAGATGAATCAGAGAGAAATTAAGGAGAACTACATCTGTGTATATTTGAGTGTGCCTGGTGATCGTATGTATGGGAGGTGGAATTCTAAGAGACTGATTTTAAAACAGAAGTAATTTATTTACCATGAATTGGTAGAGTTGAACATTTTTGACATTCATACAATGTCACAGTAATTGCGGTTATAAAGTTATATTTTACACATCTGATTTTGCGGACTGTTTTCACTATATAGTTGATATCTACTGAAAGAAACTGAGACATGGGGTATGATAAATGATAATTTAGTCCAACATCTTTTATTTAGCCAGGGATGAGTGCTGATAAAGAGTCACATTTGTGAGATACCATGTTTCTGCCAGATTTAGGCTGAATAATTTCATATTAATCTTTATACTATTTAAATTTTTTTTTTACTGAAGTACGATTGACCCACAATGTTACATTAGTTTCAGGTATAGAACATAGTCAATCAACAAGTCTATATATTATGCTATGCTCACAACTATACCTACCATCTGTCACCATACAATGCCATCACAATACCATTAATTATATTCCCTATGTTGTACCTTTTATTTCCACGAATTATTCATTCCATAACTATAAGCCTGTGTCTCCCATTCCCCTTCACCCATTTTGCCCACTCCCCATGCCCTTCTCCTCTGGCAACTGTTAGTTTGTTCTCTATATCGATGGGTCTGTTTCTGATTTTTGTTTGTTTTTTTAGATCTTATATGTAAATTAATGGTATTTGTCTTTCTTGGGCTTATTTCACTTACCATAAAGCATAGTATCTTCTGCATCCATCCATGCTATCACAAAAGGCAAGATCTCATTTTTTTTTTATTGCTGAGTAATATTCCTGTGTGTATATATACACCACATTTCTTCTTCTATCAGTGGACACATGGATTGCTTTCATATCTTAGCTATTGTAAATAATGCTGCAATAAACATAGAGGTACATAAAAATTTTTGAATTAGTGTTTTTATTTTCTTTGGGTAAATACCCAGTAGTGGATTTACTGGATTATACAGTATTTCTATTTTTAATTTGAGGAATTTCCAAACTGTTTTCCACTTTGTGGCTGTGCCAACTTCCAGTCTCACCAACAGTGCACAAGGTTTCCCTTTTCTCCACATCTTTACCAACACTTTTTATTTCTTGTCTTTTTGATTCTAGTTATTCTTATTAGGGTGAGGTGATATCTCATTGTGGTTTTGATTTACATTTCCCTGACAATTAGTGACATTGAACATCTTGTAATGCATCTATAAGCCATCTGTATGTCTTCTTTGGAAGTTGTCTATTCAGGTCCTTTTCCCATTTTTGAATCACATTTTTTTTTTTTTTTTTTTTTTTTTTTTTTTGCGGGGGAGGTACTGAGTGTATAACTTCTTCTTTGGATATTAACACTTTATTGGATTCACTTGCAAATATCCTCTCCCATTCAGTGGGTTGCCTTTTTGTGTTGGTGGTGGTTTCCTTTGCTCTGTAAAAGCTTTTTAGAGTAGTCCCAACAGTTAATTTTTGCTTTTTTTCCCCGTTGCCTCAGGAGGCATATGTTACTAAGTCTGATGTCCAAAAGCTTACTGCTTCTGTTTTCGTTTAGGATTTTTATGATTTCAGGACTCACATTTAGGTCTTTAATCCATTTTCAGTTTGCTTGTGTGTATGGTGTGAGAAAGTGGTCCAGTTTTCCCAGCACCAGTTATTGAAAAGACTATCTTTTTCACATTGTATATTCTTGTCTCATCTGTTATAGATTAATTGGTCATATAAGTGTGGGTTTATTTGTGGGTTCTTTACCATGTTTCATTAATTTATGTGTTTATCTTTGTGCCAGTACCACACTGTTTTTATTACTATAGCTTTAATCTTGAAATCTGGGATGGTGATACCTCCAGGTTTGTTCTTCTTTCTCAAGGTTGCTTTGATCAGCCAAAAGATTTTGATGATTCTGTCAAAATCACTGATTTTGAGTTAGACACAATGAACATGCTTAATATTAACAGTCAGTGAGTAGCTCAAACTAAATTGATTAGTACTAATTACAAAGATGGCTAAAATGTAACATTCCCTAAACTATGTTTCCCATCAACTCTTTTGACTATAGACCCAGTTATGTGTCCATAGCATATTTAGAATGTTTTCCAAATTCAATCAATGCTTGAGTAAAGTTCAAAATATTCTAAAATACCATAGGTTTTTCTTGGGAGAAAAATACAAGTTAGACAGAATAGTTTGTTTTCATTGCTTATAAAATACATGAAGGGACTGAGAGTTGGAAATGGAATCAGGATAGGTTTTCTCAACATTATACGTATTACTTATGATAAAATATGGATGGCTTTATATTTTATAGCAGAATTATTTATATTGTAGATATCTATGCTTTTCCTTTAAACTGCTTCTGTTTCTTGGTACAAAACTCATATTTTACATGAAGGAAATTCTGAAATGACTTATGTGATTATTTTTTTCTATTCAGGAATATAAAACATTTGGTGGTAATAATACAAAATAATTTTAAAAAGTATCCATAAGAGGGCATAGGTCTAGCTTCCTCTGCTCGGCACAGCTGAAACATTGATTTGAATGCTCTTTTTGAAACTTTTAGTACTTAATTTTTCAATTGTATTTTTTTTTGCTCAAGTTCTGCATTAATGAATACATATGTGGAATGCCTTTTTCATATTTATATAGTCTTAGATCATATCTAATAGAATAATTCTCAAGTTTTCAAACTCCTGCAAAGTTATTTTTTAAAACATGCATTTTGCTGCTTGAGGTAAATATCTAACTATGTTTTTCAGAATTAATGTGTAAATCAGTATGTTCAAAATCTGGGGAAAGAGTAATTTAATACACATACCTAATGTCTACAAATGTACTCATATTTAAACTATTCCCTGCCTTTAAAAATTGTCTGTTTATTCATCAGGCTGGAGTGAGGGTCCACATCAGGCATAATTCAAGGGAGCAGAGAGAGTCAAATTTGAAAAAAAAAAAAAAAAAGGTCAGTTGGGCCCCTGGGTGGCTCAGTCAGTTGGGTGACTGACTGACTTCACTCAGGTCATGATCTCACAGATAGTGAGTTCGAGCCCCATGTCAGGCTCTGTGCTAATAGCTCAGAGCCTGGAGTCTGCTTCGGATTCTGTGTCTCCCTCTCTCTCTCTGCCCCTCTCCCGCTCACATTCTCTGTTTCCTTCACAAATAAATATTTAAAAATTAGAAAAAAATAAGGTCAGTACTTGTGGAGTAATGTTAATGTGAGATCTAGAAGGTGAGTACAGGACAATCAATAGTACATTAAACAAGTGATAAGGAATGAAGTTGATCAGAAGTTTCAAGAATTCAAAGGAAAAGTAAGAGAAAACATCAAGCCATTCTATTTTGAAGCAAGGGTCCCTGTCAACTAGGTGATAGGCAGGTTTCATATGAAACAAATATTTATGAAAAAGAATCTTGAACAGGCTACATATAGTTTTAGGTATCAATAGGTGATGATGATTTTAAAATGTGCATGCTACTATTTTGGCTTTGTGGATCATGCTTCTGTTTTCTCAAATTGAAAAATTTGATTCTGCATTTTCCTTTGCAATATTGTCTAGAATGACAAAATAAGGTTATAATATGGAAGTGGAAAGCATTTAGTATGTTTCACATAGGTAAGCAATAGTGTGTTGACCTGATTATTCTATGCCCAGCTATTTGAACTGAATCAGAAAGTTACCTTATGGTCACTAATCAGTTTGTTTTGTTTGGGCAGAACAAAATATTCTAAAATGTTCAATTATAAGATTCCTAAGATTAGATTACTGGAGACAATTAGAAAATATGCTCCAGGGGCGCCTGGGTGCCTCAGTCGGTTAAGCGTCTGACTTTGGCTCAGGTCATGGTCTCGTGGTTTGTGAGTTTGAGCTCTGTGTCTGGCTCTGTGCTGAAAGCTCGGAACCTGGAGCCTGCTTCAGATTCTGTGTCTCCTTCTCTCTCTGCCCCTCCCCCACTTGTGCTCTGTCTCTATCAAAAATAAATAAATGTTAAAAAAAAATTTAAAAAAATATGCTCTGAGCTGCTGAGCCCAATTCAGGTTGCATGAAACAACACACCAAATCAATATATTTTGCATTAAAATTTTCATTTTAATTTTTCATTCCATTCTTTATTCAGCAAGCCCACTGCTATTTTTAGTAGACCACAATTATCACTAGTTGTATATTTTGGGCTATTCATAGTGTATTTAATTAATGCCCAAGTATTTCATGTAAACACAGCTAGAAAATTTAATAGGATCCATTTTAAAATGTACACTAGATTTTTTTAAAATATTTATTTATTTATTTTGAGAGGGAGCATGCATTCCAATTGGGCCTCATGCTGTCAGTGCAGATCCTGACACAGGGCTCTATCCACAACTGTGAATGAGATCACAACTTGAGTCTAAATCAAGAGTAGGACATCAACCAGCTGACTAGCCAATGCTTTGTGATTATTTACCCTGTTAATAAAAGTAAATTTTTGGTTAAGATATATTCAAACTCCCACCAAATGTAATTTATATCTCTTCAAAGAATACTCATTGCTGGTATTTACAATAAAGTTTATTTCTTCAGCAAACAGTAAATAATGGGATGTAAGCAAGTAGCAACCCAGAAGGATACTTTTCATTATTTTTTAATACACAGGAAGATATTTTTCTCAGTACCCAAACTACTCCTTGTTATATTGGTGCTTTCAGATCTCAAATGCAAGTGGTGAAATTTATTCTTTGGTACATCCATTTGTTTCATTATTCATTGTTTATTGAGGAGTGAGCATTAAGCATCAGAGAAATTACAACATATTGATGCTATAAAAATAAATAACAGAAGGCCTTTGGTTCCAAGGAGCATATAGTATAGTGTAGTGGGTTATCATGTTAACCGTGTTAACAGCTAATACAGAGAGTTAAACATTCACATGTATTAACTTATTTACTCCCTATGACAATTCAAAACAGTGACCCTTTTGAATGTGATCTTCACTTTACAGAGGGGGAAAAGTGAGTCACAGAAACATAGTAATTAGCTTTAAGGCACACACCTAATCAATATCCACGCCAATATTTGAAACCAGGTAGTCTAGCACCAATGTCTGGACTTTAACCCACTACACAAGAAAAAAAATGCATAGGATGATGTTGGAATGTAGAGAAAATTCTCATCAATCAGGTTCAAGAAAATCTTTAGAATAGAGCTTTAGTTTTGATGAAGGAATAGGAAGAATTCCCTGAACAGTAGAGACTGCCTGTGTGATGGTGTAAAGAATAAAGTCTTTGTGTTCGTGTGGAAGTGTTCATGTAGGAAAAAAAGAAAGCAAATAGAGCTAGGATTTTAGGGAAAACATCAGGACATGATGGTTCTTGAATAATAATCTGAGAAATTTGAACTTGATTCTGGAAGTTGGGGTAAGTATTGAAATATTTTAAGGGCAGTAAGCAAGGAGGCAATTTGATAATAATTGCCTTTTAGAAGGTTCATCCTGGTAACCATGAGGTAGATGAAGGGGCCAATTGAAATGAACCATGAAAAGATTTGTAAAAACTCAAATGTAAGTATTAACAGTAGAATAAAAAGGAGACAAAGGGTGTCTATTTTCAGTATTTTAATTGGCTTTCATTTAATCATTTCTTGTGTGCTGCGCATTTTATTTGCCACTTTATATGTGTAATCTCTCTAATTCCTAAGCAGTTGTTCTATGAGGCTGATTTTTTTTAGTGATGTTTTATATTGAGGTAATAAGGGCTTAGAGAATTTAAGTAGCTTACTCAAGGTTTATAGCTAGTCAGTGATAGATTTGGGATTCAAATCCATGGCTTACATTGTTTCTAGTCTATGATGCTGGTTGCCATCAGTCTTTAAGGACAAAACTGCAGATTTCAAAGAAAAGTGATAGTGGAGTGGTAAATTAGAAGTGTGAATCTATATTAATACTCATGTTTCTAGTATTGCTGTGAATTTTGGCATCATGTCACCAAAATGTGGGAAAAAAGGAAATTCGAATACAATTTTCTCAAAAGAGATGTGTTTAATTGCTGCATTTATTTACTATCTCTTACTCCTCAAAGTCTAATTTGGCATCAGGCACCTCATCTGATAGATGATCAGCAATACTGTCTTGAAATCCAAAGAATGTTTTTAATTCTCTTATTAGCCTGCTTCTCTCATAGTAACATCTATGTCTATTTTCCAACTAATTCCAACTTCCAATGGAGGCTATCTCAATAGACAGTCTCACCATTTGAATTTCTTACAACAATGACTTGATTTTTTTTTCTTACCTCACTGTATCTTTGTCAAGCCCATCACTATGGGCCATTAAATAAAGGAGTTGGTTAAGCTTAGTGTTAGTATCTCTTCTAATCTCTTATGTTTTCTTTCACTTTTATGACTTCAGTTATTATTACCTATTCAGAGATAGCATGCACGTTCACAGGCCCCTTCTTTGCTATACCTTCCTGGCAATTTCAAAGCACTCAAATATAGGAATCAAACAAACAGACAAAAAAATCATGATATTCTCCCTTAATTATGTTTTTTCCTCAGCTTTTCTAATCTCTGTGAATAGCACTACAATCCATTTATATTTATAAGCAAAGGATTTAGCAGTCATCTTGGACACAGCATTCTTTCTCACCTTTCATATCTAAAGCATCACCAAGTCCTGTCAATTGCATTTCTTAAATATTTCTTACATCTTTTATTTTTCATATTCATGGAACACAATATCCTCTGCTGTCCTTACTGCTATCATGGGATTCTTAATAGCCTACAAACTGCTCTCCCCCTCATTCCGTAAACTTTCCTTTAATGCATTCTCCGTAAAACATTGGAAGGTGATCTGTTAAAGTATACTTCTGGTCACATTCCTCCTATGCTTAATACCCTTTAAGGATACATATTGCTCTTAAGATAAAGGCTAGAATTCTTACCATGGCCCTCAGGACCCTATATCATGCAACCTCTAGTTTCTGTTCTAACTTCATGTTGTACCCATCTTCCTCTACTTTCTCTCATCCAATCTCACTGTCCACCAATAGTGTCAGACTTACTATTTGCATAAATTGTTCCTTTTCTTTAGAGCACTTCCCCCCCCCCCCCCCGCCCCTTAACTATTGCTTTGAAGTTCACATAGTATTTCCTCTAGAAATTTTTCTCTAATCTCTTTCTGCCAAATCCCTCTGTTAAGGGCCCTTGAGTTCTTTATCTGTTGCAATTTTAGTTGTCCAATAGACAAATTAATATAAAATGTGAGTGGGTTACATTTATAGATCATTTTCTTGAACAGAATATTTTGTAAAGCTAAATAGCATGTTGATCTTCTACAAAGTCTGTCTGCTCTTTTAGGATGGAATTTTGCACCGAATTTATCGACACACAGTTTTATGTGTGTGGGGGGAAGTTTGTGTGTATAATTATGTGTGCATATGTATTCTTAATGCATTCAGATTTTGTTATATCATCTTATGGGTCAAATCAGTGGCAGAAAAATATGAGAAAGACATATTTTCTCTCATATTTAGGGAAGGCTGTGTTGTGTTTAACAGATTTGAGAAAGACCAAAATGGGCAACTGAGGAGGAAAAAGACACAAAGAAAAATGAGGTTGACATATGAATATGACAATAATCCCAATCCCAGTCAATTTGAAATAAAATATTGTAAGCCTGTTGGACTAGAGATATGATTTACTACAATTATATTTAGGTTTGATTTGGTGGAGGGAGGCCTTCCTAGGTAATCATTCTTTGATGCCCTGCCTTGTGACTTTGAATTGCCTAGCTAGCTTCATAGAAATGGCCTAAACTTGCTCTCATTTTTCCTATTTATGAATTTAAGTTTTCTCCTATGGTTTTTGTAAGAAAAAATGCTTTTCTTTGGCTTGCCAAAATTTTTAGAAACAATAAACACAAGTAGACATCTTCCTCAAAACTCAGACAGAAATCAAATAAACTCTTTTTAGTTGAGAACTTTTATTTTTCTGGAGTATAAAAGAGGATATAAGACAAGTATGTTGAACTTTCAACACCACAGAGAAACGGATCAAAATATTGCAGATAAATGTTTCATTCAAACTGCAACTCGGTTTTTATAATTAATGTTATCTAAATGGCATGGATAGTTTTCAAAGAAAGCTTTACAATATACAATATAGGTCATACTCAGATGAGAACAATGGACTCAACGTTCCTATCAGATAACCACATTTGAACTATAATAAAATTCTAACATCTTTAACTTTGAAGGAAACCCAGTTGGGGTAGCATTCAGGAGTCTTACAAACTATGGAAAATGCAACTTGGATTAGGAGGGACCATGGTAGGAGACACTAAAGTGAAGCATTATAATACATCTTGCTGAAGGTATCTGCTTACTTTTTGAAAATAAAATTGTATACTTATAGAGACATAGATATATTATGAAATAAGATGACAGTCCACATGCATTTTTAAGACCAAACATCAATTTAAAAAAGTCTGGCACTTGTGGTAGGCCCTGGGTTAACCTTCTTACTCTCCTTTGATGTCTCAGTGTTTTGATGGAAAAGTTTAAGAAACCACAAATAGGCAATCTCCCAGGTCTCTTTAAAGTTTAATTACATAATCTGTATAAATATTTCTAATAGAACAACATAAAATATAAATATGGCTGTGGTAATTCACAATTAATTCATGACTCCTTCCTAATACAGCAACTGAATGGCATTCTGATTAAAGAGGGATGTGGCACAGTGAAAGAACATGGGTTGAGAGCAGAGAGATCTGGCTCCAAATCTTCATTCCATTATTTAACATCTTGGATACTTATTTAACTTTTAGCTCTCTTTCTTTGTCCATTAAATGGAGATGGCAATACTATTTTTTTTTAGTATTGTGATAACAGAGACAGAATTTTGTAAAGTAAATGGCTGTTTCTACACATGAGGTAACCATCACCCTAAATATGTGTTCTTCTATTGAGTGAATTGAAATTCTGGTAATAATTGACTATCTTATTCATGTAGGTATCCTTAAGATATAAAATATTTATAAATTGTGTTCAGCACAGTCTTTGAGTTAGTGTCTGGGTACACCATTTGTTTTATCCCACCTTGAAGATTTTTTTGTATGATAAATATATATTTTTGATTTGACATGATCTTCATGAAAAAAAAGTTTGCCTTGTTTTTGTGTCCTTTCATTTAGTGTTCTGGTATGAGCATCCTGGGTATTTGATCAATAATTGTTGGATCTCTAATGTAAACAGTCTCACATCCAATTTTCCTATTTGGGTTAATGAGGGTTTTATAACAAATAAATTATTAACCCAAATGGGAAAACTAAAGGTGGACCTGTTTGAAGAGGGATTCAACAAGTATTCATTGCATAATCCAGGATGACCAAAACAGCATGCTAGCGGCAAGGACAATACAATAAACATTAAAAACAATTAAGGCATAGTTTATTCCTCATTCTTATTCAAAATCACATCCCAATTCAAGCTGTAATTTTCTTCTCACATCCTTTCCATTTGCTCTCCCCTTCCTCCAGTTGCTTACTGCCCAAGAATAACAATTTTATAATTATTTTTAATTTATTTTATCTCCTTACCCTTTTCCCATTACACTGTTTTGCATTTCACTCACATACCAATCTTTAGCTGCCTTCTGGAGCAAGACTTTCTCTTAGTTCTCTATTTTACTCCTCACTCCTGAGTCTCTCTGGATAGGTGTCTGATCTACAGAGCCAAAATTTCCTGTGGCTATTTTAAAATTGATGAGGGTTGCTCAAAGAGCTAGTTAACCCATAGAAGCCTCATGTTATTTGTGTTCTTCTACAAATTTGTAGTAAAGAAGAAAATATGTTGACTTTTATCATATTGCTCTCTTTCAACTGGTTCTGAAAAGGGATATTTGTTATCTCCAACATTTGGTGCATTCACTATAACATTTGGTAAAGAGAAGAAATAAAATTTGGAGACCAAATAACACCTAGAGACAAATGCATTGTTTAGAACTGCAGAAGGTAAATTTACAAGAATGGATGTATTTGGATATATTATTTTGTTTTCTTCTTTTCTATTTACTAATTGAGTTTGTTACAAAAGAATTTTTTTTTTAAACAGCCAGATAAGGAAATACATAGGATGAAGCCTGGACCATGAGCACAAGAGCTTCTGTCCCTGTAGAATTAGGGGATGCCACCCTCCTGGCACATGGACATGACTTTTTTTGTTTTGTGGTAAAATACACTTAACATAAGATTTACCATCTTGACCCTTTTAAAGTACATGGTTCACTGTGTTAAATACATTTTCATTGTGCAACCATTACAACCATTCATCTTGTAAAACAAACACTGTACTAATTAAGCAATAACTTTCCATTATCCTTCCTCTCCCCTAGACCCTGACAACAACCATTGTGTTTTGCCTTTATAATTTTGACAACTCTAATTACCTCATATAAGTTTAATAATAGAGTATTTGTCTTTTTGTGAATGACTTATTTTACCTAGCATAGTATTCTCAAGATTTATCCATGTTGTAACATATTGCAAAATTTCCTTTTAAGGCTGAATAATATTCTAAGTATATACCACATGTTGCTTATCCATTTATCTATGAATGGAAACTTGGATTGCTTCCATGTTTTAGCGACTATGAATAAAACTTCTGTGAATATGGCTGTGCAATATCTCTTTGAGACCTTACTTTTAATTCCTTTGGGAATAGACACAGAGGTGGAATTGATAGATTATATGATAATTCTATTGCTAATTTTTTTGAGTAACTATCATATTGTTTTCCACAGTGGCTATATAGTTTTTCATTTCCATCAACAGTGCACAAGGGTTCCAATTCTCCCACATCTTCAACACTTGTTTTTTTTTTTAATATTTTTGATAGTAGTTATCCTAACAGGTGTGAGGTGGTAACTCATTGTACTTTGTTTTTAAATGCTTTTCTGGTTTTATTGAGAAATCATTGGTATACATTACCATTTAAGTTGAAGGCAGACAGCATAATGGTTTGATTTACAGATGTTGTGAAACAATTACCACAATAGGTTTAGTTAACATCTATCATCTCATGTAGATACAGATTTTAAAAAATATATAGTTTAGATTTGCATTTCCCTAATGATTAGTGACGCTGAGCATCTTTCATTGGAAATTTTTATATCTTCTTTAGAGGTATGTCTGTTCAAGTTCATTGCCAATTTTGAAGTGACTTTTGTTGTTGCTGAATTTTAGGAGATCTCTATATTACATATTATCTACATATTAATCTTGTATCAGATATAGGAGTTGCAAATATTTTATTCTGGGGGTTGCTGTTTTACTCTATGCATGGTTTTTTTTGCACACTTAAATGTTTTTTCATGAGGTCAAATTTGTCTGTATTATATTCAAGAAATCATTGCCAAATCAAATATTGTAAAGATTTTTTTCCTAGTTTTCTCCTAGAGATAGACAGTTTTTTGGTCTTAAATTCAGGTCCTTGATCCATTTTGAGTTAATTTTTGTATATGGTATTAGGTAAGGAGAATGCTATTCTTTTGCCTCAATATCCAATTTTTTTCAGCACCACTTGTTGAAAAGACAGTATTCTCCCCACTGAATGGTTTGGGTACCCTTGTAATAACTTATTTTACCATATATGTGAGGGCTAATTTCCAGCCTCTCTTCTATTCCAATGCTCTACATACCTGTCTTTATGCCAATACCAAACTGTTTTGATTACCATAGCATTGTAGTAGGTTTGAAATCAAGAATTGTGTCTTCTGGTTTTGTTCTTCTTTATCAAGATCCCTTAAGATTTCTTATGAAGTTTAAGATGGGTTTTTCTATATCTGCAAAAAATGTCATTGGGATTTTGATAAAAAATTATTAAGTCTTCTAATCCAATAACATGGACTGTGTTTTATTTATATCTTTAACTTCTTACAGCAATGTTTTGTAATTATCACTGTCTTTCATGTCCTTCATTAAATTTATTCCTAAATGGTTTTTTTGATGACATTGTTGTAATTTCCTTTTCAGATTTTTCATTGTTTGTGTCTAGAAATGTAACTGATTTTTTCATTTTGACTGCGTATCCTGCTAGTTTTCTGAATTCATTTATTCTCATAGTTTTTCTTTTTTTTAATCTTTGGGGTTTTCTATGTGTAAGATCATATAACTTGCAGATATAAGTTTACTTCTTCCTTTCCGACTTGAATGCCTCTTTTTTTTTTTTTTCTTCCCTCAGTGCCCTGGCTAGAAATGCCAGTACTCTGTTAAATAGAAGTGGTGAAAGTAGGCATCTCACTTTGCTTCCAAACTTAATGTTGAAAGGAAAGTGTTTCCTCTAAGTATGGTGTTCACTGTAAGTTTTACATATGATTTTTATTATATTGAGGTAGTTTCCTTCAGTTCCTAGTTTATTGGATGTTTTGTCATGAAAAGTGTTGGTTTGTTGCTTTTTATGCAGCAATTGAGATTATTATTTTTCTTTATTCTGTTGATGTGGCATTGGTCAGTTTTATATGTTGAATTATGCTCGTATTCCAGGAATAAACCCCATTTGATCATGGTGTTTAATCCTTTTAATATGCTGTAGAATTCTGCTTGCTAGTATTTTTGTATCAATGTTTATAAAGGATATGTGTCTGTAAGTTTTGTTTTGTTTTGTTTTCCCCTGTATCTTTTTCCGGCTTTTGCATGAGGGTAATTTTGATCTCATAGAAAGTGTTCTTTTTTTTTCTAGAAAAGTTTGAGGAGGATTGGAATTAGTTCATCTCTAAATGCTTGGTAGAATTCACTAGTGAAGCCATCAGGTCCAGGGCTTTTCTTTGTAGGGAGATTTTTGGTTACTGATTTAGTGTCTTTACTAATTATAGGTCTATTCAGATTTTCTATTTCTTTATGATCGAATCTTAGAATGATTTGTGTTTTGTTGATATAATATTCCTAATACTCTATAATCCTTTTATTTCTGTATTATGGTTTTGATAATTTGAGTCTTTGCAACATCTAGCTGAAGGGTTGTCAATTTTGTTGATCTTTTCAAAGAAAAATCTTTTGGTGCCACTGATTTTCTCCATGTTTCTACTATTTCCTTCCTTCTGCTTTTATGAGTTAAAGACTAGATAAAAAACAAACCAAAATGATTTGAGATCTTCTTTTAATATAATTATTTATAGCTATAAATTTATCCCTTAGCACTTCTTTTCCTGTGTTAGTATGCTGTGTTTTGTAAGTAAGTGTTTTCTAATTTCCCTTGTGATACCTTCATTCATCCATTGATTTTTTTTTAATGTATTATTTTTAGTTTCCACCATTTTGTGAATTTTCTAGTTTCCTTTTGTTTTTTATTTCTACCTTCATCCCTTTGTGGTCAGAGAAGACACTTTGTATGCCATATATATCTTTTTAAATCTACCATGACAATCTGTGGCCTAATGTAAGGTCTATCCTGGAAAATGTGTATTCTGTTGTTGGATCATTCTCTATGTATGTAACATTTATTTGGTTTGTTGTGTTTTTTAAGTCCTCTCTTGCCTTATTTATCTTCTGGTTTTACTATTCATTATTTTAAGGTAGGTATTAAAGTCTCTGACTAGTATTGTAGAACTGTCTTTTTCATCCTTCAATGCTGTCACTTTTTGTTTCATACACTTTAATGATCTGTTATAACAATCATAAACACATATATACCTAATATCTTCTTGTTGCAGTAGAACTTTAATATATAATATCCTTCTTTATCTCTTGTAAAAGAGATTTTGTGTTATTTAAAATCTATTTTGATTTAAAAGTCTATTTTGTCTGGGGGTGCTTGGGTGGCTCAGGGATTTGAGTCTGACTCTTGATCTCAGCTCAAGTCATGATCTCACAGCTTGTGTGTTTGAGTCCTCCCTCAGTCTCAGTGCTGACAGCATAGATCCTTCTTGGAATTCTTTCTTTCCCTCAAAATAATTTTTTAAGTCTATTTTGTCTGATGTTAGTATAACTACTCCTATCCCATTTATTTCTTTTTTTACTATTTTATGGAATATCTTTTTGTATCCTTTCACTTTTAACCAATTTTTGTCTTTAGATCTCAAGAAAATAGCATATTGTTAGATGATGGTTTTTGTAATCCATTCTGCCAGTCTCTGTCTTCTGATTGGAGAGTTGCATCCATTTATATTTAAAGTAATTGATGATAAAAAAGAACTACATCTGTCATTGTGCAATTTGGTTTCTATATACCTCACTGCATTCCTGTCCCTAATTTACTGTCTTTTGTTATGTTTGTTTGTAGAAAATGTTTTAATTCCTTTTTCATTTCCTTTGTGTGTATTTTTTATAGCTATTTTCCTTGGAGATTATAGCTATAATCCTTGGAGATTATATTCAATATCCTAAAGTTATAGCATTCTAATTTGAATTTATATTACCTTACTTCCATAACATATAAAAACTACTCTTTTACAGCTTTGTTTTCACTCTTGGTTGTTAATGTCACAAAATTACATCTTTATACATTATGTGCCCCAAAACAAACTAATATTTCTTTTAAATGCATTAGTCTCTTAAATTATGTAAAAATTAAGATTCAGAGATATTAGCTTTAATGTTAATTTTTTCTTTAAATGTGTTCATCTCAAATCATGTAGAAAACAAACAGCAGTTACAAAGCATTGTTATAATACTAGCATTTATAATTTTTGCATGTAGTTATTGAAATCTTTATTTCTCATAAACATACAGTTATTGACTAGTATCCTTTTATTTCAATTTTTAGGACTCCTTTGAATATTTCTGGAAGGGCAGGTCTAGTAGTCACAGAATTTCCTGGCTCTTGTTTAGCTGGGATTGTCTTCATTCTGCCATCTTTCATAATAGACAGTTTTGCTAGATATAAGATTCTCAGTTGATAGTTTTTTTAAAGCATTTCAGTATGTTAGCCCATTGTCTTCTTTTTATCTTATTGTATATGATAATTTTCTTTGCTGATTTCAAAATACTCTTTGTCTTTTGAAAGTTTGATTATAATGTGTCTCAGTGTGGGTCTCCTTGAGTTGATCTTATGCAAGTTCTTTGAGCTTCTTGGATGATTATATTCATCTATTTAATCACATTTGGGGAGTCTGTAGCTATTATTTCTTCAAATGTTCTCTCTGCCCCTTTCTCTCTCTTCTCTTTTTGAGACTCTCATGATGCATATGTGATATGTTTATTTCTTTTCTCTTGCCTGGTTCTTGGTTGTCTCTCAAATCTTTGTAATTGTCCCAGGAGAGTATTTTTATTGGCTTTCTGTAGATGAGGGTATGCTATGACCTGCTGGTGTGCTAAAAGGGAGGATTTTAGTTAGTATCAACATTCAGGCTGATTGGAAGTCAGACCTTCAAGCAGCATCTCCTGATGCCAAACAAGTTTGCCACAAGAAAATAGAATTATAGGACAATATCTCGATGAACACAGATGCAAATTGAAATCAATAATGCAACATGATTTATTCCAGAAATGCAAGGATGATTCAACATCTACAAATAAATAAACATGATACACCATATTAACAAAGCATAGAATAAGAATATATACGATCATCTCAATAGGTACAAAAAAAGCATTTGATAACATTTAACAACCATTTATGATACAAGCTCATAAAGCAAGTAAAGAGGAGCATACCTCAATAAATGCCATATGTGACAAGCCCACATCATCTTATTCAGTGGTTAAAAGCTGAAAGTGTTTCCTTTAAGATTAAAAACAAAAATGACTACTCCTGACTCTTTTATTTAATACAAACAAGAAATAAAAGCATCCAAATCATAAAGAATTATCACTATTTGCAAATGACATCATATTATATACAGAAAATCCTAAAGATTCCATTAAAAATATTGCTGGAACTAAAAAGAATTCATTAAAGTGGCAGGATACAAAATCAGTATAAAAATTTGTTGCATTTCTATTCACTAATAACTAATAACATCAAAAAAATCCCATTTGCAACTGCATTAAAAAGAATACCTAGGAATAAGTTTAATAGAAGAGATGGAAGGTCTGTACACTGAAACTATAAGACATTGAGGGAAAAAAATTGAAGACACAAGTGGAAAGATACCTGATGTTCTTGGATTGGAGGAATTAAAGCTTCCTACTATTTAAAACAATCTAAAGAGTACAAATATTCTCTGTCAAAATTACGAAGTGGAACTTTTCACATAAATAGAACAATCCTAAAATGTGTATAGAACTATAAAAAACAATGAATAGCCAAAAGCAATCTTGAGAAAGAAGAACACAACTGGAAGCATCATGTCTGATTTCATACTATATTATGAAGCTATAGCTTTTAAAACAGTATGGTATTAGCACAAAACCTGACACATAGATCAATTAAACAGAGAGAATAGAAATAAACCAACATTTACATGGTCAATTAATATGACAAAAACAAAGAATATATAATGGAAAAAGATAGTCTATTCAGTAGTGTTGGAAAACTGAACAGCCACATGCAAAAGAATGAAACAACTATTATCTTACCCAAAAACTAATACAAATGGATTAAAGACTTCAGTGAAGTACCTGAAACCATAAAACTCCTAAAACATAGGCAGTAAGATTTCTTAGATGGGTCTTAGTGATGAATTTTTGGATTTCACACCTTAAAAGCAAAGGCAGCAAATGCAAAAATAAGCAAATGAGACTACAAATGAAAAGATCCATAAAGTGAAAAGGCAACCTATGGAATGGGAGAAAATATTTGCAGATTATATATCCAAGACTTTAATATGAGCTAGAGAAAACAACTCATATAATGCAATAGCAAAAATCTAACAATCTAGTTTTTAAAAAATGGGTGGAGTCTCTGAATAGACATCTTTCCAAAGAAGACATACAAATGTCTAACAAGTACATGAAAATATGTGAAACATCACCAAACATTAGGGAAATGCAAATCAAAACTTCAGCGAGATATCACCAGTCTGAATGGCTAGTATCAAAAAGATAAGACATAACAAGTGTTGGCAAGGATGTGGAGAAAAAGAAACACTTACAGACTATCAATGAGAATGTAAATTGTTACAGCCACAATGATTGAAATAGTATGAGGTTCCACAAAAAATTAAAAAATAGAACTACCAGCAATTCTACTTCTTAGTGTTTTCGTTTTCCTCAGATAAATACTAACTCAAAAAGATCTATGCACATTCATGTTCATTTCAGTATTCTTTACAACAGCCAAATTATGGAAATAATCTAAATATCCACTGATAGATGAATGGCCAAAGAAAACATGTTATATACATATGTATACACAAATAGGCACATGCATACACAAAATGGACTATATTTAGCCAAATCTTGCCATTTGTGACAAGGATGGTCCTTGAGGCCATTATACTAAGTGAAATAATTGAGACAAAGAAAGCCCTCCATTCATAGGTGGAATCTAACAACAAAAACAAGCTCATAGGTACAGAAAAGAGAATTGTGAGATTGGAGGATATAGAAGTCAAAGAGTATAAACTTCCAGTTATAAAATAAATGTTGTGGCATGCTGTGTAGGTAATATTAACTTTTGCATACTTAAAAGTTCCTAGAAAAATATATCCTAAAAGTTCTTATCAAAAGAAATAACCACCATGTTGGTAATGGATGTTAATTGGACTTAGTGTAATCATTTGCAATATATACACCTATCAAATCAGTTTGTTGTACACTTAAAATTAACATGCTTTATGTCAATTATATCTCAATTTAAAAAATATAAAACTGATTATATAGATATGTGAGTGGGGGAGGGGCAGAGAGAGAGGGAAACACAGAATCCGAAGCAGGATCCAGGCTCAGAGCTGTCAGCAGAGAGCCCAACTCAGGACTTAAACTCACAAACTGTGAGATCATGACCTGAGCCAAAGTCTGACGCTTAACTGACTGAGCCACCCAGGCACCCCAAAACTGATCATTTTTAGTGTTTTTCCATGGATGGGTTCTTGGTACTGGTACTTTAGCCCAGGCAGTGTTTCAATGTAGGAGATAATCCTATTTATGGCAATATTTGGCATTCTACAACAAAACCCCAAATATTCTTTCAATCATTGTGACATCAAAAAAAAAATCCCTCCTACATTTTTAGATACCTCCCTAGTTTTGGGACTACTCCTTTTAATGAAAGAGGATAGTTAGAAGGATAATAAAAAACTTTTGTTCTCAAAAGAGTAAAGAATACATTTTAGAAGAATTGAGGAATGTAGGAAAAAAATAGATGAACTTCATAGGAAACTGCATATTTTTAAAGCCATGAATACTATTTTGAAAAATAACAAAAGGTACATGCTTTAAAAATAGATACTTTGGGGCACCTCTGACCTCGGCTTAGGTCATGATCTCACAGTTTGTGAGCTCAGGCCCCACATCGGCTAATGACAGCACACAGCCCACTTTGGATCCTCTGTCCTCCTCTCTCTCTCAAAAATAAATAAAACATTAAACACACACACACATATACATATGTACTTAGATGTAATTTCTTTTCAAAAAGAATGCTGGAAAGACTTAGGTTTTAAGGATTACTGGGTTAGGAAAGTCAATGGGAACTCAAAAATATTCAAAAGAATTGGAAAAAGGAGAGATCTCATGGGAAGTGTGGAATAAATAAACCAGAGAACTAAGACTTAAAAAAAAATGTCATTTACTCTGTCAAGTTGCACATAGAAGATTAACAAGAAAGCCAATTGGGAAACCACTGTTTAAAGATCAGGACAACTATAGAATAAGGTTACATACAATTTGGACAGCTTGAATACTGAAATAATTATTGAGTAATTTTCAAGGTGAGTCAGTTATTAAAAGGCAGATGTTGCTTGTGCCCTGGGGAAAGTGCTTAAGAAATTTATGGATTAGGAATCTAAGAGAAGTTAAAGGAATATGGTGTAAAACTAAAGGGAAACAGGCAAGGCCACAATTAGTAGAAACAAATCCCAGGCTAGATATTAGAATGAGGGAATTTCCTCTAGATGGAATAACTCTACCCAGGAGAGGTAAGGTCTTTTGAACAATAAGTGGTAGTTCATGGCCAGGCCAGCTGTAAGTATGACAAATGCATAGGAAATAAAACAAAGAAGCTGTGAAAGGTATGAAAGGTAGTGACCGTTGTTCTTTGTATTTCTGATCTGTTTACTCAGAGCAGATGGCATTTATCATTGAACTTTAAGCACACATGTATGAGGACCTGGGAAAACACTGGGACGCTGTGTTCACATTTATAAATGATGTGCATTGCTTGTTAATGCTTTTTTTTAAATTATTTTTTAAATTTACATCCAAATTAGTTAGCATATAGTGCAACAATGATTTCAGGAGTAGATTCCTTAGTGCCACTTACCCATTTAGCCCATCCCCCTTCCCACAACCCCTCTAGTAACCCTCTGTTCTCCATATTTATGAGTCTCTTATGTTTTGTCTCCCTCCCTGTTTTTATATTATTTTTGTTTCCCTTCCCTTATGTTCATCTGTTTTGTCTCTTAAAGTCTTCATATGAGTGAAGTCATATATTTGTCTTTCTCTGACTAATTTTGCTTACCATAATACCCTCCAGTTCCATCCACGTAGTTGCAAATGGCAAAATTTCATTCTTTTTGATTGCCAAGTAATACTCCAGGGTATATATATACATCTTCTTTATCCATTCATCAATCGATGGACATTTGGGCTCTTTCCATACTTTGGCTGTTGTTGATAGTGCTTCTATAAACATTGGGGTGCATGTGTCCCTTCAAAACAGCACACCTGTATCCCTTGGATAAATACTTACTAGTGCAATTGCTGGGTCATAGGGTAGTTCTATTTTTAATTTTTTGAGGAACCTCCATACTGTTTTCCAGAGTGGCTGCACCAGCTTGCATTCCCATGCTTGTTAATGCTTTAATAGTTAATCAAAGTAAAGATAACTTAAACCAAATCTGAGTCATCAATCTTCTAACTTTGCTCAAAATGAATGCTCTCAGCTGATGCACAACTCATACATTTTAAATCCTTTACTTTTGTCAGTTCTATATGTTGAATTTGGAGACCTATACTGGAATGTTAAGAGTACTAACATGTTTAAGTTTCTAAATAGAAAGCAGGAATATAAATAAAAGGAACCCAAAAGGTAAACACTCTTTCCAAGGAGGAGAAATAGGTAGAATAAATATGAATCAATTCTGGGGCGTTGGGAAACTGAAGATAGCCATGAATGATTGGATGGGTCAGAAAACTGTTGGGAGGGAGTAAATGACTGGGGTTATTCACATTATAAAGCTGTGCACGTTGCCAATAGAATTATTTGCTATAAATGTAAATTACTCTTAGAAGAAGTCAGAGGTTTTAGAACTGGTTAAGACTCTAATTGTATAACAGATAATACTGATTAAAGAGAGAGCAGACTAGTCCTATGGTTTTGGTACTTTGCTAGGTACAAGAGTATCTACCTCATATCCAGGGGTTGGGGAACGAGTCCATGGGACTTCATTTTTGATACTGGGGTTTTATTTTGTATGGTTAAAGGCATCCTTCCTTTCTAAGACTGAAAAATCTGAGAGGCGGTGAATTCTGGGGCTACCAGTTCAAAGAAGCCAATTTAAATCTGAATATGGAGTAAGTAGGTTTGTGAGATCCCCTTAGCCTAATAAAATGCTAGGAGTCTGAATTAAATATTAACAAAGAGGGGCGCCTGGGTGGCTCAGTCAGTTAAGTGTCTGACTTTCGCTCAGGTCATGATCTTGTGGTCTGTGAGTTTGAGGCCCATATCAGGCTCTGTGCTGACAGCTCAGAACATGGAACCTGCTTCAGATTCCATGTCTCCCTCTCTTCCACTCTCTGTCTCTCAAAAATGAATGAACATTAAAAAAATTTTTTTTAATTATAAAAGATTTGAGCAATAGACAAATTGACAGAAGTTGAATCATGTCCTACCCATCTCTTGTACTTCCACAATTATTAAATCTCTGGAAAGAAAGTAGGAGAGATTTAGGTAGTTCTGTATACCTACCTTGGATAATTCATATAATTTCTGTATGACTATAAATCTAGCCATGTTTTACTTTTTGAAGGGTCCCTTTGGAAAACAGATCATACAGGTATCACACAAGTATAGAGGACTGAAAGCAAATATCGAACAATTGATCCCATGGTAGCCAGAGATTGTTTATAATGGAAGTTCATAGAAATGGTAAATTTTTATAAATGAGAAAAGTATTTAGATTTAGAAAATACATTCGATATGTGCCTCTGAAAGAGACATGGCAGTACAAAATTGCATTTTGGAACAAGTTATGCTCCAAATTTTCTTATGTAAGGAAATTTCAATAGATGTATGAGAAGACCATCAAGTGTAAAATTATCTTATTAATGTCCACATCAAAGGATAACAATAAAAAAATAAACAACTATATTAAGGACTTAAAGATGGTTCTTTGGAAGTTAATGGGAAAGCGGCAAGTAATAGCTGAGAATTAACTATCCTGGAGGAAGGGGACACCTGGGTGGCTCAGTTGGTGGAGCCTTGACTTCAGCTCAGGTCATGATCTTTCAGATCCTGGGTTCAAGCGAGCATGGAGCTCGCTGCTGTCAGCATGGAGCTGCTTCAGATCCTCTGTCCCCCTCTATCTCTGCCCTTCCCCCTGCTTGTACTCTCCCTCTCTCTCTCAAAAATAAAAAAAAAAAAAAAAAACAACAACAACAAAAAAACCTATCCTGGAGGAAAAAAGATAAATGAGGACAAGGCCGAGTTAGTTAGGTCACTTCTTAGGCCAGCAGTGAAATATCTACCACTGATTTTACTAGATTCTGCCAGGGCTTTAAACACAACATAATGAAACAACTCTTCCTAAAGACCCACGTTATATATGATACTAAGATTGGACAGTCCATTGAAGAGTAATAGAAGGCAGCTTTCTCGAGCTAGTATATATGCTTTTCAGAACCAAAATATCCCTCAACTGTGATAGACACCCCAAAGTTTATTTCTTTAGATGCAGAGAATGTTACAGAACAGGCCTTTAGACAGGCCTTAAAGCCTAAGCTATCTTCTCTCAGCTTTATTAACAAAATTGATATTCTAGTATCTTTCTACATCTTTATCTGACTTAGATTTCACTTTAGGAGGGGGAAATTGGCATACTTATTATATCCTCTCAAACTCAACATTAGCCTATATATTTTAAAATCCTGGTCTCTAGAATATTTGTCATTACAGCCACGATGCCCAGTACAGGACATGGAATACAGTAATGTTTATTGGAATAATGCATTTATTTTAGGACATTTTAATTATTTTAATCCTTATAATAGCTTTCTAGATGAGGTATGAAAACCCTGTTTTAACAAAATGGCAAACTGTGGTTTCAAAGGTTAAATGACTTGGAATTAAATCTATGTCTGTTCCCAATTTTTATCCCTCTTCCCTATGCCAGGCTTTGTCTCCAAAGAGAAAGGAAGCAAGATCATCATTTTGCTAAATAACCCAGAAATTACATTGTAATTGGAGATAAACTAAACAGACAGATTGAGAATTTGGAAAGTCTTCTTTAAGTTTTCATTTTAATTCCATTTAGTTTTAGGTATATATTTTGGAAAGCCTTAACACCAGATTAAGAAGTCTTATGATGTTGATTAGTTATTGAGAGTCATTGGAAACATTTTGAGGTGAATCACATGATTATGTAACTTAGAAGGTGGTAAACTGAAGTTTAGAGACCATTTGGAAGGCTGATGCATACTGTTCTGGTGCATGATGTTATAGAAGCCTGAATTAGGTTGGTAACAGTAGAAATGGAAAATGCTGGAGTTTTAGGATATTTTTTAATTAAGAAATATTAAAAATATTGTTGATGTATTATTAATTTTAGTTTTGATTTCCATTCTGTATTTGTTACCAAAGAAGTCCATCCAAGTAATTATACAGTCCCAGATTACCCATAAAACACCTAACACATGCCAGTAAGTGTTCTGTTTACTCACTATGAATCTGTGAGTAGAACCATGGAGTAATGTCATTTCTCAAAGGCAATCTCAGTGCTCCCACTTGTAAAGTGGTGCCAAGATTATAGTTTATCAGCAGTTTAAAATTAACATGAACCATTAATCTTCTTTCTCCTTAAGGCACCACTTTGATTTTGCTACTTCTCTACTAGAAAGCCATCCAAGGTCCCCATTATCTTCCAAAACCCATAATTCATTCATCAAAATGTGAGCCCAATTGGATTTTTATCCCTATTAATTCTACTCCTTTTACAAAATTGATAAAACTAAGAAAAAAAAAAGGATCAACATACTGTGTGCTATACCCAGCTTCCAACTTTTATCTTCATATCTTTGCTAATAGGAATCCCATTTTCAGTCCTGAACCTGAAGCAAATCTGCCCAGGTTTCAATCTCTGAGACCTTGAGCAAGTTCTAGGATTTCCTGGTGCCTTGATTTCTTTTTTCTTTCTTGCATTGTTTTTAATTTGTAAGTATTAAATAGGCATTATATAGTGAGACATGATAATGTGTGAGTTAATATATTACCTAATATTAATATTGTTATTTTGACTAGTAGGTCTGATCCACTCACTCCAAAGAAGTAATATTACTTGGGGTGGCTCAGTCAGTTAAGTATCCAACTTTGACTCAGATCATGATCTCACAGTTTGTGGGTTCAAGCCCTGCATGGGGCTCAGAGCTGACAGCTCAGAGCCTGGGTCCTGCTTCAGATTCTGTGTTTCCCCCTCTTTCTCTCTCTTAAAAATAAACATTAAAAAAAGATGTAATGTTTCTTGAAGTAAAGAAACTATAATTTTCCTTTGAATATTTTGCAATTGATTTAATTATTATTGATATCATAACTTTTATTGTGAGGTATTTGGAACAAGAGAAGGACATGGCTAATTAGTTTTTGAACAGCTAAAGATATCCGATCTGTTTTCTCTAAGCAACTAGTCAGTGTGTCAGAGGGAATTCCAAGAGCTATTTAAGATATATGAAGAGATATGAATACTAACTCCTGAGGTCTTTATTCCTGTTGTCTAAGGAAGCATAAAGGCACATCCTAGGTGATAAAAATTTACTCCTCCAGACTTGACAATTTTACATCAGAAATGAAATTCAGTAGCTCACCCTAATTTTCTAATTAATAGCTAAAAACACTAAAGATTTTCTATGAGCAATTCCTCAAGTAAGTATAGGAACTAAATAAATAGGTAAGGATTTTTATTATCAGACTACCTAAAGAATAATCTATTTAAGATAATTGATACATCTTGAGCAGGGGATATTGCTAACTGGGCAATGAGATCTTTTGTAAATTACATACTAGGATGTAACCCTATCATTTCAAGTAAAAAAAAAAAAAATCTTGCTGTTTCAACTCTTAACTACTGAGAACAAACTGATGTTTACCAGAGGGGAGGTAGATGGGGGAAGAGTGAAATAGATGATGAAGATTAAGGAATGCACTTGTCATGAGGAGCACTGGGTGATGTACAGAATTGTTGAATCATTATATGTACACCTGAAACTAATATAACACTGTATGTTAAAAATTCTGGAATTAAAATACAATACAAAAAAATGTTTAAACAGCTTGCTGTTTCATGAAGTTCACGTTGGTGTTTGCATTCTTATTATACAACATTAGATCTGTTGAATGCCTTCTAGTATGACCCAATTCATACTTTTTGTTGTTGTTGTTGTTAATTTTGTGCCATAGACAAAATTATGTCAAGAAGTTAGGTGCTATGCAGTCATTCATAAGAGACCTGAATTTTAGTCAATAAATCAATTCTACATAAACAAATATTTGCATTCTGAGATTAAGTTGGCAGACAATGCATGTGAACATCTTTAGAACTGTAGCAAAAGATGATTGTTTATTTGGTGTATTGGAAGAATATTTTTAAAAGAATGAATACTTTTGAAAAAATATTTGTTTATAACAAGTAGTTTGAAATTATAGAAAGGTAATCTAGGTGTTGATTGAGATCCTCCCTCTTGGCACTTTCAACTATAGAAAGGCAATAAAAATACAGTAGGTTGCCTGACAATCACAAAAGTTTAGGAGACAACCAAGAGCTATAAGGTTTATCTCCTACATAAGGCCACTTTTTGATGACTGGGAGATGTGGCTGTTTTTTCTAATGTGTAGAAATTAACATAGATAGTCAGGAAAAGTGATGAAACAGGGGAATATGTTTCAGATGAAAAAACAAGATAAAACCTCAGAAAAAGGAACTTAATGAAATGAAATAAGCGTTCAAAACAATGATCATACAGACGATCACTGAGCTTGGGAAAATAATGAAAGAATAAGTGTAAACTCCAACAAAGAGAAAATAAAGTATGAAATAGAAGTCAGAGAGTTTGGGGTGCCTTGGTGTTTCGGTTGATGACCAACTTTGGCTCAGGTCGTGATCTCACAGTTTAGGGTTCAAGCCCTATATGGGGCCTTGCACTGACAGCATGAAGCCTGCTCTGGATCCTGTGTTTCCCTCTCTCTCAAAAATAAATAAAAATTTTTTTAAAAAATCCACAAGAGTTAACTATTACAACTGAACTGAAAAATATGGTAGAGGGGTTCAACAAACTGAATGAAGCAGAAGAAAAAAAATCAATGAACTCAAAGACAGAACAGTGGAACTACCTAATAAGAGCAGCAAAAAGAAAAGGGAATGAAGAAGTGAAGACAGCATAAGGGACTTGGGAGAAAACATCAAGCTAATCCCTATTTACATTATAGGGGCCCAGGTTGGAGAAAAGAGAAATGGGGCAGAAAATTTACTGGAAGAAATAATGGCTGAAAACTTCCCTAGCCTGGGCAAAGAAACAGAAATGCAGATCCAGGAAGCCCAGAGAGTTTCGAATGAGATGAGCCTTCTCAGCTGAAATGCAGGGAAAACACTTAGTAACAGGAAAACATATGAAAGTATATTCTCACTGGTAAAGGAAAACACAGAGTAAAATTCAGAATAATCTAATATTATAAACATAGTACATTAATCACATATAAAGCTTGTATGAAGAATAAAAAAAGTAGTGAAGATAATTATAAGTACCATAATTAGTTAAGTGATATACAAGATAAAAATAAATTATGACATCAAAAACTTAAACATGAGGGAGGAATAAAAATGTAGAGCTTTGGCATATAATCAATCTTAAGTTGTTGGAAACAAAACATAGACAGTGTTAAACTGTTT
Source organism: Felis catus (assembly GCF_018350175.1). Taxonomy (NCBI): domain Eukaryota; kingdom Metazoa; phylum Chordata; class Mammalia; order Carnivora; family Felidae; genus Felis; species Felis catus. The sequence continues at coordinate 106,349,140 of NC_058374.1, forward strand.
TAAGTAAACCTCATGGTGAGCACAAAACAAAAAATTATACTAGATACACAAAAGATTGAGGAATCTAAGCATACCACTACAGAATTTCATCATCACAAAGGAAGAGAGCAGCAGCAGAAGAAAGGAACAGAAGAACTACACAAAGGCCAGAAAACAACAAAAGGCAGTAAGTCCCTGCCTACTAACAATTACTTTAAATGGATTAAATTCTCCAATCAAAAGACAGAGTGGCTGAATGGATTAAAAAACAACCTGTCTATATACTGCCTAAAAAAGACTCACTTCAGATTTAAAGTCACACACAGAATAAAAGTGAAGGGATAGAAAATGATATTCCATGTAAATGGAAATCAAGAACGCTGGAGTGACTATACTAATATTAGACAAAATAGACTTTAAGACAAAGACTATAATAAGAGGCATAAAAGAACATTATATAATAAGGGGACAGTATAAAAGAATATATAATATTTGTAAATATTTATGCAACCAACACAGGAGCACCTAAATATATAAAGCAAATACTAACAGATCTGAAGAGAGAAACAGACTGAAATACAATAATAGTAAGGGACTTCAGTACCCTCATTTAATCAATGGATAGAATAGACAGAAAATCAATAAGGAAATATGGCCTTAAATGACATGTTAGATCAGATAAACTTTACTATTCAAAACTAACAGAATACACATTTTTCTCAGGCAAACATGGAACATTATTCAGAATAAAGCATATGTTAAGACTACAAGACAAGCCAAAACCAAAAACATTACCAAAACAAACAAACAAACAAAAAACAAAACACTGCAGGCAAATATCTCTGATGAACGTAGACACAAAAATCTTCAAGAAAATATTAGTAAACCTATTTCAACAATACATCAAAAGGATCATACACCATGATGAAGTGGGATTATTCCAGGTTCAACGTCTACACATCAATTTGATATCACCACATTAATAAAGAATTAAAATTCTGATCATCTCAATGGATGTAGAAAAGCATTTGACAAAATTCAACATCCATTTATGATAAAAACTCAAGGTGGATAGAAGGAATATATCTCAATATTAAAAACCATAAATGACAAGCCCACAACTAACATCATACTTGAAGGGGAAAGCTAAAAGCATTTCCTCTACAAACAGAAACAAGACAAGTATACCTACTCCTGCCACTTTTATTCAACATAGTATTGGAAGTCTAAGCTAGAGCAATTAGTAAAGAAAAATAAATAAAAGTAATCCAAATTGGAAAGGAAGTAGTAAAACTGTTACTGTTTGCAGATGACATAATATATAGAAAACTCCATGAATAAAATGCATGGAAAAAAAAAAAAAACCTCTTAGAAATATAAAACAATTCAGTAAGTTGAAGGATACAAAGTCAATGTAAAAATAGCTGTTGCATTTCTATACAGTGTGGAGCCTGCTTGGGACTCTCCCCCCCACCCCGTCTCTATCGAAATTATAAAAAAAATAAACTTTAAAAAAAAGTTTGTATCCCAAGGGGGAAAAAAAAATTTGTAACTATGTTTGGGGACAGATGTTGACTAGACTTATTGTGGTGAGTGGTGATCATTTTGCAATACATACAAACATCAAATCATTATGTTGTACATCTGAAGTTAGTATATATTAACTATACCTTAATGAAAAATAAAAATTAAAAAAATATTTTAAAGAATTTATAAGCCAGTTATTAAACTGCTGGTAGCTTGAAATTGGCCATGGTGGCAGGATGTGTACCACAGAAATCAGCAAACACTATAAATTAGGATTTTTTTTTTTTTTTCTGCCTAAGAACTGGATTACCAGTGTACCACTACCCATTCTTTTGCTTTGCCTCTTTGGTTGAACAGCCAGGTGGGTACTAACTGAGAAGGCCTCTGTATCCCTTATTAGGGGTGAAAACAAGAGCTTAATTTAACAAACCCTACTTGGGGCCACCTCGGTGACTCAGTATTTTAAAGATCAGATTCTTAATTTCAGCTCAGGTCATGATCTTAGGGTGATGAGACTGAGTCTTACATCGGGCTCTGCATGCCGTTGGAGACCACTTGAGATTCTCTTTCCCTCCCTCTAAAATAAAAAAAACAAAACAAAAACAACCCTATCTATATATCCATGTCAATGTCAGCTTTCTACCAATAAGAAATAGCCATTGAAAGATCTGATCATTCTTTCCACAGAGACTGTTTGTTACTCTGGTAATTATCATAGGTACCTTTGGAGAAACATTAATACTGTCTAGACTTGCTGGGTATTGCAGGGGCCTTCCTCAAGAGGACCCAGCCACCTTTGTAATTGGTTGGCTCTTAGATGGAGAACTGAGACAACTAAAAAAACTAGGGGAGGGTTTGATTATTTTCCATTGTAATGACATCCCTCTGCTTCTCCATTTTTGTGTTTTGTGGGTTTTTATACTTTTAGAAAAAGTTGCAAGGATAGATCAAGGCTCTCCTGTTTACCCTGTGCAGATCGCCCAATTGTTTATATTTTGCCCTTCCTGCTTTCCCATCGTCTTTCTCTCTCCATGTGTGTGAACATTTTTTTTCCTGAATCATTTGATAGTAAGTTGGAGATAACATGTACCCTTTAGCCCTAAATATTTTAGTTTTTATTTAAGAAGATATCCTGTTAAAAAAAAAGTTTATTTATTTTGAGAGAGAGAGAGAGAACAAATAGGAGAAGGGTGGAGAGAGAGAGAGAATTCCAAGCAGGCTCTGCACCATCAGTGCAGAGCCTGACACGGGACTCAAACTCAGAAACCATGAGATCATGACCTGCGCCAAAATCAAGAGTCGGTCACTTAAACAACTGAGCTGCCCACGTGCCTCAAGACATTCTTTTAATAACCATAGTATAACTGGGGTGCCTGGGTGGCTCAATTGGTTAAGCATCCAACCTCTGCTCAGGTCATGATCTCACGGTTCATGAGTTTGAGCCCTGCATCAGGTTCTCTGCTGTCAGCAGAGAGCCTGCTTGGGATCCTTTCTGCTTTTCCCTCACTCTTGCTTTCCCCCCACTCACATGTACCATGTGCACGCACCCTTTCTCTCTCAAAATAAATATTAAAAAACCCCATAGCACAACTATCAAAATAAAAATTGAGAGTAATATAATCTTGTTATTTAATCCAAAGCCCATATTCAGATTTCATCAGCGGTCTCAGTAATGTTTTTCAAAACTGTTATATTGTCCAGTTCAGGTTCTAATCTAAGAATACATACTACATTTAGGTATTCTGTCTCATTAGCCTCCATTACTCTGAAAGAGTTCTACAGGTTTCAGTTTCTTTTTTTAGTTTGGGCTTTGTGAAGAATAGAGGGCAATTATTTTATAGAATGTCCCTCAACTGAAATTTTTCTGGTATTTCCTTGTGATTAGACGTAGATTATGCATTTGGGGGGCATGGATATGACAGATGAGAGGTGAGATCCTTCTTCTGGCATTATATCAGGAAATGCATGGTATCAATTTGCCCCAATTATTGGTAATACTAGCTTTTATTACATAGTTACAGTGGTGGTGTCAGCCTGTGGAGGTTTCTCCATTATAAAATTCCACTCTCTTCCTTTGTTCCTACGTAATGTGTAGGGAGATATGTACTTTGGCTTTATGCAATTATCCTGTTCTTCATTTAATTTTCACCCTCTTGTTTTAATATTTACTGTTGGTTTTCTAACAACATTGATTTTCTTTTTTTTTAAAGCTGGCATTTAGCTTCAATAAAACAATACACCAATGCATGCATATAAATCACTATGGATTTATGTATGCAACATTTTTTTCTTGAATGAGTTAAAATTCATTGCTCTCAATATTTATTTTGATGGTCCTAGATTGACCATTGTGAGTCCCTCAAGATGATGATTCCTGTGTCTTTTTCACATGTCCCATAATTCCTAGATCATTTTTCTTTCTAGCATAACAAAATGTTCCAGTCTTCCATACTTTTCTCTTCCTCAGCTCTAAAATCAGTCTTTTCTCTTAGAAGCCTAGGTTCCTTTTAGTGGAAAAAGGTGTTGAGGAACAAATATTTGACCTCTAGCCTCTAGGTGTTTGCATTATTCTTGGTACATAATCACTTATAGACCTTTGCAACAGACTGAACAAGTTTAAAAAAAAAAAGAAAAGAAAAAAACAACCTCCTCTGTAAACATGGTATTTCATTAAGGAGACCATGCTGAGTCTTGCCCCTGTTATTGCTCTAGAAATAAGGAGGAGGGGCGCCTGGGTGGCTCAGTTGGTTAAGCATCTGACTTTGGCTCAGGTCATGATCTCAGCGTTTTGTGTGTTCAAGCCCTATGTCGGGCTCTGTGCTGACAGCTCAGAGCCTGGAATCTGCTTCAGATTCTGTGTCTCCCTCTTTCTCTGCCCCTGCCCCCCCTCTCCACTCTGTGTCTCTTTCTCAAAAATAAATATACTTTAAAATTTTTTTCAAAAAAGTGGGGTTGTGAGAATGGCAAACTTCATATTTCAGGGTATTTGCCTTATTTGGGGACTTTGCATGTGATTATTCTGGACAAATCAGTTTCTTTGTTGCAATAGGCTAAAGGAAAAATAGCCATGGTTCATAGTGATATAAAGAGTTTAAAATAAATTACTTTTCTTTCTGGAGTAAGGGCTCTAAAAGATATTTTTCTCTAAGTATTTAGAATCAGAATTTAAACTGTTACAAATTACAAAAATGACCCTGAAAACTCTTAGTTTACAAGTAAGTATATTTATTAAGACACAAAAAGTTATTCATCTATGGTGTTGGAATTATGTATGGTAGAATCCAAAGTAGAATATTGCACTTGGTTTAATGGTTGTTTAACATATATATTTTATCATAGCGGCCATTATATATTTTAAATTTTTTTAATGTTTTTATTTATTTTTGAGACAGAGGGAGACAGAGCATGAGCAGGGGAGGGGCAGAGGGAGGGGGACAATCTGAAGTAGGCTCCAAGCTCTGAGCTGTCAGCACAGAGCCCGACGCGGGGCTCGAACTCACAGAGTGTGAGATCATGACCTGAGCTGAAGTCGGACACTCAACTGACTGAGATACCCAGGCACCCCAGCCATTATATATTTTATACTGGATGACTGAATGACTATTCAGAGAAAGACTACTCTGTATTCTTCATACATAGGACAAACATAACCTTTCTGCTCCATAATATTAAGCATTTGATTGTAAAGGCACATATCCTAATTCTGTGTGGAATTTGACATCTGTATAACACACATTATCCAGTTACCAAAGGAAAATGAAGCTGGCAAGTGTGTTGCTGGTCCACAGCTACGTAAATATAAACATTGTGAAAGGGGTAAAGTTTTATTTTCGGGTCATTTTTATCTCCCTACATGTTTGTGTCTTTCGATCTGCTCTCATTTTAATGTCATCAGGCAATTTTCTGCCTCCTCTCTGGAAAAAATTGATGGCAATATATTTGTAGTGAAACCTTAGAAGTCAATTTTGTTTTTCATACCCACGTGTTCTCTTTTCAGTGACTTTATAAATCTTTGTTTTTCCTGTTTATCTAGAGTCCTCTGACACCACACTTCAGTGAATTCTAGTTTTCTTCCTACCTGGCAGTAGTTTTTGCTAGTGGCTCTCCAAGGACCATGAGAATATCTGGGAAATGTAACTTGTCTGTGGAGTAGCACAAATTTGGCTCTATATCCATCTGAAAAAATTTTCTAGCAGCACAGTAATTGGCTCAGAGATACCAGACGAGGGTTGTATATTTTCAGAATAAAGGCTAGGTATATATTTAGAGAGAGTTTAAATAATTTTGATGTGATTTCATGTGTATTTATATAACTTAGATTGTGAAAAAAAATTTAGTTACAAGCATAACAATTTGATTATTCACATAGAGTAATGATGTTTGGGTTAGGTTCAGTGTATAGAGTGAGTTCAAGCTTGTAAAGTTTCTGTATTTTACCCACACTATGTAAGGATATAACAACTTCACACAGACTTTGAATGTTAGAGATATAAGCTAATATCTCAGAATGATAAATGAGATATTTCCGGTTCTTAACAGAGGAGCCAGGCCCCAAATGAAAATAGAGGTGTTCTAAAGATAACAACAAACAATTGTAGACATAAATATTTTTCAGGATTTGTTAGAAGGCTATACAATAAGCCCTGCCATACTTGACTGTTAATCAAATATCATTCCCTTTCTCAATCTGATCATTCCTACGTGATTGCAGAGAAAAGGAGGAATAAAGGTATCGATCATCTTTTTGCTCCTTCAAATTCCTTAAACCACGGGTCTAGCCTAAAATGGAGAAGAGAATATATTGTGTCTATTTGTATTGTGTCTAAATTGGAAACATGCTCTTTTATCACTAAACCTTCACTTTGTGTCCCTTAAGAACAAAACATTCCCTTACATAACAATTACATAATTATTGAAATCATGATATTTAACATAGGTACATTACCTAATCCACAATCCATATTAAAAATTTGCATATGACTGGATGGGTGGCTCAGTTACTTAAGCATCCAACTCTTGATTTCAGCTCAAGTCATGATCTCACAGTTTGTGAGTTTGTGAGGCTCTGTGCTGTCAGTGCAGAGCCTACTTGGGATTCTGTCTCCCTCTTTCTCAAAAATAAACACTTAAAAAAGTGTTGCATCAGAAGTACCAAAAAAAGTTTTTATTTTTCTTCTTCCCTTTATATCTTTACCATGTTTTATATATATGTGTGTGTTGTGTGTGTGTGTGTGTGTGTGTGTATAAAACATATATATATATATACATATGTATATATATGTGTAAATGGTATACATATATACATATATAGGGTAAAAATATATATATTATAATATAGGTCTACTCTCTTGTGGAATATCTCTTAATATGGATATGTCTAATGTTTACTCATGATCAGTTTCAGCTATTACCTCTCTTGTGGAATATCTCTTAATATGGATATGTCTAATATTTACTCATGATCAGTTTCAGCTATTACATTTTTGGCAGAAATATCACACAAGGTATATGATGTCCTGTTCAAGGCATCATATAAGAGACACATGATGTCAGTTTATCATAACATTGTTGACATTAATTTGATCATGTGGTTAAATGTTATCTGCAAAGTTTACCTATTGTGATATCAGTATATTTACCTTCATTATTAATAAATAACTTGTGGGAAGATACTTTGAAGCTATGTAAATATTGTGTTTCTTATCATACATATGCTCTCCATCATTTGAGAATTTTATTGATGATTTTCTAATTCTATCATACCTTCTCTAATTATTGGTTGACATTGTACTGCAAGGAATAACCCCTCCTAGCTGCAGTGTTTCATGAATTCCTATTTTACTCAAGGGTCTTTAGTTCCTTATCATTATGGCTTATTTTTGATGCTTGAAATATCCTAGATTGTCCAGTTTCAGTGCCTTCAAGCTGGAATCTATATACTTTTTATATGTTCCCACCATTTTTTTTTATTATTTAAAACTTTTTTTTTTAATGTTTATTTTTGAGAGACAGAATGCAAGCAGGGAGGGGCAGAGAGAGAGGGAGACACAGAATCATAAGCAGACTCCAGGCTCTGAGCTGTCAGCACAGACCCCAATGCGGGACATGAGCCCACAAACCATGAGATCATAACCTGAGCTGAAGTCAGATACTTAACCGACTAAGCCACCCAGGCGCCCCTTCCCACCATTTTTTTTAACATTTTATTCATTTATAGCATAACAAGATGTTCCAGGAATGATTCACTTTTCCTGCATTTAGATTCAGCTTTTTTTTCCCCCAAGAGTCCAGTTTCCCCTTTACGGAGAATGACCTTTAGAAACCAATATCTGGTCTCTAAAACTGCTCATTGTTACTGGTATATCATTGTTTTTATGTTTTCTCAGTAGACAAAGCTGAAGAATCTTCTTCAATGTTATCCCTAACTCCTCTTATTTTTAATTAATTTACTTGTTCAAACCTAAATAATATGCAAAGTACCTTAAGAATTGATAACCTATGCCATTGCAAATATCAAACTTAATAATTAACAATTGTTTGTAGTTTAGGTAAATTTTACATATAGTAAAGTGTTCAAATTTTAAATGCACTTTTTCTATTTTTAACAAGTGCATATGCCTATATAACCCACATCTTATCAAGACATAACCATTTCCCAGAATCCAGAAAACTCCCCTCTGCCCTCTTCCTATCAGAAGAGCTAAATCAGAAATGAGATTAGAATTATAAAGTGTACTGAACCGCATTTTAATAACCAACATGGCTGATAAATTATGAAGATTTTCCAAGATTTAGTCTAGAGAAAGGAAAACATTTTTTTGTTCATTTATATGCTAAAACATGATTAAAATAAGTGATTGGAAAATATAAAAGTATTTTGTGTACTGCTTTACTGAACAACATGCCATTACACAAGTTTTGACTTCAATAAATCCAATCCTCTTTCTTTACAGCTAAGACTACTGAAGCTGAGAGGATCTAGAATTACCTTAGTTCACAAAGTGGCTTTATACTCTCAATAGGATTAAATGTTATGGATTTCTGCATACAACTTGAATATTTTTTTCATACCCTTCTTAAACAGAGGTCTAGTTTAGCTCCAGTTAAAAAAAAAAAAAAAAAAAAAAAAACCTATCCAGGTTATCAGTTCAACCTCATGACTGTATAACAAGCTCCAACAAAATCTCATTCAATTTCTCATTAGCATATCACTGGGTACACAGTAAAAGATCAAAAACTGCAGCACAAAAGCCCAGACTGACAGATTACTTAATGAGGGAATCTGGAAGGAATGGACATAAATTGTAAAGCAGATTGAATTTATTAACAATTAAATCTGCTTATGCTTCAACACAAAATGAACCTTGGGTTCACTTCATGAAACAGAGTATAATAGATGTTGCCAATTTATTATCAAATCTTCACTCCCTTTCTATAACAGAATTGATTGATGGACTTTCCAATTGACTTTACCATGGATGGCTTTTACTAGAATGGGCAGAGCATATTTTGCTGTCCCATTTATTTTGACTTGGATTGTGTTACTTGCTTTGGCCAATAGATTGTGGACAGATGTAACAGTGCACCACTTCCAAGCAAAGATTTTAAGTATACTGTTTCCATTTGCTCCTCTTGGACTTCAGGTGCCCATAAGGAAGGAGGAAGACACTTAGATCTGAAAAGGTACTCAGATGACCAACAGATCAAGCCGCAGGCAAAATAAATGTAACTCTAAGCCACTGAGATATTGGGGTGGCTATTTTTGCTATAGTTTCATAGAAAAAAAAACAGGTTAATGCACAGATATTACCTGGAAATAACGCACAATGTTCAGCACCAAATTTCTGACATAGGGACACAAAGTGTATCTTCCTACCCCTCAACTTCTGTTTGGAGAAGAGGCGTACTCTGTTATTTTCAGCTCACATTGCAATGGTTGCTGCATACAGGCAGAGAATTCAAATTAAAAAAAAAAAAAAGACTTCTTGGTTTGAATGGACAATTGTTAAATGGTACAATAGACCACTGAGTAGTTCAGGATATTGTACAAAATACACGTACCAGATGAACATAACTTTAGGTAAGTGCTGCCCCATGAAGTCTTTGAAAATAGCAGAGTGTGCCGGTAATAGTAGTTTGTCATACACTGTGTCTGTCTATAAGGATAGAAAATAATAGGACAGACGTAAAATGCCACCTGATAGAAAAAATGCTGATGAAATCTTAAAGAATCAAGTGGGCTGAGGACATCAGTGTACATTCCAGTTATAGATCTGAAAAAAGACCTCTATAGAAATGAAGAGAGATTGAGATCAAGAAAATGTTTTTATTCTTCCTATTGGCACATAATGAGTCTTGACTGATGATGAGTAACTGGAAATACTGTTTTTGGTTTTTTTTTGTTTTGACTAATCATATGTAAGGAGAAAAGTAATGCAAAAAAACATCAGGCTTATGAAAAATGAGTGTTATGTGTATGAAGAAAGGTGTTGGAAAAAGCAGTCAGTAAACCAAAAAGAAAAAAATCCTCTGAATAGAATTCACTACTAATTACAAAGAAATTTCTATGAAACCATTTGATAACACAATGGTATAAAATAATACAGAAAGAAAATAGAAAAAGAAGTTCACAAAAAGGACGAGTTATTTATAAATAACAGTAAAGATGTGAAAAAGGTGACAAGGAGATTATATGTATACATATACACGTACACACACACATATACACTCACATTTGGCAAAATAAAGATTAGGAAAAATGACACTTAATGCTATGATAATATCTTTTGGAAGCATGTATCACAATTTAAATTATTCCTATTTTTGAATTTAAGGGGTTTCCAATTTTTGAAATTTAAAGGTTTTTACTTTTGAAGATATTAACATTTTTATTTTACATGACCATTTTCTTTCTTTTTGAAATTTAAAAATATTTTTTTTATTTTTTAGATGTCTATAACCTTTTATATGTATGACTATGGACAACAGTAATTGCATTCTTAAATCCCTTTCCTCTGATGATAAATAAGACTTTATTTTTTAATATATAAAATATTTCTATTCTGATTATTTCCTGATTATACTGCATAAATTGGACACCATATAACTTCAAAAGGTTTACTCATGTTCCACAAAATATACGATTTCCCTCTCAAATATTGATAAATTGCTGTTATGCTGGTTGTACTAATTTATATATTCCTATAAACAATGCCATTTGTCAGGCTTTTGCCAACAGTGAGTATTTTATCATTTTTTTAAGTTTAATTATTTTCAGAGAGAGAGAGTGATAGCATGAGCAGGAGATGGGCAGAGAGGGAGAGAGTGAGAATCTGAAGCAGTCTCTAAGACTCTCAGCACAGAGTCCCATGCAGGGCTCGATATCACAAACCATGAGATCATGACCTGAGTCAAAATCAAGAGTGGGATGTTTGACCCACTGAGCCACCCGGATGCCCCAACACTAAGTATTTAAATTGTTTAAGCCTTAGGAACTTGATAACGTTATAGTAATCCAGGGACCTTTTCTGAAACTCCTGGGAAAAGAGAAGCTCTCTTTCTTATATGGTGGAATTGGGAAGCTATAAGCCTGTTATAGTCAACACCCCATGGGAGACAAAATAAAGCTCACACAGAAGAACACACACACACACACACACACACACACGGTAATTTTGATGACATCACCTGAATTTTAGTAGTTTGTATTACTTCAAGCAGTATCCCAGATTATTTTATTTATATGTAAGTGAATTCCTTTGTCTTAAGGAAAAAAAGTTTGAGTTGGAATTCTGTAATTTACAATAGAACGAGGCATACTAACACATAGGTAAATGGTTATTATTTTCATCTATGTAATTTGAATACTTTATTGTGATTACAACTTGTGTTAGCATTGTGAATTATGCTGAATATGTTCAAATATACATTTGCAATCTAAGTTTTTCAGAGTTTTGATTTCAGCCATTTAAAAGCTCTCCAATGAACTTGACTTTGCCTTCTGTTTTCAACATCAGTTTTACTCTGATACCCACATATTGGGATTTTAAAATAGATTTTCTTGTTTTGTTCTTGTCAACTATGCATATAGTGCATGAATGTCTAGTAATGAAGTATGTATGAATTCTACTTTGTTATTTCTGTTTTTTACATACAGAAAAATAAATTGTAAACTTAGCCTCTGAAGAGAGCAAAAATAGATGTTCCACTTCCTTAAACAGCAAGCTTATTTTGTCATTTTTCATTGAATTCCTTTTTTGTTGTAAACAATCCTATCACTTATTTTAGGGAAATAATGTATTCCATCTGAAATAGGATTTCCTTTTTTCAGAAATACACTGGCAACTTAAGAAAAATCTCAGATACATCAATGCAGTTGTGAAATGCTTTGACTTTAATTTAACTATTTCTAGTTATTAAACAAAAAATTATGGTATGATTGATGTTTCAGAGTTCATCAATTCATTTTGACCTCAGATACATTTGCACATTTCAGTTTTTTATTTATACTCTATTTTTACACAATAATCTTTTTCAAATAAAATGCTAATATAAATGTGTCTTCACCTAGGATGCTTGGAGTCTTTATGTATAATTACCTATTAAAAAGGGGAGAATTCATAATTATAGCCAACTGGACTGAAAGCAAACACAGCTTAGCCATAACAGTAGGGTACATGCAGCACACATAGGAGATAGCTCTAGAGTGCCTGGTTCTGATGACCGGGGGGCATGGTGTTATAGGGCAACATAGTATCTCTTCTATGCAAGGCCACTACTTTCAGGACCAGGAGACATAGAGGACCTACCTAATACAAATAAACAAACACAAAGACTTAGACAAAATGAGGAGACAAAGTAATGTATCCTAAATGAAAGAATAGATAAAAATAACAAGCTAAATGAAATAGAGATAAGCAATATACCTGATAAAGAATTCAAAGTAATGTTCACAAAGATACTCACTGGAATTGAGAAAAGAATGGATAATTTTAGTGACTTCAACCACAACAAAAAATATGAAAAAGAGCCAGACAGAAATGAAAAATTCAAAAACTAATAAATATATTAGAAGTCAATAGCAGATTAGAGGATGCTGAATAGATCAGCAATCTGGAAGATCAGCAGAATATAGTTCCATGCAAGCAAGCTGGAGAGAAAAAAAAAAAAAAAGAACAATGGAAATAGGTTAGGGGAACTCAGCAACAAGATCCAGAATAATAATATTTGCATTACAACCATGCAGAAGGAGAAAAGAGGGCAGAAAACTTATTTGAAGAACCAATAGTTGAAAACTTCCCCTAACGTAAGGAAGATAGCATACATCCAGATTCAGGAAGCACAGAAAGCTCTTAACAAGACGGACTTAAAAGGTCTACACCAAGACAGATAATATGTCAAGTGGCAAAATGTAATAATAAAGAGTGAATTTTAAAAGCAGCAAGAGAAAATAGTTACATACAAGGAAAACCCTATACGGGTATCAGCTGATGTTTCAGCAGAATCTCTGCAGGCCAGAGGGAGTGGCATGATGTATTCAAAGTGCTAAAAGGAAAAAGAAACAAAACAAAGCAAAACAAAACAAAACAAAACACCCTGCAACCAAGGATACCCTATCTCACAGTTATCATTCAGAATAGAAGGAGAGATAGAGTTTCCCAGAAAAGCAAAAGTTAAAATGGTTCATCACCACTAAACCAGCTTTACAAAAATGTTAAAGGACTCTGAGTACAATGAAAAGGCCATAAAAGTAAGAAAATTATGAAAGGAAAAATTTCCAGAGATAAGTGCAAACATATAATAAGGATAGTAAATTAATCACATACAAAGCCAGTATGGATACTAAAACACAAAAGTAGCAAAAATCACTTATATCTACAAAAAACAGTGAAGACGTACACTAACAAATGTAAAATATGACATCCTATACCTAAAATGTGGAGAGAGGGAGAGTAAAATTTAGTGCTTTTAGAATGTGTTCAAACTTAAAAGACCTTTAACTTAATATAGACTGCTATAGACATATGATATATGAACCTAATGGTAACCACAAATCAGAAACCTATAATAGATACACACATTAAGAAAAGAGAGAAAAAGAAGCCAAACATAACACTAAAGAAAGCTGTAAAACCACAAGAAAGAGACCAAGAGGAGGATAAAGGAACAGAGAAGAATTAACAAACAATAGGAAAACAAATAACAAAATAGCAGTAAGTATATACCTATCAATAATTACTTCAAATGTAAATGTACCAAATTCTTCAATCAAAAGACGTAGGTGAATGGAAACCAATTTGACAATAAATCTCATATATTAAAAAAAAAAAAGATGTAGGTGACTAAAGGTATCAAAAACAAGACTCATCTGTGTGCTGACTTCAATAAACTCACGTCAGACCTAAAGATATACGCAGACTGAAAGTGAAGGGCTAGGAAAAAAAATACACCATGCAAATGGAAGTGAAAGAAATCTGGGGTACCAATATTTATATCAGACAAAATAGACTTTAAAACAAAGACTGCAAGAAGAGACAAAGAAATTCACTACATAATGAAAAGAAACAAGCAAGTAGATAAAACAATTGTACATATCTATGCACCCAACATAGAGGCACTAAAATACATAAAACTATTATTAACAGACATGGGAAGAAAATGATGGTAAACAATAATAGCAGAGGACTTTAAGACCACGCTTACATCAATAAATAAAGACAAAAAACAAGTAAACAGATACTTTAAACGACACATTAGACCAGATGGACAGATCTCAAAACAGCAGACAACACACTATTTTCAAGATCAAATGGAACATTCTCCAGGACATCTTACATGGTAGGCTATAAAATAAGACTTAATAAATATAAGAAGACTGAAGTCCTATCAAAATCTTTTCTGACAAAAATAGTATAAAACTAGAAATCAATTACAAGAAATAATCTGGAAAATACATGGAGACAAATAAAAATAAAAACACAGCCCTCGAAATCTTTGGGAGGCAGAAAATAGAGTTTTAAGAGGGAAGTTTATTGCAATACAGGCCTACTCAAGAAATGAGAAAAATCTCAAAAAAACTAACCTTACCTGAAAGAGCTAGAAAAAGAACAAGAGAAGCTAGTAGAAGGAAAGAAAAATAAAGATTAGAGCAGAAGCAAATGAAATAGAGATGTGAAACAAACAATAGAAAAAAGCAAAGAAACTAGGAGCTAATTTTTTGACAAAATTAATAAATAAGCCAGAGAAACAAGAAAAAAAAAAGGACTCAAACAAAGGAAATCAGAAATGAAGGATGAGGAAAAAGGCAAGATGGCGGCTTAGGAGGACGCTGGGCTCACCGCACGTCCTGCTGATCACGTAGATTCCACCTACACCTGCCAAAATAACCCAGAAAACCGCCAGAGGATTAGCAGAACGGAGTCGCCGGAGCCAAACGCAGACGAGAGGCCCACGGAAGAGGGTAGGAAGGGCGGCAAGGCGGTGCGCGCTCCACGGACTGGCGGGAGGGAGCCGGGGCAGAGGGGCGGCTCGCCAACCAAGCAGAGCCCCCGAGTCTGGCTTGCAAAAGCGGAGGGGCCTGACGGACTGTGCTCCCACAACAAGCGCGACTTAGCGTCTGGGAGGTCATAAGTTAACAGCTCTGCTCGGAAAGCGGGAAGGCTGGAGGACAAAGGGAGGGAGCGCTGCTGAGCCCCTGGACAACAGAGCTCAGTTTGGTGGGGAACAAAGGCGCTCGCCAGCGCCATCTCCCCCGCCCATCCCCCAGCCAAAATCCCAAAGAGAACCAGTTCCTGCCAGGGAACTTGCTCGCTCCGCGCAAACACCCAACTCTGTGCTTCTGCGGAGCCAAACCACCTGCAGTGGATCTGACTCCCTCCCGCTGCCACAGGGCCCCTCCTGAAGTGGATCACCTAAGGAGAAGCGATCTAAGCCTGCCCCTCCTGCCCCTGAGCACCTTGCCTACCCACCCCAACTAATACGCCAGATCCCCAGCATCACAAGCCTGGCAGTGTGCAAGTAGCCCAGACGGGCCACACCACCCCACAGTGAATCCCGCCCCTAGGAGAGGGGAAGAGAAGGCACACACCAGTCTGACTGTGGCCCCAGTGGTGGGCTGGGGGCAGACATCAGGTCTGACTGTGGCCCCGCCCACCAACTCCAGTTATACACCACAGCACAGGGGAAGTGCCCTGCAGGTCCTCACCATGCCAGGGACTATCCAAAATGACCAAGCGGAAGAATTCCCCTCAGAAGAATCTCCAGGAAATAACAACAGCTAATGAGCTGATCAAAAAGGATTTAAATAATATAACAGAAAGTGAATTTAGAATAATAGTCATAAAATTAATCGCTGGGCTTGAAAACAGTATACAGGACAGCAGAGAATCTCTTGCTACAGAGATCAAGGGACTAAGGAACAGTCACGAGGAGCTGAAAAACGCTTTAAATGAAATGCATAACAAAATGGAAACCACCACAGCTCGGCTTGAAGAGGCAGAGGAGAGAATAGGTGAACTAGAAGATAAAGTTATGGAAAAAGAGGAAGCTGAGAAAAAGAGAGATAAAAAAATCCAGGAGTATGAGGGGAAAATTAGAGAACTAAGTGATACACTAAAAAGGAATAATCTACGCATAATTGGTATCACAGAGGAGGAAGAGAGAGGGAAAGGTGCTGAAGGGGTACTTGAAGAAATAATAGCTGAGAACTTCCCTGAACTGGGGAAGGAAAAAGGCATTGAAATCCAAGAGGCACAGAGAACTCCCTTCAGACGTAACTTGAATCGATCTTCTGCACAACATATCATAGTGAAACTGGCAAAATACAAGGATAAAGAGAAAATTCTGAAAGCAGCAAGGGGTAAACATGCCCTCACATATAAAGGGAGACCTATAAGACTCGTGACTGATCTCTCTTTTGAAACTTGGCAGGCCAGAAAGAATTGGCACGAGATTTTCAGGGTGCTAGACAGAAGAAATATGCAGCCAAGAATCCTTTATCCAGCAAGTCTGTCATTTAGAATAGAAGGAGAGATAAAGGTCTTCCCAAACAAACAAAAACTGAAGGAATTTGTCACCACTAAACCAGCCCTACAAGAGATCCTAAGGGGGACCCTGTGAGACAAAGTACCAGAGACATCACTACAAGCATAAAACATACAGACATCACAATGACTCTAAACCTGTATCTTTCCATAATAACACTGAATGTAAATAGATTAAATGCACCAACCAAAAGACATAGGGTGTCAGAATGGATAAAAAAACAAGACCCATCTATTTGCTGTCTACAAGAGACTTATTTTAGACCTGAGGACACCTTTAGATTGAGAGTGAGGGGATGGAGAACTATTTATCATGCGACTGGAAGCCAAAAGAAAGCTGGAGTAGCCATACTTATATCAGACAAACAAGACTTTAAATTAAAGGCTGTAACAAGAGATGAAGAAGGACATTATATAATAGTTACAGGGTCTATCCATCAGGAAGAGCTAACAATTATAAATGTCTATGCGCCGAATACCGGAGCCCCCAAATATATAAAACAATTACTCATAAACATAAGCAACCTTATTGATAAGAATGTGGTAATTGCAGGGGACTTTAACACCCCACTTACAGAAATGGACAGATCATCTAGACACACGGTCAATAAAGAAACAAGGGCCCTGAATGAGACATTGGATCAGATGGACTTGACAGACATATTTAGAACTCTGCATCCCAAAGCAACAGAATATACTTTCTTCTCCAGTGCACATGGAACATTCTCCAAGACAGATCATATACTGGGTCACAAAACAGCCCTTCATAAGTTTACAAGAATTGAAATTATACCATGCATACTTTCAGACCACAATGCTATGAAGCTTGAAATCAACCACAGGAAAAAGTCTGGAAAACCTCCAAAAGCATGGAGGTTAAAGAACACCCTACTAACGAATGAGTGGGTCAACCAGGCAATTAGAGAAGAAATTAAAAAATATATGGAAACAAACGAAAATGAAAATACAACAATCCAAACGCTTTGGGACGCAGCGAAGGCAGTCCTGAGAGGAAAATACTTTGCAATCCAGGCCTATCTCAAGAAACAAGAAAAATCCCAAATACAAAATCTAACAGCACACCTAAAGGAACTAGAAGCAGAACAGCAAAGGCAGCCTAAACCCAGCAGAAGAAGAGAAATAATAAAGATCAGAGCAGAAATAAACAATATAGAATCTAAAAAAACTGTAGAGCAGATCAATGAAACCAAGAGTTGCTTTTTTGAAAAAATAAACAAAATTGACAAACCTCTAGCCAGGCTTCTCAAAAAGAAAAGGGAAATGACCCGAATAGATAAAATCATGAATGAAAATGGAATTATTACAACCAATCCCTCAGAGATACAAACAATTATCAGGGAATACTATGAAAAATTATATGCCAACAAACTGGACAACCTGGAAGAAATGGACAAATTCCTGAACACCCACACTCTTCCAAAACTCAATCATGAGGAAATAGAAAGCTTGAACAGACTCATAACCAGCGAAGAAATTGAATCAGTTATCAAAAATCTCCCAACAAATAAGAGTCCAGGACCAGATGGCTTCCCAGGGGAGTTCTACCAGACGTTTAAAGCAGAGATAATACCTATCCTTCTCAAGCTATTCCAAGAAATAGAAAGGGAAGGAAAACTTCCAGACTCATTCTATGAAGCCAGTATTACTTTGATTCCTAAACCAGACAGAGACCCAGTAAAGAAAGAGAACTACAGGCCAATATCCCTGTTGAATATGGATGCAAAAATTCTCAATAAGATACTAGCAAATCAAATTCAATGGCATATAAAAAGAATTATTCACCATGATCAAGTGGGATTCATTCCTGGGATGCAGGGCTGGTTCAACATTCGCAAATCAATCAACGTGATACACCACATTAACAAAAAAAAAGAGAAGAACCATATGATCCTGTCAATCGATGCAGAAAAGGCCTTTGACAAAATCCAGCACCCTTTCTTAATAAAAACCCTTGAGAAAGTCGGGATAGAAGGAACATACTTAAAGATCATAAAAGCCATTTATGAAAAGCCCACAGCTAACATCATCCTCAACGGGGAAAAACTGAGAGCTTTTTCCCTGAGATCAGGAACACGACAAGGATGCCCACTCTCACCGCTGCTGTTTAACATAGTGCTGGAAGTTCTAGCATCAGCAATCAGACAACAAAAGGAAATCAAAGGCATCAAAATTGGCAAAGATGAAGTCAAGCTTTCGCTTTTTGCAGATGACATGATATTATACATGGAAAATCCTACAGACTCCACCAAAAGTCTGCTAGAACTGATACATGAATTCAGCAAAGTTGCAGGATACAAAATCAATGTACAGAAATCAGTTGCATTCTTATACACTAACAATGAAGCAACAGAAAGACAAATAAAGAAACTGATCCCATTCACAATTGCACCAAGAAGCATAAAATACCTAGGAATAAATCTAACCAAAGATGTAAAGGATCTGTATGCTGAAAACTATAGAAAGCTTATGAAGGAAATTGAAGAAGATTTAAAGAAATGGAAAGACATTCCCTGCTCATGGATTGGAAAAATAAATATTGTCAAAATGTCAATACTACCCAAAGCAATCTACACATTCAATGCAATCCCAATCAAAATTGCACCAGCATTCTGCTCGAAACTAGAACAAGCAATCCTAAAATTCATATGGAACCACAAAAGGCCCCGAATAGCCAAAGGAATATTGAAGAAGAAGACCAAAGCAGGAGGCATCACAATCCCAGACTTTAGCCTCTACTACAAAGCTGTCATCATCAAGACACATGGTATTGGCACAAAAACAGACACATAGACCAATGGAATAGAATAGAAACCCCAGAACTAGACCCACAAACGTATGGCCAACTCATCTTTGACAAAGCAGGAAAGAACATCCAATGGAAAAAAGACAGCCTCTTTAACAAATGGTGCTGGGAGAATAGGACAGCAACATGCAGAAGGTTGAAACTAGACCACTTTCTCACACCATTCACAAAAATAAACTCAAAATGGATAAAGGACCTAAATGTGAGACAGGAAACCATCAAAACCTTAGAGGAGAAAGCAGGAAAAGACCTCTCTGACCTCAGCCATAGCAATCTCTTACTCGACACATCCCCAAAGGCAAGGGAATTAAAAGCAAAAGTGAATTACTGGGACCTTATGAGGATAAAAAGCTTCTGCACAGCAAAGGAAACAACCAACAAAACTAAAAGGCAACCAACGGAATGGGAAAAGATATTCGCAAATGACATATCGGACAAAGGGCTAGTATCCAAAATCTATAAAGAGCTCACCAAACTCCACACCCGAAAAACAAATAATGCAGTGAAGAAATGGGCAGAAAACATGAATAGACACTTTCTAAAGAAGACATCCGGATGGCCAACAGGCACATGAAAAGATGTTCAGCATTGCTCCTTATCAGGGAAATACAAATCAAAACCACACTCAGGTATCACCTCACGCCAGTCAGAGTGGCCAAAATGAACAAATCAGGAGACTATAGATGCTGGCGAGGATGTAGAGAAACGGGAACCCTCTTGCACTGTTGGTGGGAATGCAAATTGGTGCAGCCGCTCTGGAAAACAGTGTGGAGGTTCCTCAGAAAATTAAAAATAGACCTACCCTATGACCCAGCAATAGCACTGCTAGGAATTTATCCAAGGGATACAGGAGTACTGATGCATAGGGCCACTTGTACCCCAATGTTCATAGCAGCACTCTCAACAATAGCCAAATTATGGAAAGAGCCTAAATGTCCATCAACTGATGAATGGATAAAGAAATTGTGGTTTATATACACAATGGAATATTACGTGGCAATGAGAAAAAATGAAATATGGCCTTTTGTAGCAACGTGGATGGAACTGGAGAGTGTGATGCTAAGTGAAATAAGCCATACAGAGAAAGACAGATACCATATGGTTTCACTCTTATGTGGACCCTGAGAAACTTAACAGGAACCCATGGGGGAGGGGAAGGAAAAAAAAAAAAGAGGTTAGAGTGGGAGAGAGCCAAAGCATAAGAGACTGTTAAAAACTGAGAACAAATTGAGGGTTGATGGGAGGTGGGAGGGAGGAGAGGGTGGGTGATGGGTATTGAGGAGGGCACCTTTTTGGGATGAGCACTGGGTGTTGTATGGAAACCAATTTGTCAATAAATTTCATATATAAAAAAAAAAGAATTGAAGGATGAGAAGTAACAACCAACACCACAGAAATACAAAGAATTTTAAGAAAATAGTATAAAAATCATATTCCAACAAATTGCCTAAGAAATGGATACATTCCTAGAAATATACAATCTCCCAAATTGAATCAAGATAATACAGAAAATGTTAAAGATTACTACTAATGAGATTAAATCAGTAATTCAAAAATTCCCAACAAACAAAAGTTCAGGAACAGACAACTTTACCACTGAATTCCACCAAACATTTAAGGAAGAGTTAATACCTATTTTTCTCAAAACATTTCAGAAGATAGAAGAAGGTAAAATTGAAAAATTCGTTCTATGAGACCAGCATTTGTCTGATATCAAAACCAAAACACATTACAAACAAACAGACAAAAAACACTACAGGCCAATATCTCTAATGAACATAGATGAAAAAATTCTCAACAGAATATTAGCAAACAGAACTCAATAATACATTAAAAAAATCATTCATCATAACCAACTAGGATTTTTTCCAGGGATGTGAGGTCATTAAATACTCACAAATCAATGTGATGCAACAAGAGGAAGGAAAAAATTACATATTTCAATAGATGCAGAAAAAAATATTTGACAAAATCCAACACTGCTCATAATATTTACAGGGAACATACCTCAATATAATAAAGGCCATATATGAAAAACTCACAGCTAACATCATATTCAGTGGTGACAGCCTACGAACATTTCCTATAAGATCAGGAATAAGATAAAGATGTTCACTCTCACTACTTTTATTCAACATAGTATTGGAAGTCCTAGCCACAGCAATCAGATGATAAAAATAAAAGACATCCAGATTGGTAAGGGAAAGTTAAACTGTTACTATTAACAGATGATATACTCTATATAGAAAGCCCTGAAGATGTCACCAAAAATCTATTAAAACTGATGAATTAATTTAGTGCAGGTGCAGGATATAAAATTAATACACAGAAATTGGTTGTGTAAAATAAAGTTGCAAAAAGGATATTAAGAAAACAATCCCATTTACCACTATATGCCTAGGAAGAAAAAATTTAACCAAGGAGGTAAAAGATTTGTATATGCAAACTATAAAAACTGATGAAAGAAATTAAAAGACTAACACAAATGGATAGTCTACACTCATGAATTAGAAGAATTAATATAGTTAAAATGTCCATATTATCCAAAGCAATCTACAGATACAATGTAATTTCTATCAAAATTTGAATGGCATTGGGGAGCCTGGATAGCTCAGTTGGTTGAACATCCAACTCTTCAGCTCAGGTCATGATCATGAGATTGGGCCCCAGATTGAGCTCTGTGGTAAATGTGGAGCTTGCTTGGGATTCTCTCTGCCACCCCCCTCAAAATAAATAAACATTTTAAAAATTCCAATGGCATTTATCACAAAAGTACAACCAATAGTCCCAAACTTTGTATGGAACCACAAAGGACTCAAAATAGCGAAAGCAATCTCGAGAAAGATTAACTATAAAGCTATAGTAATCAAAACAGTATGGTACTAGTACAAAAATTGGCATGTAAACCAATGAGACACAATAGTGAGCCCAGAAATAAACCCATGCTTATGTGATCAATTAGTCTATAGCAAAGGAAGCAAAAATATACAACAGAGAAAAGACAGTCTCTTTAACACATGATGCTAGGAAAACTGGACAGCTAAATGCAAAAGAATGAATCTGAGCCACTTTCTTATACCGTAAAGAAAAACAGAATGGAATAAAACCTAAATGTGAGATATGAAACTATAAAACTCTTAGAAAAAAAAAAACTAAGCAGTAATTCCTTTGACATCAGCCATTTCTAGACATGTCTCCTCAGGCAAAGGAAACAAAAACAAAAATAAACTATCAGGACCACACCAAATTAAAAGCTTTTGCACAGCAAAGGAAACCATCAATAAAATGAAAAGGTAACCTACTGAATGGGCGAAGATATTTGCAAATGATATATCTGATGAGAGGTTAATATTTAAAATACAGGAAGGACTTCTACAATTCAACATAATAATTTTTTTTAAAACAGGAGCAGAGGACCTGGATATTTTTGTAAAAAAGACATGCAGATGGCCAATAGACACATGAGAAGATGCTCCACATCATTAATCATCAGAGAAATGCAAATCAAAGGTACAATGAGATATTACCTTACACCAATAAGAATGGGTAGAATAAAAATAAAGAAAAGAAATAACAAGTTTTGTCAAGGACATAGAGAAAATGGAACCTTTGTGCACTGTTGGTGGGAATATAAATCAGTGCAGTCACTGTGGAAAACAATATGGAAGTTTCTCAAAAAATTAAAAATAGAAATACCATATGATCCATTAATTCCACTACTCACTATTTACCTAAAGAAAAACGCTAAATCAAAAAGATACACATATCCCTATGTTTACTGCAATATTATATATAATAGTCCAGATATGTAAGTGACCCAAATGTTCATTGATAGATGAATGGATAAAGAAAACATGGTGTGTCCTGTGACTTTGCTGAATTCATGTATCAGTTCTAGCAGACTTTTGGTGGATTCTGTGGGTTTTTCATGTATAATGTCATTTGCAAAAAGTGAAAGCTTGATTTCATTTTTGCCAATTTTGATGCCTTTGATTTCCTTTTGTTGTCTGATTGCTGATGCTAGCACTTCCAACACTATGTTGAACAACAGCAGTGAGAGTGGACATCCTTATTGTGTTCCTGATCTCAGGGGGAAAGCTCTCAGTTTTGAGGGTGATATTAGCTGTGGGCTTTTCATAAATGGCTTTTATGATGTTTAAGTATGTTCCTACTATCCCGACTTTCTCGAAGGTTTTTATTAAGAAAGGATGCTGAATTCTGTCAAATGCTTTTTCTGCATCGATTGACGGGATCATATGGTTCTTTTCTTTTATTAATGTGATGTATCACATTGATTGATTTGCAAATGTTGAACCAGCTCTGCAGCCCAGGAATGAATCCCACTTGATCATGGTGTATAATAATTTTTTTTTTGCTGTTGAATTTGATTTGCTAGTATCTTATTGAGAATTTTTGCATCCATATTCATCAGGGATATTGGCCTGTAGTTCTCTTTTTTTGCTGGGTCTCTGGTTTAGGAATCAAAGTAATGCTGGCTTCATAGAATGAGTCTGGAAGTTTTTCTTCCCTTTCTATTTTTTGGAACAGCTTGAGAAGGATAGGTATTATCTCTGCTTTAAATGTCTGGTAGAATTCCCCTGGAAAGCCATCTGGTCCTGGACTCTATTTGCTGGGAGATTTTTGGTAACTGATTCAATTTCTTTGCTGGTTATGGGTCTGTTCAAGTTTTCTATTTCTTCCTGTTTGAGTTTTGGAAGTGTGTGGGTGATTAGAAATTTGTCCATTTCTTCCAGGTTGTCCAGTTTGTTGGCATATAATTTTTCATAGTATTCCCTGATAATTGCTTGTATTTCTTAGTGATTGGTTGTAATCATTCCATTTTCATTCATGATTTTATCTATTTGGGTCATCTCCCTTTTCTTTTTGAGAAGCCTGGCTAAAGGTTTATCAATTTTATTTTTTTCAAAAAAGCAACTCTTGGTTTCGTTGATCTGCTCTACAGTTTTTTTAGATTCTATATTATTTATTTCTTCTCTGATCTTTATTATTTCTCTTCCTCTGCTGGGTTTGGGGTATCTATGCTATTCTCCTTCTATTTCCTTTAGGTGTGCTGTTAGATTTTGTATTTGGGATTTTTCTTGTTTCTTGAGATACAGGCCTGGACAGAAATCAGTTGCATTCTTATACACTAATACTGAAGCAACAGAAAGACAAATAAAGAAACTGATCCCATTCACAATTGCACCAAGAAGCATAAAATACCTAGGAATAAACCTAACCAAAGATGTAAAAGATCTGTATGCTGAAAGCTTATGAAGGAAATTGAAGAAGATATAAAGAAATGCAAAAACATTCCGTGCTCATGGGTTGGAAGAATAATATTGTTAAAATGTCAATACTACCCAAAGCAATCTACACATTCAATGCAATCTGAATCAAAATTGCACCAGCATTCTTCTCGAAGTTATAACAAGCAATCCTAAAATTTGTATGGAACCACAAAAGGCCCCGAATAGACAAAGTAATTTTGAAGAAGACCAAATCAGGAGGCATCACAATCCCAGACTTTAGCCTCTACTACAAAGCTGTAATCATCAAGACAGCATGGTATTGGCACAAAAACAGACACATAGACCAATGGAATGGAATAGAATAGAAACCCCAGAATTAGACCCACAAAAGTATGGCCAACTAATCTTTGACAAAGCAGGAAAGAATATCCAATGGAAAAAAGACAGTCTCTTTAACAAATGGTGCTGGGAGAACTGGACAGCAACATGCAGAAGGATGAGACTAGACCACTTTCTTACACCATTCACAAAAACAAACTCAAATAGACAGGAAACCACCAAAACCCTAGAGGAGAAAGCAGGATAAAACCTCTCTGACCTCAGCCACAGCAATTTCTCACTTGATACATCCCCAAAGGCAAGGGAATTAAAAGCAAAAATGAACTATTGGGACCTCATCAAGATAAAAACCTTCTGCACTGCCAAGGAAACAATCAACAAAACTAAAAGGCAACCAACAGAATCGGAAAAGATATTTGCAAATGACATATCGGATAAAGGGCTAGTATCCAAAATCTATAAAGAGCTCACCAAACTCCACACCCGAAAAACAAATAGTCCAGTGAAGAAATGGGCAGAAAACATGAATAGACACTTCTCTAAAGAAGACATCCAGATGGCCAACAGGCATCATGTTGACATGATGGTCAACATCACTCCTCATCAGGGAAATACAAATCAAAACCACACTCAGATACCACCTCACTCCAGTCAGAGTGGCTGAAATGAACAAATCAGGAGACTATAGATGCTGGCGAGGATGTGGAGAAATGGGAACCCTCTTGCACTGTTGGTGGGAATGCAAACTGGTGCAGCCAGTCTGGAAAACAGTGTGGAGGTTCTTCAAAAAATTAAAAATAGATCTATGACCCAGCAATAGCACTGCCAGGAATTTACCCAAGGGATACAGTAGTGATGATGCATAGGGTCACTTGTACCCCAATGTTTATAGCAGCACTTTCAACAATAGCCAAATTATGGAAAGAGCCTAAATGTCCATCAACTGATGAATGGATAAAGAAATTGTGGTTTATATACACAATGGAATGCTATGTGGCAATGAGAAAGAATGAAATATGGCCTTTTGTAGTGATGTGGATGGAATTGGAGAGTGTTATGCTAAGTGAAATAAGTCATACAGAGAAAGACAGATACCATATGTTTTCATTCTTATGTGGATCCTGAGAAACTTAACAGAAGACCACAGGGGGAGGGGAAGGAAAAAAAAAAGGTTAGAGAGGGAGGGGGCCAAAACATAAGAGACTCTTAAAAACTGAGAACTGAGGGTTGATGGGGGTGGGAGGGAGTGGAGGGTGGGTGATGGGTATTGAGGAGGGCACCTGTTGGGATGAGCACTGGGTGTTGTATGGAAACCAATTTGACAATAAATTTCATATTTAAAAATAAATAAACAAACAAACAAACCTTGAGGAAATAAAAAAAAAGAAAAGAAAACTTTGTGTGTAAACACACAGACATATATACACACACACACAATGGAATACTACTCAGCCATAAGAAAAATATGAGATCATGCCATTTGTGACAACATGATAAACCTAGAGGATATTATACTAAGTGAAATAAGTCAGAGAAAGACATATAACATATGATTTCATTTATATGTGGAATCTCAAAAACAAGACCCATACAGAGAGCTGATAGTTGCCCAAGGGGAGGGAGTGGGGGATAGACCAAATGGGTGAAAACAAGTAGGAGATACAGGCTGCTAGTTATGGAGTGAATACATCATGTGGATAAAAGGTGCAGCATAAGAAATATACTCAATGGTAGTTTAATAGAATTGTATCATGGCGGATGGTAGCTATACTTGTGGTGAGTATAACATAATGTATACTCTTGTCCAATCACTAGTTTGTACACCTGAAACTAATGTAACATTGTGTGTCAACTTCAATAAAATACACAAAGGTGGGGACTAGGTGCCTCTGTCTGTTAAACATCTGACTTAGGTTCAGGTCATGATCTTGAGGTTTGTGGGTTTGACGCTCATATCAGGTTCTGTGCTGACTGCTCTATTTCTCTCAAAAATAAACAAACGTTAAAACAATTTACAAAAATACAAAGGGAATAAGGATAAAATCTAAAAGGAGTAGTTGTCTTGAATGAAGTGGACCTTCACTGATTACCTAAAATGGCAGATCATAATCAATAATAAACTGATAACAAAACAGCAAAGTATATCTTGAAGTTACTAAAATTCAAGTACAGAGTCTTATAAGCATTTAGTTTTCAGAACCCAGCTATAGTAGAAGAAAAACTATTTTGGCCATGACTTCTCCAAAAGCAATGGAAAGTGTCAGAAAGTTATTAAATATCTGCAACAGAAGTAGTTGTCAGAGTGAGGTCTGTGCTCCTTTGAGGGCTCTAAAAACTTTCGGTGGCTTATAAGGTCAACTGTTTTGTTTGTTTTTTAAAGTTTATTTATTTTTGAGGGGGTGGAGAGGGCATGCACCTGTATGAGAGGGAGGAACAGAGAGGGAACCCAACCAGGCTCTGCATTGACAGTGCAGAGTCTGACATGGGGCTCGATCTCATGAACCATGAGATCATGACCTGAGCTGAAATCACGAGTTGGATGCTTAATCAACTGAGCTACCCAGGTGTCCCTAAGATCAATTGTTTTTGGGGTTTTTTTATAGATATATTAAGATATCAATTCTTTTTTTTTTCATTTTCTATGACTGCATAAAAGAGATTTTGAGAGACTATGTGACATAGGATATTGCAAGAGATTGCAGAAGTGGAGAGGAGTGTCCATTCATTTTCTATTAAACTGAATATTCAATAGATTTGCAAGAGTTTAAAATGATGTGGTCAGAAAAGATGTTTGGTGTAATGTTAATCTTCTTAAATTTATTCATACCTGTTTTGTGGTCTTACAGTATGTACTGTTGAGAATATTCCATGTATGCTTGAGAGGGTTTTATTTCTTGAATTAACAACCTTGAGTCAGACATTTCAATTTTCTAAACTCTGGTTGCTTTATTTATAAAATAAGCAATGTGCTATGGTTTTATAATTCCCAACACCACCCTCTCTGTGATTCTAAGTGGGGTTTCCTCTCTTGCCAGTACTGTCAAAATTTCTCTTCTGCAATTCATTCTCCCAGAGCATTTTAAGTGAGGGCTTCAGCAAATTAATGCATTTCCTCTTCTAGTTACATTTGCATTTCAAATGAGGACTACTGTAGAGATTTATGTTTGGTGATCCTTCCCCAAAACCCACACTATCCAGAAATATAGAAAACGGTGGCCAAATAAGTGGAGGACATATTCTGGACATATTTAATATTTATTATACAGCAGGCATTCTGCTAGATACTGCGGTTATCTACAAAGGATATAGCAAGCAGCTAAACAAAGGGATAGCAAAGGTGTAGCATAGAAGAAAAAGGTGCTTAACAGAACAGGCTAAGATAAATGTTACCAGAAGCATATACAGAAATAAGTAAAGCTTATTGCCAGGGATTTGTGGGAGTTTCTCAGAAAACCAAATGACTAAAGGACATGTCCTAATTTCTAATAATAATAAGAAGAATATTTTATCCTAAGGAAGAGAAATATTAAAATTCTTTTCCTGATATCTAGCTTCTCCAAATAGAAGTCTTTGTATATATCCCTAACATGCCAACCAAGTATTGATAGCTTGGTGATTCATTCATTCTACAAACATATGAAATATCCAAAGAATATCAAGAAAAGCAGAGCAAAACATCTTTATCTTCAAAAAGATCTCAATTGTCTATTTTTCAAAGTCACTTTACTCTTACATATCTAACATTTCTTCTGGTGAGTAATTGTGCCTGATGTTTTGTTTCCTCAACTCAATTTTCTTTCTGGCTTACTTCATCAGAATTGAGAAAGTACTTTTCCAAACTCTCATAAACTGCTGCTCATTTTTAAATATCACCCCCTCCCATCTTATATATTTTCTCTAGGTGTGTTTTAAAGAGTGAAGAGCCACGTTCAAATTCCAGATTTGTCAGCTGCATGCTAGGGAAACTTGGGCAAGCTGCTCAATTATTCTGAACATTCAATGCTTTATAAATTATAGGCACTGTATGTAAATTTTCAGCACAATACTTGGTACACAGTAGACATAACAATAACTAGATCAGTTCCCTATATGTAATGTGAAGGTTGCCTGCTCTCTCATACCACTGCAAGGTAGAGAATATACTCTGCCTCTACAGCTCCCAGTCACTGGTAATCTAATGTAGTGTTGAGGGAAATTCCTGCCAGGTTTTCACTGCTCCAAACTGAAAGATAGGGGAGCACTATGCAGCCTGATTCTGCCTAATCCTGTGTTCTTTTAACATTTTTTTTATTATTACATCTGGAACTCAACTTTTGCAATTAAACATCATAAATGCATTGCCATTGTCAAATGCTCTTTGGTTTTCCCATTAAAAAAATGGCTGTGAAGAAAATAGCCTCTTGTGTCTCACGCATGAATTGACGAAGACCAAAGGATATCAGATAAATATTCATAATATCAACTCTTCCTCCAAAGGTCACTTCCTCTCTTGAACCTTTCTTTGACCTAGATTCCTACCATTCTCCTCCTGTATTAAACATAAGTTCAATTTTATAGTCTTCACAGATATTTTCAGTACCTTCTTACCTCCTAGAAGAAAGCAAACTACGGACTTTGTGAGTGATGCACACTGGCATTTGGCAATTTACTTAAATACCAATTTGATTTGTGGAGCTTACTCATTTTTGCAGGAAACATACAGTTCAGCAAGTAAAAGTCAGAATTATTTTCCGTATCACATGGATCTGACCACGTAAGATGAAAATAAAAGCAGCAAATGTGTTCATTAATTAATGGGGCTTAGGATGGTGCACGCCTCCCTTAGCCTGAAATGAGATCATGCGTTTCCCTTGAGATATGATCAAGTGACTTTCTGAATAAGGATAAAAGTGTTATTTTTCTATCAGCTCTATTTTATAATTCTAGTAAAAGACTATCAAATTTTACTCATGATATTTTTAAACCTATTTAATAGTCCCAGTACTATTCTATGTTAATGACATAGTTTTACTAGGAATTGAAGTTGGGCTCAAAGGAGTATAATTTCCAAGGGCATATTTCATAGTACTTCATAAGTTATTTTATTCGTTCGGTCTCACTTTATTGGCCTCTTTAATATATTGGCTGTATTATAGTACAAGGCTCACAGTAGATCCAAACTCTTCTCACAAAGACCCTGTGTTTATATTTACTATGCTTTAATTCAAGGTGCCCTAAACATATTAAGGGTCCTGGTGGTTCGAATGACAATGTGAAAATTCCAAGGTTATTTGAGAAGGCAATTGATGTTACTATAGGGAAGAATAGCAGTTGCAAATACATATTATTATACATTTATTTAAATATTATTTTAGACCAGTTCCACAATGAATTATCCACATTTCCAAGTCCATAAAGCTCTAAAAACTAAAGGACTTGCTTTTACTTTTCAATTTTTTTGTTTGATGCCAAAATTCATTTAGCAGCTAAACCTGACACAAATAGAAATGAGGCTATTATCAAATTTTTATTTATCCCACTTAATATGAATGCTCCTATGTTTTGCTATAGATATATTAATGTAGAGAATATCGTCCAAGACTTTTCTGGGCATTACATAGTAAGTGGTATATATGTCATACTAAATTTAAAAATTAGTGTAGGATAGTACGCATAAAGAATAATATACATGTGTATTAGTTTTCTAGAGCTGTCATAACAAAATACCATAGACTGAGTGGCTTAAACAACAAAAGCTTATTTTCTGGATGCTAGAAGGCTATGACCAAGGTGTTGGAAGATTTGGTTTCTTCTGAGACCTGTCTCCTTGGCTTGCAGATGACTGCCCTCTCACTAGACCTTCACATAGTCTTTTTATTGGGCACATTTGCCCTTTTTTTCTGTATGGCCCAACCTCTTCTTCTTATAAGGATATCAGTCAAATTGGATTAGGGCCCATCCTAGGGGCCTAATATTAATTTAATCACTTCTTTAGAAACCTTATCTCCAAATACATTAACATTCTTAGGTATTAGGGCTTCAACATATAAATTTTAAGGGGACACAATTCAGCCCATAGCAACATGTACAGTTTGGTAAAAGTTTCACACACACCATTGCTGGCACCACAGAATCCCCCTGTGTTCCCTTCTAGTCACCATCCATGCACCACCAAGGGGAATCTATGCTGACTTATATTTGCATAGATTAAATATTTTTTTCTCTTGTATTTTATATTAATGGAATAATATATGTTCCTGTGTTTAGCTTCTTTCAATTAGCTTCACACACAATGACTTGTATAGCTGTAGATGGTTTATTCAGATTATTTATAATAATTGATTTTACTGGTAAATCGGTTGTTCAATTTACCACTAATGAGCATTTGGACAGTTTCCAGTTTGGAGCTACTGCAAATGACACTCCTATGAACTTTCTTTAACATGTCTTTTAATGAATACCGTCAAAGAGCAGAAATGTTGGGCATAGGGTACCCTCATGTTCAGCTCTAGTAAATCTGCTACACTGTGTTTCAAAGTTGCCAGATAACTTGAAACTACCATTGAACAGTATCATGCATGTGGTATCTATTTCATAATGAAGGATACTATAATTCAGACTATAGGAAATCAAAGATGTCATAGGGAGAGAGAAAATGGGAACCTCCAAAACAGTTATTTATGATTTTAAGAAGTAATACATACATTAGATTAGAATGCATAGTACTATTATCCTAACACTAAGAAGGATAAAAATGAACATGGTTGTCTTTTATAACACTTAACTTAATGAACATGAACAATAGCTATTGGTTTTAAATGATCAGAGATAAGAAATAAAAGAAAGAAATTCCCGACTCAAGGGGCAATGTTTAGACCACATTATAACTGATTACCAAATAAAATTTTAAGGCAATCTTTCTTCCAGGAACAAAATGATTTTAAAACAAAATTTTAGTGCCCGGTGGCTCAGTTGGTTAAGCATCTGACTTTGGCTCAGGTCATGATCTCACCATTCCCAAGTTCAAGCCCAATGTTGGGCTCTGTGCTGACAGCTCAGACCCTGGAGCCTGTTTCGGATGCTGTGTCTCCCTCTCTCTGCCCCTCCCCTACTTGTACT
This sequence comes from Felis catus, assembly GCF_018350175.1. NCBI lineage: Eukaryota > Metazoa > Chordata > Mammalia > Carnivora > Felidae > Felis > Felis catus. The sequence continues at coordinate 106,381,200 of NC_058374.1, forward strand.
CTGTCTCTTTCTGTGTGTGTGTGTGTGTGTGTGTGTGTGTGTGTGTGTGTGTGTGTATGTCTCAAATAAACAAACATTAAAAAATAAATTAAATAAAATTTTAAAATGTTGTGATGATTGTTTAAGAATCCAAATACGGGGCGCCTGGGTGGCGCAGTCGATTAAGCGTCCGACTTCAGCCAGGTCACGATCTCACGGTCCGTGAGTTCGAGCCCCGCGTCAGGCTCTGGGCTGATGGCTCTGGGCTGATGGCTCTGGGCTGATGGCTCGGAGCCTGGAGCCTGTTTCCGATTCTGTGTCTCCCTCTCTCTCTGACCCTCCCCCGTTCATGCTCTGTCTCTGTCCCAAAAATAAATAAATGTTAAAAAAAAAAAAAAAGAATCCAAATACATTACTACCCTCCAAACTTTGAAGAGTGTTCATGAAAATGAGGGTGCTTGTCACTTCTCCATTTGCTCTCAATTCGTTCCCTGAACTTCTCCCAACCTAATTTGCATTGATAGTTACTGAATCCCTTAAATTATCTTTTCAAGGATCATTTACTAAGATGGTTCTAGTTGGATTAAGCCAATAGAAACACCATAAGGAGTTTGGAGAACTCAAAGAAAGCAAATGATTAGCACTCTATTTCTACTCCATTTTTCCAATTCCCATCAGGCAGCTTCCACCATAGTTCCAATTTCCACTGGTTGGACGTGACTCTGGTCATATTGTTAGGTAGAAGGTAGACATGAGCAGTGGAAGGACCACCCCAAGATAGAGTCCCAAGTCTTTGAAGGAGAATAATAGAGGCACAAGATTTGAAGGGGGATTATAGAGACAAGGACGGTGATAAACAAACACTACACATTATAAGCTGAAGAGTTCAACATCCTGACCTTGTGGCTTCCAAGACCTTGGGTCTGACAAATCAAGAGCCACAGGTGCAGAGAATGTATTCTCCTCTTCCACCTCTGCCCCAGGGTAACCCCTAGACTAATGATAATGCATTTGAATTGTGGGAACAGACCCAACTGATGAAGAAACGTTGCCATGACAGTTCTAGTACAAACCTTGCAGGATCAACACTCTGCCAAACCTGGTGGGAAGAGTTTCCCAAAAGATTGGAAGCAGCCTCCATTAGATACCACCATACTGTAGGTCACCACTCCTCCCAGCCCAGAGACACCCAATAATATCCAAATCCAAAACAACCTAGGGGATAGTTTCATATCAGGAGCCTGCACACTCTCTCACCTGGAGTGTGTACTTTCACTTTAACAAACTACTTTGTGTTTGCTACTTTCCATCTGGCTCTCTTAATTCTGAGCATGGATATTTACATATATTTTCTTGTGAGAGATCCAAGGACCCAGACCTCCATTCATACAATACAGACTGTCTCACCTGTAATCATCCTTGTTTCTTTTTGATTCAAATCCAAAGGTGATCATGGTCATCTACTCTTAGTAATTTGGGGTTGCCTCACCATCCTTTGTTTGGCTTCCTAGCTCTCCTATTTCCTTGTAATTAATTCACTCTATTGAACTACGTAGGACGAGCTGTTTTGCTAGTTAAACCCTTACCTTTACAGTCTTAGTACTAGCTAGTGGTTCCACAACAGTGGTTCCAGACTCTCATTGTGGAGTTCTGGGTTGTATTGCTCTCCTTATGGAGACTGATCGTGTAACAGCTCTTTCTTTTTTTCCTAAAGGAAAATGTAATGCTAGTAATCTATGACATGCAAATGCATCAGGATTTTTATATCATCACATATCACTTTTGAGATAAAATCCCAATTTAGGAAAAGCTTTGAGATCTCAAGGATTGGCTGGCTGCTTCTAACAATTGTGAAGAGCTTTATAAAAGACAAAAATAGGCTCAGGTTTTTAAGCAGGCTTTTTTTTTTTTCAACGTTAATTTATTTTGGGGACAGAGAGTGACAGAGCATGAACAGGGGAGGGGCAGAGAGAGAGGGAGACACAGAATCGGAAACAGGCTCCTGGCTCCGAGCCATCAGCCCAGAGCCTGACACGGGGTTCGAACTCACGGACCGCGAGATCGTGACCTGGCTGAAGTCGGACGCTTAACCGACTGTGCCACCCAGGCGCCTCTTAAGCAGGCTTTTAAATGGTCATCTTAAGAAATTAGAAAATGACAGAGTTCCCATTATACCTTAAATACGTATCTTATTTTGTAATAGTTATAAGGCAGGCATGGCTAAAAGTCTGACCCAAAATCTAATTAGGCTGATTACAGAATGAAAACATAAATCAAATGCATAATACTGCCATGTTTTTATTTTTATATTAGGATTTGGGCATTGCTTTGGAAGAGTGGAACTGGGGATCAGAAAAACTGGGAAGACAAATCTGAAGAGAGTTCAGCCTTCAATTTTTGCCCGACCTTACTCACCAGAAGAACTCTTCCTTCACTCTCCAAGGAGACTGGCCTTTCTTTTCTTAAAACTTTGCAATAAGGTTATCTGAGATGTTTATTTACAAGAAAATACCTATTATGCTCAATTTTATACCATTTGTTGCTTCAAGATTGGCAATTAGAGGAACATTGGAAGACATTTTGATGAAATTTTGATGACTCTTACAACTCTTCTTTGATTAGATATGAAAATGTATTTATTTGGTTCAGATCTGTGGAGTTGATAAATGGAAATCATTTATCATAGGCATTTATGATAGGCTTGCAGAAAGTATATGCTAAAAAATCAAAAGGTACCAACTAGTTTCTTACTTATGATAGAAGATATTCATCTAAATATGTGGCTTTTTTAAAAGCTAATTAAGCACTTGTTTAAAAATAAACTGGTATTTTACTTGATATTTTGTAAAAAAATTTTTTGAGTCCATGTTTTTATGAAAGTTGAAATTATTATTAGTCATTTGTCATATTAACTATAATTTTAACTTATGCTAAGGAGACTGGGAAATAGAAAGTTGAAGGATTTTACAGTGGCACACATGATCGATGATCTTTAAGGTCTCATTTTCCATAATGTTCTATTGTTTATATCCTGGCAGGTTCTGTTTCTGTATATCTATATTATGATGAAAATGTATGTGCTTCACCTATGAATCCTGTTCCAACAGAATTAACTTATTCCTCTAAGATTCATGAGATTAGGAATTATGTTGGTGTTTATATCTTCCATTTTACTCAGCATTCCTTTTTACATAACATTAGCAATTTGTAGTGGTCATTCTGTTTTCTGCTATTTCCAGTTTTCCTCCATCATGGCACAGAGTAGGAGTAAACTTCTTTACCTTGTAAAGTTAGGCATGACTGTGAGTTGCTTAGATGATGAAAAGTCATCAGAAGCACCTAATAGTATCATCCCTGGGACATCTAACTTTTTCTCTGTCAGAGTAAACAGAGATGCTGTTCATGGTCTCTAAATGTGGACAAAATGAAGCACAGTCCTTTCTTGAAGATATAGCATTGTTTTAATCCCCTGAGATTTTGGGGTTGTCTGTTAAAAAACAGTTTTGGGGGTTGTCTGTTAACCACTACAGTACTTTTTAATCCTGTCTTAATCATGGCATCTTTTCTTCATTTAAAGATATGCCAGATGGTAACACTTGAAGTGGCTATTCTGGTGAAAGGGCTGAAGGGCTTGATTGTTCAGGATCCATTAGTCCATCCACTCCTATGAGCTGAGCTGTCTAGGGCCATCCCTCTGGCTCCATCAAAACTCAGTTGAGCACAGTTTAAAAACTGAGTCAGAAATCAGGAGACTTTGGCTTAATCACATCTAATATTTGATGATTTATACACTGTCTTTATTAAATATTTTATTCTTTTAAAAATATCTCAAATTTATTTTCTTACAGGATATATGTACTGCAGGTGTAATTCTTAAATCCTATCTCATATTGGTTGTAGAATAAGATTTGAAATGAGGGATGAAAAATATTTGGTTTGGCGTTATGACTTTGTGGGTGTGTATGTGTGTTTTAAGAAATGCAGTAAAAATATATAATGAGATGGTACCTTTATGGTTTCTGATCAAATGTATTTTCTGAATCATAAAGCATTATGATAATATAAAGTTATTATTTTAATTAAGATAATGCATTTAGAGAAAACAAGTTTAAGACTATTTTTTAAGAGCTTCTATCAAGAGCTCTGAGCTCTTAGCTCCAATCTGGGAAAAGGAAACTGAATGACTTGGCTTTTTTCCCCCTTAATGTGCACAAAAAGACTAAAACGGCTGGGCAGCATTAGGAAGGGTAGGAAACTAACACAAAACATAAGCTTATCCTACTGTGAAATTATTGTGAGGCCCCATCTGCAATATTCTATAGTGTGATTGCTAGAGAAATGAAAGATATAATGTAGATGGAAAAAGCTTAGGAAGAGGTAATTTAAATGGCCAAGATGATGGAATGTCTCCATGAAAAACCAGAAAATTAGGACTCTTCAGTTTGAGAGAATGAATGTGAGGACAGTAATGATTAAAGTGAATAAGCTAATCTCTGAGGCTCATTCTAGCACAAGGAAATCTTGAAGGAAATGACTAAATAGTAATGATAGCTCGCTTTATTGAATACTAACAATTTACCAGATTCATACTAAAGGCTTTATCCATGCTCATGCAACCCTCAAAATAATTTTATGAACAGAAACTATTATTTTCCTCACTCTGTAGATGAGGAGACTGAAGGCAACCTAGTTAACTTATATAACACTGTATTAAAAACCTGGGCTAGTATCTCAATTCTTAAGGTAAAGATAAGTGAATGATTTTCAATTACATATAAGATTCTTCTAGATTGTTCATTAAAAATATGCATTCCTGGTCCATCCTAAGCTACTTTAATTTAGTGTATCTGGGGTGAAGCCCAGAAGTATATATCTTAAAAATACTCGGCACCTGGATGGCTCAGTTGGTTGAGTGTCCCACATTGGCTCAGGTCATGATCTCACAGTTTGTGAGTTTGAGCCCCACATTGGGCTCTCTGCTGTCAGCAGAGAGGCTGCTTTGGATCCTCTGTCCCCCATTCTCTCTGCTCCTCCCCTACTTGTGCTCTGTCTCTCTCAAAATAAACTTTAAAAAAATAAAAATAAAAATACCACAGGTACTAATATAAATGTGTTCATGACCCACATTTGGAAAAATACCAGTTTGGTAGATAATTACTTTCTGGAAATCCATTTAATGGATGTTTGACTTTGGCCAAATAATTTAATTTGGAAAACCTCACTTTCCTAATCCACAAAAGATACAATAATACTAATATCATTACCTTTTACCAAGCAATCATTTTTTTCAAATGTTGTTTATTTTTGAGAGAGAGAGAGAGAGAGAGACAGAGTCTGAGAGGAGGAGGGGCAGAGAAAGATTGAGGGAGACACAGATTCTGAAACAGGTCCCAGACTCTGATCTGTCAGCACAAAGCCCAGCACGGGGCTCGGGCTCAGGAACAAGGAGATCATGACCTAGACCAAAGCCTGACGCTCAACCCACTGAGACACCCCGGTGCCACAAATATCATTACCTTTCAAAGGACTAAACAAATTACCCATTAAAAGTGCTCATCATGGAACAATATATATTAGTTCTTATTTGTAAGCAAAGTTAGCTATGGCTGTAGTACATCCATAATTTTTTTACTAAGTAAAATTGCTACTGCTTCTTACACAAATTTTGAATCCACACAAACATTTTAACTTTCCGTATGAGTTTGCTAAATTTATTACATGGCCCCATTCTCTAATTTTTTAAGTACTTTCTTTTTTTGGTAGTTTTGATATGTTTTGCTATTTCTGTAATTTACCCTTTTCCCTTATGTAAAACTTCCCTTGACTGTTCCAATCCACAATAGTCACTAGCTAGGTCCATTTATAGAATCCCTGCTACTTGTCAGGCACTTTATACCCCACAAGGTAAGTGTTACTATCTAAGCTTTATAGGAGAGTCAAACAATCTACTTAAAGAAGAGGTATAAAATTCAGGACCCAGAAACAAAATGAAATTCTACTGATAAAACTCAAGTTCAGTTCACCACACTATCTCTTTGACTCAAAGCACTTTACACTTTCTACAACTCACTGGTTTTACAATTTTCTGGTGACATTGTTGAATAATTTTTATATGTACTTATCAATTTTAAGAATTGTTACATCTTATAAATAACTGAAGAAACCTATACTTCACATAAATTATTTTTAACCCTCAGAACTACTATATAAGTTGGATGCATTTATTCCCCAGTGCCCTGAAGTCAAAAAGGTAGAAGCTGAAGGAGATGATGATTTGAACACAAGATACACAAGGTGTATACACCTTGTGTATCTTGTGTCAAAGTCTACTTTTTTCTTTTGTAATCATTTACTTCAAAGTTATTTGAGTGTTTACAATAAACCAGGCTTTAACAATAGCTTGGGATATACTTGTGCACATAGTAGAAAATCCCCTGACTTTACACAGCTAACATTGTTTTGGAATGTGGTCTCTCCTTCTTTGTCTTCATTGTGAGTTGTTTGCTGGCAGCATCTAAAGATAACCAACAGAGCCAGGTGCAAGATTTCTCAAGCAGAGTGGCCTAAAGCATACTTTTAATTGAGTAAACTTGTAGTAGCTTAACTCAAAGGATAAGAACACATTATTTATTAGGGCAAGTTAGTAGTTAGCTTTACTCCATCCCAGGGTTTGAGAGTAATCTCTTCTCCCACATTTCCCCAATGCAAGGCTGAGTGGATGTTATAGCACTTTTAGAATAGTTATTCTAACAACTAAAAAAGTACTTATCTCATTGCATTAAAATCAGTTGTCTTTTTTTTCCCTTAAATCATGCTTTGAGTTTTTTGAGGGCTAGCTTCAATTTTTTTAAATTTATATCCACAGTAATATCTAGCTAATAGCAGAAAGGAAACAAATTTCTGTTGAAATAAGGAGCCAGATATCTTACCTAGTAATCTAATAAGTGCATGGCATTCTAAGAAAGGGAGAGAGAGAGAGGGAGGAAGAAAAATATACAAAGCACATACATGAATCCTTATAAATTGAACAACTCACACAACTAGAATAACAATCCCTTCTAAGACATGAGTAGTCAGAGGGCTTAAGCTTAAATTTTCAACTCTGCCACTTTCTATTTGATCTGAGATAAATTTAACCTCTCTAAGCTAAAATGTGTTATGTACAGAACTCATAAGATTAGACAGTCTTAAAACTAAAATGAGATAATATATGTATAATTACAGATATGTCACTGCATGTGAAAGTAGGAATATATAATACCTTCTCGTGGGTTATCAACATACTCACATAAAAAGTAGTATAGTTCAGTGATTTAGAAACCAAGCTCTCAAACCGAAAGACTGAAATTAAAATCCAACTCTACTACTGTATAGAAGTGTGATCTTAGACATATTTCTTGAAATCCTGAACCTCAGTTTCCTCAATTCGAAAAAAAATTGTTACTTATACCTATGTATAATGTTGCTATGATAATTACATGAGAAAATGTACATAAAGTTATTAGCATAGTGCCATAAATTAGGAAGCCATAAATAGTTCAATATCTCATTTTTACACATGTGAACAATTAAATGTTACACTTCCAGCATCATGCTAAAAGAACATGAAAAAGACTAAAAAATATCCCATGAATTTCTTCTACTTAAAGTTTTATTATTTGTATAGATGTCAATGACTGTGAGAATGTCCATTTCTTTTTTTTTTTTTAATATTTATTTATTTTTGAGAGGGAGAGAGAGCACAAGCATGGGAGGGGCAGAGAAAGAAGCAGACACAGAATCAGAAGCAATCTCCAGGCTCTGAGCTGTCAGCACAGATCCCTGACACAGGGCTCGAACTCATCACCCCGAGATCATGACCTGAGTGGAAGTCAGATGCTTAACTGACTGAGCCACCCAGGTGCCCCAGAGAATGTCCATTTCTAATCTTTAATATACAATTGTTAAACAGCTGTTGCTCCAGAGGAACTGTATTTGCTTTTTCTGTTTGATTTAATAAACAGATTCTTAAAATATAGTCAACTAACCTAATTCAAATATTAATTCAATAACTTTTTCCTGCATCATGAAAATCATAGAAAACAAAATATATTCCTTTACTATTTATTCATATTTAGAATTTGAACAAAAGTGAGATCAAGGCTTTGAATCCAATGTTTTCTCACTCCTTCTAAATAGGCAAGACCATGTAAAAATCTGCATTTGGTTTCCCTTACACATCTTGAATGTATTTCATGTATTTTTAAAAATGTTTTCTTATGATCTATTTTCTCACCAATCTCCACATGCCTGATGGAAGATGTAAAAAAGCTATTCCATATGCTTTGTGTAAAATATGTTGGAGAAAATTGGGCACGAAATGGTCTACTTAGAAAAAAAATAGAACAATTGCAGGATTTTTCCATCAGAAGAGGCAAATTATATTTAATTGGTCCTTTCGGCTTTAAATTTCCAGATTCAAAATTCAGGTGATTTAAAATTTAGTAAACAATCATATAATTGGTCTTTTACTATTGGCTTATAAAGAGAAGCATGAGTTACTAGAGATGCAGTTTCTAAGGTAATTTATATCAAAGTTATGACAAATTAAGAATTATGCAAAAAACATGTGTAAGATTTTATCTAATTTAGTAATTAGTAATGTATGCACCAAATAGCTCCCATAAAGAATTCAAGCAGCTTAAAATGAAATAATATTTCCTATATAGTTTTATAGTTTAATGTTCTCTAGACTTTAATAAGGGGTTCTTCAATTGGATATTAGTTGATAATCCTCCTAACCCAAGAGAATTATTAATTATTATCCTTTTACAGATGAGGAAAGTGAGGTGGAAAGCCATGAAAGCCATGCAAGTTTTACAAAAGTGAGTAGCCAAAATTAGGATTTAAATTCTGATCTAATTCAAATGTAAAGCCCTTTCCACTATTTATCAATGTCTCTGTAGGACCTCCCCTGGAACACATCACTCACAAGTCATTAAGTCCTCTAAGTGATTCCACATATACACAGAGAGAAGAAAGTCTAATGATACATAAAATACAATAAATTAGGTCTTTAGTGGAATATGTATTATTATTTTCAAATATAACCAAAAGAACTTTATCTAGGTAAACTTCTTATAAGATACTGGCCTAAGAAGTTACCAAAAGAATAAGTGATTTATGGTCAATAGTTACCCTTACTCTACAGAAGCAAATCAATTAGTACTCCTTCATTTCCTAACTCATGGTAATGACATAATATTAGAAAATCAAAATGATCTGTCTCCTAGATACCTTTCTCTCATTTTGTTAAAATCAACACAAATATATTAGTCAGAAATTAATAATAACAGCCACACTAATTCGCTCTTGTTAATGTCTGAATGATGGGAATATGGAGCAGAATGGTTACAATAGAAAAGTGAATGGATGAAATACAGAAGACACATTTGATGATACTTGATAAGGGACTGAATACAGAGAGTGAGGAAGAGGAAGTTGTCAGTGGGGACCCCTCATTTTCTGACAAGTGAAACTGGAGGAATAGTAGGGACCCTCAGAAGGAAACTGAAAGAGGATGAGGTGTGAGGTGACTGAATAAGGGGTGACTATAGCCATCCATGCTGAGGAAAGATTAGGGCTAGAAATAAAAAAAACAATGTCCTTAGCTAAAGAAGTTGGTGAAGAGGGGTGCCTGGGTGGCTCAATGGGTTAAGTGTTCGACTTTGGTCAGGTCATGATCTCACAGTTTGTGAGTTTGAGCCCCATGTCCGGCTCTGTGCTGACATCTCAGAGCCTGGAGCCTGCTTTGGATTCTGTGTCTCCCTCTCTGCCTGCCCCTTCCCTACTCACACCCTGTTTCTCTCTCAAAATAAGTAAACTTTTAAAAAAATAAAAAGTTTGTGAGGAATAAATGCATATGGCTAAGAAACGAAAAGTGAGGAGTATGACTCACAACCAATCTTTAAAAAAAAAAAAAACTCCAACATTGAATTACACAATAGAGAAGAATGAGCCTACAAAGTAGGTGACCTAGGAAATACTAGAGATGTAGGAGGAAAGCCTATATAATTCTACTAACATAGGTGGAAAGGAATCCAAAATGAGAGAGAACATTCACTAAGTCAAATGCTGCTAAAAATAAAATGAATTAAAGCCTGAAATGTCCATTTTATTATATAGAAGCTTCCATATTTATGTTTCCAATTTAACCTATTAATGTATGGTTTTTGGCTATTATTTTCATGCAGAAATGTTCTGCTGGGAAATTAGTTGATAGGTTCCATCAGCTCTTCAGCTTGTAAGCATTAATAAATTTAATTCAATGAGAAAAATGTATGCAGAAATAAGAATACAGGTTCTTTAAGGCTTAATAATTTCAAAACAAGTGCTTTATGTAGGCCCAGATTTATCTTTGAAAGATATTTGCAAATTAGTATAACAGCTTTAAAATAACGTTATTTCTTGAACTCTAAGAATAGGTAAGATTAAGTTAAATAATTTAAGTAAATTTAATTAATTAAAATATTTGCAAAGAATGAAGATTATATTGAGAAATCAATATTCTTTTTGAAATCCTTACTATGTATATTTTGAGTTATTTTTATCTCCTCTTCTTGACCTAAGTACTGTCTAAATACACAGAGTATTTGCTCTGAAAGTATCTCAAACATCACACACACAAAAATAAAGTTACCTTTAAGTCATATGTAACTGAGGTCCATGGAAATCTAGTTTCAATCAGAATAGAAAGTTATAATTTATTGTCCAACTGAGAGTTGCTTCAATATGGAAAATAAAATTTCATAGAAAGCTTTTTGTGGATTCCTAAGGGTGTGGATATGTATGCATGTCCACAAACACATAGATTTTAGTATTTCCACATGTGGATAAAGTGCAAATATAAGATATTTACCATACTATCATAAATAAAAATTAAAACAAATCTGTGTCTTTGTGTTTGTGTTTTTAAGTTTGAATGAATAACACTTCTTTCTTCCTTGCTTTTTTTTTTTAACGTTTATTCATTTTTTGAGAGACAGAGACAGCACGAGCAGGTTGGCAGCAGAGAGAGAGACACACACAGAATCCAAAGCAGGCTCCAGGCTCTGAATTGTCAGCACAGAGCCCAATGCAGGGCTCGAATTCACAACTGTTGAGATCATGACCTGAGCCAGAAGTCCAATGCTTAACTGATAGAGCCACCACCCAGGCACCCCTTTCTTCCTTTCTTGAATTGGAAATTGAGACATAAGGCATAAGAGACAAAGATAAGGAGATGAAAATAACAGCTTTATGAGAGAAAGGCTGTTTAGAGAATTTGCTTTAAATTTCTGCATAGAGCGCTTTTACTAGTATTTCAAACTAGAATTAAATATACATAAACAGACCTAAAAATTCAATGCTTCCTCTGGCAAGCTTCAGGCTGAAGGCACAAAAAGTTGTGATTGTTGAAGCTGGCACCAAAATAGAGGGGGGAAGAGGAAGATGACTTGAATGTATATTAATCCTTCTACAACATTTAACAAGTAATTCAGTTCTTTGTTTATGGCGATGAGCCTGTGAATTAATAAGGAAAGAGGCCAAGTATTGCTATAATCCATAAAGTCCTTTTGCTTGCAAATCTGAGCAAAGGAGAAAGGTGGTTCCCCCACTCAGTAGTATGCATTGATAAAATACACATAAATTAATTTTAATAAAAATTTATAGGTGGATCTATCAAGTATACCTTAGCATTTCAAGTTTCTTACATTATATTTTTTAAAAGGATGAAATTCTTCCATTCTAAGGGAAAACAAGAATTTAACTAGTAACAAAGACTAATAAGCAAGTAAAGACTTTTATTGATGCAATGAACTTAAATTTCAGCAAGTTCATGTGATCAATGAGAAAAAGGGTGGCCAAAAAAAATAATAAATTTGCAGCATGAAGAATGATTATCTGAGAAAATAGGAGGAACCTATTTGTAAATATGTTATATTTTAACACATCCATCTCACACATACCAAAAATATATATGTTTCTATATCAAGAAGACCATGTATGTGATATATATACACACACATATATGTATACATATATTAGATTTTATTTTTATTAAATATTTATTTGAATTGCTTTATATATAAAAATCATTTCATATATATGGCCTTCTTGATATACATATGCATATCATTAGCAGATATCAAAATAAAAAATATCATCAACATGACCATTGCTAGTCATCTAGCAATCACTAGTTAGTGATCTACCATTTGCTAACTTTAATGTTAATGGTGATGTGTCAACACCAATGTCAATATAGCATATAAATTCCATCCCAGTCAAAATAATCCAATATCCAGCAAATTATTCTAATGTGAAGACACTCTTAATGACAAAAACAATTCGCATCTTAACTGGTTTTTAGTTTTTACTATGACATCTGCTATAAAAGGAAGCCACTCAAGAGTTCTTGCCTTTTCTTTACACCTTTGACCTCTCCTTTTCACTGCCCGTGATTTCAGGCCTCTCAGTACTTTATTGATTCTCTATGGAGAATCTATGGGCCAGTTTCAGTCCAACCAGTAACTGTTACAATTTTGAGCAGAAAATAATCAAAAGTTGAATCTCTAACTTACTATGATAGACTCCAAATATAAGAAACTAGAAAAAATGAGGCTAGAAACATATGAGAGACAGAAATAAGTGCTAGTAAAAATCTAAAAGCCACTCACCAATGTTAACAGCCCATTCTGGAGAGGATTTGGCTTCCTTGCCAACTTGTACTTAGAAGCACCTCCTCTCATCTCAGTCACTGACATTATCCCTGCCACACTCTCACTTTATCACCCATTGGGGCTACTTGTTTCTTTTATGGCAACAGAAAAATGACATGGAACACTGTGCAGAAATTCAGCAGTTTCCCAGATCTCTTTCTTTGCATCTGTCGTTCTCAATGTAACAAGTAGAGGAAAAACCTCAAAGTCAGTGAAATTCTATAATAGCCTGGTTGACTTTTCCCACCCATGAATATGTTGATGGGTTGTACAGGTTCACAGAAGAGAGTATACAATCTATAAGAAAAGTGAACTTGTTTTATTTACTACTACATTCCCATTTTATAGACACATAGGGGATGCTAAACTAATATTTGAGAGATAGGAAGAGAGGGAAGAAGACACTGGTATAAAATTGTGGTAAAATATGTAAGAGGCGAGAGTTAGAAGACAGAGGTTGATTATAGAAATTAAGAGAAAAACTGGAAATTTATTTTCAATACTTGAATTTCTGAGTAGATCTTATGTATATGGAGAATAATCAGAGGTTATTCTCACACTGAGAAAGTTCCATTGAGACTCACTGATTTTTGGCTGCCATTGCCTATGTAGTCTTTGCTTGTAAAATGAGCTAATTATAGGTCAGAAGAGATACATTTTAGCTCTTTCAAAAGTGGACCAATATGCAGGAAATTCTACATGAAGCATTTCCCCCCTACTTATCTACTGCCCTACTTGGTCCTTTTCCTCTTTTCAGCTACTTAGCCACACGGCAACCTAGAGATGTTTTTCTTAAGCACAAGGTCTCGGACTTTTAGTTCAAGAGCCTTTGCCCCAACCTGCTTCTTCTCTCTAGGCATTAGGTGATCAGGTCTGTAAGTCTTCCAATCAAAAATTTGATGGGAAATCTCCCACCCTTCTTGAAGTCCTTCCAGGAAAAAGATTTATTCAATCTCATACCCTGAGTGAAGAAATAGAATATAGTATACTATCAGCAACCACAGGCTCAGTTCATCTAATTTCCTCACCTCCTACTTGGTAGGAATACCAACATTTGCTTAAGTTTTAACAAGATGCCTGCTATTGCTAGATGCAATGTAGATCCACCACATATGAGCCTTCTCATCCTCCTGCCATCAAATTTTTCTTCATTCATTCAAAAGTATTTTGGTTCAATGCCAAGCACAATCTTAAGTACTAGGGGGGCAATTATGAATTTGACTGATTTTACCCTCTCCCCAGAGCCCCTTTGGTGGAGGAAGTAAATTTAAAATTCTTAAGCAATAAATATTTCAGAATTCTAGTAAATGCTATAAAGGAAACAAAAAAAAGGAGGCTAAAATAGAAGATAACTGAAGTCCTGAGGAGCAACTTTAGATAGAACAGTCCCAACTATTTCCTTGGGAGGTAACATTTAGTCTGAAAAGTAAAAGAATGAAGTCGCTAAGAGCAGAACTGGGAACAGAGCATTTTAGCATGCACCTGATGCAGTCATGGAAAAGTACTGTGCTCCATAAAGAGCCAAGTGTCCTACCTGGAGAACTTTTTGATGGATTTCTGACTAAAATAGCCAAGTAAGATTTTTTTCATACTGCAGACCGTTTACACCAGGAGTCTTTCGATGTCTCCGGCATTTCCCCATCTGACTCTGAAGCTAAAGACTATTCCCACAAAGCATCACTTTCAGCCAGCTGTCAATCCACCATAGTTTCAAACCATACTGCCTAAGACACTAGATAGAAACGAGTTAACACTCTGGGGTATTTCCATTCTCAAAGTGGATACAAGAAGACAATAAATCCATTCAAATGCAAAGGAGTGAATCTCTAATGGATCACCTGGCAGAAGAGTGAGTTGAGTAGGTAATACTCACCCACTGTTACAGAAGCTAATTTCATAAATCTTTTCCTATTAGGGTTCATATAAATTGAAACTTATATACTGAAGAAAGTAGAGAACTGATTATTTATATTAATAATGAGTTTGGTTCTAATTTAAGTGAATTACACACACACACACACACACACACACACACACACACACACACACACTGATCAATGTTCTACTCTGACCCGGTCACATTCCAAATTGTTCCCTCTACCCTTTAGTCAATTCAAGCTATTAAGTCATTTTAATGCATATTAACTCATTAAGTTTGAGAACAAGTTTTTGTTTTCTGAAATAATTATCTATGATATTTATATAGAAAAAAATAATTCTATGACTGTGTTGTTCTATGGCTATTAGCTTCAGCAGAGAACACTTTGTTTAGCTCTGTCAATCCCTGACCACTGCTAAATTATCATACAGTTTACATTAATGCTCTGAATAGTTTGACACATTGCCCCATAATCACTTAATTTGTACCAATACAACATGGCTTATGATTCAATAAGTAAACACAGATTTTTAAGGAATGTGTATACTCAGTAGCATTTTGATTCCATAAAATGCTTTAAAACTATTCTTTCAAACATTTGGGGTTTGGCAAAACATAAAATGCCTTGGCCAAGCACTCTTTCTCCCAATTTTTAAGCCCAGTGCCTTTCAAGGGAAATTTAATTCATATGTTTCCAGTATATTTACACTTAGTTTATTTAAATGGTGTTTTGTAAGAGCTCTGTGAGGTCCAAGAAGTCAATAACCAGTTTATAAAGTGTTTTAAATTTCCTGTACATTGAACCAGGTGAGCAGATTTTGTTTAAAACAATAAAAATTCATGAATTTATTTTAAAATGTAATATTATATAACAATAATATTCAAACTGTAAAAGTTACATGCTATTCCCGAACAGGTCTCAATAATATGGCATTAGATGCCACCCAAGTATTCCTTGTGTAGGACTGGGCTAGAATAGAGTTGAGGGAGCCAGTTGAGATCAATCCAGGATGTAAAAGAGCTGATCTGTGGGTCGATGAGAAAACAAGTTATGGCAAGGAAACTTCTCTAACTCTTTTGGAAGTGGCTGGCTCGACTACCTCTTAGTTTTCCCATTTACTAACTGTAACTTTGGACAAGCCACTTAACTTCTCCTAGCCACTCTTATTTTCTTTTAATCTAAAAAAGGTGATAACACAGAACAATTTCATAGGGCTAGAGTGAGGAATAAGTGAACAAAATAAGGGTAGGGTTATAGGTCTTTATGAAATGGGGTGGCATACAATATGTGTTCAATAATAAAAAGGATAGTTGTGCGCATTTGACTTAAGATTACCTACAGTAACTACTTCAGCCAAACTGCTTTTAGTTAGGTGCCCATTAGTTGAAATCCATTTTAAAAAATTATTTAGGTGATTCTGGCTTATATAGGAAAATGAACAGGGCAACAGAAAATAAGCTAGAATCGGAGCAAAATGAGAGCTTTCTAGATTTGTCTATAGTGTTGGCTAGTGAAAGGAATACCAGCCCAGGAAAGAAGGCAAGAGTTCCAATGCCCCACAGTGCTATCAGCTTTATGATTGCAGGTAAGTTACATAATGGTGCTGGCCTCCAGCATTAGCTGTGGCTAGACTAGATGACCCCAACTTTCAAATAGAGTAATTCTGTTGTTTACCTCAGCATTAAAAGAGTCTCAAAATTTGTCACGAAAGTTAACTAATGAGAATTAGTTTTTCTAAACCTATCAGGTCAGAGACTTTATAACTTAAGCTTTACAAATATTCTGACTATTGCCAAACATATCATTCCTCTTCACTTTCTAAAAAATATATGGATGTGAAATTAAAAAAAAGTGCATCTAAACTGATCCATATATGCAAGTATGCATCACATTTATATTTTCAAAAATTGGAAATGTAGAAAGATAATAAATACAAATATAAACGTAACTCCAAGTATCTGACAAGGAGTAGCTTGGAGGAATCCATTTCATATCGGTCCATTTCGCTTTTTCTAACCTTTAGTTCAAAAAAACTTTGAAAGTATTGAATATATTTTTGTTATCTAGAAGAGTAAAAGCATTTTCAAAACATATGTTTATCACCTGTTTATTATCTTTTGTCATATGGTATAATCACTTCCCTCAGGCATAGTTTGGTCACTCTGCAGTTGGAGAAAGGGAGCATTTTCAGAGTTAGTCTAAAGACTGATTTCAGGCCACAGTCAAAACAAGAGCTCTAAAGCATGATTAGTCTATCAACCACCTTCCACAATCCATGCCACAGCTAATCACCATTCAAATTAAGAATGAATTATAAATGCGAAAATAAAAATCTCACATGAGAAGTTAAAGCACATTGTTAAGGATCCTAAGAACAGTAAATGCAGAGCTAAAATTGTGACTAAATTATCGTAGTCCAGAAATATTTCTACTTCTATCTCAATATCTGTCTTTTAGGGTCTTTCTTTTTCTCACATTACTGCCAAGACAAATTCAGGAAGAGCAGATATTCTTAGCCAGATTGAGCCAGGCATGTAATTATTTTTAGATTAAGGCACAAATTCTTTGTTCTCTTTGAAAACACCTTCTTCTACTCACTTCTTTGAACTTTCTCCTCAGGTTAATAAAATAATCATAACCTAATGCATATGGAATGGCTTTGTCACTGTATCACTTCTGTGAAAATAAATAATCTTATTGTTGTCACCTTAAAATATACCCATAATTTCATATAAGTTATGTAACTTTTGTCTCTCCTTTTCCTAAATATTAAAGAACATAAAAGTTTAAGAAATTAATCTGCTTTTCAGATGTTAACATTCTTGTTGAATGGAGAATATTCACATATATGATATGCTGAAAAGCAGGCTTCTGACCATACATGCAACCAGGACTTGAAGTAGAGAGAGATGTCTGTGGACTAGAGCACTCTAATCTACTTTTGGAAGCTACAATGGATGCCACACATGAACCCACCCCTGGTGCCTAATGCCACAAATAAGATTTGGCCCTGATGTGGTTAATCATTCTCCAGTCTCACTTATTCATATCTGCTCCAGGCACAGCAGGAGAATTCTGACATCTAGACTACTATTGTTTGGATCAGCTGTCTCCCAAATTTTTATTCTTCAAGGTACCAAAGTAGTGCTGATGAGCATGCAAGAGTAGAGTGGGGAGGGTCTCCTCTGTGTCCATGGTCACCATAGGCCCCAAGCTTCTCTGTGCCTAGATATAACAAGAGTTTTTGAATGCTCTATGAAGCAATGCCTCTAAGCATAACTAATGCCCATTTCCCCTGTTAAAAAGCCAGCATAAGAAACCTGGTGGTGGGTAGGTACACCATTATACAAATGTGTCCCTTTCTTCTGACTATATCAATCCTTATCTTGATAATACCTCCTCTAAATTCAAGTAAAAATTACACAAATATAAAAGAACTGGGAAAACACGGGAAGACAGGGGAGGAAATGGTATTGACACAATCAGCAGTTCACTAAAAGTCAGGAGATAAACTTACGTAAGTTTCAATCTCAATTCTGCAAAAATGTAAGTGATATCCTGAAAATGAAATGTTAGCTAAGGTATAAAACAAAGTTTAAAACCAAGTCTTGTTATGGTCAATACCAACTTCCTCAATTAAATTACAAAGAATTCTTACATAATGATGAGTGCTAATCCAATAATGCCTGATAGGATTATTTGGGATTCAAATCAACAGTTAAAACAATTTTTTTAATGTTTATTTATTTTTCAGAGACAGAGCACGTGTGGGGGAGGGGCAGAGAGAGGAGTCGTCACAGAATCTGAAGCAGGATCCAGGCTCTGAGCTGTTAACACAGAACCTGATGAGGGGCTCGAACCGATGAGCTGTGAGATGATGACCTGAGCCCAAGTCGGACGCTTAACTGACTGAGCCACATAGGTGTCCCTAAATCAACATTTTGAAGCCAACTTAATTCACTGGACACACCAAAGACAGAACATGAAATTGCTCAGAATCCATGCAATATTATTTGTTCTGTGAACCTACAGGAGTTACTTTGTATTTATTTATTTTCAAATTATATGTGATTTGTTATTTTAGAACAATTTTTGTTTCAGAAAATAACATCCACTAGTATTTGCATGTATATGCAATAAATCTAAATATTTTTAAAATACATTAATTTATATGGGATTTTTTCTCTTTCTGAGCCTTTTTTTTTAGTTATAAAGGGATTGTTTTAGATGACCTCTAACAACTCTTTTATATTTAGTACCCAATAATTTTATAAAATTTATTCTTAAACAAGTGTACCTGTATATACACACACAAGAATATAAAGTGAATATGTTACTTATTTCTCATAAATATTTTGCAAAGCACATTTTGAAACCAGACAAAGAAATTTGCTGCCAGAAAAATACATACTTTGGAAAGAAAAATATACTATAACTTTTCTAGAACATTTTTAACACTAAATGTACAAATCTACTTATCCTTTACAATGATACAATTAGAATTCTGAAAATAAAATTTGGTTTAAAATTAATAAGAGGGGGCACCTAGACAGCTCAGTAGGTTAAGTGCCCAACTGTTGGTTGCAGTTTAGGTCATGATCTTATGGTTTCGTGAGTTCAATCCCCATGTCTGGTTCTGTGCTGACAGTGCGGAGCCTGCTTGGGATTCCTTTCTCCCTTTCTCTCTGCCCCTCCCCTACTCATGCTGTATCTGTCTCTCTCAAAGTAAATAAATAAACTTAAAAAAATTATTAAGATAGGGGGCCTGGATGGCTCAGTTGGTTAAGCATCCGACTTCAGCTCAGGTCATGATCTCATAATTTGTGGGTTCGAGCCCCGCATCAGACTCTGTGCTGACAGCTCAGAGCCTGGAGCCTGTTTTGGATTCTGTGTCTCCTCCTCTCTCTGCCCCACCCCCACCCCCATGCTCATGCTCTATCTCTCTCTTGTCTCTCAGTAATAAATAAATGTTAAAAAAATAATAAAAATAATAAGATAAATTAATAAGATAAAAAAGAAACTTGTGTTAGTTCCTTTATCATTATAATCACGAGAATGGAATGGAGCAATACAATTCAATTTTTTAAATTGCAAAATTCACTATTAATGCTATGAGTTGCCTTTTGATAGATCCATTTAATTTTTAGGACATTAGGAAAACATTGGCTTTAGCTATAGCGTAAAATGTCCCTAAAATATGCCTCCCTCAAAAACAAAATATCATAGCAAACACACAGATTTCTTCAATAGGCAAAGTTCAAAGCTCTGCTTTAAGTACTATATTTCTTTTAACCCTCGTGTTATTGCAGAATAAAATGTTACATGCTGCATTTGAAAGGAGAAACAGAACAAAGAACTAAACTTCATGATGGGTTATGACTTTGCTTTTATATTTAGGAATTTTAAATGCATCCACACTAAGGTTTTCACTTCCTTTTTTAAAAATATTATCAGTGACTATTCTTTCTTCCTGCCTTATTGCATTTCACACATGAAAAAGATTAACACAAATGTACCATGCCACTCTCTGTATGTTAGCTACTTTTGTATGTTTCTACTTTTGATTCCTTTATTCAAAAAATCAAAAACAGTTTAAAATACATGGTTTTGGAGAAATCCAGGTGAGAGATTCTAGGCTGTCAGTGGACTTTTGCCCAGAAATAGAAATCACTGTGACTCATTTCAAAAAGCAATTTTCACAGCCTCATAAATATCTGGTTATAAAGGATAATCTAGATACTATCATTAAACCCATTTTAAGTGTTCAAAGAGACACTTTTTTATGATTTGTGGAATTTTTGTTTGCCAATTTTCATTCGAATAGCCCTTTGTACAAATTAAATTCAACTCAATAATCACATCAGTGATACATATCAAAAATAAATATAAACTGATCTCAAAGCACTCAAAATTAAGCATAGAAAACAGAATGGAAGCGAGTAACAATTTTTTTTCTTTCTCACTCCTCCCGTGGCTTTTCTCTTCCAGATAATAAAGTGAAACACTACAGCCACTCTTTTCTTAACATTCTATGTCCTGGTTTTGCAAGACACACGACTCTACACTGTCTAACTTGGATGACTATTTCCTTCACTCCTAAATACAGGCGTCTGCATGATGTTATAGAACTTCATTATAATCCTGGAGACTGGAGGCACCCCAATCATAAATTCTCTGATATTTGCTAAACCCAAGCACCTCTCAAACACTCGATTTCAAGTATCATTAGCTCGTGGGCACTAACCTTTCAAAAAATCATTTTAACACATACAATTTATGTCCCTAGATAAAACTTTTCTTATCGCCACAAATTCTCTATAGTGCCTCACCTCTTACCACTGGTTACCTACAGCACTGAAACAATCACGACTGTTCAATCACACTTAAATTGCTGTCCTTCACAACTGTACCTACATCTGCTCCTGCCCTTACTGCCTTTTTTCCAACCTTGGAAGACTAGGTGCATCTTCTGTTATTTAAGGATGTTAATTTCACGTCTACTTTTTTGTGACATACTCTCCCGATTCTTTTCAATTCTCTTTCTCAATAACAACCTAAGTTCTTTGGGGAGAGAACTTACCATGTTTGAGTCATGGTAAGTATTCAAAACTAAATGCTTGCAAATATTAATGGCTGATTTATGTGTTTGGCACTAATTATCTATGGAGTGTCAAAACATGGTGTATTTCATAAAATTGTATTTCTTTTCAAGATTGTACAGTGAATTAATACTTACCAGAAATAATCTGCTCCAGGGGCAGTTAAGCATCCAACTTCAGCTCAGGCCATGGTTTCACAGCTTTTGAGTTCAAGCCCGGCATCAGGCCTGGAGCCTGCTTCAGATTCTGTGTCTCCTTCTCTCTCTGCCCCTCCCCACCCCCCGTTCGTGCTCTCTCTCTCTCAAAAATAAATAAAACATTAAAAAAATTTTAGAAGAAATAATCTGCTCCAGGCACATAGCAGTAAGGAATAAACTATAAAAATGGAAAGCCAATAGGACATATCTGGGCTTAAAAGTAAGATTACTACTTTCTCCCCAGACTTAACACACACACACACACACACACACACACACACACACACACGCAAAGAACAAGGCCACTGCCACAGCCCTGCTGGGCTCAAGTTTTGGAAGTATGCAGTGGTTACCAGAAATAAGGACCATCCTATGGGAAAAGGGATGGAAATGGCGTCTAGTCAGACAGAACCTCAAGCCAGACTCAATCATTTAAGCTGGATTTGATCCTAATCCTGATCAATGTAAGAAATAAATCAATCAATAATCTTCAGTGACTAAACCCATCTGTCCATTGTCACATAGACTAGGTCTGCAAAGTCCTTAATATTTAGAACAAATAAAAAACTGTAAAGTAGTATATTAAAAAGTGTATCTAAAGAAACTCCTGAGTTTGGAAGGCTAAAACATATGTTACTAACTAATGGGCTAAAGAGAAAATTAAAAGTAAAAATTCAAAATATTTAGAAGACTATTAATATACAAACTTTTAGGATTCAAAGGAAAAAGGCTTTTATTTATTTTTTTATTTTATTTTATTTTATTTTAATTTTTTTAACGTTTTATTTATTTTTGAGACAGGGAGAGACAGAGCATGAACAGGGGAGAGTCAGAGAGAGGGAGACACAGAATCTGAAACAGGCTCCAGGCTCTGAGCTGTCAGCACAGAGCCCGATGCGGGGCTCGAACTCATGGACCACGAGATCATGACCTGAGCCGAAGTCGGCTGCTTAACCAACTGAGCTACCCAGGTGCCCCTTATTTATTTTTTTTAGTGTTACAATTTTTTTTTAATTTTAATCCCAGTGTAGTTACCATATAGGGTTATATTAGTTTCAGGTGTACAATATAGTGATTCAATAATTTCATATATTACTGCTCATAAGTGTATTCTTAACTCCCTTCACCATTTTTAATTACTATTTTAATTTTAATTCCAGTATAGTTAACATACAGCATTATAATAGTTGAGAAGAAGGCTTTTAGTGATCAAAATGTATAGTTTTAAAAGCACAAAATATTTATTATGTGCTCTACACAGAATCTATAAAAAGAATGAAGGAACATGTTAAAAATTAGAAGAGGGGCACCTGGGTGGCTCAGTGAGTTGAGCATCTGACTTTGGCTCAGGTTATGATCTTGCAATTCCTGAGTTCAAGCCCAGCATTGGGATCTCAGTTGTCAGCACAGAGCCCACTTCAGATCCTCTGTCCACCTCTCTGTGCCCCTCCCCCACTGCACTCTCTCAAAAATAAACAATTTTTTAATTTTTGTAAAATTAAAAAATTAATAAAAATTAGAAGAAATAATAAAGATCAAATGAGAAACAAAATAAACTAGAAATCAAACAATGGGCACTATTTTAACACCACAAGTTGCTTAGTCAGGGCAAAAAAGATTTAAAGCAAATGAGAGAGGCAAACTCGTAGCAACGGCATGTTTTAATTGAACAACATCTTATAAAGCACTAGGAAAAAAAGAAATGGCCTGAAAAAGTTGTACTAGGAATGGAAAGGGAGCTATACGTACAGAATAAGTAGGTATTAAACAATTTTTGTCTCTAGGTAAAAATATACAATTTTCTCTTTTTTTTTTAAGTTTATTTATTTTGAGAGAGAATGAGTGTGGGCAGAGAGAGAATCTCAAACAGGCTCCACACCATCAACACAGAGGCAACGTGGGGCTCAAACTCACAAACTGTGAGATCATGACCTGTGCTCAAATCAAGAGTCTGATGCTTAACCAACTGAGCCACCTAAGCACTCCAGTAAAATAAATAATTTTCTAAACATAGATAACCAAAGTTGATTCAAAATGACACTAATAATATACTAATACAGAAAATCTAAGTAGAGCAATAAGTATTAACTACATCACATCTATTTTCAAGTATATCCTATGGTCTTTACTCCCCAAAACAGAGCCAGGCCACTCTCTGAGTTTTCTATACCATCAACAAGCAGAAAATTCATGTTATATACATTTTGTTATTCCAGCAAATAGAAAAAGAAAAGTGCTCCAACTAATAATTTTATAACTTAAACCTTGCTAACAATTAAGAACAAATCAAAGAGAAAAATATTCATAGAGCAATTCCAGTTATCAAAATATATAGAAAAAAATCAAAACAGATTGCTAAGCAACTTAATCTAGCAGCAATTTAAAAAATAGGCTTTTAGAAGCCAGCTATTTAAATTAAGGTAAAGTACCATTTTCATTTAACTTTGTAATAGAAGTTCTAGCCAAGTTGATAAAGAAGAAAAAGAAAATAGTAAAAACTGGAAAAGAAAAAGCTCTTTTTATTTGCTCTTTTTATTTGTAATAATGTGCATACACATAAAACAAGAGAATCTAAGAAAAACAGAATGAAAATTTTAGTTCAGCAAGACTGTTGAATACAAGGACAGGAAAAAAGATATCCTGTAACAGTAAAACTAATTAAACATTAGATCTCATTTATAACAGAAATCAAACACAAATATCTGTGTATATGATGTGCTCACACCCACAAAATCAAGATACCCAAGTGATTTAACAGTTCGTACATAAGGAAGTCTAAAATTCTAAAATACATTGAGGTTGAACAACCTCACTTTTAATCAAAGAAAACATGCACAAAAATGTTTATCACAACATGTATAATAGCAAAAATAAAGCAATTCAACTAAAATTAATTTTTAATTGAAATTTAAAAATGTTAAAAAATGTATAAAAGGATTAAACAATTGCTACTTATTCACACAATGGAATACTACATAGCAGCTAAAGTGAGTGAAACTAGAACTATGCATATTAATATTGAAAAATGTTTTAGGGTAAAAACAATTTGTAGAATACTAAAATATAATATTTCTATAAAGATAACATATTTCACATCTCTACTTTTCTTGCTTAAGCACATACTCCTATTTGATTAATGAGTATGCATGCATGAAATGGTGAAACACTGGGACACCTGGATGCTCAGTCAGTTAAGCGTCTGACTCTTGATTTTGACTCAGGTCATGATCTCACAGTTCATGGGTTTCAGGCCCATGTCAGGCTCTGTGCTGATGGCAGGGAGCCTGCTTGGGATTCTCTTTCTGACCCTCCCCACTCATATGCACATGCACTTTCTCAAAATAAATATATAAACTTTTTAAAAAAGTGAAAATTTTCAAGATAGTGATTAACTCTGGAAAAAAGAAACGACAATGGAATTAATAGTAAAGATTTAAACAGAGTTTCAACTGTGCCTGGAATGTTTGATTTATTAAAAAATAATTTCTATGGAAGATGGAAATATATTGTTTTGCTAAAACCAGTGGATAGTATATTGTTTTCTTTTTAATTTAAATTCAAGTTAGTTAACATATAGGGTAATAATGATTTCAAGAGAATTTAGTGATTTATCAGTTACATACAATACCCAGTGCTCATCCCAACAAGTTCCCTCCTTAATGCCCATCACCCATTTAGCCCATCCTCCCCACCAACATCACTCCAGCAACCCTCAGCCTGTTCTCTGTATTTAAGAGTATCTTATGGTTTGCCTCCCTCTCTGTTTTTATCTTATTTTTCCTTCCTTTCCCCTATGTTCATCTGTTTTGTTTCTTAAATTCCACATATAAGTGAAATCATATGATATTTGTCTTTCTCTGACTGACTTATTTCACTTAGCATAACTCGAGTTCTATCCACATTGTTGCAAATGGCAAGTTTTCATTCTTTTTGATTGCTGAGTAATATTCCATTATGTATATGTGTACGTACATACATAACACACACACACACACACACACACACACACACACACACACACACCACATCTTCTTTATCCATTCATCAGTCGATGAATATTTGGGTTCTTTCCATAATTTGGCCTTGTCTATAGTGCTACCATAAACACTGGGGTTCATGTGCCCTTTGAATCAGCATTTTTGTATCCTTTGGATAAATACCTAGTAGTGCAATTGCTGGGTCATAGAGTAGTTCTATTTTTAATATTTTCAGGAACCTCCATATGGTTTCTAGAGTGGCTTCACCAATTTGCATTCCCACAAGCAGTGCAAAAGAATTCCCTTTTGTCTGCATCCTCACCAACATTTGTTGTTGCCTGAGTTTTTAAGTTTAGCCATTCTGACACGTGTGAGATGGTATCTCATTGTGGTTTTTATTTGTATTTCCCTGATGATGAGTGATGTTGAACATATTTTCATGTGTCTGATAACCATCTGGATGTCATCTTTGGAAAAGTGTCTAATCATATCTTTTGCCTATTTCTTCACCAGATTATTTGTTTTTTGGGTATTGAGTTTGAGGAGTTCTTTATAGATTTCAGATACTAACCCTTTACCTAATATGTCATTGAAAGTATATTGGTTTTAATGTTATTTACTATTTTGGTTCTGTTAGAAATATTCAACAATTAACAAACAAACAATAACCAAAGTATCCTTAAGATAGATTTTATTATTTGTCAATCTTCCCTCACCATTCTTCATGGAAAAAATATCCTTTCAACCCAATGATGTGGCACTTGGATTTTAAGTTTGTTTTGGCCAGTGGAATAAGGATGGAAGTGACAAAATGTGTATTTTGAATAAAAGCTGTGAGAGGCATGGCAAGTTTCTGTCCCCCTTTTGTGTTCCTGTACTTTTCCATGAAAACATCACATCCCAGATGGGGTGCTACATCATTCTAGTCTTAAATGAGAGGACACATTGGAGCAGACCTACATCTGACATTGTACTTTGATAAGAGTCAGCATCTAACCCACAGGCACCGACATAAAATGTGAGTGAGAAATAAATCCATAGTTACATAAGCCACTGAAAGTCAGAAGTTATTTGTAACAGAGCCATTTTACAGCAAAACTGTCAAACAGAGTGCAATATTATTATAGTATAGAATATTAATGAAAAACATTATAAAATTACATATTAGTATATAAAACTGTCTCATGTATTCAATATCAGAGGCATGTTCATAAAATGTACCAACTGACCTTGATTTGAAGTTGGTTCTTATTCACCACCCTAACCCAATATACAACATGAACACATGCACCATGCAAACTTCTACAATTAATAATCAGCAAAAAGTAATCCTATAGTTAACATGCATAATTCATTCTAAGGAAGAATTGTATGTGGTTTAAATATTAGAAACTATAATGTAATTTAAAATTTAAAACCAGGAAAAAAAATATAATTTTGAATTTAGTACTGCAAACCTTTTCTCATTTTGGGTACAAACTTTTGAGGTTAATTTTAATTAGCCAAATATCACCCATAGTCTGTCACATAAGTTTATTTTTAGAGAAAATAGTTTTTGAAGTATAGGAATTCTTACAGTAAGTGATTATGGGAAATTTCTAAGCTATCAAGCAAGAGTTTTTGTTTATTATACTTAGAACAAAAGAAGAAGTTCTGAATTCTCTCTAGTGGAGCTAAAAGCAGGGAAAAAATAGCAAAAGTTTGGATTCCACCCAATCACTGAGCCACACAATTGCAGAGTCAGAGATCTACCATCCATTCTATTCCCAGATATTGACAATGTGAAAAACTGTCACCCTGTGCTTGGTGGTAATCACATTTCCTATTCAGAATAACCCTCCCTCTGAGAGCAATTAAAATGCTAATTAAAACATATTTAAAAAATTAATTTGAGGGTTGCCTGGTGGCTCAGTAATTTGAGCATCTGACTCTTTATTTCAGTTCAGATTATGATCCCCAGGTTGTGGGATGGAGCCTCACTTCAGGCTCTGTGCTAGGTGTGGAGCCTGCTTAAGATTGTCTCTCTTCCCCTTTGCCAATCTCCCTCACTCACACTGTCTCCGCAAAATAAAAAAATAAAAAAATAAATAAAAATTTTAAAAGCTTCAAAGAATTGATTAAGTTAAAAGGACTCAAAGGACCAAAATTTTAGTATGGAATTATGTAGAAAGTCAAGCACAGCTCATAAGCTCACTTTTTCCCTAAAGACATTTGCCAGTGATGACGATATTGTACTGATGTTTTCCTGATCTTATAAGGCATAGAAACAGAACCAAAGCTCTGGGCCTTTCCACGATAGGGAGACCATGTATATCCATCCATCAAGAAAGCCAGAACTCCAGAAGCTACCCTCGATGTAACAGTGAATCAAGAGAAAACCATCCTCCACTCTCCATTCCCAAGAGACTTTAAGAAAAGTGATTTGGCAATAGCAGAGTTGCAAGTATGTAGTGTGTGTAATAAAGCTGTCTCAGTTGTGACTACAATATTCTATCAATATAAACACAAAAGTGCTGACTGCCACCAGGGAAAGACATCACATCTAATCAACATCACCCTATCATGGTTGCCTAATTTGCATATACATAAAACTGGAGCCAGATGGCTGGGGTACCAGAGCCAGATGTACATAAATCACATGAAGGATCAACACTTTAGAGTTGTCTGATTTAAATACAGGTGAACCTCAGAGCCAGTTGGGTAGGAAAAATAAACATGTGCACTTATCATAGTTAGTATCACCTTATTACGGTTTACTAAGTATATAAACCCCAAACCTTCACCCCTTTGATACTTGTTCCCATTGCAAGGATTTCTTCACTTTCCCAAGAGTGAAGGTTCACATTTTCAACAAGAAGAGAACCTCCCTTTGAGAAGAGAACTTGTTAAGAATCCCATAGTACAGTGATGAGTTTGGGGCAAGGGTTTGGAGTTGGGGAGACAGATTTAGAGAGAGTATTAAAGGAGAGAAAGCATTGAGAAAGAGAGTAGGGGCATGCAAATGAAAGCAAGGAAGAATTTATATCTGCTAGATGACTAATGGACCATTAGAGATACCTATCTGGATAAGGTATTTTACCCCTACCCCAATCAAATGTATACGTGTGTGTGTACACACACACACACACACACACACACACACACACACATTGTTAGGAAGTCTTAATTTAAATGAATGATATATGTTTACATTAGATAATCTCTTGTCCTATAGAATAATTCCATAATAGATATAAGCAACTTGAAAAAACTAAGTCTGGTTGGTTAGACATTATTTTATTAAAGATAGTAGAGTGAATATAGTACAGTTTATTGCAGATCTTATACCCTCCTCTCCCTTGCTTTCATCATAGCTTTAACAAATTATGACAAAAACTATCCCTCAGAAACTGAAACCACATTTAAGCCTTCTCAAATTCACATTACCTAAGTAGTCAAAAAAAATTATGAGTTTCCATTGCCCCTAGTAACTTAACAAAAGCAAAAGACAAATTTTCTCTGAACATTTTTAACTTCATCTGATTCATAGACAACTCCTACCATTTTCCAAGCAGAGAAAAAACTCCCAATCAAAATAAACTGACGAGCATACTAAAGAACCAACTATACAACAGAACGCAGAAAGTGACTCACAATGAGTTGAAATTTTCAATTCCAGATTATAAATTGACAAAGATATTAAAATGTTTAAAGAAATTAAAAAACAAGATTGACAATTATCTGTAGGTACTGGAAAACTGTAAGTTTTTAAATATAGAAAAACAACAGATAAAAATTTCTGGAAGCATAATAAATTTAAAAACTCAATGGATTAGACACAGATGAAGAAAACAAGTCAGAAAAAACTAGTCAATATGTAGAGAGACAAAGAAATAAAAGATGGAATTAAATAAAACATGTCTAATCAGAGCTCCAGGAGGACGGGAGAAAGAGAAGGGGTTAGATGCATGTATAAAGTCTGAGAACATACTAAACTGATAAAGTATACTAAGTCCAAACAATCCAACATAGGATAAACAAAAGACTTTCACACCTAGATGTATCATAGTGAAATTTTGGAAAACCAATGGCAAACAGAAAAAAAAAAATAGAGAGGAAAAATATATGCTTCAAAATAGTGGTAGTTTGATGGACAGCTCCTTTCTCAATAGCAATAGAAGCCCAAAAGCAGTAGAATGATAACTTTAATGGATGGAAAATAAGTAAAGGAGAGCCTTTGAAATTCTATGAAGACAAAACTTATTTCAAGAATAAAGGCAAAATAAAGATACTTTCAGACAAAACTATGAGAATTTATCACAGGCAAAATTGCACTAAATTTTACAGGATATACTCTATGCAAAAAAAGAAGTCCCAGACAAATGGGTTGGAAATAAAGAAAGAAAGCACCGGAAGTGATAAATACATGGCTAAATTTAAACAAATACTGAAACAAACAGATAATATAATGTTTAATGGGGTTAAATATGTAGAATTATAATTTAGCACAGGAATAATTTGTCAAGAGAAGGGTAAATTATTCTGTGGGTCTTACATTGTCTTGAAAAAAATGATATTGATTAAATTTAGAATACTGAAAATATACATATTATAATTTCCATGGTAACCCCTATAGCATTAAAAAATATTTCACAACTAGTAGCAGGAAAAATGCATCATAAGACAAAATTAATTGCAGAAAAAAGGCCAAAAAGAAGAAAAAGAATACTAGAATCAGCAGGAAAACAATATGTAAAAATAAATCAAATTACATCAGAAATCAATATAAATATAAGTAGCCTAAATTCTCTAGCTAAAGACCAAAGATTTTTCAGACTCAATTTAAAAGTCAATAGAGAAATAAAGTTTGGAGATGAGCCAAGAAAATACTAACCTAAAAGAATTGGAGTTGCTATACGATTTACTGAGAAAATAAGATGTAAGTAAAGGCACTAGCAAAAATAAAGCCTTTTGCTTATAATAAAAATTCAATTTTTGAGGAAAAAATTACAGTATGAATTTTCTATTACTCCTTTCACACCTATGTCTATCAGCATTAATGAATCTTACATATATAATGTTGAACAAAATAAATCATTGAAATAAACCTACACTATGATTCTAGTTATACATTTTTTTGAAAAGGCAAAACTAAGTGACTTTTTTTCAGGAATAAATACACATGTGGTGAAAAAAAGAAAATCAGAAATTGAAGTAATACAAAATTCATGGTAGTGCTTTTTCTGGGAGAAAAGAGATACAATAAAGAAGTTCATCTCAGGGAGTCCTATGTGGATGGCAGTATTTTCATTGTTAAGTAGTGGTAACAGGGGTGCTTACTTTATCGTTTTTCTTTAAAGTATGTATGTATATTTGTATATTTCTATCTGTATATATTTCACAATTTTGGAAGATGTGAAACTTAAGGAAATGATAAATGACATATTAAGGCAACACCGCTAGTAGTCATAACTATAACCTCTGGTTCCTGTTATATATATTTTTTCTTTTACAGTATGTCTTACTTAACTTCCTTGTTAACATCTCTTATTCTCTATATTTTTCAGTGGCCCATGTTTATCAAGATAGATGTTTGTACATACTTCATAGATTTGGGGGGGGGGAACTATATGTAACATTTTTGTTTTATCAACTCATTTACTAACTCAAATATGCATTCCTGTATAACTAAATAGCTCCTTAGTGTTATACCTTAATTTGTAATTATCTTGGACAACTGTCATTTTGCCTGACCTAAATCTCTTTTTCCTTTATTCTGTTAACAGAATTCTTCTTTACCATGGGCATATTATTCCAGGAGTTTTATTTATTTATTTATTTATTTATTTATTTATTTATTTATTTATTTATTTATTTATTTCAATATATGAAATTTATTGTCATATTGGTTTCCATACAACACCCAGTGCTCATCCCAAAAGGTGAGCAATACCCATCCTCAATACCCATCACCCACCCTCCTCTCCCTCCCACCCCCCATCAACCCTCAGTTTGTTCTCAGTTTTTAAGAGTCTCTTATGCTTTGGCTCTCTCCCACTCTAACCTCTTTTTTTTTTTTCCTTCCTCTCCCCACGTGGTCTTCTGGTAAGTGTCTCAGGATCCACATAAGAGTGAAAACATATGGTATCTGTCTTTCTCTGTACGGTTTATTTCACTTAGCATAACACTCTCCAGTTCCATCCACGTTGCTACAAAAGGCCATATTTTATTCTTTCTCATTGCCATGTAGTACCAGGAGTTTTAGATCAAGCTAACTTTTTTTGCTCCTGTCAGAGATGAGCAGATGACCTAGAACCTGGACCTGGTCTATGAGACTACCACACCTCCCTTACCAACAGTGATTGCTTGGCTTAGGCATGTGACCTTACACAGGCCAATAAAAGCCACCAAAATGTTACATTAGAATTGCTGGGATATTCTCCCTTTATCTAGAATTATGGACATTGAAAATTTTGTAAGCCTGGAGGGACCAGTGGCTTTTGTCATCTCACTGCTAAAATCAGCCTGAGAATGTGGCCCAGAGAGAACACAATGGTATCAGAAAATGAAAAACAAAAGAAATGGATTTCTGATAACATTATTTTGTTCCCCTGGAACAAGTAATGTGAACAGGTAACTGCCTATTTTTGTTTGCTTATGGAAATATGAGTTGGTTTCTGCCACCTGTGACTAAAAGTGTTGACTATCTCAATCTTTACAAAAACTTTAAATTATGGATTGAAACTTAAAGGCCTAAAGGAGCCGGGCAAGCAAATGGGTTAAGCAAGCCAGATAAATGGTTGTTACCTTTTTCTCCCTTGTTTCCCAAAAGAGTAAAAACACCACAGTTTAAAAAAATTTATGTTTTTCTGTGGGTTTTTTTGGGGGGTGGGGCTTGGTCTTAGCCAAATGCTATAAGTGATAGAACAATTGACATTGATGGATTTGGAAGGTTCATTCTCCATCAGAACAGGCAGCTGCTACAGACTTTTGCCATTCAAGCACCTAGGCCCAGTGTGGATCTACTTTCTAATTTTTCAAGGGAAGATGGATTTTTAAAATTATTTTTGAGAAATTCCCCAATTTTTAAATGTGGCAATTAATTCAGGTTTGTTTTAAAGACTGTGTGTGCCAAACAAAATACTTCCTCAGATAAGATTCACATCTGGAGCCAACAGTTTGGATCCTTTCCCTCATGGTAATTACCGCAGTATGCTATTTTTTCCTTCTCGGTATGATCTCTTAGACATTTTTATCATTCTCTCCCTCTCTTCCCCCACCCAC
This sequence comes from Felis catus, assembly GCF_018350175.1. Classification (NCBI taxonomy): domain Eukaryota; kingdom Metazoa; phylum Chordata; class Mammalia; order Carnivora; family Felidae; genus Felis; species Felis catus. Next base: position 106,413,835 of record NC_058374.1, read on the forward strand.
CCACACACACACATCAAAAAATTGCTTCTACCCTCCTTGAATTCAGCTTGACCATGTCTACTTGGTAGTTAAAAAAAACTCTAACTTGGTTAGTAAAATTAAATAAGAAAAATTTTAAGGTAAGTTTTTCATTCTATAAGGAAAAGATTCATGGTTTATATCAGTTAATGACTATTAATTGCTAGTCCTTTGATAAAATTAAGAAAAAATAGAATAAAATGGTCAGGAAGTATTTTTAAACAGTAGAGATGTGTTGCTAAATATAGAGAAAACACCTTAAAAGATAATTTAAGTAAAAAGTATTAATTATATTATGTGGCTAGGTATATTTTGGAAGACATACATACACACACATCATAGTTTCTGAAATAAGAAAACATTGTATTAAATTAAAATTAAGTGTTATTTAGTTCACAAAGGGAATTGCTCTATCGAGAAAAACAGATTAAAGTTCCAACAGGATATGGATACATTGATATTTTGTTGGATATTTTTCCTTCTTAATATCCTAAAACAGAAAGGAAGACTAGAAGAGAGTTTGAAGATATTGTTTTTCAGAAGAAAAATATCTGAGTTTATTTGGTTAAAGAACATTAATAATGGATAAAAGCGATGCAGGAGTCTGTTATTCAAAGAACATTTTGGCAAAAGCACATTCCTCTCTTTTTCTCAATAGCATAAAATTAAAGATTATAATTAAAATAAATATATGTAAATACATTTAATATTGTCCCATGAAGAGTGAAAGCAAGGGACATTATCATCACAGAATTCATAAATTGGCTTGGATAGGTAGACATAACTCATCAGCAGAAAAATTTGAGTTCATTATGAGGGCTATAATAAGAAGCAGCCAAATAAACCAAGAAGTTATAACTCATGGAATCTGAAACACTGTTTAGGATACAACCAGCCTATAAGTCACAGTAATAATCTCTCTGTGAAGGTGGTAAGATCATACCTCTACAGATATGGTCTATAAAGAATTTTTATCAGTCAACTACTGCTACGTTACAAACCACCTCAAAACTTGGTAGCTTCACATGATGTCTTTGCTTTATTGTTTTCAAGTCAACGCCACAGCTGGCAGGTCTCCTGGTCTTATCTGGGCTTCCTCATGCATCTGTAGTTAGCTAGGAGACAGATATGGAACTGAGCTAATTTTGTCTGGAATCATTCGCATATTTGGAATTAGTCTTCCATTAACTGTGTCAGATCAGCTCCCCTGCTTGTGCTCTCATCCTCCAGCAGGCTAATCCAGGCTCATTCTCATAGCAAAGGCAGAAGAGCAAGAGAGAGAGAATAAACACGTGCAAAGATTCTTAAGTCTTAGTCCCTGAACTAGTGCAGAGTCATTTCTGCCACAATCTGCTGGCCAAAACAAGTCACAGCCCAGATTCAAGGATGAGGGAAATAAACTCCAGCCTGTAATGTAAGGAACCACAAACTCTTATGGCAAAACGTGTAACTACAAGGAGGGTTGAAAAATTTGTACCATTGTTGTAATCAGCCCACTGAAAGACATCCAGCAGAGATAATGGGCATGAAAGCCCTTTGAATTTTGTTTAAAAGAGGAAAGCCAATGGATAAGCACCTTACATAGGTCCACTCTGCACACACACCCACAATTCACACACTCTTTCCCTCTTTTATTCCTCTTAAAATTGGTGTCTTTTACTCTACCTCCAAAAGTAAGATAAGAAATGCTTTAGCTAAAAGCTATTACTTTTAAAGCAACATCAAAGAGAAAGTAGAAAGCAGTGGTGGATTAATTATGAAAACTGCTTTCCATGTGCTAAACCTCTAAAGGTAGTACACTGTCTATGGCAGATAGCACCCCATGGCAAAGAGACAAAGAGAGTGCCATGATGGCCTATGGAAGACTAACAATTTCTTAAACAAAACAAAACAAAACAAAAAACACACCTTATTCACTTATTTATTTTGAGAGAGAGAGAGAGCAAGTGTGTGAGCATGGGAGGGATAGAGAGAGAGGGAGAGAGAGACTCCCAAGCAGGATCCACACTCTTAGCATAGACCCCCCCCCCCCAATGTGGGGCTTGATCCTACGAATTGCGAGATCATGACCTGAACTGAAATCAAGAGTCCGACACTTAACCAACTGAGCCACCCAGGTGCCCTAAAAGTTAACAGCTTCTTCCAAGTAACAGAAATGCAAGACTCCATTGTAACCAAACTGGCTTCAAATACAGAAAATAATGTGTACTTAACACATATGGATTTTTATTAGTATTAACTGATAGATGCTCAGGGAAATACCAGGTTTCAGAGATGCAGATTCCACATCAAGCTTTGCTTAATTAGATAATATCGAATGTTCAATTTTGAGAGACTCTTTTTGAATGTTAACTTGTATTTCATTGACTATATTATGTGTGAATAATTGAGTCAAATATCTTCCTGGGGCACTTGGGTGGCTCTTAAACATCCAACTTCAGCTCAGGTCATGATCTCACAGTTTGTGAGTTCAAGGCCTACATTGGGCTCTGTGCTGACAGCTCAGAGCCTGGAGCCTGCTTAGGATTCTGTGTCTCCTCTCTACCCCTCCTCCACTCACACTCTGTCTCTCTGTCTCAAAAATAAAGAAACACTAAAAAAAAATCTTCTTAATATTTCAGGGTATAATTTATTTACTAAGGCTGTAAAAGTTACAGAAGTTTTTCTGTTTTTACATTGGTCTTTAAAGTGTTCTGAAATTTACTTAAAACTTACCTAAAAGAACACTATCATCACATATCCATTATCCCTACTCTCAAAACTTGTTACCATTTTAATTTTATCAACCCTCCCTAATTCCCACCTCTCTCTCTCATAGAATCAATCTTTATGCCCTGTGTACTTATTTAATTTTGCTCTAATCCATCCTCTTATTGCCAGTGTCATAACCCTCAATCGCATCTTATTTCTCAGAATATTGCCTAAAATAGGAATTATATTTAATCCTTTCCAATTTATCTACATAATTTTATCCACACGAATATTCTAAAACACAAATCTCTACAGATCATTTCACTCTTTTATATCCTTCCAATACTCCCATAATGCACTGGAAAAAGTAATAACATTATTAAGATATCAAAAGCTTCCACGGCATATTTTAGTCTACCTCTATATTTCACTCCTTCCCCTTGCTGTCTAGTCTACATCAAGATTCAAATTCTTTTTAATTTTTTAATGTTTATTTTTTGAGAGAGACAGAGAGACAGAGCTTAAGCAGGGGAGGGGTAGAGAGAGAGGGAGACATAGAATCTGAAGCAGGCTCCAGGCTCTGAGCTGTCAGCACAGAGCTCGATGCAAGGCTTGAACCCACAAACCGTAAGATCATGACCTATGCCAAAGTTAGATGCTTAACTGACTGAGCCACCCAGGTGCCCCATCAAGATTTAAATTCTTACAGATCTATAAAATTTGTATCTACCATTCCCTATGCTGCAAATAGCCTGTGATTTTTTTCTGATTAATTATAATATATCCTCCTCGTTTCATCTTCAGAGTCATGTCTTCAAAAAACCTTTCCCTGACTCCATCTGCATGAGGATTGGTCTTCTGCCTGTGTGTCTCTCATAACACTTACTATTCTACCTGGCTGTTCCAGTCACAAAATGGCTATATATTATTTGAGGAAATGTTTCTTGTTGTGTTTGGTGTGTGTGTGTGTGTGTGTGTGTGTGTGTGTGTGTGCAGTTTTAATAAATATTTATACAATAGTTGTCATTTACCCAACAGAAGCCAGAGACAAAATCCAAGATTCCTTTTATCCAGTTTTTTACTCTCAAAAAGTGAATCTTAAATATCTCAATTAAATGTTATTCTAAGAGTATCCAGCATCCAAAGTATAGAAACTAAAAAAATGGCTGGTTTTAAAGGAAGACAACATAATTCTGAGTTTAGTAAAGTGACAGAGAAACAAAAAAGTTGGAGGAAACACAAAATTCAACTAGTAAAATACCATCCACTGCAATAGCATCCCTTGTAATGTCTACATGTCTATTATAAGTGTGTTCCCAATTGCATTTTATAAAGAATCATTTACAGAATGTTCAATATGTCTGTCTTTACTAGAAAATTATTCTTATACTGTTTAAGCAATGAGTATTATTTTTAGGGCTTCCTTGAAGTTAATATTTTTTTACCTTCACTATAAACAAAACTAAAATCAAATGGTCTTGAACAAGTTTATGCTGTCTATTTAATAGATTGCAAAATGTCTTCAAAATGAATTTTATTAATAGAAAAGGCACGATTAGCCATTTCAATGTGATGGAAATAAAATGAAACCATAAAAGAAGTAAAATAGCTTCTTTTATTATAGATTTGACATTATAAAAACTCGTTTCTGTTTACTACTTATGTTAGAATATTATGAATTGAATCATAGCCTTAATCCATATAACACTGTGATGATTTCCAGAGTAATTCAATCATAGACTAAGGGCAAATGATAGCCACTCAACTTTTAATCACTTTACAAAGCTATAAACACAGATGGTAGTGAAATATAAAATAGTAAGACCTATAAAATAATAACAGCTTTTTCTATCATTAAAGTAACTTCCATTGACAGTTTTAGGAGATATTTTAAAAGAAGTTAATGTATTGTGATTAACACAACAAACAGTAACTCTGAGACTTGGAATTTTATTTTTTCCCAGTGCAGACTTTATAATTCCTGGCAATTTTTTATTTTAGAAAATGTTATTTACCTATTTAACATATATATGGACATGTTTTTTATTGTTGCTTACATACTTAACTCTTCTGCTCATCTCTCAACTATATTCCTGACTCTGTCACAGCACACTGTATCCTTGTCTTCTAATCTCCCCTTTGTACCTCCATTTTCTTAAGAGATGATAGGAAATGCTACATGTGGAATTGGTGTATTCTCCAAATAAAGAAGTTGTCAAAAGACAGAATGGTCCACGTTTTCCCAAGTAACTGCACATGATGAGGAAACATTTTGTTGGGGATTTTGCAGCATAGACTGTGTAGTAGATATATATAGTCCATACAAAAAGCAAGATAATATTCTTTAGTGACAGGGATTATAGAATATGTAGTAAAAAGTGTTGCAAAGATGAAGTACAGGTACCCCTCTATGATCTTTGAGAACAGTTAGTAACGTGGAATTATTTGTGGTCACATATATCCATGAAACAATCTCAGGACACGGTTGGTTTGTGGCTACATTTGCTGGTAGCAGAAAATTCTGTCTAAAATTCACTTAAGCAATAAGGAATTAAATATAAAACAGATGACAGTTGATGGCATTCTAGGCAGGGTCTTCTGGTACACTGTTACCACATCTCAGCACTCCTCCCAGTCTTATACTTTGTGTGTTGACATTTTAGTTGGTTGGGAGTGAGATGGTCACAGAAATTCTAAGGTTAACATTTTTATTCATCAGTGTTGATCTGAGGAAAATGAGTGTATTTTTTTTACCTCTCCATTTCATTAGCATGTAAACCTTTCTCAGAAGCCCCTATATTTCTCCTCATTGGTCAGGGTTGTATCATGTGTCAAACTTGGTTGGGTCATATGTCAATCATTCCTAATACAGTAGTCGTGACAGGATGAGCTTAGATCAATCACTGGGGATAAAATGAATATTAGGAAATTAAGCAAGAACATGGTATATTGAAATACATTTAGTAATTCTGTGAGGAGAATGAGCTTCAAAAGCAAGGAATTTGTCTTTGTTGCTTATCATTTTTTAAAATTTTTATTCCAGTTAACATGCAATGCTATATTAGTTTCAGGTATAAATATAGTAATTCAACACTTCCATACATCATGCTGTGCTCATCAGGACAAGTGCACTCCTTAACCCTCATCACCTATTTAACCCATCCCCCAACCCACCTCCCTTCTGGTGACCATCAGTTTATTCTCTATAGTGAAGAGTCTGTTTCTTGGTTTGTCTCTCTCGCTCTCATTTTTTTCCCTTTATTCATTTTTTTTGTTTCTTAAATTCCACATATGAGTGAAATCATATGGTATTTGTCTTTCTCTGATTCATTTTGCTTAGTATTATATGCTGTAGCTCCATCCAGGCCATTGCAAATGGCAAGATTTCATTATTTTTATGGCTGAATAATATTCCGTTGTGTGTGTATGTGTGTGTGTGTGTGTGTGTGTGTGTGTGTGTATACACACACACCACATCTTCTTTATCCATTCATCAATCAATGGATACTTGGGCTGCTTCCATACCTTAGCTATTATAAATAATGCTGCTATATGTTGCTTATCATTGAATTTGTATCATGTGGACCTATTTTTTTCCTACTTGATTATGAGAATTGATGCTGCAGAAGAATTACATCTTTCTCCAACATCTGTAAGTATACAACCCATTACTATGTGGTAGGGAAAAAAGAAGTTTTTCATATTCAGTATTTGAGTTTTATCCTTCCAGATACTTCCCAAAAGCAATGATACTTAAGGGTAAATGCAGATCTGTCTTTGTAGAGATAAAATGACTAAATGAGGGAATACATCTAAAATTATGGGTACATTTTATATTCCTCTTTAATGAGGTTAGATAGGATTGACCTCAAAGTCATAAAAGTGAGAGAGGAGAAAACAAGATGACCAAAGGTGGACTGGATACTCTCTATCAATTATGTCTGCACCCTCTCTAAAATTTGTTCAAATGCCAATTTTGGACTGTTACTTTTTTAAATTACAAATGTCTATTGCTAAGCTCCAGTGTTATTTGTACTTTCAAGTGCCTAATGAGTTCTTGATTATATTCCACTTATCCTACTAGGAAAGGAGTCTGTATTCAAACCCTACCTGATTTTCTGAGGCTTGCTGTCCTCACTCCTGAAAGTTGAATTATTTCTGCAGTCACTGAAAGATTTTATGATATAACACTGATATAATTACACCACGGCCATAACATTGCTATCCATGCCTCTTATGTATATACTTTTCTGTGCTTCCAGGCACACTGATCTCTAACTCACTATATTTATCTCAAGAACAACAAGTACCAACAGTAGTGATTATAAAGATTGTGGAGTTAATTTGTTATTTTCTATAGCTCTACAGAATATATATAGGAAAAATAACTATAATCTACAATCTTAAAGTAGGAACATATTTCTAGAAACATAGAGCCTGTATGAACCTTTGAAGGACTATCTTATTTCCAGTGATAGAAGAGCAAATATGGCTGAAGATGTTTAGGTTGGATTGTAGGGATGGCAAAATTTCAGTGCCAATTATGTAAACGTGCTTAGGGTCACTACTGAAAAAGTAACAGATCTTGAGATATAGGCTAGGGATGTTTGAGCATACATGGAAGAGCCTAACAGTTTTGAACTTCCAAATTCCCTGGAGCTCCTCTTGGACAAGGCAGCCCTTTCCTTTCCCAGAAATGATCTGTCCTTGGTATAAAAGCCATTCCATAGATTACTCAGAGAAAGCTACCTCATAAGCTAATGCCATTCTCCTCAGGATAATCTCTTTCTAGAATATTGTCTCCAGGTCTATATGTAGACTCATAATATTATTTAGTTCAAACATACACTGACTTGTGTGAAAAAAGATAGATCTTTCATCAAAATGTTTTCAGATCTAAGCATTGTATCTGTAGGAAGTTGGAGAGTATTGTGGAGTACAGTAAAAAAGAGTCGGACTATAAGGGAGAAGAGATACATGATCAGGTATCATCATCATTCATTATGCATGACTTGGTCACATTGACTTCATTAACAGGGATGCGCTCACCAAGGATTTGGGTTTTAATATGTTGTCTTCAGCACCTGACTGGTGTTATTCTTAACAGTGGTTAGATTGCTGGTCAATGCTTGGACTAAGCAAATGTTTATAATCAATGAGGTTGAAACAACCACTTCAAAAGAATAGGATTGAGAAAGGAACCAACAGGCTACTGAAATGGTAGCCTCTTAGGATCAACCTGCTACCCCAACCTTGCAAAAGTCCAGAAAACACTTCCTTCTGAAAGCATTAAGAAATCACTTGGGTTGGAGTGGGTACCACAACTGTTGAAGGACTCTGCTAGTTCTATGTGCAAGCTATAGAGACCGTGGTAAATACTTAAATGGATTGGGTTCCCCTATCTCAAGAGAAAACAATAGGTATAAAATCAGACAGTATCATCCAGCTCTAAGAGAAAAGATGGGTGCATGTGCACTATAAAGCAAATGAGAGACAAAATCAAAATCTAGTGGTTTCCAAACTTTGTGCACATTAGAATCACCTGGAGACATAAAAAATATTGTAAAGCCCAGATCAACTCCATACAAATTAAATTACATGTTATGCACTGAGAGCTAGTAATAAGTATTTTTTAACAAATCCCCAGGTAATTACAATGTGAAACAGATTTTGGAAAACAATTGGTTAATCTGTTTTGTACTTTTTTTTTGACCCTTAGGATCTGTGGCAAGGATCTATTGATCAGTTTCCCAGAATATAAAAGTAAACACATAGGATGATTAGGGAAGATGGCATCATAGGAGGACGCTGGGCTCACTGCGCGTCCTGCTGATCACTTAGATTCCACCTACACCTGCCTAAATAGCCCAGAAGACCACTAGAGGATTAGCAGAACGGAGTCTCCGGAGGCAGGCGCAGATGAGAGGCCCACAGAAGAGGGTAGGAAGGGCGGTGAGGTGGTGCGAGCTGCACACACTGGAGGGAGGGAGCCGGGACGGAGGGGCAGCCTGCCAGCCAAGCAGAGCTCCCGAGTCTGGCTTGCAAAAGCGGAGAGGCTGGACAGAGTGTGTTCCGACAGGAAGCAGGACTTAGCATCTGGGAGGTCATAAGTTAACAGCTCTGCTCAGAAAGCGGGAAGGCTGGAGGAAAAAGGGAGGGAGAGTTGATGAGCCCTGGAAGGACGGAGCTCAGTTTGGCGGGGACCAAAGGCTCTAGCCAGCGCCATCTCCCTCGCCCATCCCCCAGCCAAAATCCCAAAGGGAACCAGTTCTGGCCAGGAAACTTGCTCCCTCCACGCAAACACCCAACTCTGTGCTTCTGCGGAGCCAAACCTCCGGCAGCGGGTCTGACTCCCTCACGCTGCTACAGGGCCCCTCCAGAAGTGGATCACCTAAGGAGAAGCGAGCTAAGCCTGCCCCTCCTGCCCCCCCTGCACCTTGCCTACCCACCCCAGCTAATACGCCAGATCCCCAGCACCACAAGCCTGGCAGTGTGCAAGTAGCCCAGACGGGCCACGCCACCCCACAGTGAATCCCGCCCCTAGGAGAGGGGAAGAGAAGGTACACACCAGTCTGACTGTGGCCCCAGTGGTGGGCTGGGGGCAGACATCAGGTCTGACTGCAGCCCCGCCCACCAACTCCAGTTATACACCACAGCACAGGGGAAGTGCCCTGCAGGTCCGCACCACTCCAGGGACTATCCAAAATGACCAAATGGAAGAATTCCACTCAAAAGCATCTCTGGGAAATAACAACAGCCAATGAACTGATCTAAAAGGATTTAAAAAATATAACAGAAAGTGAATTTAGAATAATAGTCATAAAATTAATTGCTGGGCTTGAAAACAGTATAGAGGACAGCAGAGAATCTCTTGCTACAGAGATCAAGGGATTAAGGAATAGTCAGGAGGAGCTGAAAAACGCTTTAAACGACATGCAAAACAAAATGGAAACCACGACGGCTCGGATTGAAGAGGCAGAGGAGAGAATAGGTGAACTAGAAGATAAAGTTATGGAAAAAGAGGAAGCTGAGAAAAAGAGAGATAAAAAAATCCAGGAGTATGAGGGGAAAATTAGAGAACTAAGCGATACACTAAAAAGAAATAATATACACATAATTGGTATCCCAGAGGAGGAAGAGAGAGGGAAAGGTGCTGAAGGTGTACTTGAAGAAATAATAGCTGAGAACTTCCCTGAACTGGGGAAGAAAAAGGCACTGAAATCCAAGAGGCACAAAGAACTCCCTTCAGACGTAACTTGAATCGATCTTCTGCACGACATATCATAGTGAAACTGGCAAAATACAAGGATAAAGAAAAAATTCTGAAAGCAGCAAGGGATAAACATGCCCTAACATATAAAGGGAGACCTATAAGATTCATGACTGATCTCTCTTCTGAAACTTGGCAGGCCAGAAAGGCATGGCAGGAGATCTTCAATGTGATGAACAGAAAAAATATGCAGCCGAGAATCCTTTATCCAGCAAGTCTGTCATTTAGATAGAAGGAGAGATAAAGGTCTTCCCAAACAAACAAAAACTGAAGGAATTCCTCACCACTAAACTAGCCCTACAAGAGATCATAAGGGGGATCCTGTGAGACAAAGTACCAGAGACATCGCTACAAGCATAAAACATACAGACATCACAATGACTCTAAACCCGTATCTTTCTATAATAACACTGAATGTAAATGGACTAAATGCGCCAACCAAAAGATGTTTTTTTATCCATTCTGATACCTTACAAAATCCATCTATTTGCTGTCTACAAGAGACTCATTTTAGACCTGAGGACACCTTTAGATTGAGGGTGAGGGGATGGAGAACTATTTATCATGCTACTGGAAGCCAAAAGAAAGCTGGAGTAGCCATACTTATATCAGACAAACTAGACTTTAAATTAAATGCTGTAATAAGTGATGAAGAAGGGCATTATATAATAATTACAGGGTCTATCCATTAGGAAGAGCTAACAGTTATAAATGTCTATGCGCCGAATACGGGAGCCCCCAAATATATAAAACAATTACTCATAAACATAAGCAACCTTATTGATAAGAATGTGGTAATTGCAGGGGACTTTAACACCCCACTTACAGAAATGGATAGATCATCTAGACACACAGTCAATAAAGAAACAAGGGCCCTGAATGACACATTGGATTAGATGGACTTGACAGATATATTTAGAACTCTGCATCCCAAAGCAACAGAATATACTTTCTTCTCGAGTGCACATGGAACATTCTCCAAGATAGATCATATACTGGGCCACAAAACAGCCCTTCATAAGTATACAAGAATTGAAATTATACCATGCATACTTTCAGACCACAATGCTATGAAGCTTAAAATCAACCACAGAAAAAAGTCTGGAAAACCTCCAAAAGCATGGAGGTTAAAGAACACCCTACTAACGAATGAGTGGGTCAACCAGGCAATTAGAGAAGAAATTAAAAAATATATGGAAATAAACGAAAATGAAAATACAACAATCCAAACGCTTTGGGATGCAGCGAAGGCAGTCCTGAGAGGAAAATACATTGCAATCCAGGCCTATCTCAAGAAACAAGAAAAATCCCCAATACAAAATCTAACAGTACACCTAAAGGAAATAGAAGCAGAACAGCAAAGGCAGCCTAAACCCAGCAGAAGAAGAGAAATAATAAAGATCAGAGCAGAAATAAACAATATAGAATCTAAAAAAACTGTAGAGCAGATCAACGCAACCAAGAGTTGGTTTTTTGAAAAAATAAACAAAATTGACAAACCTCTAGCCAGGCTTCTCAAAAAGAAAAAGGAGATGACCCAAATAGATAAAATCATGAATGAAAATGGAATTATTACAACCAATCCCTCAGAATTACAAGCAATTATCAGGGAATACTATGAAAAATTATATGCCAACAAACTGGACAACCTGGAAGAAATGGACAAATTCCTAAACACCCACACTCTTCCAAAACTCAATCAGGAGGAAATAGAAAGCTTGAACACACCCATAACCAGTGAAGAAATTGAATCAGTTATCAAAAATCTCCCAACAAATAAGAGTCCAGGACCAGATGGCTTCCCTGGGGAGTTCTACCAGACGTTTAAAGCAGAAATAATACCTATCCTTCTCAAGCTATTCCAAGAAATAGAAAGGGAAGGAAAACTTCCAGACTCATTCGATGAAGCCAGTATTACTTTGATTCCTAAACCAGAGACCCAGTAAAAAAAGAGAACTATAGGCCAATATCCCTGTTGAATATGGATGCAAAAATTCTCAATAAGATACTAGCAAATCGAATTCAACAGCATATAAAAAGAATTATTCACCATGATCAAGTGGGATTCATTCCTGGGATGCAGGGCTGGTTCAACATTCGCAACTCAATCAACGTGATGCATCACATTAATAAAAGAAAAGATAAGAACCATATGATCCTGTCAATCGATGCAGAAAAGGCCTTTGACAAATTTCAGCACCCTTTCTTAATAAAAAACCTTGAGAAAGTCGGGATAGAAGGAACATACTTAAACATCATAAAAGCCATTTATGAAAAGCCCACAGCTAATCTCATCCTCAATGGGGAAAAATTGAGAGCTCTCCCCCTGAGATCAGGAACACCACAGGGATGCCCACTCTCACCGCTGCTGTTTAACATAGTGTTGGAAGTTCTAGCATCAGCAATCAGACAACAAAAGGAAATCAAAGACATCAAAATTGGCAAAGATGAAGTCAAGCTTTCACTTTTTGCAGATGACATGATACTATACATGGAAAATCCTACAGACTCCACCAAAAGTCTGCTAGAACTGATACATGAATTCAGCAAAGTTGCAGGATACAAAATCAATGTACAGAAATCAATTGCATTCTTTTACACTAACAATGAAGCAACAGAAAGACAAATAAAGAAACTGATCCCATTCACAATTGCACCAAGAAGCATAAAATACCTAGGAATAAATCGAACCAAAGATGTAAAAGATCTGTATGCTGAAAACTATAGAAAGCTTATGAAGGTAATTGAAGAAGATACAAAGAAATGGAAAGACATTCCCTGCTCATGGATTGGAAGAATAAATATTGTCAAAATGTCAATACTACCCAAAGCTATCTACACATTCAATGCAATCCCAATCAAAATTGCACCAGCATTCTTCTTGAAACTAGAACAAGCAATCCTAAAATTCATATGGAACCACAAAAGGCCCTGAATAGCCAAAGTAATTTTGAAGAAGAAGACCAAAGCTGGAGGCATCATAATCCCAGACGTTAGCCTCTACTACAAAGCTGTGTTCATCAAGACAGCATGGTATTGGCACAAAAACAGACACATAGACCAATGGAATAGAATAGAAACCCCAGAACTAGACCCACAAACTTATGGCCAACTCATCTTTGACAAAGCAGGAAAGAATATCCAATGGAAAAAAGACAGTCTCTTTAACAAATGGTGCTGGGAGAACTGGATGGCAAAATGCAGAAGGTTGAAACTAGACCACTTTATCACACCATTCACAAAAATAAACTCAAAATGGATAAAGGACCTGAATGTGAGACAGGAAACCATTAAAACCCTAGAGGAGAAAGCAGGAAAAGACCTCTCTGACCTCACCCGTAGCAATTTCTTACTTGACACATCCCCAAAGGCAAGGGAATTAAAAGCAAAAATGAACTATTGGGACCTCATGAAGATAAAAAGCTTCTGCACAGCAAAGGAAATAATCAACAAAACTAAAAGACAACCAACGGAATGGGAAAAGATATTTGCAAATGACATATCAGTCAAAGGGCTAGTATCCAAAATCTATAAAGAGCTCACCAAACTCCACACCCGAAAAACAAATAATCCAATGAAGAAATGGGCAGAAAACATGAATAGACACTTCTCTAAAGAAGACATCCAGATGGCCAACAGGCACATGAAAAGATGCTCAATGTCGCTCTTCATCAGGGAAATACAAATCAAAACCATACTCAGATATCACCTCACGCCAGTCAGAGTGGCCAAAATGAACAAATCAGGAGACTATAGATGCTGGCGAGGATGTGGAGAAACGGGAACCCTCTTGCACTGTTGGTGGGAATGCAAATTGGTGCAGCCGCTCTGGAAAACAGTGTGGAGGTTCCTCAGAAAATTAAAAATAAACCTACCCTATGACCCAGCAATAGCACTGCTAGAAATTTACCCAAGGGATACAGGAGTACTGATGCATAGGGGCACTTGTGCCCCAATGTTTATAGCAGCACTCTCAACAATAGCCAAATTATGGAAAGAGCCTAAATGTCCATCAACTGATAAATGGATAAAGAAATTGTGGTTTATATACACAATGGAGTACTACAGGGCAATGAGAAAGAACGAAATATGGCCCTTTGTAGCAAGGTGGATGGAACTGGAGAGTGTGATGCTAAGTGAAATAAGCCATACAGAGAAAGACAGATACCATATGTTTTCACTCTTATGTGGATCCTGAGAAACTTAACAGAATTCCATGGGGGAGGGGAAGGAAGAAAAAAAGAGGTTAGAGTGGGAGAGAGCCAAAGCATAAGAGACTCTTAAAAACTGAGAACAAACTGAGGGTTGATGGGGGGTGGGAGGGAAGGGAGGGTGGGTGATGGGTATTGAGGAGGGCACCTTTTGGGATGAGCACTGGATTTTGTATGGAAACCAATTTGACAATAAATTTCATATATTGAAAAAAAATAAAAAAATAAATAAAATAAACACAGCCTACCAAAAATATTATTTTATATAAATTAGAAGAAAAATTCTAAGCTTTCTGGGTTGAAAGCTACTGTTATTACCATAGTGAGAATTCACATATTGTCAATCAGAAAGTGACCTAACAAGTCTCAGGAAATGAAGGAAAACACCAAACATGATTGAAAAATGTAGTACTAAAAATAGCAATAGAGTTAGAGATCCTTTGTTCAAAGAGATTAAGTTATCAAAGTCCAGTTATTCTTCATTGAGCACCTTTGGCGATAGTTTTTTGTTGTTTTTTAACTTCGAAAACCTTATGCCATAATTAGACTTACAAGTATATATTGATTTGTATGTATTATGATATAGAATGCTAACTAAATGTCAAAGTGCTCAATAAGAAATGCTACAATAAACTTCAGAAGCTGAAGAGACTATAGGGGATAGGATATAGAGTCTAAGAAACTTCCTAGAAGTGGTGATACACAGGTGTAAAGGTCCGTATAGACAGTATGAGCATGCCTGCTTTCTTCTCTCTGCTAACCATCACACAAACTCTGTATTCTATCTTCCATTTATTCTGGAGATGGCAGAAGGGTAAAAAGTTGGGCCCCAAGTTTTAAGATACATTTTCAAGAAAGTAGACTGATGGGAAGGTTTTCTCTTGGCTAATTTCTGTTTTCAATTTTATGGTTTTCTTTAAAAACAAAACCCAAACCAAAAAACTCTCTCCTACTAATTTATATAGCAGCTCTCTTCTTTCCCTCCTGTAAATAGTCACTTTTAGGCAGAGTGAAGACTTCTATTGTATTTCATTATTCTCCTCAATCTGCAAATCTAACTCCAATCTCCCATAAATTACCTTCTTGAAATCACCCAGGAACTTTGTCACGTCCAGTAGCCTTCCCAGTACTCATTATTTTACTCTCGTCTATAAAGTGATACCATTGCCCAAATCCATCTACTTTAGCTTCTCTGTCTTCTCACCTGGTTGTCTTCCTCTTCTTGTTTTTCTAACTGTGGACATTCCATGTACTCTCAAACATGAACGTTCCCTATTCACTCCTATTCTTTTATCCTGAGAGAGTTTCTCAGCTCAAAGCTCCAACATTGCAGGTGACTTTTGAACAGTTAAATTCACTTGTTACTTATTCAGGACTGCAACAAGGAATCTTGTATTATACTCCAAATAGTTACCACAATTTTGAGTTGGGAGTGTTGCCACAGCTTCCAGTTTCTAGTACAAAATCCGGTAATTGTTTGTTTTTCCCCTCTGATCAGAGTAATTTGATTATGTGACTGTTATGCAAAAGGTTTCCTTTAATCTATCTTTCTGTCCATTCCCTATGACAATT
Source organism: Felis catus (assembly GCF_018350175.1). Classification (NCBI taxonomy): domain Eukaryota; kingdom Metazoa; phylum Chordata; class Mammalia; order Carnivora; family Felidae; genus Felis; species Felis catus. The sequence goes on from NC_058374.1 coordinate 106,429,597, forward strand.
GCTTTCATCTTGCTGGGATTAATACAGTAACCTTTTTATAGATCTACTTGTCTTCAGTCTCTTCTTACTCTACTTTTGTAACATATGGTCACTTGATTAATCTTAAAGTATGCCTCTATACACAAACATAGGATAAAATTTGATCTCTTAAGTGAGGCTTTCAAAGTCTTTCCTCATCCAACCCCACTCCTCCCACCAACCTTATCTAATCACGGTTGCATACAAATATTCTGTAGCCATTTTATTGTCCTTTTGGTTTTAGTATCTTTGTTCAGTTCTGGAGATATTTCTTTCATAACTGCTCCATATACTATAATATCACTGCCTGCCAACAAATAATTTTAAATTATACTTTCTCAAGATTAAGAAATAAATTATGATATAGACACAAAGTATACTTCTATGAAGATAAATGGATAATTTAATAAGAAAATGTTCATAGTTAATTGGTAATTTTTAAATTATAAAATGTAAATTATACACATATACAGATATCATTATACATATATGCTATATTGATATAAATTTATGTACCTAAATATTTGTAGAGTTTTCCTTTTAATATTGGGATAATGAGTGACTAGTTTCATTCTTCATCCTTTCACATAATTTTGGAGTTTTCTCAAAAATACTAGTTTTGTATGTAATGATAAAAGAAATAGGTGCAGGATTGATAAAAACATTAAAATGTACATGTAATACTTTATATACATTAGAATATTTCTGGCATAAAATTTTTTTGAAAGTTTGTATGGTATTTTTCATTATATATATTCTACATTCTCTCAATATACATATTATTAATGAGTCCTAGCTCTGTGGTTTCCATCATGAGGTTTGGTCCTGGTGTTATAATCAAAATCTGGTTTCAAGGTAGGTATTATGTGGAATATTAGAAATGGTTTTCTGCCCTCTGCTAGAAACACTCTAGGCTATTATACTGACATTTTTGAGGAAGCACAGTTTAAAAACTTTTCTGCAAATGGTTTCTGGGTCTCTTATTACTAGCCCTTGAATTGATCATCAAATGTCTACTTACAAAAGAAGGAATCAAAGCTGATTTTTTCCTTCAGTGGTTACTTTGATACTTGGAAAGAAAAAGCCTGTTGTTACACCTTCATTAGATCTTCAAAAAAAATCTGCATTTTGTTTAATAAAAAGAGCAACTAGAAAAGTAGGCCTAAAAGACTGTACAATTTAATTGTATAAGGAAATTTTCATTATTCACACAGTCTAGTGTATGATTTAGCTCAACAGGAGGTAGTGAGGAAAAGGAAAACAAGATGCAGCCTCTGAGTCCAATCAACTAAAAACTGATCATCGAATACATATTATATATTCAACATTGGATATTTCCCCCTACTTATTCTGATAGGGGCATTTTTCATGCTACTTAGTTCCTTTGAAAGTATTGTTGAACCAATTTATAGTCCTACAATAATATGTAACAGTGCCAATCTTTTCCTAAGTAATGCTATTTTCCAAAGTATGTTCTTGATTACTGCAAATTTATATTTCTCTCCCCTCTTTCTCTTTCATACTTAGAGCCATATTTCAAAGTACATGGACATCCCAAAGCCACTTCAGATTTAGTTAAAACTAAACTGAATTCATTACCTTCCCCAAAAGTTTGCACCTTTTCCTGTGTTCTATATCTACAAATGATGTCAGAACTGTCTACTTCTCCAAGCTTACAGCTTCAAATTCAACTTCAAACATATCTCCCCTTTCTTCCCAATCAATTGAGTCCTACTAATTTTTCATAATTGTCTTTCAAATATTCTTTCCAGTTAATGCTATTGTTTTATATCTACTTTTTCATAAAATCCCATATCCCAAGTGGTTCCTTTCTACCCTCAACAATTTTTCATACAGTCATGAAAATTACCTTCATAAAAAATTAAATGATAGACATTTTACTTTTTTTTCATTTTTTAAGTGTGTATTCATTTTTTGAGAGAGAGAGAGAGAACATAATCAGGGGAGGGGCAGAGAGAGAGGAAGACACAGAATCTGAAGCAGGCTCCAGGCTCTGAGCTGTCAGCACAGAGCCTGATGCAGGGCTCAAACTCATGAACCATGAGATCGTGACCTGAGCCAAAGTCAGACACTCAACTGACTGAGTCACCCAGGTGTCCCTAAACAATAGACATTTTAGAAATTAACCTCTTGCTTAGTATATTTTATCACTTTCCAATGATTATTACAAGTCAAATTCCTGTACATGACAAACTTTCTACAATCTAATTTTTCAAATCAGATTTCTCATCTACCTATCTTAATCTTATTATGCAAGTCAAAACTCTCTCAAAGAGCCACTATCTGAACCTTGCCAAAAGCCAGCACCAATTGTAACTTATATGAGTAAGTAATGTTGAACACCCCAGCTCTAGTCAGGCAACAAGATGAAAGCAGTCCAGGTGGTACCATATGGAGCAAACAAGACTAGTCCAGCTAAGTCCAGTCAGCTCCCAGAGAATCATGACAAAAACAAGTGAAGTTGTTAAGTGACACCAAGAAACAAATTACTGAAATAGTTTTTCCACAAAAAGATTTCATTAACTATGCATTCATACATAATGCATTTAGGTTCAATCCAAGCAGGCTTCTAATTCATTAGTTGCACTTCATTCAAATTTCTACCCCTAAACATGTTTATTTTACATTTTATATCTCCAAAGATCTGTTCATTTCATATTTAGAATGAAAAGAATATTTCCTACTCTCTTATCCCTGAAATCTCAAAATCTAGAATTTAAACTTGTGTCATACAGTAGAACTAAGATTGGTTCCATTAAAAGGAAACAAACTTTCCAAGTATTTGCTTGCCAAATATTTATTGCTTTCATTTTTTTATTTATAAAAAAGACAAACAGTAACTTAAATAAAAATAGCAAATATTAACCCTGAATCCAAGGAATACACATCTACACAGGATGCAAATAAGTGAAGAAATGATTATGGTAGTATTAATCCTATTGAGCTATATATGGGTTGTAAAGTAGGCAAGTACTAAAGTCTTAAAAGAAAGAGGTAGTAATAAGAACAACTTCATATGAGGAGAAAACATTTAGTCTGGAGTTCAAAAGAGAAATAGCCATCAGGACAAGCAAGAATAGGTGTATTTCCTGACAGAGCAATTAACATATAAAACTAATGGTCCAATCTATGAAAATTTTAAATATACTTGAATATATGCATGGTGAATATTTGACCATGACAAGTGTCAGAAATGTATACAAGGGGGCAAGGTGGCAAGATATGTGTGTGTTCTCAGGAAGAAGTTCAACTGTATCTTGCAGGCAATGAGGATAGGAAAATTTTTATATTAATCATTGATGTTATCAGATTTCTATTTTACAAAAATCTCACTGAACACAAATTAAGAAATTGGTATAATGGTAGTAAAGATGGAAATTGGTATAACAGCTAAATAAATATTAATGCAGTAAAGCAGGTTCAAATACGCATATGTATACACCTAAACAGTGATATTGGGCATTGAAATAAAGGAACATACATACGACCAGCTTGGGAGGTAGAATATAAGGGTTTGTTTACTGGAACTGTGAGTGTGAGAAGTTTACAATAGCTCCTAAGTTTTCCAGGCATTTTCAAGAAATCAAACCTAGGAGCAACCACATATAAACAGAAACTGATGAGTTTGAAGTGTCTATGGGATAGCTGGTAGAGATTTTAGAGTAAGTAAAATTCGTATTATGACACTTTGATTTTTCTACCTTTTAAATTTAATTATCAATAAAAATAGATATTACTATATACATCATATGAAGTCTTCTGTTTGGGTTAAAAATATTATATAATTATTTTTGCACTATAGGAATTGCGTCCCTACCTCCACAGTTTAACACTTTAGAAGACATTTAAATAGACATAAATTATGCTATGCTTTCCCTTTCAGAGTGAGTTATTAATAAAATAAATATAACCATTTGCTTAAAATTGCATGTATCAAGTCTGGGCCAGGGTATGGAGAAGCTGGAATTCATATATTGCTGGTGTAAATATATACTCATACAAACCCAATGGAAAATGGTTTTATCCCTCCACTAATTCTCAACTTATATATATTCTATGACCCAGAAATCCTATTCCTATTTGTATTCAACACAAATGTGTACCTATGTGCACATAAGATATTTACAAGAATGTTCATATTAGTGTCATTCATCACTGCTGTCACCTTGAAACAGTCAACTTCCATCAATAGCTAAATGGATAAACTGAGGTATATTTTACATAATTGAATATTACACACAATGAAAATGAATGAACCACATTGTACAACATGGATTAATCTCAAATACAATATATTGGGTAAAAGAAGTCAGGCACTCAAAAGATACTTACTGTTTAATAACACTTTATAAAGTTCAAAAGCAAAATTTATTTATGGACTTTGGGGAAGAAGGTAGAGTAGGAGTATCCTAAGCTCACCTCATCCCATGGATACAACTAGATAACATCCACATCAGTGTAAATAATCTGGAAAATGACCCAAGGACTGGCATAAGAGACCCTCCACAGCTAAACGTATAGAAAAGGCCACATCAAAGAAGATGATAGAAAGAGAGAAGATGAGGTCAGGAGCCAAACAGACCCATGGGGCTGTCTGTGAGAAGGAGGGAGGACACGGTAGGTATGGAGAGGCAAATGCCTGGTCTTACAAAAGACCAGACAGTCCAGGCATGGGAAACTCACATGAGGAAGATGAACCCCTATAACATTTGGCTTTGAAAACGAGAGGGGCCTAACAATCAATGGGACTTAACCCCTGGAACTTTACATAAAATAAGGAGCTTGGCTCTGAGAGAGCCTGGAGGGCAGAGCTTCAACCCTTAAAGAGACAACACAATCAATAGCCCTTCTAAGATGCATCATAGAAGCAGCTGTTTGAAAAACACCTGGGGTATAGGGCAAGGAGATTTATTTACTAATCTCAGAGCATGTGCTAGAGTGGCAAGAATCTTTGGGAGACTTCTCAAAGAACAAAAGAGCAGGTTGATAGCATTTCTCTTCTCCATCCCCCAGCCTAGATACGTGGATACCTACAGCACCAACAATTTCCACCTACTTTGTTAACAGCATGCCCTGCCCTGTGTGCTTCTGTGAATCTGCCCCTCTCAGACCCAGTGGGCCTTGTCAGTTTTCCCAGGCAGTACAGGTCCTCTCTTGCAGTGGGTCAGCACTCACCTTGCTGGTACTAGACCCCACCCCCCACGTTCTCCTACAAACTTGTCCCCTACAATTCAACCTTGGCCTGATGCCACCCAAAGTCATGGCATAAGCCTGACAGTGTGTAAGTGGCCCCAACAGGGGCCAGCATCACTCCAAAGTGACTACTGCCCTGGAGAGAGGGGAAAGTAACAACACAAACCAGACCAACTTCAGCCCCAACAATGTGCTGGGGGCAGATAACTGGTCTGACTGGACATCCTACTCACCAAGGTAAAATTCTCAAGGGACAACACAGGGAAAGCACCTGCAGTTCAAGGCTACTGCATCTGGGGCAAATGTCTGGTCTTACTAAACTCAAGACCAAGGTGGCTCCAGACTGTTCCACTAACACAGGACTGAACCCTTTCCATAACAGACAAAAAGATCCACTGCAGATGACTAAAGGCAAATGCACCTCAGCTACACAGTAGGGTGCACACAATACCTATAGGAGACACCCCTGATGTACCAGGTTCTGATGAACAGGGGACATTGCACTGCAGGGCAAGACAGGACCTCTTCTTCATAAGGCCACTACTTTCAAGAGCAGGAGACCTAACTGAGTCTCCTAACACACAGAAATAGAGACAGGGTTAAACAAATGAGGAGACAGAAGAATATGTCCCAAATGAAAGAACAGGACAAAAATCACTGCAAGAAAGCTAAATAAAACAGATAAGTTAATATGCCTGATACATAATTTAAAGTATTGGTCAAAACGATAATCAGTGGATTTGGGAAAAGAGTAGGGGACTTCAGTGAGACTCTCAGCAAAGAGATAGAAAGTCTAAAAAAGAACTAATGAGAGATGAAGAACTCAATACCTGAAATTAAAAATATACCATATGGAATAAATAGTAAATTAGAAGAATCAGAAGAACAGATTAGCAACCCGGAGGACAGAGTAATGGGGAGCAATCAAGTAGAAAAGAAAAAGAGAAAAAAATAAAAAGGAAACTAGAGTATGAGGACTCAGGGACAGCATCAAGCATAATAACATTCACTATATAGGGATTCCAGAAAGAGAAGAGAGAGAAAAGGGGGCTGAGAATTTGAAGAAATAATAGCTAAAAACTTCCCAAACAGAAAGAAGGAAACAAATCTAAATCCAGAAGGCAAAGAGAGCCCCCAATAAAATTAACCCCAGGAGTTCCACACCAAGGCAAATAGTAATTAAAATGACAACTGTAGTGATAAAGAGTGAATTTTTAATAAGTAGCAAGAGAAAAGAAAACAGTTACAAGGGAAACCCCATAAGGTTATCAGTTGATTTTTCAGCAGAAACTTTGCAGGCCAGAAGAAAGTGGTATTATATATTCAGAATGTTGAGGGGGAAATCTACAGGCAAGAATATTCAGCAAGACTATCATTCAGAATAGGAGAGATAAAGAGCTTCCCAGACAAACAAAAGTTAAAGGAATTCATAGCCACTAAACCACCCCTACACGAATTGTTAAAGGAGACTCTAAGTGGAAAGAAAAAAAAAACAGTAAGTGAGAAAAGTAGGAAGCACTGAAGCAGTAAAATTAAGCATATCTATAAAAACCAGTCCAGGGATTCACAAAATAGAAGGATGTAAAGCATGAAGCTATATTGCTAAAATGTGGGACAAGGAGTAAAGAATGGATTCAAACTTAAGCAACCATCAACTTAATATAGACTTCTATATGCATAAGATATTATATATAAACCTAACAGTATCCACAAATCCAAAACCAGTAACATATATGCAAAAAAATAAAGAGAAAGGAATCCAAGTATATCACCAAAAAAACCCAGCAAACTGTAAGAGAACAAGAAAAGAAACAAACAGAAGAATTATAAAAACAAGCATATGACAAGTAACAAAAAACTACCTATCAATAATTACTTTGAATGTAAATGGACTAAATGCTCTAATCAAAAGACATAGAGTGACAGAATGGATAAAAAGCAAGACCCATCTATTTGCTGCCTGTAAGAGACTTATTTCAGACCTAAGGACACATACAGACTGAATGTGAGTGGATACAATACCCTTTATCATGCAAATGGAAGTGAAAAGAAAGTCAGGGTAGCAAAACTTGTATTAGACAAAATAGACTTTAAAACAAAGACTGTAACAAAAGGTCAAGGGGGATGCTATATAATCAAAAAGGGAACAATCCAACAAAAAGCTATAATAATTGTAAATATTTATGCACCCAACATAGGAGAACCCAAATACATAAAGCAGCTAATGACAAACAAAGGAAGTAACTGAGAGTAATAAAATAATAGTAGGCGACTTAACATCCCACTTCCATCAATTGATAGATGATCTAAACAGAAAATCAACAAGGAAACATTGGCTTTGAATAACACATTGGACAAGAGGGATCTAATAGATATATTCAGAACATTCCATCCTAAAACAGAATATACATTATTTTCAAGTACATATGGAACATTCTCCAGAACAGATCACATGTTAACACACAAACAAGTCTCAATGAATTAAAAAAGACTGGTCACACCATCTGTCTTTTCCAGCCACAATGCTATGAAATTAGAAATCAATCACAAGAAAAAAATCTGGAAAGAATACAAATACATGGAGGTTAAATAACATGCTAGTCAACAATGGGTCAACCAAGAAATCAAAGAGGAAATCAAAAAATACATGGAAACAGGGGCACCTGGGTGGCTTAGTCAGTAGAGCAACCAACTTTGGCTCAGGTCATGATCTCACAGTTCATGAGTTCAAGCCCCACATTGGGCTGTCTGTTGTCAGTACAGAGCCCACTTCAGATCCTTAGTCTCCCTATCTGTCCCTCCCTGCTCACACTCACTTTCTCTCAAAAATAAACACTAAAGATTTGAAAAATAATACATGGACACAAAAGAAAATAAAGACACAATGGTCCAAAATCTTTGGGTTGCGGCAAAAGCAGTTCTAAGAGGGAAATTTGCAGCAACACAGGCCTACCTCAAAAAGCAAGAAAAAAATCTCAAATATACAACCTAAAGTTAGATGTGAAGAAGCTAGAAAAAGAAGAATAAAACCCAAAAGAACTAGCAGGAAGGAAATAATAAAGAGCAGAAATTACTGAAATAGATACTTTAAAAAAATCAATAGGAAAAAAATATCATTGAAACCAGGAGCTGATTCTTTGAGAAGATAAACAAAATTGTTAAGCCATTAGCCAGACACATCCAAAATAGAGAGAAAGGACTCAAAAAATCAGAAATGGTGGAGGAGGAGGGGTGCCTGGGTGGCTCATTCGGTTAAGCATCTGACTGCAGCTCAGGTCATGATCTCCCGGTTTGTGGGTTCGAGCCCCACGTCGGGCTCTGTGCTGCCAGCTCAGAACCTAGAGCCTGCTTCATATTCTGCGTCTCCCTCTCTCTCTCCGCCCCTTCTCCACTCGTGCTATCTCTCAAAAATGAATAAAAAAATGTTAAAAATGTTTTTAAAAAGAGAAACAATGGAGGAGAAATAACCACTACCACAGAAATACAAAGGATTATGTTATGAACAATTACATGCCAAAAAATTGGACAACCTAGAAGAAATGGATAAATTCCTAAAAATATATAAGATATTAAAACTAAATCAGGAATATAAAATTTGAACAGATCGATTACCATTAATGATATTGAATCAGTAATCACAAAACTCCCAACAAAAAAAGTCTAGAACCAGACACTTCACGGTGAATTCTAACAAACATTTAAGGAAGAGTTAATACCTATTCTTATCAAACTACTTATAAAATAGAAGAAGGAAAACTTCCAAATTCATTCTATGAGGCCAGCATTAACCTGACACCAAGACCAGATCAACACACTACAAAAAAGGAGAGCTACAGGCTACTACCTCTGATGAACATAGATGCAGAAGTTCTCAACAAAATACCAGAAAACTGATTTCAACAATACGTTAAAAAAAATAATTCACCATGATCAAGTGGGATTTATTCCTGGGAGGCAAGGGTGGTTCAGTATTCACAAATCAATAAATATGATGCATCACATCAAGAGGATAAAAACCATATGATTATTTCAATAGATGCAGAAAAACAACTTAACAAAACACAATATCCATTCATAATAAAAACCCTCAACAAAGTTGGCTTCAGCCAAAACATACCACTTTGTAAAGAAAGCCATATATAAAAAACCCACAAGTAACAGTATACTGAATGGTGAAAAACTGAGATCCTTTCCCTTAAGATCAGGAACAGGAGAGGGATGTTCACTGTCACCATTTTTATTCAATATAGTATTGGAAGAACTAGTTCTGGTGATCAGAAAAGAAAAAAAATATATAAAAGGCATCCGAATTGGTGTGGAAGGAGTAAAACTCACTCTCTGCAGGTAACATGATACTATATGTAGAAAACCCTAAAGACTCCACCAAAAAAAACTACCATACCTGATAAATCAACTCAGTACATTCACAGGATACAAAATCAATATACAGAAATCTATTGCATTTCTATATACTAATAATGAAATAGCAGAAAAAGAAAATAAATAAAAAATCCCATTAACTAAACTGGAATTAAAATAACAAAACAAACCTAGAAAATACTCCCATTTACAATTACACCAAAAATAATACAATACCTAGGAATAAATTTAAGCAAGGAGGTGAAAGACCTGTGCTCTAAAAACTATAAAACACTGATGAAATTCAAGATGACACAAACAAATGGAAAGATATTCTATGCTCATGGATTAGAAGAAAAAATAGTATTAAGGTATCCATACTACCCAAAGCAATCTATGGATTTATGCAATCCTTGTCAAAATATCAACAGCATTTTTCACATAACTAGACCAAATAATCCTAAAGTTTATATGGAACTACAAAAGACTCTGACTAGCCAAAGAAACCTTGAAAAAGAAGAACAAATTTGGAGGTATCACAATCCCAGCTTTCAAGATATACAACAAAGCTGTAGTAAACAGAATAGGATGGTATTAGCACAATAAAATTGACAGTGGAACAGAGGAGAGAGACCCAAAATAAACTCACAATACAGTCAATTAATCTTTGACAAAAGAGGCAAAACTATGCAGTGGGAAAAATACCGTCTCTTCAAGAAATGGTTCTGGGAAAACTAGACAGCTCCATGCAAAAGAAAAAGGAAAAAAAAAAAAAAAAACAACTAGACGACTTTCTTACACCATACACAAAAATAAACTCAAAATGGATTAAGGAACTAAATGTAAGATCTGAAACCATAAAAATCCTGGAGGAGAGCTATAGCAACATTTTTCTAGGTATGTCTCCTTTGGCCAGGGAAATAAAAGCAAAAATAAACTATTTAAACTACACCAAAATAAGAAGCTTTTGCACAGCAAAGGAAACTGTCAACCAAAGGACAACCTACTAAACAGGAGAAGATATTTGCAAAGGATATATCTAACAAGGGGATAACATTCAAAATATATAAAGGACTTATAGAATTCAACACCAAAAAAAATCCAATTAAAAAATGGGCAGAAGACATGACCAGATATTTCTCCAAAGAAGAAATACAGTGGTCAACAGACATGAAAAGACTCAACATCACTAATCATTAGAAAAACACAAATCAAAAGTTCAAGGACACTTGTCAAACTGTTAAAATCAAAAACACAAGAAACAAGTGTTGGCAAGGATGGAGAAAAAAAGAAACACTCGTGCACTGTTGATGGGAATGTAGCCACTGTGGGAGAAACAGTATGGTGGCTCCACAAGAAGTTAAAAGTAGAATTACTGGATCATATGGTAATTCTATTACGGGCTATTTACCCAAAGAAAATAGAGACACTAATTCAAAAAGATATAAGCACCCCTGTGTTTATTGCAGCATTGTTTACAGTAGCCAAGATAGGGAAGTAGCCCAAGTGTTCATCAATAGGCGAATAAAGAAGCAGTGGCATATGTATATACAATGGAATAACACGCAGCCATAAAAGAGAAAGAAATTTTGCCATTTTCCACAAAATGGATGGATCTAGAGGATATAATGCTAAGTGAAATAAGAGAGCAAAAGACAAATGCCATATGATTTCACTCATATATGGAATCCAAAATACAAAACAAATGAATGATAAAAAAGAAAGACAAACAAAAAACCACACTGCTAAATATAGAGAACTGATGGTTGCCAGAGGGGTGAAAGGTGTGGGACAGGAAAAATTAAGGTACGTAGGTAGCCAAAGGAATTTCAGAATACATTTATCATCATGAGCACTGAGTAACGTACAGGACTGTTGACTCCTTATATGGTACGCTGCAAACTAATAGAACGATGTATGTTATTTATCCAGGAGTTAAAATTTTAAAAATTAATTTATGATTTCAGAAGGTACTCTAGTGACTTTTCAGAAGGAAGTAAGGTTCAGTGATTGGACATAAGAGGAGTTCTTCATTGCTGATTATATTCTACTTCTACTTGGGTGAAGATATAAGCATATTAAAGTTTGTGATAACATATTAAGTTGTATAATGATAATTTTACAGAAGTTTTATATAACTTTTCTAAACATTTATGAATATTTTATTGTATCATAAATGGAAATAGAAATGTATTTTTAAAAAGAGACGATTACGGTTGTGTATGTGCCCTATGCAAAGCAAGACAAAATCATCAATAGTCATTGGGTTTTCCAGTAAGGTAATCAGAATGCTAATGATGTACAACAAAAATAGTTCTGTAGTATGACAGAAACAAAACTCCACAGCATTTGACAAAAAAAGAGAATGTGAATTTAGGAAGGAGAAAGTATTTATAGTTAGTTTTTTTCCAAAAGTTTTACCATGAAAGGGGAAGATTTGAAAAGTAGAGGTCAAGAAAGTTCTACAGCATGTTCATAAACAGGTGGGAATACACACTGGAGAAGGAAAAATCCATAAAGCAAGGAGAGAGCACAGCTGTATAAACAAGAAGAGCTCTTCTCGTGGGAGAAGAGCAGCAGAGCCTCAGTGAATAGTACATCAATAGCAGCAGATGAGGGTAGACAAGAAGTTTCAGCACAGTTGCTGGTGTGATAGATTTAGTACCATGAAGACCAGGGAGTTTATGTCTGCTTGCTTTACCTGTGAATTAAGAGAAAAGAGAGTAAAAGAAGCATCAGGAGAGAAGAGAGGGTTGGAGTGGTCATTTTGGAAAGAGAAGAACGGATGGTAGCTGCGATACCCAGTAATACGGTTTTCTTTACCATTACTGTGTAAATTCAAACATTAAGTCATTTTCAGAGACTTAAAAGAACAGAAGACATTGTCCTTGACTATAAAAAAGTATCAATTTAGAAGTGTTTAATTCTTAAAATTACCATATGATTAGAAGCTATAAGAGGCCCTTCAAGCTGATCCTTAAATTGGACTGAACAAATATCTAAAAGACAGTCTGGCAGTGCTATTATCTAAGTGTAAAACCATTTTTATAATATTAAAAGAAAAGACATGTTCTAAGATTAAATGGATTTGGTATCGCTTCAGTTATATATACAATCTATTTAATGATTATCTTAAGTCAAATAGTAGGATCGGATTGGAGATTTTAAAAGATATAATTATGAGAGAAAGAAAAAAAAGAACATTTAGTCTTTGGGATGTTTTCTGTCAAGCAGGGAAGATGTACTTGGAAAAAAGTCATAGCAATCATTGCAAAGAATATCACAAAATAAATAGGTACAAAGCACAGCACTTGGTGATGGCAGTTGTAACAAAGTAATTATTTATTGAGCTGATTACGTATTTCAGACACTAAACACAAAGAAGGCGAGCACCATGCCTTTCTCAGTAGATTTCTATTTCATTCATTCAACAAATACTTATTAAGCACCAGTTACATACTAGGTGCTGTTTTTATATGCTGGGGATAGAGTAGTAAATGAGATAGATATCCGGGCACCTGGATGGTTTAGTCAGCTAGGCATCCGACATCGGCTCAGGTCATGATCTCACAGTTCCTGTGTTTGAGCCCTGCGTCGGGCTCTATGCTGACAGCTCAGAGCCTGGAGCCTGCTTCAGATTCTATGTCTCCCTCTCTCTCTCTGCCCCTCTCCTGCTCACGTTCTGCATCTCTCAAAAATGAATAAACATGAAAAATTTTTTAGAATGACATAGATATCATCTTTATACTGAAGTGGCTTACCTTACACTAGCATAACCCAAGTTATGTCATCTAGAGATGGACATTTTAAAGAAGTTACAAAGTGACACACAAAGTTGGAAAGGCAAGGGAGCCAAGTAGGATCTACTATGAACATAGAAACCAATGGCAAGATACCAGGAAAAAGCAGGGGAAGGGAATAAGATTAAAGACAGGTAGAGTAAGGTCTGTAAACCTTTTGAATGTCATGTGAAAAAAGGAGTTTTATTCTGAAGGCTTTGTGAAATTACTGAAGGGTATCAAGCAAGGGAGTGACTTAGACTTTTATTTTAAAATGATTGCTTGGAAAGTGGTGTAGTCTGAGTTCAAGTAGAGAGAGACTAAAATTAAGACAGCATTTTGGTAGGAAAGTAGAGAGAAAAGAAGAGGGAGAAAAGAAGAGGAAAAGAAGAAAGAGATAGAAGGGAGAGAAAGAAATGCAGAAGAAACGAGGAAAATTTAAAAAAATTCAGATGAAAAATAAAACAAGTATTCTGTGAAGGAAATAGATGGCGAATTCAAGAGATAAGAGTATAGCAGAATTATTTAATCATAGACCCTACATCAAGGCTCCCTGCCTCCTAATCCTATCTTACTCCTGTGTGACCTTGGGTATTATCTTCCTTTGTCTCAAATTATTTGTAAAAGGATGATAATAAAATGTAACTCATATGATTGTCAGTATTGGATTAATTCATGTGTTTTGCTTTGAATAGTACCTGGCACATAAGTGATCCATAAATATTAGGAAAGAAAATTAAAGAGCAGAAGATGTCTGTTTGGGGATATAAAAACAAAAAAAATGCATTGAAGATGACCTCAGATTTCTCATTCCATTAATTGTACTGATGATAGCAGCAGCAATTTGGAGAGGGATTAAAAGGGGAGGCAGATTTGAAAGATAATAAGTTCAATGCTTAACATGTTGATTTTGAATTACCTAAGGGGCATCTTATTAAGTTTGCTCATTAAGCAATTGCTTTTTTAATCAGGACTTCAGTGAAGAATTCTGTACCAAAGATAAATATTTGGATCATTTCTGTGTAGAAGCAGATGAAGTCATTCACTGCAGATGCTATTATCTAGGGACACTATACAGATTTACAAAAGAAAGGTGCACCTAATATACACAGAATGAACAAAAAAGAAAAGCGAGAAGGCATAGTCAGGTTTGAAGAAATACGAAACATGTAAAGACATGAAAGGGATAAAGATTTCCAAGAGTTCAAAATTACAAAATGCTGATATAGCAAATAGGATAAGAATATAAAATCGCCTCACTTCTTTCTCAGTCATCACTAGCAGAGGCATTAACATCTACCCTTCTCCCAATGGTTTGCTGAAGACAATCTAGACTTTTTCTATCATGCTCCTCAAAATGTGACAAACAGTTTCTCAATCCAAAAGTCATGTTCACATTTTTAGGTATTTGTTACAGCAGCTCCTCACTTACATAATCCAGGATTCATATTAGTTTCCTATTGCTGCAATAATTCCTCACAAATATAGTCATTTAAAACACAAATTTATTGGGGGACCTATGTGGCTCAGTCAGTTAAGAGTTTGACTTGATTTCAGTTCAAGTCATGATCACACTGCTCATGAGTTTGAGCCCTGCATTGGGCTCTGTACTAACTGTGAAGCCTGCTTGGGATTCTCTCTCCCACCCTCTCTCTCTGCCCCTGCCCTGCATACATGCGTGTGCATGCTCTCTCTCTCAAAAACAAAGTTATACATACATACGTATTTATTATTTATTATCTTACACTTCTGGAAGTGAGAAGTCCAAAATTAGTTTTATCGGACTAAAATCAAGGTGTTGATGAGGCTGCATTCCTTTCTGAAAGGAATTACATTGGAAGTTTCATTTTCTTGCCTTTAACCAACTTCTAGAGATTGCCCGAATTCTTGGCTTATGGCTTCCGCTTTCATCTTTAAAATCTGAATGGCTACTCAAGTTAGCTCTCAATGCTGTATCTCTGGTCCTAATCCTTTTCTACTCTTCCTCTCTAAGGAGTCTTATGATTGCATCAGCCTCACCCAGATACTCAAGAATAATCTATTTTCAGGTCAGCTGATTAGCAACCTTAACTTCATCTGCAAATTTAATTCCTTCTCATCACATAACACATCGACAAGTTCTAAGGGTTAGGATGTGGACATCTTTGAGGGCCATTGCCCTAACTACCACATCATTCTTGGCATAATTGAATGTAGTTCTAGGAATGTGATAGTGACATAAAGTGGATTACATTGCATTGAGAATGAATGGATGTTTAAGGAAGGAAGACAACTTATCAAGGAAGGGAAGACAACTGCCCTTATTAAGAAATATAGTTAATAGAAAATAAGAAAATTAAAATGGAAAAAAAAAACTAAAGCAGTAACTTCCTTCTGTTGCTTGTCACTGAGATCAGCGGTACTGTAACATGGTCATAGGGTGGCAGGTAGTGGTTGGTGGAAGTCTTGTAAATATGAACGACATCCAAAATATTAACAGAGAGATTGATTTTTTTGACAATGATAATAAAAATTAACATATGCACCATATACTATATCAGCCAGTTTCTTTGCCATTATTTTAATCGGGCTTCTTTGCTTCTGTGGATTAGATTTAAAGTGGTAAAGATTTAGATCCTGATACGTGTTGAAATGCGAAAATAATTATCATAGTACAGCAGTTAAGAGAACAGGCTCTTCAATAATATTCTTTGTAAAGGGACATCATAACATTCACCAGAAAGAATATTTAAAGCAACCTGATATTATCAAGTGTTGTGTGAATATGGAGCCATTGAAACTCTCATACACTACTGCTGGGAGAGCAAACCAATGCAACCATATTTGATAATAATTGAAACTCTTTCATATAACTTGAAAAATCAGTTTGTTGAATAAATGTTGCACTTATGAAGAACTCCACTCCTAGGTATATAACTGGCATAAATGCATATATATATATATATATATATATATATATATATATATATATATGTGTGTGTCAACCAAACAAATAATAGTTCTGTCAATCTCATTTATAATAGCGTAGTCTGGAATAAATCAAAATGTACATCAAAAGAAGATAAGTTATTTTAAATTCATACCATGGAATAGTATACAAAATTAATTACTATACACAACAGGATTGAATCTCACAAATAGAGTACTGAGTGAAAGTAGCTGGATTCAAAATAATGCCTAGTTTAAAATTCCATTTATATAGAGCTCTAAAAAAAAAGAGATTAAGTCTGCATAGTGGAAAACGTTGGAAAGGAAAGAAACAGTGACTGGGATGGAATTCAAGAGGGCTTCCATGAAGCAGCTCAAGTTTTCTTTTCTTTTTTTAACATTCATTTATTTATTTTGAGAGAGAATGAGCACAAGTAGGGGAGGGGCAGAGAAAGGGAGGGAGAGAGAATCCCAGGGGGACTTTGCACTGTCTGCAGAGCCCTATCTCACCAACTGTGAGATCATGACCTGAGCCGAAATCAAGAGTCAGATGCTTAATGGACTGAGCCATCCAGGTGCCCAAGTTTTCTTTCTTAATATGGGTGATAATAACATGAGTGTATTCACATGAAATTTGTCAAGGATTATATTTATGATTTGTGTACTTTATATGTTTACTGCATAAATTAAAAAGTGGCAGGAAGTAGGATAAAAGTAAATTCAGAAGTACTAAGGAGATAAGAGATGTTTGTACCACCTTGATGTGAAAATACTAAAGGTATTTGGTAACATGGGTGCAGACGTTCATTTATCTTTTTTTAATCCCAAAGTCAAAGTTAAAAAGAATTGGCAACGTTCATAAATTTCAAAACCAATCTATAGCTGATTGCTCATATATTTTATTAAAATTGGAGAATATAAATGAGAAGAACAATTTGCTTGAAAAATAAATGTTATTTTGGCCTATAAACAAAGAAAATTTCAAAATGGCCATTGGAATCCCAAAGGAGTTTTGATGCAACTAAATATAAGTTGTCATGTGCACAGATGTTACTACAGTTTACCCTATATTAAGTATAATTTTAGCTTGTGAGATTTCTTCTCTTCAAGCAAAGGCTATGATCCCAAATGAAATGCCAGATGGCAAAAAGACTGTAGCACACTCTCAGTGAATAACCCCCCCCCCACCAAAAATTTAGGGCTGTGTTCAATAAACCATTGTTATATTTGGCCTAGATTATTTAAATATTAAGCAGGATGCAAAGCCCAGAGAGAACGTCTTAAACAATATTATGGCTTTTATAATTTACATAAATTTCTATAAATGCAATCATTTCTTTTTCTAACTCCCCAACTAGTTTTCCTTTTAATTTACTGTGATTACCATAGAACCACTCATTTCATCTTTTTCCCCAAATAAATACTGAAATGTTGGCCTAAGTTCTGGATTACTTTATATCTATCTTTTGACTTCAAGTGGGCGTAGAAAGTATTTTGTTTTAAGTATATTTTGTTAAGGAATTTGGCAACTGAAGATGATCAAAGTTTTCTGGAATCTCTATGTAAAGCAAGTTGTTAGTTCTGCTAAATAAAAATGATGAATTAATTTTTAAATTTAAGTAAGTATGCAATTTAAAACCCTTCTACTTCCTAGCAGGAAGGAACTGATGATTTATAAAGACTTTGATAACTGCTAACACATACAAATGGAATATGTTCAATGCAAGACTAGGGTGCTTATTTTTACTGAAGGTATATCACAGAAAACCATCCCAAACAACATTTTATCCTGTGAATTCAAAACAAAGAAATTCAACTACAAGTGTTTTGCTTATAAAAAGATTCACTAAAAGTAAACATGGGAAGTGGTAAAACTTGCACTGACCTAAGACCAGTTCATGATTTCTCAAAGTAGTTTATTTGGGAAAGAGTATCATCAGAAAATTTAGTTCCTCATTCTAAGTTTATCACTAATTAACTCCATGGCCTTGAACAAGACAGCTAAAATTTTGGGTTTTCCCTTTCCTTCCCTTTGTAGGCATTTGCATTTGATGTTAATTATCCCCATGATCATATTTATCTCTAAAAGTCCATAAATTAACATGAAAATTTAAGAAAAGTATGTGTTTCTGCTTTATTTTAAAACTTATCTTTTATGCTACTTATACATAATAATAACCAAATCATTAGTTTTCAAATGTTTTAGCATTAGATAGTATCTTTGAAATTAAATCCTAGAATACACCAAAGAAACGAAAGAATTAAAAGTTGAAATGCTCCTATTAAGGTGTTGGGAAACTGCAGGTCTCAATCTCTGGTTAAGCTTTCTCTTCTGACTCCTGAATAGGACTTTCCAGAATCTCCAAGGCTTTTTGGAAAATAGTTCAAAAGACTGCTACAGTAGACAACCTCTAATAATACATGCTCTGGATTCTAGGACTGTGGTATGGAAACTGTGAATGTGATATGCTATTACCTATTTTCCACTTTTTGTTTTCTCAAGAACAATATATGCCCGTCTTGTTCTTATCACCAACCACAATAATTAGCCTTCACATATTGAGTGATCCTAATAATTTCACAAATGAGATGCCTAAATTCAATTTCAGTTTAATTAACTTCAGCAAATCACATTTTCAAATGTGCTATTTTTATTTCTTCAAATATGTGATATCATAGACTACTAGAACTAGGATATATATTATCAACGCTGATAAAATAAAATTTAACCTATTGTGCAAATACATGAGGGACAAGTATTTTGGTAGTAATTTAACATGAAAAGCCCTCATTTCTGCCTCAATATTACCCTTTACACAAAATTTCTGTAATTAACCATCATGAAATAATCCCTACTCAGAAAACAATTTGGGATATTTAGAACAGTGATAAAAACAATGAAAACAGGAATCAGGCAATACAACAGGTTTTGAAATATATGACACCTCACTTTGTATTAGGATCTATTGTTAATTTTGAAAGTAAAAATTAGTTACATAGATAGGTAGACATAAAGATTGAATAAAATTCATGAAACAGAATTTCTACAATGTGGCAGGGAACTTACAATTTTGTGTATTATGTGTTCAATAAATTATTCTTCAATGTTTCACATAAAATTAAAAATATAATTAAGTTGTATTCAAAGAAAAATTACCACAAAATACAGAGGTGCAATAATGAACTTAATATTAGAGTTATTCAATTTAAGGGAGAGGAAACAAATCACAGAGACTCTTAATGATAGAGAACAAACTGAGGGTTGATGGAGGCAGGTGCTGGGAGATGGGCTAGATGGGTGATGGGTATTTATGAAGGCACTTGTGATGAGCACTGGGTGTTGTATGTAAATGGTGAATCACTGAATTCTACCCCTAAAACCAATATTGCACTGTACGTTAACTAAAATTCAAGTAAAAATAAGTACATACATAAATTGATTTAAAAAAGAGAAAGCAATGATTACATAGGCCCCAAAATAAAGTCTAAATTTCTATAAAGTAGAAAAAAAACCACAACATTTAAGCACCTGTCGTGTAACAAAAATTCATTTTTTAAAAATATTTATTTATTTGAGAGAGAGAGAGAGAGAGAGAGAGCGAGCACACATGAGAACAGGAAAGGGCAGAAAGAGAAGGAGAGAGAACCCCAAACAGGCTTCACACCATCAGCGCAGAGCTCAATCCCACCAACTGTGAGATTATGACCTGAGCCCAAATCAAGAGTCAGATGCTTAACTTACGGAGCCACCCAGGTGCCCTCAGAATTTCAAATTCTCAAGGTCATAAATAATATATTCTTTTATTTAGCATTCTATATCTTACTTTAAACAAGGTAACAATTTATCAAATGACTGATGAAATACCAGGTATAGTGAGGATTTATTTCATTTATCCTCACAACAAAATCCTGTTACATACAGTGAAGTGAGAAACTCAGTGGAAGGCGTTCTATGTGCTCAGGGTTGTGTTAGTTTGCTAGGGCTGCTATAACAAAGTACCAAACCTGGGTTGCTTAAAATACTAAAATTTAATCTCTAACAGTGCTGGAAGATGAAGTTTGAGATCAAGGTATCAAAAGGGTTTCTTTTGAGAGCTGTGAGGGGAAATCTGTCCAATACCCTTTTTCTAGCTTTTGGTGGTTTGCTCTCAATCTTTCAGGGTTTTTGTTTCTTTTGCTTTTGTGTTGGCTTCTGATGCATCACCCTGATCTCTGCCTTCATCTTCACATGGTATTTTCTGTGTGTTATCTCTGTCCCAAATTTCTTTTTGTTCCTGAGGACACTGGTCATGTTGGATCAGGGACTCATCCTACTCCTATATGACCTTTTAATAATTTATATCTACAATGAAGCTGTTTCCAAATAAGGTTACATTTTAAGGTACTGAGGGTTACAATTTTAACATAATTTTTTTTTGGAGAGGGGAGATATAATTCATCACACTGGCAGAACTTCAGTCATATAACATTGATAGAATTATGATAGAAGAAAGCAGAACAAATGAATGAGTATTAGAAAAATGCTTTATAAGCTCTTTATGTTCACGGTTATAATCTTCCTGCTTGAAATTACAAATCACAAGGATGATGTACTTGGAGAAAATACAGAGTAGTGAGACAGTGATCACAAAAGCAAAAAATTAAAAGTGGGACTCAGAGAGGACTATCTAGCCCAGACTCTAAAAGAGCTGAACTCAATGTGAGTGCAAGTATTACAGTCATCTGTTATGGCCAGTGAAAAGGAGTTGGACAATGCAACCATATTGTTTAACAAACACACAGAAGAAGGGTGACTGTGAAATCACTAACTCTTGCTTATGGGACCACAGGGGAACTCTACACAAGACTCAGTAAACCAAGGTTTAGCCATGTAGGGAAACAAATTGTTAAGGAAAAGTTTAGGCTTGACCAGAGATGTCTCACCAACCCACAAAATGAAACCAGAGAAAACTTACTATAGGCTATTCAATAAAGATATGTAATGACTAAGAAAACAATTCAGATGAAATAGAAAATCTTTCATTATAAAGGGCCAAAAAATATGGTACTTTAATATCTGGACTCAAAAAAATGTAAATAAAATCTGAATGTACCATACAAACCTAGAAAAGTAAAAGTGTGGGGCACCTGGGTGGCTCTGTCAGTTAAGCATCTGACTTCGGCTCAGGTCATAATCTCAAGATGCATGGGTTTGAGCCCTGCAGCAGGCTCTGTGCTGACAGCTCAGAGTCTGGAGCCTGCTTCAGATTCTGTGTCTCCCTCTCTCTTTCTGCCCCGCCTCCACTCATACACTGTCTCTCTCTCAAAAACAAATAAACATTAAAAAGAATTTGTATTTTAAAAAAAAGAAAGAAAAGTAGAAGTGCAAAAGAATGTATAGTCTAATTAGAACAGATTTAATAGCTATAAAAATTGTGAACTCATTTATGTTATTTATAATGAGCTCACGGAAAGATCCATATAATTTACTAGTTGAAATTTTATATTGAGTTCAGCTTGTAGTAATCAGTTATACTCACATATATTTTAGATTTCTCAGTCCTATTTACTATTCACTAATTAGTGTATTTCGTTTTTCAACATGGAGAGTTGATTATGTGTCAGTTACTGTAATAAGTACTCATATACAAAGATGAGTAAGACTGAGTTCCTTCTTCCAAGTGTTCATAGTCTTGTGCCAAGATTGAGCAATGAATAAAGGTTTTCAAGAAACCTAGGAAAAGTAGCTAAAAAAAATTAATGTCACTGAGTTTCACTAAGAAACATAAAAAATTTTCAAGCCAAAGTAAGTAGAAAAGATTCCTTCGGTTCCTGGAGACCCAGCATCTTGCAGATGATGTACCTGTGCCTGCTGGTGAGAATGATAGCAAAAACTAAGATACCTGTGTATACACATTCTGTTGCTAAGTCTGACAGTTTATCGATCATTTAAATAATTTACTTAACCAAGTGTCCAAAGAGGCATCTAGTCCCAATTAGGAAGAGCAATTGACAAATCATTTAAAATTTACACGGGGTACATCGTTCCCTGATGATATATGACAAATTTCATCACTTACATAGCAGAAGCAATTTCTTTGGGCAAATTCAAGACAATATTTGTATTAATCAGTAATTCTTTAGATAAGCCAAAAAACTGTCCTCTACAGACTGAGAGAATGTAGAGCATTGTCAATTAGATAAACAAATGTGTTATGACTTATTCCTTAGAATTCTATGTTTTCTTTTATAACGAAAATTTAAGTGACTATTTCCTTCCTATTATCAGTAGATGGAAGTGTCTGGGAAGGCTATTAAAGCTAATGCTATTGTGATAGCTTCTAGCCCAAATATTCAAATAGCATATAGTCCAATTCTCAGCCTGAAAACAACTCCTATTTCTGCATTTGTCTCTAAAATGGGAATGAAAATATAATGTGACACAAAACATTACTGTGAAAATTAAATGAAAAAGTATATAGAAAGTTTTTAGAATAGTGCCTTCCACCAAAGAAGCATGTAGATTAATATTTATTATTACTCTTGAAATTCCTACATTAATGATATTCTATAATAAAGGACAAAGATCAAAGAGCGATTTCTTAGATATTTTTCTTTAATCCATCAGCATGAAGTTTCTTTATCTGACAGCAAAAAATACTCTTTACTTATAATAGCATCCCAAAATTAATACAAGTCAATTTATACATCAAATATGTATCAGAACCAAGGGGTAAGTTGATTTAGTACGTTGTTAAGGGTAGGGTTCTATTGTCAAAAAGTTTTCATTAAAAATTTCTCTCCCTTTTGTTAGTCACATAACTTTAAATTATTTAACTTCTCTGAAATCTAGTTTGTTGCTCTGAAGCAACAAAAATGCTGAAAGTGAGGGAAATAGTAGCACCTTGCTTATGAGGTTACTGTGTGAGCTGAGAGAATTCAAGTTAATTATCACTAAGTAAAGATTACCTTTGTCCATTGCTACTGAAAAGCTAAAAGAATAAATGACAAATAATCACCATCCTCAGGGAGCTTATAAAAGCATTATAAAAGAGGTATGTTTTTTTTAAATAAAAATAAATAGTTAAATCTGTGGAATTTAGGCAAAGTGATACAATTTTTAGTAGGATTCAGTTTCAAAATTCTTTATTTTTAATGTTTATTTTATTTTGGAGAGAGACACAGAGCATGCGTTGGAGAGGGGCAGAGAGAGAGGTAGACACAGAATGCAATGCAGGCTCCAGTCTCTGAGCTGTCCACACAGAGCCCGAACATGGGACTCGAACCTAAAAACCGTGAGATCGTGACCTGAGCCAAAGTCAGATGCTTAACCAACTGAGCCACCCAGGCACCCCCAGATTCCAAATTCTTATTAGAGTTATGAAATATACAATGAATACATACATGTAACATCATACCTCAATGTATGCTATTATCAGTCTGTCCCTTACAACACTTTCAAATGTTTTTGGCTCTGGTAAAGTTTGAAAAAAGGAAAGATTAGTATTCAAAGTATAAAATATAATTATCTCCATGGGAAATTTTCTTGTATACTGAAGTTAATGTTCTTTTATTATAAAAACATGGAGTTATTTTATTACCATAGGTCTTCTGTATCTTTATTTTAGATTTCATCAAAAATACATAAGACAGGGGCGCTTGGGTGGTGCAGTCGGTTAAGCGTCCGACTTCAGCCGGGTTACGATCTCGCGGTCCGTGAGTTCGAGCCCCACGTCAGGCTCTGGGCTGATGGCTCAGAGCCTGGAGCCTGTTTCCAATTCTGTGTCTCCCTCTCTCTCTGCCCCTCCCCCGTTCATGCTCTGTCTCTCTCTGTCCCAAAAATAAATAAATGTTGAAAAAAATTTTAATAAAAAAATACATAAGACAGGGTTAATTTCTTCTTCTTCCAAGTATGAATGGTAATAAAACTTAAATACTTTGAAGTCAAAGAATATTCATACTAAAAGTTTTTTTAAATACATAATTGTATGCCTAAGTTACTATTAGAATGGCTGCTTATCACAACTAGTATGATTTTTTTATTAAGGATGAAATTTTATTGCATGAATATTATTCCAGTATAGTTATTTCACTTTACAACCTATCTTGAAATTTCACACATCTCTCTGGATTTTGAAAAAAAAAATTCTTATATATCAAGAACATTACACAATTCAGGGCTATTGGGTGCTAGTTTTCTCCTATCTCTCCTTCCTGGGAACAGAGGGAACAACACGGTAGAGTCCTTGCTTCAGCTAATATGGTCACTTTAACTTAATGAATACCACCTGGAGAAAGAGAAACCTGAACATTTCCATACATCTGGGCACAAATAACACGTTGCTACAAAACTGATTAATAATTGTATTTAGGAGGCCACAATTAGCTGTATTTATACCTTGGTACCAATGGGACAGTAGAAAATGAATATTTATTATCCCACCCTTGCTTTAATTTGAAAAGGCTGCTAACTAATCTTATAACCTGTGTATTTGTGGAAAGGTTAATGTAAAAAATGGATGCTTTTCATTTTCTGTAGTACAAGGTAAACAAGCACACTAGATGATTAAAAACAGGTCTTAAATCCTATTTTTATTTGTATAACTTTTAAAATATTATTTATTTTGAGAGAGAGCACACACACACACGTTGGGGATGAGCAAAGAGAAAGAGAGAGAAAGAATCCCAAGGAGGCTCTGCACTGTTAGCATTGAGCCTGACATGGGGCTCAATCCCATGAACCATGCGGTCATGACCTGGACCAAAACCAAGAGTTGGACACTTGGCTGACTGAGCCACATAGATGCCCCTGTATACACATATTTTTAAACATTTGTTTATTTTGAGAGAGTGAGTATGTGCATGCACATACACGCAAGCGGGTAGGGGCTGAAAGAGCAGGAGAGAGAGAATCCCAACCAAGCAGGCTCCATTCACAACACAGAGTCTGACACAAGGCTTTATCTCACAACCATGAGATCATGACCTGAGCCGAAATCAAGAGTCAGACGCTCAACCGACTGAGCCATCCAGGCACCCATTTGTATATTTTCAGTAAAAAAAGTAATGTTTTTATGGTGAAAAGAGTCAATGTGTTTCCTGTTAAGATCTACATAGCCTTGAGACTATTTTCAACCTTAAGTAAACTTTTAGAAATACAATTGTATGTGTTTTTTATTTATTTATTTATTTTGTAATTCTATTCAAGTCTAAATAAAGTGTGGATACCTTGCTTTAAACAATTCATCCATACCAGAGTCCTTGGGAGAAAACTTGATTTTACACATTTAACAAAATAGAGAAATGATAAGAGGATTCTCTTTCAAGTTCTATAGGTGAAATTTTAAAGGGCAATTTAAAACAGTCTTATTCACTAACCTTTTTTCTAAAGAGAACAATTATAATCAAAACAATTTTTTTCTCTACCAACTATGAAATCTCAGAATATTTTCTCTTTCCTTACCTCTTTTCCTCCTTCCCCTTTCTCTTCCTCCCTTTTACATGCACATATAAAACCAAAACCTCAAGCTGTATAACTGTAATGTAAATAATGGTAAATATGGATAATGGACAGACAAGAATGTCTTTTATTTTTCTAATTCCTCAATTTTTCTCTATTCATATTTCTTTTAGTATGATTAGAATAGCATTTAGTGAGGTCACACGTTATGTAAATATAGTCATGTTTTATATGTACTACCAATACTTCTCAAAATTTAATGCATATACGTATCATCTGGGGATTTTGTAAAATTTCAAATTCTGATTCAGCAGATCTGTAGAGAGATCATGCTAACAAGCTCCCAGTGCTATTGATGAGGGAGCATAGGCAAGCTGACAGGCCACAACCCCCATCCTTCCACCCTCAGGTGTGATATGTGTGCTATTCCTAGGGCACCCAAGGCTGCCCAAGAACAAAAGAAAAGGGAAAACAAAGGGTTAACTGACAGAGATCATAGTCCTGCAGGATCTGAGTCTCCATTTTTTTTTACAAATATTTTAGTAAATCACAAGAAAAAGGCAATCTTATCAATAGTGTTATCTCCAGAAACCTAAAGACTCCTTGTCATGGACCCCCAACATCACCTTCCGTGGGATGATGTGGGAAACAAAGGCAGAAGGAAATGGCCGATAGAACTAAATTTCCTTATAACCTGCAGCCCACTGACAAACCCTTGAAGCAGGCAGAATAAAATGTTTCTCCAGGAACTCACTACTGTCTCAATGCTAATGCTTTGCTAGAGGGAAAACAACCTTAGCTTGACAATAGCTAGGCCTCCAATAACCTGTGAGTCTTCTTTAGCCTATGAAAATCTCATTAGAAACTTCTGTGGGACATAACCGTCCCCAACTCCAGAGTATGTAACCAGTCTCTCCTCATGGCCCCAGGGCAGCTCTTTCTGCCCACAGGTCCTGTCCCTGTGCTATAATAAAATCACTTTTTTTGCACCAAAAACATCTTCAAGAATTCTTCCTTGGTCTTTGGCTCTGGGCCCCACTACCACTCTAAAAACCTTAGCACTGTGGTCTAAGGATTGTGTTCAAACAGAAAAGAAGTAAACCATTTACTCCTCCCAATATCCCTCAGAGTAGGCACAGCTAACATTTCTGTCTCACAGGATCCTCAAGCCAAATAGTTTAAGCAATTTTCCCAAAAGGGTAAAAAAAAATTATATAAAATAGAAAGTTAAGAAGTGTAATGTGTGTATATCTTTAGGCTCCCACACTTTTTATCCCAACACTATACTGCCTGACAGTTAATTAAAGCAAACTATTGACATGTATGTTCACATGGGTAAATTAAAGTGAGAGAGGGAATCTGGGAGAGAGGAGCAAAGGGGAAGAGGCAGAGGTGAGCTAGAAAGGAAGAGAGATGAGGGAACAGGAAAGGCAAAACAGAAGACCAAGTTTATGATAAAACATGTGTGCTAGTTATATCCTTTCCACTTTAAGAATCAAAATCTGCAGTACAATCACTTGATAATTACATGTAGCAATATTTGCTTGGTAATCTCGGAAAGTCAATGCCTAGTAAACTGAATTTGTCTCATTTAATTAGGTTTGTCCTACTCCCACTCAGGTATTATTGATTGACTATCACTATGGACTGTTAGAATTTATTTGAGCTCAAGTTAAAGAAAGACACCTAGAATAATTTGATCACATTTAAGGGAATTTTAAGCCTATAGTGAGTTTGGTTCACCATCTTTAAAGTTGTTTTTACAGAGGAACACCTGGGTGGCTCAGTCAGTTTAAGCATCCAATTCTTTCCGGTCAGGTTGTGATCCCAGGGTTGTGAGATTGAGCCCTGTGTTGGGCTCCATGCTGAGTGTGGGGCCTGCTTAGGATTCTCTCTTTCTCTCTCTCTCTTTACTTCCCTGTCTCTGTCTCTCTCTCTCTCTCTCTCTCTCTCCCCCCCCCCCATCTGTCCCTTCCCCCTCACTAGCATGCACACTCTAAAACAAAAAATATAGGGCATCTGGGTGGCTCAGTTGGTTGAGCATCCCACTTTTGATTTCAGCTCAGGTCATGATCATAGGATTGTGAGAGCAAGTGCTGCATTGGGTTCCTCACTGAGGGTAGAGCCTGCCTGGACTTCTCTCTCTTCTCTGTCCCTCCCCAGCTCTCTCTCTCAAAATAAGTAAAATAAAATATAAAATAGTTATTTTTAGAGATAATACTCCTTTACTTTTTATTATAATCATTTCTTCTTCATTAACGTCAAAGACTCAATTTGATATTGATGTTGTGAATACAAAGTTACACATCAAATCTGTTAAAAATCACACAAAAGATTGGGATGATATAGGAGTATTAGAGCTTTTAATATAGTCATTGAGTGCTTTCTATGTGACAGTAACTATTATAAATGCATGCTGGGTACAGAGTGGTAAAAGAAAAAGACATAATAAACTTTTGCCTAATGATGCTTATACTCTAGTAGGAGAATGAACAATTAACGAGTAGATAATAAAATGTCAGGTAATGATAAGCACCAAGAAGAAAAAATAAAGCTACAAGGGTAAAAGATAATGGGAGAGAAGATACTATTTTAAACAGGGTACTCAGGGAAGGCTCTTGTGAAAGTGGGTATTAGAACAGAAGCCTGAATGAAGTGAGAGAGGAAGCCAGATACATATCTAAAGAAACATCATTCTGTGTTTAGTCATGCAAGCTGAAGAAACGTACACAGGAAAGAACTTTCTGTTTGTGAAGAACATCAAGATAGTCAGCATGGCTAGAAGTGGTGCAAGAAGACAGAGAGGAGATAAGGTAACATAGGTGGCTGAAATAAACATTAAATGGAAGAGTTTCATTCAGTTGAGGAGTAATATAATCTACACTAATTCCAGACTCTGCTTTGGGAGAAATCCATGAAAGCAGCATACTCCTCCCCAATCACCCACCCCCAATCAACCACATATTGCTACATGAGTGTGAGGGCAGAATAAGGAGAGAGATTAATCAGATAGGGTTAAGAATTTTGTCAGAAGTATTTCAATACATAATATATACATGTTTGCATACAAATACACACACACACACACACACACACACACACACACTTTGCCAATATAAGTGCTTATTTCTAGAGATATGCTGTTAGAAATTGCTATATTTTTACCCAAATGCAAATTTGGTTTGGATTTTTTTTTAATCATTGAGCATTGTCTATGTATCAGGAATAGTTCTTAGTGCTGGCGATACACCAATAAGCAAAAAAAAAAAAAAATTGCCTTTATATCTGTTTACATTTTAACAAAACTAAATGATGTACACACATGAATACTAATAAGAAATACTGCAGAAAATAACATAGATGTTAAATATTTAAAATAATATGTTATCTAAGGAAAGAAATGAGAACAAGATGAAGGAAATATTCAACACATAGATGAAACTTTAAGAATTGCTACGTTGGGGCGCCTGGGTGGCTCAGTAGCTTAAGCGTCCAACTTCAGCTCAGGTCATGATCTCACGGTCCGTGAGTTCGAGCCCCGCGTCAGGCTCTGGGCTGATAGCTCAGAGCCTGGAGCTTGCTTCCAATTCTGTGTCTCCCTCTCTCTCTGCCCCTCCCCCGTTCATGCTCTGTCTCTCTCTGTCTCAAAAATAAATAAACATTAAAAAAAATTAATAAAAAAAAGAATTGCTATGTTAAAAATAGAAAAATTGGTTAAATAGGACAGAATTAAAAGTACTTGACAAAAGGAAATAAGGATTAAAGGAAATAATGTGAAGAGTAGAAGTTAATCTTGAAAGTTCATATGTCTGTTACTTCTTAACTTCACTTTTTCTCTCTCTCGTGCTAATTCTCCAATTCCATTCTAGTACACCATCAGTGCTGGGGGCCAAATCACTCTATCATTTCCTTAAAAAGTCCCACTAATGTGTTTCTTTGTGTGTAATAACCATGTCCCTAAAGCAAAGGCAAGATTGTCTACTTAGAAAACCTTCATATTTGTCATGTCATCTGCAAACAAAGACATTTAGGTCTATCTTCTTAATCTGTATATTTTTATCTCCTTTTCCCTTACTGAATTATCAAGAACTTCCAGTGTGATATTGAAAAGGAATAGTTAGGGGAGACTTCTTTGTACTTTACATGATCTTAGTAGCTTAGGAGCTTTGAGTTTCTCCCCACTTTAAGTATGATGTTAGCTGTAAGGTTTTTTTTTGTAGATAGTCTTATCAAGCTGAGTGGGTCCCCTCTTTTCCTAGTTTTATGAAAATTTTTATCATGTGTGGGTGTTGGGTTTTATAAAATTATTTTTCTGCATCTATTAATATAATCCTGTAACTGTTTTTTAGTCTGTTGATAACACTGATTTTCAAATGTTTAATTAGTCATGTGTACCTGGGATAAATCCCACTTGTTCTTGGACATATAATTCTTTTATGAATTACTGGATTTGATTTACTAATATTTTATTGAGGATTTTTTGCTTTTATGGTCATGAGAAATACTGGTCTGTAATTTTCTTGTAGTGTCTTTGTCTGGTTTTGGTGTTTAGGGTAATGTTAGCCTTATAAAATGAGCTAGGTATTCCCTCTGCTTCTGTCTTCTGAAAGATTATGGAGAATATGTATAATTTCTTTACATTTGGTTGAATTCACCAGTGAACCCATTTGGGCTTGGGGTTTTCTGGCTTGGAAGGTTATTAATTATTTATTCCATTTCTTTAATATAAGATTTTTCAGATAATCTATTTGAGTTTTAGCAAATTGTGTCTTTCAAGGTAGTAGTCTATTTCATCTAGGTTATCAAATTTGTGGTCATAGAGTTGTTCATAATATTTCTTTCTTATCCTTTTGGTTTCCATAGGATCTGTAGTGATTCTTCTATTTCTGATATTAATTTATGCCTTTTATGCTTTAACTTTTACTTAGCCTGGCTAGAGACTCATTGATTTTATTGATCTAAAATAACAAGATTTTTGCTTTATTTTCTGTATTTCCTATCTTTAATTTCACTGATTTCTGTACTAAGTTCATCTCTTTACTTTCAATTTAGTTTGCTTTTCTTTTACTAATTTCCTAAGGTGAAAACTTATGATTGATTTTCCATTTTTCCTTCTTTCCTAATATAAGCATTAGATGCTACAAATTTGTCTGAGCATTGCTTTCATTACATCTCATAAACGGATAAATTTTTTGAAATAAATTAAAATGAAAACACAGTTAAATTTCTCTGGAGATTTCTTCTTTCGTCCATGTGTTATTTAGAAGCATGTTGTGTCATCTCCATGTATTTGGGGATTTTTCCAGTTACTTCTATTGATTTCTAGTTTAATCCTATTATGGTCTAGGAGCAGACATCCTAGGATTTCTAGTTCTTTGAATGTGTTCAAGTATGTTTTATGAATTAGAATGTGGTATCTCTTGGTGAATGTTCCATGAATGCTTGAAGAATGGGTTTTCTGCTGTTGTTGGGTGAAGTAGAGTCTACAGATATAAATTATATTTAATTGTTGATATTCTTACTGATTTTCCGCTGAATCTGTTTCTGAGAGAGGGGTGCTGCAATCTCCAACTGTGAAAATGGCATCTTCTATTTCTTCTCACAATTCTATCAGTATTTCCTTCATATAGTTTGATTTCTGTTGCTAGACACACATAGGTTAAAAATTGCTGTCTTGGGGCGCCTGGGTGGCGCAGTCGGTTAAGTGTCTGACTTCAGCCAGGTCACGATCTCGTGGTCCGTGAGTTCGAGCCCCGCGTCAGGCTCTGGGCTGATGGCCCAGAGCCTGGAGCCTGTTTCCGATTCTGTGTCTCCCTCTCTCTCTGCCCCTCCCCCGTTCATGCTCTGTCTCTCTCTGTCCCAAAAATAAATAAACGTTGAAAAAAAAATTAAAAAAAAATTGCTGTCTTTTAGGAAGGGCCTCTGGGTGGCTCAGTCGGTTAAGTGACTGACTCTTGATTTCAGTTCTGGTCATGATCTCACACATAAGGATTCACACTGATAGAGCAGGGCCTGCTTGGCATTCTCTCTCTCTGCCCCTCCCCCAACTCACATTCACTCACTGTCTCAAAATAAATAAATAAACACTGAAAGCAAAAAGAACTGTTATGTCTTTTTGAAGAATTGACCCTTTTGTCATAATACCTTTCTTTGATAGCTTGTCTTACTTTGAATTCAGTTCTGTGTGAAGATACAGCTACTCTTGCCTTTTTTTTTTTTCTTTGATCAGTGTTAGAAAGTAAATTCATGGAGAAAATTAAGCTATCTATGTGTGTCTTTGTATTTTAAAGTGGATTTCTTATAGACAACTTACAATTGGGTCTTCTTTTTTTATCTACTCTGACAATCTTTGTCTTTTAATTGGTACATCTAGACCATTGCATCAAAAGTAATTGATACAGTTGGATTAACATCTACCATATTTATTACTGTTTTCTATGTGTTGCCCTTGTTTTTATTTTTTCCTCTACTCCTTCTGTGGTTTTAACTGAGCATTTTGTATGATTCCATTTTGTCTGGTTTCTCAGCATATCAGTTAAGTATATATATATTTTTTACTTTTACTGATTACCCTAAAGTTTACAACATATAAGTAACTTATACGTACTTTTAAATAACACTGTACCACTTATTAGGCAGTGTGAGTACCTTCTAACAGAATAATCCTAATTCCTTCCCTTAACTTCTTGCATCATTGCTGCATTTAAATATAAGCATACACCATGTATACACGCACATAAGATATATACATAAATATACATAATCAAATACATTGTTGCAGTTATTTTGAAGGAACCATTTTCCTTTTCTATTAGGTGAATTAAGAGTAAGAAAACTAAAAGTTATTTTACTTTCACTTATTCCATCTTTGATGTTCTTCCTTCCTTTATGTAGATCTGTTTCTGATCTATGTATTTTTTCTCAATCTAAAATACTTTCAATATTTCTTTTAAGACACCAAAAGCAATGAAGTCCCTCAATTTTTATTTGCTGTAAAAATCTTTATTTCTTTCACTTTGAAGGATAATTTTGCAGTGTACAGAATTCTAGGTTGGTGATGTTTTACTCTCAACATTTTAAATATTTCATTCCATTCTTTTCATGCTTGCAAGTTTCCTGAAGAAAGGTTGGATGTACTTCTTCTCTGTTCCTCTATAGGTAAGGCACTTTCACCTTTTCACTTCTTTTAGGATTTTTTTATGTTTGATTATCTGTGGTTTGAAGATAATATGCCTATGTGTAGTTTGTTTGGAATTTCTCCTGCTTGGTGCTCTGAGCTTCCTGGATCTGTGATTGGTGTTTGAGTATAATTAGGGGAAATTCTCAGGCATTATTGTTTCAAATAGGTCTTCTGTGTTTTTTTTTTTTTTTCTTCTCTTTATGGTATTCCCATTACATGTGTGTTAAACCTTTTATAGTTGTCCCACAGTCCTGGAATACTGTGTTCTTTCCCCCCCAGCCCCCCACAAGTCTTTGCCTTTTTCATTTTAGTTTACAGATTTTATTGATATATCCTCTATTTCATAGATTCTTTCTTCAGTGTTCAGTATACTGATGAACCTATTAAAGGCATTCTTCATTCCTGTTTTAATGTTCATCTCTAGCATTTCTTGTTTCTTAGGATTTCCATCTCTTACATTGCCCATCTGTATTTTCATGCTGCCTAATTTATCCCCAGAGCCCTTAGCATATTAATCATAGTTTTAAATTTCTGGTCTGAAAAATCCAAAATCCTTTCCATTTCCAGTTCTGATGCTTGCTTTGTGGTTTTCTGTTTTAGAATGGCTTGTACTTTTTTTCTTAATAGCTGGATTATGTAAAAGGAATTGTTGTAAATAAGCCTTTAACAATGTGTTGGTGAGCTGTGGGGAGAAGCAATATGTCCTGTATGTCCTATGAATAGCTTAGTCTTTTACTGAGCCTATGGACTATGAACCTCAAAGTTTCTTACCCCCCACAACCCTCTGACCTTAGGTAGGTAATATGGCTAGAATGGTCTAGTGTTGGTTATTTCCTTCCCCAGATCAGTGAGGCTCTAATGACATCTTAACGGGTTAGGTTCTAGTTAATTTAGTTAAACTCTTGAGGCAGATCTTGTCAAGAAAACAGAGTTCTTTGGTATATTTCAAAAATGTTGTTCTCTATTCCTCCAACTAAAAGCCTAAGGGTATTTTTCTTTTATAGTATGGGAATCTGGTTGAGCTCCTGGTGGTAAATCTCACAATAATGTGGACCCTTTATGACTGGGTCCCCATGGAGTTCTGAACTCTCACTGTTGTCTCATCTGAGCCTCCAGCAATCTATCAATACCAGTTCAGGTTTTCCTACCCCAGCACTGGTTGATTCCCTGGGTGATTTCCAATCATGAGTCTCTGCTCTGGTAAGCCAGATTCCCTGTACAACCCTGGGTACAGTGGTTTGCCCTATGACTCACTTCTCTTATGGATCTAAGAAGAGTTGGTTTTTCAACTTATTTGGAGAGAGTGACAATTTCCAAGATCCTTACGTAGACAAGCCCAAATCAGAAGTTATCATTCTTTCAAGTAGTTACCTTGTTTGAAAACTCAACCTAAGAGAAGTTGGCTTAATGCAAGCTCAATTTAAGAAATAACTGCAGTCAAAAGCTCTCCCACAGATATACCTGCTAAATGAGAGGGCTTAGATTTTACTCTCAACCAACAGGATTATGAAAAGGTCCTCTCACTGATTTAGGCCTCTGTTTTCCCCATCTGTAACACGAGGATAATGCTAATATTTACCTCAATAGGTAGCTATGAATCTTATTAATGAAGACAAAAATGACAAAAGAAAGGATATGTGAAAAGTTGCCAAGAGAACAGATCATAAAAGTTCTCATCTCACACACACACATGCACACACACACACAGTACTATATCAAGGCAGTATATATTTTTTAAAGTATACATTTGCAAAGATCATGAGCTGAAATATATTTTAAAATAAAATATCAGGAGCTCAAAGATATCCTCAAGGACAAGATTTCTTTCTCTGTTCTGCCATCCTCAGTATGAGCTTCAAAGTCTGGCTCCCCTTGGTGTTGGGATGGCTGCCCATGGCAAGCAGGACCATATGTTGTCCTATACACATCCAGTAGTGGGGGTTGGGGAAAGTGGGGGAAAGGGGAAGAAATGGAGAGAGAGATAGTTGAAAAGGACTGCAAATAGAGCTATAAGGCAGGCAGACTACTCTATGTAAGTAATTGTTTATCTCCAGTATTTGTCAAGCAAAAAGTTCACTACTTGTCAGTGATCCCACAGAAGATCTATCCAACATGTGGAGAAGGGAAGACGGGACATTTGGATACAATGGCCAAATAATTTATCATTCACATTGGGAAAAGTGAAGAAGGGTAAATGGGAGCACAATAATAATTATGATGGGCAGTGATCGTAAGTCTGGACTGCCTCAAGCAAAGTCCTTCGTAGGACATGGAAATTAAGACATGGCAATACATAGAAACATTATTTTCAGAACGTTTTAGTTAGCTTTTATGGAGACTAGATACAACACGATTTTTTTTTTCTCTAATGGATACACAAGTCATAACTTTGGCAGCAAAAATTTAAGTTCAAAGGTCAAGTCAGATAAAATAAATCTAAAGACCAACTTTGGACCTGTCTTTGATGTCATTACAGAAGACTGAAAAACTGATACTGGAAAGTAACATAATTAAATCAGAAATATAACAATGTTGGGACTCCTGGGTGGCTCAGTTGGTTAAGTGTCTGACTTCAACCCAGGTCATGATCTCACTGCTCGTGGGTTTCAGCTCCACATCAGGCTGTGTGCTGACAGCTCAGAGCCTGGAGCCTGCTTCAAATTCTGTGTCTTCCTCTCTCTCTGCCCTCCCCCATTTGTACTCTGTCTCTGTCTAGCTCTCAAAACTAAAACATTAAAAAAAAACCCTAAATAGAAATATAGCAATGTTGAAAAAAATTAAAACCTAGCTAAAATGCCATATTAAAAAATTGCAAAGCATATCCAAAATTAAAGGTTAAAATTAGCATAGTTGTAGATGATTCTTCTAAACATGTAGGCGGGAAAAATCAAATCTCGGTAACTAAGAAACAAGTGTGTAAGAGTGCCGACAACTGACTTCATCTTTGGCCCTCCATCTTGTTCATGCCACTAATAATCTGCTTCAGCTATGTGTTCCAGGCCCCTTGGAGGTTAAAATATGCTCTTACTGGAATAAGGCTTGTTCTGATCTTCCCTAAAATGGTACACAGAAGGTGCCACTTCAGATAACCAGTAGAGATGATTGGTACTCAGATGGTACCACTTTAGAGAACTACACTTTCATTACCACAATGCCCCTTCACTCTAGAAAAGCTGTGGGCTAAGCCCTGGACACGAACTGAGAATACCTGTGTCATGCCTGGATCATCTGTCCACCCAATTGCTGCCATCAGTAAATTTCCCTAAATAAAACTGTAAATGGTATGCAGTGTCTTGCTTTGTTTTTCAGTCTCAAAGGGCCTTCTCAGTCTGGAGGATTCTTTACTGTCTGTCCTCCACCTTCTAACACAAGTATAATTTATATACAGTACACAATAGAGGGACTAAGAAAACAAAAAAAAATGCTAAGAATCAGGAGGTTCTAATTGCTTAAGATAAATTTTTACTTTATGCTGTCAGCTAGAAAGAG
This sequence comes from Felis catus, assembly GCF_018350175.1. Classification (NCBI taxonomy): domain Eukaryota; kingdom Metazoa; phylum Chordata; class Mammalia; order Carnivora; family Felidae; genus Felis; species Felis catus. The sequence goes on from NC_058374.1 coordinate 106,466,003, forward strand.
CTACAGGCTACCTAATTTCTTCTTGATTAATTGGCCTCAGGAAGTAATCCTACTTATTGTTCTCATTATATGTTAAGAAGAAGCAGGCTTGTGAGGAAGAGATTCCTTTAGTCTAAGTCCCAGAGCAGTGCTAAATTCAAGGAAACACCTACCAGGAATGCATATCCTATTAAAGCTATTCTAAAATACTTAAGGGCAGGGCAGAGCAGAGGCAGAAATGAAAAGATATCAAAAAGAAGAATACATTAAAAACATCTTTTATATGTCTATCCTTTTCATTTTAATCATAAAATGGTAGGATCAAAAATCAAGGCCTTTTTTCTCATTTTTTCAACCTGAGTAGCAGTCAAGAGAAGGTTTAATCTTTTTATTCTTAGGTGTTCTAAATTTAAATCATTTTAAAATCTTCCACTTCTTTGAAAAATGTTTATTTGCTTCTGTGGAAAATGTGGCAGTACATGTGAGAACAGTACCAATAAAACAATTATAAAATAGTTAAAACAATGATTTCTTTTAAAATTATAGGATCTGAAACACATTTTTTTAATGTTTATTTATTTTTGAGGGAGATAGAGACCGAGTACAAGCGAGGGAGGGGCAGAGAGAGAGAGAGGGAGATGCAGAATCTGAAGCTGGCTCCAGGCTTTGAGCTGTCAGCAGAGAGGCTGACGCGGGGCTCGAACTCACGAATCGTGAGGTCATGACCTGAGCCAAAGTCGGACACTCAACCGACTGAGCCACCCAGGCGCCCCTGAAACACATAATATTTATCGCAAGCATTTGCAACAACCTAGAGATTATGCAAAATACTGGTAATATTCTAAAGTAAGTTCCAGTCTCATATTCTGCACAGACTCAGACTCAGTGGGTTCCTTTTTTAAAAAGGCTCATATCAACCAAATAACCGGTCTGTCTCACTTCTGTTTACTTTTATAAGCACAGGGGAATTCTATACCCCTAACTTCTTATTCAGGAAATTCTAGTGATTTTTCATAAAACCCCCAATTTCAATTTACATGTCTGACATTTCTCCTGGCTGCTTGATTTTCTTATATCTTAAATGAAGCTAAGGACATTGGGCTTTGGCTTACAAGGTCAACTGCAAATTCTCACTCTGTCTCTTCTGGAGCAATGACTACAGAATGCAGTAGTGGTGCACCTTAACCTGCATAGTAACTGACATCATGGTCATGACATTACTCTCTTCTCAGTGCCTTCACTAACCTAATGCCAGTCATTTGGTCTTTGTGTTTTGGAGATGGGAGAACTACTAATCAATATTTCTGTGAAGAAAAAAATAAAATAAAATTGGCAGGTGCACGTAGGAATCTGCAGCTCTTAATTCCTACATCATAAAGTTGAAAACAAGCATCTCAGAATGTAATGTTTTTAAACTCTTCATTCCACACTGTCAAATTCTGGTCTCAACAGTGAAAGTGGATCTGTACAAAAGTAGTAGAGGTAGTTATTTGCCCCCTTAATTGGCAGCATCATGAAGAGTAACACTCTACCAAGTATATTGGGGCTTCTATTCATTCATTCATTCATTCGTTCGTTCAAGTATTAATTCAACACACATGATGCACAAGCATAATAAAAATATGCAACGGGCATTAGACCAGGCCCTGAGAGGAGGCCACTCTACTACCTTCGTGAAGATTACAGTCTGGTGAGATACAGGATGTTAAACAGTTATGTAAATAGTTACCTTATTATAATCTGTCTAAATGAAAAACAATGAATGATTATACAAAAAGTACCCCCAAGGAAGTGACTTTTAAAGTGCAATGTGGAGGATAAGGCAATACAAACCAAATGGAGAGAGTGGAATGTAGAGAAGCCTAGCAAAGATTCCAAGATGTGACCTGCATAGTGAAGTAAAGAAACATATCAAAGGTCAGGGTGGCAATTTTTAGGCTGATGTTGGTAGTCACATACCCCTATTGCTTCCATTATGTTTCTGCAAGTTACAGGTTTTTAAGGGAAAAGTGTTATGTCTTAATACCTTTAATTGCACATTTTTTCCTGTATTGAACAAGATGCCCATAGTTTCATCTTGCACCTCTCTGCAATTTATGTAACCAATTCTGACTCCTGAGCTATGAAGAGAATGAATTAGATGAATATAAGATGTTGCATCTTCCCATTACAAAGGCAGAATCTTTCATTTCCCCCAAGTTGGGCTGCTTCCTTCCAGAGCATATGTATGTTAACAAAAACTTTGGAGAGGGCCTTTCTAGTTCTAAAACACTAGATTACATATGCACCCATATTTCAGTTGGTATGGTCATTTATTTGCAAAATAATTATTCTCAAAATAATAATAATAAATTATATTCATAATTTATAGATGAATATATAGATTATATAATTTACAATTATATATTAATTTCATTCTCAAAATGATTCTCAAACATTTCAGTAACTATTTCTTATAAAATATGTTGCATGTTACTCAAATTGGACATAGCTGAATTTTAAGATCAAGAGAAAGCAGATTTTCAAGAGATTATAGAGAGAATTTATAATATGGAAATAAATACCACATATCTACAATCCACATGGAAGTTTAATAAAACATATGAAGGGGCCAGAGAGGAGGGTGAAAACTAAAATGTGATAGTGCTTTAATTCATGACTATATTTGCAAGGATTTCAATAATGTTTCAGGGTGAATATTTGAATACCAAATCTATTTGGCAGAGATCTTTCTATAAATCTCATCACTTTCCAGAAGATAAAGATAAGAAAGGTGTTTCTAGGATTTAGAAGCCAGATATTTTGGTATTTCTTATAAATTAATGTTTGATATCTTTTATAAATAGCTTTTGAATCCCTAAAGTAAAATAAAAACACATTTAATTAAACATGCATTTGCTTTACTCCAAATCACCTCAAAGTTTATACATATTCAGAGTTACTTTATCAAATGCCTTCCCCTCCCCCCTCAACAAGCATGTTTCTAAATAATAACTGCTTCCTAGATTATGGACCATAAAGAAAGGCATAACATGTGTAGGATGTTTTATAATTTATGTTCACAGAAAACATCCTTTTTCTTTTCCTATTTCACAAGTCAAAGTACTGTCTCTATTTCTCTTCAGAGCAGAACAAGGTATAATGACTGTTACGTGATTGAAATTTAAAGAAACGAATGCTAACGATAAGATGATATGTAGAAAAGAAATTAGGAGACAAAAATATCAAAAGAAAGGGTAATAAGAAAAAATATATATCAGGATTTCTAATAATTTTTGCTTGTTCAACAACTATTCAGTGCCTACACTGATTTTCTTTGGAAGAGGCACTTATGACATAAGCACAAATAAAATATCAATCTTAACCTCGCGGCTTCCTGCCTGGTCAGAAGATTGTGTGACAAGTTTTTGTAGCACATTTTGAACAGTAGCGTACCTCATGCAGAGCACAAATCTCTCAGTTGTCAATCCATCCCAACAAACATTTCTCCATATAAGAGGCAAAAACTCAGTATGATTTCAAAGGAATCTACAATTTAAAAGTAAATAAAATGTGTTTATTTAAAACTAAAGTCCTCTAAATTATCAAAATATAAAAAAGTATGTTCCTGGGGTCCCTGGGTGATTCAGTAGGTTAAGCATCTGACTTTGGCTCAGGTCATGATCTCGTGGTTTGAGCCCACGTTGAGCTCTGTGCTGACAGCTCAGAGCCTGGAGCCTGCTTCAGATTCTGTGTCTCCCCTTCTCTTGACCCCTCCCATGCTCGTGCTCTGTCTCTGTCTCTCAATAATAAATACACGTTTAAAAAAATGTTTTTAAGGTATGATCCTTACTAACTTAAGGCCTTACAAGTAAAAATCTCAAAATTTGAAATGGAAATCTCAATAAATAAATCTCTATTTCCCTGACTCACTAGAGTAACTAGCCCTCTTCGTGCACTGACACATGCTGATATACCTGCTGGCTTTGAGCAGACACATGGAAGTGGTCCACCAGCCTATCCACAAATTCTGCTGCCTCTAATCGACTTCAATGTGATCAAGTGATTGTTGTGTTTGATCCCCAAACTCTTATATTAGATGAACTTGTTATTTTAACTACATCATGTAATCAAGTACTACATAAGCTGGAAAGAAAAATGTGTTATTTCTATGGTAACTGAAGTGAATGTTCTGGAAAGGTTTAATAGAAAAAAGAAGAGCTAATGTAAAAATTGCTATCTAATTAGGTGTGGGTGAGGTGTGGGTGAGTAAAAGTTTGAAAAAAAATAAAATGTTTACATATAATTCCATGTGCTGTCTTCAGCAGCTCATAGACTAAAACTGAAACAATACAAAAATTAACACGTCCTCTGTTCACAGATGACACACGAATTTGTAAAGAGTCCCATTAAAAACATGTAGTTCTGTGTGCAAATTGTTTTATATTATAAGTTCCTGAGTCCACTGTGAAGAAATCAAAGACGAGTGCATAGTGGGTGTAGTTTACATGCCGAAGAGGACAATTTTTTGATGACAAGAGTGACAGACTCCTATTAAAGCAAACAAAACAAGTTTTGACCTTTAAGAAACACTTTATAAATAAAACGCACACTTTTATATTTTAATGTTAACAAATTTGATAATGAATCCTTTATTCCCTATTTCATTCTTTTCTAAATTGATCATTTTTTATTCTAAAAGCATCAGAGAAGAGTATATTTTAATAGAAATAATGATTTAGTTCTAGACTTTCACACAAAGAGATGGAATATTAAAAGAACACACTACATTTTAAAAGACTGTCTTGGGGCACCTGGTTTGCTCCATTAGTTAAGTGACCAACTCTTGGTTTTGGCTCAGGTCATGATCTCACAGTTCGTGAGTTCAAGCCCAATTTCAGGCTCTACACTGGATTCCCTCTCTCTCCCTCTCTCTCTCTGCCCCTATCTCTCTGTCTCTCTCAAAATAAAGTTTAATAAATAAATAAGAGCTGTCTTGTCTAAAATACATATATCATTGAAGTTTTCAAGATAATTTTAAGGCACAGTTAAAACTGAGTGCCTATTATTCTTTGCACAAGGCAGGAAGATGTGGATCTTAAAACATTGAAGAAAACTTAGTTTCTACCTTGTTCCTGTAGACAAGAACAGATAGAAGGGGGGAGGGTGGGTTGGGAAAATGGAGTAGGGGGATTCCTGAGCCCACTTTGTCCTACAGATGCATCAAAATAACAGCTACATCTATGCAACTAACTTTGAGCATGACCTGAAGACTGGTAGAATAGACCTTCCACAATTAATCTTAGAAAGAAGGCTGCATTGAAAAGGGTAGGAGGGGCAGAGAAACAGTTGGGAACCAAACTTCCAGCGAGACTTACCACAAACAGGAAGGATATCATAAGCATGGAAGTAAGAGAATCAGATGCCACATTGGGCGCCCCTGGCACTGAAGACCTGTACCAGAAATATGAGGGCCCATAATGTCTGGATTTGAAAGCCAATAGGGTTTAACTCCAGGAGAGCCAGAGGGCAGTAAGAAATTAAGTCCCCAGACACAACATAACAATAAGTAACTCAACCCTAGACACAAGTGTACATTTCTTTGGTGTATGCATGGAGGAAGTTTATTGGCTAACCTTAGAATGTGTGTTGGAGGCACAGGGGCCTGCAGATCTCTCCTGGAACAAAAATGCTAGGGGGTGCATTTCTTTCCCTCCCCTAGCCTAGATAGCTAGACACTTATGAGTGCCAGAACTACCACTCTTCATCTACCTTGATGGTACCACATACCCCACCCAAAATTCCCCTGTGAAACTGCCTCATCTATACTGCCTGCCTGGCCAGGCATCCCTCCAAAGCAGCTCCTGTCCTCCCACAACCTGCAGGCAGTCCTGGCAGGGACGAGTGCCACTCCAAAGTGACTCATGTTCTGGGGAGGGGGGAAGAAATCCCCTCACATCAGGGTGCCTGCAGTTCTAGCAGCCTTGCCTCTCAGTTGGCCACACAGGAAGCTGTGCCCTCTGGTACCCACAACTATGGCAGAGAGGTTAACTGCAGGCAGCTAGGCTGACTACTGGCCTTGTCCATCAACTAGTCAAAGATGTCCTCAAACAGGCCTCTCAAAATCTGATGGGTCAAACTCTGACCACTGTGCCCACAACAGGCAAAGTGAGTTATCAAAGCCAGCTAGGCTGAAGCCAATTACAACTTAGCCAGAACAGTAAGGTACATGCATCACACACAGGAGACATCACTTGAGTATCTGGTTTTAGTGACTAAGTGGCACTGTGCTAAAGGGCACCCCAGGACCTCTTCCATACAAAGCCACTACTTTCAAGACCAGGAGACATGGCTGCCTTACCTAAATACATAGAAACGGTTAGACAAAATGAGGAGAAAGAGGAATATGTCCCAAGTGAAAGAACAGGACAAAAGTCTGGGCTAAACGAAACAGAGATACACAATATACCTGATAAAGAATTCAAAAATGGTCCTAAAGATACCCATTGGACTTGAGAGAAGGGTAAATAAACTCAGTGAGGACTTCAAAGGGGGGGGGAAGTAAAGATTTATATAAAAGAACCAGTTAGAGATGAAGTATTCAGTATTTCAGTAACTGAAATAAAAATATACTAGAGGGAATCAACAGAAGCTTAGAGGATTCCAAAGAATGGTCAGTAATCTAGAAGACAAGGTAATGGAAAATAACCAAACTGAACAAAAATTTAATAAAAAATGAGAATAGATTAAGGGAATTCAGTGACATCATCAAGCATAATGACACTCGTATCGTAGGGATACCAGAGGAGGAGAGAGAGAAGAGGTAGCAGAAAACTTACTTAAGAAACAGCCAAAAACTTCCCTAACCTGAGGAAGGTAACATATCCAGGACAGGAAGCACAGAAAGCCCCTAACAAGATGAACCCAAGGAGGTCCGCACCAAGACATGTAATAATTCCAATGGGAAAAAGTCGTGATAAAGAGAATATTAAAAGTGTAAGAGAAATCCCATAAGGCAGTCAGTAGATTTTTCAGTAGAAACTTTGCAGGCCAGGAAGGAGTAACATGATGTATTCAAAGTGCTGAAAGTATAAACAAAAAGCAAAAAAACATACAAGGAAGAATACTTTATCAGCAAGGTTATAATTCAGAATAAGAGAGAGTTCCCCAAGCAAACAAAAGTTAAAGGAATTTATTATCACTAAACCAGCCTTGCAAGGAATGTTAAAGGGAATTATTTGTGTAGAAAGAAAAGACCATACCTAGAACTATGCAAAGTAGAAATTTCATAGATAAAAGCAAACATAGTAAAGGTAGTTTAATCACGTATAAAGCCAGTATGGAGATAAACACACAAAGTAGAAAAATCAATTATATCTACAAACATCAGTCAATGCATACACAAAATAAACAGATGTAGAATATGACATTATATACGTAAGATGTGGAGAAGGAATAAAAATTTAGAGTTTTTAAAATGTTTGAACTTAAGCAACCATCAGTTTAATATAGACTGCTATACATGTGATATATAAATGAACCCAGTAGTAATCACAAATCAACAACCTATAATAGGTACACAAAATAAAGACAAAGGAATCCAAGCATGACATTAAAGAAAGCCATCAAGGGAAGAGAGCAAGAAGAAAAAAAAAAGGAAGAGAAGAAAACTGCAAAAACAAGTAACAAACTGGCAATAAGTACCCAGCTATCAATAATTACTCTAAATGAAGTGGAATAAATGTTCCAATCAAAAGCAATAGGGTGACTGAAGGGATTAAAACACAGGCGCGCGCGCGCGCGCACACACACACACACACACACACAACCTTTTTGTTGCCAACAAGAGTCTCACTTCTGACCTAAAGACACATACCAACTGGAAGTGAAAGGGTGGAAAAACATAACACGCAAATGGAAGAAAAAGGTAAGTTGGACTTTTAATACTTCTATCACACACAATAGGCTTTAAAGGAATGTAGCAAGAGATGAAAAAGAGCTCTATATAGGGATAAAGGGATCAATCCAATAAGAACACATAATTGTAACTATCCATGCACTTAACACAGGAGCACCTAAACACATAAAGCAAGTATTAGCAGACATAAAGGGAAAAATTTAATAGTAAAACAATAACAGCAGAATTTAACACCCATTTACATCAATGGGCAAATCATCCAGACAGAAAAATCAATGAAGAAACAGTGGATTTGAATGACACATTGGACCTGAAAACCTAACAGCAGAGTAAACACTCTAAGTACACATGCAACATTCTCCAGGATAGATCACATAGAGGCCACAACAAGTCTTGATAAATTTAAGACAATTGAAATCATAACAAGTATCTTATCCAATCACCATGGAATGAAATTAGAATTACCAGAAAACAAAATCTTTAAAAAACACAAATGCATGGAGACCAAACAACATGCTACTGAATGAATGGGTCAACTAAAATTAAAGAGGAAATCAAAAAATATGTGGACACAAGTGAGATGGAAATTGGTCCAAAATCCTTGGACACAGCAAAACCATTTCTAAGAGCAAAGTTTATAGCAACATAGGACTACCTCAAGAAGAAAATTCTCAAACAACTGAACTTCACACCTAGAGGAGCTACAAAAACAACAAAGCCCAGAGCTAGTAGAAGGAAGGGAATAATAAAGATTAGACCAGAAATAAGAGACAAAACAAAACAAAACAAAAACAAAAGATCAGTAAAACCAAGAGTTGGTTCTTTGAAAAGATATAAATTGATAAATCTTTACCAGATTATACAAGAAGAAGAATCAAGTAAAATCAGCAAAAGAGGAGAAATAACCACCGATACCACAAAAATACAAATGATAAGAGATTATAAAAAAATTATATGCCAACAAATGGGACAACCTAGAAGAAATGGATAAATTCTGAGAAACAATCTTCTAAAACTGAATAAGAAATACAAAATTTCAACAGACCAATTACTAGTAATAAAATTGATTCAGTCATAAAACTCCCAAATCCCAAGACCAGATGGACTTTGGAATTCTACCAAATATTTGAAGAGTTAATACCTACTCTGAAATTACTCCAAAAAATAGAAAAAGAAGGAAAACTTCCAAATTCATTCTATGAGGCCAATAATACTATGATACCAAAGCCAGACAAAGACATTACAAAAAAAGAAAACTACAGGCTAATGGCTCTCATGAACATAAATTCAAAAATCCTCAACAAAATACTAGCAAATCAAATTCAATAATACATTTAAAAATATCATCCACCACAAATGAGATTTATTCCAGGGATATAACAGTGATTCAATATTTGCAAATCAATCAATGGGATAGATTATGTTAACAAAGATACCACCATATGATCATATCCGTTGATGCATAAAAAGCATTTGACAAAATACAACATTTATTCATGATAAAAACTCTCAAAGTGGGTTGAGAGGGAACATACCTCAACATAACATAATACATAATAACATAAATAGGCCATATATGAAAAACCCACAGCTAATATCATATTCCAAGGTGGTAAGCATTGAGTAATACATAGAATGGAATTACTATGTTGTACACCTAAAAAGTAATATTGTATGTTAATTATACTTCAATTAAAAAAATAGAAAAAAACTGATAGACATGTGAAACAGCTTATTGATAAAATCATCTAGTGCGATTGAAAGTTTCCCACTACTGTAGTATACACAGTGAAAGAGAATTATTAGCATTGATAGCCGCAATTTCAGATTTAGAAGTACAACCCAAGTATAAGCTAGTATTGCCCTCTTGAAATTTACATAGTAGTTACAAAGATATAAAACTACTACATAGTAGGATACACCCTATCTTTCTCACAAACCAGAAATTCTTATTTCACTTGTGTGTATCCTAATCGATTTAATACTAAATTCCTATTCAGATTTCTTAATCTCCACAGCACCTCATCTCCTATAACTGTTGCCTTTAATCTGCTCCACATAAACCTGTATGTTTAATAACACAATAGCGCTCACACGTTAGTTGTCATGAGAATTGCCTGAAGTTGCTTTGAAACACAGACCGCTAAACTCTATCCACCGAGCTTCTGAAAAAGGGGGTCTGACTGGAGCCTATAATTTGTATTTCTAACAAGCTTCCAGGTGATGTTGATGTTGCTGTTTCAGGCACACATGCTCAGAATCACTGAAATATAAACCTTTTCTTTGATTTCCCCCAAATCATTAACACAAAATTTTGTTTGACCTGCTCCATTAGAAATGAGAACAAAAGGAGTATACAATGCATTAGAATGGATAAATTAGTACTGAGTATTAAGCTGTTGGATTCTAATAGATCTGTTGGCCACATGATAAAGAATTTTTCACTAGCTTCTCTTCTCCATGAGATTCAGTTTTCCCGACCCTATCTTGTTAACCTCCTTTTGTTCTCCTTCTTCCCTCTAGTTGTTGGAGCCAACACCAAAATTCTTAACTTTTTATAAAAAGCACCTGAACATTGTTTAGCAATCTCTTTATAAACCATCATGACAGAGATTCAAACTTCTCCTTCAAAATGGCCTTTCAAGCTATTTGGAAGGATGAGGAAAAGCCTCATAAAAATGTTGATCCCAGCTATTTTAACATTTTTCACTTTACATAGATGATGGGCTCAGATTTGCTCATCTTCAGTTGAAATGCAACTCTTATAATTAACAGCTAAGACAGTAGAAAACGAATATCTTCCCCTTCTTTCTTTGGTTACACAACTCCCAGGTGAAAGAGAGAAATGCATTTTTTTTTTGACAGTTATTACAGTGGTGGCACAAACAGGTAGCAGACTGGATTCAACTGGGTCACTATGGGATTCATTAGCACCAACATGTTCATAAAGAGGGGACAGAAATAAAATTGTGCAAAGTCAATTCTGAATATGAATGAGCCAAGGGAAGACTAACCTACCAAATAAGATGAAGAATTCACCACTAAACTGAAGGCTGGGTAGCGAAGGTTATGTGTACAAATACATTAGGACGTTGGAGGAGACATGCGCCCTCAGACTGACTGCATTACTCTTGCAGGATATGAGAAAATTGAAAATTTGATGGAAACAAACCATAATAAGTAAAATAGCATTTTTGTTCTAATTCACGAATATGTAGGTGCATTTGGAGGTTGATTCCAATTATGTTTACAGCAATTTCACTTTCCTACTGAAAATATTTTAAATAATCTTATAGAGAATTTTCAAGTGTTTTAAGTCATACTATAGATCTCTGACCTCATGCCTCTTACCTGTTTCCACCAAGGTTCCTCAGGGGAAGGAGAAAATGGACTCTTACAGGAGTTCTGAAGGTAGCAGCAAGCATGATATTCCTTTAAAATGCCATATTTAGGGAATATAATCCCTAAATTTTCATAGTAAATTAGCACTCTGCCTAATATATATATTATTATGTGTATACATGTGTATGTATATATACATATTACTGAATACCAACTTATACAGGAAAAGATAGACAAGTTTGCTCTTACCTAGAACATCAATCTTGAAATGGTGTTGCATCCAAAGATGTGCCTTCCTTTCAATGTACTGGAAAAACAAGTATTTATTGATCTCTCTCAGAGAATGCCAAATAAATATCCTCGGCATGTCACATAAACAAATTTGCTAAACCAAGTTCTCTTTCACTTTCTGTAGTTGTCCCCAGAATCCTCTTCTCTCCCCCGCCAAAGCATATATTCAATGACGTTAATTACCCAAGGCCATTCATCTGGTTCACAGCTCATAGAAGAGATCAAGCAACGCCCAGCTGCTCTTTCCTTGTAAATAATCCAATTTGCAACACTAATTACAGGGACAATATAATTTTGCGGCTGAACTTGTATCTTATTTATTATTTTTATTCTCTTGCAAATGCAATGAATACATTTGGATTCAAAACTCCTTAATTTTAATCCAGGATGTCCCTCTTACTAGGTGTGTAATTTTGATAAATCTCATAATTTCTAGAAACTTTCTGTTTACTTTTATGTGAAGAGAGAGCTAATGTAACAGGACTCTCAAATTTGCTAATAAATATGACAATGTGTGTAAGGTAAAATACTAAATAAATATGTGATTATTTCTGAATATTATATAGCAATGCAAGGGCAATCACACAAATATGAAAGTATGGAGACATAAATTATCAATGTATTTTCTAAGATAGAAAAGTGCTTAATGGAATTTTGAGTACTGTTTATTATATGTAAACAGAAAAAAGAAACTCTTGACATAATGAATGAGATTAATAATCACATTTGAGTAGTGATGTCTATTCTAACCTGAAAATACATAGGATTTCACCATCTGCAAGGCTTCATAATTTAAAAATATTTATAATCCTCATAGAATTAAATAAGATTAATTGAATATCATAATAACTCAGGCTAGGATATTTTAAAAACATACATTGGGAGTGTCGTTTTTAAAATCAATATAATTCCAACAAACTTCTTCTATTAATGACTGCTGATTCTATTTTACCTACCAGCTTGTTGTGAAGAGCCATTTTTTTCTCAAGCTTTAGCATGTACTGGAATCATCTGGAGATATTGTTGAGCCACAGATCTGCCGGCCCTACTGGGCATTTCTGATTCAATGCATCTGCGCTGAATTTTTAACAAGTTCCCGAGTGCTACTCCTGCTGCTACCCATTTGGGGACAACACTTTGAGGACCACTGATAGGAAGGCTAATGGATCTACAATGATGGAGCAAAGCACAAAGGAATGGCTATCAAATTCTATGAAAAATCTCAGATCAAATCTCAGTACATATGCGCTGTACTTTTAGACATAGATATAGTGTGTGTTGCTTCTTCCTCTCAACAGTACTACATATACATATGTATGTATATATATTTACATATAAATATTGTTTTCCAGAAGTATAGAACCATACTTCTATTACTTTATAGATATAGATATATTAATAATTATTTTCGGGAAGTACAGTTTACTTTCACTATACAACATTCTTTGTGAAATAGGAACCAATTTATAAGCTGCTGAATGGTGTGATAGAAGTTGGGATATAGAGACAACTACTATAAGAAAGAGGTCCCCAAATACATTGGTGGAAATAGACAAGAAGTGTGTGCCTCCCTGCTTTAGAATCTAAATATAGGCAGGCAGGCTCTGGCTTCTGGGCTAGCCAGCTATGCACAAAAAATTGCTTTCATTTCTGTGTCAAGGTTGAATCTGCATTTGTGGTTCTCGAGCCAGAAGAGGAAAAAGTGGAGTCAGAACACACGGCTTGTCTTTAAGTTGAAAATGACCAAGAAATTGTACAAATAACTTCTGTTTTATATCCTGTTGGCAAAAACTTGGTTACGACAGACACACCTGGCTGCAAGAGAGGCTGCGGGTAGAAGGGAAGGGAGAGTCCACGCCTAAAAGGAAACAGGTGAGACCGGATCCTGCCCTTGCAGTTTGACAGTATCGACTACAGGTGGGAGTATACCAGGTGAAATAAAGCTGTTCCAAATTTAGTGGAAATAAAAGGTCTTGAGTAGACTTAATAGATTCTTTAAATAATTTCTGAAGGAGGCTACTTGCCTAAGAGGATTTCAGTATTTTCAATTTAACATTCCAGAGATAAATTAATGGGCCAACTTATTTTTAAAGAAAACAACTTAAGAAACGACAGAGTAAGGGTGCCTGGGTGGTTCAGTTGTTTGAGCATCCAACTCTTGATTTCTGCTCAGGTCATGACCTTGGTGTTGGTGAGTTCAAGTCCTGTGACAGGCTGTGTGCTGACAGCACAGAGCCTGCTTGGGATTCTCTCTCTCTCTCTCTCTCTCTCTCTCTCTCTCTCTCTCTCTCCCTCTCTCTCTCTCTTTCTCTCTCTCTGTCTCTCTCCCTCCCCTGCTCTTTCTCTCTCTCTCAAAATAAATAAACTTAAAAAAAGAAAAGAAAAAAAATGACAGAGTAAGCTTCTTTTCTTTTCCTGGGTGATATGTTTCTGTGTAAGGATATGTGTTTAGGAGGTGAAAGGAAAGAATAGTGTTACTATTGTATAGTATTTTTCATTTCATTTATAACCTAATATAATTTATATGCCTACTAATAAAGAGAAAAAGTTTCTTTTTCTTTTTTTTTTAATGTTTATTTATTTTTGAGACAGAGAGAGAGAGAGAGAGATAGCATGGGGGGGAGGGGCAGCAAGAGAGAGACACAGAAGCCAAAGCAGACTGCAGGCTCTGAGCTGTCAGCACAGAGACACAAGCCGTGAGATCATGACTTAGGCCAAAGTCAGCTGCTTAACCAACTGAGCCACCCAGGTGCCCCTATTGTTCTTTTATTTCATCTTTGATAATTAGAAATTGAGCTTGCAGCAGAATTTTAAAGGCCCCCGTATTTTCTTACTTATTCCATGTTTCAGTGGGTGCTAGGAGACTTAGGTGAAAGCAAGCCTTTTTTGCACGTCTAGCTCTGTCAGGTAAGCAACCGAGTCACCTTCATTTTGCTTAAACAGATGTTCTGCTCAAAAGTTATTTTTATTGCTCTCTCTACTATTTCTTCAGTGTTCTTACTCTTTGTTTTCATTCTTGTCCTTCTGAAAAGATTAAAATTCGAAAGTACAATAAAGAAACTATTGCTAATATGTTTTGCTAAAGCAAGGTAAGGTGGTATTTATAGGCACCCTGGCCTCCTTTCCACTGAGAAAACAAGGAATTATATTAATGGAACAAATGCCTAATATATACAGTCTGTTCTAGAGGGCATTTGAGTGTAAGAGTAGTCATGAATATCTGAGCATATGATTTCTTCTGAAAAAGTCATAGGACATTGATATATCAAAATAATAAACACTTGTCTCAACTGAACTTTTATGACTTTGTGTAACTGCAGGACATAGATCAGCTCTTTCCAGGTGTATAAACTTCCTACTGTGAAATCTGACACTTTATATAGTGCTTTAACACCTATAAAGTCCAGAGGTAGTGACAGTTTTCTGTACTTACGTACAATATTCCATTGGCAAGATTTTGTTCCATGTATGTAAAAGGCTGAGATGAAAGTTGGAATACTAAGGCAAGATTGGATTCGCATTATACTCCGGGTTGTGTCACAGATTGGAAGCAGTGTTGTGATATATATTTTATCACATAAAATGCTGGAGAGCTGACTGCAGCAACTATAATGGCATTGCCCTGCTCTCCATCACTAGCAAAATTCTGGCCAAACACCTTCTGCAGAAACTCAGAAAGCATCATCAACCATTCTCTTTCAAATTATGGTAAAAACTCTAAAGCCCAACCTACAGTGGGTGCTGTGCTCACTTGGGAAAGAAACTCAACGAGGTAAGTGTTACCCTTAGAAAACATAGCTGGCAGAAAATTTATTTTAAAATCTAGATACAGAAGTAGGATGGAGAATGGGACAGCCAGCCAGTTAGAACAAGAAACAGTGCTGATTTGATAATTGTCAAAACATTAGTTACACAGAATTAATTACAGCTTACATTCAAACATATAGCATATCTGTAACAATGATAACTTCTAATTAAGTACCAAGCCAAGGAAGACTTCATTTATCTAATTAATCAACAAACCTCAAGTATATGGTGGGAAAAGGAAATTTACTTAGGAAAGATGATGTGTGAGTGGAGAATACTGTTCACAGGCTATAGAAAGCTTAACTGTCTCTGTCTTTAACATCTTGCCATGTTACAGTAATTCAACATAAAAAAAATCAGGTTTTATCCTAGTTCATTATTTGTGTCCTTTTTAATACCATAAGAAAATAAACCTCACAAAAACAAATCTCTCTTAAGAAGGTTATCTGTAGATTTATATTAGCTTAATATCCCAGTCATTATTTCTCAGTTCCTACCTTGTTAAAACATGATCATTTCTGTTTTATCTAATTCACGTGAGCTTTTCTCCCATATTTGGATCTTTGCCCTCCAACCTTTGACTCTTTCGTATTTCTCTAGATTGCATAGCTGAGCTCTACTCCTCTTTCCCTGTTAATGAACCCCCTGGCCTATGAAATCATATCTGGCATTTACACTTAATATTCATAAAATAACACTTATCTAGACAACAAGGGCATTTCACCAAGTAAAATTACACTTGGAGAGAACTAATTATTCATTTACATCGAACTTTGAAGTTAATTAATATATTAGAAGATAATTTTAAGTGGAAAACATGGCATGGGGAAAAGAGAATGAGAATGGCTATAATAAGACTGGAGGAGAATAAGGGAAATAGCAAAGATTACAACACCAAGATCAGCAAAGAAGAGACCTTCAGTGATCTGTGGTGTAGCAAAGACTGAAACTAATGTCAAAGGATTGCATAAAGTCAGTATATCACCTCTGCACACAATCAATCCAAACAATAAATATTTCTCAATTTACCAGTTCATTGAATTTTTCAGGTCCTAAATAAAACCTAATGTGAACTCAAAGCGGGTTACAACATTATGGAGAACATTGAAGAGTGAATAATAACTGAGGAAATGATAAAAATGATTATATTTGTTTGTATTTGGGCGTGATTGGAGACGAGGGGCTGAGATACTGACAAACTCAAGCGATGCTCATACTAGTGGACAGTGGACCACATTCGAAGAGGGAAGCAATGATGCACACTTCCATTTCCATGATGGCGTCAAGGTGGTATAATGACGTCCACGACTTATTGTGCACTCTGGGTTAAAAGGAGGTAGACATGAACAGAAGTTTGACCAGTATCACTCTGTCTTTAGGGTCAGAGTGCAACGAAGAGAGTACAGAGTGAGGAACAAGGAGACTGCAAGCAGCATTGCAGCCACTTGCTCCGTCTGCTTATGTGAAAGAACAAAGTACAAGATCAAAGCTCAGATGGTATTGAGTTTCTTTCCACATTTTCAATAGTTGGTCATATCTTAACCTTCTGAACTGAATGAAATCACAGGTCAACTCCTTGTCAATCCTGTAGGAGACAACCATCCAATCTTATTTATTCTTCAAGTCCGATTTAGATTACACCCTTGTGGCTGGCCTACATTGATCTTTTCCCTTCTCACATTTTCTAGAGTGCATTGTATGTATCACATATTTAGGTGCCAGATGTTATAAGATCTTTTATTATCTTTCCTTTGCTTCCATCACCTCTACAGGTTGATCATGAACTCCGTAAGGAATAAATCACAGCGTTCTTATTCTAACATCTATTGTTCTAACAGTTCTAACAGCTAATACTGTGCTTGTAGGACCTTCCACTAGATTAGATAGGAATCAATACCCTCTGGTAACCAAGAAACTTGAGTAAGAAACTTCTGGGTTTTTTTTATGTAGTCTTTTTATATTTTTAAATATTTTTATGTAGTCTTTTTAAAATGTATTTTTAATAGTTTCATGGAATAAAAATGATTATTGTTTTCCTACTTGGATTTAAAAGCCCATAAACAGGGATATATAGAAAAAGGATATTTTCATAACAAAGTTTATTTTCTCAGGCAGCAGGGTTAAGTTTATTTCACTTTATATCATTTCATTTAGTCCATTTCCATCTTGCTAAATGTGAACCAAATATACATGGTTGATATCTTATTTTGAATAATTGGTAAATGTCTCTGTTAAACGTTTTAAAATTATACTTGACATAATAATATTGAAAAGGAAGAACTGATATTTTAACAGCAAAAGGAACGATGGTCAGATTCCTTACCAAATTAATTTGATTTTTAAATATTTATTTCATATTCATTAAGTCTCAGTACTTTAAGGAACTCATTCTTTAAAATATTTTAGTAACACAATGACTAATTTGTCAAAAATGCTGATCTAAAGTGTTTATCACCTACATGTTAAGTATGTTTACAAATGTTAGGCTTTCCCTTTAAATTGCTGTACAGCTCTAAAACAAAGGAAAACTGATTATTGGTCAACTTGTTAAACAATTGTCAGTTCTGCCTTACTATAATAAATAAAATAAATAACCCAATCATTTTCAAGCAAGCACTGTATTCCATTTCCTATAGGCATGCAATTCCTAAAGGAATACCAAAAATAGCTAGCATTATCACTGCATTTAGGACAAAAGAGATACTATTCAGCTTCATCATTCACCTCCTAATAGCTTGCACACTACTTTAAAGTACTCTCATACATGCCTAACAGCAGAGTGTGATAGTTCCTGGTTTACATCTCAGGCAGGTTAATAGGTCTTCAGACTTCATTTAGCACCACATTTTCAGACCATCGTAAGTTTTAAACTTACTTCCATGCTGACAGTTTAATGTTCGAATAAGCAAGGAGTTAACTCACTTTTAACTTCTAAACCCTAGGACCTCTCTCTTAGAGCTATAAAATTGACATTTCAGCATGAATATTTTTTTTCATGATGTGTCTTTCAAACTTGCACATGTTACAATGTCTAAAACAGCTGGCCGTGTTTACATTAAAAGCCTTTCAAAATATTTTTTTTTTCTTTAGGATGCCATTTGTGCAGAAAGGAAAATAATCAAATGGACTGTCTTTTTCCCATCCTTCCTTCCCTCTCTTTCTCTCTCCTTCCTTCCTTTCCTCTCATTCTTTCCTTCTGATTTCTCTTTTCTTTCCTTCTCTTTTTTCTTACTTGCTTTCTCCTTTAAAGTACTTCAAAGTAACTTTAGTGATTATTCACAGCAGAGTGAGGAATTCCAGCAGATTAAATCTCCGCTCTGCGTTTAATTCTTGTCAGGATTTCACATGCATATATCAGAAGTGAAATGTTCTACTATATATCATGCTTAACCAACTAGAGGTCAAAGGACTAAATCATTGTATTCATGAAAGTAAAATGTTGTGCTTTCCAATTGCCTTCTCTTTGGGAGGCTCTCACTTCCAATTACCAAAGTGACCTTCAAATTTGATATTGACCACTTTATAGTAAAATTTATTACAATTGTGACATTACAATACAAAATATGAAATGACATGGGCAAAACAGCTTTAAAGATGGTAGTAACATTTTTTTAGACTCTAGTAATTTTGTATTCAATTTTCTGTTTGGTTGTCTTTTTCCTGATTCTTTTTATTGCCTTTATCAAAATATTGTTTACATACCATTTATAAGATTATATCACTATTTAAATGGATAAACTTTTTAGGTTCTTAATAGAGAGTCATGGATATTGAAGGATTCACATGTTTTGTAAAAAGATGTTCTATACAACATATTAATATTTTACATTTTATTAATGTGGGGAGAGGGGCACACTTGTAAATTCCAGGTTAGCTAGTAAAAATATTTTATTTTTTGAATTTTTAATGTTTATTTATTTTTGAGAGAGAGAGAGAGAGAGAGAGAGAGAGAGAGAGAGAGAGAAACAGAGTATGAGCAGGGGAGGGACAGAGAGAGGGAGACACAGAATCTGATGCAGGTTCCAGGCTCTGAGCCATCAGCACAGAGCCCGACATGGGGCTCAAAATCATGAATGGTGAGATCATGACCTGAGCCGAAGTCAGACTCTCAACAGACTGAGCCACCCAGGTGCCCCGACAATAAAATATTACATCAATGTTCCATAGCGTTAATTTGGAACTTTCTAATAATACAATTCCAAGATATCAGTAAGAACTAAAAACTAATAATTATTGCATGCATACTATCTGCTAGAAAGATGAAAATAAATAGTAATTGAGTGTGCTGTAGAACAGAACTTAGGTTTTTCCCAAGTGCTTTAATGTTTACCACTCAGAATAATCCAGGTTATATTAAAGAGAAACGCATCGCAGAGAAATCAGGTAACTGTGTCAAAATCACATAACTAGGAAGGGGGAGAATTTCTAAGTAGTAGTTGACTACTTGTCTTTAAAATATTTCCACTGTTATGTTCTTATGACGGTACGATGCTTGAAATCAACCAACTCTTATCTACCACTTTTACTTGCAGATGAGGACACTGAGGCCCACAGATATGCCAGGACTTGACAAAGCTCAAAATGAATAAGCAAACAGACAAATAAATAAATAGCCTATCTCATTTTGTCATCTTTTCACTATTCTAGTCTTTTTTCCTGTATCTAATTTATTTATTTATTTATTTATTTATTTTTAACATTTATTTTTGAGACAGAGAGAGACAGAGCACGAATGGGGGAATGGCAGAGAGAGAGGGAGACACATAATCGGAAGCAGGCTCCAGGCTCTGAGCCATCAGCCCAGAGCCCGATGCGGGGCTCGAACTCACGAACCGTGAGATGGTGACCTGAGCTGAAGTCGGAGGCTTAACCGACTGAGCCACCCAGGCGCCTCATCCTGTATCTAATTTATTACGAGCTGATCATTTACTTAATGAAAACAAGGCTTCATGCAAAGGCCAGGGCAGTTCTGCGGACCCCATGTCAGAACCCAAGGAAGTCATTTTACACAGAAGACACTTATTGCTATGCTGAGAAACATAGACTCTATGTAATTTTTCTGTGAATGTATTTGCTATGTAAATTATATTCATGCTATTAGGCCTGAGAGTAAGTGGATAAATGGGGAAAAGCTGAACTGATAGAGTATTAAAGGAAAAAAAATCTACTTATTTTTGTCTGTAGTTGTAGAACTATCTTTTAGCAGAATTACCATTACTGCAGTTCTGGTTTTACAAAGTCAGTAGAAAATATATGCCCATTGTAAAAAAAAAAAAAAATCAAACCAAACATATAGAGTAAAATTTGAAGTTCCTCTTTACCTTTCAATCCAGTTCTATTCCCCTGGTTAACCACTGTTTCCAATTTTGTATGCTTATAAAACATTTGCTTTGTAATTAGGGCAATAGGTAGACATTAGGGAACTTTATTTACAAAAAATATTACACCAATTTAATGAAAGGTTAAAAAAAAAAGAATAGGAAAAAAATGTTTCCAAGAGACCAATGCAAAATAAGATGATAGACTTAAATCTAAATATAGCAGTAATTAGATTAAATATGAACAACCTAAATGCTTTGTTATTAAAGAAAAGGGTTATCAGACTCTGCTAAAAACCAAGTTCAATTATATGCTATTCGGAAGAGGTATATCTAACACAAAGGGCACAGAAAATTTGAGCATTACAATATGGGGGAAAAAGTTAAAGATGGATAGAGAATATATCTTTTTGTAGATATTTTGAAGATGATTTAGAATTTAAGGTGGGGGGGAAATCAGACACCCAGAAAGTCCTCTTGTAATTAATTAACCAATAGAAATATGTATATATGGGCACCAAAAGCCATGTATTACAATGTCCATAGCAGCATTTTTCATGATACCCCAAAACTGGGAACAATACAGTGATGAGCAAAAGAAGCCAAAAAACAAAAAGAAAAAAAAAGTATATAAAGTTTAAAAAATAAAAATAGCAAAACCAATCCAAGATGTGATGATGATTACATTTTGGAAGAGGGTATACATAGTTTGGGAGTCTGAGGGAAGCTTCTGCACTCCGGTAATGCTCTATTACCAGAACCCGGTTGTAGTAGCTAGTAGCTATAAGGGTGTGTTCACTTTGTGATAACTCATCAAACTTATTCATTTTTCTACACGTGTATTGTGCTTCAGTTTTCAGTAAAGCAATTATCATAAAAAGGGCAAAAAAACAGATAAAGAGGAACATATTATAATGATGAAATGTTTAACTTTCCAGAAAGATAAAACAAATTTAAATTTGCATGCACCTAATAACATAATCTCTGTAAACACTTAAAGGAATATGAGATATAGGCAAATCCATAATCAAGTGGTAATCAATAATAGAAAAAAAAAGCCTCATAATAGCTGGGGGAAAAAAAACTTCAGAAAAGTTATAAAAGTTTTGATGAATTTGATTAAAACAAGACCTAAGGAATATATTCAGAATTCTACCCCCAACAACTGCAAAATTAGATATTTTTCCAAGCGCACACAAAACACGCTTATACAAATTAATCACATGTTAGCATATTAAAATTTCAACAAGTCTCAAAGGATCAAATTTTTGTGAAAGTGTACAGAAAATGTTTACAAATCACAATGCAATTAAGTTAAATTATGCAATAAAATATAATTGTGAACATCACTATATGTTTTAAGATTTATACATCTAAGTAATCCCTAGGTCAAAGAAAAAAAGCATAAAATAAATTAGAAAATACTTTAAATGGAATTTTAATAAAAATGCAACATATCTTGTGGGTTGCAACTAAAACTGTACTTAGGAAGAAAGTTACACCTTTAAAATTAACACCGGAGGAAAATGAGGCTGAAAAGTAATAAGCAAATTGACCACTTTCAAAAGTCTGAAAGAAACCTTAAGCAAATTAAAATAAATGAGTGAGTAGGAGGACAGAAATAAGAACCTAATTGTGGAAATTAATGAACAGAAAAATAAATAAAATAGAAAGGATAAATAATAAGAAAATTATTAAAGAATATCAATTTGTTATAATCCTGGCAAATTTAAGAATAAAGAATAAATACCAGGAGTGAAAAAGTGATTGTAATTACATTTGATGTAGGCATTAAGCATCTAATTAAATAACACAAGTCCTTTCTCAAATTCATTTCAAAATTATGGGACTTAAGAGAATGGGATATTAGTACAGGGATTAAAAATAAATCAATTTAATTTAGAGGGAAGAAAGAAGTAGTCCTACACATTTGTCATTGTGTGACTTATAACAGAGACTGCAAAGCAGTGCAGAAAAGATAGAATTTTCTATTAATTACACTGATATGATGTGCAGCTACTAAAAATAATGAAAACAATCTTTTCTATAACATGAAAGTCCTCTGGGTTACATTATTAGATAAAAAAAAAACATAAGATGCAGAAGAGTAGGTAAAGTCTGCTACATTTTATGTAAAAGTAGCTGGAGAAAAGAATCTGTGTTTATATTTGTTTCTATGTGTATGAAATGTATGAAAGAATATATAAGAAACTAAAGTCAATGGTTACTATTGGGGTATGAGGAAAAAGGTGCATAGTTCAAAAATTAAATACATTAAAGGTGGAACATTGGCACTGGCATAAGAGGATATCCATATGGGGGGAAAAGTCAAACTGAAGTCACAAAACTCAATTCTAAAAAGATCACAGGCCTAGGGGCACCTGGGTGGCTTAGTCGGTTAAGCGTCCGATTCTTTTTTCTTCTTTAAAATTTTTTTCAATGTTTTTATTTAATTTTGAGAGACAGGGAGAGAGAGCATGAGCAGGGGAGGGGCAGAGAGAAAGGGAGACAGAGATTCTGAAGCAGGCTTGATGCTCTGAACTGTCAGCACAGAGCCCAATATGAGGCTCCAACTCAAGGACCTCAAGATCATAACTGGAGCCAAATTCGGAGGCTTAATTGACTGAGCCACCCAGGTGCCTCAAGCATCCAATTCTTGATTTCAGCTCAGGTTATGATCTCATGGTTCATGGGATTGAACCTCATGCATCTGGCTCTGCTGTTATAGCATGGAGCTTGCTTGGGATTCTCTCTCTCTCTCTCTCTCTCTCTCTCTCTCTCTCTCCCCCCCCCTCTTCCTCTCAAAATAAATAAATAAACAGTTAAAAAGATCATAGGCCTAAATATGAAATACTAAGGGTTTTAGAAGACAAGATATTTTAATCACCTTGGTTTAAAGAAAAATTCCTTAAATAAAAATAAAAGGGTTGATGACAAAATAAAATGTTGATAGATATCAAAATTAATAAATTATATTTATCCATATTAAAGAGTGAAAAAAATAAACTTCAGAGCAAGCAACAATATCTGTATTATATATTATGAGCAAAAAATTACTATACCAAATATATAAAGAATTCTTATCATTTTGTAATTAAGAAATAAATAAAAATTGAGGCAATACATACTATGACACTTTGCAAAACAAAAAATACATATTATAACCAATAAACGTATATAAAAGTATTCAACCTCACATATAATAAGATCAACAATCAAATTTCATCAAAATAACAGGTACAATAAATTGGGGAAAATTCGAAATTAAAGTCTGATAAATGACAAGGATGAAAGAAAAGAGAAATGTTCATGAGTAAATACAGAATCCACTTTCTAAAGGGATTAGTCATTTTCTATTTAATTTGAAAGTATACAAGTATACAAGTTCTACAACCATCCATTTCCATCTTAAATGTGCATTTGAGAGAAAAACATAAAAGCGTTACCCTATAAATATAGCTTTATAACAACAGAGAATGCCTTAATATGACATTCAAAAATACCTATATATATTTAAATAGCAAGTGCTCCAAAATATATTTTTGAGTAAAAGTAAAATTTACATTTAGTAGTAACATTTTGAATGATATTAATGTGAAAACTTGTAAAAGTTCTTTATATTTTTTTAACGTTTTATTTATTTTTGAGACAGGGAGAGACAGAGCATGAACAGAGGAGGGTCAGAGAGAGGCAGACACAGAATCTGAAACAGGCTCCAGGCTCTGAGCTGTCAGCACAGACCCCGACCTGGGGCTCGAACTCACGGACCGCGAGATCGTGACCTGAGCCGAAGTCGGCCGCTCAACCGACTGAGCCACCCAGGCGCCCCAAAGTTCTTTATATTTTTATGTGTACATATGAATGTATATAAGTGCACTGATACATTCTCTTAATGCGTGCCAACTAAAGTGCAAGCATGATTATCATCGGGAGGCCATAGGGGTGGACTCTGATAGGGCATGATAATCAAAAGGTTTAGTTTATTGACATTATTTATAATATCTTTACAAATTTTGGGAAGAATTTTTCTTAAATTAGGCAGTTAAAAAGTGATTTCAAACAAAAGTAAATGAGAAAGGAAACCAATCTAAGAAATGCTGGTTTTAACTGTCCAACATTTGACACCATATTCAAGACTTGATTGAGCCACTTAAACTTGCTATTACAATTCTCGTTGAAAAACAAATTCGATCACAAAATTAGATTGTAACAAAAGGGGAGTGCCTGGGTGGCTCAGTTGGTTAAACGTCTGACTTCAGCTCAGGTCATGATCTTATGGTTTGTGGGTTTGAGCCCTTTCTTGGGCTCTGTGCTGACAGCTCAAAGCCTGGAGCCTGCTTTGGATTCTCTGTCTCACTCTCTCTTTGCCCCTCCCTGGCTCACACTCTGTGTTTCACTCTCTCAAAAATAAATAAACATTTAAAAAAACTTTTTTAAAGATTGTAACAAAAGAATGGCTAAATTTAAAAACTTGTGAATTGCTGATTCCACTACTATTTTAACCATTTAAGCTATACTTCTAAAGGAATTTTTCAGGAATAATAAATATCTATTCAGAGATTAGTCTGAATTTTTTGATAAAAAGTTTTTCAATTAGTTCTAAATTCTAATTTAACTGTTTAAGGGAAAATTCTTGTTTAATGTTAACAAAGTACATGAGAAGTAGAATGAGAAAAAAAATAGTGACAAAATGTAGAGAGACTGAAAGTTTTGAGAATGTCAAATAAAAACAAACATCAGTTGAAATGCTAACTTCAAATGAATATTTAAAGTGTATTACAAAAAAATCACTCTTTCAAGACTATTTCTATCACCTGTTTATAGTCTGCCTTACGTTTAAAAATAGAGTTGCATTAAATGTCATTGTATCATACTCTCTCGTAAATTGTTTTGTCCTAAGACAAAACAAAACAAAAATGCCATTACCATGAGAGTCCCCTTAATCAAAGAACAAATACTTAAGGGAAAATAACAAACTTTGCTTCTTTAACTATCCATGGATTTGAAGGGAGGTGATTCTTGTATTTCCATTAATGTTTTTGAAGTCTGGTTTTATTTCTGAGGAAACATGGTGAGATTTTCTTGACAGAACAGTTCATATTCTGTTTCAATCTGGACGCTGATAGGATTTTTCCTGCTGGTGATGGTGATGGTTTAGCTCTCAGAAATAAACAAAGGGAGAAACAAAACCTGAAATCCCAAAGGAGCACCAAGGAGAGAGGGTGGGGAGGGGAAGAAAGAGAGACTTAAAGGGAGGAAGGGAATGAGGGAGATAATTAACACCATGCCATCATTATCTAACAAGCAAAACACATTTTTAAAAGTTTATTGTTCTCTCAGTTCTACTCCTTCTGCCCTTACTTCTCAATTTCTCTGGTCTAATATGCTGTTGCTTGCATTAAGCCCTCATAGGTGAAAGCTTTTGTGTTCTCACAGAAAGAACATTTATAATAATGTGCTCAAAGTTTTTAAATATTGGATAATGGAAACTAAAGTCTCTTTCTATTTCTTTCTCTCTTCTATCCTTCTCTTCCTTAAAAGGATAATAAAATATTTCGGTTTTAATTATTTAGAGGACAAACTGTAAAATGCACCCCTATACACCTACAAAAACATCAACTAAAATCAGGAGTTGATAGACTTAGCTTAAGTACATCTTGGGAAAAAATTATTAGAATTTATCTTCTTAAACCTGGGGGGATAAATAGGGGAGGGATGTTAAGAAATAGGGGGAGATGTTAAGAGTAACACAAATACGTCTTTCACAGGTTAAAAAATTATATTTGTTGTGGAAAAATGTGGACCTAAATGTAGTTAGGATAATCCATTCATCACAAAAAGCAAACTTGGAATTAGGACAAATTGAGGATTAAACATTATTTTAAACATTATTTTAAAGTGAATTTTTAATCCAAAGTTTTCATATCAATTTTAAAACAAATAAAAAGAAACAAATTACTTGTTTCATGTTACGCAGATCACAGCAAATCTTAATTATATTTTGATTTCACCTTTCAACCTGTTGCTCTCCCACTGGGAAAATATGCCCATACATCTGGGTCAATTCTTTTGGCAGACTTACTCAATTGATCTAATACGATGTATAATAATTAGCTTATTTTTTAAAACAAATTCAAAATACTGACCAAATTCACTGATGTTTATAATAATCATTCACTGAAACAAAGCTATGATCTAATAAACTAAGGTAGTACAAAGAGCATAATCCTTGAAATCATATAGATCTAAGTGAAATAGATTTAAGTTCATTCTCTACCACTTATTGGTTGTTTGATCCTAGAAAATTGATTCAATCTTTCTCAATCTCTTGTCTATAAAAAGGGAAATTGAAATGTACATTGTAGTTGCTCTGAGAATTGCATGTGATAACATGCATGAAGTGATCAGTCTATGACTGGTCTATGGGGGAATTTCTATTAGTTTTCCTTTTTTCCCTTTAAATATTAAATATATATTTGTTACGTATTTAATGCCATACATTTTCACAGCTCAAAACTCAAATGGACAAAAGAAAAAAAAGTAAGGTGTCTCCTTTGTCCCATTCCTTGGTGGAACTGCTGTGACCAGTTTCTCATGTAAGCTCTGGAGAATTTTTATGCATGTACAAGCAAGCACACCAATGTTCTTCTTTCTTCTTTTTATGCATAAAATAGTGGTAAACAATATACATAGTTCTGTACTTTATTTTTGCCTTTATGGATATATTGAAGATGGTTTCATGATTAATAACTAAAGAACATCCACATTCTCCTTTATGATAGCAGAGAGAGGAGCGATGTTTTCTTACGTGCAGATATTTACAGAGCTCTTGCCTAGTGAGCCTGCATCTGGTGGTAGTGAAGATAAGATAGACAGGAGTTTGGATCTCAGCTCTGCCACTTAACTGGAGGAAACGTCAGTGTGCTCATCCGTATTAAAAAGGGTACAAAACCAGTGCCCACCTTGTGAGTTGTCACCAGGAGTAAATAAGATAATGCACATCAAAATCTTAGCTCTCTGCCTGGCACACAGTAGGTGTTCAGTAAATGGTGGCTGCTATAACAAGTAATATTAATTATTAGCTGTGCCAAAGAATGAAGATTGCTAAAGGTTGTAGCACACATATCCCGTGGACACTGGCACCATCTATTTAGAAATAGCCATGCAAACTACTTCCTTCTTACAGATTGGTAAATGGCAGTCATTCTACCAAATCCTTAGCATATTTAATCAGTATTTTGGAAAAGCTTTACTGAATAACTCCAAAATGTCTCCTTTTAAGCATTCTTTACTGTTGCTCAAGCTCATAAAAACAAAAAGAGCCTGCTCCTACCCCTTATTCTTTTATTAAAGTGAATTTAAATTTACTATGGTGTTCAAAAAGTAACAGCCTGTGGAAGGCATTCTGCAGTAAGAGAGTCTCTAATTCAAGATGCATAAGCATTTGATCACCTAGAAATTGTCCTTCAATTGAATTTTAAACTTTTATTTTTTTTGAACACTGACTTTTCTTAGATTGAAATAAGCTCAGCATAGAAAGAGAATGATTTCATATCTTGATAGATTATGAAGGGATACTTACATTTCAGTTTTAAATTTTAAAAGAATTTAACAACATTCTACTTACTGTTCAGAAAAAAATTCATGATTCATAATGATCTTTATAGTTTATTAAAGATTGCCTTGTAGAATATCCAAATTAAATTTGATAGTGATTTGAAATAGTTTTCCTTTTGAAAATGGTATTTCCTGATCATATATAGCAATAAAATCACCACATAGAATTTGAGGTTCAATGATGTAAATCATGAATTGTATTTTTATATTCCAACCTTACTAAGATGTTATTATCATGCAACTCCAAAAAGATGTGTTAATGCCTTTTAATAGACAAAAGTGTACCTTTTATAGCTGTTTGTATTTTAAGGTCTTAAAACAGACACATTAGAAAACACATTAGAATATTGTTTAGCGGATTTTGGATACATTAATTCCCTGGAGACTGAGGCTATCAGTGAATATAAGAACACACAGAAAAAAGTTTCAACCATATTCATATCCAAACTTTCTAGATTTGATTATTATGTCTCAACTAATTCACCTTAAAATGAACTACTTATTACTAGGAGAACACCTGGTTCCAAAGGGAAAAAAAAATATATATATATATATATATACATACATATATATATATGTGCTTAAAAAAGTTAATTACATAAAGGATGAAAAGAAAAGAAAAGAAAAGAAGGGAGAAGAAAAGAAAAGGAAAGAAAAGAAAAAGGCTCTAAACATCTTTTCACTGGAGCTGAAGTTTGGAAAAGAGGAGTCAAAGATAGTTTCTTTAGATCCAGAGTTAAGCCATCCCATTTAGATTGTTTTGTCAATTGTTTAAAGATTTTCATTTGAATAGCTACACTTCCTTCTTTTTCCTCAAAACACTTGGGATTGACAATATAACAGCCTGTTTACTACTCACATTCTGGACCTAGGATCCCTGGGTTCAAAACCATTCACTGCTGCTTCTTGTAAATTGAGACTTACTTAAAATCTTTTTCCTCCTGTCTATTCATCATGATGATAACAATAGTATCTACCTTCATAGCATCATGGTGATGAGTAAATGAACCAAAATTCATAAGGCATTGTGGGGGAATACAACATTTTACCTCTATTCATAGGGTGTTTTGGCTGGGCCTGAGAATTAAACTGACACAAGACATATTAACAGGAGAAAAGCACACACATTTACATGTTTTATGTCACATAAGGACCCTCATAAGTAGATGAAGACCCATTAAAGGGCAAAACCTGAATACTTTTATATGGGATTGAACAAAGAGAGGCAATTGTGGAAAAGTAACTAAAATATACAGGGAGGCTAAACAAAAATTCAAATTATTCCCTGAAGATCTGTTTGTATAGAATTCTCCTGGCTTTGACTTGCCACTCAAAAATATTTTCTCTTGGCACAGAAAGGGCATCTTACGCATGGAAGTTTTTAATCCCGTTTTCAGAAGAAAATGGAAGATTGGAGTGCCTTCTTTCATCTGCTGTGTGATTAAGTGCCTTTGGGTCAAAATAATCCTCATGCTAATGTGGCATAATTTGAGGTGGCATATTCTTCTACCTTTCAGCACTTAGAACAGCAGCCAGCCTGTAATACATGCTCTATGAGGGTTATTTACTATTTATTTGGAATATGTTAAGAAAACTTTTGTTTTTATTTTTCACTTTTGTTATAACATTGGGAAAATACAATAACACTTCACACTGGAAAACTCTTGCAAGGAAGGTCCTAAGTCACATTCTTCTGGGAGCCTTCAATATTAGTAACAATAAGGACAACAACAAATATAAGAACAACTAAAGATAATACAATTTTTAACTGCCAGGCATTGTACAAAATGGTATACACGCACTTTATTCTTCTTTAAACTTTGCATCTACCTTGAAAGATGGTTTTTCTATTTTATGTAGTAAAAAAGGAAAACTTAATTGTGTTTACAAAAATGTCCAAGAATCACATAGTTAGGAAGTAGCATAGCCAAAACTGGATTCTAAGATCACCGTTTTCGAAATTCATACACAACAACTAAGAGAGGGTTTCCCAAACAGCAACCATCATCATACTTTTTGCCATTTTGTTGTATAAGAAAAATAAAATGACACTATTTAAAATAGAGAAAATATAAATCCAGGGATTGGTTACTCATATGAGGGAGGAGCTGAGAAGGTAAACAGGAGGTGGAGAGTCTATCTAGAAATTAGTAACAGCAGAAAGCCAACATGGAAGGGCAAGTGACAAGACCCTGTGGACAGTGTATGATCTAAAGAAACTATGATCAAAGCAAGTGTGACCTGTAGGAGCCAGAAGAGGCACAAACCAATGCCAGAAATACTTTTGAGGCAGAGAAAATGCAATAAATTCTCAGTCATATCCCTTTCTTACTCCCATCAATCTCCCACTGAGAGCTCTCAATAATCAAAATAATCAGACTCCCATTCACATGGGAACCTGGGACCCAGAGGTGTAGAGGTTCAGCCCACTGTGATACAAAGAACATGCAAATAGATGGCAACAGATGGAAAGGCATTTGCACCTCGATCAACCTATTCTTAGAGGTATAGTTCACTGGATATCTTTCTTCCAGTTGACTAAAAATTCTAACTAAATGAAAATTTGTAGTAAGGAAATATCCTATCATTACCTGAATAGGAATCAGATCATAGTCATAAATAGAAAGTAGTCATAAACTTAAAAAAAAAAATTTTAGCTTTGAAGTCAGAGAGACCCAGTTTTTAGTCGATTCTCTATGACTTACTAGTTGCTCAATCCTGGCCAATTAATTCAGTTGTTTCCACATTTCTGTTATCTATAAAAAGGGAAACTAAAAGCTACCTGAGGCCTACAGGCATTAAAGTCATTAATAGCATCAAACGGAAATTTGTTCCATTATATAATAAAAAAGAAATTAACTTTCCCAATATGTATGAGTCATTATTTACAGCTGTGTGTAGGTAGTCCCAAATCATTCTCCGAACCATGGCTCAGAAATACTTAACAGGTAATTCTGCCTCTCTCTAAATACATAAACGTAAATGTGTTATCACTTTCAGATTTGTTAATTTAGGATATACTGATGCTACAAAATGATATAGATAACATTTCTCCTGATATTTAATAAGCATATACAATGTTTATATGTGTTTATATAATGTGTTGTGCTGAATCGTTGCAGAAAAGAAAGATTAAGATTCTATAAAAAGTGTATTCATATTTACAGGCAAATGTTATTAGGGCATACTTAATAATTTTAGTGGCTTTCTAGAATTTAGATATTACATGTATTCAAAGAATTTAAGAAAATGAGATTTAATAAGTAATTCAAGCAGAAAATAAAGTTTAGAAACAGAAATGGCACACAAGAGTAGAAATTAAAATTTTATTTTAATATACAACTGTAATCTTGATGTTTTACCTAAATTCTAAAGCCTTGGTTTATTAATATCTTAAAATCATAGAACACAGGGCTTTCTTTCAATTAGTTGAGAGGATGGTATCTTCAGGGAACAATACCATTTTGTAAAATGATTCTATGTAAATATCTAGAGTTAAGGGATCCAGCTATCTTGGAGTCCTTTGGATGAAATAGTAACACCTCCATGGAAATAGAATCTTCCATTTCCAGTTGGGCAGAGATACCATGGTATACTGTATCAAGAGATGGAGAAGCACACAGTAGGATTGCTACTCCCAAAGAAAAATAGAAAATCAATAACAGGAAGACATCTTAAAATGTCCAAATATTTAGAAACTCAACAACACGTTTATAAATAACCCATAATCAAGGAGAAAATCAAAGTTAATTTAAAAATATTTTGAATTAAGTAAAAATAAAAACAACATGTGAAAATATACAGGGCACTGATACAGCAACACTTAAGAGGGAAGTCAATGAAACAGAGCAGAATGGCAATAGTGAAAACGAAACTTCCACTGAGAATTCAAATTTTAACTACTTGAAAAAAATCCATTTCAGTTATACTTAATCTTTAAAGACATTTTTTAAAAGTTTTCAGCAAAAGTACTTTGTTGGGTTCTTTCTTAACAATATTCCAAAATAGCATTTTTCCATGATTTCCTTTGAATAATCTTTACAAATAAACAGGCCCAGACTTCTGTAGCTTTGATCTAAAAGAAGTTTATTATTTTTAACATTTTGAGGAATCTCCATACTGTTTACCAGAGTGGCTGCACCAGTTTGCATTCCCACCAACAGTGCAAGAGGGTTCCCATATCTCTGCATCCTGAAAAACAGCTGCTGTTTCCTGTATTGTTAACTTTAACCATTCTGACTGGTATGAGGTGATACCTCATTGTAGTTTAGATTTGCATTTCTCTGATGAGTGATGTTGAGCATCTTTTCATGTATTTGTTAGGTATCTATATATCTTCTTTTGAAAAATGTCTATTCATGTATTCTGCCCATTTTAACTGGATTATTTATTTTTTGGGTGTTGAGTTTTATAAGCTCCTTATATATTTTGGATACTATTCCTTTTTAAGATAGGTCATTTGCTAATGTCTTCTCCCGTTTCATATGTTGTCTTTAGTTTTGTTGATTGTTTCCTTCACTGTGCTTTATATTTTGACAAAGTCCTAACAGTTTGTTTTTGCATTTGTTTCCTTGCCTCAAGGAGACATATCTAGTAAGAAATTGCTATGGCTAAGGTCAAAGAGGTTACTGCCTGTGTTCTCCTCTATTATTTTGATGGTTTTCTGTCTCCCATTTAGGTCTTTCATCCATTCTTAATTTATTTTTGTGTATGGTATAAGAAAGTGGTCCAGTTTCATTCTTTTACATGTTGCTGTCCAGTTTTCTGAACACCATTTGTGGAAGAGACTGTCTTTTTCCATTGGATATTCTTTCTTACTTTGTCAAAGATTAATTGACCATATAGTTGTGGGTTCATTTCTGGGTTTTCTATTCCGTTTCCTGCATCTATATGTCTGTTTTTTGTGCCAGTACACATACTGGCTTGATTACTACAGCTTTGTACTGTGACTTGAAGTCTGGAGTTGTGATACCACCAGCTTTGCTTTTCTTTTTCAGGATTGCTTTGGCTATTCAGGGCTTTTGTGGTTCCATACAAATTTTAGTACTGTTTTGTTCTAGCTATGTGAAAAATGCTGGTGGCAGTTTGATAGGTATTGCTTTGGGTATTATAGACATTTTAACAATTATTTGTTCTTCCAATCCATAAGCATGGAATGATTTTCCATTTATTTTTAAAAAAATTTTTTTAACATTTCTTTATTTTTGAAAGCACAAGCAGGGGAGGAGCAGAGGAGAGGGAGACATTGAAACTGAAGCAGGCTCCAGGCTCTGGGTTGTCAGCACAGAGCCTGACACAGGGCTCGAACCCACA
The DNA here is from genome assembly GCF_018350175.1 of Felis catus. Taxonomy (NCBI): domain Eukaryota; kingdom Metazoa; phylum Chordata; class Mammalia; order Carnivora; family Felidae; genus Felis; species Felis catus. The sequence goes on from NC_058374.1 coordinate 106,499,567, forward strand.
AACGTGAGATGATGACCTGAGCTGAAGTCGGACGCTTAACTGACTGAACCACCCAGGTTCCCCATGATTTTTCCATTTCTTTGTATTATCTTCATTTTCTTTTATCAGTGTTTTATAGTTTTCAGAGTACAGACATTTTACCTCTTTGGATAGATTTATTCCTAGGTATCTTATGATTTGGGGTGCAACTGCAAATGGGATTGATACCTTGATTTCTCTTTCTGCTGCTTCATTATTGGTGTATAGAAATGCAACAGACCCTATACACGGATTTTGTATCCTGCAACTTTACTGAATTTGTATATCAGTTCTAGTAAATTTTTGGTGATCTTTTAGGTTTTCTATAGAGTATCACATCATTTGCAAATAGTGAAAGGTTGGCTTCCTCCTTGCCTATTTGGATACTTACTACTTTTTGTTTGTCTGATTGCTGAAGATAGGACTTCCAGCAATATGTTAAATGACAGTGGTGAGAGTGAACATGTCTGTCTTTCCTGATCATAGAGGAAAAGCTCTCAGTTTTTCCACTTTGAAGATGACATTACCTGTGCGTTTTTCATATATGGCCTTATTATGTTAAGGTATGTTCCCTCTAATCCTACTTTATTGATGGTTCCTATCATGTATGGATATTGTACTTTGTATAATGTTTTTTTTCTGCATCTATTGAGAGGATCAGATGATTCTTATCCTCTCTTTTATTAATGTGGTGTTTCATGTTGATTGATTTGCAAATATTGAAACACCCTTGCAACACAGGAATACATCCCACTTGTTCGTGGTGAATGATTCTTTTAATATATTGTTGGATTTGATTTGCTAGTATTTTATTGACAATTTTTGCATTCATGTTCATCAGGGATATTGGCCTGTAGTTCTCTTTTTTAGTGGAATCTTTGTCTGGCTTTGGTATCAGGGCAATGCTGCCTTATAGAATGAATTTATAAGTTTTCCTTCCATTTCTATTTTTTTGGAATAGTTTGAGAAGAATAGGTATTAACTCTTTTTTAAATGTTTGGTAGAATTCAACTGTGAAGCCATCTGGCCCTGGATTTTTTTTTCTTGGGACATTTTTGATTACTGATTCAATTTCTCTGCTGGTTATTAGTCTGTTCAATTTTCTATTCCTTACTGTTTCAGTTTTGGTTGTTCGTATGTTTCTCGGAATTTATCCATTTCTTCCAGGTTGTCCAAATTGTTGGCACATAATTTTTCATAATATTTTCTTATAATTGTTTATATTTCCATGGTGTTAGTTGTTATTTCTCCTCTCTCATTTGTGATTTTATTTGGGTCCTTTCATTTTTCTTTTTGATAAGTCTGTTATTTTGATAAGGGGTTATCAATTTCATTAATTTTGGTGAAGAACCAGCTCTTGGGTTTCATTGATCTGTTCTAGTGTTTTGTTTTGTTTTTTCAGTTTCTCCATCATTTATTTCTTCTCTAATCTCATTATTTCCCTTCTTCTGCTGGCATTAGGCTTCATTTGTTGTTCTTTTCCTAGCTCCTTTAGGTGTAAGTTTAAGTACTTATTTGAGATTATTTTTACTTGTTGCTTTTTGAGGTAGACCTGTATTACTATATACTTCCATCTTATGACTAGTTTTCCTGCATCCTAAAGGTTTGAACTATTGTTTTCATTTTCATTTACTTTTATGTATTTTCTTATTTCTTCTTTAGTTTTCTGGTTGAACCGTTCATTCTTTTTTTGTTTTAATTTTTTTTTCAACGTTTATTTATTTTTGGGACAGAGAGAGACAAGGCATGAACGGGGGAGGGGCAGAGAGAGAGGGAGACACAGAATCGGAAACAGGCTCCAGGCTCTGAGCTGTCAGCCCAGAGCCTGATGCGGGGCTCGAACTCACGGACCGCGAGATCGTGACCTGGCTGAAGTCGGACGCTTAACTGACTGCGCCACCCAGGCGCCCTGAACCGTTCATTCTTTAGTAGCATATTGTTTAACCTCCATTTATTTGTGGTCTTTTGACATTTTATCTTGTGGTTTACTTCAAGTTTCATAGCACTGTGGTCAGAAAAGATACTTATTATGATTTCAATATTTTTGTACTTGTTGAGGGCTGATTTGTGACCTATTATGTGATTTATTCTGGACAATGTCCCATGTGCACTTAAAAAGAATGTGTATTCTGCTGCTTTAAGATAAAATGTTCTGAATGTATCTGTTAAGTCAATAACCCACAGTAAAGACTCCTAAAGTATGCAATATATTTGATGAATAAAGTAAATGAAATGACTATATTAAGAAGTCAGAACAATTAATACTATAAGGGATAGAGAGGGACATTATGTTATAAGGAAATCAATTCACCAAGGAGGCCTAATGATCTAAAATGAATATGTCCATAATAATAGGGCTTCAAAATTCATGAAGTGAAAACTGGTTCCCTGAAGGAAGAAATAGACAAATCTACAACTATAGTTGGAGACTTCAACATGCCTTTATGAAAATTCACTAGATGTGGACAGAATAATAATAATAATAATAAGGGTATATATATAATAATAAGACTATATAATAAGAAGATAATAAAGTTATAACATTATCAACTTGGCATTGATATTTACAGAAAACTGTATAAGAAAAGCAGAATACACATTTAATCCAAGTACACTAAAATGGACTATTTGCTAGATACACCACACTCTGTGTCATAAAAAATAAACCCAACAATGTTAAAATAGTTGAAATTATACAAATAATTTTCTCTGATCACCAATGAATTAAACTATAAATCAATAACAGGAAGACAACTTAAATGTCCAAATATTTGGAAACTCAACAGCATGTTTATAAATAACCCACAATCAAGGAGAAAATAAAGTTAACTTAAAAATATTTTGAATTAAGTAAAAATAAAAACAACATGTGAAAATATACAGGGCACCAATACAGCAACACTTAGAGGGAAATCAATGAAACTGAGAGAATGGCAATAGTGAAAACAAAATCAATAATATCAAAAGCTTATACATTAAAAATATCAACAATAAACTTGAAATGGATATAGACCTAAATGAAAAACTTAGAAGTTACAGAAGAAACACAGAAGAGCATTTGCGTGATCCTGAAATAGTCAAACCTTTCTTAGGAGACAAGCCATAAAATTCTATAAAATCATTTGGTAGTAATTTTTTTTTTATAAAGTTAAACTTGCCATATGATCAGCAGCTCCATTCCTAGTTATTTACCCAAGATAAATGAAAACATGTCTACAGATATCCTGTAAAAGAATGTTTGTAGCAGCTTTTTCATAATTTCCCCGAACTGGAAACAATCAAAATGTCCATCAACTGGCCAACGAATAAAGTACTGTGGTACAAGGATATTCTAGTCAGGAACATAGCTATGGATTACTGAAACATGCAATGAATTGAAAAGGCCTCATGTGAAGTGAAGGAAGCTGGACATAAAGACCATGCACTCTACAATTCATTTATATAAAATGTCCAGAATAGGCACATCCATGCAGACAAAATATAGATTAGTGTTTGCCAGGGCATTGGGTGGGAAAAAACAATTGAATATAAGGGTGCATGAGGGAACTTTTTGGGGTAATAGGATTATTCTATATTTTGACTGTAATAGTGATTTCACAACTTTATACATTTGTCAAAATTTGTAGACCTGTGTACCGAAAAAGGGTGAATTTTACTGTATGTAAATTAAATCATGATGAACTCGATTTTAAAAATAGTAAATAAGAAATATAGAATACCCTTTAGCAGGTTTAATATCTAAATATTAGTATTCTTTCAACAAGAGCTCAAAAATATGGAGGGGAGAAAATTATCAAAGATAGATGAAAACATTCTCACAACAAAAGGAAATAAATTTCCAGATTAAAAAAGACTGCACACACACACACACACACACACACACACACACACACAAACATACAGCAGAGATGCAAATACAAGACTCATAACATGGTCATGAAAACTCAGATCAAGAAGAATAAAGACAAGAATGACAATAGCCTTCATTTGGGGAAAAATAAAAGACCACAAATGGAATGTCAAAAATCAGAAAGGCATCAGTCATCAACAAAGGTGGAAACTAGTAGACAATAGAGCTACAGTTTCAGAATTCTATTCTGAAAACTACTGCAATTTAGATTTAGTCTTCAACAGATGTTAAGTGTTCTGTATTTTTAAATACACACGTTATCAATAATTTAATGTGTATGAATCCATTCTTAAAAGGCTCTTGTAATATACATCCCACCATTATAAGGGAGTACATGAAAAAGTAGACGTAGGCTCCAGGAATCAGGAGATCTAGCACCAAAATGGTGAAAGAAATTCATCTACTGATCTGCACTTGAATTTCTTTCATCATATTTTCTATCACATTAGCTAAACAAACTATTACATTTTAAAATATCAAACAACATTTTGTACTTTGTACCTTCTAGAAATGTTTTATAAATAATGGACTGAATCTGTTCTTAAAATCAGTTTTATGTATTATTCCTCCTATATCAGTGTACACATTCCTCAATGTATATGATGTGTTCAATTTTAGTTATTAGTGTTTAAACTCTTTAAAACAATTTAATAGTATATAATTATTTCTGTATAGAAATCTACAATTTCATGTAAATACTTTCTTTGACTTTGAAATGATTACAAAGTCAAGAAACAGAATATGTAACTGCTGAGCAGTACTTTCTTTGCTATTTTGAAGATGAGTTGCTTTGGACAATATTAAAAACAATCCAATTCATCAATGACTTGTCAGTTTTTAATATGTGATGACAGCCTGTCAATTGCAATACTGTAGGAAAGCATTTTCATTACTAAGTTGACATTATAACTTGATGAATCCTGTGTTTCAATGACAGTCATTCTTTGCCTTTCAACCAGCATGTTTTATTTAGAATTCAGTACAAGACATATTATGATAAAGGTCATCGGTTTAAAAACTATGCCCTTTCTGGTCTTTTCCCTTTAAAATGGAAAACACCAAGCTCAATTTCTCATATTTAGAAACTTGTATTTTTAGGATGTTTGATTGGTTGACTTACATAATTGCAAATATTTTAAAGATATGCAAAATCAAGATCCCACTCTCCAAACTCCATGTTGCAGAAATCTTTACTTTGAGATGCATCATCACAATGATTAGCAAATGAAAATTTAAAACTAATAAATAAAGGCAATTTACCATAGTGAGAAAGATAACACTTTTACAAAGCTCTAGATTTATCTTAACAAATAAAGTAGGTGTGATTCCAAATCATCTTAACACATTATTTTTACATGTAAAATTATGCTAGTAACCTGAATAGAAAATAAGATATTCATAACTAATTTTAAAGTACATTATATTTCTTTGAACCCCCAAATTACACAGAATCTCATCACTATCATCAATATCCAGCGCTCCTAGAATTTAATTGACTAGTTTGTGCCTGAAATTGCTTTGATGGAAGCTCCCAGTAATCCCATCTTTATTAATATTATGTGAGGTTGTTCTCGTAGGTTCCTTTGTCAGAGAATGGAAAGCAAATCCAAAAAGTCGAGACACAACTCCTAAAGTGGCCCTATGGCTTTGCAATAAAAATTTTGACTCTATAAAGCTGTGAAGATGAGAGCAATTATATGCTGAAGGGACTGAGATGCTGAAATATCTTGGGAATGAGAATTCTGTATTGGTTCCATGTTTTATTTAAACATCAGCTAAAAGCAAAAATCGTCAAGTAGACTAGTACTGAATTGTAGAAATAGGTTAGAGACTAATGCTCATACATACATATATATTTGAGGAATAAGGCAAGTTGTTTTTGTGGCTAATTTCATGTTTAAGGGCACACGGTTTGGACATAAAAAGACCTGAGATTGAAAATCTGCCACCTCTTAGCTGCATAAACTTGGACAAATAATTTTTCTGTACTGAACTGCTATTTCTTGATCTGTGCATAACTGTATTTCTGTAGTAGTTTTTCTCTGGGTAATTACCCGTGCTCATACACTACAGAACATCTATCCCCTTTTCACAGCCTTCCCCAGTTTCTTTGTGGAGTCCATGGGAATGTCTCAAATGTGCTTATGAACGGAATTCTTATGTTCATTGCTCCCCAGTCTTTTCATGATTTGATATTATTGCAAAGCCAACTTTGGCAAGATTCCTGCTGGTGCCCTCTTTAGGATACTTCCTTGTCCTCTTCCATTGCTCCTCATTCAGCCTTCTTCCCTTACAGGCCTCTAACTCTATGAAAAACCAGTTCAGGTGGATTGATGTTCAGTGGCATCAAATGTCCACTGGTTCTTCAAGACTCAGTCAATTTCCGTGCTGTGTACAAAACTGGAATAAGAATTTATACATGCAGGTTTGTGTGAAGGTAATTTAAGCGTAGTCTTTACATTTCTTCTGTGCTGCGAACCCTGTAACAAGTGCTAAAATGAATTAACCCATTTGAAACCTATATAGTACAGACCATGCAAATTACTAGTTTGCCCACTTCATAGATGAAGCAACTGCAATGTAAAGAAATTTGTACAAATGGAAACAGCTAGTATATAACTGAACTGGATTTTGAAACTTGCCTGATAGAAAGCATGTTCCTCTCTCTGTGTGTCATTATTTATCTCAAATTATCTGACTCAATATTCCTAACAATACAAATACAATACAATACAATACAATACAATACAATACAATACAAATGATATGCAAATTTGTGGTAGTGTCATTTTTATTTTTGTTTTAACCATTACTATGAAACCAATAATCCCCCAAGTCAAATATAACATTTGGGAACCACAAATTTGTGTCGATTATTTAAAAAAATAAATACAAGAAAAGTTATATTTATAACACTGTTCTGGAAGAGAATTTGAAAAAGGTATAAATGTCTATCCATGGGGGAATATTTAAATATGCTGTGGTGGATCCAAATAATCATAAAAATAATAATCGTTCATGTCAGAGGAGAAGTTCTCAACATGTGTTTTGTGGACCTTTAGGATCTCCAAAATCCTTTCAAGGGTGTTCCTTGTGAAAATGATTTTCTTACTAAAAATGTTACTTTTAATTTTCATCATGTTAACATTTGCGCTGATGGTGCTACAGCAATGGTGACTGTGACAAGCCATCCCAAAGCTTAGTGGTTTAACACAACACACAACAAATATTGTACTTCTTACAATTCAGTGAGTCAGGAATTCAGTGGTAGTTTGCCTGGGTGGTTATGGCCAGTTTCTACTGAAACTAGATCAGATGTTGGGCAGGGCTAAGTGCTATGAAGTCTTGACTAAGAATGAATGGAGGATCCTCTTGAAAAAATGTGTCATTCATGTGGCTAGCTAATGTTGCAGGCTATTGGTGGAAGACCTCAGTTACTTCCCACTTGGGCCTCTCCACAGGGTTGTTTGTCCTTACAGCATGTGCCAGCTTCCTCCAAGAGAACCAGCCTAAAATGTTAAGGCCTTTTATGATCCAGCCTCTAGATAGCACCCATCACTTTTACAATATCCACAATATCCTGTTAGTCACACACTTCAGCCCTATTCAACATGAAAAGGAACTACTCAGGGACATAAGCAGCAGACAGTGAGAAGCATGGAGGGTCATTTTGGAGGCTGGGTACCACAGAGAGTGTCTGTAGGCCACATAGCTTAAATCTAAACACTGACATCATATTGTACTTTATCATATTCTTCAACATCTATGTATATGTTCTTAAAATATATATTCTAAATTTGGCTGCTTTGGCTATTAAATGGAGCATTGTATATATTCTTTTGTGTCTTGTTTCTGTCAGTTACCATTATAGTCGTAATATTCATATACTTATTTTCCACTATCTTAAAAGCCAGAAAAGAGGGTTTGAGTCATACTCAGTCACATATCTTTGTCCCACTCATCTGTCTTCTACTTATATGGGTACATGTGATTAGATTGCATGTGCCTAGTTAGCCAATTATAATATCCTATCTCAAAATCCTCAAACTTTATCACATCTGCAAGGTCCCTTTGGCCATGTAACGTAACATATTCACCAGGTTCCAGGAGTAAGGACAAAGACATCTTGGGAGGCCATTATTCTATTTACCAAATAGGTCCAGACAGGCTTTTAGAAGTCTATGAAACTTCCAAGAAATAAAGCATTAAAACAAATACAAGAAGTTATGCAGTTCTCTAACTTATCTTAAATCCAGTACTAAAATCAGAGAATAGGACACACACACACAAACATGTTAAGTAACTCTCATCTTTGCAACTACCCTTAATAGGTATATAATATTAGCAAATCAAAGAAACAGTAAACTAAGGGAATAACAAATCCCAATCATACTGAATTTATCCCTGACATGCAAAGATATTTCAGCATTACAAAATCTATATACTATTTCAATTCATCTATAGATACCTCAAAGGAGAAACATATTCACATTAATGTGTGTGTATATGTATGTATGTGTGTATATATATATATATATATATATATATGTGTGTGTGTGTGTATATGTGTGTAAATATATATATATTCATCTGCATAAATACAGCGTAAGAATGTTATGAAAGTCAATTTGAATCATGATTAAATAAGAAGCATTTGAACAAACTAAAAATAGAAATGCGCTTTATCTACTACAAATGTGCACATACTTAACAAAAAATCTGTTAAGAAGATAGATTTCATGTTATGTGGCATTTTATTTAAATTTCAGTATAGTTAACATACAGTGTTATATTAGTTTCAGTATCTGTCATGACAAATGTACTCTTAAATCCCTTCACCTGTTTAACCCATCTCCCCACCCACCTCCCTTCTGGTAACCATCACTATGTTCTCTATAGGCAGACTCTTCTTTCTTGGTCTATCTCTTTTCTTTCTTTGTTCATTTGTTTTGCTCCTTGAATACCACATATGAGTGAAATATATGGTATTTGTCTTTCTCTGATTTGCTTCATTTAGCATTACACTCGTTAGATCCATCCGTGTTGTTGCAAATGGCAAAACTTCATTCTTTTCTGTAGCTGAGTAATATTCCATTGTATGTATGTGCCACTTCTTTAACCATTCATCATCTACCAATGCACACTTGAGCAACTTCCATAATTTGGCTATTGTAAATAATGCTTCCATAAACATAGGGATGCATATATAATTTCAAATTAGTGTTTTCAAGTTGTTTGGGTAAATACCCAGTAGTAGATAAAAAGAAGCCTGAATGTATAGAGAGAAATGTCATTTTCATGGATGAGAATACGCAACATTTAAAGGTGACAATTTTCTTATAATTGATTGATAAACTCAATCATCACAATTAGATATTCAAGTATTAAAATCTGAAATGCACATAAAATTCAACTTTCGTTTTCCCTACAATTTACTTCTCTGAAATTTATGTTTACTTCATTCCCTTGCTTAGGGTTTTTCTACTATAAGATGATAGTATTCTTGGTAAAGGTGTGATTGTTGAGCAGAAATGAATGATAGCTAAATGGATACTCAGAAATGTGGATAAAAAGATTTATCGATCAGGATACAGAGATGAAGAAGAGGAGATAGAAAAATAAAATATACTGAATGCTTGTAATCATGCAGATCATTTTTTAAATATATTTAATGCTTATAACCTTGTAGATTAGGACTTGTTATCCTTCGTTTACACATAAGAAACCTAAGGCTAGGAAATTCTAGGCAAATTATACAAGATCATATACCTAGTAAGTTGTAGCTTAAAGGTTTAAACTCTTTTTTTTTCTAATTACAAAGCATACCTTCTAATATAGACAACTATGAGAATAAATTTCACACATGATATTTGCATAAAGGAATTACATTATTTTAAAAACATAACTCATAAATAAATATTGTAGGAGAAAACAAAAGCAAAGACAGAAGGTATGCATTAAAACACCTCCCTCTCCAGAAAAATGTGGTTTAAAAGTACTCATAGTAACTTAGCAATGTTGCTATAGTAGGGACACAACCTTAAGTGTCAAAGCAGAAGAAAATTTGTGAATAAATTATGCTTAAAGGTAAATATATTACCACAGACTGCATGGTAGCATAGACACTGAATTTCTTTTTATTTAACTGAAACAATTCCTATATTTGATGTACATAGAACATTAATTATTTTTAACCTGTGATAGCTCTTGAGGTAATATTAATATTCAAAATTCCCTAAAATTACACAGGATTTCCTTCAAATTCTGAAACATTAGAGAAAACACAAAATTTCATTTCTTTGTGCCACCAAAGTTTGACCAAGGGTAGGTCCTGGGGAGACCTAATTTAAGAATTTATGTTTCCTGAAAGAAATGCAGGTAGGTAAGGACCTACAGAAAATAGCTTACGTGTTACACCTGGAGATCATTAAGAATAATCATGATTCCCCATTTTATATTCTTGTCTCCTTTGTCATAGATTAATCGAATATATAAGTGTGGGTTATTTCTCTGTTCTGTTGATGTATCTATTCTTGTACCAGTATGAGTTTTTTTATTACTACAGCATTGTAGTATGTCTTGAAATCTAGGATTGTGATATCTCCCGCTTTCCTCTTCTGCACTGTTGGTAAAAATGTAAATTGGTATAGACACTGTGGAAAATGGTATGAAGGTTACTCAAAAAATTAAAAATATAAATACCATATGATCCAGTAATTCCAATACTGGGTGTTTAACTAAAGAGAACAAAAACATGCATCCCTATGCTTATTCCAGCATTATTTACAATAGACAAGATATGGAAGTAATCTAAATGTCCATTAATAGATGAGTGACTAAGGAAGATATGACTATATATAATGGAATATTATGCAGTTATAAAAAAGGATGAGATCATGCTATTTGTGACAAAATGGATATACCTATAGGGTATTATGCTGAACGAAATAAGTCAGATTAAGACAAATACCACATGGTCTCACACACATGTAGAATCTAAAAAACAAAACAAATCAATAAACAAAAAGCAATATCAAGTATATAAATACAGAGAACAAACTTATGGGAAAGGGGCAAAATGGGTGAAAGGGAGTAGGAGATACAGGTCTCCAGTTATGGAATAAATAAGTCGTGGGAATAAAAGGCACAGCATAGACAATATAGTCAATGATACTGTTATAGCGCTGTATGGTGATAGATGGTACCTACACTTGTGGTGAGCATAGATACATATGGAGAAGTTGTACCTCTTGTACACCTGAAAATAATGTTACACTGTGTATCAACTATATTCAAATAAAAAATATATACAATAAGAAAATATCATGATTGAAAGTGGAGGTTATAGGAAGTTAAGAGTGGGGATGTCCCTAATAATTCTTTTTTAAATTTCCTTAATAATCTAATATTTTAGAAGAAAATGTTTTATGTTAGATTATGTGATTATATTATTTTATTTACAAAATTTCAGAGCCTAAAATTATCAAAGACACATGATATTCACCTAACTAACAGGTGGCAAACTTTGGTGGCACAAAGAAATGAAATTTTGTGTTTTCTATAATGTTTTAGAATTTGAAGGAAATCCTATGTAATTTTAGGGAATTTTGAATATTAATATTTCCTCAAGAGCTATCACAGGTTAATGTATAGCTGTTAAAAAGAACTTTGCTAAATTACTAATCTGACTATGGAAATTCCATGAATTATAGGCAAATATGTATTGTCCTACAATTGATCAATGAGGCCTGTGAACTAGATTTTGCATGCATGTATAAAGATAATCATCATATAAATGTAATATTGGGCATTATCAGAACCTAAATTATGTTAAAATCAAAGAATCTTTTAAAATATGTTTTAATTATTATTTAAATGTTTTAAATTACCATTTTTTAAGCATATATACAATTAACATTAGATATTAAATACATGTTTAAATTTATTAAATAATCACATTAGCCCTTGGAAATTGACAAATCAATTGTGACACTTTCTGCAACTTTTACATGAAAGTTATATTTTGTGAACTATTTTTTGTATATATATTTCAACACATTTAATATTTGCTAAACTATTTTTGTGATATAGAGGTGATTTTTTTGAATTTTGATTTTACATTGTGCAACTGAAAATAATGCTTGTGTTGCTAAATGATAATAACATTTTTATTTCTGCATTATTTCTATAACAACACTGAAAATATTTTAGAAGTACAGGTTGTGTCAAATTCCTGGATTGACTTTTCAGCTGCACCAATTATGAAGCCTGTGACATTGAGCACGTTAGTACTGAACTTCACTAAGTCTTATTTTTTCCATCTTTGAAATGGAAGATACAATAATACTTAACCCAGTAGGTACTTAACCCAATTAAGAATAAATAAAATATTCATAAATGTCTGTCATGTAAATAATGCTCAATAATTATAATACTTTATTCTTCAGTGTGAGATCTTTACCAAAAAATAAGATCCAATTAATACTCTCAGATTATACTTCAATTTATTAAGAAGTACTGTAAAAATCCTAATTAATAAAAATACTCAAATATTAGGTGCTATAAATCAAATAACTGACATAGAAATTGCATTTTGAATAGATATCACAATTAAAAGACAAAATGTCTCCTTTGCAGGTTTATTTTGGTCAGAAGTGGAATATACATCAAGCTTTACCTTTGCTTAACAGTGCAGAAAGAGCAAATGGAATTAAACATTCCTCTGTTTTGTTTTGTTTTTTTTACCCTTGTAGGAAGTTATTTAAATTGTAACAGATTTTATTCACAGCATGTTTTTATTGAGTCATATCTTAGGTAACTGATTTGACTCATGTTCAAATTACTAACTGCCTCGTTTTTGAAACCAAATCTTAGTTTCTTCTTTTACAATTTTTTTAAGTTTATTTATTTATTTTGGGAGAGAGAGAGGGAGAGAAAAGACGAATGGGGGAGGGGAAGAAAAAGAAGAGAGAGAATCCCAACATGGGGCTCAATCTCATGACCGCGACATCACATCCTGAGCCAATATCAAGAGTTGGGCACTTAACCAACTGAGCCACCCAGGCACCCCTATGATTTTTTAACCTACTGTTTTTTTTAACCAGTTTTAGATTTACAGAAAAATTGAGCAGACAGTACAGAGAGTTTCCATATAGTCCCTCTTCCCCCACCCTCCAGTTTTTCCTATTATCAACATCTTGCATCAATGCAATATGTTTATTAAAATTGATGAGCCAATTTTGATACATTATTAACTAAAGTCCACAGTTTGCCCTAAGATTCACTCTTTCTGTTGTAAATTCTATGGGTTTTGACAAATATAAAATAACATGTATCCACCATTATATCATACAGAATAGTTCTACTGCCTGAAAAAAATTCTCTGGGTTCTGCCTATTCATTCATACCTCCCTTCTGCTGAACCTCTGACAACCACTGATCTTTTTACTGTGCCCATAGCTTGCCTTTCATAGAACGTCATATAATTGGAATCATACAATATATGGCCAGTAGATTATCTTCTTTCACTTAGCAATATGTATTTAAGTTTCCTCTAGGTCTTTTTTGTGGCTTGATAGCTCATTTCTTTTTAATACTGAATAACATTCCATTTTATGGATGTGCCACAGTTTCTTTACCCATTCACCTATCCAAGGGTATTGGGTTTACTTCCAAGGTTTAGCAATTATGGCTAAAGCAGCTATACACATTCATGTGCAGGATTTTTGGTGAACATAATTTTTCAACTAATTTGGATAAATACCATGGAGCATTATTGCTCGATCACATGGCAACACTTGATCTTATTAGAAATTGCCAACGTATCTTCTAAAGTAAATATGCAATTTTGCATTCCCACCAGCAATGATAAGACGCCTTATAATTCTTTTAGGAAAGAGAAAAGGGGGTTATTTCTAAATTTTCAATAAATTTTTATTTAGGTTCTAAATTAAAAGGAAAAAGAGCTTTTGTATGGTAGTGCAATAATTTATCCAGGGCATTATTTTCAAATGGTCATTTGAAAAAGAAAGATGAGGAGACAATGCTATTGGTTTCTGGCTGAAAGGTAATTTAGAGAGAGAGAGAGAAAAAAAAAAAACTTTTCCTGGGTAAAAGAACTAGGTATATGAACTTTAAATGAAACTGCTCACAATAATTGTTAATTAATGTAATTTGATCATAAACACTTTGTTTTTTCTCACATGAAGTCATCATTTCACCCTGCAACATTTTTATGGGTATAATTGGATAAACAGCATTTTTGTTTAGTTTATAATTCTTTCAACCAAGGAACTTATTTTTATCTCATATTTAAAATGGACTGGTTTTATGCTGGATAAATGCAATTTTTGTGTGCACAAAACCTGTTTGCTTAAGAGTGGGAAGATGAATTATTTATGCTCTCCAGCCATTCAGGTGTTCTGACTACTTATAGGTTCTGCTCAAGTCAAAAAGAAGAGTCAGTCATACTACATGTGCATTGCAGCATAGCTTTAGGAGTAAGAAGAAAATAAATTCTTTGTTTTGGTAGTATAGTATGTTAATGTAGTGTATTACCTAATATTATGTATTTAAAAATAATTATTATTTGACCCTTCAGTGAATTTTTATTATGTTCCTTTTTACAGATTTCAAAACACTTTGCTTTCCTTTTGAATTATCTATAAGTGTTGTATGTTTTTGATGACTGAGTAATCATCTGTGTCTCCTTTGAGACGTAAGGTATTTGGGGGGTAGGGAAGTCATCAAAGTTAGGCCTACAGAATCAGATATCCCGGATTCAAATACGGGTTCCATCATAAATCTTAAGAATATCACTTCAGGGCACCTGGGTGGCTCAGTCGGTTAAGCATCCGACTTCGGCTCAGGTCATGATCTCACAGTCCGTGAGTTTGAGCCCCGCGTTGGGCTCTGTGCTGGCGGCTCAAAGCCTGGAGCCTGCTTCAGATTCTGTGTCTCCCTCTCTCTCTGCCCCTCCCCGGCTCATGCTCTGTCCCTCTGTGTCTCAAAAATAAATAAACGTTAAAAAAATTAATAATAATAAAAAAAAGAATATCACCTCCAAACCTGACTAAGCTCCATTTTCCTCAGCTATAAACTATGAGCACGTCCCTCACAGTTTTCTTGCAGGATATACATCAGCATGGAACAGCACCTATTTTGCGAAGTGCCATAATATAGTGTATATAAATGCCGACTGCCGTTACAATAATTATGGCACAATGTCTGTCACATAGCACACATTTGATGAATGAATAAAAGAGCATATGGAAAGAAGGAGAAACGCTATTATTGCAAAAAGAATCTTTGTTATATCTGAAAGAAAACACTCTACTAAAAGATTTTGTTTGATCTTCTATTTTCCAAGGGAAATGAATGGACAGGAGTGGTATTTTTCATGATGGAAAATACCCTTGCCATGACTTCATCAATTTTCCTCAAAGAAACCCCATCACTACACATGCTGCTTTTAGTGAGTTCCCTGTGCCTGTTTGCTGGTACTTCCTTCACACATTGGAACATTTGAGTCAACCCAGACAAACTCTGTCCACATAAAATATCAACATAAACTGTATTAAAAGTACATTTTAGTTGCTGAATTGGGCATGTAAAATATACCCTCATATCCCACATTAAAGTTTTGAAGATGTTGACCATCTTCTTTGACGGCAAAAAGCCTCCTGTCATTCACCCATACCACATCTTGAACCTCATTTGCAGTGTGGAAAATAAGCTTCGATTGTGCCATATTCCAAATTTCCTATCCTTTGAGGGCCCTGGCAAAAGAGATTTTATCCTTTGCTGTTCATGTGATAATACTGCCATGATTTCATTGAAGTTACCTCATAAAATATAATGATAAACAGAAGGGTTACCCTTTTTTTTCTAGTGGGAATACTTTATATAAAGAAGTATAATTTCCCTTGTGGTTTGAAGTACCATATGGCTTTTTCCCACTTGCTTTAGACTTTTTTTTAAAGACAATAAAGATTAGATTTATCCTTTAAGGTTTAAAAGACCCCAAAAGTTATCACAGCTTTCATCATCAGGCTATAACACATAGCTTATACAATATACCCACTCTGAGGAAAGCTAAGATAAAATGGCAATGTTAACAGGTTCTAACAGCTGTCACGAGCATTAAATCAGGGTGTGTGTTGTTCAACATCAGGTTTTTCTGTTGTTTCTTTTTCTTTAAATCAATTTTTTTACTGTGCTAGATTGAATTACTTATACATTTGTAAATGAACATTTATTTGACTCTATTTTCAAAAGTCACAAAATGCCACATCAAAGCCATCCCAATTTGGTTGTCAACATAAGTGAAACATAATGGGTTTTCTTATTCAAATGGCTTTCTTATTCAAATGGGTTTCTTATTCAAACTCAGAAGAAATATTTCTCTAATTGAGAGATTAGGCCAAAGAGCTACAAGGCCAAAGAGCTAAATAACCTCCTGATTTGGTGATCACACACTACCTCAACCACATTTATCTATTTATAAAGTTCAGTGAATTCTTAACACTATAACCCGAACTAGCTAAGCCAGGAGGCTCTCAAACATTCACTCTCAATGTAGCATGACAGTGGGGAACCCATGGTTCTGTCTTCGACTTTAGTGTTCTAGTTACTTCCTTGACTTCTTTGACTCCTAATGATACCTATCAAAAACTAAAAAAAGGTACCTGATAGACACTTCCTTGTGCCATTGTCAAATCTTTGAACTTTTATTCACTATACTTGAGCCGTGCCTCACATCTTTTTTTAATACTTTAGGACAAAGCCAGTGCAAGACAGTGCTTGGCACAGGAGCTTTTTGTTTGTTTGTGTTTGTTTTTGTGTTTTGTTGCTGTTCCTACGAAGTCTTGAAACTACTCGGTCAGTAGCAACATAGAAGTAGAATTCCATGGATTACAAATTTATTCAAGAAATTCAGTCCTAAAATGCTTTATTTGAAGACATTAATACTTGAGATTACCAAATATCTTTGTGTAATTTTTGTTCAGAACAATGATGATTTTATTTCCCTGCCTCTAGTGTTGTTACTGTGCTTTTCTTTTGAACGTACTTTGTATTTCATTATTTTGCTATCACTTACTTAGTCACAATTTTCTTACACCAAACTACTTGAAAAAGAAACATGATCCAAAAGAGCTAGATAAGATAAAATTTACATATGTAAAGCCTATGTGCATGTGTGTCTATATGTGTGTCTATATGTGTCTATACTTAGTTTTTGCCCAAATTCTATTCTATGACTTTATCATCCCCATGTTGGATGTTAAATCAACAGATGGTTTAGATTTGTTTCTCTATTTTAAATATTCAGTATTAGAAAAGGTTTCTATCAAAGTATTTAAATACAGCACTGGCTTAGGAAGAGAATCCATGGTAGGAGATGAAGAAATGGTTGCGATGAATCCTCGCACATGTACATTCACAGTATCCATGAGCTCTGAAAACTTACTTTGACTGAGGTTCATATAAACCCAAAAGGAAAACAGAATAAAGTGAAACGAAAAATAATAGAAAAGTTCAATGAGAATTATTAAATATATTTTCTATACTTTAGATAAGAATCACTCTGAGACATTATAATACATGAAAACTTTGATCCTTTTTGCATTTAAATCTTAAATTTCAAGAAAAGTTTTATCAATCTTGTATTTAATAGTCCAAGCCCTTTTTAGCATTCATTAAGTATTTATTTGTATCAAACACTGAGCTATGTTTGTCACAGTAAGAGAACTCAGAAGAGTCCTTAGAGTTAGCCCAAATTTGTGGAGGATCATTCAGTCTCTCTCTCTCTGGGTCTTGATTTTCTTATACAATGTATTACATGACTTTAAAGTAATTTCTATCTTTCGTTTTCTACAATTCAGATGGCTCTAATTTTTTTTGCTTTTCTCCAAGACACCATATCCTCTTCAGTAAATCTCAGACCATGTTACTTGAAACTCCAAGGATCTGGGAAAGCATAAGCATTCTAAAACAAAAAGAAAAACCAAAACCAAACAAAATAAAAAAAATTCCAAGACATCCAGGGAAACAGAAAAGCCAAGGCAAAATTAAAGAGCCTCAAAATCACCTATCATCAGGGAAATGCAAATCAAACCTACAATGATATATCACCTCACGCCTGTCAGAATTTTACTTCTTTTCTTTGATGTTATTAGGCCAGAAGCCCGATTTCCTTTTAGAACACCCAAATTCCTTAAGACCTCAGACAAGTGCTCAGGGCATCATAGAATAAACACCAGCCCAGAACATTGGACACTTGGCTTCCAGTCCTGGTTCTGTCCGTCATTCCCAAAAAGTCTTTCAATTTTTAAGGAATCCTGTTCCCTCGTTTTCAAAAAGAAGAGCTTGGATTACAGGACCAATACAGTTCATTTTTTGTCTAAATTATTGAACACATTTTTAGTGACAGTTTTAGGTTTTTATGCATTCAAATCTTTCCTCTGTAAAAAGATGCATATGATCCCTCCTTAGAAGGTGAAGAACAATTTGGTAGATTTAGTACAGTATGGAAATCAATTGTAGTTAATAAAAAGTAATAGGACTTTCTTGACCACTGATTGGTTTCTTTTATTTTAAAATTGTTTCTTATTTGTGTCTCTTGCTTAAATTAGGTCCCTCAAAAGACAAGGACAACGTCTTCTTTATTCCCCCATTAAATCCATAGTAAAATTCCTGGCATATAATAGTAGTTTAACAATTTTTTGGAATACATAAGTGAAAATTAAAAAGAGAGATCCCTTATAATAGATTCTTAAAACTGTTGGGGAAAAAATAATACTTAAGGGATGGGGATGGGTAGAAGAGATATTATAGTTTATTTATTTGAAGGACAGTTTAATACGAGGTAAGAATATTTCATTTTTATCCTTTATCACACCTTCCTGGTGTCAAACTTCTAATTTATTTAAATTCACTTTTAGTAAGTGCCTACCCTATTGCTGGCAAGAAAATAAGATTTAGAACCAGAAATTGATACCAATTCTGACTCTTTCATTCACTGTTATATGACCCTGAGCAAGTACCTCAGATTCTGAGTTGCAATATTCTCAATTATATTGCGGGGATAATAATTCCTATTTTCTAGGGTGCTACCAATGATTAAATTAAGTAGTGAATGGAATTGCTCACAAGGGAGCTCTGCTCTGAGTAAGCACTTGATATAGCTTTCCAAGTAGCATAATTATTTGTGTTCAATGTATGTAGTAGGTCTGCAATGAAAAGCACTGGGTCTGAAATGTTAAAATTGCTGGTATATTGCTATTTAAGTAATAACTTTGTCTCCTACAACAGAAATTTAGTGTCTCACATATCTAGAACTGGAAGTCCAAAAACCAAGGCCATATTCTTTCTGAAACCTGTAGTGGGGAGTCCTTCCTGTCTCTCCCTAGCTTCTAGTGATTTGCTGGCAATCTTTAGTGTTCCTTGTCCTTTCTCTTTTTTTCCCTTTTTTTTCCTTTGTGTGTGTGTGTGTGTGTGTGTGTGTGTGTTTGTGTGTGTGTGTTTTAATATGCCTTCAAAAACATCAGATAGGGGCGCCTGGGTTGCTCAGTCAGTTGAGCGTTTGACTTCAGCTCAGGTCATGATACCACGGCTTGTGGGTCCGAGCCCCACTTCGGGCTCTGTGCTGACAGCTCAGAGCCTGGAACCTGATTCTGATTCTGATTCTGTGTCTCCTTCTCTCTCTGCCCCTCCCCTGCTTGTGCTCTGTCTCTCAAAAATAAATAAATGTAAAAAAATTTAAAAAACCATCAGATAACTTTAGAATGCATATAAATCACATTTAGTAAAATCAGTTAATTCAATCTTATGACTCAATTTATGAAGAATAATTATGGGATTAAAGAACACGTAGTGATAGAATAACCTCAAGTTAATCAGGAACAACTTGTTTGGTACATTTCTAATTTAGCCACAGGTATATATACATTTCTAGCCTTTCTAGCTGACCATAACTGAGTAATGTATGATTGGAATTAAATCACTAACACCATTATCACTAGCTTATTTAATATTTGTTCACCAGAAAGTCAATTCCAACCATTGATAAATATCATTATTGACATAAAAATGAATAACTTAAAGTGTTTTTGGCAGCCTATGGCAATTACTGTCACTTTGTCTTTAATTATTTGTCCAAATTATTCAACAATGTTAAAGGAGTGATAAGATTGAGTCTAAAAACCTTACTGTTTTTCAGTAACATTTGTTATTAGCAGACTGTTTTCTTAGGGATTTCTTGAAAATTACATTTTCTCTGCATTAAATAGTACTCCAGTGGCCTAAGAGCTGATATTCTGTTTTCTTTAGAACCTAGCATACCCTAAAGTCTTGCTGGAACTAAGGAATAAAACCAATGAAAATTAAAACTGTTTCCTAAAAGAAGAATTTCTTTTTCTTTTGTTGGCCTCATGACTTCATCTTGGTTATATAATAAGGTAATGAGTCTAAAGGACTTTTGTTGGCATGTAAATATGAAACTATGAAATGTTGATCAATCATTTATGTTTTGTTTTTCATTCTCATTCCCTATTAAAGATAAAATATATTGGTAGATTTTATATACATACATTATATATTATATTATATATCACATATATTTATTTGCATGCAATAAAGTACATATGAAATATTTTGCTTCCTTATTCTACAAATTAGTCAAACTTTTTTACTGGTAAGATAAATGTTACTGTAATGAATTAAAAAGTTTGAGAAAATGCATTAAGTATTTGCTATGTGGGTTGTACTGCCAGACATTGTTAATGAAGTAACAACGTACAAGGTGGGTTCTTGCCTTGGAAGACATTATTAATCTGTTGGGAAGACAAGCTAGAAATATGAAAAGATATAAATAAATCTAAGAAACAATATGTGATAAATAACAACTGAATGCTACAAACTATGAATTCTATATTAGTTTGCTAAGCTTGGCATAATAAACTACCACAAGCTGGGTGTCTTCGGTAAGTAAAAAAAGTGATTTTTCTCACAATTCTGGAGATTGAAAGTCCAAGATCAAGGCCCTGGCAGATTCAGTGTCTGGTGAAGGCCTATTTCCTAGTTAGTAATGAATGGTGAATATAAACAAATCCCCTTCTCATTTGCAGAGTGGTGGCAAACACAGTCATGTGGATATTCTACAGACAGGAGAGAAAGCAGTGCTGTCAATGTACTTTCCTGGGATATGGCAAAGGGCCAGTGTAAAGAGTATATTGGGAGTAGTGTGCATAATTGTACTGAACAGAGTTTGACCAGTAGCATCACAACGCCGTTAGGCCCAAGAGGACAATTTGGGGGATAGGGAGTCAGTCATGCATTGAGTAATGTGACTGGAACTGGTTGTCCATTATCTTACCATTGGAGGGAGGTGACAGAAAAGGCACCATCGAAAGCAGCCATTCAGCCTCCCACATGTAAAAGAATCCTCACAAAAACTGTCGAGATGAAAAGACTTAGTATACAGAAGTACAAAGTGAAGAGAATGCAGTGACACTGGTAGCCAAATGAGCAGAAAGAGTACACAGAGATTTTATCCGGAGAGGGTGAAGCACATTTGAATTCTTTAATCCTATGAGCATGGGTTGAGTATTTAGAAGGTATCAGATACGATGCAGGGTATGAGAAACACTAAATTAAATTAGACATGGTCCTCAGAATCAAAGATCTTACAGTCTAGTGGGATAGCATTGAGTATATTATAAATAAAAAGTGCTCTAGTTGCTATAATCGAAGTGTGCAAAGCATACACTAGGTTCACCAAAGAAAGAGTGGCCAAGTTTAGGTATCTACAAAAACTCCCTCAATGGATATGGTGTCATGTAATATGACAACATATGTCGTTAAATATTGAAAGGTGAGAAAATGAAGTAAAATTCTCAGAGTGCTACATGCCAATAAAAAATATGATATAACCAGGAAGGGCGGTGTGCAAAACAGAAGGGTGTTAAGGACTAGTACCAGAACTCTGGCAATGTAGAATAGAAGCTGGGAGCAGGAGGCATACAGACAGAATGCCTCCTGGAACTCAGTTTGCCATTTACTGTGTTAACACTCTTAGTCAGTGTCTTTGTGCCTTAATTTCTTCTTATGTAAAATGTTTGTTTGTTTTTAAAGGTTAAACAATTTGATATGTGTATGTAGTTACCCAAGACTGATTGGTTAATCAGAACCTGTTCTTCTCACAGAGAAGAGTCACTCTTGGACACAGAGGAAAGAAACTAAAAAACTGGATAAATATTCCACTCTTTCTAGTGAGGCAATTTTATTCAAGTGTTGGGTAATATGGAATAAAAAGTACCTGGTTTTTTTTTTATTAAAACCAAGCTGCATATGATTTAAATATAATGCAAAATTCTTGGGATATTTGCCCATTCTCCTTAGCTGGAAATATTTCTTTTTTGGAAAAGATAATCACAGCACTAACTATGATCTAGAAGGTCACCCACTCTTAGTATAAAGGAACTGGCAGTCAAATAGGATCAGGTCTTATAAATATTTAGTTAATATTTAATATACATCTGCAGCATATGTATATAAAATTTTCCCATAGTATTGTTTGGGATTTTGCATTATTTTCTAGAGTCTCAGGTTAATGAATTCATTGGATATTTCAAACAAAATTAACCAAATTTAACACAAGAAAATGTAGGAAATGTTTCCTGTTGTCTGGGAAATTTCATTTGGGCTCCCAAACTGATAACAATAGTTACAGAATAACTTCGTAGAGTGGCCAGGAACTGCCAGAATGTTTTATCTGGGATTCTTAAAAAGTAGTCAGTTGAGGTCCTGAGCATTACCCTATCAATCATCTATCTTCAGCCTATATAAAGAAGAGACTAGGCAAGACAGCCTCCAAATAAAAGCAACCAGTGTGTTATATGAAACTAGTGTTTATATGCGCTAGCAGCAACAAAGCTCTAGTCCACCCCTCTTATTGTCCAGAGCTTGATTGCAATCCATTGTGAGGACTGTGCAGGGCGTTTGATGTCGGCTTCAAATGGGACAGCACCATTGCAACAAGAGCAGACATTGGGATGATTTTAGACAAAGAAAGGCACTGAAAGAATGGATTACAGAGAAAAAGGCAGCGTCATAATTAGAGGATATATCAATGTCGATGCTCCATCTGTGGCTCCATAAAGAGCTGCCATGACGTGAAATAGAGAAATACAATTTTCACAATAGAGAAAATTCTCAAGTGGTTTCTTAATTCCTCTATAGGTGCCAAGGATTGCAGTTTTATTTTATTTAATCTCACAGAAAAAATTTACTTAGATGGAATCTCACATCCAACAATAGACTAGATTGTTTGAGGCCAACACTCATGCTGAGAATAATTCAATAAACTGAACAAAAGTTTTAAAAAAGTCTCTTTTGAAGCCTCAGGAAATTACCAACACAGTGAGAATATGTTGTGCAAAGAAAAGAAGAAAAGATGAGAGAAGTTAACTCAAACCTAGAGGCCACTTTTTTTTTCCCTTAAGCAATTGCTGATTCCGAAAGTGACACTGGTGGCAAAAAAAGATAACAAACCGAGTGGAATTTTTAGAGGTCTCATAGGGCTCAGGAGAAAAGTCAGAAGTCTGAGGAGAAAGGCCTCTGGTAAAAACTATGGGCTTGTGGTGGGAGCACACAAGGAATGAAGGTGAACCAGAAATAGACTAACTGTCAGAAGGAATAAAGCCGGCATGTAACTATCTCAGTCCATCGTTGGAATGGGGCTAATTTGCCTCCAGAAGTGTTTCAGGCCATAAGTAAAAGTTAATCTTCTCTAAGGGAAAGTAACATTGATCAGACTTGCTAGGAAGTTATAAGTTTTATTAGCCCATCTTTCTTTTTATGTGTTTGATTTTGTTCATTGATAACTGACTCCTTCTCTTTCTTTTTTTCTTTCTCTTCTTTCTTTCTTTCTTTCTTTCTTTCTTTCTTTCTTTCTTTCTTTCTTTCTTTCTCCCTCTCTCTTTCTCTCTCTTTCTTTCTAAATGTAACTTGCTGGTATTTTTCACCTTAATTTCTTGAGATGGATGCTTAGATCACTGAATTTGTTGCCTTTTTTATTTTTACATATATGCATGTAAGGCTAAATAAATTCTTCTTGAATAATAGTTGAAGCTTAAATTTTCTGAATGAAAGTTAAAAGAATTCACTATTTTATATATATCTAATAAATTACATTAAATACATTATTACATAAATGTAAGTCTTTATAATCTATCTTATTTGATACCCTCTTGATCTAGCCAACTGTTGAGAGGAATATACTAAAATTTCCTCAAAAACTACTTATACCTCTTGATTTCTTTTATATGTTATATAGTTTTTGCTTTACATATTTTGCTGGGGAATTACTTTTGCCAAAACTTCTTGGTAGCTGTATTGCCATTATTCATTTTGTTCTTGGTAATGGTACAATGACCTTCTACACTTCATTGACTGCTTTGTGCCTTGTCAACAAAATTGTTTTAATACTAGTATCACAATGGTTATTTTCTAATTTCAAAGCATTTGCTTGAGATATTGGTCAAGACTCTTGCATTGGCAAGTCCCTGAAAATGAAAGTCGAACTAGTTTAAGGAGAAAAGGAAATTTGTTGGCACAAAGGACCAGTGTAACTCACAGGACTGAGGAAGAGCCATAACAACATGGCCTTGGTGACTACACAGAGTCAAAGTAGCTGCTACTTCCTGATATCCAACTTCAGTCACTCCTTAGCCTTTCTTGGCTTTATTTCCCCTAATTTTAGCAGGTCTTCCACACATGATAAATGATATAACAGACTCAGAATTATATCCCTCTAGTATGGACCCAGAAGCAAAGCCTCAAAATCTAGACTGATAATGAAAGGCAAGAGCACGCCTGAAGCTGCCTGACAGGAAACGCACCTCCGTCCTCCTCATTCCCACCCTAGGCCAGAGTTGTTGGCACTGAGGGTGGAGAGGAGGAGATGGAAAAGCTTGCTCAGCAGTTAAAGTAGTAAACACAGCTGTACCCAACACCTATTATACATTTCATCATATTTGCCTTTAACTCCTTGATTGTTTGGTTTTAGCTGTGTCTCTTAAGGATAACAGCCACTTGGTTTTGTTTATATAATCCAAGCGGAAGTCTGTTTATTTCTTTAAGAGGTGACTTGACTTTCTGTGTGTGTGTGTGTGTGTGTGTGTGTGTGTGTGTGTGTTATTATTTTCCCAAGTTTTTATTTAAATTCCAGTTAGTTAATCTACAGTGTATATTAGTTTCAGGGATAGAATTTAGTGATTTATCACTTACATACAACACCTAGTGCTCACAACAAGTGCAAGAGGTGACTTTATCTCACTCAACCTTTCACTTTTAAAGAGTATGTTCACCAATAATTCTGTCTTTATCTTTATGTAATTTATATGCAATATTTTCTAACTTTAGTCTTTTTGCTGCTTTCCTTTTGCCTTTTCCATATTTTCTTCTCTACTTTTCCTTTTTTCTTTCTCTGTGGAGAAACATATAGTAGGCTCCCTTTTTAGCTCTTATGGTGGATATGTTTATATCTTTAAGTGAATACTTGCATCTATGTTCCTTAATCCATCAATTTCAGAAATAAACCAGTCTTTTTTGCTGTGTGATAATAATATTTTCTCTGGGAACAAGGGAGATGCTTGGTAGGTAGTGCAGTGAACAAATGCGAATTTGATTTGTAAGTTTAATTTTTATAGTGTGGCTAGTTAAAATTAATTTAAAAAGCTAAAATTATGTCACATCCTTTTAGAAAAACTGTGTAGAATTTACAACAGTATATAGTACCCTC
Organism: Felis catus; assembly: GCF_018350175.1. Classification (NCBI taxonomy): domain Eukaryota; kingdom Metazoa; phylum Chordata; class Mammalia; order Carnivora; family Felidae; genus Felis; species Felis catus. The sequence goes on from NC_058374.1 coordinate 106,525,297, forward strand.
ACTTTGGGTGTACAGAAATGAGACCTCCTTGACGTTTTTATATTTGAAAATGATCTGATTTATACTATCTGAATGTTTATAGCATTCTTTTTTGTTTTAATGTTCAGTAATGTCGTCAGGATGTTGTGTTGTTTAATGGTTGACCGTTTCTTTCATTTTTTTTTTTCGTTGCTGATACACTATGAACCCTATCAATCTACCGGAATACTATCTCTCTCTAATTGCTAGAAAATAATCTTCCATTATATATTTTTATATCCATTTCTTCTTTATATTTTATTTTTAATTTTTAAAATATATGCATTATATGCAAAGTTTATATCATTGTCTTCATAATACTGATTTATTGTTGTTGTTTTGTTATATGTGGGGAGGCAGTTCTTATGATTGTTCTATGAGTGTTCACTTTAAGAAAGGAAGATCAATGCAGGTCTAATGACTCTAAACTTTTGTAAAAGATCGATAATGAAGAAATAGGTATTATGACACTGAGAAAGTTTAAAATACATGAACAAGCAATCACTATGCCAATTCTAAGACTTGACCTCAAGGGATCCAGTGCCTTCTGTTTTCTTTCTTGGAATCTTCCTCCTGCCATGAAAACAAACCCAAACTATCGTCCTAGAGGATGGGACGAATCAATTAGAGATGACCATTGAAACTGATGTTCACACTGTCTGCAGATGCGTAAGGAAGGCCAAACCGTGTTTGGTGATTCAACCCAAACCAGCAGAACTACACAGCAAACATGTAGGATCATGAAGAGTAACAAGTTTTTCTTTTTTTTCTTTTGTCTTTTCTTTTCTTTTTTCTTTTCTTGTTTTATTTATTTTCTCTTTTTTACTGTTTTTCTCTTTTATGTTTAATGTTTTGCTTTTGGTTGTTTCTCATGTATTTTTATTGTTATATTATTTATTTATTTGATCTATCTATATATCTTACTCAATTTTACTTACCTGTTTCTTTTAAGTTTTTTAAGCTATGAATTTTTGGGTAGCATTTTATACAGCAGTAACTACCCTACATAATTAGAGTATCAAAACCATCACTGTGTCTAGTAGATGAACACTTCTAAAAATTGTAAATCAAAGAAACTAGCTAGAGGCAGGTTTTAATTTAGGAGCACTTAAAGAGACTTGAAGAGTGATTATCAATGTATCATGCCAGGAATAAATCTCCAATGAGTTTATGGTATAAGCAATTTCACATACCATCAGTCCTCATCTGCCCTTTCTAGTGGTGGTTCAGTTGGTTTTATTAGTCTTGGTAATACACCATCTGAATTAAACAACATATGTGAGTATGTCGATGAGGAGCTCAGTTGAAATATTTGGATTTAAGATACAAATTGTGAGGTGGTAAGCACATAATTAAGTCCATGGGGACAAGAACAGGAGACACTATTCCCTTTGAAAGACTAAGGGTTTTCATATGTTTCTTTGCATCATGGAACAATCTGACAAAACTGGGACTCTGCTCTTTATACTTTCTTGTCATGAGGTTTACTCCAAGGCACTTACTGTAAGAAAGAGTGTGAAAAATGGAAGGGGAGAAATCTAAGGACAAGTTCAAATTCTGCAACAAGCCATCTATCAGTGAGACCTAACATTTCACATTTGTAATCTAAGCCTCAAGTTTTCCCATCACATTAAAATTTTCAAACCTTATCCTTTATAATTCAGGATGGCTTTGTGTGAAAGTATAAAAAACCCAAACCAAACTGGCTTTAAAATGAGAAATTTTATTGTTTCATATAACGTGAAGCCCAGAGGGATAGAAGATTTTAGATTCTGACTCTATTTCCCATGATTCTGTTGACTTTGCTTTCCTCTGTGCATTGGCTTCATCCTCATGTGGGTGATAAAAAAACTGCAGTCATTTTTAGTCCCACCTTCATGCATAACACCTTCCAGAAGAAGGGAAAAAAGAGAGAATGTTTCCATCTCAGTATTCCAATCAAGCATCCCTAACTTACTAGGTTGCTCTGGCTATATGCCACTACTGAAACTGTGAATTCAGCTAAGGAAACACAATGGCTGATTAGTTTACTCTGAGGTTCACTCTTGGGATTGACTTCCCCTGAGACAAATGGATTCTGCATAAGAAGAGTAGAAATCCAGATAAAAACAAGGTTCTGTTAGGATGGAGGAAAGGCACACGGGAGCTTGGTTAGTGAGCCATAATTCTCACTATATGGTTTACATAAATAATATTCCATTTTTGCTTTAATACATCTGTGATTGACTGTATTATGAAGAATTACAAAGACATCCTTCCTATTTTGAAGACTGAGTCAGTTTTTAAAGGATTTCTTAAACAATGAAGAACATAATACTTAAATTGTCACTAATTGTTACTGGGTTTATGGGGGATAAAGAAAGTGGTTTTCCTTTCAACCTCTGACCAATCCTCCTATTGGATTTTTCCATTCTTTCATTTCTATAAATGGCTTTGAAGAATAAGTGTAAAGAAGACATATAGAGCAGAAGGAATAAAAGTTAGAAAAAAAGGAAAGTGATGGAGAAAACTCCCTGTAATGGGTAGCATATGTTTAAAGTAGGAACCAATTTGAAAAGTAACAGAATAATGAGAGTAATTCTCCTATGCTCTTATACCTCTCGTCACCCTGAAATAATTTAACATTTGAAGTAGGCGTAATTTTATTCATCTCATAGATGATAAATTTGGGACACAGAGAGGTTAAAATTTTTTCCATTGACCCATAATTCTAGAAAATGTCACAGGTATGTGATACACCATCCTTACTCTTTCCATTCTTCACATTAACACATTTAAAAACAAATACAAACTCCTGGTAAAACTTTGTAAGTTTTTACCCAAATGTATACAATTTCAAGAATTTTCCTTCTTTTAGGCAATTAAAAGGTTTCTATATTATTAGAAAAGTTTGTAGGATCTTCAAAGCATGCTATTGAGGTGAAATGTTGAGCAAAGTATGTAATAGTGATTTCATAGATAAAAATAATTTCTTGTTGCAATGCAACATATATAGAAGTGTATTCATTAGGTCATTTAGCTTGTTAGGTGCAAAATCAACTTCCTAAATATTTAGCATGTAGAAAAAAATATCTCAGACTCTGAAAGTTACGTTGGAAGGTGTGGGAAATGTAAATATTTTATCAAATGAAAATAATTTCACTGGATACTTCAGGCTGTGTGTGTGTGTGTGTGTGTGTGTGTGTGTGATGATAGTCATATTGCAATAATATCAACCATAATATCAACATAATACCAATGTCTTTCCATTATCCTAGTGACATATCTAAAGAAGAAAATCTAGATTGATCTTTCAGGCTTAATGATTAATATTCTCCTAGAAGTTATTTCTTTTTTATTTTATTTTTTAAAATATTTTTATTTATTTTAGAGAGAAAGAGACACGGAATGATCAGGGCAGGGGCAGAGAGAGAGAGGGAGACACAGAATCTGAAGCAGGCTCCAGACTCTGAGCTGTCGGCACACAGCCCGACACAGAGCTCCAACCCACGAACTGAAATCATGACCTGAGCCAAGTCAGATGCTCAACCGACTGAGCCACCCAGATGCCCCTCCTAGAAGTTATTTCGAATATGTAACTATGATAGGATCTTCTGGTAATAAATACGTCATATGATAAAGAAAGGTAATAGGTAACAAGCAGATGGAGGGTAATACAGTAACATTAAGAGAATCTTGAAATCAAAGCAATTTGCTTTATCAAAGCAATGGACTTGATAACACACAATGTACTTGTTCTCACCTCTACCTTTAAGTAGCATTAGGATTTAGAGATAGTCTATGTAAAACTTCAAATGAAAGATAGATTCAGAAAATCTATGTTACCATTCCCTTACCAGGAACATAATGTTGAAAATTTTTCCTTATACTTCCTCATTCACCAATTAACATCATTTCTGTCATCAACAAATACAGTATAGAACATTATATTACTAGAGATGGTTGAACAAATGTCTTTGAATTGTACTTTGGTTCACCAATAAAAAACAGGGACTATGTCTGTGCAAGTCAAATAGTACATTACAGGATCTTATACACTTGTTCACTGGTTGTAATATTTTTAACTTTGTCACTTATTTGCCTTAAATCTGAATGCTTAATCCCCAGTCATACCACAAGTTCATTCATTTTTAAATGTATTTAAATCACTGAGAAACAATGAACACATGGTATTACTGGCCAAATAATGATTCTGTCAGGCTATAACAATAATCTACAATTTATTCATAAACACCTTCAGAGTAGACATTTCTTACTTATCAGCAAATTATACAAATGCATGGCACTGAATCATGTATACTGCAGCACTTAATAACTGAGTGCAGTGTGATCTTATCTGATTTAATTCCTTAGATTCTGAGAAATCAAAGGTGTTTATAAGTATTTTACCTCATTAATTCCATTTTTTTACTGAATGGCACAATTTGTGTATTCAACCTCCTTAAATTCAACAAGTATACCTTCTCAAATTCAATGTATCCTAAGCCCAAATCATTGTTTTCACTCTCAGAGTACTAATCATCTAAAAGAAATATCTCATTCTGCTACAAGTCTCCCATTATTCCTATTTTCCTAAGATTTTAAATTTTGGTATAGCATCCTTTATAACATCCTTCATGTCCTTTCCTTTCCTTTTAATTCTTTCTTCTACTATTGCAATGAAGCCTTCCCATTTTGACGAAAACTAGTTCTTTGTCTCTCTAGCTCTTGAAATATATTTTTGTAGCCCAACCTCTTTCTAAAATTCGACTTTGCATTCATAGCATGTAGCTCATTCATTCATTAGTTCATTTCTCTAACAAATACATTCGATTGCTAAAAAAAACAAAAAATAAAATATGATGGCTTACAAGAGATGGAAGGCTTAGCATGAGAAATAACATTAGAGTTGAGATTTGAAGAAAGAGTAAGAAATAAGTACAGGAGTAACAGAATTAGAAAAGACCAAGACTAGAAACAGCACCTGAAAGCTTAGTGTGGTTGAAGAACACACAGCAAAAGAGAGTGATGTGCAAGGAAGTTGCCAAGGAAGGAAGGAAGGAATTTCTGTTTCAGGTTTCCCTATTGCTTTCCAGATAAAGGCCCAGTTTCTTAAAGCAACATGAAAGGATCCTGTATGGTGTGTGTGTGTGTGTGTGTGTGTGTGTGTGTGTGTGTGTGTGTGTGTTTTCACTTCTGGCCCTTCTATTTGAATTAAGATAACATGGCAGGGTGATAAAACAAATGAGGGGGTCTAATAGACCTGGGCTTGAATTACAATTTCAATACTTGCTACAAATTAGGGGCAAGTTAAATACCTTTTTGCTAACTAGCAAGTTACTTTACAATGTGATCATTAACTGTAAAATGGCATTCCTAATACCTTGCAAGGGAGCTTTGTATGAGTGTGAAATAATTTAGCATATGTAAGGTGTCTTACTGTTATTATTGTTAACTAAGATAAAACATAAAATTAACAACATTTCTGAAATAATAATGTTCATTAGAGGTAATGTTATATTTACTCTATTCATATTCAGTGTCAGAACTCCAGAAAGCAATTTTAAAATCACTCCATGATGTTACAGTTGCACTGAACCACACAGAAGTTAGGTACTGACATTGGACTGTACTCCTGATCTTAGAAATTTAACTGAAGAAATTAAAACTATCTTTAAGGTGATTTACGCACATACTACAGCGGCTTTTGAAAAGGAATTAACTGTATTCTCAATGACTTCTATAGTTTACCTTTACATATTTTCTAAAGGAAGCAATTTTATAATACTTAGCCTCAATATTCAGATATAAAATGGCATTAGAGGGCCAATGAGTTTATTAAAATATGCTATTTCACATCATAGTTTTCCATAACATTGCCATAAACTTACCATTTAAAAATTTCTGAACAATAGGAATAGCTAGTTAGAAGTCAAGAATTTAGAACATTTTTGTTTCTGTCATCTTAACAATTTTACTGAATATCAGTTGACTAAAATTAATGACTATAGCTACATATACAACTTTCTTTGTATTTAGGAAAATGTCCAACATGAAGCCTACTTCATAAACTATTTATTTAAAATATTATTGAATAGCATGTGGTAAAAGTTTGAGTAGTATAATTAATGTTGTGGTTTGAAGTCCATAATGGAGGAAAGCTGTGTAATTAAGAAAGGCCTGCCATCTGGTCAGGTTGTGTTTCACAGGGAGACATGACCTTAATGAAACCATTAGGCCCAAATTTTGTTCTCACCAAACGAGGCCTAGAAAACATAGATTAACACAAATAAAACACATAAACAACTGCTGCAAACCAACTAAGTGAATAAACACAAAATGAAATCTGAATCTTGCCCTTTACATGTTCAGTGTTTCTCCCCTGTGTATAAGTTATCTACAACTGCTTTTCCAAGCATGCATTCCAGGAATACCACATTTGTAAAGGCAAAGGTAGCTGACAGCTAGAATCAGATGGATGAAAATAATTAAAAAATATAAATTAATAAAAGTTAATGAGAGTAATGAAAGGTGTAATTGCCAACTTCCCTCCTCTAAATTAAAGATATACATATGCTAGAGATTGATCAGGAGTTCATCCTAACAACACTAATAAACACTACACAATATTATCTCTAATCTGTAAGTCTCACAAGAACAGGGCTTCTGTCTTAATCATCTCTTGTCCCTGACACTGACATACTTCTGACAATTTTACTGAAAGTACACATTTTAAAAATTCAATTCATTCTTGGGGTGCCTGGGTGGCTCAGTCTGTTGAGCGCCCAAATTCAGCTCAGGTCATTGTCTCACAGTTCGTGAGTCTAAGCCCCACATGGGGTTCTAGGCTGACAGCTCAGAGCCTGGAGCCTGCTTCAGATTCTGTGTCTTTCTCTCCCTCTCCCCCTCCCCTGCTCATGCTCTGCCTCTCTCTGTCTCTCAAAAATAAATAAATGTTAAAAAAATTTTAATTCAATTCCTTCTTTTCTATTTTTTACCATTTCAACAATGGCAGATTTCCCTTTATGGAAGTCATATTTGTTTTGTTTTTTAACTTTCATAATGCTAGCAATTCGGCCATTTCTACTTAGGGGTAACACTAACTACTGTAATGGATAAACCTCTATATCTTGGTGGCAAAGCAAAATAAAGTCCTTTCTCACTCATAAAAGTACAGCGTGGGTTGTCCAGGTGGATCAGCTCTCCTCCAAGTAGTGATCTTGGTTTATTCTAACCAAATTAGAATAACCATAACTCCCACATTAGTTCCCAATATGGTTAAAATAATCATATTCTAACCATAACTCCCAAGTTGTCTCTTGGGTTCCAAAGAACCTGAAAAAAGAAGAGTAAGAATTATTCTAAATGAGAGTTTATTGGAAAGACTTTGGAAGTAGAAATTCTGCTTTAGTTCCGTTGTCTAGTATCCAGTCATATGGCCATACTTACCTGGTTGCAATGAAGTTAGATAAACTGTGTGCAGATGGGCATCCGACCAATTTTCATATAATACACAATTTCTCTCATTATTAGTTCTACTTGTGTTTCATTACTTTTCTTATAAAGATTGTGATGATTATCTAGCCTCATCTGTATACTATAGGTTCTAAGGAATGATTTACTCTTGTCATTTTTTTATGTCCACCTGCCTTCAGTTTGTCAGTATTTCAGCAGACACATAGCTTGCTCCATACCATTCATGCCTCCAGAAACATGGTAGCTCCTTGGTGAAGCTCTACAGAATTTCTAAACTGAGATCAAAACCATTAACCATCCCCATCACTTTCTATGCCCTTATCTAATTTAATTTTTTTGATGCTGTTTTATTTTATTATTTTTTAACAAAAATTTTTGGCAAGTTGGTTAACATACTGTGTGTACAGCGTGCTCTTGGTTTTGGGGGCTATATTCCCATGATTCTCGCTTACATACAACAGCCAGTGCTCATCCCAAGTGCCCTCCTCAATGCCTATCAACCATTTTCCCCCTCTTCCCTGTACCCCCATCTACCCTCTAATTTAATCTGTAACCACAGAATTCTTCATTAAATGAATTCTATAATTTAATTATTTGCACATTAATTTTCTTTTATTGCTTGTCTTTTTCACTGTAATACACACACCATGAGCATATAATTTGTTGGTCTTCTGATCCATGAATATCCCTAGACCCTAGAGTAGTACCTTTTTTCTGGTACTCCCTAAATATTTTATTTAATTTCAAATATTTTCCTTCCTGTAGGTAAAGCTTAATGAAATAACTGTGATATAAATTGTTTTTAAAGAAGCTTCATAGATATGATTAAAATTTTTGAAAATACTAAAGGTAAAAAGCATAAAAACTAGAGTGATGATAAAATATTTTCTATACAGTGATGATTCAAAAAATAAGAGCTCAAAATTTTTGATTTTTCAAAAATTATTGATTTGTGATACATAATAACATATCATAGAATCATAATTACTGAAAGTCTCTGGTATCACTAGCCCTCTCACTTTGGGTACAGCCATATTTTGACCACATTGACAAATAATAATCTCCCAAGAAAATCTCTTAACTTTTGGAAACAGGTGAAGACAGTAATGATCTATACTTTCCAATAAAATATTTTTTAAAACCCTACTATATTTACCTTCATATTATATGCTTCAGTCATAGAAATAAAAAATAGAAAGCATATCTGAAAAATAGCTATTATCATCCTCCTTGCCTTATTGTAATGTGTGTTTTAATCTTATAAAATTGTTTTTCTGATTTACATTATTGGGCTGGATAATTCCTCTGGTATTCACTGCCCCCTTTTTAGCAATATTGTTTGTGAAAAAAAATTATTCATTTACAAATAGCAGAGAAAGAAGAGCCATGGGTTCGATTTCTGGCCTACAACTTACTACATGTGTGAACTTGTACAAATGATACCATTGATACCTCTTGGATACCGTTTTTCCTCTTCAGTACTCAATTTAGTAATTTTTTGTGGGGATTGGTTAAAATAATATAAAAAAAAAGTATGATATCACTCACCATATCCTCAATAAAAAGCTACAACCTCCCAATTTTCCCTCACATTATTGACAATAGCCATGAAAGATTCCAATCATGCAATAGATACCCCTTTTCATTTTTCTCAATTTACTTCCCCTTTCTGTTAATATTATTTTGCTTTGTGTATTTTTGAAATTCACTATGATATTTTTTTAATGTGATGCAAAAATGCAAAATGGAATAGTAGCTATAAGAAGCGATTTTCTATTTTGCTCCCAAACTGCAAAGTCCTTACTACATCAATATATTTTTTCAAATAGTTTTTTTATTTCCAATTTTAGATGTCCATTTTAATAATGCAAGTGAGGCTTTTCACAAGGCCTACTTTTCAAATCTATTTATCTTCAGAGAAAGCAATGAGAAAAGGTTTTAATTTGCTTCCTACAGGGTAGATTAAATTGGTTCATTTTATTTCTCATTTCATTATTGACACCTTTTGTCAAAAAGAAGCATTACTTTTAATATAAATTCCAAGATGTGGGAAATACTTTGTTGGATTTACACTGATCTTCCTTAAGAATTCATAATTATAGCCCTTTCCCTAAGATTTTAATTACTTTTCTAGAATTGGTGTAGTATTACCCTTTGCTAAAATTTTGAATTCTAAAAAAGATGCTGTTAAATATCTTTTTGAGATTAACAACCACAATTTCTCCTCAAATGCGAATTTCTCCTCACCTAATAGCTTCAGCAGTTAAGCCAACATGCAGCAATAAATTGTAGGACAGTAAAGATGACATCAAGCCTTGAACGTGTTCCACTTACACATACACAGCAAGAGGCAGAGACAAGAATGTGGTTTATAAGTTATGTTTTGAATTGGGATAAAAATTGAGAAAACACGGTCCTGTGATTTCTGTGTCAGGGTGTGCTTAAGAGTGAATACCAGATAAAAACATTCTTGAAAATTTAAATAAAATGTTAACAGTCCCAGAAGAAGATAGCTATGAATCAGTGAGATAAAGATATGCATATCAGGAAATTTACCCAATGCTATAGTACCTGGGTGTCTAAAGTTAAAGAGACCATAAATGAATAAATTGATTTATATTAGTTTATTTATATTCCTCATCTGACTCACATGCATTGACTCTTAACATTGATGAGAACTAATCAACCAATATACTATTATGAAAAGATATATAATCTAATCTGACTAATCTCATTAATTTCTAAAAGTATTATAACAACTAATTATTCACTTTCATAATTGCTTCAGCACAGAGCACAAAGCATCTGGGGGAAGAAAGATTTCTAAGATCTCTGAAAAGGTGGCATTAGAATAGAGATGAGACATAGTCACAAGCAATTATGACAGAAACTATAAAATAAGTGCCATAAAAGGTAAAAAAAAAAAAAATAGTGCTTTACAGGTTTAGAAGGGGCTGCAAATTCATGCTGTGATTAGATAGGAATGAATCTGTGGAGTGGAATGACAAATCCTGGGAGACATATATAAGATTTGATTGTCCGAGATGAAGAAACAATAGTTAAGTTTAGGAACTCTACACACAACGGGTTCTTGAAACTGTCTGAAAGCCACATGTAAAAGTTGGAAAAATAGACTTCTATGTTATAAAAATGAACTGTTACTAGAATCCTAATGTACATTTATAGTATTTGCCATAGTATTTTGACAAAATAATTCCATCTCTGCAATTTTTTAAATGTCTTGGCCAAGCTTAAGCAACAAGGGCAGTGATAAGAAAGCATTCTCACTGGCCGGTTTCTTAGGAAGCTTCTGTTAACCACTTCAGGAATAAGACAATCTCTTCCAATAGGATACCCACATTGCTTGGACATCCTGAGGATCCCTCTCCCTTAGTGAGGTTGCTTCTCTTTCCCTTTCCCCTTCCTGCCTCTATAAATGGGAGGTGCCTCCCTGCATGTAGCCAGAGTTCATTCAGCTTGGGACTCCTGGAACATGCGAGGACAGAAGATATGGAATATGTATAGGATAAAGAAGAAAAAAAGGAAGAAGGGAAAAGGAGAGTATGGGAAGTTATATCACTTCTGAATCTGATTCAATGTTTGTCATTTTTTTATAAAGCCAGATTTTCTTCCGTTTAATATCCAATAATTGCAACTAAATCTATGAGTATACGTACATGTGTGTTTGTTGTAGTGTAGCTTCTTTATCTGCATGTGGACAAGGTTCACAAGCTTGCTGCATTCTGGAAGAATTTGGCTTGTAGAGAAGTTTGGATTGTCAAGAAAAAATATACAGATACATAGAAAAACAGATAGACACATAGATACATAGATACATAGATGATAGATAGATAGATAGGTCTTGAACATCAGGCTAAGACGTTTTCAGTAAGCCATGAAATATAAAGGAAAGGCAGAAACTAGAACTGATTCAATTCTTTCTATATGACAACCACTTCCCTTCCTCTTATCTAAACTTCAAAAGGAAAATATGAAATTGGTGTTATTATCCTATTTTGCAATTACAAAATTAGAGGCAAAAACACCCACAAAAGTTAAGCGATTTATCTAGAGAGGCACGATAGATAGATAGATGATAGATAGATATATAGATAGATAGATGATTGATAGACAGGTGATAGATAATAGAGATAGATGAACAGACGGATAGATAGAAACAGAGATGCAGAGATACTGAGACACAGAGATATTAACTTAGATAAAGTCTGCACTCTCCAATATGCCTTTGTCGCTATCATTCCCTCTTACATCACACTGTTACTGCACTCCATTGTTACTCTCCTTACCCTTGCAAATACTTGTGTTTGGGATCATTAATCTAAACAGTTTATCCTTCCTAAGTTTTGAATCTATTTAACCAGTTTGTTAATCTAAACCACTCTATGGTACTCCTCAAGGCATAATTTTCTTTGTTTTTTTTTTTTAATTTTAATTTCCTTCAGTAAAGGAAATCTCAAAGAGGATCCTAACATATAAGCTACCTAAATATGCTCTTATATATTCAGGACATTGGAGTAGGGTGTAAGCAAGGTGAAAATGTTCATTTTATTCTGCTCTTGAAAATATTTTGAAGATTCCATTTAAAATATTATGTAGAATTTTTAAAAAGGAAAAAAAAAACCCTGAAAAAACAGGCCTTTCTGACCAACAGGAACTGACTGACATGTAGTCTCTTTAAAACCAATCAAAATTATCACTGGTGAGCTGACTTACAAAAAGACTGGTTTTAACTTGAGAAAGATCTAAACACCTTTTCACTTTCAATGCAAAAAATTAGGGATTGTACAAAATATAGGAAAGCCAAGCACTACTAACCAACCAATTTAAAGTATAATTTTGAATGGGGCATTGCAGGAAATCAAGCTGTAAGAATGAGTGGGAGCAGGTTCAGAGAGGTCTTGAACATCAGGCTAAGACGTTTTCAGTAAGCCATGAAATATAAAGGAAAGGCAGAAACTAGCACTGACTCAATTCTTTCTATATACAACCACTTCCCTTCCTCTTATCTAAACCTCCAAAGGAAAATATGAAATTGGTGTTATTATACTATTTTGCAATTGCAAAATTAGAGGCAAAAACATCCACAAAAGTTAAGCGACTTATCTAGAGAGGCACAAGTGGCTGAAGCAAGATTTGTCCTCACGGGTATTTGCCTTCAAATCCTAGAATTCTTCCTACGTTGGTGAAACAAGACTCATATGACCCAATTCTTGCCACCACACCACACTCTTGTAGATTAGTGTTTATGCTTATGCATTACCTCAAATTTAATTGATCCACACATTTCCTCCTCCCTTAGACTCTAAATTGACTTTTTTTGGAAACTATTATATCCAATCAATGAATTTACCTGTTTCTTTCCTTGATACCAGTAAGTGATCCACAATCTTCAACTATAACTGGGAAGTAGACTTCATATTTTATACTGAGTAATCTTAAATCATGAGCTTCAGACTCATGCACATCATCTCTGTATGTTGAATTTCCTCCACATTTAAAGTTACTTTATTGCTTCCAATTTTTTCTATTATTCATTAGTGTACCGCATATTTTGAGTTAATAGACTCAATATTGATTGTACTTGTGGGGTTTAGGGCTGTTCCTAAAAAAAAATATGAATCAATATCTTCCGCTCCATTTTCCCCTCAAGTGTGATTTGGCTATATGCACTTTAGTATAAACAGCCACAGGCTGGTTATAAATCATTCTACCTATCTTCCTACTGACAGTCTGCAACCAGGTTGGTAGATTTCCCCAAGGGAACAGAAAGCAGGGCAACTCTAGGTCAAGATCTGCATTCCAACTGCAAGTGCTTACAGCTGGAATGTGCCTGCCTTTTAAGGAACAGAAGGAAATGTCCACAGAGAGTGGTTTTAAAAGATGCAATTCAATTTTAAATGTATCCATGCATTTCTGTTTAGGGACTTTAAATTAAATTACCATTTAAAGTTAACATAGATATCTTATTAATGGCATTGAGACCATCAGCATTTGAGTGTTTACAGATCAGGCCAAGAATGTTTAAACAAAGAAACAGTGTATATAATTTGTAATAGTGGGCAAATATGATTATACATGCCTATCACATCTCACTTGCTAAAAGTATATATTTTATCAATCCTCCATAAAAGCAAAGCATAATGATGATTAAACCGTATTCTATAAATTACAAGTGTTAATAAACGTTATACTAACCGAACACGCCATCCCTCAGATATGATATACCTTAAAATTGCATAGTGCACTTACTGTTTTGTAAGTACTTTGACATCACTGCGACAAGTGCTCTGGTTGTTTTAAAGGTGAAGTGCACTTTTGTCATCCGTACCTGGTCCTACCTATGACACACATTTTTGAGGATTAGAGATGCAATCTCTCCTTGAGTAATATTTTTTTTTTCTGGAGGAGATCACGAGGCAAGTAAAGATCAAATTTACAATCTTGATCTCAATGTAACCATGTCTGCATAATCTAACCTCACTGTATAATCTACTGGAATAGATATACTGTATACCTGCAACACTAATTAAATAATCAACCTATGCTAAGGCATTCCAGAATATGAACTTGCAAGAGAAAATGGAGAATAATGCAGTATTTGACTATGTGGTTTTAGATATTCAGGAACCTTGTGCTGATCTAAAGTAAGCTTGAGGAAAATTTTTATCCTGTAAGTATTAGTTTCCTAATTTTTAAAATAAAGATAAAAATTGTACCTAGTGTGTGGCTGTGCAGGTTCAACATGGAAATGTAAAGCACTTAGTATTGGCACATAGTTAATGCTCAATAAATGCTCTACCATCAATGAATTTTCATGTTTCATTTGCAGATAATTAAAATAAAAAATAAATCTGGTAACTTTATTTTTTTAGTTTGGTTTAGATAGGATATCTTTTGGTCTTTTATTTAATGAGTGCTTTTGACTGTCAAAGGCTATCATGTGAATGTTTAGTATCAAAGTTCCCCAGACTATTGTCTTTCTCAAAGGCAGATGGTAAATCTGTCAGCAGTAGCATTCGGAACAACAGCAACCCAGATGCTTTTAAGCACTGCGTGTGAAGCCGCTCCTCCCATGAAGAGTACCATTGGGCTAGATGCCAAAGGAAGGTCCCCAAGGCAATTAGCTGCTTCTGAATCCAACTCTGGCTGTCTGGAAAGTCAAATGAATGCAGCTTGCTTAGCCATACACCATTTAATGCAAAGAGCATGCTCCTTATTTATAATCAAGCCTGTCTTCCATATTTCAACCTAGCTACATTCGAGCAAGAAATCTGTATGATCTTTATTGTTCATAGAAGGTTTTGCATTACTTTATAGATATTAGTGTCCTTTGTAGATAAGGTAGACCTATTAGACTTAATGACCACTTACCTGTAATTATTTTGCACATGCACAATCATCTTTAGTGATTCATAATAAACTCGATGTTTATGAGTCCCTAGGCTAGGTATAATTTAAACTATGACTACAGTGAGCACAGGAGACCTACTCATAAGTCCTAGGTAAAGTCATCAGTCTCTTGTTCAATATTACTATAATATTCTATAAAATGATACAGGGAGTAGAAAATAATGTCACCCAATAGAAGTAAAGTAATATTCATATTTATGAAAATATTCCTATCTTTAAAGAACATACTTTTAAAGCACATCGATTAGTCAAATATTACTTGTAGGTTTTGAAGAAATTCAATAAAACCAAAATATTCATTGCACATCCACTATGTATCATGCACAGCTATAGGCACTGTGGATTCATTTTCTATAAACTTCAAAAGAAAACTTCAAATAGCTTATGATTCCCTTTGTACAGGAAAGGGACTTGACCATGGCCACAGAGCTTAGTAGATGCTAGAGGGGATAGGTGAATCCTGGAAGTTTCTTGTTCCAAAGACAGTGGCCTTTTGACTATACCATCCAAAGAAGAAATAGATATTTTAACTTTTGCAATGACAAGTTTTCCATATTTGAAGGCATAGTTCATTTTTTATTAAACATCAAAACAACTGGACTCATGGTGCAGATGTGGGAGAAAGTCTGAAGGCGTTAGGAACAGACAGCACTGATTTTAATTATGGCCATGTTGCATCTTGAAAGTCATCTATCCTCCTCTACAAAGAGATGAAGATACTTATCTTAAAGAGGTGTAGCAAGGACTGAAGAAGACAGTTAAGGCTTGCCTAGTACCAGGATTACACAGATTATAAAGTGAAACTCAGTGAATTTAACTAACTCTATTAGGGTCACAAGAATTCGTAGCAGAAATGTGTTCAAACCTGTACCTTCCAGATGTATTCAAATTGAGAAATCATGAGGGGAATAGTAGATTATAAAATTTGAATACATTATAAACAAATTGGTACTATTCTTTATTGTAAGAACGACAACATTGTTAGAAATGATAAAATAATAAAAAGAAACAATATCCTCCAGAATACTTAAAAACAGTATTTAATGTATAATTTATGTTGAATGTGTGCTGTTATATATCTACTAGAGATATCATAGAAAAAGAAGAAGAAAATAAGACTGGAAAGATATACCAAATTATAACTGATTTTTATCTCCTTAGTTTTTTTTCTTATCTGTAGTTTGCATCCATATATTTTCCATAATGAAACATATTACTTGGATTCTTACTCAAGGAACATGATCTGAAGTAATTACATTCTGAGTCTCCATTTCATTTTTCTAAATATGCCTTTTCATTATACCCTGCTCATTTTATCTTGAAAACTGAAATGTTCTTAAACTCCTAATTTGCATTGAAAGTTGATTTCTTTTTTCTGCTTATGGTTGTCACTTACTAAAAGGATATTAAAGTAATGCTAGGAAAAGCTCTTGCCATGCCTCAAGGAGGAAACTGAGCCCAGGATTTAGCTATGGAAATAAATGTTGCCTTCTATTATCCATGGCATTAATTCCTTAACTTTACTATACATAAGACTCTTGTAAAATATCAGTGAAAATTCAGAGTCAATGGCCTACTCTCAGACATTTTGATCTGGTAGATGTAGAGTGGATTCCAGACTCTAAATCTTTCAAAAACTCTCAAATGATCTGGTAAAGGGTCCTCAGGTCTCTCACTGAAGTTTTGTTCCATAAGAATTGTCCTTCCAACAGTTGTGGCATATCGATGAATGCAATGTTGAAGATATATATCTGGGCATAAATATATTGCTTTTCAAATAAGAACCAGAGGTAAGTGAAGAAAAAACATAAAAAATATATTTTTCAAGAATAGATTCTTATATCAATTAGGATGGTCTTGGTTAATTTGTAGTAATAAAAAAGATCCCAAAATGCCAGTGAGTAACACATTTTTTTCTCATTCATGGTATAGGCATAATATAGACTGGCATTGAGTTATGCTTGTTGTAGTCAAAGACACACTGATGGAAGTTTCCAAAAATCACCTCAGCAGTGGTAAGAAATGTGATATATCACAAAGTGGCATTCAAAACTTCTATCAGAAAGGGCACTATAGCTTCTACTTATATATTATGTTATAGAAAATCACATGGTTACACTAAAATCAAATGGGGTGGGGAAAACTCACTTGTATTATATGTACACAAGGAAGATGGCCAAAATGGTGGATATTTTAATGACTATCTCACATGCCAAACTCAAACAGTTACAACATAATGTAGTAGTTATAAACCCCACATGGGGATTCTTAAAGCTCAGAAAGTAAATCCTAGCTGTACAACTTACTAGCTCTCTGAATCTGATAAGCCACTCACCCTCCATAATCCTCAGCTTTCTTACCCCTTGAATCTTTCAGCTCTTTCAGAAACCAATGCATGCATATATAAGAACGTTGCATAGTATCTAACATGTAGTATGAACTCATGATTATTAGCCTTATTCATAACTATGAGTTATAATAAATGCACCAAAGGGCACCTGGGTGGTTCAGTTGGTTAAGCGCCCAACTTCAGCTCAGGTCATGATCTCGCAGTTTGTGAGTTTGAGCCTCGTGTGGGGCTCTGTGCTGACGGTCAGAGCCTGTAGCCTGCTTCGTATTGTGTGTCTTCCTCTCTCTCTGCTCCTCCCCTGTCCGTGCTCTGTCTCTCTCTCTCTCTGTCAAAAGTTAACATTAAAAAATTTAAAAAAAATAGATGCACAAAGATATTCATATTCTAAATTAAGTTAGTGTGAAAATGTAAAAGATACTCATTATCCCTAATACCATACATATTTATTTAGCTCTGACTATTCACAGGGCACTAGAGTAGGAAAAACGAAGGACACAAAAATAAATGAAATATGGCTTCTGATATGAAGATTACTACAATCAATTTGAGGAATCAAGAAATTAGGGAATAAACACTAGCCAGTCTAATACAATACTATGAAAGAGAGATGGAGAGCTATGATGAAGATGAAATCAGACTTGAGAAAATGGTAAGTATTGTTTGGAAGAAATGCATTTCTGTTAGTATTGTGAAACAAAAATATTTTTATTTAAAAACAATATTTTAATGTTTATTTGAGAGAGAGAGAGCAAGTGGGAGAGGGGCAGAGAGAGACAGGGAGACACAAAATCCAAAGCAGGTTCCAGGCTCTGAGCTGTCAACACAGAGCCAGACGCGGGGCTTGATCTCACAGACAGCATGATCATGACCTGAGCTGAAGTCAGACACTTAACCAACTGAGCCACCTAGGCGCCCCTATTTTATTTTTTTAAGTTTATTTCTATATTTTGAGCTAGATAGAACACAAGCAGGGGAGGGGCATATAGAGAGGGAGAGAGAGAATCCCAAGCAGTATCCACACCATCAACACAGAGCCAGATGCAGGGATCTAACCCATAAAACTGTGAGACCATGACCTGAGCCAAAATCAAGAATCAGACACTCAACTGACTGAACCACCCAGGAGCCCCAAAGAAAAATTTTAATATAGTTAAGTAGCCAGTAGAGAAAAATTGAGAAACACTCAAATACAGGAGATGGTTTTAGGAGAGATAGATGAAGGCAAACAGATGACTGAAAGCGAGGATACAGATATAGATAGATTAATAGGTGGAAGGATGGATGCATTGGTGGATATAGGGCATAGCCTGCAGATACTCTTCTTGGAGAGATTAGTTGGCTTAATTACCAGCATGTCATTGAAAGGATTCCCCTCACATTGGCTAGAGTGAAGACTTGTATTTCCATATACAGATTTGAGTGTAAGTAGAGAACTGCTGCAAGCATATTGTCCTCACTTTGGTAATTGGGTTATCCTATTTTCTAAATTCAGTTTGCATGTGGAGGGGTGTTTTGTACAGTCAGATAAAATTCTCCAAATTACTGTTGCACTCTCAGCACTTGAGTTTGAGGAAGGAAGTCCAGCAGAAGGATGGAAGTTATAGAACAGTGTCTCAGGGATTCAGGCATGCAGCGATTTCCACAGATGTCGAGCATGGCAATTTGCCACAGGGAGAACCAAGGTCATTCATGCACCATTGTCAGGATTGTGGTGCACAGATTGTGAACTTAATGCTTCTCTGATTCAACCAGTCATTCTTCTTGTCTTCCAAGTGCTTTATATTCAGTCATTGTTGAACTCTATAAAGTCCTTTGAATACACAAAAACTATTAAGATATACTATCTCTTTTTTATTAAATTGAAAGATTGAAATCATTCAGAATTCTACTCATAAATGCCTGCCAGCCAGGGAGCTATTTAGCTTGATATATAACTTAAATGGGCCTAGATACCATCAGATATGAGATTAAGGCCTCAAGCTATCTAATGCAAGAAGAGAAATTCCCCTTTCTCAGTAGGTGAGGTATCAAATACAAAAACCTTTATATTAAATTATGGCACTTGAACTCCTGATTGAACCATTTCTATTGCTGCCAAGGAAGCAGGCCAACCTTGCCTGTGGTATAAATTAATCAATTATATTTCATTTAGATGATTTTTATTTCATGATTCTCAGGATTCCTTAACAAGGCATTTACATTTTAAACTCAGATATCCAAAGAGTGGACATTAAAAAAAAAGACAAAGTGAACATTTTTATTTAGAAGATGAAATAAAATGGAGGATAAGAATTGCAAAGGTGTATCACACAAGATCTAATAATTGAATTTTATAAATTCATTTATAAATAAATAGCAACCATTTTTTCTGTACCTTCAATTTTTCTCTAAATGTAAAGATACTCTAGAAAAATAAAGTCTATTAACTTAAAAATCATGCAACCATCAATTGCCTAGATTGGATAATCTAGAAAGTTAGCTCACATGAAAAAAAGAAAAAGAAAAATAGCTACTCTTAATACTTCCATAAAGCAAGATAACTTGTACATACACATTTACCAATGTTTAACATGTCCGTGGTATCAGAAAAAAAATTGAAGCACATGTGAGGTGAGTTGGAAAACCATTAACAAAGTGTTTTCCTCCCTCGTTATACATTTTAAGTAATTTTAGGATTTCCAAAGCATTAGGAAAGTTTAGGCCCAATTACCTTCTCTAAAACTCAGATATCTACCATTGGAAACATGTGCGCATTTTGTTAAAGTGATTTGGTTGAACAAATGAAATATCTAGCATGATATTCCATAATATATTTGCAAATATTTTCTGATACCTTCCTTTTTAAAGGTTCTATGGAGAAACAAAAATGAAAATGACATCTTAATCACATTAGAAGTTTATAATCTAGGAGTTTAGAGGAAAAATGAACATCTATGATTAAACATGAATCTGCATATGGAAGCTTTAGTGGTCAAGAGTTATGACAGGAAAATTCATAAACACTGCTCAAGACTGAGCACTAAACATGGCTGCTTCTCTCAATAATAAGCTACAATAAATCATTGCTTGAGCTCAAATTCCAGCTCCAGTTTATATTGAAATGATCAATATACAGGGATAATTATGAAACAGAGAAAAACAATGCATTTTGCAAGCCATGATTCTTAATGGTGAAAGACTCAGTACTGCCAGGAAATAAGAAACCCCAAGAGACCTGAAGTATGTTCATCGTTTAAGTTGGAGGATATGGACATATGGCAATCAAATTCCTGATCAAAATGTTTGGAGGCACTTTCATGCCAAAAATACTCTTTTGAGCGTCATCTATTTAGACACTCATATGCCTCCAGAACATGTTGGCCAAAGAAACATATTTCCATTTATGTCCTGCCAAGTCTCACTCATTAGCTAAAAATTCTCATTTTGCAGCTTTTATAAAAAGGACTCACAGTACCATGTTTCAAAGTTAAGATTTTTATGATTTGTTTTGTTTGTTTTTAACTTGCAATGTTACCAAAAGTACTGCAACTTAATTTTTAAACTTTAACTTCATCCTTGCCCTTCACTAAATCCTTGATCACAGATGCTAATAAATTTTAAAAGATATTCATTGGGAATGTTCTCTGGCATTGCTCACTCTCTGCTCATAAGCAATGATATAATCAAGAAATCAGGAAGAAAAAACTAGTACACAGGATATGAAATAAATGGATCCGAATAATCCACCTATAGGTGAATCATGAAGAATTCAAGTGTGTTTGAAAAAATGTAAATAAGTTACTTAGTTATTTACCCTAGTTTTATCATACCATGAATATTTTTTTGAAGTTCATTTATTTTGAGAGAGAGAGAGGGAGGGAGACATAGAGCACGAGTGGATGAGGGGTAGAGAGAGGGAGAGAGAGAGAATCCCAAGCAGGCTCCACACAACCACTGCAGAGCCCAACATGTGGCTCAAACCCACGAACAGTGAGATTATGACCTGAGCCGAAATCAAGAGTTCAATGCTTAACTGACTGAGCCCTCCAGGTACCCCACAGTTCTGTTTTTATTTATTTTCAGAGAGAGAGAGAGAGAGAGGGAGAGAGAAAGCATGTGTGTGTGTGGGGGGGGGGAGGAGCAGAGAGAGGGAGAGAGAGAATCCCAAGCAGGCTTCACACCATCAGTGCAGAGCCCTACATGGGACTCAAACCCTTGAACAGTGATATCATGACCTGAGGTAAAGTCAAAAGTCAGATGCTTAACCAACTGAGCCACCCAGACACCCCTCCAGTACCATATATTTTTACCCCAGTCAAGTTCTTCCATTTTTCCTTTGTAAAAGGAGTGTTCAACCCGATGGGAGTTGAAATCCTTTTCACATTCCTAGGGTGTTGCATACTTCTAAGCAGGATAGACCTAGGCCTTGTATTCTCTCCTTTACCATATATAAATAAATGTTTAAGAGTGAACATAAGGGGTGCTTGGGTGACTCAGTCGGTTAAGCATCCGACTTTGTCTCAGGTCATGATCTCACGGTTGGTGAGTTTGAGCCCCACGTCGGGCTCTGTGCTGATGATGGCTCAGAGCTTGGAGCCTGCAGCCTGCTTCAGATTCTGTGTCTCCCTCTCTCTCTCTCTCTGCCCCTCCCTCACTCGTGCTCTGTCTCTGTCTCTCAAAAATAAATAAGCGTTAAAAAAAGAGTGAACATGAAACTGGGACTGACAAGGATAACGATTCCTTAAAGTGTCAAATTGCATTGAGTTTCTGTTATACTTTAGAAATGGGCATTATTAGAGAAAAGAAATCACAAATAACAAGCTACCACAAACCTAGTGACATAAAAAAAATAAGTTATCCCAAACACAGTGGCTTAAACCAACAGTCATTTATTATCACATATTTTCTGTAGATCAGAAGTCCAGGCATGTTGTAACTAGGTTCTTTTGTTAGTGTTTCACAAGGCTGAAATCAAGGTTCAGTCTAGCTGCATTCTTATCTAGAACTCAAGCTCCATTTCCAAGTTCATTGGTTGTTGGCAGAATTTAGTCCCTGGTGATTGTAAGACTGAAGTCTGTTTTCCTACTGGATGATGACTAGAGGCTGTTTTAGGGGGCCCTGCCACATAGTTCTCTCTACAAATGTGTCAGTTTTCTCCTTTACGGCCAAGAGGAGACTCTCACTTCAATGTTTTGATCATGTCTAAGAGTTAAGCTGAGTAAGTCAGGCTACCCATGGTGATCTCCCTTTTGATAAACTCAAAGTCAACAGATTAGGGACCATATTTACATCTGTAAAATCCTGTCTGCCATATGAGCTAACATAATCACCAGAGTTATTTGTCACCCTGTGCAAACTGAAGAAAAGGTGACTTAAACAAGTGGGAAGAAACTTGGGTCATCTCAGAATTCTGGCTACCACAGACACCAAAATATATGTGTGATAATATGATAAAATTTTACTAAAGTAGAAGGGAAAAGATGCAAATTGAAGATAACTTCAGACAAAAAAAAAGAAAATCTTTTGTGACTATGAAAACAAATTAGTTCTTGTAATTTTTTTCTTCTCGCATGAATACAGAATTTAGAAAGACCTAGTAAATCTTAATATTATCATAGCAATTTCATTTTATTTTATAGTTTGATTGTAAATCCTATAATTTGATGAAGATCATATATTTCCCATAACAATGATTAAAGAGATAAAGTATCAGAAATCAGAAACCATTTTATCCTCTGACTCGGTGTTTGTTTTTTACCATAGAGATAAATAGTTTTGAATTCCTCCTCATAATTCATTTGTGGCTCACAAAATAGGCTTTTTTTTTCCCTGAGATATCCATTCTGTGATATACAGTTACATTTTTCGGCAAATATATTTGTTTGGGAAGCATAACATTTAATTTACCTTAACTCTCTCTGGACTGTCAATGAAGTAGTTAGGGTCCATTCTCCTAGTTGCTCTGGACATAGAAAAAATAGAACATCAGTATTTACATTCAAGAATAGATTGGCCTCAGTTTGCCAATGACCATACAGCCGAACTGTCAGGTAACCACTCTGTCTGAAATTATAACTTTTTCTTGTGATTGAATGGGTGGACAACATGTTTTATCTTTTATTTCATATTATTCTTGGAGATATTACAGAATGGTTGTATCACACCATATAGAATAACAACCTTAGATGAACTAATAATTATTACTGAGATTTATAAGCTGTTTTGTCTTTTAATTCCAAGGCTTGTATAAAATTGTCTGTAGCTGAAGAGGCTTATAAGGAATAATAAACTTAAGGAGAAAAATGCAAACAAAATCAGGATTTTACCCCTAAAATAAAATGTCAGTCAGGCATTATCAAAAAGATGGCCAAAGTAACCTAATATGAAAGATGAAAGTTTCATAGAGTTATATCTACAGCTCAGTAGGATCAATGGGGTGGTAAATGCCACATAGCCCATAAGACTTAATTCTCAAAATATGAAAAATAAAAGTAATGTTTGCAAAGAGTCTGGAATTCTTTAACTAAACATGCTATTTAGGAACCAAAATTGGGTCCTGACTCAGCCCATGCTCTTTATGGAATATGCTATGTTTACAGTTTTTTAAAGTAATGATAATATGCCTATTCTAGAATATGGGAATCACATTATACTCATAAACTTTGATGAGTTACTCATTTAGAGACCAAGAATGAAATAAAGAGAAATGTGTCTGAAACCAAGTTACATAAAGGGGTATGGTTCTATCTGTAATCCTAAAGTCAAATTTATGCCAATCCAAATTAGGAGATAAAAGTTTTTATTGCATATACTATACAGGTTTGTATAACACCAATATTAGGTGTAAGTAAAAATGGTAATAACCATAAGCTGTGTGTGTATGTATA
This sequence comes from Felis catus, assembly GCF_018350175.1. NCBI lineage: Eukaryota > Metazoa > Chordata > Mammalia > Carnivora > Felidae > Felis > Felis catus. The sequence continues at coordinate 106,549,417 of NC_058374.1, forward strand.
TATATGTATACATATATATGTACATATATATGTATATATGTATATACACATATGTATATATATGTATACATGTATATGTATACATACATATACATATATACACTATATATACACTGTAAACTCCTGATTTTGTGTGTATATATATCTGTATATGTATATATAAATATAGTACTATATATACATATACATATATATGTATATATAGTACCATAAAGTTTTTGTAGTTTTTTCACAGTGTCTCCTTTTATGTGAAGCCTAAAAATTAATATTATTCTCATACATTTATCTATTCAACAAATAATTAGTGAGATTCTAATATATGCCAGAATTTCTGGTGGTTAAGTGGACATACAGTAGCTGTAGGGGAGAAAAAAATTTACCTCTACTCTGTTAGTTTCTATAAATGGGGCTTATAACTCATACTGATAAAAGACAGATTAATGAAAGAAAAGAACGCTAGTTTTATTTAATGTTAATGTTTTTATATTCATAGGGGCTTCATGGAAGTGAAAAACTCAAAGAAGTAGTTGGATTTGAGGGCTTATATAACATTTTAACAAAGGGTGATAAATTGTGGAGGAGTGATTAACAAAGAAAAGGGGGTTTGGGCTTCTTGAGTAATCAATAGTAGAAAGGCAAATATATGGGGAAACTAATGACAGGTAAAGAATATTTAGTATGGTTTATTTATGCAGCTCCATCTCAGTGCTATCTCCCTCTGTGGTGATAAGGGCCACATTCCTCTCACTGGTATGTGAGAGGGGAGAATGTTTCCACAGGGGAATGTATGCCCTGCTTTTAGGCAGATGGTGGGGGTGGCATAGAGCTTTTCCTGTGTCTGCTTTTTCTCAATTGTCTTCAATTCAAAATCATCCATAGGCCAACGTGGCACATTTTGGGGTGACATGATCTCCTTCAACAAACAGACAAAAATCACTATAGAATGAGAGGAAAAGTGCATGTGCTTTTAGCAAAAGACCTTGGGGTCTTTGCATTTGCTTCTCCCCCTCCACAGACCACTCTTTCTCTTTCTCATCCCAACACTTGCATTTTTATTCTTTCATGTTTCATTTTACATGTCACCATTAAGAGATTCTGATCAACAAGAATAAATTAGTTTCCTTGGGTTATTTTTTAAATCATAAACTGTAATTCTGCTCTAGAAGCCACATTAGGGAGTTGTCATTTTGTTCTGTTTTTTTTTTTTTAACAGCAGAGGAAGATGATCCTCATCTTGCAAATGACGAAACAATCTCAGAGAATAAAGTGAAACACTAAAAGTCAAAGTTAGTAAACAGCACAGTGGGGATTTAAATTCTCTCAAACAGACTTAATTTTTTTTTGTTTTTTTAATATACTATTGTGTTCTAATAAACTCCTTAGAGCTATCGTTCTTAACTGGGAGTGGTTTTGCTCCCCAAGGGCCATTTGGCAATGTCTGGAGACACTTCTGCTTATTATCACATTCGGTGTGTGTGTGTGTGTGTGTGTGTGTGTGTGTGTGTTGGAGGGAGCATTAGTCCTACTGGCATCTGGTGAATTCAGTACAAGGATGCTGCTAAGCACCCTACAATACACAGGACAGCTCCCACAACATAATATCACTTAGTCAACTGTATCACTATTAAGAAATAATACTTTAGAATAATTTGAAGAATAAAAGCAATACTTAATCATGTCATGTATTTTTGGATATACAAAGAGTAGAAAAATAACACCGAAGTTCTGTTACTCCAAAGACTTGCATAGTTCAATGTGAAGTAATATCAACTAAATAAAGTACAAAGGTATGTAGAATTCTATGAAATTGAATTCATGGTTTGATTTGACAAATGTATATTGAGTATCTACTATGTGTCAAAAACCAAGGAAGGTATATATGCATTCTGTAGCCCTTTTAAAGGATTGCTCCGAACCTCTCTAGCATCTTGTGAGTGATTTTATAAGGAAGCATATGTTAATTTGAAGATCAATTTCTAATTTTGCCATACAGAAGACTTGAAAATGAAATTGTCAGTCTTCATATCCATGAAGGTGTGAGAACTGTGTTTTAAAAGCAACCATCTATTATAAACTATCAGATAAAAGTCACAAATATTTCAAGACTATGAAGTAGCCCAGAAACAACTGTATTCTTTTCTACCATTCATGGCTGTGAATAAGAGCCAAGTCATGTGCAAAATGGATAAAAAGTGCACTCAGAAATAACAGGTCATTTAGGGTAGGACATCTATGCTCACTTCTGAAAGATGTAGTGCCTCATGTACTAGCAAAGGCTCCTGCATGCAGACTGCCTGCAGATGCCACGTGCAGATTAGAAAGCCCTGCAAGCACCATTAGAGCAGAGTGGCCCAGCCCTCAAATAAAGGTTTGGGACCAAAACGTTGGTGGAGAATGGCTGGCAGCAGCACTCTCTACCTACCATTATTCACCAGTCAAGCACAATCCTTTTGTTTTTGCAAGGAACGCCTGGTTTGAATATTCGCCTTTGCATTCTCTCTCTAATTACAAGTTTCCCCTGCAACCTCTCAAAATCAGCCATCAGAGATGAAGAAATTACCTAAAAGGGTTATTTAAAATAATGGCAAAATGGCAAAATTTTATATATAAAATAAGCACAGGTCACTTTTTTCTGGATTAAGCCAAATCGACTTGCACATATATCCACTGCTATAGAAAGCTATTATTAATACTTCAAGCTAATTGTTTTTCACTATAGAAATGATCACTTCATGATATTCTTGGCTTTAAAATTGTTTGTTGTCCATCTCTCTTAACTCTAGTCCTGATGACAGCTTGATTAAAAGCATGGAGCTTGTTTGTCTTATTTGAAACTGTATGCCTTGAACCCAGAAGGGTACTCAAGAACCTGCCAAATACAAGTACTTAATAAATATATGTGAAATGGAAACATGAAATGGAAGGAGAAATATTTGTGATTTTATTAACAATATGTATGTATCAGGATTACATGAAATCTGTATTAGTCTGCTATGGTCGCCATAACAAAGCACCACAGACTGGTGGCTTAGCAACAGAAATGTATCTTCTCATAGTCATGGGAGCTAGAAGCCCTAGATCAAGATGCTGGCAAGGTTTTGTTTTGTTTTGTTTTGCTTTTTCCTGAGGCTCTATCCTGGGTCTACAAATGAGTGTCTTCTGTGTTTTTACATGGTCTTCCTTTTGTATGTGTGTCTATGTTCCAATCTCATCTTTTTATAAGAAAAACAATCATATTAGATTATGTCCTACCCTAATGACCTCACTGTAACTTGATTACCTCTTTAGAGGTCCTATTTTCAAATATAGTCACATTCTGAGGTACTGAGGGATGAGGCATCAACGTAGGAATTTGGGGGAACAACACTTCATCTCATAACAAAATCTACTGCAAAGTGATTGCACTTTTTTTTGCAATATGTGGCTATTAAGCACATATCATTTTACAACTATATACAGGTCTCTGAAATTTTGTAGATTAAAATCTGTAATGTATACTATACTGTTTGCTTTATCATTTTCATAATTGACAGTAACCCCTTTTTACAGAGTCCAAAAAAATAAGATCTCATATTAATTAACCTTAAAGCAAACAAGATAAGTTTTAAGGACTGGAATTCTAAAACTATATGTGTTTAAATTTACTAGAAATTTTTAGTTTATTAATTTGAATTATATATATATATATATAATTTCTAAACATAAGAAATTATAAATCACAGTGTCTACAATAAATAAAGGATGTTTTCTAAGTAAATGTGCTATGTATCTGGTTAAACATATAAAATATTTGAAGTAAAGCATAAGAGGAAAGTACTTTATTTACCCACTTAAAATTATGTTTTATTTTTTTGTCTTTTGTTTTTTAAGTTTATTTATTTATTTTGAGAGAGAGAGAGGACAAGAGCAGGGGAGGGGCAGCGAGAGAGGGAGAAAGAGAATCTCAAGTAGGCTCTGTGCTGCCAGTGTAGAGCTCAATGCAAGGCTTGAACTCATGAAACTATGAGATCATGACCTGAGCCGAAACCAGGAGTTAGACACTTAACTGACTGAGACACCCAGGCACCCCAGAAAGATTATAATTTTCAAGTCTAAGTATCTTACAATTTGAAATTTGAAACCTCGACACAATTTTTTTCATTTTAATTCTGGTGAATTTTGTTTGATAAATATGTATGTATTTTAAAGCTATCCTCTAAATAAGAAAGATTTAACATTTATGGTTATTTAAAATTTTTTTTCATTTTAATTACACTTCACACCCAGCATGGAGCCCAACACAGGGTGTGAATTCAGAACCCTGAGATCAAGATCTGAGCTGAGATCAAGAGTTGGATGGTTAACTGACCAAGCCACCCAGGTGCTCATAGAATGTATGGTCGGTTATTAACTGAAATTAAAAAAATAGAATACTGGCTTTATCTGAAATTATAATGGGAAATTATTTTGAGAGGCACTAAATAGGGATAACTTAAAAATTAGTCATGAGAATATGTTCACAATAAGAAGCATTTATAAACATATTTCCCAGAACAAAGGTGAGACAAAGCAATACATTTTACATATCACTCACTAAAATACAGAAAAAATTTAACTGTGGGTTAAATGGAATTAATGCACATATCATTTTACAGTTTGCAAGTACTTTCTGTTCCCGAAAGCATTCATTGCAATGTTCATCATTAATGAAAATGTTAGGAGCATCTTTCTTAGATTTTCAGTTGAAGTTTTCAGTTGTGGCCTAGGTTTAGGTACCTTTAATTCAGGATTTTATAAAGGTAAGAAAAGGAATAATTGAGGACTTTTCTGGGTTGAATTTTATTCTACAAAATTCATATCTTGAAGTCCTCACCTCCAGTACTTCAGAATATGACTGTATTTGAAGATATGGGTGGGCCTTAATCCAATATGACCAGTATCCTTAAAGAAGACAATAGGATACAGACATACATGGAATGAGTGAAGACAGCGTAAGGACATGAGAAAAGAGCCATTTCTACATCAAGTTAAGAGGCCTCAGAAGATACCAAACCTGCCGACATTTTGTTCTGGGACTTCTAGCCTATGAGGAAATGAATTTCTGTTGTTGAAGGCATTGGGTCTCTGGTTATTTGCTTATAGCTCCTTCAGCAAACTAATACAAGAACCTTTGAACCTGAACTACAAAAATAAAAATACACATATTTAAGTATATAACTAATGGATGCATGATTATTTATAAACAAGGTAATAATACACAATGTTGTTCTGGTATTGAATTCTAATTCTTCCTTTCCAACGAGTTATGGCAATTTTTATCCAGGTAACATCTCCACTTATTTGTCTTGTTCTCAATGAGACTTTCATCTGGCCCTCTATTTTGACATCATGCAGACGTCTGTCCAATTGCTCACATATCACTCTAGCCTACATCAAAATGATTCTTTAAAAAGAACACATATAATATGATTACATTGATAACAAATTCTAGAAAATGCACACTATTCTATTAGTGACAGAAAGATCAGTGGCTGCCTGTGTGTAGGAGAGTACGGAGGGGAAGGAGAAATTAGAGCATGACTTCTAATATCAGTTGCAAATTAGTCTTTTTCATTATCTAATAAGTCATTCACTTTTGATTTTCAAATAGATCCTTAATCGACTATTTCTCTATCAGGAACTTACTTATGGGTTCATATAACATTGGAATATAAGCTTTTCTGTTTCAATAGTTCTGAAAATGCCTGGTGTGTCTGCTTAATCGGGCGCACGCGCACACACACACACACACACACACACACACACAATGGGTTTTTAAAATCTAGACTAAAGCTCCCTACTCCACACCATTATCTTTCCCTATGCCCAGTTCTGTATTTCTGTGAATGCACCTTTGGGAAAATAAAGTTTTATAGCACCTGATTTTTGTTTTCAAAGGAAAAAAACCATTTGTAAATTGAGAACAACTGCCAATTGTTCAGCTAATACTTGGAAAGTCATAACATTGCACAGAAGTCTTTGAATTCTTTGACACATTTTTGTCTCTAATGTTCAAAAACCTCGCCAGAATGGAATTTATTGGATTCGTGTTTAAGGCTGTTTTCTTACAGGCTCTACTATCATTGCCATTGTAGAATTTATTTGCACACTAACTCTGTGAAGTGAAATTGGCTATTTCCATTTTGCATTTCTCTGTAAGACCTTACAAAAGATTATGACTTGCAGTAGCTTATGTGGAAATTATGGGAATTGGAGAACTTCTATTCTTTCTAATACAATTTTTTCACTTTCTTCTTCCATCCAGTTTATAATATCTACTACCCTTAAAGAATGTTTTGGTCTCCATTTCAGTAATTATGCTTAATGTCATTAATATATGCAGACAAAAATAATTGAAAAGTACATTCAAATGTATTTTAAAAATTATTTACCACCAAAAATTCATAATTGACATGATGATTATTATGTCAATATATAGACTTTTTTACTCTTTATCCATTTGCTTTGGGCTTTTGTTTCCTAAAGAAAAATCATTGAACAAGGCTCCTAATTCCATAACTTGTATTGTGACTTGATAAATTTCAGAATTCTATTAAGAAATATTCCATAAAAATCTGTAATTCTCCAAACAACCTGCATTGATTTCATAAAATTAACAATGTATAAGGTGAACATTTTCACTACAATCCTTTTGAAGGGGCATCAATATTTTATTCATTTCTAAGAGAAAGAGTTGAAAACTCATTTTTTTTTCTTTTTGTATTCTCAATAAAATGCTTTCTTACTATCTGAATAACAGACCTAGACAAATCACTTTCTAGGTAGAGGCCTTATTACATTTCTCATATCAATTCATACTTTATAATGTACTTCTAAGGGCTGTATTCTACAAAAAAAAAAAGTCAAGGGCAAAATGGACTTTTAATTATTAACTAGGCCTTATATATAGTTCATAGTTGACCTGGCCTATCAAGGATTAGAAAATCACAAGTTTCCCCCCCCCCCAAGAATATACTATTCTAATTGTAATTTCATAAACTTTGCTTTAAAACACTGCAAACATCCTTATGAGTTAAACTGCCATTAGCATCATGCCATATAAATGCATCTTTTATCATAACCTAGAAGAGATTTGTGATTTGTGATTTAAAATATCTTTCCTTTACCTCTCCATAGCCACAGAGCCCTTCATATCTGATCTGAAATTAGCACTATTTTCTTCCTCTTTGGTTAAACAAAATCTAAGTCACAGTATTTTAAAAAATTCATTTAAAAATATTCCTATCAAAACGGGAATGATGGCTAATTCCTATCAAAACGGGAATGATGACCATCATTAGAAGAGATGAGTTTCACAGTCAAACTGTGAAAGGCACAGAGGAAATGGCTGTGTACCTATGAGCAGGTGACTCAAAACACTCTACACCTCGGTTTCCTCATCTTCAAATTGGAAGTGGCACTAACCAGCTTACAGGTGATATGATGAGGTGAGATGATTTGGAACATAGCCAACGTTACTTGGGGCATGCTATTGCTGAATCTTGAATCTAGTATGGGCACACTGGCAGTGAAGCATGGGAGGTAGGAGACATGAATGCAAGCCCACCTAGTGTTTACTCATGCAAACTCAGGACATGAGCTGTGTAACATAATACCTGGAACAAAGCAAAGACATCCTGAGTGATGGGATGACATGGGAGAAAACAGAAGAAGGCCAGTCACCAAAAATGGAGACATAGACCAGAAGTCATTGCAAAGACACATTTTACCCAAGTATAGTTTTTTTTTTTTTTACTTAATAAGTTTCTCTAAATAAAGCTTGATAGTCTGAAGTATAGAATATTAAAATCATAGGGGTGCCTGGCACCTTTAGTCAGTTAAGGTCTGACTTGGCCTCAGGTCATGATCTCGGGGTTCGTGAGTTCAAGCCCTGCATCCAGCTCTGTGCTGACAGCTCAGAGCCTGGAGCCTGCTTCAGATTCTGTGTCTTCCTCTCTCTCTGCCTTCCCCTGCTCATGCTCTGTCTTTGTCTCTCAAAAATAAATAAACATTAAAAAAAATTTGTAATAAAAAATAAAATCATATTATAACGCATTTTTTATTATTGCTGAATGGAAACTACAAAAAATATTGAAATCTCAATAATAATGCTATATTCATGGAGAACTCCATATTAGAAACCATTCATATGGTTTGATTCAATGTCACTCTTTCTAATGTTAATTGTCAAGGTATAGTATCGAGGTGATAAATTCAGGTTCAATGTGTAGCCTGACATTCAGTTTTGTAGACTGGAGCTCAGGCACCAAGAAAAAACATTCAGTATAGAAACTAGTAAGTAAATAGTTATTTACTAGTTATTACTAGGAAACTAAGCTATAATTAAAACTGCAACTGTTAGGGCAAAGGGGATTCACTGTTGTCATGGAAGCATGGCTTTATTAATTCCTGTCTTTCAATAGATAAAATCAATTAATTCTCTGTGATTGTCAAGATAGGAATGTAGATTTTTTAACAGTGTTTAATATTTTAACAATATTAACATATATTAATATTGTTATATATGTCAATTGTTACATACTGTATGGAATATAGTATAAGCTATAGTTTATATTATATATGACTATATATTAAATACTATTATTATATATTAATATCTTATTAAACTAACATACAGTATGAACTGTTTTACATAATACAATACCTCAAAGTTAACAATTAAGTCTTAGATACAAAGATGACTTAATTTTCTGATATGCATGTATCCATCAATAGCCTACTATAATAACATACTATACTCAATACATATATTATGAAAATTGAAGAATATTAAGCAGCTAAGGTGAGGCCGCAACAAACCATAAATGGACCAAAGAATTATGAGGTAAGGTAAATCACCCCACCATTTTCCCTTGGGATGGAAAGAAACAAAGCCTAACATATTTGCCGTGCAAGGAAAATCTGTATTTCAAATATCTCATTGTCCCAATAACTACTTCTCTGCTTAGTAAGTTAATTGCCAATTATTTGTTTGGAACACATGGACATTATGCATCATGCTGATTTCCTTATTTTCAAAACTATATCTTTTATTATAAAATAAAATATTGTGTATTCCCTTTATGTTTCTAATATTAGAGTCACCAAATTCTCAAACTAGCCTGTACATCATTGGTTCTCAACACCTACAGGGTGATATTTGGCAATGTCTGGAGACATTTTTTTTTATTGTCACACTGTGTGGGACTGTCATTTATTGAGTAAAGACCAGGGATGCCGCAGAACATCCTACGATGCATGAGACTGCCTGCTACAATAATTATTTGGCTCCACATGTAAATAGTTCCAAGCTTATGAAATACTGCTGCAGAATAAACAAGTAAAAATGAAACAAAACATCATCAACAACTGTAACAAAAGAATTTATTTTTTTGGCATGGAGAATAGAATGAACAGGCCAATTTTTAGGTTAAACAACAATTTATGTTGCCTTATTTTTTTCAGGGATAGCAATGAGTTCTACTTCTTTAATATCAACTTTAAGATTGAAGAGGAAAAATTTCACCATGAAAAGGAATCAATAGAAATGAGGAAATGAAAAATGACCAGGCCAGTGTTACACATGGAAGCATGTGGCATCGGAAGAAACTGTGATGCACTTTATTCTTTGAAAAGTGTGTGAAAGTATTGCATTATTTTTCAAGTTTCATTTGGGTTTAATTTTCTCTACACTCACAAGGTGACATCTTGAGATTGTCAAAGCTTCACAAGTCTGTGAAAGTTAGTTTGGTCCTTTATTTCACCCTCTGCCAAATCTATAGCTGCAAAATTCACTCTTCTTTATCAGGAGTATTCTTAGTGATTTTACCATATTTATACAATGTTTAGATTTGGTAGCTGATGTAAATGATTACATTTTCCCTTACAACCACACTGACATTTATTTAGCATTGGATTCAGCTTTTCAAATTTATATAATCATATATGCTAACAACTCACAAAGCTATAAAACCTCTTATACAAATCTCAAAGCAGGATACATTAAACATAAATATTATTTTTAGAATCATACCACCATTGCAAATATGCTCAAGTGAAGAACTGGCTGGGAATTTGCTTTCATGTATTTTGAGAATCTCAAGATATATTTTTAGAAACTATAAAAAGCTACAGAAAGATTGTTGCCAGACACACCAACAGAAGAAAAAAAAAAGGACAAAATTACTACTTTGAAAAGTTGCCATTGATGGTCACATATATGCAAGCTCAAAATTGGGACCTACCCCTAAAATTATTCTCAGTTCAAAAATGTTACAAATCAATTTTCTCCAGCCTCTGATGTATGTGTGAGCATTTTCTAGCATCTGCCTGTATGTTATTACAGTAGTTTCATGTGCCTTTACATATGTTCACCAAATTTAAACCTTAATATATCAGAAAGACATAACTGCCTTTATAGCATTTTAGATCCCTTGAGCAATACATTGTCTCAAAGACATGATGTTCCCACATCTGTGAATAACAATATAAGCCTTATTAAAATAGGTATTGAGAAAATAATCCCCAACACACTAGCATAAGAAAGGCCAAATGAATAACACATTTAAATGAATTTATATCAAATAAAAAGCAAAGAAGATTAGTCTAAACATGTTCAAAATGCTTCAACTCTGGGCTACACATTGCACTACAGAGAAATGCAAAAAAGAAGAAGAAGGAGAAGGAGAAGGAGAAGAAGAAGAAGAAGAAGAAGAAGAAGAAGAAGAAGAAGAAGAAATTATCATGTATAATTTTAGACAATGTCCAAGTGCTCCTTACATATCAGTATCTTCCCTAAAAATAAATTGACGCTAAACTGTCTTAGGGATGAAATAGTTAGGGTGCTTGTTTTTTGGTAACTTGCATGAATCATGGCATAATACATGCACTTAACTTGACTCTAATTGACTCATTATCATATCATATCAAATAATGGAATGATATCAAGGCAATTTTATCATACAAAGCAAGAAGACAGGAAGGAGTAGTTACTGCAAATAGGAGAGAAAAATAATCTATTTAGTTCCCATATTCTTATTGTGAGAGCCCTACTATTAGGGCTCTAGAAAAGTGTTATGAGTTGTTAACATATACAATTATGTACATGTAAGAAGCTGCAGCCAGTGCTAAATCAATGTCAGTCACTACTGTTACAATGCCAAAGGGTCTCCTATAATTTCTGTTGCTGGACTCAAAAATCTGTGCAATCCTCTGACACCTTTATTGACTCTTATAGCTCAAAAATATTGAAGCCTCACTAATACTGTTGCAGAACCAGATAGTTTTCGTTGATCTTAAGCTCAAAATAAAATTTTTCACTGGAGGAACTGTCAATAGAATGTTCAAGAAGGCAATGCTTCAAACTTTATTCTCCTTCCAAGGTACTCAATGATCCGTTTTCCTGTTAAGTCACTTAGGAGTGTCTGTTAACCAACCTCAACTTCCGCATGTTTTATCTCACTTTAAAAAAAAATTGAAACCACCAGACTGAGTCAAAATGGGCATAAGCCAACACTCAGACAATTTTCAGGAAAAAAAATTCCCTACTGTCACAAATTTTGTGTAAGTCAGAAAAATTCTGCCAACAATTGACATCCAGAGAAAATGGATAGCACTTTTGATGATGAAGAACATCTTAGAAAAGATTATTAATTGTTTACTCCATATTTATTAAACATTACTTAATCAAATGATCGATATATTCGAAGTCTAGATAAATTTATTATTGTAAAACCCTGAGTTTCTTGGCTCATACTAATTAGCATAGTTGCTTCCTCCAAAGATTTGATTTATCTTGAGATGCTTATCACTTGAAATGCTCTGGAACTTGAAGAGTGGCAGACATCATTCAGATCATCAATGTACTGCCCACATATTAAACTGAATCAAACGGGAGAATGACATCCCTACCCTACTCTATTTGGGTGAGCAACCCACTTATATGTCACTTATTTCAAATCAGCTCTTTTCTGTCCTCCATTATTTCCACTATAGCAGATGGTATCATGTAAGTGTTACTATTTGCTGTTGGCACATTACATTCCCTTCTGATGACCAGATGTGTCTTTTGGGCTTCAGTTCTCACAGGTCTACATATTATTATTCCTTTTTTCCAGTATACTGCCTAGTTAGTAGGTCAAAACCATGGGATTAGCAAGAGAATTATCCTGGACTATTTATTACAGGATGAAAAAGACAGCGGGAGAAAGACAGAAAGACAAGAGAGAGACGGGGGGGGGGGGGGAGAGAGAGATCTTTATTTTATCACATCAATTGAAAATCCCACCATATAGAGTAAATATCCAGACAGCTGAACTGAGATTTTTTTTTTGATCTGTTAACATATGCCTCGAAAAGTTTTCAACACTTTACTATCATTATCTCCTACCCCCTGAAATTGCCCCCCAACCTTGAAAAAAAGTCCTATTTTTCCAGGGAAAGCTACAAAATGTGAGAATGAAAAAGTTAAGACGCCGACCCTCAAGAAGAATTTAAGACCTACATTTAACAAAATATTTTTTAAATTTTAAGTAGAAGTTACCTGCTATGGACAAAAATAATGAAAAAATGAAAAAGACTTGTTTTTAGGTATCAGTTACATGATCATATCTTTCCATTAATAAATTTTAAAAAGACAAAAATATGCCTTTTGTAGAAAAATGAGCCTTTTCCCTTCAACAGTCATTTAAATTTTAAAAAATTGATGTGGACTATAGTAATTAAAAGGAATTTACCACACATATAAAGCAGGGTAATAGGTGGCTGTGGATTGAAAACTGGATTATAAAACTCATTCAAAGTTTTGTTTTGTTTTGTCTGCTTGTGTTCTCTAAACAGGAACCAATTAATCCCTGCTAATTGCAGAAGAATGTGAGGTCAAAGCTATTTGTGAAATAAGAGAAATAACAAATAGTTCATATGCTTATAGCAATAATCCAATGGAAAGGAAGTAGATGCTTAGAGTGAGATTAGGGAAAATTGCTGAAAAGATGTTCTCAATTAAGCAAGAGAGTTCTGGTGCACATGTGAAAAGCTCCATCTCTGGGGAAAAGAGAGATCACCCATTCTATAGGAACAGAAGGGAAGATGAAGGTATGAGCTTTAAGGAAAAAGATTGGTAGATGTGGTAGTAGAAACACAAAAGATTTCTCTTTTGTTTATGTTTCCATGAAAGAGAAAGTACAGTCACCACTTGGGAGCATGGATGGGAAAGAAATATTGGATGTTGGAAGACAGAGAGATGCAGTTATTTGGGAGAGTGACAGAGTGAATACCAGGCAATGTTATAGGACTCATGTGCAGCATGAATGACTGACTTGAGGTTAATGAGCCTAAATTTAGAATGATTCTTGTCACCATGGCTGGATGGTTTTCAACAACCACAATAAAAAAATATGTGATGGATTACAATGTAGGTAAGAAACTATGCAGAACTCAAATAGGCAGATCCATGTTCAGAAAGATAGCCTTTGCTTTACTTCAAAGTAGTGGTGAGTAAATGCCATGGCTATGTTTTAATTAACATTTAAATATAGGCACATTATTTCCAAGATTTCTTGTTTTAACTAACAATGGATGACTATATACCATTAAGAAATGTTTTGAATAAACAAGCTTCAGGAAAACTCAAGGTATATAAATTTAAGTTATAGGGATTAATGACTAGTCAGACAAGAAGCATCTTACACTGCCAAGAGACCATGAGAAGCCATATTTTAAACTATTATTTAGATTAGCAATATAAATGTAAAGGAGATCAGAATAAGCTTAATAAGAGACATATTGGGAAAACTACTTAAAAATTCACTAACAAAACTAAAGTAAAATTTAATGTCAAGTGAGATAAAATTTTCCATAGTATGAAAACTAAATTTTACAAAATAGCAACACTTTTTCTCAAATTAATTTTTTTCATGAAATTCTATTGAAATTTCCAACTGCGCTTTTATTAGTTTTTTTTTTTTTTTTACAAATTATTGTGGTAAAATATACACAGCAAAAAATGTATTGCTTTAACCATTTTTAAATTTTTATCGTATTAAGTCCATTCACATTGTTCTGTTACGATCACCACCATTCACCTCCAGAACCTTTACAAATTCTCCAACTGAAACTCTCATTAAATAGTATCTACCCATTCTCCCTTCCTCCGAGTCCCTAGAGACTACCATTGTATTTTCTGTCTCTGATTTTGACTACTCTGGGAACTTCATATAAGTGAAATCATTCAACATGTGTCCTTTTGTGATTAGCTTATTCAACTTATCATAATGCTTCAAAGTCCTTCCATGTGTCAGAATTTCCTTCCTTTTTACAGCTGAACACTATTTCATTTTTTAAAATATATTTCATTTTTTAATATATTCATCTGTTGATGGACACTTGGGTTGTTTCCATCTAGTGGCTATTGTGAATAATGTTGCTACAAACATGAATGTACAATTATCTGTTTGAGTTTTGCTTTCATTTCTTTTGGATAAATACTCCAAAGTAGAATTGGCACTTGTGTTTTTGAACCATAAAAAATAGTTCTAATCTTAATCTGGAATAATTAAGAAACAAGAACATATACACAAAAAAGCTTTGAAAAATAAAGGCTGTACTGAAAACTGGAAATAATGTTAAAACATATTATAGAACAATAATCAAAAATATATTCATTTAAATGTAGCAGAATCAATATCCTAGAAATAGAACATAAACTTTTAAAATAAATTTATTTACCAGTAAGAAAATGCAAATCAAAGCCAAACAACTTTACAACCACTAGGATGATGGTGATAATAATAATAATAATAATAATAATAATAATCATGATAATAACAACAACAACAACAGGTATTGGCATAAACGCAGAGAAATTAGAAACTTCATACGGTATTTGTGGAAAGGTAGAATGGTGCAACCACTTTGAAAAACTGTCTAATGCCTCTGTAAAATGTTAAAAATAGAGTTACCTACCATATGACCCTTCAAAGTTCTACTCATAGGTATGTCTCAAGAAAAATAAAAGCATATTTCCTCCCAAAAAGTTGTACAGGAATGTCCATAGAAGCATTACACTAGTAACCAAAAAGTAAAAACAGCTGAATGGTCATCAACTGATGAATAGATAAAATGTGGTATATTCATACAATGAAGTAAGACAATAAAAACTAATGACATACTGATACATGCTACAACATAGACGGCCCTTCAAAATATTCTGCTAAGTTAAAGAAGCCAGTCAAAAAGACAACATAATGTCTGAATCCTTTTATATGAAATATACAAAATAGGTCAATCTACAGTGACAGGAATAGGTTAGTGGTTACCAAGAGCTAGTTAAGGGGGAAATAAAAAGCGACTGCTGAACAATATGTGGTTTCTTGTTGGGTAGTGAAAATGTTTTATTGATTGTGGTGCTGGTTGTACAACAGTATAAATATACTCAAAACCATTGTATGGTATGTGAGTTATATTACAATAAAGCTGTTTTCAAAAAAGAACTTTAATATTAAAAAAATAAAATACTTAGTCAAAAGGAAAAGGTTAGCTTATATAAATATTCCCTGAGTAATTGATATTTTTTTTACATCAAAGAAGCATTATTTTGAATTGTTCCCATTCACAAACACAAATAGATGTCCACAAAATATTAGACTACATCTGAGGTGAAGGAAAATCTATGTGATTGGGAAATATTCTCTAAATTAATGTCTAGGGAAAATCACAAAGAAAATTATCAATAATTTGGATTTTATATGGATTTTATAAAAGTCTTCTTTGAAGCATTATGGAACATATATCAAGAAATCATAACCATTTATATCATATTGTCCCAATAATTCTACTTCCATTTATAATTTCTAATGCAAGAATATGAACTATAAGCAAAAATACATGGAAACTATTTTTCATTATATTTTTAAATGTAATGGGAAAATAGTGAAAAAAATGAGCTTATCCATGAGTTACTTAAGTAAATTACATATATTTCTTAAACAGATTACTATACAGCTACCAGAATTCATAGTTAAGTTTAAGAAATGGGATAAAGCTGACTTTTTAATAAGTGGAAAAATACATTATTGTATATAAATCGGTACTCCAGTATATTGAAAAGATAGAAAATCAAGGGAAAATGAGAAAACAACAGTGATTGACTTTAACAGGATTTAGCTCAATTTCCCTACTTTATTCTATTTTCTGTTGTTTCCAAGTTTTTACAATAAACATATTGAAATAAATCATTAGAACAATTTTCATCATTCAATGTAAGTTTTTTAAATTGTTTTACCTAAAGTCATGGAAGTACATGGTAAACGTATACTATTCTGATGTAATTTTGATTAGGAAACTTCTATTTTTAAGCAGCAGTATATAAGAAAAGACAAAAAAGAAGATCATCAGGGGCTTCCTCGATAAGTTTAAGAATGTTTTATATACTTTTTAAAAATTGTATCTCATTTTCTAAAAGTTTTAAATTAAATAACTGTACAAATTTTCATATTTTCACCACAAATTGTTAATTTTATTTAGAAAAAGTAAAATAAATGCTTAGTTTATGGTAGGAAATAAAACAAAATGGATGATTCTTTTTCTCTGTGCTTTCCATCGTTATCTAGAAAGACCTCACTCAGAAGACCTCACCTTGGAAGGTGTATGCTGCCTAGAAACGTTCTAAGATGCGAATGATCGTAT
Organism: Felis catus; assembly: GCF_018350175.1. Taxonomy (NCBI): domain Eukaryota; kingdom Metazoa; phylum Chordata; class Mammalia; order Carnivora; family Felidae; genus Felis; species Felis catus. Next base: position 106,566,118 of record NC_058374.1, read on the forward strand.
CTAATTATTTGCTATGGAAAGGGTTCTGTGACCTAGGAATAAAATAGTCACAGGGCAAAGTTACAGATAGAGGCATAAAGGACAGAAATACCAAGGAAATTGAGGTAGATAAACATATCAGAATCTATATCCAGTAATGACAAATGGTTAATCACAGGAAGATATGTGAGTGCCCAAGACAAACCTTAGGGGCGTCCCAGCTTCACCCTGATTTATTTCATTTAATACAGACTTGGTATGCAAAGATTGTTATTATAATACCTGATAAATCATTATAATGAATGGGAGCTTAAAATATTTGGAATATCAATTAGTAAGAGAAAATGATCACAACCTAAAATTAGCATATATTTGGCATAGACAATACCTATAATGATTTTTTAATATTTCATAACATTACATATACATATATATACACACAGTTTGAAGTATAATTAACATAGAGTGTTATATTACTTTCTAGTGTACAACATAATAATTAAATAATTCTGTACATTATTCAGCACTCACCATGATAAGTGTAATCACCATCTGTCTTCAGATGTTATTATAATAATTCTGACTATATTCCCTATGCTGTACTTTCATCTCTGTGAGTTTATTTTATAAGTGGAAGTGTGTACCTGTTAATCCACTTTATCTATATCATCCACCCATGCCCACCAACCTCCTCTCTGGCAATCACCAGTTTATATTCTGTATTTATGATCTGTTTATTTTTTATTTGTTTTCTTTTAGATTTCACATAAAAGTGAAAGCATATGGTATTTGCCTTTCTCTGACTAATTTCACTTAGTATAATACTCTCTAGCTCCATCAATGTCATTACAACTGGCAAGATCACATTCTTTTCTATGGCAGAGTAATGTTCCATTATATATATTGTATGTTTTTTCCATGGGGGGGGGGTAAATAGTAGTGGAATTATGGGATCATATGGCATTTCTATTTTTAATTTTTGAGGAACCTCCATACTATTTTGCACATGACTGCACCAATTTATATTTCCTCAGAAGTACAATTTATATTCCTACCACACTTGTCAACACTTGTTATTTTTTGTCTTTTTGATTCTAGCCATTCTGACAGATGTAAAGTTATATCTCATTGAGGTATTAATGTGCATTTCTTGATGACTAGTGAAACTGCGTCTCTTTTCATGTGTTTGTTGGCCATCTGTATATCTTATTTGGAAAAATGTCTATTCAGGTTCTCTGTCCATTTTTTAACTGGATATTTTGGTTTATGGTGTTGAGTTGTATTAGTTTGGTTTATTAGTTGTATTAGTTGGATATTAATTACTAGTAGGATATATCATTTGCAAGTATCTTCTCCCATTCAGTAGGTTGCCTTGTCATTTGTTGATTATTTCCTTCACTATGCAAAGGCCTTTATTTTAGTGTAGTCCTGATACCTTATTTTTGGTTTTGTTTTCCTTACCTCAGAAGACATATCTAGAAAATATTGGTATGGCTGACTTTTATGGTTTCATTTAGATCTTTAATCCATTTAGATCTTTAATCCATTTTGAGTTTATTTTTTGTGCATTTTGTGGTCCATTTTCATTCTTTTACATGTATGTCCAGACTTTTCAATGCCATTTGTTGAAGAGACTGTCTTTTTCTCATTGCATATTCTTGCCTCCTTAGTCATAGTTGACCATATGAGCATGAGTTTATTTATGGGCTGTCTATTCTGTTTTATTGATCTATATGTATATTTTTCTGCCAGTACCATGCTATATTGATTACTACAGTTTACTAGTGTTATCTTGAAATCTGTTATCTTGAAAACAAAACCTCCAGCTTTGGTCTTTTTTCCCCAGGTTGCTTCAGCTATTGAGGGTTTTGTGGTTCCACACAAATTTTAGGATTATTTGCCCTGGTTCTGTGAAAAATACTGTTGGTGCTTTGATAGAGATTGAACTGATTCTGTAGATCACTTCGGGTAGAATGTATATTTTAACAATATTAATTCTTCCAACTCATGAGTATGGAATATCTTTTCATTTTTTGTGTCTCCTTCAATTTCTTTCATGAATGTTTTATAGTTTTCAGTATAAGTCTTTCAACTCCTTGGTTAAGTGTATTCCTAGGTATTTTATTCTTTTTGTTGCAGTTGTAAATGGGGTTGTTTTCTTAAATTCTCTTTCTTCTATTTCATTACTAGCATACAAACATACAACAGATTTCTGTATATTAATTTTACATCCTGTAACCTTACTGAATTATCAGTTCTAATAGCTATTTGGTAGAGCCTTAAGGGTTTTCCATATATAGTATCGTGTCATCTGCAAAGTGAAAGTTTTACTTCACTACTGATTTGGATGCCTTTTCTATTTCTTTCTTTTTTTTCTGACTGCAGTAGCTAGGACTTTGAGTGCTATGTTGAATATAAATTATGAGAATGGGCATCCTTATCTTGTTCCTGATCTTAGAGGAAGAGCTCTCAGTTTTTTGCCACTAAATTGCATGTTAGTTGAGGGTTTTTCATATATGGCCTTTATTATGTTGAGGTATATTCCCTTTAAACCCACCTTGTTGAGAGTTTTTATCGTGAATGGATTTGTACTTTGTTAAATGCTTTTTCTGCATCTATTGAGATGATCATGTGGTTTTTATCCTTTCTTTTGCTGATATGACATATCATGTTGATTAATTTGTGAATTTTTAACCACTCTTGCACCCCTAGAATAAATCATACTTGATTATGGTAAATCATTTCTTTTAATGTAATGTTGAATTCAGTTTACTAATATTCTGTTGAGGATTTTTGTATCTGTTTATCAGAGATACTGGTCTATAGTTCTCTTTTTAGTGGAACCTTTATCTGTTTTTGATATCAAGGTAATGCTGGCTTCTTAGAATGAATTTGGAGGTGTTCCTTCCTTTTCTACTTTTTGTAATAGTTTGAGAAGAATAGGTATTAACTCTTCTTTAAATGTTTGGCAGAATTCGCTTATGAAGCCCTCTGGTCCTGGGCTTTTGTTTGCTGGCAGTTTTTCGATTATTGATTCAATTTCACTGCTGGTAAGTGATCTGCTCCAATTTACTTTTCTATTTCCTCCTGCTTTAGTTTGGATAGGTTATATGTTTCTAGGAATTATCCATTTTTTCTAGATTGTCTAATTTGTTGGCATATAATTTTTCATAATACTCTTATGATTCTTTGTATTTCCTTGGTGTTGGGTATTATTTTTCCTCCTTCCTTTCTGATTTTGAAACCTATCTCTTTTTATGTTGATGTTTCTAGCTAAAGGCTTATCAATTTTGATTATCTTTTCAAGGAATCAGCTCCTGGTTTCATTAATCTTTTTGATGTTTTTTTTTGTTTATTTTTTAGTCTCTATTTATTTCTGTTTTAATCTTTATTATTTCCCTTCTACTACTTTTGGGCTTTGTTTGCTCCTCTTTTTCTAGTTCCTTAAATGTGTACAGTTAGGTTGTTTATTTAAGATTGTTTTCTTGTTTCTTCATGTAGGCCCGTATTGCTATAAACTTCCTTCTTAGAACTTCTTTTGCTGCATCTCAATGATTTTGGACCATTATATTTTCATTTCATTTGTCTCCATGTACTTCTGAATTTCCTCTTTGATTTCTTGATTGACTGATTCTTTGTTTAGTAGCATGTTGTTTAGTGTCCATATATTTGTATTCTTTCTAGATTTTTTTTCTTATAATTGATGTTTCTAGTTTCGTACCACTGTGGGCAGGAAAGATGCCTATAATCATCATTTTAATTAAGTGGGTGCATTATATCCTCTAGTTTTATGTTTCCTTAAGGGATTCTCCCAAGGTTCCTTGGAACAGTGTAATAAACAACAGAGGTCTTCTTTCAGTCTTGATTTTAGAAAACTTAGTTTACCAATCCTTATATTAAATGGCTAACCACATGGGCAGAGAGTGGACAACTGGACAAATTGGATGGGTGCATTTTATGTATATTAAAGTCTACGGTCAATGTGTATATAGATGGAGTTTGATTAGATATAGACAATAATTATGTTTCTTTTTTTAAAATTTTTAACATTTATTATTTGAGAGAGACACAGAGAGAGAGACAGAGAGAGAGAGGGAGGGAGCACATGCACACAAATGAGGGAGGGGCAGAGACAGGGAGATAGAGGATCTGAAGCAGGCTCCACGCTGTGAGCACAAAGGCCAATGTGGGGCTCAAACTCACCAACTGTGAGATCATGACACAAGCTGAAATCAAGAGTCGCTATTTAACCTACTGAGCCAGCTAGGTGCCCCGACAATAATTATGTTTCTTAATATACTTCAATGCATGAGTGCCAAAAAAAGAAGATGGTTTAACAACTTGCCAATCTATGTCAAAATAACTATGAAGAATACTATGATTTTGAGGTAATACAGTATCTTATGAAGAAAGGCAGAATAAGGGGGTATGTGTTCCCATCCCTAAGGAGCTCTTAAACATCCAATTACACTATCTCCTACCAGGATGATAAAGATATAAAACAAAACACAACAATGTCTGGTCTATATAATTTACAATCAAATGTTAACAAATGTTCGGTAGCCAGAAAAAAAAATCAGATAAAATATGAACACAGCATAATACCATATGGCAAATGTACTTTACTGCACAGATGGCTCATAGAAACTTACTGAAGTTGGTTGGAGATTTACTATACTCACATAAGTTAGGATATATAAATTGTGGCAATACAAAAGAGGAGATTAAACAAAAGAATGAACAAAAAAAGTGTACAAAAACATGCCATCATAAAGCAGATGAGAGTAGATGTGAATCAGGAGAACAATATAATGATTTGAAAATATTTTATTTTAAATTAATGGCAACTCACACCACATGACTTAAAGATGAGAATACTGATGCCATATTATAGATGACAAAAAATGAAGATTTATAAGCAATTAATCAATTCCGATTATTAAATTGATAAAGTGGCACAACATGGTAATAGTTTAAGAGTAGTTTAAGGATGAAACAGATCTATTTCAATAACACTGGATATATTGCTCCAAACATGTGATAGAAATTTTATTGTCTTAAACACAGTTGTCTTTTTTAATTACTTGTCTTGAGAAATGAAGAAATACGTTCTATTTAAGATGATAAAGCAGTACAAAAAGTCCCTAATGAAGATCACAGGTAATATTAATGATGCAGTTAGGCACACAGGCATCCTACTTAAAGTCCTATGATGAAAAGTAACTATATAGTCTTTTTTTAATCTACTGAAAATAATGTGATGCATTCCATCTGCTTTGCCAATTGCATTGTCAATTTAAAAGCATATTCAATATGTATTCAAGCATTTCTATGTAACAGTTCTCTAGCTAACAAATGTCTCTAAAATATAATGTTATTATTTTTGTACAAAGCAAAATTGCAATCAACTCATTATGTAGTCAATGCACATAAAACCAGATTTTTAAGGACACTAACTTTGCAGAAAAGGTTGATATATAATTGTAATATTTTATTGGTTTAAAATAGATAATTTATTTAATGGAAATACATGCTCATAAGAAATTAAACAGTATGGCACAAAAACAGACACACAGACCAATGGAATAGAATAGAAACCCCAGAACTAGACCCACAAACGTATGGCCAACTCATCTTTGACAAAGCAGGAAAGAACATCCAATGGAAAAAAGACAGCCTCTTTAACAAATGGTGCTGGGAGAACTGGACAGCAACATGCAGAAGGTTGAAACTGGACACTTTCTCACACCATTCACAAAAATAAACTCAAAATGGATAAAGGACCTAAATGTGAGACAGGAAACCATCAAAACCTTAGAGGAGAAAGCAGGAAAAGACCTCTCTGACCTCAGCTGTAGCAATCTCTTACTCGACACATCCCCAAAGGCAAGGGAATTAAAAGCAAAAGTGAATTACTGGGACCTCATGAAGATAAAAAGCTTCTGCACAGCAAAGGAAACAACCAACAAAACTAAAAGGCAACCAACGGAATGGGAAAAGATATTCGCAAATGACATATCGGACAAAGGGCTAGTATCCAAAATCTATAAAGAGCTCACCAATCTCCACACCCGAAAAACAAATAACCCAGTGAAGAAATGGGCAGAAAACATGAATAGACACTTCTCTAAAGAAGACATCCGGATGGCCAACAGGCACATGAAAAGATGTTCAGCGTCGCTCCTTATCAGGGAAATACAAATCAAAACCACACTCAGGTATCACCTCACGCCAGTCAGAGTAGCCAAAATGAACAAATCAGGAGACTATAGATGCTGGAGAGGATGTGGAGAAACGGGAACCCTCTCGCACTGTTGGTGGGAATGCAAATTGGTGCAGCCGCTCTGGAAAGCAGTGTGGAGGTTCCTCAGAAAATTAAAACTAGACCTACCCTATGACCCAGCAATAGCACTGCTAGGAATTTACCCAAGGGATACAGGAGTACTGATGCATAGGGCCACTTGTACCCCAATGTTCATAGCAGCACTCTCAACAATAGCCAAATTATGGAAAGAGCCTAAATGTCCATCAACTGATGAATGGATAAAGAAATTGTGGTTTATATACACAATGGAATATTACGTGGCAATGAGAAAAAATGAAATATGGCCTTTTGTAGCAAGGTGGATGGAACTGGAGAGTGTGATGCTAAGTGAAATAAGCCATACAGAGAAAGACAGATACCATATGGTTTCACTCTTATGTGGATCCTGAGAAACTTAACAGGAACCCATGGGGGTGGGGAAGGAAAAAAAAAAAAAAGAGGTTAGAGTGCGAGAGAGCCAAAGCATAAGAGACTGTTAAAAACTGAGAACAAACTGAGGGTTGATGGGGGGTGGGAGGGAGGAGAGGGTGGGTGATGGGTATTGAGGAGGGCACCTTTTGGGATGAGCACTGGGTGTTGTATGGAAACCAATTTGTCAATAAATTTCATATATAAAAAAAAAGAAATTAAACAGTAGTACAGAAGTGTATTAAGGGAAAAGCAATAATCACTTTCTGGACTCACCGTACTTACCCACCTCACCATTTCCACCTCCCATAGGTAACAACTGCTAACCCTATTTTATGTGTACTTTGAGAAGATTTCTATTCACAAGAAAATTCAGTGTGTGTGTGTGTGTGTGTGTGTGTGTGTGTGTGTGTGTATGTTTACATTTGGGTGTATACAAATATATACACACTTGCTTGGAAAAAAACATATATTCATATATATGTATATATAAATGCACATATGTATACTGAATAATATAAAAATCACATATATATATATATATATACATATAATTATTTTTCAATTTCTGTGTTTTGTTGTATCCTATAGTTATACCATGGTTGGTTTTACATAATTGTACTTAGACCCAATTTTGCAGTATTATAAATAATGCTGCAATGAACATCTTGGCATAAATATCTGTGGTAATTGTGTTACTCCATCTGTAATGAGATTAAAATGGAATTTATTCATCAAATGTTATGCACTTATAAACATTTTATATACACTGCCAAGCTGCCTTCCAAAATGACTGACCCAATTTATATTCTTATCATTTTCAACACCCTTACATTTTTCTCTGCTTCCATTCTCCAATTTTCCATATGACACAGTGATCACTTTAAAATGTAAATCTGTCACTTCTCTGCTTAAGATGTCCCAATACCTTTCTACTGTATTTGGGGCTGCTCAAACAATACCACAGATTGGGTGGCCTAAAAAATATAAATTTATTTTCTCATAGTTCTGGAGACAGGAAGTCCAAGATCAAAGTTCTGGCAGTGTTGGTTTCTGGTGACACCTTTCTTCCTGGCTTGTGGAAGGTGACCTTTTCATTGTGTCCTCATGGACTTTCTTCAGCGTGTGCATGTGAGATCTTTGGTGCCCTTTGCTCTTCTTAAAAGAAAAGTAATCTTATCAGATTAGAGCCCACCCTTATTATCTCATTGAAACTTAATGACCTCCTTAACCCACAGTTATAAAATAAATCATGAGGATTTAATATACAACATGGTGACTATAATTAAAAATACTCTATTGTACACTTGAAGGTTGCTAAGAGAGTAGATCTTTAAAGTTCTCATTACAAGAAAAAAATTTAGTTATGTGTGGTGATGGATGTTAACTAAACCTATGGTGGCAATCATTTCACAATATATACATATAGCAAATCATATTGTATAACTAAAACTAATACAATATTATATCTATTATATCTCAATAGAAAAATTAATTAGAACAAATAAAATCTCTGAGGCTTCCGTATTGTGAAAAAGCATAAGCCACAAGAAAGGACCACATGCAGTCTTTCCAGTTAATAGTTTCAGCTAAGTAAAGCCTTCAAGTATCCCCAGTCCAGGGATCAGACATGTGAGTGAAGAAATCTACAGATGATTCTGGACAACAGCCATTAAAATTCCCCCTCTGCTATCGGAGACTTATCAGCTGAGACCACAGACATTAGAATCAGAGAAAAGCCATCTCTGCTGTATCCTGTCCAAATTTCTGACACAGATAACCCACGATGATAATAAAATTATCATTTTATGACACAAAATTTTGGGATGCTTTGTTACACGCCAATAGACAATTAGAATGCTTTGAATATAGTCACATTTTATTTTTTTAACCTAAATTATTTTATATCACTCAAAATGATTATTCAACTAGTGACAGAAAATACAAAAGTAGAATAAAAAAAAGTTTAAGAGAAAAAAGTAAAAAGAGGACTTCCAGTTACGGCAATATGAGAAAATCGGCAATCCTTCTCTATAATAAAACAAGTACATATTTCCACTTTAAGGAAAATGGAGTGGATATATTTTTCCATATTCCTGTCAGCAAGCAGTAAGGACAACTCAAAACTCTGGACATAGTCATACCCATATCTATATATCTATATCTATATCATCTATCTATATCTATATCATCTATCTATATCTATATCTGTATCTATCTATCTCTATATCTGTATCTATTATCTATCTATAATCTGGATCTATATCTATATCTGTATCATCTATATCTGTATCATCTATCTATATCTATCTCTATATCTATATCTATCTATATCTATAATCTGCATCTATATCTATATATATCTATATATCTGCATATATCTATATCTACATCTATAATCTGTCTCTATATCTATATCTATATCTATATCTATATCTATATCTATATCTATATCTATATCTATATCTATATCTATATCTATATCTATATCTATACACATACATATATACAGGCCTAAAAGTTAGATGACTTGTAGGACATTATGCATGTTGCCACCATTCCTTGTGCATTTGACTTTGCATATTTAAATATCTGTGCTATAGCTGCATGATCCAAGGGTTTCTAGTCCTGTTTTGATAAGTGAGGTACCAAAATATAACAAGTTTTACTTCTGTGTTTCATTATGAGTTATGTTTTGACTTTGATTTTATGATTTCTTACCCTATTTTTATCAAAGTGCAGGTTCCTCAGAGGACACAATGGCAGAGGAATACCATTAATTGAATACACTGGCCTGCAAATATTCAAAAGGTGATAAAGAGGGAAAAATATAAAAGTCAGCAAAATAAAATTAAGATAAGGTTTGATGTTAAATTTACATTTTTCATATCTTTGATGTGTTCTAATGAACCCTTTTTCTCTCTTCTCTTCTTTTCCTCCATCTCTTCACTTTCTTCCCTGTCCACTAACCCCTTTCCTCCTCTTCTCCTTCTTTCCCCTTCCCATCTACTCTTTATTGTTGCATGTATTATTTAATGTAGACTATTTCATATGAATTTCATATTGTCATTTGCTAAAGACTTCCTGTACACTGGAAACTGACACATGCTATCTTATTTAACTTAGCCTTACAAACACATTAAATTTGTAACTTAAAAGTTCCTAAAGAGAGAGAGAGAAAGAGAAAGAGAGAGAGAGAGGGAGAGGGAGAGGGAGAGGGAGAGGGAGAGGGAGAGGGAGAGGGAGTGTGTGTGCGTGTGTGTGTTTGCACATTAAGACCTTGACACTGGGTCATATGCTCTATATCCACTATTTCATTTAGTCTTTGTAGGAATCCCATGAAGTAGGCACCCTCTTCATCTATTTTGGAAGAAATTAAGCCCATCAATGGGTGAGTAAAACTGTCTAAACATGACTCCCGCAGTGAGTTACATAACTGAGATGCAGTTTTAGTTTTGTTTGATTTCACTGTTCTAGTTCTTAATTACCTCAATTCTCTCCTGCATTTCACTGAAACAAGGCTTAGCATTTTTGTCATCCTAATTTCAAAGAAGTCACACAGTAAGTAACTAACAGAGCTAGCTAGAACTTCTGATTAATAATGAAAATTAGTTCTTTAAAACATGTTATATCAATTCCTTGACTACCAAAAGGGCACCATAAAATTTAAAAGTGTGATGTATACTTTGTACTATGAGAGGTACGTAGTCTGATTGTGAAGACTGGCAGATACAAGTGTTTTCGCAGATTATAGGAGTGAATTCCTAAATAATTGCATTTTAATCATCTCTGTCATGGACTTTTGATTATAACTTGCCATTACTTTTATTGACACAGTCTGTGGCTGATAAGATCTCGTAGAGCATTCTTGGTATAATACCAGGAGAAGGTCCTGTCTTGGTCTTATCTATTATTTACTCACTTCTATATCTTATTATATTCATAGAAAATAGCTTATTTGAGGAATAGAATGAACTACAAAGACAAATTATAAGATAAAAACAGAGAGGGAGGCAAACCATAAGAGACTCTTAAATACAGAGAACAAACTGAGGGTTACTGCAGGCAAGGTAGGTAGGGGGATGGGTTAAATGGGTTATGGGCATTAAGGAGGGCAGTTGTTGGGATGAACACTGGGTGTCATACGTAGGAGATGAATCACTGGGTTCTACTCCTGAAGCCAAGATTACACTGTGTGTTAACTTGAATTTAAATAAAAAAATAAATTCAAATTATGTATAAATTATATTCAGGGGAAAATTAAGACTGAAGTAAAGAGTGAATAATTCAGTAACTATAATGTTTGAATTGCACTCCTATTCCATCCTGGTCTTCAGTAATCAAACTTCCCTTGGACTCATTAGTTATTTCAAACAAAATATTTAAGTACCTGTTGAGATACACCAGTGAATACAAAAGGTAAATCAGTGAATAAAAGAACAAAAAGGCAGACTTCTGACCTCGTGGAATTCTTATTCTAGAAAGTTTGTCAAGTAATAATCAAGAAGTAGAAAAAATATAATTAGTGCATTAGAAATGAGAAGTATAAATGAGAAGAATAAATAATAAATTGTGCACAATGGGGTGGAAGTCAAAGTAAATCCTATGGTAAGAAAATAACCACAATTTTTAAAACATGACACTTTTCATGGATCACTTTGAGACAAGTTCTTATCACAGAGACTTTGGAACTTGGGGAATTCTTTGGGTCAATATCAAACGTGATTGCTATTTCACTGATAAAGGGAACCATAGATTTTGGCTAAAGATTAGGAAGAATGTACCTGTGAAGAGGATCTATAAGAATATAAAATCCTGAATAATAATAAAAGATGACTTCCGGTGGGTGCTCATTATTCAGCATTGTGCAAAGTTCTGTGAGTTATTTTTAAGAAATATTTGAAATAATCCTAATGACATAGACAAATGTTATGCCCATTTTTCAGAGGAATACAAGGGGACCAAGGGAATTAATGGGTTACCCAAGGCCAGAAATGTAATATGTAGAAGAGGAAAGTTTTCTTAGACATAATTGCTGAGACCAAGTTTTTAACTACTATTACCTCTCATCTAGATGGGTAAGTATCTTTACACCCCAGAATCTCTAAGAGACTCAAATAAAAGAAAATTATTCAGGTCTCCATCCAATTATGTCAACATGAAGCAAATGTGGTCATATGTGTTCTAGCAGAAAAAGTGTAGAGATAAAAGTTGTAGGGCCCTTTGCCTTGAATCTTCCCTCCATAACATGGTAGTAGGAAGTTACTGAAGCAGTAATGGAACTGGTGTGACAGTGGGATAGAAGTTGTAAAAGGTCCCTTCTCTCTGAGTATTTCTTTAGGTTTGTTTGTTTTATCATTGAGGAATCATTATTTTCTTTTCAATGGAATAGTTTGTATCTCTGTCCATGTGGATGTTTATTTAATTACATAGCTTGTGTATGCTGAAGGTGAGTTGTCTGTTTTTTCTTTCTCTCAATAGTTCTTCCTGGTAACTCCTTTAATGTAATGATACCTCAAATTTATATATAGCAGGAGACTTACTTAGCAAGCAGGCTGAAAATAGAAATTCAAAGTTGCTTGCATAGGAAAGAAAATTATAATTTATATGAAACACAAGGATGTATTTGTTGGAGGATATGGTCTCCCCTTGATGTATGCATTTTCCTAGATTAGAGTGTGCATATAAAAAAGCTTCTCAAATAATTTACAGGTTAAAATTTGGTGTACTTGAAAGTTTGATGGTATATTCAAGGTGTTTAGGGAAACATCTTGTACAGACAAAGCATCTCACTTTGTCGTTCAATAAAACTCCATTTGTAGAAGAAACAAAAGCTATTGTTTTTAGATAGAATTTCTCAAAATAAGATTATTAGTGTTTGAAAATATTTAATAATGAAGGAAATGCTCTCAGAAATCAAAACTTCCCCCACTCCACCTTTTCTTCAGGCACAGAAACAGTATGGTAGTGAAATTAATTAGAAGGATTAATCTCTATACCACAAAACATTTTTCAAGATGCATTTATTTACTATCACACCTTATTTTTTATAATCAGTGAGTGTCATAGTATAACATTTCTAAAACAGATCGGCTCATTTTTATTGTTTTAACTGTAATTGTTCTTTGTTTTAAAAATTTGTTTAGGAATTTAATTTTTGCTAACTTAAATGATTTTCTGAATATTCCATCAGTATACACAGGACACTCTTAAGAAGATTTACATCAGGATGTATAATGGAGTCAGAGGAATCTTTTTATTTTTTGTTCACCCTGCCTGAATTTTAAATTTAAGAATATGCATTTACTATAAAATGTAAACCCTTCACCAAAAGTAAAAGGCTTTCTGAATGGAAAATATAACTTTGAACTGCATTGTATTTTATTCTACACAAAAGATTATCACTATCGTGGCTGTTAAGAGTTCCATAACAAACAGAATATATTTAAGATATTTGTCATTATCAGCAACATCTCTGCTGCTGAAGATTCTCCTGGATGAGCATGTAAAGCTTCTCAGCACCTTTGACAATGACATAAGCATGTTATTCTTCATGCTCTTGGCCCTCCATGGCTAGAACATATGCTTTGACATGCGTTTCTATAAATATGGTGAGCCGTGCTGTTATCTACACTGGTGTCTTTAAAAAAAACTCACATTATATAAAAAGAATTTAATCTTGGTTGGAGATTTTTTTTCTTTCTTTCTTTCTTTTTCTTTTTCTTTTTTTTTTTTTTTTTTGGTTTAAGCATCAAAATCTCCAACCCACACTGTCCATCTTTCCAGCTCACTCTCTCTACAATGTGAACAATCCTTCAATTCCATCAAGACTTAAAATCCATTAATCCTAGTATGCTTTTACTTTTTTCAAGAACATTTCCCTCCTTTCCAGAATAAATCATATGCATTTATTTTATGCATCAAATTCCTGCAGTCACCTTCAACTCCTTTACCTCTTACTTGCAAAGCCAGTTCAATTTAAATATCTGTTTTGTACCTCCTTGTTCTGGGCCAGCTGGATATAGCTGCAGAGTACTATATAATCATACTCACTTTCTTATATTAAATTTGCATATGTCAAATCAACTCATCCTATTTGTGCATTCACATTGTATTCTCATACAGGGTACTATCTAACCTCGACTTTTTATGCAACCTTATAATACCTCCAACTCTAGGACTCTTATCCCAGGAATAGGTAGTATATGCTAAAAATATTTGTTGATGAATGAACTATATGGTGACCATATTGAATTTGTTTTGATTTTTCACATCTTTTCACATTGAATTATCCAAAAAGAAAAAAATAAATAATTTCTTGAAGCCATGTTCTTTTCTTCCTCTTTTTTTTTTTTTTTTAGTGTTTTTTGATGAGGGACCATAAACCAAGCTGAGGGCAAAACACAAGCTAGCATATCCTCCATCCCCACCACACCCCACCCCTGTCCCTATCCCAGGTGGGACATGTGTGACATTCCTCAGGCTCTTATGTCTGCCCAAGAAAAAGGAAAGGATGGAAAACAAATGGTTAAACTGATAGAGTTTCCGTCAGTTTACAAATATCTTAGTAATTTTGTAAGAAAAGGGCTATCTTATTAATAGCCTAATCTCCAGGAACTTCCTACTGTCTTAAGGATAATGCTTTGCTAGGGGGGAAAACAACCTTAGCTTGACAATAGCTAAACCTCAGTAATTTGTGATTCTTCCTTCGCAGGTGGAAATCCCTTTAAGAAACTTCCTCTTGACTTTGCCTCCCCCAACTCCACAGTATATGAGCAGTCACACTTCACAACCCCAGTGTAGCGCTTTCTGCCCAGGGGTCCTGTCCCTGCACTTTAATAAAATCACCTTTTTGCACCAAAGACGTCTTCAAGAATTCTTTCTTGGCTGTTGGCTCAGAACTCTACCATCACTCCAAAACCACATAATTTTTTTAACTATTCTTTTTCTTCTTTTATTTAAACCTACAAATTATCTTAAGATTTAATTCAGTCTAGTTTATAGTCTTATTCTATTGGGTTTTTGTTTGTTTGTTTTATGTTTGTCACTCAACCAATAGTTCTAATTATGCTTTCTTATTTTTCTTCAGGATAAAACAATACTATCTCCGTGTAAATTGCAAAATAGTCCCCAATAAAATAATACGTACTATTCAGAAATAGACAAAATTTTATTTTACCTTTGTGCTTAATATGCCATAATGATAAGGGACAGTGGGGAAAGTTGAGGGCAAAGTACAGGCTAACAGCAACCTCCCCTCCCCCACCAGGTGGGATATATGTGATATTCCTTGGACACTCCTGGCTAAGAGAGACACTCCTTGGCTAACCCAAGAGTAGGAGTTAAGGAAAGAGATTTAAGTACTTGCCATGGCAATGTAGGAAACTAAGGCAAATAAAAAATTAAATTCCCTTACTGCCTATAAGTCCTAGAAACCAGCAGAATGACCTCCCTCTAGGAGCTCAGCTGCCTGGAGGATGACACTTTGCTAGGGGCAAAAGGGAATCTTAGCTTAATTCCAACCTTGAGGATCTTGTAAGTCTACATTAACATATAAAAATTTATTTGTAAACTTCCTTTATCTCAGCTGCTCCAAGATATGCTGGCAATCATACTCCAAGCTTATGGCCCCCTGATACACATCTGAAAAAGTCTCATGACAGGTTTTACTAAACAGTAGTAAATGGCGTTTTCCTAACAACACCTAAACTCTCAAGGTCCTGGAAACCTTGCTTCCAAAGTTCCTTAGAGACTTACTCTATCCCTAACCCCTTCCCAACCTGAGGATATATAATCAGTTACTCATTACGACCCCAGGGCAGCTCTTCCTGCCCCTGGGTCCTATCCCTGTGCTTTAATAAAATCACCTTTTTGCACCAAAGACTTCTTCAAGAATTCTTTCTTGGCCATCAGCTCCAGACCACGTCACCATTACCCCAAAACCCCATCAATAGTGTGCTACAAAGTTTGAATATATCTCTATAATTTCCATTTATAGATGTAGTTTGCTTTAAGAAAATTGCTGTATTTCATGTATTTTATATCCTATTTGTAGTTTGTTTTTTCTAAATGGAAAATGAAAAAATCAGTAATTTTCATATTATATTATTTGTTGAAAGCTATACTTATCAGGTGCTGTTAACTTGCTATTAAGTTCAAGAGACCACTATAATAAAATGAAGTAAATTATATAATCAAATGTTTCTTTGTGCATACCTCACAAATACATTTTACATAACATAACTCCACAGCATCATGGTATATTTTAAAGTAAAGGTAACAACTTTAAAAAGGAACTGAATCAAATACAATATATAAAACTATGAGAAAGGGAAATGAAATTGTCACTTTATTCATGTCAGTTTTAATCAGCACTGAGATGTATTGGTTACAGGCATGGTTGCTGTAAGTCATGTGGGAACAAACAGACACTAATCGTGGCCAGTCAGGCTCTCTGGGTCGGGGGTCCCTTGGGGGTCTTGGGGATCCCAGGTGAGCCCCCAAATATTATGCCCAGTATTCGTGATCCCCAAAGACCATCAGGGAGCCGAGTCCGATGCAAAAGAAAAGAGCCTTTATTCGAGCTAGCTCGAGCTCAATCCTCTACCTGCACCAACTCAGCAGTGAGATACTGGGGAGAGAGAGCGAGTTGCAAAAGCACAAAGGTTATTTTGGGGTCTAGGGACAGTTGGTGAGGTAATGGCTGTGGCCTCAGCCAATTGGCTGGGCAAGGGTCATAGCCTCGGCCGATTGGCTGGGGAAGGGTCAGAGTTCTGTTAAGCAGGTCACAGGGCGTGTTTTGATCCGGAAATTTGAACGGGTGGGCGGGAGGTTACTCAAGGGGAGGAGGCGTGGTCAAGGTAAAGGACACAGAACAAGATGGAGTCGGCCAGCGTAGGCCCGCCCTTTCAGTTACAGGCATGGTTGCTGTAAGTCATGTGGGAACAGTACCGAATCTTAGAGGAGTAAGAACTCAGTCACCTAATGTTGTCATTTTCAAACTTTAAAAGGAAATTTGGAAAGGAAATTTGATAAAATACTATCTTACATCAAATGTGAACAGATAAAAACATAAGTGATATTGAAGCTTTTCAGTTCAGCTCTGAGATTAACAAATATTGATTTAACAGCTGTCCTTCTGATACATGAATATCCTCTACCATAAACTTGCTAATTGGCTATTGCTTTGACTTCCCCTGATAGTAAACTCCTTTTTCCCATTATAGTTTTCCTTCCCCTTGCTGATTGCTCTTGAACAGATCTGCTAGAATTTGACTACACCCACCACACACATTTCAAATGTGGCCTAATTGAATTAAAATGGATCTTTTTCCCATTATGTTGGAGACTTATGTCTATTAAAGCAACCAGAAACACTCTAAGCACACATTAACTTTTTTTTTTTTTTTGGCAGCCACCAAATAATTTATCAGGAGCTATGTGGCCACATCAAAAAATATCCTTAATATCCAAATAGTCATAAGGATATTAAGTAAAAGCAAATTTCCCCATCTTTCATGCTTTTTTCCCACCATTCCCCTTCTTTCCTTCCATTTTATTTCATATATTTATACATATACAAACACAGATATAGATTTACATATAGATATAATGTAGAAGTTATATAAATTATATAATGTATAAATTAATGTATAAAGATATAAAATTCTTTGAAGTAGCTGCTAGAGTCATGATGCATGTTCTTCTGGAATCACCCTGAAACTAAATAATGGGGTCTCAACGCCCATGACTGTATGGCTTGACAATACCTCCTTGTATGCAACTAATGATCAGTGGGTTAAAACCTTCATTTAGTTGAGATTTTCAGAATTCTTCACCAATACTTTTTAGAAAAGTGCAGGATTTAGAAAAAGAAGACTGGCCTCTCTCTGGTGTATCTTCCACAGGAGAAAGAATTGTTGGAAGCCATGACATGAACTAATAGTAGCAGGTAATCTAAAGAGAATTCAGACATCTCTATGATGTGAAAGAGTGAAACTGATATGCAGATAAAAATTAGAGAAAAGGGGTAGAGAAATAGAGAAAGAAGACAGAGAGAGGGAGAGAATGATGAATATCTGGTTCTACAAGTCCATAACGCCTAGACTCATGACTTGTCTTTGGTTTTTTATTACATGAGAAAATCAAATATGCTTTCAATAAATTCCCTTATTTTATTTAAGAAAGTTCAAATCAGTCTACTGACATTTAGAATCAAATGAGAAAGGTCTAATGCAATGTACATTTGTGTATATGTTCTTCTGGTGTGTGTGTGTGTGTGTGTGTGTGTGTGTGTGTGTGTGTGTTTCATTAAGAAGGTTCCACACTCAGCATGCAGCCAATGTGGGGCTTGAACTCACAACCCTGAGGTCAAGACCTGAGCTGAGATCAAGAGTTGGATGCTTAACCAACGTCCCATGCCTATTCATTTGTACAAAAACATTCATACTAGGGGCACCTGGGTGGCTCAGTTGGTTAAGCGTCTGACTTCGGCTCAGGTCATGATTTCATGGTTCATTAGTTTGAGCCCCGTGTCGGGCTTTGTTCTGATAGCTCAGAGCCTGGAGCTTGCTTCTGATTCTGTGTCTCCCTCTCTCTTCCCCTCTCCGGCTCACACTCTGTCATTCTCTCAGAAATAAATAAACATTAAAATAAAAATATATATATATTCACACTATATATATTGTTCTGTTTCCTTCTTATTTTTTTTTTCAAATTTAACAATGTGTCATGGACATTATTCTATGTAGTTGAATTTTTGGCATTTATTATCAATAATCTTATATCTCATCAGGTATTGCAACACATTTGAGCCTGCCCCTTTTGTCTGTCATGTTCAACTTCTTCCCTTATCACTATCACCCAGTTAATTATTACAATGCTGTTCCTAAGTTTTTAAAAAATGTAATATATTTCATTGTTTTTATTATTTATCATCAAGGGTGAGTCCTTTTAGGTCACTGAGATCCCAAACCATAGACTACTTTCTGTGATTTATAAAGCTGATAATTTAAATACAGTCCAAGACAATAAGTAGTGACTCAAGAGTAAGACAAATATAAACAAGAATGCCAGCTACCATTTATTTACAATATGCTAAGAGTGTTCTTAACATGCCTTAGCATATATGATTTTCACCCAAAACTTCTAAGTTAGTCATTGACCAACTCTAAAGAGATTACATTCCTTGTCCAGGGTCTGAGAGATTAAGGCATTAAATAAAGTTCAAACCAATGTTTTTCTGACTACAAATGTGTATTGAAAGAAAGTACAGTGAATTAAGATGTGGGGCATCACACATCTCTGAAATAAATTATAGGTGATAATTTAAAATATAAGTTTTGGAATAAATCCAATTTAGGGCAACACAGGGAAGTTCAATAATAAAGAAGTAAAGATCATACTATTTGCCCCAAAGTAAGTTTAGAATTACAATTTGCTCTTTTTTTTATGTTTATTTTTGAGAGAGAGAGAGAGAGAGAGAGAGAGAGAGACAGAGTGTGAAGGGGGGAGGGGCAGACAGAGAGGAAGGCACAGAATCTGAAGCCGGCTCCAGGCTCCACGCTGTCAGCGCAGAGACCGACCTGGCGTTTGAAGCGAATTAAGATTGGTCCTTAAACAAACTCAGTTGGTATCCTTACCATTTCCATGGATTTCAGAACACCATGTGGAACTTTTTTATTCTGTTTTTTATAATTGGAAAGTATGATCATAGGGATGTCTGAATTCTCAAAAAACACACCAAATTTTTTAATTAAAATAATGCCTTGGTGTGCCTGGGTGGCTCAATCTGTTAAGTGTCTGATCAGATCATGATCTCCCGGGTCGTGGGTTCCAGCCCCACGTCGGGCTCTGTGCTGACAGCTCAGAGCCTGGAGACTGCTTCGGATTCTGTGTCTCCCTCTCTCTCTGCCCCTCCCCCACTCATGCTGTGTCTCTCTGTCTCTCCTTCAAAAATAAACGTTAAAAAAATTAAAAAAATAAAATTAAAATAACTCCTAAAAGAAAGAATGCTTAGAATGGAGGAAGTACATTGCAAAAATAAGAGACAATGTAAGAAGACTAAGTGAATATTTCACATTTTCCTGGTTTATTAGACCACTGCTTGACAAAGTAAGACATGATAACAAAAGGGACTGAATGTGAACAATGTGTAAATTGAGAGATCCACTGTAGGAACATCTCCATTTGGAAAGAAGTACTCACTTTATCTCCTCTCATCCACCGTCCCTCACCCTTCTTTTTTTATTTTTAATGTTTTATTTATTTTTGAGAGAGTGAGAGAGCACAGAAGAAGTAAGACTGAAAAAGGTGTATGAAAAGTAAACTGGCAGAAATTTGGAAATAAATGGAACATAATAATAAAGATGTTTTTAGACATGAAAACTATACTAGAAATAAAAATAAAATATAAATACAAATTTTATACAATAAAATAAACTAGGCAATGAAAGCTAAAGTCAAATATGTATATTATCAGCTTAAAGAAATGATATGAAACAAACAAAAAGACAGTAGCAAAGAATCTGATTAAAGAAATGATGATAGATAAGGAGAAAAAAGGAAATTCATAAGCATAACTGCAAATTCTTTAAAACTAGAAGTAGCAAATACACTAAAAATTATTCTGATATAAAAGGAGAAAACTTTTCTAAAATAAAGCAATACAGCAGAAGCAGATTTTGAGATGAAGAATGTATGAAAAGGATAATGAGTTTTTCCAAGATAAAACCAATACGGGAGTGGAGAAACAGAAACAGAAATGAAAGGAAGCCAAACAGTGGTATGATACCTAGTAAAATACCAGAAGAGAGAAACATTAATACAATCCCACTGGGCAGCTCTGGAGACAGTACAGCTCCTATCTGAGAGTTGTTCCACCCAGAGGCAAGGGAACCATAGCATTTATATCCTGAGTGCATCAGTCATTGCTTAACAGCTACTCCCAGTCCAGGTGGGGATATAAATCCTCAGGAACTCCAGCATGTCAAGAGCAGGCCAAATGAATCCAGTAACCTGAGGACAGCTGCTAACAGAGAGACTCAGGTGCTCATTGTTTTGAGTAAGCGCACACTGGGAGCTGGTGCCCATGAGGATGATAAAAGTAACTGAAATGATAGAGCCAGAACACAGCATTTACTATGACTTGTATCTTTCCATTGAAAGGACACATCAAGCTCCAAGAAGCCTTGGTACATGATGATCAACAACGTGATATACTGTTTTATTGTTTTTTTTTCATTTTTTAAAGTTATTTATTTATTTTGAGAGGAAGAGAGCAGGGGAGGGGGAGAGAGAGAGAGAGAGAGAGAGAGAGAGAGAGAGAGAGAGAGAATCCCAAGCAGGCTCCTCACTGTCAGCACAGAGCACAGGGCTCGATCACACAAAATGCAAAATCATGACCTAAGCTGGAGTCCAGTTAGACACTTAACCGATTGAGACACCCAGATGCCCCTATTGTTTTTGTTTTTCATTTTAAAGACAAAACTTCACAGTCTCCAAATACAAAAAGCCAATCACTTATTAATGAAAAACAAACAAATAAACAAAAAATCAATTTGATTTAATGGCTTGTTGTATAGCATTTATTAGTCAATACTAGAAGATAACATTTGGCGGGTCTACAAAAGTTTAAGACCTAAGATCTGACTGAGTAATTTTGTTCCCAGACAAGTTACTAGCAATTTCAAATGCAAATTAATAACCTTGTGGGTTGAAATTTAGCCAACTAGAGATGTATCAAAATAATAATACCTATCTCAGTTTTAAAGAAACTTTGATAAAGGAATGACAGTAAGAATGAAAAGCATTTAAACAGAAAACTATAACAAAATATTTCTGGGAATTTAACATATAGAGCAGAACGTCAATGTCTTAAATCTTGATAACATAAAAATAAAACATGAGGATATTTGGAAAAAGATGGTGGAAGAGAAATGACAGACTGTGTAAGTGTGTTAAAGTCCTTATATTTCATAGAAGAATCAATTAAAACCTGTTTAAAATTGAAGTCATAAAAGGGAGACTTCTGTACATTTTTAAATAGAAATATCTTTAAACTATATTATTAAATGAAAGTCCCAGTAACAGAAACTGTGAGAAGAAAACTAATAATTTTTCTTTTTTTGAATTCTCTTGTGGAGAGTAGCTAATTTTTTTTTAGGAATGGAGGGAGTTGAGGTCATGGAGACAGACAGAGAGGTACTTAATTATCATTTTATCCTCTGTACTAAGTAGATTTTGATATATCCATGCATTACTTTAAAAAGAAAAAAACACTTTAAATACATTTATTATAAGTAATCTAAGGGTGCCTGGGTGGCTCAGTCTGTTGAGTGTCTGACTCTTGGTTTTGGCTCAGTGATGATCTCATGGTTCATGGGTTCAAGCCCCATGTTGGTCTCTGCATGTCAGTGTAGAGCCTGCTTGGGATTCTCTCTCTCCCTCTCTCTCTCTCTTTCTGTCCCTGTGCAGCTCATGTGCTGTTTCTCTCTTTCAAAATAAATAAATAAACCTTAAAGAAATAAAAAAATAAAGTAAAAATAAAAGTAATGTATATTTTCAGATAGCAACAACAACAACAAAGTCATCCAAAATTGGTAAAAAGAAATAAAGCTTTAACTATTTGCAGATTACATGATACTGTATGTAGAAAACCCTAAAGATTCCACCAAAAACTACTAGAATTGATAAATGAATTCAGTAAAGTTGCAGGACACAACATAAATATACAGAAATCTGTTGCATTTCTATACACTAATAATGAAGCAGTAGAAAGAAAAGACAAAAATCCCATTTACAGTTGCACCCAAAATAATAAGTACCTAGGAATAAAAGTAGCCACAGAGGTGAAAGACCTTTACTGTGAAAACTATAAAACACTGATGAAAGAAACTGAAGATGACACAAAGAAATGAAAAGGCATCCCATGCTTATGGATTGGAAGGACAAATATTGTTAAATGTCTATACTACTCAAAGCAATGCAAACATTTAATACAATCCTTATCAAAATACCAGAAGTATTTCTCACAGAGCTAGAAAAAACTGTTTACATATTTCTACAGTCTCTCCCATGAAGGGGTGAGGTCTTTTTTCCCACTCCTTGAATCTGGTGTTGCCCAAATGACCTGTGTCAACTAAAAGAATATGATGTGACTTGTGCACGTTTGAGCCTAGGACTTAAGAGTCTTGCAGCTTCTTCTCTCTCTTGCAATACTGCCAAGATTGGAAATCAGTGTAAACTGGATAGAAGGACCACATAGAGAAGAAACTGGCAAACACCCTTTAAAACCTCAGACATGTGAATGAGGCCATCCTAAGACCATCCAGCACCAGTAGGTCTATCAGCTGACTGCAGGTGCCTTAATAAGACCAACCCAGACCATAAAAACGTCTCAGCTGATCCCAGTCCATATTACTGACTCACAGAATTAAGAACCCAAAGAAAAAAAATGATTGTTTATTTGAACCATTAATTCTGGGGTGGATTGTTAGATCATACAGGCTAACTAATTAAGTGCCCATGAAGAAACGGAGAAGTAAACAGATTGTGGCAAATAGCTAGCATTTTTGTGATACTCACTGGAGAAAAAGATCTAAAATTATCTAGAATTTCACTACTTTCCAAGTTTCTTAGTGGTAAACATTAGCACTTTGTTATTATTTTCAGGTTCTATTAAGTACCTAGAGGAAATAATATTAAAGAAAGATTGCGGCACTTAATTTAGAATATTCACAAATCTATACTGTGCAATATAAAGAATGCTGAAAGCTGATGCATACATCACCTGTTATTCATCGAATCTCTTTTTCTGCCTTATGGTTTTTAACTTTAGTAAGAATTAGATTCAATGCCTAGATTTAACTGTAATAGATTTTATAGACTAAGTGCTTTTAATTGAAGGGAATATAGTCAGAATATGTACACTTGGAAAATACACATCCATTTTGAAACTAACAAAGGATAATCTACCCAAGAAGGAATAAGGGTAAAAAGAGAGAGAGTGGAACATAAGGAAAAAGCTAGTTGACACATGATGATACACTAATATTTCTAAATATTTCCCACTACCCCAAATATTTTGGCACTATATGGTGGCAACATTTTCCAAACCAAATATCAGATACACAAATGTATGGATAAAGACTATTTGCCAGAATATTAGATAGAGTTTTGTAGACTGAAACAAATGGATTGATTCTATATAATATATAGTTTATTATATTTGTATCTTTGTTTTGAGTTATACAATAAAGACTTGATATCTTGCAGTAAAATTTCCAACTAATCTGTAACAAAGCCTCAATTTTAGGCAACAAAAATATTTTCTTACTTAATATAAGCTAATATATAGTTTCTAGACTAAAAATAAGATATTTCTTCAGTTAAATTACATATTTTTTAAGTAACTCTCAAGACAGATACTTACAAATTCAAGTAAGATAAAATTTCCTTGTTTTAGTAAATAAGTAGGTTTTGCAAATGATTCACGTTGCAATAAAATAAAACCTGTACTATAATAACTTCAGCTTCAGCAAACATAAACAATTGTAATTTTATAAGACAATGTTTATTAATTAAATGTATGTCCTAAGTTTACCTTAAAAAAGTTATATATATATTCCGTTATTTGGTTATTATATATATACTATAATATATTATAATATTATGAAATTATATAATATTATATACATAATATTATATGTGAATGTATATGTGAATATATGTGAATGTAGTTAAATATATATGACTTTATATATAATATATAATTATATATACATATATATATAATTTCCTATTATATATTGTCTCTCTGAAAGACCCTAATGCAGACGAACCTTATGTTTAATGAAAAAATAATTCATTAGATGAGGTGAGAGACAGTGGGCTCTTGTTGTGCTCTATTAAAATCTGTCTTACTTTTTTAAAGTATTGTACAAACAAGTAATTCCCTCTTAGCATATAGCTCTGGCACCATATTCCAATCAAAGAACTTGCTAAGTATCTCAGAGACTTTAGGGAAGTTTTCTTCCTAGCAGAAACCTGCTTAAATCTTCCTACTAGGAGGTAGTAGCTGTTGAGATCTGCTTTAACTGTTGGTGTTGTGGGATAGAAGAGTAATGTCTACTAATGAGATGCCTTGTCTTATTTCACATCTTTAAAAACATTAGATAGGTAGTTATTATTATTTATTATGATGATTGCTATGATTGCTATTGCTAATTATATTCCTATTATCTCCACTTTAGTGATAAAGAAGTTGTACTTATGGACACTAAGTACCTTGCCTATTTGTAGCAAAAAATTGCCCAGGTCAGAATTTAACCCAGGTTTCTGTGGTTACAGAGGTAGTATTCTTAGCTGTACCAAAATAATAAAAACAAATAAAAAATGGCACCAAATATCTGTATTTCACCAAGAAATCAAACTCCCTCATTTTGAATCTGCTTCTCATTTACCAAAAGGAATGAAATATTTAAGTAAAATTATAAGAAAATGTACGTCATTTTAAAAGTTGTCCTGATTTGCTCTGTAAGGAGGAAATAAAGTTTTAGAGTCTTGTAAATGTCTTTGGAATCATGAAGATAAAGTGGAATGAAACTTTAAAATTTATATCCAGGTTTTAATATTAACTGTTTATTATCTGAACTTTTTATTACTTAGAATATTATGAGATTAAAAAATACCTTTGAGGACTATTATGTGAATTTAATTTTTCTGGAAAAATGGCATATTTCATTTTGTTATGGAAATATTCATTACAATGGAATTTTTATTATCACAGAAGAATGCTTATAGTATTAGAGTTGTAATACATTTTCATGTAGATATTAAATATTTAAAGCTTCTAAAATATTATTTAATTAACTTTACTTCAAAAGAAAAATAAAATACTCAAGTATATATGTATACACAAAAGGAAGTGGTATAACTAACTTATTTATTGTACTCTAGTTTTTCATTGGCATTTCACATTACCTTTTGAAAAATCTGGGATTTTTTTGTTATTGTTATTTTTCCAATCAGAATTTTAGTAATGTGATCAATACTTTATTTTTGTTTTTCTCCTATGATGTATCTTCCTGAGCTTGAAATATTACAGTATGCTGTATTTCTTCAATTGTCCCTCCAGATCTCTCACCTTTGCCTATCTTGATCTCTAACCAGGATGTTGATATTCATAAATTACATCACTGCAACCTGGACTCTGCCTTCAGTTTAAGTTGTGCCAATGGGACGCTAATCAGGACACTTGGGAAGGAGGAAAGAGAAGTCATATATTTATTTTCTGGTTCCTTGAAATCACCAGAACTCACTTTCCTGAAAGGGAAGATCACTGTTATTCTCAGTGAGGTTGACTGTACATGCATTTCCTTCCTTCCAGTTTCCAGTAACAGCTCTCCCCTTGTCCCTTGGGCCTAGCAGTGATGACAGCCCATTGCTCTAGCTGTGTTTCTGCACTATCCGTTTTACTTCCTCCATACATTAGACTAGTGTAATTAATCCCTTATCCATAAACCCTCTTCTAACTATTGTAATGTGAGAATACATCTGTTTCCAGTTGGTTTCCTTATAGACTAGCAAAAACAAAGCAACTAAACTCAACTAAGATTTATTTTAGAATTTATATGCTTTTCCTTAATATTTGAACCTAGCAGTCATTACTGAGGTTGGTTCCTCCAGAATACTGTGAAAATGGAGATATCAATTTTGATTCTATAAATCACTTCATCCAAAAAGTTTACAACTATTAATTATAGTATAGTTTATTAACAGCAAGCATAGGTATAGTTACAAAGGCAATATACTTCTGGTAAAAAAAATGCTTATTATTCACCCATATTTGTAGACAGAAGAGTATGGAACAATAAATGTTGAAATTGTTAAGAGTATTCTGACAATACCAGGATTTTGGCCTCTCATTTGGTTTGGCTAGAGACCATGAGCTCACATTTTACCTGAACCCTGTCTGAACTGACATAAGCAAAACTTACAGGCTTCGGTTCACAGAGATTGAGCTGAACCTTTTTTGTTTTTGTTTTTGGGACATTTTAGTGAATTCATTTTGCCATCCATTAGTTTCACTTAGAGGTTTGGGTTTGCTCTTAAAATAATTTTCAGAAATTACTTCTAAAACCTTAGAAACGTTAATCATTTATCAATAGTACAAGAAAAGCTGAACATACTAATCTATGAAAGAAAATATAGATTTTTTGCCTTTTAAAACATTTTATAAATGTTACTATGAACCCTTTCCATTTATTTCATAATTATCCACTTGATTATCCTTTTACCATGAATTTTGTGAGCACAGCATGGTCATCCAGGGTTACTTCAATTCTAATTATTGACTTTTTAAACACAGTTAGATGTGCTTATTCAGTTACCCAAAGACTAAGCATTTTATGTGACAACGATTCTCTTTTGTATCTCGTACTTTTAGAAATTGCCCAGAGCCAAGGTTTAGATAGGTATGGCTCCCCTCTCTTGGGTGGGCTCCTTTTGATGTACACACCAAAGTTATTCCTCTACACAGATCTTGACTTTTTTTTAATGTTTATTTATTTATTTTGAGAGAGACAGAGAGAGAGAGAGACACAGATATATATCTGTATATATATATATATCTGTGTATATATATATACAGATATATATATCTGTGTATATATATATATACACAGATATATATATCTGTATATATATATACACAGATATATATATCTGTATATATATATACATCTGTATATATATCTGTATATATATACATCTGTATATATATATATATCTGTATATATATATATCTGTATATATATGTATATATATACATATGTATATATATACATATGTATACATATATATACATATATGTATATATGTACATATATGTATATATGTACATATATGTATATATGTATATATGTACATATATGTATATATGTATATATATGTACATATATGTATATATGTATATATATGTATATATATGTATATATGTATATACATATATATGTGTATATGTCTATATATATATATCAGAGACACAGATATATATATCTGTATATATATATATCTGTATATATATCTGTATATATATACATCTGTATATATATCTGTATATATATATGTATATATATATATCTGTATATATATATGTATATATATAGATATATACATATGTATACATATATACATATATATATGTATATATATGTATATATATATACATATATAGATATATATACATATATATGTATATACATATACATATATGTATATATGTATATACATATATGTATATGTATATGTATATACATATGTACATATATATGTATGTACATACATATATATATGTATATATCTATATATCTATCTATCTATATATATATATATATATATATATAGAGAGAGAGAGAGAGAGAGAGAGAGAGAGAGAAATTCCAAGCAGGCTTCACACTGTAAGCATAGAGCTGGACACGAGGTTCAATCCATGAACCATGAGATCATGACCTGAGTCCAAATCAACAGCCAGATGCTTAACACACTGAGCCACCCAGGCACCCAAGATCTTGACTTTTGTGAATGATTATATTGTTCTGCTGGCCCCCTCACCCTCTTCACACTTCCTTTGCCAGGATGCGGCCCTATACTAGGTTCATTTGATTAATCTAAGGCATATTTTAGTATTCCACAGATGGGGAGATAAACCCAGACTGATTATGTCTCCAAAGTTTTACTCCTATGGATTTGTACTTTCTTGTCATTTTTGACCTCAGTAAATATTCCTCATTACCTTCACAAAACTAGAGATGAGAAACTATGTTTAAAACTATAGTTTAAAACTGGGGTGCCTGGGTGGCTCAGTTGGTTAAGAGTCCAACTTCAGCTCAGGTCGTGATATTATGGTTTGTGAGTTCAAGCCCCGTGTCTGGCTCTGTGCTGACAGTTCAGAACCTGGAGTCTACTTCAGATTCTGTGTCTCCGTCTCTCTCTCTGCCCCTCCCCTGCTCACGCTCTGTCTCTCTCTCTTAAAAATAAATAAACATTAAAAAAATTTTAAAAAACTATTTTAAAACTAAAGGCTATTGTAAAACAAAAAACCCCTACATTTGAAAATTATATTTTAAAATATAGCTATATTTAAAAACATACTTCATCCAGTGTTTATAGATGTGTTTAACATTTTCTCCGAACATCTGCCTCACAGCATTGTTGGAAATAGAAGTCTAAACATACATACTCCTGGAACATATTAAAAAATTTTTTTTGAATCTATATTTTTGTACATACAATATTCTTAGAAATAGATTATGAACAATATATTCATGCATTCATTCTCAAATATATGTATCAATACAAATAATTTACATTATAAATATATAATTGTGTATTTCTATGAAATGTGTTTAAAGGAAATAGTTAAAAGAAACAAATTAATTAGCTAGTTAATCATTCCACAAATTGGGTACTTAGCATATTAGCCAGCTGGCACAATTAATTGATTTTCTATGAATTGAGTGTTGTGGAATTGCCACGCAGTGAATTAAAGTGGTGAATTGCTATTCTGGTAATGTTCTTTTGTAGAATGAGCCTATATCCATCTGATATGCCTCTCCAAAGAAGAATCTTCCTTTTGTCTGTGGAATGTAGGTAGACAAGAAGGACAGTTTTCCTTGTTGCAAGGGCTAATGGAAGAGATCTGAGATCCTTAACTGCTCTTACACAAACTTTCAATCTTTTTTTGGATTTTAGTTCCATTTCCTCTCCATCCTCCAAAGGTACTTGTTGAGTCAATTATTCATTCTTGCTGGAGTTTGGGGTCATAAATGTACCTTATTGCTAAGTTCGCCCTAACATAGGCACTTAGGTTCCAGATTCTTATGCTAAGTAAACAGTCAGTACTTCATATCCATTTATCTTGATAAATTTTGTTGACATCCTTTCTCTGCTATTACCTTTTCGACCATTTGTTTGTTAATGTGGATTATTTCTTGTAAGAATTCCTTCATCACTGCTTTAATGAAGCTATGAGAAGGATTAGAAGTAAGATCTTATATAATCCTTCAGGTTTAAATTGATGTCTCTCCCTGCTAGAAAACTAACTTTAAAATACGTAATAAATAATGCAATGATAAACCTCCTTGAACTGACATATTGTACACAATAACTTAAAGATGTTGACATTCTAAGTATTAACTTAAGCACTTTTATTAAATGTGTTTTTTAAAAAGCATTTAGACAATTCCAGTGTATATTTTATTTTCATACATACATTTAATTTTATTAGAATAATAACTAGTTCCAAATGGGTTCAAGACCTCTTGGAAATTTGAGTAATATGATATATGTTTTAAATATTTTACATGCTTGTTCATTTTCTAAGAATAGGTCTTTCATTAGATTCTCAATCTCAAGGGATACTATAACAGCCAAAAATTGATATATTGGATAAGTAGAATTGGGATTAAAATTCTCAAGTTCTTATCTACTAAGCCTTGGAACCATTCATGAACAATTACTGTACATAAGGAAATTCCAAGGATTATTACAACTTGAATTATATGTGTTTAAATTTTCATGGGTTTCACTGAAAAAAATGACTGTCAAGATGCTCTGTTTTCAACTGCTACCCACTGTAATCTAAGTTTGGATAAATATTTGATAAAATGTGGGATAGATTAGCAGTAATTGTTGCACAACATGAAAAAAATCCCTTGTACTTCATCTGTATAGCTTATCATTAAAATTCTTTCCTTTTCTCATACTGATGTGAAGTCCTTTAAAAATGTATCTCCATCCAAATCTACTCATTATTGAAATGAGCTGAGAAAAATATTGATTGGTATCTTCAAAACGTTTTGATGATTTACTTGTTGTAATTATTCATTTATAATATTTTTCTTCCATTTGTCAAGTATATGGTTAAATACTTTTAAAACCTTATTTCTATATATAGTACATCAAACATCATCTTCATTCATACCTATGACTTAAGATTTGTGATTTTATTTTACCACCATGATAAAATTTCTTTAACAGGTTTAGTTATGGGGTAAATATTTTGTTCAGAATATGTAATAAGTCTTGAGAGTGAAATTTAAAACAGTGATAGATTTGAAAAGCTTTTTACAAAATAAGTTTCAAAAATTTTTTTTAACATTTATTCATTTTTGAGAGACAGAGACAGAATGTGAGTAGGGGAGGGGCAAAGAGAGAGGAATACACAGAAACTGAAGCAGGCTCCAGGCTCTGAGCTGTGCAGAGAGCCCAAAGCAGGGCTTGAACTCACGGACCAGGATATCATGACCTGAGCTGAAGTTGGATACTTAACTGACTGAGCCACCCAGGTGCCCCCAAAATAAGAAGCTTTTAATTAAAAAAAGTCTATAATAATATAATAACTTATAGATAATACTGATTAATTATATCAGTCATTCATAATTTAAGTAGAACAAAATTTTCAAGATTGGTAAATCCAAATTCATTTCTTGTAGTTTTTAAATGTAACATTTTTAGGAGGGATTATATACTATTTTTAACAAGATGATTTTCATAGCTTTCTATTTAATAAAATAATATTGTAAATAGATATAACAATTTTATATTGTAATAAAGGCAAACTGGTATACTCCTTCATTTGTTCATTCTATTACTCATTTCTAGTTGTATAGTAGTGACATCTTTAAGTCTATTTTTCCTTTTTTCACAATAACTTTTGTCAAATGAAAGAAGCCAGTATTTTTTTTCGCTTAATAAGGTGAAATGTACCATATTTTACATAATTGAGAATATGCTGCATATATAATTTTATGTTTTTTTATTTTTTGTTTTTGTTTGTGTTTTATTTGTGTAAAAACATATATACATGTTCCCATGAAATTGCTATCTACTTAAAATATTCTTTTTGTTTGTTTTTTAGGTGTGGGGTTGTATTTTATCCTATCTGATGGATACATTATAGTTTGTTTAACCAAATTTGTTTTATAATTTTCATTGATATAAATAAGGATGTAGTGAATAGGTTCCATATAAATGGCTCCTACTTACTAAGAGCTCATTCTCCTCAGTCATCCCATGGCATGACTGCATTTATACCCATTGTGTAGATGAAGATTTTGCAAGTGGTGGATCTGATATTAAAATTGTGACAAATTGAAATTAAGATCTGAAATAAAAGTTGAGCAGAGTCTATCCTTATTGCAGATTAGTTGTTTATGACAGATGCCCTATTAAGTTACTAGATGTGGATATTTTTATGTCTCTTAGAAACTGCTAAAATATTTTCTCAGAATAATTGTTACAATTTAATTTCTATCACCTATTTACAAGCATGACTTTGAGTATTCTCACTAGGGGGGAGAATATTCATTTCATAAGAAAATGAAGAACATTTGTTATTTTGGCTAATGATGCTTTCATATTCTCTTCTTGTAGTAACAGTGCTGTAGTTCCTTTTACAGAACTAGATACACTGCAATTGTCTTCACTTATCTTCACTATTAAGCAAGGTGACTTATTCTCTCCCAAGGAAGGCACATGACCCAGTTTAGAACTACAGTCTTTTGCTCTTCATTGTGAATTTTTTTTTGTTTTATTTTTTAAGTGTTCAATAAAGGTAGCTTTTATTCATTTGTTTATTTTTCATTCTGCTTACCCTGTGTTTAATTTTCACTTCTTTTTATAGTTTCCTAAGGTGGAAGCTGAGATAATGATTTGAGATCTTTCTTCTTTTCTAATGCAAAC
This sequence comes from Felis catus, assembly GCF_018350175.1. Lineage (NCBI taxonomy): Eukaryota > Metazoa > Chordata > Mammalia > Carnivora > Felidae > Felis > Felis catus. The sequence goes on from NC_058374.1 coordinate 106,598,573, forward strand.
ATTCAATGCTATAAACTTCTCTCTAAGCACTGCTTTGGCTCCCTTCCACAAAGTTTGACATCTTGTATGTTTATTTTCATTCAGGTCAAAATTTTTCTAATACGTTTTGTGATTTCCTCTTTGATCCATGAGTCAATTTCCAAATATTTGGAGAGTTTTAAAGATATATTCCTGTTATTAAGTTTTTAGTTTAATTCTCTTATTGTCAAAGAACATACCTTATATATTAGTCCCCTTAAATGTATTGAGAGGCGTTTTATATGGCTCATAATAAAGTGTATTTTACTTAGTGCTCTGGGTGCTCTTGATAAGAATGTGTATTCTTTGTCATTGGGTGGAGTGTCCTATAAATGTTAATATGGTCAAGTTAGTTGATGATGTTGTTCCAGTCTTCCCTATCTTAACTGATTTACTGTCTACTTTTGCTATTTACAGGAAATGAAATGTCAACATTTCCAGCTGTAATTGTCACCATAAGATGTCAGGCATTATTATAATCACACCAGCTTTCCTTTCATTAGGGTTCGCATGGTATGTCTTTGCCATCCTCTTATTTTTGATTATTAAAATCTATTTGTTAAGTGGTATCTTTCAGGCAGCATATGGTTGGCTATTGACTTTTAATCTGATCTATCATTTAATTCAAATGTCTAGACTTATACATTTAATGTTGTTGTTAGTACCATTGGTTTAAATCTTCCATTGTACTTGTTTTCTATGTACCTTCTCTTTTTTTTTTTCTTATTAAAGTTTATTTATTGAGAGAGAGAGAGAGAGAGAGAGAGAGAGAGAGAGAGAGAGAGAGAGAATGCAAGCAGGGGAGGGACAAAGAGAGAAGGGGTTTGGGGGGGGGCGGAATCCCAAGCAGGCTCCATGCTGTCAGTCCAGAGCCTACACAGGGCTTGATCTCACAAATCATGACATCATGGCCCGAGATGAAATCAAGAGCCAGACACTTAAATGACTGAGCCACCTAGGTGCCCCTACCTTCTCTTTTTTTTAAATTCATTTCTCCATTTTTTAAAATTTGGTATTAGGTATTTATATTATTCTGTTTTATTTTTACTTTTGGCTTATTAGCTATAACTCTTTTTTAAATTTTATTGGCTACTCCAGTATCTTATATGTATCTTACAGTATTCATTTTGCTCTATGTTCAAATGTATTGATATTCTCTTTTAATATTGTCTAATCTGCTGTAAATCCCTCTAGTACATTAAATATATACATATACATATATGTGTATATATATTATTCTTTACAAGTTTCATTTGGGTATTTTTCATATTTTTTTTTCTCTTTATCATGCCTATTTTTACCTCTACCTCATTTAACATATTTAAAATATTGATAACAGATTTTGAATTTTGAATAGAAAATACAAACATTAAAAACTGTAGGAGCCACTCAAACTGTCAGTAGCACCATGAAGTTACTGTCATTATTTTCTGTTATCTCAATTTTAGAATCCTCCTGGACTTATCTTTCCTTAGACCCGATTCTTCACTTTATTTTTTTTTTTCAGTTAACTCATATTTGTTAAATAATTTTTTTTGCTTAAGTTAATTGTAGTAAGTTTCTGTAGCACATGTTAAAGTTGCCATTGAAAATTTCTTTTTGGGACGCCTGGGTGGCTCAGTCGGTTAAGCGTCCGACTTCGGCTCAGGTCATGATCTCTCGGGTCTGTGGGTTCGAGCTCCATGTCGGGCTCTGTGCTGACAGCTCAGAGCCTGGAGCCTGTTTCAGATTCTGTGTCTCCCTCTTTCTCTGACCCTCCCCTGTTCATGCTCTCTCTCTCTCTCTCTCTCTCTCTCAAAAATAAATAAATGTTAAAAAAAAATTTTAAAAAAAGAAAATTTCTTTTTTATTAAATAAGCCTTCTTCACCAAAATTTTTCTTTACCAGTAATTTGTGTTGCCATTTTCATAATACATTAACGCCTTTTGATTAATGTATACTTTTTTATTGATTTCTTTGTATATTCCTCTTCTAATAGAAATTGCACTTATTGAGATTATATAATTTAATGAGATTATGTAATTAATATTGATGTATAAATTATTTCCTCAGACAATTATTTATTGATTTTTAAAAAGAATTCATTTATTTTCTTTGGGTGAATATTTCTCCCTTAGCACAGTACTAAAATTATTCTTTAAATTTTATAAAAACTCTATATTTAGACTCCCTGATTTTTTTAGATTAATTTCTTAGCCATTCTTCTAAAAGTCTTGAAAGCTATTTTATAATTTTAATAAGCATTGTATATGAGTTTATAGATTTATGGTAAACTATCTTCTTTATATTTATTTAAGTCCTGTTTTATTTGGAAGAGTTCTTCAAAAAGGCCCTACATATGCTTTCTTATGTTTATTTCTATTGGCATTTTTGTATGTGTGACTGTTTTAATGAAGAATTTATCACAAAAAAACCTGGGTCACTTATGGTATGAAAAAAACACAAATATCCAACATACATATACATCTGCATATACATAATCATACATGAATCATATACATATAAAAAATACATCTACATGGTCTAGGCTACCTTATTGCCAGCAGCTGCCTTGCTCACTATTCTACCTTCCTTGGGTACAATTTTTATTTAGCGATTGATCAAAGGGGCAGATCACAGACCCTGGTTCTCTTGTCAACATTTTGCCATTGCAGCTTCAGATTTCTACAGGCATCAGGTAATGTCTTGCTGTCCTGATTTCTTTACCTATAGCATTCCCAAGAGTACTTCCCTATAAATCTACAAAGAAAAAATCCATCTCTGAGTCCATTTCCTGGGGAACCTGACTAAAAACATAGGAATTTACATATCGAGCCAAATGTGAACTTTGGCTTTGATGGTATAACAGGGAAAGGAGTTAAGCCTCAGGGCCTCTCTAAGGTGGGAAGACTAATAGGAAAACTTCATCACTTTAGGCTTGGACCAAATATCCACAGAGCAAACCTGAAAAGAAAATCAAAATGCTCTTCCCAGCCCCTCAAACGTATATACACACAGAGAAATACAAAAAGGTTGTTCTGATGCAAAAGATAGCCAAGGGGAAAAAAACTTTCTATCCCTGTGTTATTGTACAGACAAACAAATAAAGTGAGATTTTCCAGGGCAGGGACTATGTTTTTGATATATTTATATCTCTAACACACTGTCAAAAAGCATTAAATATTTGCCAAGTGAACGCTTAGAAAACAAGTATGTTTTGTACCAAGGCCTGAAACCAAACAAATATATTTAAGGTAGTAAAGTACATTTCTGACTTCTATAAAAGATTATAATGTTTAAGGGATGGTGTGAGTTTTCTTGTTAGCATGGTAATAGCAGATCTAATTTTTTCAAGATACTGCCCTAAGCTTCCATTTAAACAACTAAAGTTAATAAGACAACATGAACACTGTAAATTTTCTTGTTGTTTGAGAAAAAAAATGTGTAGTGATTTGAATAGTGAACTAAAGATGGCCTAGTTAAATTAGCATAACATCTGGTCATTATACTAACTTTATGCTATACTTTAGATGAGCAGCAGAAGGTAAAATCCTTTTTCAAAGGAAAAACAAAGCAATAGCACTCCTTCCTAGAATATCATTAAAAATTGTCTTAAAACATACAATAGAAGCACATATGCCTCAATAAAGCAATGAAATCTACAAAAGAAAAAAAGACTTATTATGGTCACTAAAAGTTTGAGCGCATACTGTATGTGTGTGTGTTTGTGTGTGCACATGCATGCATGTGTATAATAAAATTTCATTTTCCCATTCCATGAATACTAACTAAATTCAATTCTCTAGAGAGAAACTGAAGAAACTGTATCATTGTTCAGGAAGCAGGAACTGGCTTTTGATAAAAGGCTTCCCTTTCTCTTCTACAATGCATGTGGGACCTTCACAGTTGATTACTGTAATATTTATATAATGTAGGTTTGACGTACAATTGAGGACTATAACACATTTAATACTGGAAAAAGTTGGCTAGCATCAGAAATTTTTAATGAATTGGAAAACAGCCTACTTTGTTTCGTCTGAAATCAAGAACGAGTGCCAGGTTGGTCACTAAACACTACTCAATTTCTTTTAAAAAGAATGTTTAGGATATTTTGAGGGGGTAGTTTCCAAAACTCCTTCATCATTATATTATAAAACACAAATGGAAATGGTGCCTTCTAACAGACCCCATTAACCAGAGTATCAGATTGATGGCCTTGTTCTTATGAACACAAAAAAATAATTACATTACTTTGTTTTTTTTGTTTTTTGTTTTTTTACATCACTACTTGTTGTTGTTGCTGTTGTTGTTCTGGTATGGATATGGAAAGAAGTTTTATTACACTGATTTGGAAAGCTTAAATATGATGAGAATCCTTTTGTTTTGGCATGCCTCAATTTATTTGTAATAAACGCTATTCTGTTCTGAATAAGAACTATTCAGATGGGTATTAAAAAAATAAAATTAAAAGGTAGAATAATCACAAAACTAGAAACCTATTTAGTATTAAGGGCTCTAAATTAGGTTAATAAACAACTTAATTACTGCACCATCTCCAAATTTCCATTTATTGCTCCTTGCTTTTACTGAGTATATAACTTGCACAAGTTTATTACAGCAATATACAGGAAACATATTAAGAAAATTAAAATATGCATTAAAATCCAACTGTCTATAAGTTTCATTGACATCACACATCCCCCAATATGATGTACTGAGGAGGGCATATCACTCTTTTGGTATTCTTGCCAAAAATGTGCCACATCAATCCAGTTATGAGAAAACATCAGACCATACAAACTGAGGGATTTTCTGAAAACAAACAAACAAAAAAAAAAAAAACAAAAAACAAACCTGACCAGTGCTTCTCAAAGCTGTGAATGTGAAAGATAAGGAAAGACTAAGAGATGTTACAAATTATAGGAGATTGAGGAGACATGTGAACTGCATGCAATTAATGTATGATCGTGATTGAGTCCTGGAAAAGAGGACATTAATGAAAAAAAGGAAAAACAAATACTTGAATACAAATAAAGCTTATTGTTTAGTTAATTGTATTGTTTCCATTTTCTATGCCCACATTTACACACATGTCTTTGTAGGAGATTATTTGTCCTATTTTTATAACGGATAACTTTTCAAAGAGCCATTTCTGTTTGATTTCTTAGCCCAATCCATCCCAACCACAGGAAACTAAAGTTAACAACTAAGTGCGTTTCCTCTAGCACCTTTTCCTATTTACCCATATACAAAAAACTTTCTCTCTCTCTCTCTTTTTTTTAATTTGAAGGAGAGAGAGCACTATCTGGGGAGAGGGGTAGAGGAAGAGAGACAGAGAATCCCAAGCAGGCTCCACACTCAGTGCAGAACCTAACACGGGGCTCAATCCTGTGACCCTGGTATCATGACCTGAGCTGAAATCAAGAGTCGGATGCTCAACTGACCAAGCCACCCAGACACCCCAAAGACTGTCTCCTTCACATACACACACACACACACACACACGCAAACACACACACGCAAACACACACACACACACACACACAGGATTTAGAGTGATTGTTTCACAGTGGTAATATATTATATATTGTTCAAGTCACATTTTGCCTTACGTTTTAAAAATACCTCATGAAAATCTATTCAAGTCAATGGCGTAGATATAAGTAATTACATAGGTAAATATTCCATGTTACTCAAAACATTATTTTTCCAACCCTTCCCCTATTGATAGACCTTCATTAAGCTTCTATTTTTTTTCCAACATGTAATTCTACAACAACCTACATTTCACATTTCTGTCATTTGATCCTTTTATTTTTATGAGTTAGATGTTCATTAATGGGAGTACTGGCATAAAGAAGATATTCATTTTACTTATAACTGACTACAATTTATATCACTAAATTGTTTCACTTAAGGTAAGGATGAAAATTTCTACAAGTAATATACATGAATTCAGTTTCTAATAGTAAGTGCTGTAATAAGTGTTACACTCTATTGACATTTGTATTGGTAGTAAATGACATTTCATTATTATTTTAATTTTGTCTTAAATCAGTTTTGTCCTCAACTTATAGTAAGATTGAACATCATCTGGTATACTTATAGTTTACTGAAACTAACTCTTCTTTAAAATGTTAATTTGGGGGTGCCTGGGTGGCGCAGTCGGTTAAGCGTCCGACTTCCGCCAGGTCACGATCTTGCGGTCCGTGAGTTCGAGCCCCGCGTCAGGCGTCCCAAAAAAAATAAATAAATGTTGAAAAAAAAATAAAATAAAATGTTAATTTGTACAATTTTCTCTCAGAATATTTATTTTATGGTTTTAAACGTACAGATGCCTTTGAAAAACAGGTATTAATGCATTATCTGGCATCTGTACTGAAAACTATCTTATTTATTTTCTTTTGATTTAGTATTTTTTAATATGTAACTTTAAAAATTTGTTTATATATTGAAATAAAGGTGTCTTTTTAAAACATTCTTATTTTTTTAATGTTTATTTTTGAGAGAGAGAGACAGAAAACAAGCAGGGGAGGGACAGAGAGAGAGGAAGAGAGAGCATCTGAAGCAGGTTCCACGCTATCAGCACAGAGCTTGACATGGGGGGTGGATCTCATTAACCCTGAAATCATGACCTGATCCAAAATCAAGAGTTGGACATTTAACCAACTGAGCCACCCAGGTGCCCAAGGACGTTTTTTCTTTCATAGCTTCTAGGATTTCAGTCTTAACATTATCTTCCCAGGTACTACACACACACACACACACACACACACACACACACACACACATATATACTGCTAAATTTTTTCTAATTTTTTTTTAAAAAAAGTTTTGTTAATGTTTATTCATTTTTGAGATACAGAGAGAGACAGAGCATGAGGGGGAAGGGGCAGAGAGAGGGAGACACAGAATCGGAAACAGGCTCCAGGCTCTGAGCTGTCAGCACAGAGCCCGACACGGGGCTCAAACTCACAAACTGCGAGATCCTGACCTGAACCGAAGTCAGACGCTCAACCTCAACTGACTGAGCCACCCAGGTGCCCCTATTTTTTTTTAACTTTAAGCACTTTATGAAATGATGACTGGTTAATGCACCCGTTTTTGTTGTTTGCTGCCTTCCCTTCCCTGACTTAACCTCCAAATTCTCAACAGACATTTCTTCGACCTCCCAAATTGCTTGCATTTAATCTTCATCTTAGAGTCTGGTTCTAGAGGAACCCAAACTAAGACAGAGTGTGTATATATATATATATATATATATATATATATATATATATATGTGTGTGTGTGTATATATATACACACATATATATGTGTGTGTGTGTATATACATATGTATATACATAAACATGTATATACATATGTATATATACACACACACACACATATATGTGTATATATATATATACACACACACACTTTTGAGTAAGGCTTTTCAGTAATTTTTAAAATTTTCATATATATAATTCCTTAGATATTATGGTAAGTCATCAATCCTCAGAATTTAAAATTAAATGTTTATATTTGCATTTAAAATCAGTCTGACAGCAGCATACTAAAAGTGAGTTAATGAAATCAATCATTTAAGCTTGAGCAAAAATCTTATTATGATTTTCTAAACAGAAAAATCCTAAATATGAATAGGAATACATTTGACCAACTAAATTTAAGGCATTAAAAAAAAAAAAGAAAGTTTAATCAATCGGACAATGAATGTGACTAAGTTTGAAAATATAAATTTTATTAAAAATTCAAGCTAATTTCATCTGAATTCCAAAAATGGCATGTTATCCAATTTCAGTTTTACATGGCAAAATTGATTTTTAGACTTTATATGCACATTTTTCACTAAATTACTTATATTGTTATAACTAACTTATTTTTATAGTCCAGACCCTATAATGTTGCTTTGAATCTAGTAGATAATTCAATGTAATGATTAAGCTTAGTGACAATGCATGCTGAAAGCTGAGAGAGGGTGAAAACAAGTCTTCTGGTGCTGGTTAGCTGAGTTGTGAATGCAAAGAAAAGGTTCTTGAAGTAAATTAAAAGTGCTACTCTCATGAACATATGAATGATAAAAGAGTGAAACAGCATGATATGAAGAAAGGTGGAGTGGTCTGGATAGATCACACCAGCCACAACATTCCTCAGGTCAAAGCCTAATCCAGGGCAAGGTCCGAACTATATTCAGTTCTGTGAAAGCTAAGAGGAGTGAGTAAGCTGTAGAAGAAAAATTTAAAGTTAGCAGAGGTTGGTTCATGAGGTTTAAGGAAAGAAGCCATCTCCATAACATAAAAGTATAAAATGAAGCAGCTTGTGCTGATGTAGAAGCTGTAGCAAGTTATCCAGAATATCTAGCTATGATAATTAATGAAAGTCACTGCAGTAAACAACAAATTTTCCTTAGAGATGAAAATTTCTGTTGGAAGAAGTTGGCACTAGAACTTTCATAGCTTGAAAGGAGAAGTCAATGCCTGTGTTTAAAGCTTCAAGGATAGGGTGAATTTCTTGTTATGGGCTAAGGCAGCTGGTGACTTTCAGTGGAGTCCAATGCTAATTTACCATTCTGCAAATTTACCATTCTGTTTAGAACATGGTTTTATGAATATTTTCAGTCCACTGTTGAGACCAACTACTCAGAAAAAAAAATCTTCAAAATATTACTGCTTATTAACAATACACCTGGTCACCCAAGAGCTCTGATGCAAATGCACAACAAGATTAATGTTTTTTTAATGCCTGGTAACACAACATCCATTCTGTAGCCCATGAGTTAAGAAGTAATTCTCACTTTCAAATCTTATTTAAGAAACAAGGTTGTAGTTGCCACAGATAGTGATTCCTCTGATGTGGATCTAGGCCAAGTAAACTGAAAACCTGGAGAGGACTCACCATTGTAGATGCCATTAAGAACACTCATTCATGGGCAGAGGGCAAAATATCAACATTAACAAGAGTTTGGAAGAAGTTGATTCCACATGGAGGAGTAACTGCAGATGTGGTAGACATAGCAGGAGAACTAGAATTAGAAGTGGAGCCTGAAGATATAACTGAATTGCTGCAATATCATGATAAAACTTTAATGGATGAGGAGTTGCTTCTTATGGGTGAGCAAAGAAAGTGGTTTGAGATGGAATCAACTCTTGATGAAGATGCTGTGAAGATTGTTGAAATGACAACAAAGGATTTAGAATACTACATAAACCATTTATTTAATTTATTTATTTTTTAAGTAAGCTCTACACTCAACGTGGAGCTAGAACTCATGACCCCAAGATCAAGAGTTGCATGCTTTACTGACTGAGCTAGCCTGGTGCCCTTGCATAAATTATTACTATTATTTTTAATTTTTTTTAACATTTATTCATTTTTGAGAGACAGAGAGTGAGCGGGGTGGGGGGGAGGGCAGAGAGAGAGAGAGAGGGCAACACAGAATCTGAAGCAGGCTCCAGGCTCTGAGCTGTCAGCACAGAGCCTGACGCAGGGCTGGAACCCACATACAGTGAGATTATGATCTGAGCTGAAGTCAGAGGCCCAACAGACTGAGCCACCCAGGAGCCCCAGGCCATAAATTATATAATAAATCAGCAGCAGGGTTGAGAGGATTAACTCCTATTTGAAAGAAGTTCTACTGTGGCTAAAATGCTATCAAACAGCATCTTGCGTTACAGATAAATCATCCCCGAGAGAAAGAATCAACTGATGTGACAAACTTCATTGTTCTCTTATTTTAAGAGGCACCCCAACCTTCAGCAACCACCACCCTGGTCAGTCAGCAGTCATGAACATGGAGGCAAGACCCTCCATCAGAAAAAAAAAAAATTATGACTTACTGAAAGTTCAAATGATGGTTATAGCATTTTTTAGTAATCACATATTTTTAATTAAGGTATGTGCATTGTTTTTTAGGTATGATGCTATTGCACACTTAATACACTGCAGTATAATGGAAACATAACTTTTACATGCACTAGGAAGCCAAAAAAATTAATTTCACTCACTTTATTGCACTACTTGCTTTATTGCAGTGGTCTGGAGCTGAACCCACAATATCTCTGAGGTAAACCTGTACTACCCTGCTGACCCTGCGTTATATTTAACACTAGAGTCACTCTTTATATCTCAGCATATATGTCACTTTCTTAACGTTGTACTCCTTCAAACTTTCCAGCATAGGCCAGTGGCAGTGTGCTTCTTTACATCCTGAACTTCCCCATTATGAAAACTTGCACACACAATGTCAAAAGATATGAGGAGGTACCTGGGTGGCAGAGTCAGTTAAACATCTAACTCTTAGTTTCAGCTCAGGTTATGATCTCACTGTTCATGAGATTGAGCCCCACATCCAGCTGCCCTGACAGCATGGCGTCTCCTTGGGGTTCTCTTTCCCTCTCTCTCTCTCTGCTTGTCCTCCATTCTCACTCTGTCTCTCAAAATAAGTAAATATATTTAAAAAAAACATGAGGAAGAAATCAAACAACCAGTGCTATATGAATATTGATTAAATATAGGATCCAGGGGAGAGGTAAGTCTTTATGTTGCCCAACATCTCTAAGTTAATCAAAGATATTATTCAGCATTACATTCTCAATACTGGTGCTTACATGCATTACATGGTATATGCTCAAATAAGTATCTTGTGATGAAGATCATTGTTTCAACCTTGTACTCATAGTTAATTAATTCATTAAAATGTATCTATTAATTCATTAAAAATGTACTACTATGAGTGGGACTCTGTGCTAAGTTTATCAGAAAAAAAACTAAATATGAGACATAGTCCTGGACTTTAAAAAACCAGTCAAGTGGGAATGATCTGTTTTCTTGCATGATATGATAATCGCTTTTCCATACTGAGAAGTTGGTAAGGCTTGGATTTAGTTATGTGGGATCTTGATAATTACATAACATTACCAAATTCTAAATAAGTAGTTCTGAGCTGAATAAGAATTAAATCTCTGAGGCAGCCACTATGATATTTTTCCATTTTATTGCCAAGATATTTATTTAAATAAATACAATAGAACGAATCAAAGAGCCATCGAATCAGAATTGAGACTTGACACTATTCATTTCTTAATTAAATTTTTACAGATCATTGCCTTTAGAGTAGCAAGTATAATTTATGATTAATTATGAAAACAATTTCCTCAGATTCGTGTCTCTTTTGAGAAGTATATTGGGAGATCATTGAATATGAAACCCCAGGAAGCAAAGTCCATGAGTGTTAACAATTTAGAAGCTGAGGAATTACTATTGTTTTAAAGTAAATTGACATTCCTCACTTGTCTAAATTAGCATTTACTAATTTCTTTCTTTTGTTTCCTTTCATAAGTGGCATAATAGCTCATGTTTTAGGAAATGGGTTCTTTTAAAAAAATTACACTAACTTTTGTAAAATTTGTAGTAGATAATAAAATTAAAACAATGTTAAATCAAAGTTATGTCTGAGGTGACCAACTTCTGTGTAACTAAACTCTTATTAACATGAAGCTTCTAATTGAAACTGTAGTATCATTTCTAATTTCAATAAAGGAATAAGAAACAGAATTGATATAACTTAAATCCTTCCTGATTTATAGTGTTTTTTTTGTTCAAAATACCAAATTATAGATAATTGCTAATGTTGATTTTTACTTTAATTTCGGACTTAAATAAAAGGTACAAAAATGATAAACAAACTCATATACCCTTTATTCAGATTTACCAGTTATTTACATTTGGCTCTTCCTCTCTCTCTCTCTCACTCTAGACAATGATACATAGATAGATGATAGATAGATAGATAGATAGATAGATAGATAGATAGAAAGATGATAGATAGATAGATAGATAGATAGATAGATAGATAGATATCCAATATATATATGGGTAGATATATAAAGAGAAAACAATACAGATATAGGTATCTGTATCTATCATTTATATACAGAAATAGATACAATATTTTTTAAATACTTGAAAGTAAACTGAAACTGTCATATACTTTTACCCCTAAATACTTCAGAAGGTACTTCCAAAACAAAGCCTTTCTCTTGCATAAGTATTTTAACATGTTTAACCATCTTATTTGGAAATTTAACTATGGTACAATATTTAAAACCTGCAATCCACATTCAAATTTTGTCAAATGTTCTACAACATTTTTTTCACCAGGTTTTAGATCAAATCCAGTTTCATGCATTTTACTCAGTTTTATGATATTTTAGTCTCCTTTAATTTGGAAAACTTCATCTCTTTTTTTTTTTTTTTTTTGTCTTCCTTACCTTTAATGTTTTTAAAGAGTATAGGCTCACTATTTTGTAGACTGTCCTTAATTCTTTGTCAGGAGTAGAGCTTAAGTAATGTAGCTATCTTAGGTCAAATTAGGAGGCACATGATCAATAACTGTCCCATTACAGAGAACGGTTGGTTTTGATCATCTGTTTAAGGTAAAGTCTACCAAATTTCTTCTCTGAGGAGATACTATGTGTTCCTTAGGAATTAATAACTAATTACTTGGGATACATTTTATGACTATATAAATATCTTTGCTTCTCACCAAACTTTTATCAATTACTGTTAGCATCTAACAATGACTAACCACATTGTCCTTCTATATTTATTAGGAAACATTCTGTTCTAAGAAAGTGCTTTCCAATTTCTTCATGTATTCATTTATGCATCTTTGGTCAGTGAGAGCTCCTCCAAGTTGACTCCGTTAATATTCTCTCTCTCTCTCTCTCTCTCTCTCTCTCTATATATATATATGTATATTAGAAATTATTTATATATAACTAAAATATAGACTAATACATAATATACAATTATATGTAAAATTAGGCTATATAATCATATAAATAATAAAACAGTGTATAAAACTTGTAACATATATAAATATTATATATTTATATAATATAATATTCAAATATTTAAAAGAAGTTCACAGGTTGGAATAGCTGAAAGAATTCTCAAGACTCAACAGGGCATATTTATATAAAGCTTTAATAAATGTAAAGTACATATAATTCAAGAAAATACAGGCAAGGCCTGAGATTCAAGGAACTTTCATTATTACTTCCCTGGTGTCACTGGTCTCAAAGTGAGCACTTTGAATCTAGATTACCAACATTTAAGATATGTGTGAGGAATTTTTGTTTCAAGAGAATTTAGGCAAATATTTCAAGTAGAGTCTTTGATGCCCTACTGATAGGGTTGCCCAGATTAGCAAACAAAATAGAAGATCCATGTAAAATTCCACTTCCAGAAAAACAATGACTTTTTAAAAATATAAGGTGGTGCCAAATAACTTATGGATACCCTGTATTTTATCTGGCAAATCTACTTACTGGTCAAGTAGCCAAGCCAATCAGCAAACCAATAAAATAACTTGTAAGACATCAATCGACACATCTTTAAATAAAGTAAACAAACTTGCCAAGGGTGTCACCAGGGGCATTTCAAAGTTTAAACAGCATATTACGGATTATTTGGAGCCCATCTCAGCCTTATCTTAAGCCACAAGCCAGTACCAGCCTCCCAAATACCCCCAGAGATAAGCATAGTGCTATCCTAGTCAAAACTGAAAGATAAATTTACCCTATGCACCACTCCTGCAGCTTAATAATACACTTTTAAATAGTCCAGGGGTAAAAAAAAAAAAAAAAAAAAAAAAAAAAGAACATTAAAAAGTATTTTGAACTGAATGGATTTTAAAACTCATGTATCTTGCCCATCTTTGTTGGTTGGTTTCTCTTTATATTATTGAGCCATATATACTTTGGGTTTAAATTACTCCTATTAGTAGCTTCTAAGGTAGAAGTTTAGATCACTGACTTAAATCCTTGTTTTTTTCAACAATATAAGCATTTAAATCTATAACTTTTCCTCTACAGCTTTATTAGTAGTACACAGATATCAATATTTCCATTTTTACATCTTGGAATATCTTCTAATTTCCCTTGTGATATTTTCAACTCATGGGCTATTTATAAATGTATTTTTACAACACCTGAATATTTATTTTCTAAATATAATATTGTCATCAACTTTTTAATTTTTTTACATTTTATTTTATTTTTTGGAGAGACAGGGAGAGAGACAGAGTGTGAGCTGGGGCGGGGCAGAGAGAGAGGGAGACACAGAATTAAAGCAGTCTCCAGGCTCTAAACTGCCAGCACAAAGCCCGATGCGGGGCTCGAACCTACGGACGCAAGATCTTGACCTGAGTCAAAGTGGGGTGCTCAACCAACTGAGCCATCCAGGTACCCCTACTGTCATCAGTTTTTTTAAAAAAATTAAAGTTTATTTATTTTTGAGAGAGAGAGAGAGAGAGAGAGAGAGAGAGAGAGAGAGAGAGAGAGAGAGAGAGAGAACAAGCAGGGGAGGAGCAGAGAGAGGGAGACACAGAAACTGAAGCAGGCTCCAGGCTCTGAGCTGTCAGCACAGAGGCCGACCTGGGGCTTACACTCACAAACCATAAGATCATGACCTGAGCTGAAGTTGGACGCTTAACTGATTGAGCCACCCAGGTGCCCCTCATTAATTTTTAATTTTATTTTTATAGAACATATGCTGTGAAATTTTAGTTCCCATTATTCACTATTTGAAATTTAAAAAGTTTAATTGGTCTATAATCAACTCAAAAGCATCAACAAACTTCCTAGACATAAGTGCAGTCTAGCAAAATGTCTGTATAAAAACTATGAAAATAGCATATAAGATGTGTAGCATATTGTTTCCTGCTCATCAAATACATAATATGCTTTCAACAAATTGAGTCGTAAAAGTAATGAAAAAGAGCAAACTAAGAAAATATAACTAAAGACAATTAGAAATCAGAATGATTACATACAGAACATACAATAATTTTTAGAACATACTAGAACTCCCATAATCTCATGGGAGATTTCCTGGAAACATCTGTAAAATAAGAATAAGGATAGGGAATATGGCCTGATGAATATATACTAAAAAAATTTTTTTTACATTTATTTATTTTTGAGAGACAAAGAGAGACAGAGCACAAGTGGGGGAGAGGTAGAGAGAGAAGGGGACAGAAATTGAAGCAGGCTCCAGGCTCTGAGCTGTCCGCACAGAGCCCATCGCGGGCAGAATCCACAAACAGCGAGGTCATGACCTGACCCGAAGTCGGACGCTTAAACAACTCAGCCACCCAGGTGCCCCGAATATATACTTGTAAGACATTCTAAAAGCTATAGTACTTAAAGGAATGTAACTCTGAAACCAAACTGACCAGTAAAAAAGTGAAACAAAACAATTGAGCAGATACAACTCTTAGCAATTTATCCTGAGGTAATAAAGATGAATGCAAGTCTATCAATGCTAAAATTATTTAAAATAATGATAAAATAAATGTAATTCAAATTCTATAAAAGAGAATATCAGAGTTTAATAAAGTATCTTCAACCAGTCGATAAATTGTTCTGTAAGTTTTATGAATATTTTCAAAGTATACTTAATGACATAGAATTATTAAGATATAATATTAGAGAAAATTCCAGTAGTAAAAGCTATCATATTTTCATAGAGTATTGTGCTAACAACTTTACATATATAGTATTAACATATATAATATTGTATATGTAATATACATATTACATTTTATCCTCAAAAAATTACAAGCAAGAAGACAGAGACTTTGCAAGGTTAAGTAACTTGCATAAGACTTCGCAGCTCCCAAATTGTAGCCATGTCTCAACCCTAAACCCCGTATATATGATCCACCAACCTCTTTCCCCGCCACTCCAGTACCACCAAAAGCAGAATAAAAAAGTGATTTTTCCTACCACTTTAATCCCGTAATATTTGTATCAAGGAAAATACCTGAAGTAAATACATTAAAATATTAATCATATTTCCAGTGTGTGGGTATCACAAATATTTTTCTCTTTTGTTTTTTTCAAATTTTCCAAACAAAAGATAAAGATGAAATTAAAAAATGCAGAAAGTTTCCACTAACAAATGACTAACAAAAAAAGATTTACCAAAGAGTACATTTGAGGACTAAAGGTAGTAACTGATTTTATAATATGAATATATACAAATGTATTTATATGTAATATTTAAAAATGTGGGGCACCTGGGTGGCTCAGTTCATAGATCATCTGACTCTTGATTTCAGCTTGGGTTATGATCTCACAGTTCATGAGAGCAGACCCACGTCAGCACCAAGCCTACCTGGGATTTTCTCTTTCTCTCTCTCTGTCTCTCTCCCTCTCTGCCTCTCTCCTGTTCATGCTCTCTCTCTCAAAATAAATAAACATAAACAAACAAACATGTTTCCAAGTATCTGTGGCACTATCAAGGAAAAACAGTCAGCTGAGTGATAAGTAGATGAACTTGCTTTTTGAAGTAGACGCATTCACTAAGCAAGTAAGGGCTTCTATGTAAGGTAAACCTCATTGTAGACAATCTAGGGATATCAACAAATAAATTCATGTTTTGGTAAAGTATATAGCTAATTCTTTAAAAAAATTTGTTTTACATTTATTTATGTATTGTTGAGAGACAGAGAGAGACAGAGCATAAGCAGGGGAGGGACAAAGAGAGAGCAATAAAGAATCCAAAGCAGGCGTCAGTCTCTGAGCTGTCAGCACAGAGCTCAACTCAGAGCTCGAGCCCACAGACCCTGAGATCATGACCTGGGCAGAAGTCAGACGCTTAACCGACTGAGCCATTGAGGCACCCTATAGCTAATTCTTACTTTATGTTTCATGGCTGTGGCACTTTGGATATAATGGAATTAAAGCCAGTACACAAGGATGCCAATTCTCATGAACTTTGGATGTTTTCAAAACAGCAGGTTAATGGGGCACCTGGGTGGCTCAGTCGGTTGAGCGGCCGACTTCGGCACAGGTCATGATCTCACGGTTTGTGAGTTTGAGCCCCGCATCAGGCTCTGTGCTGCCAGCTCGGAGCCTGGAGCCTGCTTTGGATTCTATGTCTCCCTCTCTCTCGGCCCCTCCCCCACTCATGTTCTGTCTCTCTCTGTCTCAGAAATAAATAAACATTAAAAAAATTAAAAAAAAAAAGGGGGCGCCTGGGTGGCGCAGTTGGTTAAGCCTCCGACTTCAGCCAGGTCACGATCTCGCGGTCCGGGAGTTCGAGCCCCGCGTCAGGCTCTGGGCTGATGGCTCACAGCCTGGAGCCTGTTTCCGATTCTGTGTCTCCCTCTCTCTCTGCCCCTCCCCCGTTCATGCTCTGTCTCTCTCTGTCCCAAAAATAAATAAACGTTAAAAAAGTTTAAAAAAAAATTAAAAAAAAAAAAACACAGCAGGTTAACTCTGAATTCCCAGGTATAAACCCCTCTGCTACTCCACTTTCTCCTTTACCTAATGCTTTGTCAAGCAGAATGTGACATAATGTATACAGACTCATACGCTGGTTTCCAGCCTTCAGTATAACATTAGTATATGTCAGTGTTTTACTTTTATTATTTCTCATGGTGTGTTTGTTGTTGTTATTTTTTTTGTATTGTAAAAGGATATAGGTGAATTTGAACAGAAACATTTCACTATTCATAAAATCTGAGTAAACTGTAGCACATTTTTTAAATGTTTTTTTTTTTTTTTATTTTACTTTGAGACAGAGAGAGACAGAGCATGAGTAGGGGAGGGGCAGAGACAGAGAGAGAGGGAGACACAGAATCTGAAGCAGGCTTCAGGCTCTAGCTGTCAGCACAGAGCCTGATGTGGGGCTCCAACTCACGGAGTATGAGATTATGACCTGAGCTGAAGTCAGATGCTCAACCCAGTGAGCCACCCAGGTGCCCCATAAACTGTAGAACATTTTAAGTAATAGGGACATATGAAAAAGGAAGATTCATACAAAAAAATTACCAGTTTCATAATTAATCTGAATATTTTTTCATTGCTGAATGATTTCAGAATCTTTCCCAACTGTTACACTTAGCAGTTGAACTTAAATTTGAACTTAAAATGCTGAGTCCATAATATTCGATGGGAAGCAGTCAATTTATATTTTCCTAAGTTTCATTCATGGGACACTTGAATATCCAGAGCTATTCGAATGAGGCCACATTTGAGGACATTGCAATTTTCTTCTAAGAGGAGAAACACATGATTGTATTACATAAATAATAGATGTAAATTACATAGACTTAGGTAGGATCTGGAGGCACTGGGCACCCATTAACAATAGAAAAATTTCTACATGTGTTTTTGAAATAATTTATATGACCCCAGGAGACCTCTGCATATGGCAACAAATAAGGGAAATGACAAATTAATGAGTTCCTACTAGATAGGAATCTCAAAAACACCAACTGATTCAGAAAGAAAAATACAGGAGAAGAAAAAAAAAAACAGGGGTAACTTTAAAGCCTAGAGTACTCTATGAAATTCATTCACATGTCCCAGGGGATTTTCTTACACTGACAATGAGTAAATAAATTCTAAACAAGAGAAGCAAAATTCTGTTTTTAAATAATGATAAACAATTATGTATGTAAACAATATACTTATATATATCAAGGTACTATAATTTTTCCCAAATAAAGTAATTTTATCATAAAGAGTTAATGTATATATTTTCACAGTCATTAAATTCAGGTATGAAAGAAGAAAAAAGAATCCTTAAGCTCTATTTTATTTTGTATTTGCCTTTTACCTGTAAGTTTAAAAGCCAATTTTTAAAGTCCTGAATCTTACTTTATCTTCTAATTAAAAAGCTGCCATGTGCATATGTCTTGAAATGCTTAACTGGACTCTATGTGTTCATTTATACTGCTAATAGTTTTCCTGCTGTGACTTCTAAAATCGTAAGTGTCCTTGCATCATGCCAAGAAACTTTTTATACAATCTTATCATTGCTGGAAACTCATTGTTTATGGAAAGTTTATGTGCCTTATGCTTTAATCTCTTCAATTTCAATTAACTGTCTCTCTTATACATAAAACACTCTTTCCCTCTCTCTCTCAATGTCTCAACTTCCCCAACAGATAGTATCAGATTTGAGTTTTGCTTTACTATAATGGTTTCATATACCACTTCATGCTTAGAATTGTTTTTACTGTTCCAATTTGTCACGAATTGGTGATAATTAGTTGCTCACTTATTCACTGGATTTCATAAGCTCTGAAATCCAAGCAAGTTTGCTGTTGGAGTGTCAATAGGTTCAGGCCTTACATGGAAGTCTTATATATGTGTTTGGTATGAAATTAACAATAGCAGAAATTAAATATTAACATAAATAATAAAATCCCAGACACCAAGCCAGAGACAATGTAGGGTGTTTACCTAGAGCTAGTAGAACCCATTTTACCAATAGGGCAACTGTGGTAATAAGATAAATATCACATATTTTTGGGTGAGAATCATAAAACAAATGATTTATTTGAAATTGATTTGTAAATTATATGAATAAAAATGCCATACTTTCTTTTTTATCACATATTTTTGGGAAACCTAATTTTCTCCTTTTCTTTTTTAAATGAGACATCCATTCTTTGACTGTGATGTGATGACAATATTGCTTCTAGCATGGAAACAACATTCTTTGTGAATGTTGATAGTTTAAACCAAAACTAGTTTAAATGGTGGTAGACTTGGGTAAGTTAAATAGTGACATTTCAAAAGAATATATTATGAGAAATTCTATATTTCCATTCATTCATTTTTAGCAATAGAAATTTTAGAACTTAGAAAATGAAAATAACCACAAAGGATTAAAATGCTGAAATAGGAAACAGCTCTATGAAATTATTTACAAATCTCTTGTTATCCACAGCTTTTCATTCATTTGTTGGTTTGTTTTAAATTCTATTGAAGGACAGCAGAAGACATAATTTAAGTGTACAAATTAGAAATGTTCACATCAATCTTTGTAAAGTGAACTTAGCTGTTTAATCAGTACTCATGTTAACAGATAAAATATTTATAAAACTGCTCATTGTTCCCTTATCTCTATTCCACTCCTCTCCCAAGGTGAAACCTACCAAGTTTGGATTTTGAATGGAATGAAAAGACTAAAAAGAAGGCTTAGAGTTAGAATTTGTTTAGGGTGGGGCAGCTAGTTGAAATAGGAGACCTCACCTAAAGGACTGTTGCTCAATGAATGATAAACTTTACCACCACAACATCATGAAATCCAAATCCACAAAGGGAACTTATGGGTCTTGGTCTTAAATTGGGAATGAGAGTCTCCTAAAAATTTGAAATCATAAGTGTTCCTCATGAGGCTTCCTCATAGCCATCCATGTATATGAATCTCTAAAGTAAACTATAGCCAAGAAATTTTCTGAAAAGTTAACAGGTGGTTTGCATCCTATAGCAGATTGCAATTTCTAAATATGGCCTCACCAATATATATCCTGTTTCACAGCCTCTTCTAACAAAGCCCTCTCTTCCTAAACTGGATATATTTCTTAAACTTCATGTCATAGAGCATTACAGAAATGACACTACGTGACTTCTGAGGAGAGGTCATAAAATGTAATACAGATTCCATCCAACTGTCTCTCTTAGGACAAGTACCTTTGGAGCTCTAAGGTACAATATAAGCAATATAAGTAGCCTAAAGACTTCTCTCTCTGCTGGAGAGAATACATGCATATGTAGAGAGATAACTGGGGAAGTCTATCTGTTCCAGACCCCAGCTGTTTGAGTTTCCCAGGCAGGTACCATACATGCAAGTGAGCTTTCAGATGTGTCGAGCTGTTGAGCTAACCAGCTCGCCAAAGTAACACATGATGTTCTGAATGAATATTATATCAAACAAGATGTAATGGTATTTCCATTTAAGCAAAACCAATTGTATAGAAACTTTATTGCATCAAAGTCAAGAAGAACATCTTAATAGCATACTGAAAAAAAATATTGCTTAGGAAAGAACATCAGTTAGACTGATAGTTGACTTCTCAGCAACAACGTAGGTGGCATAAAAAAGGAGAATAATGTCTTTCAAGTGCTAAAGAAAAATAGAATACCTATAATATATACACAATGAAATTATGTATGTTAGACAAATAATTCAAATTTTATAGGCTAAAACAAAAAAAGTCTTCATTGGAACCCTTATGGCACTTAATACATACATTTAAAAGGAAACAAAGACTAAAAATAATAACCATGGATTCTGATTTAGATATTACAAACAAAATAGAATAAATTATGCAAAAAATTAAGAAATAAAATGAAGAGAAGAGCAAGAATTAATGAATTGAAATCAACAAACAGAGAAAATAAACTAGAAGTTGCATCTTTGAAAAGTTGGACAAAATTTAGCAAAATATCATGAGTCATCAAGAAAAATAAAAACCTGGGAGAGAAACACAGAAAATTATTAAAAATGGAAAGAAGAAACAACCACAGAAATAGTAGCAAACATGAAAAATATTCACCACAAAAGCATATATTATATGATTCAAATAGATTGAAATCAACAACAGGCCAAATTTATAATGCATTATTTATTTGAAATGATCAAGATAAGAAATGAATGATAAAAAATAAATTTTAGAGGGTGAGAAAGAAAGGAATGGATATAAAGACATTCAAATACTATGTAATGTCTATTACCAAGTAATTTGATTCACAAGTATTAATAATCTGTTTTATATTCTATATTATATTTATTGTTATAGTTATGAAATATTTCATAATGAAACGTTCAAGAAATGATTTTCTTAGAGTGCAACAGCAGATTCACTTAGTGGATCTAATTATATGAAAATGTTTTATTGTCAATTAAGAATATGTAATAGTTACACATCTTTCTAGTAGAAGTAGAAGTAGAAGAAAATGTAGCTGTTGATATAGTTATGATTACTTACATTGCAGAAAACAACTTGTACCTTGAATATTTGACCTATGACTATTCTATTATAGAATTCTCTTCATGACAAAAGAGAAGATTCAATTATTTAAAACAAAAACTTCTTCCTGGCTAAAAAATAATAATAATCATGTTTTCATTGGGATGGTTCATATAGCACATATTCCACAACTAGAATTTTAATATAAAATAATTTTAATATTTAATACTAATATTATTTAATATTTCTCCACTCAGTTTGCTCAGGCAATTTCCTGTGAGGTTTCAGTGGGCATTTTTCATTATTCTTGCCTTGTCTTAATGATCCAGAAATTTAAAAGGGGTTATGACATATTCAATAAATTTGTTCAGACCTTGAAATATTCAAATAATGGAAAATATGCCTTTGTAAAGCACAGGCATGTTAGTCTTTGATTCTTTTATGGTTTAGACTACTTTACGACTTTCTCTCAATAAAAACCATAAAATTAAAATGACCATGCAAGGGTTTATGAAGCGCCTCTGACCCAACATGGTGAAGCTAATGGTAGCAAAATTATTTCCTGAACTGCTAAAATATCTGGAGGGAACTATTTTACAATACAAGGGCAGACAAGAGGTCTGGAAAATTCATTTTTGGGGAAACCCCTCATCTGGCAGCTGCACATAGAAAGTGTCAGTGTTCACAAATTATATTTTAAATATTGCAAAATGTATGTCAAACAACACCTAAGCTATCATACTATGGAGAGAAACAAATGATAAAGACATTGACAAAAATGAAAGTATAATTATTATGGAAATCATGAACATTAGTAAGTACTATGTCATTACATAAGGTCTATCTATCATTGAATTTTTTTTCTAATTGTAGAGATAATAAATGAGTGATAAAAACATTGGATCATTGGATTAAATTCCTCTCACCATTATTTCTTCCCTAAAAATAAAAATCACATTATTTGAAGGATCTGAAGTTAGGAGAATGTAATCTATGTTCAAATTATGTTAAAGTTTCTCTCTAAGCATCCTAACAGATTAACTCTTTGCAGTACATCTTTTTGTATAAGGGGATTGAAACTGACATATCTTGCTCAACATATAAAAGCAAACACTTGTGACCATAGAAGTCTCACAGTCATTGGCTCTGTATTGTTCTTTAAGGGAAGCAGAGATCAGAGGATTGAGACAAGAAGGCAACATAATACAATAATGAATTGGTTTAGTCACTGTGTTTGAGTGTTATCCACCATCTGGCTTTCAAATATTTTATTATATTACAATTATCTTGGTCTTTATGTTATGTATTATCTTGATCACTATCAAGGAAACTGGTTATCAGTGGCTTAAACAAATTAGGTTACTTTTTTCTCATTTTTATCAAGTGACAAGAGGTGGTGATGGTAATAGCTATAGCAGCTCAACAATCTTGCCGTCTACTGTATCTGCACTTCACACGGCCTCTCCCCAAGATCCTGAGATGACCATCAGGGCTCCAGTAAAAATAACCTTAAACAACAGGAAGACGGGGAAGAGTAGTTCAAGCTATAACCATACAACCATCCCTTTTATAAGGAAGCAAAAGTTTTCTCATGAGTACCCCTTTCAGACTTTCTACACATCTTATTGTTGAAAACTATGTCATGTGACCCTCCCACCCCCACCCAGGGCAATGAGGCTGAGATAGTGATACATAACTATTCTAGCTTTCATTGTTGGCAGATGGAAGAGGCAGATCATCCTTGGGGACGCAAATTGATTAGCCAACCACCAGGATCTGCCAAAGTAATCAAAAAGTTGTTTATTCATTCAATATATATTTATTGAATGAATGTCAAGTATTATTCTAGGTAACGTATATATGTATGTTAAATTGACTACTTGATATTTACAAAATATATTTCTATAAATTAGGAATAATTTTAAAAACTTTCAAAAACATACACCATTTCAAAAAATTATAATAGTTTGCAATGTACATTTTTTAAAATGTGCTTTCAAAAGCTGTACCTGAGTATTCTAAAAAATGTTATGAAAATAGGGATTGCAATTTGAATAGTACTACACTGGAAAACAAAAGTATGTATAGAAAACTTACAAATTTGGGGCACCTGGGTGGCTCAGTCGGTTAAGCAACCTAATCTTGTTTTTGGCTCAGGTCAGGATCTCACAGTGAGCTTGAGCCTCACATAGGGCTCTGTGTTGTGGCAGTGTGGAGCCTGCTTGGGATTCTCTCTCCCTCCCCCTCTTTCTGTCCCTCCCCCACTTGTGTCGTCTCTGTCTCTTTCAAAAAATAAGTAAATATTTTTTTTAAAAAAAGAAAACATAAATATAAAGATGTTTCTGTGAGAACATAAAAGGAATAATGCACCCATAATGCATATGACAGATGACTTAACAATGTGCTACCAGGCATTATAACTTTTACGTATTTGTTGTTTCTTTGCTATTGGTATTAAATATGTTTTTCTCACTGAGGCAGTAGAATAGACTTAGGGTAGATGACAGTAGCTCTTGTATTTTTTTTTTTCTGTTAGAAAAAAGTGGGCAGTAAAGAAAAAATTAACAGGAATAATTTAATGGTGAAATTATATAGTGATATATAATGGTGATGATCCTGAAAGAGATAAAGAAATAATAGAAATAGTATCATCTCATAATAGCAAAAGTATTTATTTGGCAATTTTAAAGCAAATGTTTATTATTATGTTTACGCTATGTAATTTTTCAGCTCTGATCTCATCCATTATAGTATTAAAAGTTGAGGCAAATTCTTCTCCTTTTTTGAATCTGAAAAAAAGCTACTTTTAGAAGTTTCAAAATGAAAAAGTGCTATGAATGCGATTTTAAAAATATGTATTTTGAAGGCTCAACAATATATACTGTGACATTTTATTATTAATTTTATCTCTCAGATATATCCATGGGGCCAGAATAAAAACAAACCATTTTCTTAGCTAGATATGAATTTATTTTATAAAGGAGCTTCTAATTGCTAAACTACTTAGGTCAAAACTTCATCCCAATTCTGCTGAACTAAACACAATATCACGTGGAAAGACAAACATGACCAGAATCAAACCTATTTAGTTGGTAATTCTCACCTCTGGCTTCCCTTGAAAAAAGTTCTGCACTTTCATTATCAAAAGAATTTTCTATTTACCATTTAGCCTTTCAGTGATCCCTTATTCTCCCAAGAATTAGTACATTCCTATATTAACAATTATTATATAATGCTGAGTAGTAAGCATTAAAAGCAAAAGTAAAAATAAAGAGGTAAGATTAATTTTAATGCATTTCATTTAACCCTGTATCTCGAAGTACTGTAATTCCAATATGTATTCAGTGTATATGTATTAATGAGATATCTTCTTTCCTTTTCTTGTACTTAATTTTCAAAATACAGCTTTTTTAAAAAAAATTTTTTTTTCAACGTTTATTTATTTTTGGGACAGAGAGAGACAGAGCATGAATGGGGGAGGGGCAGAGAGAGAGGGAGACACAGAATCGGAAACAGGCTCCAGGCTGTGAGCCATCAGCCCAGAGCCTGACGCGGGGCTCAAACTCCCGGACCGCGAGATCATGACCTGGCTGAAGTCGGACGCTTAACCGACTGCGCCACCCAGGCGCCCCAAAATCCAGTTTTTTTAATGTTTATTTATTTTGAGAGAGAGAGAGAGACAGAGGGCATGAGCAGGGGAGGGGTGGAGAGAGGGAGGGAGAGAATCCCAAGCAGGTTCTGTGCCATCAGCCACCAGAGTCCTATGCAGGGTTCAGTTCCTTGAACTGCAAGATCATGACTTGAGCCAAAATCAAGAGTTGGACACTTAACCAACTAAGTCACTCAGGTGCCCCTTCAAAATTGAGCTTTTACAGAATATCTCAATTCAGATTAGTTACAGTTCAAGTGCCTAACAGCCAAAGGTGGCTAGTGGCTACTGTACTGAACAGTCTAGCTCCAGAATATCTAGGATGTTGCCAGTCTGTTTCCAGTTGACTAAGGCAGCACAACTGCCTTAACAAGCTAGGTGCTGGGTTAAAATAGTTTTATATAAATTGAGGTATATAACAGAGACATGTGCCTAAATAAAATACAAAAGTAATGGTTAGGGGATAAATCAAGATTGTACCTTAAGCAAAAACATAGACCGCATGTAAGAAAATATGTAGGTAGTCATCACAAATCTGTTTTTAATTTTGAAATATTTGAAATATAACCATCCATTAACTTATTTAGAGAGGGTGAGCGAGTTGGGGAGGGACAGAGAGAGAAGAGAGAGAATCCCAAGCAGGCACTGTGCTTTCTGTGTAGAACCCAACCTGAACTCACAAACTGCACAATCATGACCTGGGCTGAAACCAAGAATTAGGCACTTAACCGATTGAGCCACACTAGCGTCCTTATCCATGAAATACTTTCAGCAAAATGAGTTACAAGACATTATGTTTGGTATGGCTTCATTTGGGTAAAATAAAACATTTATCATTATTTGAACATATATGTGTAGGAAAAAAATCAAAAAGCTGTAGAAGAAACACTTTAAAATATAATATGTGAATATTTGATTTATGACAATGTAATTTTTTCCATACATATCTATATTTTTTGAAAGATACTATATTTGTTCATAACAAAAATAAAAGATAGGATAGCACTATGCACGAGTAGATAATCTGAAAAATTCTTCTATTATAAACAACTGGATATGCAAGGCAAATATCAAGCATTTTTGTACATATGTAATTGAGTTCATAGATAGGAAAGTACAATTCCTTATTTTCCATAAAGAAGAAAGAGTTCAAAACAAGCTCAGTAAGGATCTGATGCTGAAGTTGGTGTTGTCACCTCCCTAAAGCAGTGGATATGTGAAGATGGATGGGGAGCTCTTCTATAACCTAGAGGTTTGAGTTTTACTATCTATACAGGAATATAAACTATGTATTGGGAGGCTAAAGGGCCAATGTTTGAAAACGAAACCCCTACTGTAAAAATAATCCTCAATGTAAACATTGGCTAAAATATCCACCAGCAAACAAGGGAAATGACAAGCATATTTATGTCCCCCCCTCCTGATGTTGGACTGTGGCTGGGATGTCTTTTAAGAATTTGTAACTACATGTGTACCATCCAATAAGTGTGGTTTCAGTGTATACTGCAACTTCACCTAGGAAAAGTCTAGCTGATAAAGAAATATAAAATTACATCCCAACTGATCGCATTTCTATGCCAAGACAAACTCTAAATCCAGGCTACACGAGAGTTTCAGGATAAAGTGCCACAAATTTCTGGCTTAAAATTGAAGTACACATTTACAAAGCCTATAGGGTTATTCTTGCTGTAAAACAAATTCTCACAAAGCTACTGGCTGAAAACAATGTTTCCATATACTGATGGGTTCTTTGGGCTTAGAATTCAGGAAGAGCATGGTAGCAGTATTTTATTTGTTGCATGATGCCTGGGGCATAGGCTTATAAAGACTTGATGGCTACGGGTGACTTGATGGTTGGCGGCTGGGATCAGCAGGAGGAGTCTTCACATGCTTGTGAGTTGATTTTGGCTGTTGTCTCGGAACTCACCTAGAGTTCACAGGAGCACCAACATGTGGCTTCTCCATATGACTTGGCCTTCTCCTACATGATATGATAGCCCTATGGGTCCAAAAGGAAGCATCCTGGTGAACAAGTCAGAATCAACACTGCCTTTTTATGAGGTGGCTTCAGAAGCCCTGCAGCATCACACCCACTATAGTCTATTTGTTAAAAGTGAGTTATTTATATCAGCTGTGATTCAAAGGAAGGGGACATAGAAACTATCCTCAATGACAACAGTGTTAAAAGATTTGTGGGATGTGTTTTAAAATCACCACAATCTGCGTTTTGGATACAAATTATGTATGTTCTTCCCATTTACAAAATGTTCATATCTTGGGCCTCTTGGAGGAAGATGGTGGCATAGGAGGACCCTGGGCTCACTGCATCCTGCGGATCACTTAGATTCTACACACACCTGCCTAAATAACCCAGAAAACTACCAGAAGACTAGCAGAACGGATTCTCTGGAGCCAAGCATAGACAAGAGGCCCACAGAAGAGGGTAGTAAGGGCGGAGAGGCGGTGCACGCTCCACGGACTGGTGGGAGGGAGCTGGGGCAGAAGGGGGCCCGCAGGCCAAGCAGAGGCCCCTAGTCTGGCTTACAAAAGCGGAGGGGCCGGACAGAGTGTGTTCTGACAGCAAGAGGGACTTGACATCTGGAAGGTTATAAGCTAACAGCTCTGCTCAGAGAATGGGAGGGCTGGAGGACAACGGGAGGGAGAGTTGTTGAGCCCCGGATGACAGAGCTCAGCTTGGCGGGGAACAAAGGCACTCGCCAGTGCCATCTCCCTCGCCCATCCCCCAGCCAAAATCCCAAAGGGAACGAGTTCCTGCCAGGGAACTTGCTTGCACCGAACAAACACCCAACTCTGTGCTTCTGCAGATCCATCCCTTCAGCGGGTCTGACTCCCTCCCGGTGCAACAGGGCCCCTCCCGAAATGGATCTCCAAAGGAAAAGCTAGCTGAGCCTGTCCCTCCCGCCCCCGTGCACCTTGCCAATCCACCCCAGCTAATATGCCAGATCCCTAGCACCACAAGCCTGGTAGTGTGCAAGTAGCCCAGATGGGCCATGCCACCCCACAGTGAATCCCGCCCCTAGGAGAGGGGAAGAGAAGGCACACACCAGACTGACTGTGGCCCCAGCAGTGGGCTGGGGGCAGACATCAGATCTGACTGCAGCCCCGCCTACCAACCAAGTTGTTCAAGACAGCATAGGGAAGTGCCCCACTGTCCCGCACCACTCCAGGGACTATCCAAAATGATGAAATGGAAGAATTCCCCTCAAAAAAAAAGTCCAGGAAATAATGACAGCTAACGAACTGATCAAAAAACGATTTAAACAATATAACAGAAAGTGAATATAGAATAATAGTCATAAAATTAATCCCTGGGCTTGAAAACAGTATAAAGGACAGCCGAGAATCTATTGCTAGAGAGATCAAGGGACTAAGGAACAGCCAGGAGGAGCTAAAAAATGCTATTAACGAGCTGCAAAATAAAATGGAGACATCCACGCCTCGGATTGAAGAGGCAGAGGAGAGAATAGGTGAACTAGAAGATAAAATTATGGAAAAAGAAGAAGCTGAGAAAAAGAGATAAAAAAATCCAAGAGTATGAGGGGAAAATTAGAAAACTAAGTGATGCCCTAAAGAGAAATAATCTACGCATGATTGGTATTCCAGAGGAGGAAGAGAGAGGGAAAGGTGCTGAAGGTGTACTTGAAGAAATAATAGCTGAGAACTTCCCTGATCTGGGGAAGGAAAAAGGCACTGAAATCCAAGAGGCACAAGAACTCCCTTTAGACGTAACTTGAATTGATCTTCTGCACGACATATCATAGTGAAACTGGCAAAATACAAGGATAAAGAGAAAATTCTGAAAGCAGCTAGGGATAAACATGCTCTAACATATAAAGGGAGACCGATAAGACTCGTGATGGATCTCTCTACTGACCTTGGCAGGCCAGAAAGGAATGGCAGGAAATCTTCAATGTGATGAACAGAAAAAATATGCAGCTGAGAATCCTCTATCCAGCAAATCTGTCATTTAGAATAGAAGGAAAGATAAAGGTCTTCCCAAACAAACAAAAAATGAAGGAATTCCTCTAAACCAGCCCTACAGGAGATCCTCAGGGGGATCCTGTGAGATAAAGTACCAGAGACATCGCTACAAGTGTGAAACCTACAGACGTCATGATGACTCTAAACCCATATCTTTCTATAATAACACTGAATATAAATGGACTAAATGCACCAACCAAAAGACATAGGGTATCAGAATGGATAAAAAAACAAGACCCATCTATTTGCTGTCTACAAGAGACTCATTTTAGACCTGAAGATGCTTTCAGGTTGAAAGTGAGGGGATGGAGAAATATTTATCATGCTACTGGAAGTCAAAAGAAAGCTGGAGTAGCCATACTTATATCACAAAAACTAGACTTTAAATTAAAGGCTGTAACAAGAGATGAAGAAGAGCATTATATAATAATTACAGGGTCTATCCATTAAGAAGAACTATTATAAATGTCTATGCGCCAAACACAGGAGCCCCCAAATATATAAAACAATTGCTCACAAACATAAGTAACCTTATTGACAAGAATGTGATAATTGCAGGGGACTTTAATACCCCACTTATAACAATGGATAGATCATCTAGACACACGGTCAATAAAGAAACAAGGGCCCTGAATGATACATTGGATCAGATGGACTTGACAGATATATTTAGAACTCTGCATCCCAAAGCAACAGAATATACTTTCTTCTCGAGTGCACATGGAACATTCTCCAAGATAGATCACATACTGGGTCACAAAACAGCCCTTCATAAGTATACAAGAATTGAGATCATACCATGCATACTTTCAGACCACAATGCTATGAAGGTTGAAATCAACCACAGGAAAAAGTCTGGAAAACCCCCAAAAGCATGTAGGTTAAAGAACACTATACTAAAGAATGAATAGGTCAACCAGGCAATTAGAGAAGAAATTAAAAAAAATATATGGAAACAAACGAAAATGAAAATACAACAATCCAAACGCTTTGGGATGCAGTGAAGGCAGTCCTGAGAGTGCATTGCAATCCAGGCCTATCTCAAGAAACAAGAAAAATCTCCAATACAAAATTAACAGCACACCTAAAGGAAATAGAAGCAGAGCAGCAAAGACACCCCAAGCCCAGCAGAAGAAGGGAAATAATAAAGATCAGAGCAGAAATAAACAATACAGAATCTAAAAAAAACTGTAGAGCAGATCAATACAACCAAGAGTTGGTTTTTTGAAAAAATAAACAAAATTGATAAACCTCTAGCCAGGCTTCTCAAAAAGAAAAAGAAGATGACACAAATAGATAAAATCATGAATGAAAATGGAATTATTACAACCAATACCTCAGAGTTACAAGCAATTATCAGGGAATACTATGAAAAATTATATGCCAACAAACTGGACAACCTGGAAGAAATGGACAAATTCCTAAAGACTCACACACTTCCAAAACTCAAACAGGAGGAAATATCAAGCTTGAACAGACCCATAACCAGCGAAGAAATTGAATCAGTTATAAAAAATCTCCCAACAAATAAGAGTCCAGGACCAGATGGCTTCCCTGGGGAGTTCTACCAGACGTTTAAAGCAGAGGTAATACCTATCCTTCTCAAGCTATTCCAAAAAATAGAAGAGGAAGGAAAACTTCCAGACTCATTCTATGAAGCCAGTATTACTTTGATTCCTAAACCAGACAGAGACCCAGTAATAAAAGTGAACTACAGGCCAATATCCCTGATGAATATGGATGCAAAAATTCTCAATAAGATACTAGCAAATCGAATTCAACAGCATATAAAAAGAATTATTCACCATGATCAAGTGGGATTCATTCCTGGGATGCAGGGCTGGTTCAACATTCGCAAATCAATAAATGTGATGCATCACATTAATAAAAGAAAAGATAAGAACCATATGATCCTATCAATCGACGCAGAAAAAGCATTTGACAAAATTCAGCATCCTTTCTTAATAAAAACACTTGAGAAAGTCGGGATAGAAGGAACATACTTAAACATCATAAAAGACATTTATGAAAACCCCACAGCTAATCTCATCCTCAATGGGGAAAAACTGAGAGGTTTCTCCCTGAGATCAGGAACACGACAGGGATGTCCACTCTCACCGCTGTTGTTTAACATAGTGTTGAAAGTGTTAGCATCAGCAATCAGACAACATAAGGAAATCAAAGGCATCAAAAGTGGCCAAGATGAAGACAAGCTTTCACTTTTTGCAGATGACATGATCTTGTACATGGAAAATCCGATAGACTCCACCAAAAGTCTGCTAGAACTGATACAGGAATTCAGCAAAGTTGCAGGATACAAAATCAATGTAGAGAAATCAGTTGCATTCTTATACACTAACAATGAAGCAACAGAAAGACAAATAAAGAACCTGATCCCATTCACAATTGAACCAAGAAGCATAAAATACCTAGGAATAAATCTAACCAAAGATGTACAAGATCTGTATGTTGAAAACTATAGAAAACTTATGAAGGAAATTGAAGAAGATATAAGAAAATGGAAAAACATTCCATACTCATGGGTTGGGAGAATAAATATTGTTAAATTGTCAATACTACCCAAAGCTATCTACACATTCAATGCAATCCCAATCAAAATTGTACCAGCATTCTTCTCGAAACTAGAACAAGCAATCCTAAAATTTGTATGGAACCACAAAAGGCCCTGAATAGCCAAAGTAATTTTGAAGAAGAAGACCAAAGCAGGAGGCATCACAATCCCAGACGTTAGCCTCTACTACAAAGCTGTAATCATCAAGACAGCATGGTATTGGCACAAAAACAGACACATAGACCAATGGAATAGAATAGAAACCCCAGAACTAGACCCACAAAAGTATGGCCAACTAATCTTTGACAAAGCAGGAAAGAACATCCAATGGAAAAAGACAGTCTCTTTAACAAATGGTGCTGGGAGAACTGGACAGCAACATGCAGAAGAACGAAACTAGACCACTTTCTTACACCATTCACAAAAATAAACTCAAAATGGATAAAGGACCTGAATGTGAGACAGGAAACCATCAAAACCCTAGAAGAGAAAGCAGGAAAAGACCTCTCTGACCTCAGCCGTAGCAATTTCTTACTTGACACATCCCCAAAGGCAAGGGAATTAAAAGCAAAAATGAACTATTGGGACCTCATGAAGATAAAAAGCTTCTGCACAGCAAAGGAAACAATCAACAAAACTAAAAGGCAACCAACGGAATGGGAAAAGATATTTGCAAATGACATATCAGTCAAAGGGCTAGTATCCAAAATCTATAAAGAGCTCACCAAACTCCACACCCGAAAAACAAATAATCCAATGAAGAAATGGGCAGGAAACATGAATAGACACTTCTCTAAAGAAGACATCCAGATGGCAAATAGGCACATGAAAAGATGCTCAACGTCGCTCCTCATCAGGGAAATAAATACAAATCAAAACCACACTCAGATATCACCTCACGCCAGTCAGAGTGGCCAAAATGAACAAGTCAGGAGACTATAGATGCTGGCAAGGATGTGGAGAAACAGGAACCCTCTTGCACTGTTGGTGGGAATGCAAATTGGTGCAGCCACTCTGGAAAACAGTGTGGATATTCCCCCCAAAATTAAAAATAGACCTACCCTATGACCTAGCAGTACCACTGCTAGGAATTTACCTAAGGGATACAGGAGTACTGATGCACAGGGGCACTTGTACCCCAATGTTTATAGCAGCACTCTCAAGAATAGCCCAATTGTGGAAAGAGCCTAAATGTCCATCAACTGGTGAATGGATAAAGAAATTGTGGTTTATATACACAATGGAGTACTACAGGGCAATGAGAAAGAACGAAATACGGCCTTTTGTAGCAACGTGGATGGAACTGGAGAGTGTGATGCTAAATGAAATACGCCATACAGAGAAAGACAGATACCATATGTTTTCACTCTTATGTGGATCCTGAGAAACTTAACAGAAACCCATGGGGGAGGGGAAGGAAAAAAAAAGAGGTTAGAGTGGGAGAGAGCCAAAGCATAAGAGACTCTTAAAAACTGAGAACAAACTGAGGGTTGATGGGGGGTGGGAGGGAGGGGAAGGTAGGTGATGGGTATTGAAGAGGGCATCTTTTAGGATGAGCACTGGGTGTTGTATGGAAACCAGTTTGACAATAAATTTCATATATTAATAAATAAATAAATAAATAAATAAATAAATAAATAAATAAATATTAAATTAAATTAATGAATCAAGAAAAAAAAAGTTCATTATCTTCCCCTAAGACTCTCCAAATAATATTTTATTACAGCATTAGGTTCAGTTCAAGTCCCAGGATCTCAATCTAAATCAGATCCAGGTCAGATGAAGTTATCTATCTACAAATATTCTTGATATGAAGAACTGTGAAGCAAAGGGATACCTTTTCTGTCCTCTCTGCCTACACTCCTCTCTAAACATATGATACAAGCATTGGATAATTGTTATTGATACACCAAGTTAAAAAGGTGGGCAAAGGAGGGGGGGGAGAAGAAAAAGAAAGAAAAGAAAAAAGAAATGCTATGTAAAAGTGATTGGCCCCACAGCAATTTGAAAGTACACCCAGGTACATGTTATCAGTTCCTTGAAAAAGACTCAGTCCTACCTTCTGGACTTCTATTTTATTTTATTTTGTTTGTTTGTTTTCCCTGTGGCAGTTGGGTTTGAACTCTGGGTTCTTGGTTTTGCCTTCTGACAAGCTTTACAGTATTTCCATAAAAAAAAGGATGACAAATTGTGCGCTAAAAATATAAAATTACAAACCCCATTAGAAACAATCTAACATGATTGAATGTAAAGGATATCAATTAAAAGTAGGTTCAGAATATCAAGAATTTATTAAAGCAGTGATAGGAAAATAAAATATTAAATGATTAAGACAAAATTTTTAAAACTTAAAAATAAGATATTGTGAGGCAATGAATGTAGGTTTAAAAAATAGAATTTTAGAAATAAAAATATTAAGTATTAAAACACATTACATGGGTAAAAATAGATGCTTAGTTACACTGAAGACAGAATTAGTTAACTGGAAGAAAAGACTAAGCAGACGGCAAATCAGAATGAAAAAGGATGAAAAATTTTTTGAGGCTTAAGAGACTTGTGAGACAAAATTATGCAGTCTAACATAATATAATGGAGTTTCTTTGGAAACAGTATAGAGACAATACATTAGGTGAAGTGAAAATATTCCAGAATTATCTTAAGTAACTACATCTTTGAAGTATAGTCAGTCCTAAAGAAGAAAAATAACAATAAATCTATTGTTCTTAGAAACACCTCTTAGAAACAGCCTGAGGAAAAAGATAACTACAAAAAAACCCCACAAAAATAAAATACAAAAAAAAACCAATAAGTTTGATATTAAACTTGATATCAGTAAAATTAAGAACACAATGTACATATTTATGGTGCTCAGGGAAAAAAATGATTCTTAGTCTAGAATTACAACCGCAGGTAAACTACCAGTAAGAATAGGCATAAAATAAATACTTACCTAAGAAAAATAAAGTGAATTTAAGCTTATTATAAAAAAAAGGGTAGGCAAAATAGACAATTTTATAAAGAAAAAAAATGGAGAAGCTACCCCTACTCACAGACATTCATAAAAAGAAGAAAAACTTACAAAGGATGTCATTCATGAAGAAGTATTTCTATACTGTAGGAAGGAGTAGGATATTAGATGCAACAGTGATCAAAGAATCTGTTAGACATATGGGAAATCTAATTAAGGCCTACCTAAAGTTTTTTTGAAGTTTATTTATTTATTTTGAAAAAAGAGAGAAAGCAAGTGGTAGAAAGGCAGAGAGAGAGGGAGAGAGAGAATCCCAAGCAGGTTCTGCACTGTCAGCACAGAAACTGATGCGGGGCTTGAACCCATGAACCGTGAGATCATGATGTGAGCTGAAACCAAGAGTTGGGTGCTTAACTGAGCCAACGAGGTACACCTCCATCATTTTTTTATATTTAAAAAATTTATATGGGGCACTTTGGTGGGTCAGTTGGCTAAGCCTCTGACCCTTGGTTTCAGCTCAGGTCATGAATCATGCTTGGTGGGATTGAGCCCAGAGATGAACTCCACACGGACAGCATGGAGCCTGCTTGGGATTCTCTCTCTCCCTCTCTCTCTCTGCCCCTCCCCTCCCCTGCTCTCTCTCTCTCTCTCTCTCTCTCTCTCAAAATAAATAAATAAACTTTAAAAAAAAGATGGAGGGGAGGTGGATGGGGTTGGGCTAAATGGATGATGGGTACAAAGGAGGGCACATATTGTGATGACCCCTGGGTCTTATATCTAAGTAATGAATCACTAAATTCTACTCCCAAAACCAACATTACATTATATGTTAACTAACTAGAAGTTAAACAAAAACTTAAAACAGATAAAAAAAAACAATTATGGACAGGAAATTTGTGTAAGACAGGAAGCAGTGGAGTAACTGGAGGTAAACAGATAATAAGCATCTTATATATGTTCGGAGAATACCAATTACATCAACTAGCTTTAAACATTGTTAAATAAATCATGGTTATTAAAATTGTTAAAATAACATTAAAGTAAGGGAAAGAAGATAAATGGAGAAAGCTGTTTCAGACAAACAGAAGACAAGGTACTTTGAAAATTCTCTTGTGATAAAACACTTACAATGTTGGATATAGCAAACATCACTGTAAATATATAGTGAAACTTTTAGGATTCTAAATATAACATCCTGGGCCTAAAACAAAGAGCAGCAAGTAAGAACCGATACAGCAGCTGTGCTAGGTTAAGGCAGTGTTTATAATGGTACCAAAAGCTTTACTGACAATGATCTAAAAGACAAAGTGTAAGTTCAACATTAGGGCAGAAAGTGAGTACTGATGCTTCAGCTGTGCTTGATGGCATTTGTTAATTAGTGGTCATTGAAGGGCTTGAGTGCTAACGGTTGTGTAGGTACAGTGTCAAGAAGGAATGTGAGAATTTGAGAAATAGAATCTGGCATGACGTCTGGACTTTCAAAGGGTCTCTAAGCTCTGTGTAAACGTAAACAAAAAAAATGCAAACCTTCAACAGGAAATAAAAATAATATTGACTCTTCAAGGTTTGGCTATTGATTGTGTAGAAAAAAATTTTCCTCTGACATTTTGTGATCTCATGCTTCCAGTCACATAGATTTTGTATGAATATTTATACTACTTTACTTGCAAGGTCTGGGAACTCAGACAGCGAAGGATTTCTGAGATAAAATCCTACCAAATATAAGCTTTTAATCTAAAATAACAAAATACAAGAGGAAGCATGCTACTATAATGTCAGCAGCAGACAGACACACACAGTGTGATTAATCTGTCAAGAAAAGCAGAAGAGAATTATTGGATGAGACTATGAGGCATAGCTGGCTACCTGTTCTTCCTCTTGGATTCAGAGGTGGAGTGATTATATTTCCAAGTTTCCCTTGTGGTTGGCTATGGCCATATAACCAAGTTCTGGCCTAAGAAATGTGTCTAAAACAGATGCATGTCACTTCTAGGCTTAGTTGATAAAAGCTTCCAACATACAAGCCTTCATTCTCTTTTTTCTCATCCTTGCATAATGGAGAGAACAGTATGGGTTTGGAGGAGAGGGACTCAAGATATTAAAGGAAATTATATACTCGAATAGGCTCTCGCAAGATCACTCAGTCAAAAACACCTGAGTGACCTGGTTTACATCCAGAAAGAATATATGGCAGAGAGATTGGTTGTGTGTTTGGAGCAACAGCCAGCACTAAACAAATTAGTAAACAATAAAATATATGTAAGTGGTTAAATAAATAAAAAAAGGAATTAAAAAGAAAAAAACTCAGAAAAGACCAGACATCTGTGAAAAAGAACCAGGTAAATACCAGGTATAGGTATTTAAAGTGAATACCTATAAATATTTAGTTTAAAATTAAATACAAGATTTAATAGTTTTAACTTCATATTAGTTGGACTTAAAGAGAGAAGCAATCAACTTAAGGAATTACCCAGAATAGAAATTATGCAGGGGGTGCCTGGGTGGCTGAGTCTGTTAAGCATCTAACTCTTGATTTGGGCTCAAGTCATGATCTCATGGTTTGTGAGTTCCAGCCCCATATCGGGCTTTGTGCTGACAGTGTGGATGGAGCCTACTTGGGATTCTCTGTCTCCTCTCTCTCTGCTCCTCCCCCAACTCGTGCACACACGCTCTCTCTCTCTCTCTCTCTCAAAAATAAATTAAAAAAAAGAAATTACACAGATTGCAACATAGAGATAAAGTAGTAAAAAAAATGATAGATTAGAAGGCACTGAGTAAGGCCAAAATACTTTTACTAGGAGTCCTTACTGGAGGAGAGGCACAGTTTGATAACCTAAAAAATACCAATGTTTCAGATTGGATGACACAACCATTTTAAGGAAGATCAATATGTCCCAAACAGGTAATTAGAGTTTTATAGTTAGATACTTCTGAAACTGAAGATCACAAAAGTTAGGAGATGATCTTAAAGCAATGTAAGAAAAGACAGTAATTCTCACCTGTAACCATAACATTTATAAAAGTGTGGAAAATAGCATTAGATTACTGAAAAACATTATGTGTCAAAACAGCTAACCTATTATTCATATTGAAAGTGATTATTTTATTTTTGTTTTTACAAACTATGGATGTTTACCATTAATCAGTCTTCATCAATGGAAATTCCAGGATGAGGAAAACAACATACTAAAGGAAGAACTGGGTTGAAAAAATCATTGTTTAGTAAGAAAAAAATATTAGGTTATGCCATAAATATATATACTGAACCGCTGTTGCATACAAACAGAACCTGAGAACACAGAAGTGAATAAAAAGAGACAAATGTCTAGCTTCAGAAAACTGAAACTCTAGAGGGAAGTAACTAAAACATTTTAATGCAGTGCTAAGTGCTATGGTAAAAATTAAAGCAGAGAATAGAGACAGATGATGTTCTGAAGGAGCTTCAATTTTTAAAAATGTGGTCAAGAAAGTTAAGCATATTGTTCCTCCTCATTTTGCTGGCTAAAGGCAATGACCTAAATAGTATCTTAGCATAAGTAAATCTAATGCCAAGTGATCAATACTGGGATGTATATGTATAGAAATGTTTGCATTATTCTGTGTGTCTTAAAGTGGTTGAAATTTAAAACAAGAGACATAGAAAGAAAAAATAATTTCTCTGCAACTAAGAAATACCTGGAATAAGTAAAACTAAAACATAAGAGTAAACTTGAGAAGATAAATAAAGCGATCTAGGTAAACAGAAATACAATTTTAAATAAAGAGGGTGCCTGGGTGGCTCAGTTGGTTGAGCATCTGACTCTTGATTTCATCTCAAGTTGTGACACCAGGCTCGTGGAATTGAGCTGTGTCAGGCTCCCCATGTGCAGCCTGCTTGAGATTCTCTCCCTCCCCCTCTAAAATAAAATACACACATACAAACATACAGAACTAGAAAGCCAATTAAGAGAAAAACAAGAATTAATGGAAGTCAGGGTAAAATGAAGTGAATCCTATTAAGTAATTAAAAATCTAGAGTAACTATTAGGAAAAAAAGAAAAAAATAAAAGAATCAAAAGAAAATAAGCATAAAAGTTCTTAAAGTCCTTGGGATGGCTCAGCATCCTTAGAAAGTAGCTTCTGTTGAGGTTGTGGCTTATTCCTCTTTCAGTTTCCATATCTGCATACCATCCTCATCCTGTTCCACTGTATTCTGTGCATCCTTTCTGCCTTTACCCCGATGCAGCCTTTCATCTACCTATCACCTATAGATATTCATAGATTCATAAATTTGAGGACACAAACAATAGCTAAGAAATATTTTGAGTGAGAATCTTCCTCTCCTCAGGAATGTAGATGTTCACTTATTTCTTTCTACTCATTTCTCCTTAATTATTAGCCGTTTTTCTCCCAGATCAGGTATTGATCTTTTCCATTTTAATCATAAGATGCAAATTTCAATAAGTTAGGGAAAGGAGCTACTCAAAAGACTCTGGTTTGCAAATTTAGTTAGAATGACTTGGGAGGCTTGTTAAAACATAGATTGCTGGGTTGCAACTAGAGTTTCTGATTCAGTAGATTGGAGATAGGGCCCAGGGATCTGCATTTCTTACAAGAATTCAGGTGATCTGTTCTTGCTGGTCCAGGGACCACACCTGAAAATAACTACAGTATGCTGAGAGTTAATTCTTCCATTCACTATGAGCCACATGAATCATTCTTTCTTTTTGCCTTTTATTGGAATATTTGACCTATAGAATACATAAAAACTGAAATATAGGGAATGTTATTAACTCCAATAAGGCAATATTGAATTGAATCGAATGTCTGCAAGTTCCTTAATCTCCCTAAATTTTTATGTCCCTCTCAATAAGAGAAGAAAGATAACATATCTGGATGATTACTGCTTGTACATGTGCTGCGATTTAATAATACATTCTGCATAAAATGTTTGATATAATGCCACAGAGTATGTACTGATCACTGGTAAGAGGATGAAGAGAAAAAGAAAGAAAAGAAAGAGAAGGAGAAGTGGAGAATTAGGAGAAAAAAAAAACATTTAATGTGCCACACATGTAACTGCTAGGTGAAACAATATGTCTTTTCAAAAGACACTATTTCTTTACCATAAATAATAGTATTAATAAAATCTAAAAGTTTTTTCTATAAAAGTAAATTCAGTGATTTAACAGTTTAGTTAAACATACAAATGCATTGCATATGTCTAAAACTAAATAAATACTAGTTTGTATATCCTTATACACTGAGGCACAAATATATTATAAGTTGTGGGCGTGTGAATGATTATGAAAATCTTGTCTTTGGATAATGTATTGAATATATACATTAATATGTGGTAGCAATTTACTTTTTTTGTTTTTTTCCCAATTTTGAGATTTCAGTCTAAGGTTTTGACAATGGAAGTTTCTGCTAGATGTTAAAGAAGTAAAAAATTTTCCTCAATTACAGGTAAATTAAGGGATTGGACAAATTCACTTCCTATAAGAATAATTTTACAAACAAAAATTCTTAATAATCACCTCCATGCTGTATTTTGGGAATGTATTTCTTACATTAAAAAGATGAGTGATATGGGGGGAGAAGTTAAGATGGTAGAGGAGTAGGGTGACCATGGGATTTCCTCGTCCTGGGTTTATGCTCATGAACTGTGAGATCATGACCTGAATTGAAATCACGAGTCAGACGCCTAACCAGCTGAACCACCCAGGCACCCCTCGACCAACTGGATTTTAAACCAAACACTAAAAATAGACGAAGAAGGGCATTATATCATAATAAAGGGGTCTTTCCAACAAGATCTAACATTTTATGTAAATATTTATGTAAATATTTATGCTCCCAACTTGAAAGCACCCAAATATATAAATCAATTAATAACAAAGTTAAAAAAATTCATTGATTGGAATACAGTAATAGTAGGTGACTTTAACAC
Source organism: Felis catus (assembly GCF_018350175.1). NCBI lineage: Eukaryota > Metazoa > Chordata > Mammalia > Carnivora > Felidae > Felis > Felis catus. The sequence continues at coordinate 106,639,474 of NC_058374.1, forward strand.
CCCACTCACAGCAATAGATAGATCATCTAAGCAGAAAATTAACAAGGAAACAAGGACTTTGAATGACACTTTGGACCAGATGGTCCAATATATATATTCATATATATTCAGAGCATTTCATCCTAAAGCAGCAGACTACACGTTCTTTTAGATTGCTCATGGAACATTATGATCATATATCACATACTGTGACATAAATCAGGCCTCAGTTGGTACAAAAAGTTTGAGATCATACCATGCATATTTTCAAACCACAATGTTATGAATAAGGAAAAATTTGGAAAGACCACAAATACATGAAAGTTAAAGAACTTCCTCCTAAAGAATGAATTGGCTCACCAGGAACTTAAAGAAGAATTTAAAAAGTATATGGAAGCAAATGAAAATGAAAAAATGACAGTCTAAAACCTTTGGGATGCAGCAAAGGTGGTTTTAAGAGGGAAGTATAGAGCAATACAGGTTCCTCAAGAAGCAAGAAAAGTGATAAATGCACAACCTAACCTGACACTTAAAGGAACTGGAAAAAGAACAGCAAATAAAGCCTGAATCCAGCAGGAGAAGGGAAATAATAAATATCATAGCAGAAATAAATGATATAGAAATTAAAAAAAAACAAACAGTAGAGCAGATAAATGAAACTAAGAGCTTGTTCTTTGAAAGAATTAACAGAGTTGATAAGCTGCTGACCAGACTTACAAAAACAGAGAGAGAGAGAGAGAGAGAGAGAGAGAGAGAGAGAGAGAAAAGACCCAAATAAATAAAATCAAATGAAAGATGAGAGTTTACAACCAACACAACAGAAATACAAAGAATTATAAGAGAATATTATTAGCAATTATATGCCAACAAATTAGGCAATCTGAAGAAATAGATAAGTTCTTAGAAACATATAAATTACCAAACTGAATCAAGAAAAAATAGAAAATCTGAGCAGCCCTATAAAAAGGAAAGAAATTGAATCAGTAATCAAAAGTCTCCCAGCAAGCAGGAGTCCAGGGCTGGATGGCTTCCCAGTGGAATTCTACCAAACATTTAAAGAAGAATCCATACCTATTCTTCTAAAACTTTTCCAAAAAATAGAAACGGAAGGGAAACTTCCAAACTCATTCTATGAGGCCAGCATTACCTTGCTTCTAAAACCAGACAAAGACCCCACTAAAAAGGATAATTACAGACCAATATCTCTGATGAATATGGATGCAAAAAATGTCAACAAGATATTAGCTCATCAAATGCAACAGTACATTGATCCAAAGTAGGATTTACTCCTGGGCTATAAGGATGTTTCAATATCCGTGAATCAATGTGATACACCACATTAATGAAAGGATAAGAACCATATGATCTCTCAATAGATGCAGAAAAAGTATTTGACAAAACACAGCATCCATTCTTGATAAAAAAAAAAAACAAGAAAGTAGGGATAGAAGGAACATACTTCAACATCATAAATACAAAAGACCCACAGCTAATATCATCCTCAAAGGGGAAAAACTGAGAGATTTTCCCCTAAGGTCAGGAATATGAAACTCTCTCACCACTCTCACCACTGTTGTTCAGTATAGTATTGGAAAGACTAGCCTCAGAAATCAGACAACAAAAAGAAATAAAATGCATCCAAATCTGCAAGGAAGAAGTCAAACTTTCACTATTTGCAGATTACATGACATTCTATATAGAAAACCTGAAAGACTCCACGCATGAACTGATACATGAATTCAGCAAAGTCAGTGGATATAAAATCAATGCACAGAAGTATGTTGCATTTCTATACATTAATAATGAAGCAGCATAAAGAGAAATCAAGGAATCTATCCCATTTAAAATTACACCAAAAACCATAAGATACCTAGAAATAAACCTAACCAAAGAGGTAACAGATCTATACTCTGAAAACTATAGAACACTTATGAGAGAAACTGAGGAAGACACAAAGGAATGGAAAAGCATCCCATGCTCATGGATTGGAAGATCAAATATTGTTAAAATGTCTATATTACTCGAAGCAATCTACATATTCAATGCAATCCCTATCAAAATAAGATGAACATCTTTCACAGAACTAGAACAAAAATTGTAAAACTTGTATAGAACCAGAAAAGACCTTGAATAGGCAAAGTAATGTTGTAAAAGAAACCCAAAGCTGGAGATATCACAATTCTGGACTTTAAGCTGTATTACAGGGCTGAAATCATCAAGACACTATGGTACTGAAACATAAAACAGACAAATATATCAACACAACAGAATAGAGAACCCAGAAATGGGTCCACAACTATATGGTCAACTAATCTTTGATAAAGCAGGAAAGAATATCCAATGGAAAAAAGACAGTCTCTTCAAGAAATGGTGTTGGGAAAATTGGACATAAACCATGCAGAAGAATGAAACTGGACCACTTTCTTATACCATACACAAAAATAAATTCAAAATGGATGCAAGACCTATATGTAAGACATGAATCCGTCAGAACCCTAGAGAGGAACACAGGCAGCAACCTCTCTGACCTCATCCACAGCAACTTCTTACTAGACATGTCTCCTGAGCAAGGGAAAGGAAAGCAAAATAAACTTTAGGGACTTAATCAAGATAAAAAAGCTTCTGCACAGCAAAGAAAACAATCAACAAAACTTAAAGGCAACCTATGGAATGGGAGATGATATTTGCAAATGACATATTGGAAAAAGGGCTGGTCTCCAAAATCTATAAAGAACTCTAAAACAGAACACCCAAAATCTAAGAAATCCAGTCAGGGCACCTAGATGGCTCAGTTAGTTAAGCATCTGACCCTCGATTTCAGCTAAGGTCATAATCTCACTGTTTGTGAGTTTGGCCCTGTGTCAGATTCTGTGCTGACAGTACGGAATCTGCTTGAGATTCTCTCTCTCTCTCTCTCTCTCTCTCTCTCTCTCTCTCTCTCTCTCTCTCCCCCCTCCTACCCTGCCATCTCTCTCTCTCTCTCTAAAAATAAATGAACTTTAAAAAATCTAAGAATTAGGAAGAAGACATGAACAAACATTTCTCCAAAGGCATATAAATGGCTAACAGACACATGAAAAAAATGCTCAACATCAGTCATCCGCAGGGAAAAAAATCAAAACTACAATGAGATATCCCCTCACATGAGTCAGAATGGTTAAAATTAACAGCTCAAGAAACAACAGATATTGGCAAGTTGCAGATAAAGGGGAACCCTCTTACACTGTAAACTGGTACAGTCACTCTGGAAAACGGTATGGAGTTTCTTCAAAAAGTTAAAAATAGAACTACCCTATGGCCCAGAAATTGCACTACTAAGTTTTTACCCAAAGGATATAAAAACACTGATTTGAAGGGGCACATGCACCCCAATATTTATAGCAACACTATCTACAATAACCATAATATGGAAAGAATCCAATGTCCATCAACTGATGAATGGATAAAGAAGATGTAGTGTGCATACATACATATAATGTATGTAAATATATTGTGTGTGTATGTGTATACACACATATATATGTACATACATATACATACATATATGTACATACATTATATGTATGTATACACATACACACACAATGGATTATTATTCAGCCATCAAAAAGAATGAAAGCTTGCCATTTGCAAGGACAAGGATAGAACTTGAGTGTATTATGCTAAGTGAAATAAGTTAGTCAAAGAAAGACAAATACCATATGCTCTCACTCATATGTGGAATTTAAGAAACAAAACAGATGAACATAGGGGAAAAGAAGGAAAAATAAGATAAGCTAAAACAGAGAGGGAGGCAAACCATAAGAGAATAATGACTATCAGGAACAAAATGAGGGTTGAGGGACAGGAGGTGGGTGGAGGAACAGGGTAAATGGGTGATGGGCATTAAGAAGGGCACTTGTGGTAATGGATATTGGGAGTTACATGCAAGTGATGAATCACTAAATTCTGCCCCTGAAACTAATGCTACAGTATATGTTAACTAACTTGAATTTAAATAAAATATTGAAGAAAAATAAAGGTGAGTGATACAAATTTTATCTGAAACCCATTTTCCTAAATTAAATGACATATGTTACAATACATTTACTTAGCATCACTTCTAAATTCTGGTCTACGTCGACATTTGCTGAGTGCTCAAAACTTTTCTTCTGATACATAGAAAGGCAGAGGAATTAATGTTAACTGATTTTCTCAATCTTTCTTCACTGAAGTTAATGAGTTATATTCTCTACTAATGCAGTTGAAACAATTTACTCGCAGTGAGATGGAAGACAGCAAAAAGGAAACAAATGCACAGCCATTGAAAAGAATCCTTAAAACATGTGCATAGTGGTGATTTATGAGAATATACTGATATGGGACACGCCCAAACTCCGTTGATATGTAAAATAAATAGCCCTATCTACTGTACTATGAGTTCCTGCCAGTTCTCAGTGTGGGTCAGAGCTCTGTTTTGACTATTAAACAGCAAATAGTAACATCTGGAAATGTGAAGGTCAAAGGTCATTTTACTCATAAAACTGTACCAGCATGATTCATAATAACCTGTATCTGAACTTTGCATGAATTGAGGACTGCTGCTGCTATTGCTGTATAAATAAAAAAAAAATTCTTTCATTCTGTTGTGATTTTATTTTGGTGGCTTGTGTTACTTAAACAACTAGTATAGAATTCAAAAGTTCCAAATGCTGAATCCTTATGTTTAATTTGAAAAGTATCTATTTTTGCTGAAATTCATTCCATCTTACATATGTTATAATAACACTTGGCAGACAAGGTTTATTAAAATAAAAAATGTTTCCATATTCAAAGCTTGCATGTTATTCTCCACTTCTTGTGTTGATAATTGAATGAATCATATTTACATTTGAAAGTATGTACAGCTTTAAATAATACTTAAAACAGAGCTCCTGAATTTTCTTTTTTTCCTCTCATTATTTCTCTTCTATCTCACAACATACTTTTTATCGACTAAATGTTTGCATGCTTCCAAAATTCATATGTTGAAGTTCTAATCTGCAGTGTGGCTGTATTTGGAGATGATGCCTCTAAGGAAGTAATTAAGGTTAAATGAGCTCATGAGGGACTCTGATCCTATGAGATTAGTGTCCTTATAAGAAAAGAAACTATATATCTAGCTCACTCCCTCTGTGTGTGCACGAAGAGGTCATGTGAGCACACAAAGGGATGGCAACCACCTACAAACCAAGAGATCTCATCAGAAACCACCTATATTGGGACCCTGATCTTGGACTTGCAGCTTTCAGGATTATGAGAAAACAAAATTCCTGTTTAAGCCACTCTAGTGTATGTTGTTATGGCAGCCTGAGCTGAATAATGCAATACTTTACTTGTTTTGTTTTTAGAAGATGGTATGTGCAGGACCCCCTCCCAAAGCAATATTTCACTGAGGTTAGGACATGGGGTTGGGATGCATGCTGTTCACAGACACTTAATAATACTGAGGGAGAATGGGCTATTTTCAAAGAAAGTTACTTACGATGTTTGGAATGGTCATCTCTATATTTGTTCATCTTACAATAGACCACTAACTGCTAATGGAAGTCTTAACGTTTAGCTGGCCAACTTCTAAAGATTATCTGTAACTGAATAAAATGCCATCTTATTAAAGACATCAAAATGGCTTATTAAAGCCACCTTATTTAAAATTTTTTTAATGTTTATTTATTTTTGACAGAGAGAGAGAGAGAGAGAGAGAGAGAGAGAGAGAGAGAGCGAGCATGAGCGGGGGAGGGGCAGAAAGAGAGAGGGAGACACAGAATCTGAAACAGGCTCCAGGCTCTGTCAGCACAGAGCCCGACGCGGGGCTCTAACTCACAGACTGCTAGATCATGACCTGAGCCGAAGTCGGATGCTCAACCGACTGAGCCACCCAGGCGCCCCGAAAGCCATCTTATTAAAGGCATGAAAATATTTCGAGAGTACCATATTTAGGAATATTTTTGCATACACTTAGTGCAGAGTTAATTTATTCTCCTTCCCCTCCCCATACTTGTTGGATAAGATTTGCTCCTATCTGTTCCATTCAGATTGCTGCATAAGTTTAAATATCCTCTGACTGCACTTTTGTTGCACCAGTGATCCACATAAAATAATCTGAAAAATTTTGGCAGAAGTTTTGAGGTCATTTGGAACAGCAGAATTTCCAGAGAGCAGATGTTCCATAAGTGTGTAAATCAGATGTCATTGGCAAATCAATGTTCTACTTCTGTTTTTAGCTCCTTTCTTTTCCTAGTACAAGTACTCTTTATTAGATCAAGCTACTATTTATTTATTTAACATTAGACTGACTTTTAAAAATCATGGTTTTATCTCAGTTGTGTTGTTTTTTATTAGAAAGAAGAAAGTTTAAGTACTCAATGATAGTGATCTCTATATCAGCATGTATTAATTTGTCACTAGATTGAGTTGGGTAGATAGTGGTTGGTTGCAGTGGGATTGCTGAGGATTGTCACCCTAATTGGTGAACTAAAGATAGCAAGTGTTACTGGTGGATTTACTGATGAAGATGTTGTTTCTAGGGTGGGGATGGGGGGAGAGGAAATCATTAAATTTTGTTTTTAGAAATATCAGCGGTGTATTTGATTATATTTCCATTACAATAAATATTGTTCATATATTTAAAAAGTGCTTTAATGAGTTTCTTTATTTTGAGTTTTATTGCTGAAAAAAGGTATATTATCTATGATTACTTGTAGATCTTGCTTAATAAGTACCAGGTGCTTGTCAGTTAGCATTTGTCAATTTCCTATCAGTATCTGTGAACAAATGTTCCTAGTTAAATAAAATAAGAGAACTGGGGACTATGAAAGGGTCAGCCTATACCTGGGTCATAGTTGGTTTCATTTGATATGTTAAAGCTGATGTCTGGTTTCTTTAAATAACATATTAAAGCCAAAGGATTGAGGAAAAATAACAGGTTTTGACCTCAGAGGCATTAGCAGATGAATTTAAAAGATTGCTTCTGTAAAGTGAAAAAAAATGCAAAAAAAAAAAAAAAACTGTTTGACAAAAGAAAATTAAAAAAGAAACTGTAATATAATTACACATAGGTCAGCATATTTTTGGTAACAAATATGTTTTTTATATCACTTTGAATTTTTGTGTGTTATATGGACTACTACAAGTTACTTAATTGGAATGTTAAAAGTACTGATCAAATAGCCAAGGCAGAAAAGAAATATACAGTGAAAACAGAACTATAATAAATAGCTCCTATAAATTTAAATTTCTTTAAATAGTGGTTGTCAAGATTTTAGAACTTGACAGATGACAGAGGGTGTGCATGTGTGTGTATGTGTGTATGTGTATCTGTGTTAGGATAGCAGATTTTCAACATTCAACTAGTAAAGACTAAGAAAATTAGTGAGAATTTATTAGCAGAAGTGCTAAGGTCTAGAATCACTGTGTGAAGTTTTAGACTTTTTTCTAGTATCTAACTCAATTTGAAAAAGAAACTTAACCATCTGGAGCTTACTGTTTTCTTTTTACAACTTTGTGTTGTTACTTTTTTTCCTCACCTTTAGAATTTCTGAGCCCTGTTTCATAAATTAATCACTCACTCTTTCACATTAATACAATTAATTTATTTATTTACCTAGTGGTTTGGAAATGTTATCATCATTAGGTTGGACTTCTTAAAAGAAATAATTCTGTTGATTCCCCCCGCTTTTTTTATTATTATTTTCAATGCCTGACCAGGGCTTCAGACACACAATTCAAATGCTTGCTTGAAAACCTTATCCAATTTACTTCTAGTGAATAAAACCATACATATTTTCCTTTAAAACGTTTACTCATTTTATATAGTCAATTGCTATTATCTTGTGCTTCATAAATTTAACATCACCCTAAGTATAATAGAAGTGCTTCTCATTTAAGTTAACACACAAATTCTGACTCTCATGTGGAGAATGGATTAGAGGGAAGGGAGAATGTAGAATGTTGGAACAATTGAGGAATGAGGTAAATTGCTACAAATAAAGATGGAAAGAAGGGAGGCATTTAAGATCACTTTGGAATTAGAATAAACAGTTCTTCAAGGGGCGAGATTAAGAGTTAATATCATTTAGATAATTGATGTGGGCAACGGGGAGAAAGGGTTAGCATTTATTGAGATGGACAAGAATAAGGCAGAAACAGTTTGGGGCATGTTATTTTTTTCTCCAGCATTAGTGGACAAGCATGCCCTTTGACAGACGTGAAATTTTTGCAGTGTTTTGTGGTGCTTTTCTATGAATCATCTACCTTATTTCTGTAAGCTGCTGTACTCATCCTCTGAAGATTTCTGTGATTCCTGCAACTGCCTGACACCTTGAGAGGAAGTAGCAACTGGAGAGCTAACAGTGACTTTTTGTACCTTTCTTTACTCATAACTCAATGATTTTATAAGTATCTGATAACCTCTATCAAACTTATTCCTGTTGGAGTGCCTGGGTGGCTCAGTTGGTTGAGCCTCTGACTAAGGCTCAGGTCATGATCTCAAGGTTTTTGAGTTCCAGCCTCGCATCAGCAGCATCCCCCTCCTGTCAGAGCAGAGTCCGCTTCAGATCATCTGTTCCCCCCCTCTCTGCCCCTCCCCCACTTGCACTCTGTCAAATGTAAAATAAAATATTCTTGTTTTAGATAGCTGTAATGATTTCTGTTTTACCAACCATCTCAATTCTTTAATATAGAAATGCACTAAAATATGCTGAAAGGAAATACGTCAAAAGATTTCAGTTATGACTCTTTGAATGAGGATGGGGAATGGTGATTCTTGACAATATAATTTCTTCCAAATACTTTATTTTCTGAAATATATAAATATATAAAAGTTATAATTCAAAAATTAGAAAAAAAGAAATGTATATATTATGGACCTTAATTACTATAATAGCAATTACATTTATTAACTAATATTAGTACCTCCTGCCGACCAGGCACTGTTCTAGGCACTGAGGATATAACTCTGTAAAAAAGAGTACTTCCACTCATTTAGCTCACAACTATGTATCAAGCAGTGACAAAAAGAATGAAGACAGCAAGGGAATAGGAGGTAGATGAATTTTGAGCAGAGGCCTAAATAACTAAAATATTGAGTCACAATTTATATTCAGGCAATAATTGGCCAAACCAAAACAGTTAGTGCACAGGTCATGAGGTGAACATTTGTTTGACTTATTCAAATAGCATCAAGGAGATGAAGGTAGATGGTCTGTCATGAATAAGTGGAAGAGGAGTCACATCTTAGTAAAGACTTTCAATGTTATTTTAAATGCAGTGAGGCAGCACTGGAGAGTGCAAATAGTTATGAGAATAACCCTGGAGTAACATGATATAACTTAGATGGCAACTTTGCAGGAAGCCCAGCTTAAAGACGCTGAAAGCTTGAATTCAAATGTACCATAGAAATGAAGGAAAATGGTGGAGTTCAGAATGTATTTTGAAGGTAGATCTGAAAAGATTACTCTTGAGGGGAAAAAAAAAGAAGAAGAAGAAATAGAAAAAGAAATGATGTAACTTGATTTGGACTCTGATTAACAAGTTCAGGAATTGAATGTTGCTATATTATAGCTCTGGTAAGTGTCTACATGTGCCATCTCATTATATTTCCACAACAACTCTGTGAGGAACATTATATGCTATCTACTTTTTTCCTCCCTTTTGATAAGAAACTGAGATACAGATTAAAAAACAAACAAAACAAAACAACTAGAACAAGGTCACACAACTACAAAGTAGTGGATAAGGACAAAAACCTCTCCCAGAGAACAGGTTGTTTTAAAATGGTAATAAGGAGGGGCGCTTGGGTGGCTCAGTTAGTTGACTTTTGATTTCGGCTCAGGTCATCATCAAGTCCCACATTGGGCTCTGTGTGGTGCCTGCTTGGGATTCTCTTTCTCCCTCTCTCTTTGCCCCTTTCCTGCTCATGCTCTCTCTCTCTCAAAATAAATAAATAAACAAGCTTTAAAAATATATTAAAAATATAAAATAAAATGGTAACAAGGTATGTGCCATTTTGCTACATTGTATTCATCATGTAAAATATTTCTGCTGTCTTGTTTCTTACCATATTGCTTAAAAACATCAAATGATTTATATTAATTTAACCATGAAGGATATTATAGATTTATTGACATAGTATAGTTAATTGAAGAGAAATATTATGTTATTGACCGGTTCTTAAATGTCTCCATAATCAGCTAGAGACACCTCTGCAAAGATGCATTAACTGTGGCAGTCCAGATTCTATAATTTCAAATGCAATAAGAAAATTTTATTGAGGGGTGATTATTGGTTCATCATCAAGAAAAAAATACTTGCAAAAATTTACAGGCTTTAAGACCCACAGACACATATATTTGTATATATTAAAATAGATAACACTTACTGTAGACTGGTTGCTTACCACTGTTCTCTAAGTGCTACATGTGTATTGATTCACTTAATACTCATAATAGTCCTAAGAGTTGCATTACTATTTAGGTAATTATAATTATTTTCATTTTATAAATGAGAAAACTAAGTTTCAGAAAGATTAGAAGATTTGTCTAAGGTCACACAAAGAGAAAGTGGGAGAGTTAAATCTGAAGACACTGCTGTGACTTTAGGGTCCATAATCTTAAGTACTACACAAAGCTTATCTCTTGCTTTCTTGCTGCCTATCAAGGTGAAAAGTAGATTCTGTTATTATGGAATGCATAATTTTGTCACAATAACTACAGTAGTATTTTATTATAGCAATTGTAATAGAATATCAATGAGTACATCTAATTTTGACTTGGAATTCCTAAAGGCATGCACAGGAACTTGTACTCTGACAAAATAACATTTTTTTGTATTCCTCAGGAAATTATTGGAAACTGTGGAGGAAAGGATAAGCACGTGAGATACAGGGTATACAACTAGGGTGCCTTATTTTGTTTAAAAACCAACAATAGTAACAATACCATAAATTATAAAGTTATTTTGTGTACCTTAGTTTTACTCCCCAGTTTCAGAAGGATCTAGTTTATTATATGTAGTTGTGAATAAACACTAAGTTACCCTTGACATTTCTCGTTTCAGTTTTTATTCAAGTGTAGAAATTGTGAAAAGCTTATATTACTCAAACTTGAAATTGTATAACTCCTAGGTAACATTTTTCTTGAGTATTCATTCCCATTTTTAAGATGGTGTGTGTTTGCTTCATATCATAGAACTCATAAACTTGCAGTCAAAATATAATGCACAAAATGTCAAGAATATGAAAATAAATGGTCTGTGATCTCCCAAGCTGAAGAGCAGATATTCATATGTATTTTAACACATACATTAAAAAAGCTTAAATATCACAGCATAACAATATACAACGCAATAATTATTTATTATTTTTTTAGTTGCATTAATGAAATTGAGAAAAAGATACAAGCTACCTTTGAAGGTTAAAATAACCCATGCCAGTCTTGTTTTCATTGGATATTTTTAAATTTTGAATTTATGCTTCAAGAACAGCCTATACTTTTTAAACATTTAGTAAAAAAACAAAGAAATTCATAAAATGACCACTTTACCATAACAATACTAAGATATTATGAACATTAACAAAAAAGTGGGTTCTAAATATATGCAAGCAAAAAAATATATACACAAATATTATCCTGGTTTTTATTCTGTTCATTATATTTCCACAACAAATCTGTTGGGTAAGTGCTATTGTTATTTACAGAGAGACTAAGTAACTTGCCCAGGATGCTTAAATTGAACTAATTGAGACTAACCACAGTCTCTTAAGATACGACAATCAACCATTCAAAAATAGCAATTTATTTTGCTTTTCTCTATTTCCTTCCAATAATCAAAATGAGTAATTATATCTAACAGGTATTGAGTGCTAGTCATGTGCTAAGCACATGAATAATCACACTTAATTCTCTCCACAAGCAGAAGGAAACATGATTATTAATTTTAACTTACAAACGAGAAAACGTGACTTTAGAGAATTAGGGGGGGAAAGCCATTAAGAGTCATAAAATATTGTCAAATTTCTATTAATATCCAGATAATCGGATCACTGAGCCCATATTAAAGATTCTCTTCTCCACTTCTCACTAGTTAGTTATACGCTGGTATTTTCAAATGGGTGTAATATTATATGCTACATAGCATCTAGTATTTTAAAAACATCTATTTTTACATTTAGTCTATATTATAAATATTTTATTTGTGATTCAATTATAATCCATGTAGTTGATATGCTACAATTTTATTATAATTTTGGCGGACACTGATGTAAATAATTGGATGGATGATATAAAAAAAGTCCTTCTGTGTATATATATATATTTATATATGTACATATATACGTATATGTGTACATATATATATAATATATATGTATATATATGTATATATATACATATATATGTATATATACATATATATACATACATATGTATATATATATATATGTATATATATACACTTAAATACTTTTCTTTATCCCATTTCACTTTTCAAAGCCTCTGAGAACACTGAGTCATAGGTTTCTACCCTTAGGCACTTCTGTGACTCATTCTCTGCTTCACCAATTGATTTCATCCTTTTTATCAGCTCCTGCTTACCCCAGTGATATGAGATTGTTGAAATCCCTTTTCCTAGCTCTGGTCTTTCTCCTAAATCCTAGAACCAGATATTTCTAAATGCTACGTAGATGTCTTCATTTCATTGTTTCACAGACATAAATCAAGATTTTTCAAAGTAATTTTTACTTTCCACACACATGGTTTATTTCTTATAGGCATTATCTCAGGCATAATATTTTTTTTCTCCCAGAAAGTTTGCATAATATTTTAGTCTCACTGGGTTCTCCCTTATCTCATATGTAATTGCTTAAAATAAATCGTGGCATTTCTTTCTCTTGTGCCTTTCTAGGCTTTATCCCTCTTGCTCCAAACTGATTGCTTTTGCCTCATTCATACTCTTACTGTATTATCATTGCCTCCTGACAAGTCTGTGTCCAGTCTGTCTGTCTTCCAAAGGCTGCCGATTATCTTTCTAAAGGACGTACCACGTGATGTTGTATCTTTTCTTAAAAATGTCAAGGTGATCTCCATTTCTCATAGATAAAATCCTATATTTTATGATATGAGAAAGGATAATTATACTTTGGGAAAATAAAAACACTTTTGTGTAGTGCTTTGGTCATAAAAGGCACACAGAAGTAAGAAGGCTTAGACAAACACAAAAAAATATTGCACTGATGTAATGATTTTGTTATATGAGTTTTATCTCCTTAGAAGCTGGGTTAACAAGGTTTGGGGACCCTGTAACTGGAGAAAAATAAAATAATCAAGAGAGGATAGAGCTGAGTTGCCAATGACAGGCGCTTGAATAAAGAAGTAAAATTTTTAGAAAGAAAAGAATAGGGAAAAATATCCAATGATGGGGATGGTCAATATAATCTTACTTGTGATTCTTTTTATGATCTCTCTACTGTATATTTTTAGCACATGTTAATTTATAAAGCATTTATTGAATATCAGGGATTTTTCTAGGTACTTTTAATAAGGTAATGAACAAAGCTGGCAAAAAACAGTACCCTCAGGAAGCTCACATTCAAACAGACTATAAACAAAGAGAATATGATAAAATGTCTAAAATACATCTTCTAACATCTCACTTCATATATTTACTTATAAGTAATTAAGACCAACAGGAAAGCTAAATTTTTCAATTATTATCATTTCAAAGAAATGAATATATTTATTTGATTTCCCAGAACAAGCTGCTAGTATATGAAGAATTGAGCACAGACATTAGTCTGTCAACACACATCTATGAATTCTCACACAGACTACGTACACACACACAACATACACACAAAGACACCTGAAAAGAATATTGTTACCCACATACATACATCTGCTGTATTTTTATATTTGATGAATGTCTGAATCCAAAAACATCTGGGTGATAATAGAGGTATTGTGGGAGAATAGGTTGGTGAAGGAAGAAGAATATGGGTTTTGAAGAGATAGAGTAACTTCAGTTCCTGTGCCTCATTGAACAAGTTACTTAGCTGTTCTAATACAACAGTTCTAAAACTGTTTGGTCTCAAGATTCTTTTACACTTTAAAAAAATTATCAGGGGGTGCCTGGGTGGCGCAGTCGGTTGGGTGTCCGACTTCAGCCAGGTCACGATCTCGCGGTCCGGGAGTTCGAGCCCCGCGTCGGGCTCTGGGCTGATGGCTCAGAGCCTGGAGCCTGTTTCCGATTCTGTGTCTCCCTCTCTCTCTGCCCCTCCCCCGTTCATGCTCTGTCTCTCTCTGTCCCAAAAATAAATAAACGTTGAAAAAAAAAATTATCAAGAGCTCCAAAGAATTTTTCTTCATGTGTGGTACATATGTTGATAGTTATCATATGCAAATTAAAACTGAGAAATGTATAACCTATTTATATATTAATTCATTTTAAAATGGTGATAATAAACCTATTACATTTTAACATAAGTACCTTTTTATGAAGCATAATTATCTTTTCTAAACCCACAAATATTTAATGAGAAAAATGTCACTGGTTTTTTTAAAACTTTTACCAAATCTATTTTATATCTTATTTAATATATTGTCTTATCTGCTTTGGTATTTATTTGTTGGAAAATTTTTTTTCTTGAAGCATAGGGAATAAATCCAGATACACACACACACACACACACACACACGCACACACACAGTTATCAAATCATCGTGGCTATTATTTGATACCAAACCTTAATTCAGTATGCATAGTTTCTGAACTGTTAGTTGCATTGTGGAAGCTGAAACTGTATCAGGGAACATTTCTTACTCTGTTGTATTAAAATTCTTTGGCCTATCTTGCACTTTGAATGGATTCTTTGTCCATATACAAATTTGGAAAATACTGGTTTACTGAATTATGAGCATCTTCCCAATTTCATTATGAAGTTTCAAAAAATCACATTAATATCACTATCGATGTCATCAGAAAAGTCTTTAAGTATTGGGAATATGTCGATAATGATGGTAGATATGAGTTTTTCAAATGTCCAGTTTTCCTCCTACATCCCTAACCAGCATCCTCAGTTTTGGATATTGTGCTTTTAGTTCTACATTTCAGATCCCTGTGGACTCCAGAGGATTCCCTGTACTTTCTTCAAAGTTCTAAATTGAATTACTTTTATGTTTAAAAGTGTGCGCGTGCACACGCACACACACACACATAACTTACTGGTGGGTTATATAAATACCTATATAATTTATTGTTAGACTTTGATGTTCTAGAAATTAGAATTCTTTCAATCACTTTTTAGTATTCAAAAAAAGAAAAAATCTATCCTCATAGGCTACAGTTTGTACTCTATCATTTTCCTTGTGGATTTAAATCTCATTTTATTCTTATGCACAATATTTTAATGGGTTTTGAGAGGCAAAGTTTTTTAAAGTTCTAATGTATTTCTCTTGGCTATATCTATACATCATTATTCTAGTTCACTCTCAGAAAGATGTTTAGCATGAGAATTAAAATTTTATTATAGATATATAAATATTTTAAGCTTTGTATTTAAGAATATGATTTAAATACAATCATGCAGAATGTGGGTGAAATGATAGAAATAAGTGACTAAATACACATCCTAGAATATTTCATTTTGTCTTAAATAAAGGTAGTGCTATTTTGTACTATTTCAATAACATGGTAGTGACATATATTTTCACTTTTTTTTTACAATAACATGTTTATATTACTTGTATATCTGTCCATAATAGTAAAAATAGTTGAATATTTTCTTATCATCTTCTCTAGGGCAATGTTGGAAATCTACAGGATAAGTTGTGACTTTTGAAACCAACAATTAAAAGGTTAAGAGATTGGAAATGGATAAAGAAACCACTGCTAATCCATGGGGTTAAATCTAATAAGTTTGCATTTAAACAAATGATTATCTATTAAATTCCTTCTGCTAAAAATGCTTCTAACTGTAAAGACAAAATGTTGAATGCATGGTGAGTCAGGACTGCTTTCCATCCACATTTCACATAGAACCAAGGAAAACAGGGTGAGTGCAGGATAGATGAGATGTTGAGAATATTGACAGTGAGCAGATGTTCAAATCTGTTGAGAAAGTCATTGCTTTCAACCTTCGGTTCTTTATGATCTGGAGTCTCAGGAAGTGCATCCAGATTTTCCTGAATGTACTAATGGAAAATTCAAATACAGATGTTTGTTTTACAAAACAGTTCACCTTGAAATTTTCATATTTATCAGTTTGTCAATAGTTCAGAGGGAAAGTATTATTCAAATGAAAGTGCCACAATAAAAATCTGGATTTGGGGATTTTTTTAATGTTAGTTACTTTTTCCATCTTTGTACTTGCTCAATTTAATCCAATAATTGGGAAAAGGAAGGCAATTGTTTTTTGTCTGCATTGACTTAGGAGACTTGAAATCTTCTGAGATATGGTACTGATTAAGAAAGGTTTTGAACCATTTGGAATGCATTACTAAGTGATGTTATGAAATATCTTTTCTTAAGAGCTCTAGGAACATGGCAGAAAACTATTTTTCTTTGTATATCAGACAGGGGAATGAACAAAATCAAAGATCCTAAACCCTTTGAAACTGTATAAGGAAGTTTGTGGGTAGGGGCTTTAGTGTATTATTCTGAGGACAGGGTACACAGCTGTCATCAAATTTTTCAAAAGGGTAAGAAAACCTCACAAAAACAACAGACACTCAATGAATACAAAGTCTCTCCAGTCCTATAATTGTATAACTATGCTTATATACTCAGGTTAACCAAAAAATAAGTAAACTGGTAAATAGGAAGACACAGCTTGAATACATGAGACTTTCAAAACAGTAAATATTTAGAATAAAGACATGTTTCCTTAGAGTACTTGACATTGCAGCAGATTTTTATAATTTAGAGAGGAATGTTATTTACTTCATTCACTGCAAAAGACACATATAGAAGTATATACTTGCCATTAACAAATTCTTCATTATGTTTTTCAAATCTTACAAAAAGCTCTTCATTTTCATTGGTGAATGATGGTGGTTTAATATTGCAATATTCTGACAGAGAGGACGTTGACAAAACTACAGATAGGCTTGTTTGACTTTTGTATTCTTTGGAGAAACTATGTGCCATTGTATAGGAACCATTTTCTATTGAACACAAGGATGGAAGGGGTCAGTTAAATAACTTATATTAATAAGGTGATTTACTTCACGTTATTCACATTGACCCAAAGAGCAAAGTTTCATGAACCTTCAGGAAATAAAATACTATACAGTGAAGCTTGAGTACTTGAAATCGACACTTAAGAGACTTGTATATGTCAATTATTTTTACAAGACTAAAAAAAATGCTATTACTCTCCTCTTAAATTTGTCCATGTTTATTAAAAATATTTCACATATTCTCTCTCGTATATAACTCTGTTAGCTTGACTTAACCTTGCAGTAGAACCTTTCAAATACTAATTTAATGTTCTTTCAAGGATTTAGTAGTATTTTACATCATCATATCTTAGGGTCTGGAACAAGGAAACTGAACAGTAGAGGCAATAAGGCTCTGTAAAGTTTATTTCCAACATCACTGATTTACCTCACCCCTGAAATGCAAGCAAGTCCTTGGGATTCAATAACCCAGTGTCCTTGTACTTCTTCAGATTTGATATACTGCATTGGTGGTATTGACCACCCTGAGTTTCCTTTAACTAATTAACGTTAAAGAAGTTGCAATTTGCCGTAGGTTTCCATTTGGATTTGCTAACTTCATTAGAATTGTTTTAATGTCTAAAGTAGATATTATAATGAAATTTGATGAGATAAAGTCCCATACTCCAGTAAATGTAATATGTCCTTATATACTAATTTACAAATATGATCTATAAGAATTTCAACTAAACCATAAACAAAAAATTCACAAAAATTTCAACAAAACTCTTCACTGAGTAACTACTTACTAAAAAGTTATAAATCATGCCAATTAATCCAACAGCATTTGTTTCAGATTAATTTTATCAGGATACTTAACATGTCCAAAAATGATTACTAACACCTGATAAAGATACCAAATTAGGCATTTCAAGGACACAAAAATGGGTGATATGGTCCACAGCCTCAAGGAGATTATCTGCTATATAATTTAAAACACTTCGTGAATAACATGTTGTGAAGATAAACTCCATAATTGAATTGCAAAGTGATGGAAGGGCTCAAGATATAGGGAGATACTATATCCACAAGTAATTATGAAATTTTGTTTTGATGGTATTGGAGAATGGTTTAAGTCACCCTACTGAGCACAGTTTATAAGATGTGGTACTTGCCTGCCTCTTTGAATTTATATTCTATTACTTTCCCCCCATATATATTCCAGCCATATGTATCTTCTGCTTGAAACTCAAATAGGCCAATTTAATTCCCATGTCATGGCCTTCACCTACTGCTATAAACTCTTCCTGAAAATGTATCCCACCTTTACTTCCCCCACCAGTTTTACCATGGCAAACTCCTTTTCATCATTAATGCCCTGATTCAGATATGATCTCTTTAACAATAATGAGTTGACTTCCCTGTCTAAATTACTCACTTGGAAGAATGAGTGGACCACCCTGTCTAAATTACTTGGTTTGTCTTGTATCTTAGTTTCTTTCAGTCATATTCCTCTCATACTGTGAGGCGTTACCCTTTTTATTTTGTCATGTTACTTTTTACTAGTCAAAATTATTGTATATTTTATTATATTTATTGATTCATTTATTGACTGTGTCTTCCCCAATTAGAATATAAGTTCCACGGTGGCACACTCATGCCAGTCTTCTTCATTGTTCTAGCTGCAATGCTTAAAGCAGTGCTCGGTATGTGTAGGCATTCAACAGTATTGACGAATTTTACTTAGATATGGTTGAGGAGTCACTGAGCAGAAGAAAGTTTTGTTTGCCATATTTTATATTTTAAAACTAAACACGTAGATCTGTATTTCTTGTATTGAACTATCCGTGATAATTTTTTTAAGTGAAGGAACTTAGTCCCATTTCCCTCATCATTTAAACCCCAATGAGATTTGTGCAAACAGTACTTAACAATATATATAGGTCTTAAAGATATCGAAAGGATTAGAAAGGCTAGAGAATTAAAGACAAGCAGAGAAGAAAACTCTATCCAGTGGACATAGCTTACGGAAAAGGAAGATAAGAGAGAAAGTGAGAAACAGCAAGTAGTTGAATTAGGCAGGATCACAGGATGTACACAGTAGAATAATAGCAGATAAGACTGAAAAGGAGAGAGAAGATAAGGTGGATTAAATTATTTTAGGCTAGCATGATTTCACAGAGATGATATTTGTATTTCGGAATAAAAAATGGGCAGAAATTAAGAAAAAGCATATTTCATGTATAAGAAGTTTGTGAGCCTAGAACAGAAGTAGAAAAACATATGTCCAAGAAAAAGCATATTTCATGTATAAGAAGTTTGTGAGCCTAGAACAGAAGTAGAAAAACATATGTCCTGCCATTAACCCGATCTGAGCTCAGATATCAAGGGAACATACCTTTCATGCTTAGAATCATAGCTGTATCCATTTTTACCAAACTCCACTGTTAAACCTGTTCTAATTCCCTTTATCATTCCCTAATTCCTATATTAATTTCTCTCTTCATCTCCCTCGGTTCCCATTTTTGTTTTCTATGGGATTCCTATTTTACAACACTATTTTGTTTTTTTAATTTTTGAAAGGTTTTTTCTGTTTAGAATAAAAATATCTACGTAGATACAGACTTTTCCTTATTATTTTATCTCTGATGATGACTATAATTAATCATTGTATCTTATAGTTAGACAAAATCCTCACCTTCACCATCTTGTCTCCATAGCCCTGCCCCCGACAACACACATACTCTCCACCATGCTCTGCTCTGATCTTGCCATGGTCTTTTGTCCATGATTGTAAGAATGGTGTCCTTTACATTATCGCTCTGGGATGATGTTCTTGGAAAAGTGTTTTTATCTGTTTGATGATTTTGTTTTTAAAGTTTATGCTGCAATTCCTAGTATAAGTTTTCTCTTCTTCCACATGCTAATTACATTAAACCTAATGTTTTCCTAAACATATTTCTGTTTAAGAGATTTCATCTCCCTTAGTGTTGTTTCCTTTCCTTTCCTTTCCTTTCCTTTCCTTTCCTTTCCTTTCCTTTCCTTTCCTTTCCTTTCCTTTCCTTTCCTTCTCTCTTTTTTTTTAAGTAAAACACTTGGAAATCATTTTAAGATTCCCATTAGGACAACCTGACCTTCACAGACATCTCATCTTCACTGGCATATTTTCCTAGAGATACATCACCGACCTTAACTCAAATACCTATTATTGGTTGGTTTCCATACTAGTATTTCATAGTTTATAGTCAGTATGTGTCAGGATGACAGTGGCATCTTAATATTCTTTACTTTTTATCTTGATCACATCAGAAATAATGTATTCTTTAAATAAAAACAGAATATGTTCCTTTAATGGCATAAAACATTCAGACAAGGCTGTAACTAACACACACAAATTCACAAAAGAAACCTACTAGACAACTTCAAAGATGATTAAAATTAATGTATTTGGGGTTTTATAAAGGCTTAGCACCTGTATGGAATATACAATGTAGTGAATTTTTACATGGTGATGTAGTATCTTAAAAATATGTGTCATTTTCATAGATTTTAAATTTAAAATATCTATTTGAACAACATAAAACTGTAATTGGCCCTAAATTTTGAGCTACCATATACATGTGCTTGAAAAACAAGACAAAATATGAGCTCCCTTTATTGTCTTGAGCATCAAAAAATATTAGAAAAAATATAGAAACAATGAAAACTTAGTGGAAAATTGAAAAGTATATTTTGGAGATTCACTTCCGGCATGATGGAGTAAGGAGGTCAATAAATTCTTTCCTGCAAAAGCAACTATAAAATTGGGCAAACAGTCAAATCAACCATGTTGATGCTCTGGAAATCACCCAACGTGACTGAACAGACAGAGAAGTGTTATTCATGAAAACTACATAATAACTATGTTACTATGTATTGCAAATCTCTAAAGAGTATACAGTGTGTCTGTAATTAAATTTATAATGAAATTTGTTTATCATTAATAAGAAGAATAAAGATCTGTTTTCAAAACCTTATGTGTGAGAAATACTGCACTTCCTATTGCTCCAAATCAGCAAACTTTTTGGTGAACCCTCTTGTACCATTCTAGTGAAAAATCCAACCTGAGTTATTGGGGTTCTGTCTTTCCTCCTCAAAGTATCTTCTAAGGACCATCACAAAGATTTTAAAAATATAATTGGTAGACTCTTGTCTCTGTTTTCTCAACTTCCCCTCCATCCTCAGAGTAACTGAGTTGACTCAGGGGCATGATTAAATTGCTTTGAGTAGCACTTGTTTTTTGTGGTTTGTAGTCACATCTGCATTAAGTTATTTAGAACTGTGTAGGAATACAACTACCGTCCACCACGCTGACTTACCCTGCATCACTGTGACTTGAAAGTGTCACAAAATTTAAGTCAAGCAGCCCGAATTCTTTTTTCCCCATTGGAGAAAAGTCTTCCATCACAGTATCTCATGTTTTTGACTGTTTCAGTATTTTGCAATATTTTATATTTTCTTGTAGAATTTGGCTCTTACGTGGAACATTTTAAACACAGAGCAACTGAGTTGTTGTTTTTTTTAATCATTTAAGTGTAACAAGATACTCATTATAAACCTGCTTAAGCCTTGTAAGGTGAGTACAACCTTTTGACAACTAAAATATATATTTGCCAAATCAGTGGAGAAACCCATTTCCAAATAGAATACAAAATATTTACATGAAAAGTTAGTAAGGCTTGATTCTTCTATTTTAACTAGAATAACATTTGGAACAATTTCAATAAACCATGTTACAAGTTGCAGATACCTAAGTTGAAGGAAAGAAGTTGTGGCAGGTGGGTAGTATGGAGGCTCCAATATTTCACACCCCTCTCTTTCTGTTTCCTGTGCAATGTGACTGGCAGTATCTGCCAAGTCAGCCCTTTGAAACTGAACTAGACTTGTGAGGTGCTTTGGTCAGAATGGGCAAATGTGCTGGTGTGCCAGATCTGACACTGGGCTTTAAGAAGCTTTGTGTGTTTCTGGAATCTATTTTACATCTGTCATTGTCATGAGCACATGCCTGTATAGCCTGAGGACAAGAAACCACATAGAGGGGATACACATCATTCCCTTTAGAGGACATTCCAGATCAGCCAGTACACAGGTGACCTGCCAGCTGAACTCAGACAACTGATAAGCCCAGCAGAGATCAGTAGAAGACATCGCAGATCATCACAAGAAACCAGCTAAACCAGAGACTCAGGAAAGAGTAAATGATTTTTTAAAATACAAGCTACATTTTGGGGTGGGTTTATTATGCACACTATTGTGATAATAGATGTCTGATGTGGAGAGATGCTCTCTTTGTTTTCAGTTTTATTACATGAAAGAACTAAGAGAAAATATAGATAAGAATTCATGAAATACGGGAAATGTAATAAAGTGAGCAATAATCTTGATAGAACGTATTCCAATACTGTTGTGGGCTCCATAGTGGCCTACAAAAAATATGTCTACATTCTAACCCCTAAAACTTGTGATTCTAATCCCTAAAACTTGGCAGATGTAATTACATTAAGGATTTTGAGATAAGGAGATGATCCTGTATGATTCAGGTGGACCCTAAATCCAATGGCAAGTACTCTTATATGAGACATGAATGAGAGGACAGAGGGAGATTGCAGTGATGTGGCTACAAGCTAAGAAAGCTGTTAACCAGCAGATGCTAGAAGAGGCATGAAATGAATTATCCTCTAAAGTCTCTATAAGGATTACAGTCCTGCTGAAAACTTGATTTTACACCTTTTGCCTCTAGAATTGTGAGGGAATAAATTTAAATTGTCTTAAGCCACCAAGTTGGTAGCAATTTGTTAAATTAGCCCTAGGAAATTAAGGCTAGAATTAAGCTAGAAGTAAGTTGTGATAAAAATATTTTAGATTACATGGTAAATAAATTAAGAGAAATTATTTCAAATTTAAGTAAAATGTAAAGTCATAGGTTGATAATCCAGTTAATATTAAGGAATGAACCATGTGAACATATTAAATATATAAAGTCTTATTGATTTGATATGAAATAGTGACAGAGATTCTTAAAACTTAGAAAATGCTACTATAAACTAAATACCCATGAAAACCAGGTTAATAAATGTTATGAATTTAAAGACTACTTAGAATTAGTCACTGCTAAAATGAACTTGAAATATATGAATATCATAACATCCTTATAAAGATTTCCCAAATTTGACAGTAATCCTAAAAATATACATGATATTACTACTAAGAAGTTTTGAAGAACTTTGTAAAACTACCAATGGCAAAAACTAAATTTCGACAATCCTGAAGAAAGACTAACTTTTCTTTCTTTTTTATATACAGAAAATCATATTACAATATAGTTTTCATATGAGGAGAACATTACAGAATACATAGCCAAAAATGAAGACCAAAAATACATTAGAGATATGGCAGGATAGTTTTAAAAATGCCATTTTATTACTTTGAATATTTATCATACTTGTCAGCTATTTAAAAATTTATAATTTATTGGGATTTGCTTTTTTATTTAACTAAACATGTACGTTAGTATTGTATTCATAATTTTCTATTTTTTCTCAAAGCATTTCCCTCTTGTAATTTGTATAAGCTTCATGACCTACGAAATCTCCATCTGTCTCTACCCTTAATGATGTTCTAAAGTCTGTGATGCTTTTTGTACCAGTATCAAAAAATAATCAGTTTATGATTTCCTAAGTCCCAGGCTCTGCCACGAAACCTAAACCCTGAAGTTTCCACATCTCTTCCTAAACTCTGAACTCCTCTCTATTTCTCATAGTTTAGAACCTTTAGCTGGTATGAGGCAGTCCTATTTGGCATAGCCTCGTTATTTGCTTCTCTGATCATAGCTTTGGAAGAAAAAAACCCTCTTAACTCTCCACTTGGTACAAAGTAACCCTATTCCTTTCTTATTAAAGGTAAACTTTCCTTCTTGCAAGAAAAAAAAGGGAAACTGACCTCTTAGTCCTTCTGTTGTGTCTGGCATTGCAGAGGAAAGTCAGACAATGTTAACACTTTTACTGAGAAATGCTGTAACACAAGGTAATGAATTAAGCAAATTTAAAACGGCCTGATATGAATGTCAGAACATTTCCGCTGACCCCCTTCTCATCTCTATATGCCACTCTCTCTAATCTTAGTAACCCTTGATTTCAGTCCTTGGATATAGGAAATATTCATTTTAGTGGTACTACTACTACTAATGATGATACTACTTTTTATTTTAAATCCATGTCATCTGGAATTAGTAAGATTTCAAATCTTAAATTTATTTTTCAGCCTCTGTAAGAAACTAAAACAGAACAAAACAAAAATCCTACATTTTTCTCTGACAGCAGTTAAATGAACTGAAGTCCTTAGTGTTCATCTACATACATTCGCCTCTAGGCTTTCGCCAGCTGTTACAAGTTCTGCCTCATGGCTCGCGCTTGACATTGCTGTTGACTTGTAGCCCTCCTTGCACTGTCACAGAGGTATTGTTCCTCCTGTCATTGCCAATCTTCCATTGTGGTCCTCATGGCATCATGGAGACGGCTTTCACAAAAGTGACTGAGGCACTCTTCCACGTAGGAGACTCTACTGCTCTCTTACTATCTTGCATCTTCCTATGTCAAAAAACTCATCTTATTCCTTGGTCAGGAGATATCTGAGTGTCACCCAACATCAAGCACCAGAAAAGATTCTTCTCGTGTTCTTTTAATCATTAGTGAGCATCGATTTCTATTCTCATTTCAAGTACATTTTCTCACTCCTCATCCACAGGCATTGTCTAATAGGGTGGCCACCAGTGTTCTTGCCCCAGTCCTAACATTTATTTAAGAGATTTTACTTCAAATCTTAATCTCATATCTTCCCATATATTTTTTTTTCCCCTTATGGGAAACTTGTCTGGTATACATGGACCACCTAGAAATCATGATGGCCCACCCATACATGCCAGTGGAAATGTAGAACAGTTTCTTTCCTGGGGCCAGCAAAATAAATTGTACACCTTGTGAAGGCAAAATGTCTTTAAAATTTTTTTCATCTTCACAGAAAGCATTATTTTGTCTTACATATAATATCTATGTATATGCCAAACATATATACATAATATGAATCAATTTTATATATAAGTTATATATATCATATATATATCAATTATATATGTGTATACATGAGATACATAACTAAGTAGAATATCTCACAAAACTGTCTCAACATTATTTCTCACATTATTTAAGCCTTTCACTAATCCACAATTAAAATTTTGTCACCTCCTATATAAAAAAAACATTATTGATGTTTCGAAACATTCCATGGTTGATTTCTCTAAGTCACTGTGAGATAAATTGAGTCAAAATTACATGAGACACACTAAAAATATTTGAAATAAATCATTATTATAGAGATAAAATTTTAGAGATTAGTTTTTAAATTATTAATAATAGCATTCCTTTTAGATTTTTGTAGATTAAAAGACATTAATTGAAGAAACTTAGGGACATACAAAAATGTACAAAGAATACATGATCAATAGCTAAAATTCCATTTCATAGAGATAACCATTGCTAATTTCCTTTTCTATTCAGATTTATATTTATACCTACAAATATGCACACAACTGGCATAATACTGAACCTACTTATTTATACACTTAGTGTAACCATTTTTTCCATTTAAATATTGTGAAATTTTCTCTCGTTTAAATTCTTCCAATTCATGGCTTTTAAAGAACAATTCTATGGATTTTTTAATTCATAAAGCAAGAAGTTATAAAGATCATAGCCACACCTAATTAATTACAAATAACAGAGATAAAATTAAAAAGCAAATTCTTTAACTAAATCTACAGACAAATCTCCTATTCCTAAGTTGTAATTAAATCTCTAGCTAAATGCAGGCAATCTTCACATTCCAAGAACATGTTGGGTGGTGCATTAAAAGATTTTCAGTTTGCCAAGCCATTGGTGTTCAGGCTTAGCTTGTGTGAAAAACAACATTGAAACTAAGCTAAAAAGTCTAAGTCTTCCACCTTGTTTAAGGGAGGATTATATCAAGGTTCTCCAGAGAAACAAAACCAATACTATATATATATTGAGATGTATAGAAATTGGCTCACATGGTTTGGTGAGAAATTCCACAATCTGCTATCTGTGAGCTGGAAAACCAGGGAAACTGGTAGTATTCTTCAGTCTGGATCTGAAGTTCTTTGAATCAGGGGAGCTGGTAATGTAAGTGCTGGAGTCCAAAGACTCTAGGGCCAAGGGGTCTGTTGTCAGGAAAGGATGGATGCCCCAGCTCAAGCAAAGGGCTCTGTTGTCAGGAAAGGATGGATGCCCCAGCTCAAGCAAAGAGAGAGAGAAAACTTGCTCTTCCTTTTTCTTCTTGTTTTATTCAGGCTCTTAATGGGTTGGATAAGGCCATCTACATTGGTGGAGGGTGGTTCTCTTAACTCAGTCTGCTACAACTGCTAATCTTTTCCAGAAACACCTTCACAGACACATTCAGAAATGATGTTTTACCAGCTACTTAGGTATCCTTTAGTCCAGTCAAACTGACACATAAAATCAACCATCCCAAGGATTAAGCTGAACATTAGAAAAAAGCTTAGATAATGCCTACACCTACTCACTCACTTCATCTAGGGCAGATTCCTTCTGTTCCCCTCTCTGGTCAACTATAGTGCTTTGGGGTATTCTGCTGTGTAAATTTAAAAAGTGACCTATATCAATATTGAGGAATCCCATTTCTGATTATATTATTCCCTAATCTAAACCTAACTTTTGACTATGAGAAAATAACAAGGAAAATTAACTTTCTACTTAAGGAAAACGGAAAGGATCTGATTTGTGGAAAACAGACATGAGGAGGGGCAAGACTGGAGTGGGGAACACTACTTAGGAAGCTATTTTTTAGCCAATTTAAAAGAAGCTAGTAATTTAGAGTGGTGGCAGTGAAGATCAAGGTGAATGCTAGTCATACTTTAGAAATAGAATTGATAGGAATTTTCAATGGCTTGGTTATGGAGAAGAAGGTGTCAACAAAACAGAATAGGAAGTTTGGGAAGATAATCTGTTATTTAGAGGAATTTGGTACATTATAAAGATGATAATTCAGATCCATGGGGATATATACATAAATTAACCTTTCAGTGGATTGGAACAACTGACTCACCATTTAGAAAAATAAATTATATATGTATCTGACACTACTTATATATCTCAGATGTATGAATTAAAGGTTTAAAATAAAGCAAAAGGTTTTAAAAATAAAGGTTTAAATGGCAGCAAAATAGAAAAGAATATTTTTATAAAATTGCATAAGAAAAATCTTTATTTTTATTTTTAATTTTATTTGAGAGAGAGAGAGAGGGAGGGAGGGAGGGAGGGAGAGAGGGAGAGAGGGAGGGAGGGAGAGAGAGAGAGAGAGAGAGAGAGAGAGAGAGAGAGAATGAGAATTGGCATGCGAGTCGGGGAGAGGGAGGGAGAGTGAGAATCCCAAACAGGCTCCACGTTCAGTGCACTTGATCCCATGACTCTGGGATCATAACCCAAACAGAAATCAAGAGTTGGATGCTCAACTGACTGAGCCACCCAGGCACCCCAGGAAAAACCTTTCTAACTGTGACATAAACCCAGAAGCCATACAGAAAAACTGAGTATGTACAAACATCTCTATAGCAATGAACACCCTAAATTGAAAGAATGGAAATATCTCAATATATATGGCAGACAGAGGATCTCTTTTTATAATATGAGCTGAATCTAATCAATTATATAAAAATAAACACGACAGAAAAACAATCAATGTATGCCTATTATATGTGTGATAAATATGTCATATACATTATTTTGTATATTCCTCACAAAATATCTATGATGTAGGAACTATTTTGAATCCTCATTCTACAGATAAGGAAACTGAGGCTCAATATGGTTAAATGATATGCTCAAGATTATAACCATGATATTCTGGATTTTGTGCTTATACATCATTTGTGAAATCAAATTTAATATAATGCTTTACCTATGCTCTGCTCTGGCATACTTTACTATATTATATTATATAGTTAAATCCCATTCTATCCTTTCCTATCTAATCTTATTCTATATAATATACAACTCTATGATGCTGTACTAAATACTCTATAGAATACTATTCCATATGAAACCATCTAGTTTCAATATAGTTAAAAGCAGAGATACTTCATTTTATAACATACACATTATAATATCTCTCCTTCCTATTGGCAAAAAATGTATTTCCTATTTCTACTATATCTTCTGTGTCTGCATCATACACAGACACACACACACACACACACACACACACACACACACACATTTCCTAAAATTTGTCAGCAGCACTACAGAGATTATTGAATGAATAATAGCTTTTTATGAAATTGTGCTGGGCACTATTTATTATGATTGTGTATTTCCAACATGAAATCACTGTTATATATTAGAACAACAAATGATATGCACTGATATTCTGAAGGCAGCCAGTCCAAGAACATAATTATTCTATCTTAAGATGTCTTATTGACTTGATGAACTAAAAATATTAATATACTCCTCAATAATAAATACATTGCTCTCCTGAAGTGACATTTCTCACTATAAAATTATTAATTTAATGGCTTCCTAATGATTTTGAAATCATCATTTGTACACTAGTGCTGCATAAGCATTTAAACATTACTAATTATTTTATGATCAGATAAAGAGCACAGTTTTTATTACTTGAGTGTACTCCAGAATTTATCACTGAACTCTTAAAATACTCAACCTACAAACAATCTACTGAAATACTTTCTTACATGTAAATATTCTCTAGAGGAAACAGACATAAACCAAATTATACTTCAGGTTCAACAAAAATAGAAATGAACATGGAATTTGATATTCTTACTCTTGCATTTCCTTTTCATAAAGGGAGAATCTAGCTAGGTGACTTGGCTGTCATGTACTGTGAGACTGATCATCTCACTAGGTAATTTATTAGGTTCTTATCAGCACAATCTATTACTGCTCCAGCCAAAACATTTGATTTGGCAGAAGAAGCAATGGATGCAAAGCCTGGCATTTATGGGTTTATTAAAGATGTACTTTTTTAATTTAAAAGAAATATACTTAGGTTGATAGCTAGGTTGGTCTATAGAAGGAACAGGGAGATAACTGTTCATAAGCATTTCCTAAGCTAATATATTTGTGGAGTTAAATAAGCACACCTAAAGTATAACTGTCACCAAGTATTTAATATTTATAATAAAAACACAGTATTCTTTTGAAGCAGAGTTCCTGTTTTATGGCATCAATTTCTGGCATAAGGCCAACAAATTGAAGTTTGAATATAAACTTCTTCCAAAAGCTAAAATGGATGGTCAAAAGTAGGGTTTTGTGGGGTTTTTTGGTGGTCTAGAAAAACTATCATACAGCAATGCTCATACTAAGCCCGATGCTATAAGATGGTGCAATATTATTCCAACCTGTGGAATGGGAGATGAGTGAAATGAGTTTACAAAATATCACTGGATGTCCTCCAGCAGCCAAATGAATTATAATAACATAAGAGACGTAATTCC
This sequence comes from Felis catus, assembly GCF_018350175.1. Lineage (NCBI taxonomy): Eukaryota > Metazoa > Chordata > Mammalia > Carnivora > Felidae > Felis > Felis catus. Next base: position 106,669,210 of record NC_058374.1, read on the forward strand.
TTGGGCAGGGCATCCTATTTAATTTCTTTAATGGCAAGCTATTTTTCTTGGGCCTGATATAGTTCTGATGGATAGAATTTAGAAAAAGCTAAATTCTGCACAATACATATCTGATTGGTTGCTTGAAGAAACCAAACACTGTGAATGTGTTGTTAAAGTTCAGGGCATGGCATTGAACTTGAGTGTTTAATGGATGATCAAAGAAAATTAAGGTTGGCCTTTTAACACAAATGAGAATAATACATGTAGCTATATTCAAAGCTAAAATATCAATGTTTGATTTAATTTGGGAAATCTTTCTTTTTGTAGATGAGGGGATATATAATTTAATGTGTGTGAACGTAAGCCAAAGTAAGGTTTCTAAGGGGCTAATAACATTGTTTGTTTTTTTTTTTTTTGTTTTTTTTGTTTTTTTTGTTTTTTTTTAGCTCACATGTTATTATAAGCAAGGGACCTAAATTTTCCCTTCTCTGATTCTACATGAAAAAAGTTTTTTTTTTTACATTATATATTTGGATTTCCTTCTATAATCAGTTTGTCTGGCTTTCTTCTTTTCCTCAATCATTTCTAGTCTCTCTAGAGGAGAAATAAAGAAACAGAAAATACAACCCTTAAGCCTTTATTTAGCTTGTCAGTAGGTAATTATTGATCGTACACTGTGGGTAAAGCATTGTTCTAGTAGTTGTACTTTTAATTAGAGTGCTGCACATTTGGATCTCAGTATAAATTGGGACAATTCTTCCCAATTATTGAGGAAGTCATTTTTTTCTTATATATGGAAGTGCGCTACAGACAAACTTGAGCTAAAGAAGAAATATATATAAACTAAACAACGATAATTGTCTTAAAGTTTGAATTCAGGAAAAAATATTTATAAGAATACAGTACAAAGGATGTAACACTCAGCAGTAAGAAAAAAGGTGTTATAGGATGATTTGATGGAATTTTGTTAAAGAGAACTTCAGACTAGTACTTCTTATACATACCTCCCTAGTGACTACAAAGTAGAATCAGGATACAGTTCAATGTTAGTATGCCTATCACTGCTGCCTTAGAGTAGATTTATATTTCTAAAACATGGCTTCCGACTACTTACAGAATAAAACCCAAATTTCTTTGCAAATTATCCAAGGTTAATTAATATCTGCCTTACATCTAGGCATTTTCCCTGGACATATGTATAATGTTGACAAACTGTATTATCTGCTATTTCCTGGTGATAGTCCAGAGTTTTGCTGTGCTATTTCTTGGCCAATATTCTCTCATTTAAGAAGAATGCTCTTTCTCTAATCTCTCCCATCAAAATCTAGTACATTCTTTAGCATTCCGATCAAATATGTCCTATAATGCCAGGCAAAGGCTTGCATAGGGGAGGCAACGCTGAATAGAATGGCAAAGCTGTCTAGACCACCTGGTTAGGAATGGTCCATTTGGAGAATTCTCAATAAGTAGGGAAACTTCTTGTGGCTTATCAGTGTGTGTGTGTGTGTGTGTGTGTGTGTGTGTGTGTGTGTGTGTAGCTTTAGACTATTAAGCTGTTGCTTTTTGTTTTGTTTTGTTTTAGCTCACTAGCAATACATACCTATTATTTGCCTGATAATTCTTTTTTTTTTTTACATTTATTTATTTTTTTGGGACAGAGAGAGACAGAGCATGAACAGGGGAGGGGCAGAGACAGAGGGAGACACAGAATCGGAAACAGGCTCCAGGCTCTGAGCCATCAGCCCAGAGCCCGACGCGGGGCTCGAACTCACGGACCGCGAGATGGTGACCTGGCTGAAGTCGGACACTTAACCGACTACGCCACCCAGGCGCCCCTACCTGATAATTCTTTAGTCACTTGTCAGAATGTTTGTGTCCACATGGATATTTTTGTACATGTGCATATATATAATATATATTATATATACATATAATATATATATATAAATATATATAATATATATATAAATATATATATAATATATATATAAATATATATATAATATATATATATATAAATATATATATATATATATATAATATATATATATTTTAGTTCAGGCCTCACAAATGATTCCCATGACCCTTTTTTATTCTCTTTATGGAATCCTCAGAAAGTGGAAAGGTGGGCACTGTAGATACTTTGGGAAGTCTTGGAAAATAAACAAACAAAAAACTCCAGAATTTTCTTTGGCCCGATCACTGAGAGAACTGTAGGCTTTTAATGGAAAAAAAATACAGCCAGGAAACTCCCTAAATAATTATGAACTTGAGTTCTGAGCACCATAGACAAATCACACTTACATGGTTAAAGCCCACTGAAACAAAAGAAAGGTAAAATCAACCAACCAAAAGTTTATTTTGATCTGCTAATTAAAAAACGAATCAACATTTGGTCTATTATATTTCTTTTGTTAAATTAAAGCAATGTATATTTATTCTGATCTCTTAAATTGCAAATGTTGATTCTTATGCCCTTTATTTTGCTTAATAGGATTCTAAGTAGAGTAACAGTGGAATAAATATATATTATTTGCATGCTATTAAAGTCTATGTTTGAAGTACATGACTTTAGTTCAAAGCATTCCCTCCTGTTCCATCTGCAGAATCAGTGTAAGGCAGTAAGTAAAACAACAAGGACATTAGCTTTATGTTTACTAAACAAGCACCTCTTTTGACAAAGAATACATGCCTACAGATCAAACTCTGGGTAAGAATGAAGACAGAATGAGATAACTGGAGAATTTCACTGACTCAAGCATATAAATAATTACCTTAGTGATCATGCAAATGAGTTATTATCATAAATGAATTCCTGATAATATTAAAACTTCCAAAATGTACCTCAGATATGCATTTAAGAACGCAGCATTATACATGATAACTTTTGTTGTATAGCTTTTAGAATCAGCCTCTAAACAAATTAGATTTTAGTTGCTTTAGAATGGATTTTACTTCAAAATTATGAAAATTTCATGGAAAGGAGGTTGATTGCCTATATTCCTGAATCTGTAGGAGAAACCAAAAATCTGTTATTTATTTAATTAATGAATCTTATCCCGATGACATTCAGTTATCCTGTTCATCTAATTTTTGTTTCTAGTTCTGCTAAACACATTTTGTAACTAGCACTAAGTAACTTTAGTTTAATAATAACATATTTAACTGTTATATGTGTGTATGTATGTATGTGTATGTATATATATATATATATATACACACACACATACTATATGAATATATATATGTAACTTATTTAATATAATTCAGTAGGAATTAGAAAAGAACTCTTCATTTTCTCCTTTTCTTTCTCTAATGCTAGTAAGAGCAATTTGAATAAGAATGTTAGCCAATTAACTTGAATAATAATTAAAATATGGAATATATTCCATATCAACAACTGTTTAGAGAAAATAATTCCAGATGACCCTACTAGTGATGATTCAAACTTTCAGACATTGATTACACCATGTGAGTATTCGATTCACCAGCCCAAGGTAGTTTATTAATGAATATATTTTTAAATATTTTAATAAAAATTCCTTATTTATGCTTCTACATTCACTAGCTGATGTGAATGTGCTTATTTTTTAGGCTTAATGTAATGAACTCTATTTCACATTGCTAATGACATCAATCAGACCTAGAGAGTGAAAGAAGTCATTTAGATACCCTAGGAGAAATTTTCTATGTAGATATAACCATAAAATTGTCATTAAGTATAGATATTAAGAATGTCTGATGCTCTCAAAGTAGGTAGATAAAAGAATTGAGTTATAATGGAAAATAGAGATATTTTAAGAACATCTGAAACATTATAGTAACTACAACTCATACTAAAGTTCATTTTTCAACTTGTTTCTTTTTTCATATGTTGTGCTGTGCTTATTGTGAACAAGAGTCTGAGGCAAGTTGTATTTAAACATAAAAAAGTAAAGTTTTAAAGGCAAATAACAATAAAAGAAAACATGAAAAGAGAGAGATAAGCTACTTGTACCCTGACTTAAAAGATCGTTATAAAACCCAAACTTTTAGATGGAATGTAACTCTAAACTTAATAATGTCTCCATTGCTTCATTGCATGTTTATTCCTCTACTGTTATAATCTGCACTCACTCTCTACTACCACATTGAACTTGCCCTACTTGGGATTACCAACTGCCTGCTTATTGATAAACCTGAGAGCATTCTTCAGTATTTACATACCTAACTTGCATTTAGCTTCCCATCTGCCTCAGCAGTAAGTATTTTTATTTTCAAAATATTCTGTTTCCTTGCTGGTATTTCCTTGCCCTTTAATAACAGTACACTGCATTGGTCAAGGATAGCATGCTTTTTCCTGCTCTGGAAGCTAAGCACATGATTTTTTCATAAAGGGCATGGAAGGGTTATACTAATATAGCTCTATAAATATGCCGCCTAGCTTGTTAGATAATATAGGGAATATATATGATGCAAGTAAAAGTTCACATTTATTGCTAAATTACATTGTGTGGGTACCTATAACTGCAGTGAGATTGGCTGAAAAGCTGAAGTATGGTAGTTGGGTTCAACTCAGAGATAAGGGAAGAAAGAACCAACTACTTAAGAAAAGAATTTTAGGTCATGCACAGTTTTAGGGGATGTCTGTGCTTGTGTCCAGGCAGGGGAAATTCTAAAATCATATTGCTACCAAGTAGCTTGAGAAACAACTATACAATAATGTAGCTGCATCTCTAAAGTTATGCACAGAAGGCCTCAGTGTTGTTGGCTATTTAAACATATGTAATGTGATAACAGCAGAAAACCTAAATCAGTGGAAAGACAGTCTGAAGATTAAATTTCTCCTGTCTGACTTGGAATGGGATGCTCATGTCCTGGGTTCTCCAAGTTCCAGATATGCACTTAAGAATGCAGGATTATACTTGATAACTTGATAACAATGTGGAGAAGAGTAAACAGGCTTTTGGCTTTTCAAGGTATACATGACCTTTACTCTTGGGAGAGAGAGGAGCTTTTCTTCAGGGCAAGAACGATGTTAATTAACATTTAAGCCCTTTCCTGGGGCTTGAGGGGTTAAAAAGCAAAATGATTGGATGCAGGGGGGTGATCCCTAGGATTACGAAGGACTACCTTTGAGCTCTGAATCTGCTCTGGCATAGTACTACTGAGATGAGGTAAAATCGAGGAGTCTCAGAGGCCAATGGCTACGTGAATAACTGCTTTAAATGTAATCAGGTGAAAGACCGAGTCTAGCAGAGTGGATAACAGAAGACCCAAATATATGTTGTTTATAAGAAATCTACCTCAATATAGATTACAGGCCAAGAGAAGGAAAAACACATACCATGCCAATATAGTCAGAAGAAAACAAGAATAACTATATTAATTTCAGATAAAACTAAACTTCAGGACAAGGGAAATTATTAGGGCTAAAGACAGTCATTTCCTTATAGTTCATCTGGGTCCTACAACAACATTCGTATATCAGTTCATAAATCACATACCTTTGATATGATGTGATTAAAAATGTCACTGTGATTCTCCTTTCCAAAACACGTAACTTCGGTCTAATCATTAGATAAACATCAGAAAAATTTCAAGGGGGGGCTCTACAATATATTTGAACAGTGCTCCCCAAATTATCAAGATCACCAAAGGGAAGGTTGAGAATCTGTCACACCCAAGAGAAGACATGATTATTAAATATAATGTGGTATTCTACTTGGGATCCTAGAGCAGACAAAGGGCATTTGGTAAAAGTTAAGGAAATTTTAATGAAATATGGACTTTAGTTTGATAATATGGGATCAAAATCGATTCATCAATGTAACAAATGTATCATACTAATTTAAGATGTTAATACATGACACTGGGTACAGGAGGTATATGTGAAACTGAAGTATCTGTTCAATTTCTCTGTGAAGTGAAAAGTATTCTACGGGAGTTTGGGTGGCTCAATTGGTTGAACGTCTGACTTTTGATTTTGGCTCAGGTCATGATCTCATGCTTGGTGAGATCAAGCCTGGTGTGGGGCTCTGAGCTGGCAGCTTGGGATCCTCTCTCTCTCTGTCTCTCTCTCTCTCTCTCTCTCTCTCTCTCTCTGCCACTTGCCTGCTTGAACTCTTTCTCTCTCTCTAAATAAATTTAAAAAAAAACAGAAAACTATTCTAAAGTAGGAAGTTCATTAGTGAAAATATTAAAAGTCAATAAACAGTGTCCTTGAAATGTGTTCATTTGGTTACAGTATTAGTCAGCAATTGCTGACATATTACTTCTGATTCAGTTATCAGGAATAACTGAGAATAAACTCAAGATTCTTATATAACAATTGAGGCCAGATCTTGTAAAATCAACATGGAACAAGAGAAAGCTGGCTCCCTTTTGAACATTCTGCAGTTAAGAAAATCTAACGAGGTGCGCCTGGGTGGCTCAGTCGGTTAAGCGGCGGACTTCGGCTCAGGTCATGATCTTGCGGCTCGTGAGTTCGAGCCCCGCGTCAGGCTCGGTGCTGACAGCTCAGAGCCTGGAGCCTGTTTCAGATTCTGTGTCTCCCTCTCTCTCTCTCTGCCCCTCCCCTGTTCATGCTCTGTCTCTCTCTGTCTCAAAAATAAATAAACGTTAGAAAAAAAAAGAAAATCTAATGAAGACATTTTCTAACACTAAGGAAGTTTAAATATAGTTAAATTGTTAAGAGAAGTTGTGAAATCCCTTTTCTGCAGGTGTTTATCAACAGAATTATTTTAGATGTAATCTAATCAGAGGACAGATTGATGAATGAGGTGACTTCTTAGATTTTCCTCTTCTGATAAATTTAATATTACAGTAGCAAGTTGCCATCCTGAGGAAAATAACTGCACATTGGAAAATGATGAATAGTAGGAAGGGAAGACATAGATGAAACGGAGGCTTACACTGTACTTGAAACTATTAACATGATGAAAAGCCTACATTTTGGTACTGGACAGATATTTGTGTCCATTTCACAATGTCAAAAACCCATTCATTCAATGAGCCCTTTGTTCAACAAATAGTGTCTATAATTAATACACTTTGATAGTTGAGAGGTGCTAGTAAATTTTTAAAAAATACTTTTTAATGAAGCAGAAAATTTGGAATTAAAAAAAGTTTCTGACTTTTTTTTTTACAACACCAATATTTCTACAGTTATAATTTATTCAAAGAATTTTGTCTTGGTTAGTTAAAGCATAAGAAAAAGGAAAGATTAATCTCTATTGTGGATGCTTTCCTTACAAACTGTTACTTTTTTAATTGCAACCGATTCTGTAACATGGCTAAACCACCCTGGATGTTAGATTATTTTTTCTCCTGGTTCTTAATATTTTTTCTTTTAGTCTCCTCTTTATTTTTATAAAGTATAAGCCCTTTCCTCAAGACTACCATCAAGACCAAGCCTCCTAGTTTTAACAGATAACTAAGATTTCCACTGAAGTCTTAGAAATTGAGGCTAGTAGGTATATGAACAGCCTTAACTTCCTGGCCACATTCTTCATCCACACGTATTTATCTGGAACTTGATCTAAAATTGTTTCTATTCTATAGTTTCATGGGATGAAACCTGTTTCCGTTTAGTCAATAAGGAATTGAAAGTGTTTGCTTTGTGACAAACATTATGAGGAACACTATTTGAAGCCATGCTACCATTATATACTCTTGATTCCTTCTTCCCATAGTTTTTTTCAGCATTAATTATTCCTCTCTGTTTTGGCTCATTTATTCATACCAGCCTTTGAGTAAGTCTATCAATTCTGAGATCTAAAATAACAAAAAAAGTGAATTTTAATCATTACCTCTAAATTATTGGACTCTTTTTGTCTCTTATCAATTTTCATAAGGTCAAATCATTGTCTACTTCATTCTTAATACTTTTCAAAGTAGCTCCCTCTGGAACATACACACACACACACACACACACACACACACACAGAGAGAAACTGCTCTTATGAGGAACACAATAATCATCTCACTGCTAAAATGGACAAACATGCTTTTTTAAAAAAAATGTTTATTTATTTTGAGAAAAAGAGAGAGCAGGGGAGGGGCAGAGAGAGAGACTTGGAACTCCACGTGGGGCCCGATGCAGGGCTTGACCTCACGACCATGAGATCATGACTTGAACTAAAATCAAGAGTTGGATGCTTAGCCAACTGAGTCACCCAGGCTCCCCAACAAGCATGCTTTTTAAAGGCTTCTTGCTAAATTGTCTAACTACTTTCATAACTATCACAGGTATTGCCTTGCGGAATGTCTCTATCCCCATAAGACAGAGATATTATCTTCTCATGGTTCTCTGTTACACTTGCTCTCTTTTTCACTCTAAGATTCGAGTTCTGTTCCCCTTATGTGTGGTCCACTAAATTTTTTGAGATTATTGATGCCTTCAAAATTGTAACCTCTCTTATGAGCTTCACATTTTATATCACATTTTGTTATAGCAGTGCAGGGACAATGATTAATCATTAATACTGAAAATTTACCTATAGAATATTTTTATTCTCCCTTTATAACCCCTACTTTCATTTCTATATTTAAGATCCTTATTATCTATATCTTGTGATATTGCAGTAATTTCATACTTGCTCACCTTGCCTTTCCTATTGTCCCCTTTCAATTTATTCTTACCTAACTTTATCTAACTGGATAATTTCATCTAAAGCAATCTGGCCTATGCTAAACTTTTACAAAATATTTCAGTGATTCAACTTTACTTTTAGAAAAAACATACATATGATCTTTATGACAGAATTCAAGGACTTTCAAAGTCTAGTCTCTACCTATTTCTTTGTACTCATATCTTGAAATAGCTTTTTTAAACAAATTATGCCAAGTCATGGTTTTTCATGTAAGTATTCTTTAGGTTGTATTGTTTTTTTTCCACTTTATTTGTCAGGTGAAATTTGCTTATATTTGAAGACTCAGTTCAGGCATTGTGTCCTATAAGAAATTTTCCCTAGGGGCGCCTGGGTGGCTCAGTTGGTTGAGCATCTGACTTCGGCTCAAGTCATGATCTTACAGCTCATGAGTTCCAGCCCTGTGTCAGGCTCTGCGCTGACAGCTCAGAGCCTGAAGCCTGCTTCAGATTCTGTGTCTCCCTCTCTCTCTGCCCCTAACCCACTCGCATTCTGTCTCTGTCTCTCTCAAAAATAAATAAAATTTAAAAAAAAGAAATTTTCCCTAAACTTCTAGGTTTAGTTGAGTAGCCCTCCACTGACTTCTCCTTGGTAAGGGTATATATCTATTTCTTCCAACTTATGTCATTTAGAAATAATCTGTCTAGGTTTGTTCCTTCTCTAGTAGAAAATAATTCCCTTGAAGTCTAAACCTTCTTTTCCTAGCACAGTACAGGCCACAGTACAGGGTAACATTAAAAGATAAATTTGTGACACAGGCTTTCAGGAAGATGGAATAGATGTACTTTTCCCTAGGCATCCTACTATGTACAAGTAAACAATGAGAACATCATATATAAAGCAACATAAGACTGAAAGGTGGAGAGAAGACTGATGGAATACTAATACAAGGAATGACACACTGGTGAGTATCATTTTGGGGGAGCTTTATTTTGCCTCATATATCTTAGACTTGGGGTGGAGTAAGCTAGCAATCCCCAAACACCAATAAGCACAGACAAAAAATTAAAAATCACCTAAACAAAACCCTGTAAATCCATTCTCTCTAGTCAAAGGATCAGACAGAGAAGGAGCTTAGCAATACAGAAAACTTTTATTTTATTTTGTTATTTTTTATTTTGATGGGGGTAGGGGAGCAGGGGAGGGGCAGACAGAGAGGGAGAGAGGGAATTAAAAGCAGGCTCTGCACTGTCAACACAGTCTGACGTGGGGCTCGATCCCACAAACTGTCAGATCATGACCCAGAATCTAATGCTCAACCAACTGAGCCACGAAGGTGCCCTAAGACAGAAAACTTTTAGATAATAATATCTCTATTCCAGTTAAACACTACAGAAAAACTGTCCTCCTCCAACTTTGCCAGCAAAGACCATGTAGAGAATGTAGTTATCCATCCTTACCCGGTTGCAGTGAGCTGGTCCAATCCCCCCTCTCCACACAGAAGTATCAGAGAAGGATTACTAGGGGAACAGGGATTTTTTTTACCCCACTGGACAGTAAGATCTTCCCTCTCAACCCTCCATAGCGTTTAAGTAGAGATCATGAAGAGACTGGGCTTTCACTCCCACCAATTCCTATCAAATCACAGTAAGATCTTTTGTAGTTATAAACAAGAGTTTTCTGAAATTTGTTTGAAAAAGGCAAGAGAACCATTTTGAAACACAATTTTAAAGATAAAAAATAACGTGGGGTAAATCACTCTGATTTTAGTACCTATGATATAGCTACAGTAATCACGACCGTGTGCTATTGGTAGAAGGTGTATGCAGAAATCAAGAGAACAGAATAGGGAACCCAGGAATACCCCCATAAAAGTACGGCCAAGTGGTTTTGACAAAGATGCAAATGTAAATCAATGGAGAAAGGATAGACTTTGAAGTAAATAGTTGCTGGAACAATAGGAAATCTATAGGCAAATAAGTGAACCTCACCCTAAACTTTATCAATTTTATACAAATTAACTCAAAAATGGACCATGGACTTAAATGAAATACATCAAACTGTAAAACTTTTAGAAAAAAGCAGGAGAAATTCTTCAGGACCCAGGTATAGACAAAAAGTTCTTAGACTTGACACAAACATGATCCATAAAAGTGAAAAAAAATTGTACCTTGGAGTTCGTAAAAATTAAAATTTTAGTTCTGTGAAAGGGCTTATAAAAATAATAAGAAATTAGGCTACAGACTAGGGGGAAATATTTGCAAATTACATATCATAATGAAATCATATCTAGAATAAAGAACTCTAAACACTCACTAGTTAAAAACAAGACAATTACAAAGGAGACACAACACATGAAGGGACATTTCACTGAAGAAGACATAAAGAAGGCAGCAAGCACAAGAAAAGATATAACTCGGCATAACCAGCCAAGGGAAATGCAAATTATAACTATAATATCACTAGATATCTTTAGAACGGTTAATTTTTTTTTTTAACCTGACAATATCAGTTGCTGGCAAAGATAGAGAAACTGGATTGTCCATATACTGCTGATGTGAATGTAAAATGTTATAGCCACTCTGGAAAATATTTGGCAATTTATTAAAAAAAACACACACATATATTTACTACATGACCCAGAAATTGTACTTCTGGACATTATCCCAGAGAAATAAAAACTTAAATCTATACAAAAACCTGTAAATGAATGTTCATAGCAGCAAGTAACCAAAATCTGGAAACTAACATATCTTTTCATAGGTGAATGGGTGAACAAATGATAGTACCTCCATATCGTGAAATACTACTCAGTAATAGGAAGGAATGAACTGGGTGCCTGGGTGGCTCAGTCCCTTAAGCGACACCCTGTTGATTTCAGTTCAGGTCATGATGTCACAGTTGGTGAGTTTGAGGCCTGCGCCCAGCTCAGTGCTTACAATGCAGAGCCTGAGCGCTACTTTCCCCGCTCCCTCTCTGCCCCTCCCCCACTGGCCCTCTCCCTTTGAAAATAAATAAGTGAACTTAAAAAAAAAAATCTTAAAAAAATAAAAAAGAAAAGGAATGAATTACCGATAAACACAACTTGGATGGGTCTCCCGCGCATTGTGGTGAGGAAGCAAAAACAAACCAAAAAACTAACCCATTGTGTACGTTCTGTTTGAATGACAAAATTATAAAGATGGAAAATGGTTTAGTGATTGCCATGGGTTAGGGAGGGGAAGGGGAGAGCAACGCAGTGAGTGACTATAAAGGGTAGCCTGAGGAAGATCTTTGTGGTGTCGAAATAGCTCCGCGTCCTGAATTGCTGAGGACACAGATTTACACGAGTCAAATAGCAACCATACACGCACTACGACGAAGCCAAATTCCTGGATTTGATTTTGTACTCTAATTCTGTGAGAGGCAACCTAACAGGAAGCCGCGAAGGGCACCTGGAGCTTCTTGGCAATACTTTGGTAACATCCCGTGACTCCATGTGAAGCGTAAGCACCTGACAGGTGGCGGTTTGGACCGGAAGGCCAAGTTTCTTTTGTTTCTTTTGTTGAGCGGTCCCTGGTTTGACTGCTCCTTTTTCCTGCGTGGCTTTCCTCATTGGTTTCTCCCTTCTAGCTCTTTGACGCTGGCGCTTTAATTTTCGCGCTTCTGTTTTAAAGTCACCAATACACTTCAAGCCCGCGACGCGGAAACCAGAACCGCCCGCCCTCCACCCGGATAAAAGCCGAACCCGAGGCACGTGGTCTCGCGCCCTACCTGTGACCTCAGGCGGTGCTCAGGTTCCTTCAGGACGGGTGAGTAATAAACCTCGTTTTCTTTTTCGAAGGTTCCTGAAGGTTGTCGTGGAGGTGGGTCTCGCAGGCATAGTAAGAGTCACAACACGGGTCAGCCACGCAGCTGACTCCCAGAGGGAAATGTTAGGGTGGGGGTGGTCGCCGCTTGGGCCCCAGTGAGTGTCCTCAGGCATTTCTAGCTGATTATCGATTATCCAGAGGCTGAGAGTGGCCCAAAACACGATGACTATTTCTATAGGAAAATCTGAACCACACGAAATCTAAAGCTTAAAGTGAAGTAATTGTAAATGCCTCGAGGCCATTTTCATGTATCTCCTCCTTGTTTGAAAGATACGCAGATCTTAATGCCATATTTGGTGGAAATGAAATTATTTGTGCACGTAGACTCAAGTCTGGAATGGGGAGATGATACGGAGACGTCCCGCAGACGCTGAAGCAGCGTCCTGGAGGTGTGTAAATACACAACACTGAGCTGTCTACGCACTGCCAGCTTCTGTTGAAAAGTAGTCCTTCATTAAGGATTAGGCCATCTGGGCAGATGCCTGGCCCCAGTCTATAAGCATGATAAACCATCACTGGAATATATTTAAAGTGGGAAGCCAGTTTATAGAGTTTTTCAGAGACACATATTAACATAACTGGCAGAAAGTATGTTCTTTCTGCTCTAATTACAGTAGCAATTTAAAACTTGGTGAGGACCAATATATCTCTAAGTATTTTGAGGATCAGCGTCTCCATCTTGCATGCAATAACTAAAGGCCACATTACTAACTCAGAAATAAGCCTGATTGTAGTATGATCTTGGCAGTCACAGCCAACCAAAATTCTGAAATTGAATTTAAAATTCATGGCATAATATTATTTATGGTGAATGGATGACTTACTTTATAAAATCTAAATTTTATACACATTAATATTCCTCTAAACATATTGCCAAGTTCAGAAAGCTAAATTTGAAAAAGAAGGAACTACCCAAGAGTATAAACTATTTTGTCAGGTTGGAAATCTGAAAAATATGTTTAAACATATTTAATCCCAATATAAACCATAGCCCAAGTAGTTATGCCTCTGAATTGTTTTCCATTTTCTGCAAATAACATAAACGGAAGTTGAATACTAATTGAATATATTACATTTTTATTTCTTTCTCTCACTGGGTATCAAAGAGGAAAGAATGTAATTCATAAATAACAGCATCTTAAAATTTTTCAAGAGGTACTCTTAATTATTAATGAATATTAGGGAACTTGGTTTTATTCTTAGCTACTTTTACCAAATTCTCATTGTTTACACATATGTACACTTACATGTACAAACATGGATTTTTATTCTTTGTTTTTATTTATAGTCATACTTTATAAATGAATCTACCACTTCCTTGACAGTGTATGAATAAAAAATATATAATGGGTCTGCCTACAAGTTAATTGATAGAAATTTAATTTTATCCTGTTTTATACCTACTTTTGTCATGCATATATTCACAAATATTTTTTTGTGCATGTGAGCTTATGGGTATAGACATATACACACACAAACATGCACATGTATAATTATCCTGTTACTAGTTCTTGGAAAACTATAGTACTATCTAGACAGAAAATCCTTTTTTTTTTTTTTTTTGCTAGAAGCATCCTCACCAATTATTTTGATACAAATATTTCCTATAGGAATATCAGGTGGAATATGTCTTACTTTGTGTGTGTTAAACAAGTGATAGGGTACAGCATCTTCTTAATATATCTCTTTGAAGCACCCTCATATTTAGTCTTTATGTTGTCATAAAGCCACTTTTCTGAGCTATAACTGTTTTTAAGAGCAGTTAAAGTACAATATAGTAATGGACTCCTAAAAGTCTCAAAATTGGTGAAAAATAGTGTAGTCTTGATGCTTAATAAATATTCTTGAGATTGAATAGACACACAAGAGAGAAAATATTATTATAGACTGAATTTAAACAAATCCAACAAATCCCAGGATTTAGCGTGGGTTTAGATTGTGAGGGAGGGGATAACATGTTGCAAATATCCCATCTGTTGGTGGAAGGAAAAAGAATTAAGACATTAAAATCCTGGGTTTCTTGGAGGTTTTTGTTGGTATGTTTTTTGTTTTTGTTTTTTAAAAATGAAGGCAGCTATGGAGCAACTTGCAGAGAAAAGAACTGATTTTGTTTCTCTGCAAATTAGAGACAAAAATGCATAAATGTGAGAAACAGAAAGAGTATTATACCATTAACAAAATGGAAATGTGGAGTCAGATGCCACACTGCCAGAGGCATAGGATAGGAAGTACATACCACTTCATCATTAGAATGTCAGGTTCAGAAAGAGTTCCCAGGAGAAAGGATGATTCCTCAATTTTAGCAAAATCAGTCTACCTACGGAAGTAGAGCAAAACAAAACAAAACAAAAACCTGTCTTCATCTACTAAAATGTAAGTCACATGAAGTCGGTGTGTGTGTGTGTGTGTGTGTGTGCACGCACATGCTTATGAATCACAGTACCTGGAACATGTTGTTGGCCTAGTAGGTACCCAAATCTACTTATTTAATCAACAAAATGTTTTTTTTTCTTTTAGTTTACTTAATTTACTGTCTTTTAATTTTTCTGTTCTCTCAAAGCTGACCCCCAGTAGATTTGATTGCATCTGTTTTAGTTCTTTAAAGTATCCCAAGTACATTTCAGAAGTCTTTGATTTGCTGCCCAGAATAAATACTATATTTCCCAGATTCCCTCATCCCTGTAAGTGACAATGTACTAAATTATCACCAATAAGATGTAAGGGGATACATAGCAGCCCAAGAAATTCTCTCTTAAGGAGTTGAAATCACTGGCCCAGAGCCAGTAATCTCCACTTCATTTATGTGACAGAGAAACTCTCTCTTGAGATATATTTTAAATTTTGTTTTCTGAGATTTTTGGATGAACCTACTAAACCTCATCCGAACAAATGTGCCACTCCTTCCCTAGGGTGTCTTGGTATGCATGATAAATGCTACCCAGGTATGAATGACAGACATGAAAGTTGAAAAATAATTCCAAAAAGTTAAACTATTATATCATGTTTATTTTTGTAATATACCATGTCTTTTAAATATCACCATGTTTACCATTCATATTAATAGACAAATATTTTATTCCCATTACTACTCAACACATATGAATAAAAGAGCAAGCATATTGGTTAGAAATGTACCAAGGGACAGTCTCAAAATGTGTTTGTATGTTTTTGTCTGACGTACATTTTTATTCTGAAGTGAGGAGGTAGTTGGCAATAATCTATCCCCATGATATGACTGTAAAGTAACTCTGTGTTTTGAGCGAAGAGGGATATGAAACGTGCCAGGATGTGTTGCTTCTGCTCAGAGCAGATATACAGTACATAAATATTTACACAAAGGCACTGTAGGACAGTGAAAACCTTGGATCAGCCCCTAAGGACCCATCTCCCTCTCCTTCCCCTACTTGGTACCACTATATCCAGAAAACAGAAACAAAATCTCCTAGAGACAAATCAGCAACAATTAGAAGAATTTAGATTTCATAGAATTCTGATATTGACATAGATAAAAACAGATCCTTCATGCAGACCAAAGGCCAGAACTTCTATTACCATGATTGACTGAAAGCTCTCTATCATCTTCATTGGTGCTTGATATATTCTATATTAAGCATACTATGAATCTCATATACCAGAGAAGCTGAGAGTTATGGACATGAGAAAAATGATTTACATTCGATTTTGTCTGTGTTTAAGACTCCTATGTCCTACTTACACAACTGCTAATTTATAGGAAAATATTGCATTGACATGTGACCTGAAAACTGGTCCAGATTAAACATTATAGAATTTTCCTTAACCTAGACTTATAAAACTCTAGCCAGCCATTGGGATTTTGTTCCCATTTGCAAGGTAATATTTCTTACTCTGAAAATTACTATTAAGACTGACAGCCACATTAAAAACAAACAAAAAACTGCTTAGCCTTCAAAGATTTCCAAATGCTGACACTAAAGAGCTTAGGGTTGGTAAAGATGTGGTGCTCACTGGTAGAGTTCACAGGTAGCCACAATCAGATATCACAAAATTATTAATATGATTTATGTCCTAATTATTGTATCCCATAGTTGTTAATGTGGAGAAATAATAAAAATATGTTATGGACCAAGTAAGGCAGAATGTTTTGATAGCGTTCAGTTTGTGCCAAAGTACCTTAAATCAAGTTGTTTTGAATCAAATACCAAAACAAATTACATGGAATTCAGCCTGTATATATGTCATGGACTTTTTTTTATAAAATGTTACTTTGTAATTAGTTCATTATTGAATAGAAACCTAAATCTGGTGATAAAAAATGGCATGAAATTTTATACATATTTTTCTGGGTCAGAAATGTCAATATTAGAATTAGCTCAATCTATTAAAGAAAAATGACTAATAACTAATAAACATAATGTTAACTTTTTATTACAGTGGATATAAACTTCGAACTTCTATTAGAGAATCTGAAAGGACTAGTTATATATTCAAATAGATAACAGATGTTAACTAGGATTATTGTGGTGATCATTTTGTAATATTTACAAATATAAAATCATTAATGTGGTATATCTGAAACCAATAGAATGTTGTAAATCCATTATACATCAATGAAAAAAATAGACATTTTAATTAAATTTTCTAAGATTTTTGCATACTTTTAAAATTTTTGTCAATAATCACAGATAAATGGAATTTCTAAGATGTAAGTTCATGTTGGCACTAGAGCTTGATTGAATATCAAGGCAGTTTCAGTAGTTCATATATAGGTGTATACTGTATGTGTGTGTGTGCGTGCACGTGCACTGCTTGTGTGTTTTTCTCATAGTACTACTGTTCTTTTGAAAAGTGTACTCCTGGATCACCTGGAAGGCTCAGAGTAAGAATGCCATGAGTACAAATCTACTGGCTTTAGTAGAAGTACAAAATCGCATGTCCTATTTGAGCTTTCGTTTGTCTTTCAAAGGTTATATTTAACCATTGTATATTTTGTTAAATTCTATTGTCTAACACAAATAAATGAATATAATTTTAAAAGATGACCATATAATTAATGTCAAACACACAAATCTAACCGAAGAGGGTGAACAGGATACTCTAAGCTAACTTTCTATTAACATATCAGAAAATGGTATGTGCTTTGGGCTATGTTTTTACTCACATCTTCTGAAAATGCACATCTGAATAAACTCACATCATATTCTAAGCTTTCCCCATCATAAAAATAAAATTCTAGGTGTTCTATGGGAAGTATGAAAAAGTACGGCAGCAGCATCTACAGTCTATCCCCAAATTACTATCCCTCCCAAAGTGCTGATAGGTTGAACTTTTATGACTTGGAACATATAAATAATACTATTCATGGTGGTTTGGTTTCAGGCCAGTCTTCAAATCCAGTTAACCCAAAATGTAATTTAAAAATTGATTCTAATCTCCATATGTAATTACATTTTTATGGGAAAATAAATCAATATGTCTTTCTCACTGAAGCACTAATGCCATACTGGTTACTATTTTACTTTTTTAGACTTTTAACTTTTGAAAAGGGTTTGTAAACACTCGACTAGTGTAGTAGATTATTTTTTCAGCAAATACTACTTAGCCCTCAGCACTGCCCCCTCCATGGGAAGAGTATACTTCCTTACCTCTTGGCTTTGAGGCTGGCCATGTGACTTGCTTTGGTCAGTGGATGCATTCCACACTGAGCCTTTAAATGTGCTTGGGCTTTTGCCGTTGCTGTCCTCGGTGTTTGCCATTGTCTTAGGGAAACCATGCCTTGAGAAGACCCTGCCCCTCTATCCTCGGCCCCAGAATGAAACATGGGGAGCAGAGTCTCCACAGGCAACCCTTAGATGTGGGAATGAGAAATACATTATCATTTCCCACTGGTATTTTGTGGCAATTTATATGTGTTAACCATTGTTTCAGTAATTCTTCATAACAACCACCTACAAGTCCCTGTACAGGATCTCAAAGAGACTCAAAGGTGTAAAAAAAAATGCTACAAGATTTGTGTTAAACTTAAGAGTATAAAATATTGCATATGGTGATGACACTCTATATTTTGTCACTTAAATTCATCCTGACTTTTTAAAAAGATGCAAAATAGTAATATGCTTAAGAACTGAAGCAAGAATGCATTTTTGGAAAATACCTCTTGTATTCACACTCCTTTGCTATTACTGGTTCTACATTGAATAACCCAGGTGGAAGAAGAATAATGGTAGAAATTTAATGATTGACATTGAAAAACATTGATCAATGATAATAACATCAATGAAGGATTTAGCATGAGTAACATAACATTGGAAAAATAAACAGAGGTTCTGAAAACTGAAAATATTAAAAATCTTATTTGATAGTCAAAGGATAAAGGAATTTTTGGCAATATGAAGTCTGAACTGGTGTCAGGCAAGAGGAATTAAGCACATATTCTGAAATTACAGAGGCAAATACATTACTAGTGCTTACTAAAGAAAGGAAAACACTATAACTTAGTGTTACTCCAGGAGACTCTGAGAAAGATCTATAGCTTGATAAGTAAGCTTAAAAGTATTTCGCCATCACCAGAGGTGAACATCCTTATTCACACATAGGACTTTTTAATGATAAGGATTAAAACAGAGAGAAGGTGTATTGGGGTATTCTTGATATCTTGTAAGGAATGCCCAGAGGAACAAGGTGTCTAGCTGTTGGCCTGCTTATTTTTGTCCTAATATTTCTGTTATAGTGGTTCTTCTCCAAACCACACTCTGATCACTGAGACAGAATTGCAGTTGCTTTCATGAGCAAGTGACCCATTTCCTAGATTGCCAATAATCACCAACATTCTGTGTGTTTAAAGGTGCACCAGTGGAGTCAGTATGCTTATTTTAAGGTTTGATGTGGCTATTTATTCATTCAGATGTTATACAACTAAAAACCAAAGGATTATAAAACAGAACATCCCTAAGAAATTTGTGGGAAAAAGTGATTCATAGCCTCCAGTTTTGTTAATTTTGACAACTTGCATCTCAAATAGCCCCAGGTAACTTGCCTAAATCTTTGTTTTTGCCTAGAGATAATACATAGATTCTTACTTATCAGTCAGTATTTTCTCAGGAGGAATCATACTAAAAGACAAATTCAATCTAATGCTGCTTTTTAGCCATAAACTAAAATCTGTTTCAATAAAAATTCACACCTCAGGCATTCTTTAGCTCTTCCCTAAATTTATATTTCTAGACTAGGATTGATAAAATAAAAAAAAAATCTTAACTTGCAGAGATGAATGTACAGAAAGTTGTAAAAGGTGGTTTTAAATGTCCACAACTTAGATTCCACTTACAAGTGAGGTCATAGAGTATTTGTCTTTCTCTGACTTATTTCACTTATTAAAATACCCATCCATCTTGTTGCAACTGATAAGATTTCATTTTTTTTTATGAATGGATAATATTCTATGGTGTGTGTATCACATTTTCGTTACCTACTTATCTGTTAGTGGACACTTAGATTGCTTCTGTATCTCAGTGAACATGAGGCTGCATATATCTTTTTGACTTAGTGTTTTTGTTTTCCTTAGATAAATATCCAGAAGTGGCATTTCTGAATCATATGGTAGCTCTATTTTTAATTTTTCGAGGAACCTCCATACTCTTGTCCACAGTGGCTGCACCAGTTTACGTTCTCACCAGCAGTGCACAAGGGCTCTCTTTTCTCCACATCCTCTTCAGCATTTATCTATTGTCTTTTTGATAATGGCCATCCTAACAGGAGTGAGGTGATATCCCATTGTGGTTTTGATGTGCATTTTTCTGGTAATTAATGATGTTGAACATCTTTTCATAGCCATCTGTGTCTTCTGTGGAGAAATGGCTACTCAAATCCTCTGTTCATTTTTTAATTAGATTTAAAAATTTTTTAATTTGCTATTGTGTGTGTTCTTATATATTTTGGGTATTAACCCCTTATCAGACATGAAATTTGTAAGTATTTTTCTCCTATTAAGTAGGTTGCCTTTTTGTTTTGTGGATGATTTCCTTTGCTTTGTAGAATTTTTGTTTGATGTAATTCCAATTGTTAATTTTTGCTTTTGTTGCCTTTGGTTAGGTGTTAAATCCAAAAATCATCTCTCATACTAATGTCAAGGAGCTTATGGCCTATGTTTTCTTCTAGTGCTTTTTGATTTCAGGTCTTACATCCAAATTCTTAATCCATTTTGAGTTAATTTTTGTGCATGGTATAAGTTGGTGGTCAAGTTTCATTCTTTTGCATGTGACTGTCCAGTTTAAATAAAACCATTTATAAGAAACTGTCCTTAACCATTGTATATTCTTGGTTCTTTTGTCTTAATTGACCGTCTGTGTGTACATTTATATCTGGGCTTATTATTCCATTCCATTGTAACTTTGTAATATAGTTTGAAATTCCCTGAGTGATGAGAGTGAGCATCTTTGTCTTGTTCCTGATCTTAGAGGAAATGCTTTCAGCTTTTCACTGTTGAGGATGATGTTAGATATAGGCAGTACTATCATTTTTAATCTTCAGTGCAAACCTGCAAAATATATATTATTTTCCCCTGTTCTTTAGGTGAGGAGTCTGATGCTTATTGAGACTAAAAAACTTTCAAAAATTTATTATTTATTTTTCATAAATATGTACTACATGCTGCTTAAATAGAAACCAAGGTTATCTGTTTCAATGTTTTTTTTTCCTTTCTAATGGTAATATTATCATTTCTGTCAGCTATTATCAATTCTGAAGTGCTTTTTTTTGTTTTTAAACACTTGGTGAGTCATAAGCTTGTGAGGCTTGTATCTTTTTCAGCTCTATTGAGATATAATTGGCATAAAACATCGTGTAAGTTTATGATGTCAGCATGTTAATTTTATATACATACGTATATATTGCAATATGAAGGGTAAAAACTTCAAGTTAGAAGAAGTTTTGCAGATCTAATACACAGCATTGTAATTATAGTCAACAACATTAGTATATTGTGTACTTGAAAATTGAGAGCAGGTATGAAATTTTCTCACCACAAAAAAGAAATGATAGTTACATGATATGATGGAGGTGTTAGCCAATTTTGCATTTTGTATTTTATTAAACATTTTTCTTTTCATGCAATGTCACCTTATTAGAACATTCAAAGCTGGATTAATAATGGTGCAAACAAACATCTTTCTTTCTCTATTAAAGACATCAGTGGTTTATGTCACTCTTGTGCTTGCCACCCATAGACTTCCTTTTTTACAATGAAATCTAAACTCCTTACTTTGGACTCATAGGCCCTACATCAAGAAATTGCACTACATTGATACAATGGACTGCATTAAGTAACAGAAAGGACCAGCTATGAATTGATGTAACATGTGAATTTCACATGTGATATTCTACATGAAGCCATATCTGGCTTCTACACACGTGTGCTGTCTCATCTTTCTAATCATTCCCCTCGTCTACTGTGCCGAGCACCCGTTGACTTGTAAGCTGCTTATACACAACATACTCTTCATGGTGGTTTGGGTTTTACAATTTCTGCATCCTCAAAAACCCTATCCATTTTTCTGTACAGGCCTAGTTTCCTCTTTTTTTTCTTTTGTAACCTTAATGTTACATCATTAGAGAAATCTTCCCTGACCACACCAGCCCAGCTATTTTACCATATTACCCTCTATTATAATCTGTCTACATTGTATTAATTTCTATTTTTAAAGTTTAATGAAGTTTAAAATGAAGTTTAAAATGAAGACTGTAATGATACTATATGGTCACACATTCTAAAATATCTTAAGATTTTTTTTTCGTCTAAATTAAGGGCTGATTTAATTTCTTTCTTGTGTTGAATACAGGTTCCCAAGACAAATTTCAAAAATCAGAATAGCTGCACTAAGCACTGCAACAGACAGAATGCTATATACACTGTTTACTTTGAAAAAAAATATGAATCTAAGCCTCTAACATAAGACTTTCATGAGCATGGTAAAGGAAATTATATAAAGCAGTGATTCTCAAACATTAGCATGCATCAGTACCACCATCAAAAATACTGACTGTTGAGCTCAATCTCAGAGATTCTGATTTAGGGGGTCTAGAGTGGGGCCTGAATTTTTACTTTTGTAACCAGTACCCAGTTAATACCAATGTTGCTGGTCTATGGACCACACATTGAGAACCACTGTAATACAGGAAATACTGGAGGGAAGAGAGGGATAAGGGGAAGTACTGGATTCTGACTTCAGGTACGAGGGGGAGGAAGCCAGTAATTGGCAACTGAGGAGGCCACAGGGGCAGAGGAACTGAAGTTCCAAAATTAATTTTTACTTAGTTTTTATTTATAAAAATTTTAGAACAATGAATGAGTGAACTAATAACATTGCTACCCATGAAAGTGTATTATTTGAGATACAGTCAAGGAACTATAGTATACTTGACTGCAAAATGTGTAACAAAATACTTCCTGACCAATATTAGATTTAATCAATTTACAACACATTTCAAAGAATTACATAATCATTCACATCTGTCTTCATGTGTGGAATGCTCTAAAGAACCCTATCAAAATTTAATTTGAATCCAGTGTTTGAGCAAATCTGGTTTAAATAATTTTTCTGTGGATAAGGGACAGCTTCCTTTCCCCTTTGTATGTGTGGTTATTCAAAAGCCCTCCCTCTATCCCTGAAAAGGTAGAATGAAAAGTGCATGAAATTGGAGTAGAAATGCATGACTTTGTTTTCTTGCAGCGATTTTTTTGTAGGTTAACAAGATTTTCACTTATTGCATGTTTGATATCTTTTGATGAGAGAAACTATATAAATATCAAATATTATTCTAGGCGAAGGGTTCATTAGTGCTTTATTTTCCATTAATTTTGCCAGAACCAAACTGGCATTGAGTGCAGTTCTACAGAATGTTTGGCAACCACTTGTTTTCTGTCAAAGTCATGTCAATATACAGATGGATTCCATTTTCACAGGAACTTAAATAAAGTGATATTCAAGATTAAATTTTGGGATGAAATAACTATTAATGTGTGAAATGCCTTAAGGAATTTATGCAGTAATGCAGACTGTGATGAAATGCAATAAAAGCTAACTGAATTATGAAACTACTCAGGAAAATAGATGGAGTTGGATATGTTATTATGATAACCATTGGCAGTCTCATGTAATCATACTATACCGATTGCAAAGGGAATATTTTTAAATTTAAAATTACACAATGAGTAAATCTGGCCAGAAATAACTCCTAATGTTGATACAAAGAAATTACATTTCCCTTGGGAAAACTGGTGTTTGTTACTGTCTGAGCACATCATAAAACTCTAATGCTAGATTGTGAAAATTTCGTGTGTGTGTGTGTGTGTGTGTGTGTGTGTGTGTGTGTGTATGTGTAAGTTTGCATGAGGGCGAAACTATTGAGAGTCATGAAAGAGATCCTGTGAAAGTAGACTAACTTAGCTATATGGGGCCTGGGCAACTTGATATTTCACAGGGCTGCTAGTAAATCTTTTATGCTTTAAAATTATATGAGATTGATGATTTAATCATATCTAGCAAGAGGAACTTAACTAGGGAGTCTTTAGAAAAAGACCCAAACTGTCCTTACTTCATTTTTTCAGTGACTGTTTATTGATAGCAAATCGTGTAAACGGTACAGTCTTAAACCCTAGAGCTATAACAATAAGGAAACGATATATGTGTTCCTATGGACCTTAGTGGAACTTAGTTTATATTCTATTAGGAAGGCACAAAATTTAAAAGTATGTAAAATGCATGTTAAGTATAGAATGTAAATGTAAAATGAATTGACAGGTTCATGGTTTTTATAGAAAAGGTAGAACAGTTCAGATGATAGAGTTTGAGAAGTTTCCAGTTTAAGAGAGATGTTGAGGCAAGTGTCTCTGAGGGAGTAATATTTGAGCAGAGATCTGAATGAGGGTGACAAACTGTGGGAAAAGAATTCTAGTTTGAAAAATTAGGGGTACATAAGTGGAAGCACACTTGTTATTTTTAAGGAACATCAATAAAGCTAGAATAAACAGAGGAGTACATAGAGGGAAACCATGGCCTGGGCCACATCATGAAGGCATACAGCAGATCATGTTGGCCATATACAAATTTAGATTTTAATCTGAATTGAACATAAATTGTTAGAAGGTTTGAAGCAGGAAAATGATATGACCTGACTCATTTGTAAGTGAGGAATAAATTCTATCTGAATGTGCATGATTGCAGACTTTAGTAACTTTGGAATATAGGCACATACTTTTGAGCCTAGGATGCTACTGTTAGCCTGATGAAATATTAATTCAGAATAATATTTAAGTGAATTTTACCTAGAGGGATTGATAATATATGCCAGGAATGTTCTCTAAATGCTCTGTTCTTCCTGTGAAACACATTTATTACATCCATGCGCAGTTTTAAAGGTAATGATAAAATGAACACATGTAGTCTCTATCAGGCTTACGTTAAAGTCTTAATGCTCTTTTTAGAGGTCTTTTATGATTTTTATTAAATATATTTCTGTTTTTAAGTTTATTTATTTTGAGAGTGGGAGAGTGCATGCACAAGCAGGGAAGGGGCAGAGAGAGAGAGAGAGAGAGAGAGAGAGAGAAAGAGAGAGAGAGAGAAAGAGAGAGAGAGAGTATCCCACTCTTAGTGCAAAGCCCGACATGGAGCTCAAACTCAGGAACCGTGAGATCATGACCTGAGCTGAAATCAAGAGTCAGACACCTAACCAACTGACCACGGGCACCCTTATTAAATATATTTCTAAGAATTTTTTGTGTCCCACACTGTTAGTGGAATTTTAAAATTATAATTTCCAGGGTTGTGATGCTAGCATCTGAAAATTATTTAGAAGTTAAACTACTATCCTGAGATCTTGCTAAATTGTTTTATTCTAGTCATTTTTGTAGTTTCTTTAGGATTATCTATGTGAAGAATCTTGTTTTCTGAAAATATAATTTAGTTCTTGCCTTTATTTATTTGCTAATTTTTAAGTTATTTTTTTTTTATTTTAAGAGACAGAGTATGGAAGTGGGGTAGAGGGGCAGAGGGGGGGAGAGAGACAGAATCTTACGTAGGCTCCATGGTCACTGCAGGGCTCAACCTGGGTCTCCTTCCCACCACCATGGGGTCATGACCTGAGCTGAAATCAAGAGTCTGATGCTTAACTGACTGAGCCACCTAGGGCCCTGGAAATCTCACAATTCTCGATTTCAAAATTTGCTAAAAAGCTACTGTAATAAATACAGTGTAATACTGACATAATGGTAGCTATTAAAACTGATGGAGTAGAATTGGGAGTCCTGAAATAAACTACATCTATAATCCTATGATTCTGAACAAGTTGCCAAGGCCATTCAATGGCGAAAGAATAATCTCTTCAATAAAGGATAATGGGATGACTGGATATCCATAGGCAATAAAATAAAGTTGTACCCTTATTTCACAACATATACAAAAACATCTACAAAAAAACATATACAGGTCAAAATAGACCAATGGCCTAAATAGAAGGGCTAAGGAGAGGGAATGAAGGATGAATGGGTGCAGAGGTTTCCTTTAGGACGGTAAAAATATGAAAGTTCAAGGACCTAGTGGTTGTACAATGTTGTAAATGGACTAAATACCACTGAATTGTACACTTTAAAATCGTTAATTTTCTATTAGATAAATACACCTAAAAATTACACTGTTATTATTTTTTATAGACTGACAAAAATCCAAGATTTACAGCATGGTCGGTTTGCAAGGCTTGTGGGGAAACAGGTGCCCTCATATTCTGCTTATGAGAATGCAAAATAGCACAAACCCGGTTGAGGGGAATTTAGCAACAGCTAGCAACATTACATGTGTATTTACCCTTTGACTCAGCAACCCACTTCTAAGAATAGATTCCATAGATATAATGGCAAAAAAAACAAATGATGTTATATGCAAAGCTGTTCAGTGGAACTCTTTGTAACAGACATTTATCCCATTTCTACTCTTTCACAATCAGTAGGGACTGGTTGAATAAGCCAGGATTCATTCACACAGTGGAGGGCTCTGTATCTGTAAGAACTGAGGAAGATCAATACACTGCCATGAAGAGATTTTTGGGGTGGGTTGTTCCATGAAAAAAGCAAGATGTATGTCCAGAATAGGTAACCTAAAAAGACAAATCTATACAGATTAGTGTTTGCCTGTGGCTGGGAGGAGAGGACATAGGAGATGGGAAGATCGAGAGTTTCTTTTTCAGTAATAAAACTATTCTAAGATTAAGTGGTAATGAGTGTACAACTCTGAAAATAACTCCAACAACTGAACTGTATATTTAAATGAGTGAATTTGTAGCATATGAATTCTGTCTCAATAAAGTTGTTACAGAAAAAAGAGAAGTGATAGATATGGCACGTGGATGCTGAAAGATGGATGCTGAAATCTATCAGATTGCATAGTCATTGAGCTACAGTAAATTAATAGTCCAGAGGCAATGGTTCCAGTTAATGGCAACTTTCAGAAAAGATAGCTATTTGGAGAGACCTCCAAAATGGGGGACTGGGGTAGGAACAGAGTGATTTTAAGTCTAAGTTAAATTAACACAAAGTTAAGGGAATTTTTGAGATAAAGCAGGGAGTGCTTCCTCATGTAGAAGACCAAGAACCAAACCATAGGAGCAAAGTGAAATGGGCCTCAATAGTTATTTTAGAGCTCTTTTTTACCTGAAGAAAAAATATTTTAAACTGGCTCATGAAGTGGCAGAAAAGCAAATGGAAAAATAGCAGCCAAAAGTATAAGTAAGCTGATCTGGTATCTAATCTTGCCAGGACTGGTTATAGATGATTTATAAGAAAAAGTCTAGAAGAATTCCACAAGAGAACATTAAAAATAGAATTAGAGAAGGAGTCTAGGAAAGAAGTAGGCTTGTTGGCCAGCTTCTCTTTGTTTATGCACATCTGATTCTTTTATATTAGCTGGGAATTCATGTAGCGTGGGTTATCATGCACTTTTCACCATCAGAATGTTGGAGGAGAAGGAGAAAACTGAAGAGAAAGCCAGTGGCACAGAAGGTGATGGTATAAGAAGGGAGCAAGCTAAATTTATGGAGGCTGGAAGATGTCAGGTGACAAGATAAGTAGACAAAAAGTAGTTGATTATAAATTAGCCAACCAGAATAAGTTTGCAGTGATTTAAAAGCAATTAAAGAGTCACATCATCACATTAAAATCACTTTAATATTCAACTTACCTGTCACCTGTCAAAACAAATTAAAAAAAATAGCTTTTATGTAAAATATTCCATAGTAAATTTAAGAACATTCAATCCTTGATTATAATTTATAAGCAAAGGACACATGAATAAATTGAGTCCTACAGATAATTTGATCTTTATTATAGTATATACCAAAGATTGAATATTTGTGGAGTTAATGTTATGATTAAAATTTATTTATGCCCCTTAATATTCCAGAGACTGGTAAATAAATACACAGATAAATGTTTCACCTGTAATCTGGCAAATTAGATTTCTTGATTTTAAGAGATTTACTTCATGGACGTGAAAAATAGTGTGTTTTTTTTTAATTTTTTTAATTTACATCCAAATTAGTTTCTGTATAGTGCCAACAATGATTTCAGGAGTTGATTCCTTAATTTCCCTTATCCATTTAGCCCATCCCCCCAACTACAACCCCTCCAGTAACCCTCTGTTTGTTCTCCATATTTAAGAGTCTCTTATGTTTTGTCCCCCTCCCTCTTTTTATATTATTTTTGCTTCCCTTCCCTTATGTTCATCTGTTTTGTATCTTAAAGTCCTCATATGAGTGAAGTCATATGATATTTTATTTGTTTCTTCTTATGCTAATTTCGCTTAGCATAATACCCTCTAGTTCCATCCATACAGTTGGAAATGTAAGATTTCATTCTTCTTGATTGCCGAGTAATACTCTATTGTATATATATATACCATATCTTCTTTATCTATTCATTTATCGATGGTCATTTCGGTTCTTTCCATACTTTGGCTATTGTTGATAGTGCTGCTATAAACACTGGGGTGCATGTGCCCCTTTGAAACAGCATACCTGTATCCCTTGGATAAATACTTACTAGCGCAATTGCTGGGTCGTAGGGTAATTCTATTTTTAGGAACCTCCACACTGTTTTCCAGAGTGGCTGCACCAGATTGCATTCCCACCGGCAATGCAAAAGAGATGCAAAAGAGATTTCTCCACATCCTCGCCAACATCTGTTGTTGCCTGAGTTGTTAATGTTAGCCATTCTGACAAGTATAAGGTGGTATCTCATTGTTGTTTTGATTTGTATTTTCCTGATGATGAGTGATATTGAGCATGTTTTCATGTGTCGGTTGGCCATCTGGATGTCTTCTTTGGAGAAGTGTCTATTCATGTCTTTGGCCCATTTCTTCACTGCATTATTTGTTTTTTGGGTGTTGAGTTTGATAAGTTCTTTATAGATTTTGGATACTTACCCTTTATCTGATATGTTGTTTGCAAATATCTTCTCCCATTCCATTGATTGTCTTTTAGTTTTGCTAATTATTTCCTTCGCTGTGCAGAAGCTTTTTATTTTGATGAGGGCCCAATAGTTCCTTTTGGCTTTTGTTTCCCTTGCCTCCGAAGCTGTGATGAGTAAGAAGTTGCTGTGGCTACAATCAAAGATGTTTTTGCCTGCTTTCTCCTTAAGAATTTTGATGGCTTCCTGTCTTACTTTTAGTCTTTCATCCATTTTGAGCTTATTTTTGTGTATGGTGTAAGAAAGTGGTCCAGGTTCATTCTTCTGCAGGTCGCTGTCCAGTTTTCCCAACACCGCTTGCTGAAGAGACTGTCTTTATTCCATTGGATATTCTTTCCTGCTTTGTCAAAGATTAGTTGGCCATACATTTGTGGGTCCATTTCTGGGTTCTCTATTCTGTTCCATTGATCTGAGTGTCTGTTTTTGTGCCAGAAAATAGTGTTTTTAAAAGACACCTGGGGCATCTGGGTGGCTCAGTCGATTAAGCTTCCCCTCTTGGTTTTGGCTCAGGTCATGATCTCACTGTTCCTGGGTTCAAGCCCCATGTTGGCCTGTGAGCTGACAGGGGAGCCTGCTTGGGATTCTCTGTCTGCCTCTCTCTCTCTCTGCCCCTCCCCCACTCTTCTCTCCGTCTCTCTCTCTGCCTCTCTCTCCCACCCTCCTTCCTTCTCTCTCTCTCTCTCTCTCTCTCTCTCTCTCTCTCTCTCTGTGTGTGTGTGTGTGTTGTCTCAGAAATAGATAAACATTAAAGGACAGCTAATACTGATAGTGTAAGCTGGTATAGAAAAAATTATCAGTTTTTTTCCCTTTCTTGACCAATATGCAATTCAATGTATTTAAGAAAACAAAACAAACAAAACAAATGGGGGGAACTTGTTTGAATGATAAACATAGAAGACTTTGTGATTGGTAATCACAGAAAATAATTTTATTTCCTCACCTTACTTTCTCCTCAGAACGTTTAGATGCTTCCCAAGTGTTTATAAACTTAAATCAAATAATAGATTATTATATTTCTTTGTTGATTTTAAATCTAAAATGCGGATTCAGGATTAAACTCTACTACTAGTTTAGTTTCTTTTGGCATGTTTTCTTTTCAGATGTTATTCAAATGAAACAAAAATGTTCTCTTACAATTCAGAGGAGGAAAATAAGGAGAAAAAACATTTTTGATGGTTCAATTTTTAAAATATTGTTCTCATTTTTACTCCTGTATAGAGACAATCTAAAAGCTGTATTTTAAATCTAAGGTCTCTCATGCCAGAGACCGGGAGGTTTACTTATTTAATTTGTGGTGTTTGAAAATTATAATGTGCAGGTCATGATTATACATTTGGAGACCTGGAAGCAATTACTTTTTATAAACAAAATATTATTCTATTGTTACTTTATGTTATTTTAGTTTAAGAAAGTTATCTCAGTAATTTGCATTTTTAAGTAAAATATTGTCTCCCTGGTAGGTTTCATTATACCATGAGCTTCCTAATGTTTATATTTTACCTGATATAATATTGGTTTGTTAATATTCTTTCTGAAGAGCTTTCACAGAATTAGTCTATTTTAATACTGATTAGCATTTTGCAATTTATACCTGAAATCTTAAATCTGATTATGTCTCAATTGTTTTCTTTTCACTAGAAATGTATTTCTCATGGACTTAATTTTTCAACATAGATTTTAAAATCTAAACTATGTTAAAATACATTTCTATTAGGGCTTCAAGTGCTGGCAATTCTGTTTTATTTCTAAATATTTTTTGTGTATCTATTATGTGCAGTTACTACTCTAAGCACTGAAAATGAATGATAAGCTACTCAGCTAAATTTTACCCCCATCTCCAGATCTCACTGAAAAGTCATTTTCCCGTGAAAACGTTCCAAGTATTCTAGTCCATATTGATTTTTTTCCCCATCTGAGTTTATGTTATTAGTCATTTGGATTCATCAGCCGATTGAACAGATATTTGTTGAGTGCTGACAATATGCTAGGAACATAATGCAGATATGTATGGTTATTTGATTATATATTCCTTTGTATTTCTCATTTATTATATATGTATGTACTTATTGCCAAGAAAACCTTGAAGATTATATCATTTTGTTTTCTCACAGAATTAGGCACAAAATAGGAATGCAATAAATACATCTTGAATGGACTAAATTGTATATGTAATAAACTTAACTAGGATAAACAGTTCTTAACTTGTCACTTGTTAACTTGTCATCTTATGATCTTTAACCATATTAATTGGGTGATGGGTCTTTTTAGTAACAAACACTTATCATCATGCCTGACCTTGAAGGGAAGGGTGGGAGGGAACAAGGAAGGACAAAAAGGAGGAAGGAAGGAAGGAAAAAGAATGCATGGTAGACCAAAAGAAAATCACCTTAGTAACCACCCCCTGTCCCCAGTGATTACAGATTCTGTTATATAATAAATTATAGAAACATAATTTCAAGTAAGGAAACAGAGTACTGTAAGCTTTTAAAAAGGAAACTGATCCATCATGGATATAATGTCATGGATAAATTTTCTGAGTATTTAAGTGTTAACATCTAAAAGGGTAGGAGTTAATGGAGTGAATAAATTAAGGGATATCACATTTTAGAAATATGGGAAGTTTGAAGGGAAAGTGGGAGAAGAATGGCTGCAAATAACTGAAAAGAAGTCAGTACTGTCCCTATTTTGAGCTAAAGCTTAAAATAACATATTATCTGAGAGTATCCTATAGTGGCTGTATTAGTATCTCACTGCTAACCAGATAGAAGTATGCAGATTCAAACCAGGTCTATCTGATACTAAATCTCCTGATGATATAGTTAAATCCAAAATCTTAATCAATTCTTCTTAATGGAAGAATTGTCC
Organism: Felis catus; assembly: GCF_018350175.1. Classification (NCBI taxonomy): domain Eukaryota; kingdom Metazoa; phylum Chordata; class Mammalia; order Carnivora; family Felidae; genus Felis; species Felis catus. The sequence continues at coordinate 106,700,967 of NC_058374.1, forward strand.
TGATCTGGCCCTAGTTTTCCTTCCAATCTAATTTTCCATTCCGTCTCATCATGTAGCCTACATTTCAGACAGATGATATGGTAAAATCTTAGAAGTCATAAAGCAAATCTTATTTACCTTTCTGTTCCCCTCAGGACCTGGCAACACATCTTGCTCTAGTAGGAACTCAATAAATATTTATTGAGTTTTCATTAACATTTCCATTGCCATGAAAATGTATTTTGAGCTGTAAAAAAAAAAAAAAAAACAAAGAAAACAAAATGGATAGTGCTTATCAAATAAAAAAGCAGACAGGTGTTTGTTTTGTTATTTGTTTTGAGAATAAAAAACAACTTCGCCAAAATAGCATGATAAATAGTCTGTGACAACTGTTGCAAAACAGAGGGGTTAGTTCTCAGTAAAATTTTAATTAATCCCTTAGCCAAAGAAGTATGGTATCAAATATGTACAGTTATTTGAAATATTTTAAGTTTCTGTTTTCATAAGCATTTATAATTTATGTCATTTTGCTTGGTTTTACATAGTTTATAAGAAGGATTATGAGTTAGGTATTTTTGGAACATGGTGGACTATGAATAAATAATAAGTTTTTTCATCTCAGGAACTCAACTCCTTATTGTTGTCTGAAATTGTATTATTGGCTTTGTATAGTCGATTTATAATTGAGAATTCTCCTATGAATTAATAAACCAAGTTCACTTTTCAATTTTACACACAAAGTTATGTTACTAAATACAAAATAGATACCCTAATTATAAAATACAGTTGAGTTGTTAGTTGAGATACATAGTCTGGTAAAGTTTCTAATGAAATTCTAAAGCCAAATGGTTGGTATTTTTGTCAGTATGAGTTGACTTACATTCTGGGTGTTCTGTGGTTTTATTATTTTCTATGTTGTGGTCCCAAAGCATTTATGCCTTTTAACCAGTTATCTAACTCTAAGCCCAGTCTTTTTAGGGAGAAATCTGTGGCAAAGCTTGACAATAAGTTTGACTTTATGTTTCACTATGATGAGGAAAGAGTTTTTATTACTCCTCTGTTGGTGGAGGGAGTAAGGTGGGGGCTCCTCAGTGATGGTGTGCTAAGTGCATTAAATGAATTTCTCATTTAAACCCCACAACAGTCTTTTGAGGAATGATTTCTTCCTATTCCTATTTCATATGAAGAAAGCAGTCACACAGCAGTAGAAGTACTGGACTGTTTTTTTCCTGTAGTTTCCTACAGTTTTCCTGTAGTTTTCCTGGATGTGGTTGGAATCTTCTGAGTTAGCCATTAAGCTCTACAACTTTGAAGGGAGACAGACCCACTGATTGCAATTTTGGTTTGAGAGAGCTGAAAGGCGCTCTCACACTTCCATTTTCTAACTGTGTAAACTTGGGAAATTTACATAATCTTCATGAGCTTTAGCTTCATTCTCTATAAAAGGAGAATATAATAGCACTTATCTTTTGAGGTTATTGGGATAAATAAATAACATAAAGTGTGTAAACCATATTGCCCAGTGCCTGGCACTGAATCACTTTTGCTGTTATTATTCCAAATGGCAGACACTGAAAGTAGTAACCTAATCAGAAATTGAGGCTCTTTCTGGAAGCCTGTGTTTAGGTGAGAGGTCTCTAATTGAGTCATCTTTATAACTGGAATAAACTTACTATCTCTAAGGATTTTTGTAAAGATTAAAACTGATAATGTATATAGTGCTCGTAGCATAGTATCTGACATATTGTGAGGTCTTAACATATATTTATAACTTAGTCTTCTCTGCGTGAATTACCTTAGCTACAATTTTAATGTACAAGGAAATGGGACCATTGAAAGATGCAGGGACCACCAACTGAGTTTGAAAATCTTTATGAGTTTTTAAATCTCTATGAAACACTATTTGGGGAACAGTGTTTGGATTGGGAAAGATACTCTAAGGTGCCAGGTTGCAAGTGTACAGTTTATGTGGTTTTTCAGATTAATACGTTATAAAGGAACTTGGCTACTCACATGGTAATTCTGCTTTTAAAAGTTTAACAGCATTACATGGTGAAATAAGAACCTCTGTTTTCAGTGTCTAATTTTACAACCTTTTAAAATACAGCTTTTTAAATTAATTTTAGCCAGAACAAATACCTTAAAATATATAAACTTATTTAAGTAACTCTTTAAACATATTAAACAGCTATCTACTAAACTAGCCTCAATGAAACTTTAGTTATATTAAAGAACTTTAATATCGAATATGAAATTTATGTTTTTGTCTCTGTTGAAGATCGTATCACTTATTAAAAGAAATCTGTGAGAATACTGCATATAAATAAATATTAATGTGATGAGCCACAACAAAATCAAATTTGGTGGTCAACTGTAAGAATTTAGTGATAAAAATGATCAACCATTATACAGTTTTATTAGAAAGATTTTTAAATCATTATGTCCATAAAATAGATTACTAACCTTTTTCCATCATTTCAATATATGCTTATTTAGTAGAAGTTTACATTTTATTATTTTAACTTTGCTAAGTTTTATTTTTTTAGTTCTTTTTTTTTTGCTGAATCTGGCAATTTTTTATTATTTATTTACTTTGTTTTTGTTTCAAGCTTTTATTTAAATTCTGGTTAACATATAGAGTAATACTGGTTTCAGGAGTAGAATTTAGTGATTCATCACTTACATAAAACACAGTGCTTATCAAAAATGCCTTCCTTAATACCCATCACCCATTTAGCCTATCCAATGATCACCTCCCTCCATCAACCCTCAGTTTTCTATAGTTAAGAGTCTCTTATGGTTTGCCTACCTCTCTTTTTTTAACCCCTTCTCCTATGTTCATCTGTTTTGTTTCTTAAATTCCACATATGAGTGAAATCATATGGTATTTGTCTTCCTCTTACTGACTTAATTCACTTAGCATAATATACTCTAGCTCCATCGATGTTGCAAATGGCAAGATTTCATTTTTTTATTTTTTTAATTTAATTAATTTAGAGAGAGTGAGCAGGGGAAGGACAGAGAGAGTTTTTTCATCTCAGGAACTCAACTTCTTATTGTTGTCTGAAATTGTATTATTGGCTTTGTATATCGTCAATTTATAATGGAGAATTCTCCTATGAATTAATAAACTAAGTTCACTTTTCAATTTTACACACAAAGTTATGTTACTAAGTACAAAATAGATATCCCAAGGATCCCAAGGAGGATCCCAAGCGGCTCTACAATGTCAGCACAGAGACCGATGTGGGGCTCAAACTCAAGAACCATGAGATCATGACCTGAGCTGAAACCAAGAGCTGGATGCTTAACTAACTGAGCCACCCAGTTGCCCCTCATTCCTTTTTAATAGATAATTTATTTATTTTTGGGGAGGGAGAGGGGTAGAGAGAAAGGGAGAGAGACAGAATTCTGAGCAGGCTCTGTACTGTCAGTGCAGAGACAGGCGTGGGGCTCAAACTCACAAACAGTAAGATCATGACCTGAGCCAAAACCGAGTCAGATGCTTAACCAACTGAACTACCCAGGCACCTCAAGATTTCATTCCTTTTGATGACTGAGTATAGTATATATACGCATTGTATATATATACCACATCTTTTTTATCCATTCACCAGTCAATGGATATTTAGGCTCTTTCTATACTTTGGCTATTATTGATAATGCTGCTATAAACATTGGTGTGCATATGCTCTTCAAATCAGTAATTTTGTATTCTTTGGGTAAATACCCTATCATGTAATTGCTGGGTCATAGGATATTCTATTTTTATCTTTGGAGGAACTTCCACACTGTTTTCCAGAGTGGCTGCACCATTTTGCATTCCCAGCAACAGTGCAAGAGGGTTCCGCTTTCTCCACATCCTCTCCAACACCTGTTGTTTTTATGTTGTTGATTTTAGCCTTAACTTTACCAAGTTTTATATCATTCCTTTGAATCATATCCAGAGATCTGAATCATTTCTAAAATTTCTAGGAAATAATCCAAATATTCTAGATTATAAATATCCTATATCTGAACAGTGGAATTCCAACATATGTTCCTTTAACTCTTCTCAACTATATAAAATCACTTGCTTATATATATTTTTAAATTCTTAGAATTTATATATGTATTCTGCTAAATACTACCAGTTAGCTTATATATTTATATAAAATATCACTCAACAGTTAGATTTTTTTTTATTCTTTAAGAGTAATTTATAAAATTATGAAGGGAATTTTGACCATATGTGCCATGCATATTCATTTTTGAACCTAACTTATAAGTAGAATGAAGTACCTCTGGATTTGAATCCAATATTTGTGTGAAACAACATAATATTTGATCAACATTTACTCAGTGTCCTGTACTGCAGAAAAACTTAAGTTTTTCAGTGTTACAAGAAGAAGTAAGAAGTATGTATTTTAGCTATGTGATTTTTTTTCTGTTATTATAGTTTTGGTTTTAAGAGTACCAAATCAGAGGACTTTTAGGCATTCCTAAATTAATAGCAAGCTGATTTAACATGAAAACCTTCCCATGGGTAGAGTTAACTATTCTTTGTAAATTAAAATACTATGGAAGCAGCTAAAATATTCATAAACATATTAAAATAAAATATAAAATTATAAATAAGATTTAAATTATACTCCCATCACTGTTCAAAATATTGCTGTTGAGTAGAAATAATTCAGTCAATCATCACAAAAATGTAGTATATACCAATATTTTCTAGGCAGTGAATTTACGACAGTGAACAAACCAGAAAAAAAAAGAATTATTGCTCATAGGAGCTTTCATTTAATAGGAAAATCAGGCAAACACCAAAGTAAATAGTTAATGGTATGGGAAATGGTGATATGTCATAAAGAAAAAAAAAAATAAAAGGGATTTTGGAAGGAGGGTAGGGAGTTGCATAGAAGGTAGTAAAGTTTTTACAAAATTAAATACAGCAGTCAGAAAAGATTTCATTGAGAAAGCGACATTTTATTAATGACCTGAAGGTGAAAAGGAAGTAAGTCATGCAAATATATGAGGAAAGAACAAGTGCAAATTGCCTAAAGCATAGAACAGTTAAGAGGTCAGTGTAAAAAAAGACAACAAACCCAAAATGGAGTTGCTTATGCTAAACCCTGTGCCATCATACTGCACCAGTCCTTAGCCTGGTTAGTCTCTAGTTCCAGTCTAGGGCTTAGAACCACAATTTGTATCCTAAAGTCCTATTATAAATTAGTGAGTTTTACATTTGCAGAGCCAATGAGTAAAATTTTAAAAGCTGTAAGATTTCTGTGTCTGCCTATAGGTCTGTGTATGATTGTGTGTATATTATAGTAATGTTCCTTTTTCCCCTACCTTGGGGATATTGCCAAAATTAATTTTTAAAGAGTCCTATTTAACTGGCTTAAAGACATTTATATAAATCAAGTATTTGCATAGAAAATATAGAAACTAACCCAAATGTTTTTCAAGTTCACATTATCTTGGATAATATTTGGTAAATACAAGCTAATTTAAGTTTATTGGTTTAGTTAAGACAGACATGTCTTTAGATTTATCAGCATTAAGTATAATACTTTTATTTTACTTAGGTTTATTATGAGTCAAATAAGCTCATGTTATCTCTGTTACAGAATTTGTCAGCAAGAAAGGGAGTTTTAGATTATGGTTAAGCTATTTAGTCTCGTGAAATTTTCATAATAATCTAAACATAATTGTGAAGAACACATACAGATGAAAGTGAAAGTTTATAAATGAACTTTCAACAATAAGTATACTTTATTATATGCACTTAAAATAGTTTCTAAGTCTTTTGGTAACTTAAAACCTTAAAGTTATATTGATATAAGTTCAATGATATTCATTGAATATCTACATTCTTCCCAAATAAGATGAAATATTTAAATGTTAATTACTGAATATAGGCTTATCCACTTTTGCATTGCATTTACAGAGGGACTAGAAATATTTGGATCTATTAGTAAACACGTTTTGTGCCACACTGAAAAATTTACTAAGGGAGAATATACTTCTAGAATTTATAAAATATATTTATAAATTTGCCAATCCACAGAATGCTAGTGTAATAGTCCACAATTTTTTACTTCTAGTTTTCACTAGGAATAAGCGTTCTTATCAATATATGTACTTAAACTACTTAGAATTAATAAGCATGAGAGGAAACAACTGTGTATGAAAAATAGGTAAGGATACACTAATTGTTCCAGAATGTGAAAAAGGAAAATGAAAACAACCAGCAACAACAAAAATTAAAAAAAAAAAAAATTAAAGACAGGGAAAAACAAAAAAGACAAAATCTGAATGCATATAAAAAAGTTGTAGGGGGCACCTGGGTGGCTCAGTTGAGTGTCCAAATCTTGATTTTGGCTCAGGTCATGATCTCTCAGTTAGTGAGTTTGAGACCTGTGTTGGGCTCTATGTTGACAGCACTGAGCCTACTTGGTATTCTGTCTCTCCCTCTCTCTCTGCCCCTTCCCTATTTGAGTGTTCTCTCTCTCTCTCTCTCTCTCTCTCTCTCTCTCTCTCTCTCTCAAAATCAAGAAACAACAACAAAAAAGATTGTAGAAGGTTTGTGGAAAAGGAACCTTGGGATGGAATTTTATGTATAGTCAAGCTGGCCTAGATTAGAATGAATTTATTAAATTTTTAAAAGAATGAATTTTTAATATCAGAAGTATACTGGTACAAAATTAGAATTTGATTTTATGTCTATTAAAAGGACAAAGTGTTCTTGGAGTTTTGGTCTGCTCTTGACTAGAGATTGTAAAAGGTTTTTGTTTGTATGTTTAACCTTTTGAGTAATCTACCTGGAAAGCAAATATTTTTTTGGCTTACCAAATAACCTATTGTGCTTCATGTTGTCTCTGACTTGGAAAAAAAAATTGTCTTTAGCAGAGTTGGAGAAATAGATTTACAAGGTGTATGTGTATCGTAGGTGATAGGGGGTGATCAGGAGCTCAGTTTTTGATATGTTGATTTGATAATCTTATTAGACATTCAAGGGGAGATGCCAAGTAGCTGTTAGTTACATAAGCTAGAGGAGCAGAGAACTGTGGGCTCAAGTACCAATTTTGGAGTTATCAGAGTATTTAAACCCATTTATGAGTTCACCAAAGGTTTGGTGGACATTAGAATGAAGATAAAAAAGAAATTTAAAGAGAAACTTTGGGTGCTTCAACTTTTAGAGTTTGCAGGTAAGCAGAAGATTGAGAACGAGCCCCTAGAAATATAGGAGAAAAACCATGAGACTGCAGATTATAGGAAACTGGATGAAGATAGGAAGTAGAAAGAAATAATCAACTCAGACTTATTGGACAGGTAGAAGGGAATAGAGAACTGATTTTAATCTAAACCTTTTGTTTAAAATTATCAAATTCAAAGGAATTTTATGTTATTCAACCCAATAAAGTAACTTTACAAATGAGAAAGTAAGGGCAACAGGTAATTGTATTTTCCGGTACTGACTAGGTAGTTACAGAAGGCTGGGACCATGCCCAGGAATACCAAATAACTAATTCTACTAATATAGACATGAAATACAAACATGAAGTTTTCTAGCACTTAGAGCAAGAGGACATTGTTCCTGGACCTTTTAAGATAGCTCTGAGACAGAAATACTCGCTTTCTGGTAGATTTGTGCTACTTTTACCTTGTATTGTACTTATTACTTCATCTACTTTTGTGTTATTGATTTTTTTCTTTTGCTATTTTCCCTGCTTGACTTTTGACATTTGCAGTTAAACTCAGAAGTATAGAGCCTGGTGGCATATTGAAAAATTTCTCTTTGTCCTCTTAATTAAATCTGAAGTTCACCAGCCTCTTTTCAATCATTTGACCTCCTTTATTTCTTGGTTAAGTTTTACTGAGCCTATATATATATATTTTTTTTTCCCCTTAGAGAGAGAGAGACAGGGAGAGAAAGCACAAACTGGGGAGAGGAACAGAGGGAGAGGGAATTAATTTTTTTTTGATGGGCACCTGGATGGCTCTGTCAGTTAAGCATCTGACTTTGGCTCAGGTCATGATCTCGCAGCTTGTTGGTTCAAGCTCTGCATTAGGCTCTGTGCTGACAGCTCAGAGCCTGGAGCCTGCTTTGGATTCTGTCTTCCTCTCCTTCTGCCCCTCCCCAGCTCGTGCTCTGTGTCTCTCAAAAAAATAAACATTAAAAATTTTTTAAATATTTTTTTCTATTGAGAGAGTGCAAGAGCATGGGGGAGAGAGGCAGAGGAAGATACAGAATCTTAAGTAGCTTCACGCACAGGACATAGCCCAATGTGAGGCTCCATCCCACAATCTAGGATCGTGACCTGAGCTGCTCAACTGAACGATCCAGGTGCCCTGAGCCCGTCATTTTGATGGGTGTAACTAGTATTCTTATGATAGAATCTCTAGCCAATTGGCATTTAAATCTTAGACTGCTAGACACAATCCTTAACTTTCTAATCTTTAACATGCTTTTGTGAAAGAAGGGAAAATCTTTCTGCCACATCAAGGCTGTCTCATTGTGCCTCGATCTGACCAATGAGTTGTTAGAGGGAGTGTGACACATCCCAGCCAAATGATTTAATTGCCAGCACAAGGTTGTCTCTAACTCCTTTTTCTTGTACATTAATGGAACTTTGAGATGGTGGTTGCTCCATCATTCTGGGTTCCTGAGAAACTAGGATGAGTACAGTGTTTTCTCCCTTAGTTTGACATAGTGCTTTTTGTTTTTTGGTTCTTTAAAGCACAGTGTGACCCAGTGAATCTTGGCTAAAACAGTCCTGTAGGAAGTCTGCTTCCAAAGTCCTGCTTCCAAAATTTTTATATACAAAAGAATCCAGGAATCAGTGGTTAGTTGACAGGCTGTGATGGGGTTGGCTTTTGTCATTTAGAGTAATTGTTAAGTGTATTAAGTTTTATTATAAAATACTGGTTTATTTATAAAAATACTAAAAAAAATAAAGTATGAAGGTAACCAATTTTAAATAAAACAATCACTGGGGCGCCTGGGTGGCTCAGTCGGTTGAGTGTCCGACTTCGGTTCAGGTCATGATCTTGCAGTTCGTGAGTTCGAGCCCCAGGTCAGGCTCTGTGCTGACAGCTCAGAGCTTCAGATTCTGTATCTCCTCCTCTCTCTGCCCCTCGAGACAGAGAGAGACAGAGCATGAATGGGGAAGGGACAGAGAGAGAGGGAGACACAGAATCTGAAGCAGACTCCAGGCTCTGAGCTGTCAGCACAGAGCCCGACACAGGGCTCGAACTCATGAACCGCAAGGTCATGACCTGAACTGAAGTCGGACGCTCAACCGACTGAGCCACCCAGGCGCCCCCCCAAAAAATATTTAAATAAAACAATCACTGACAATCTCAATTGTAATTATCTCAATTGTTTTATTATTTCAAATCATTATTATTAATTACATTACAGTTATAAAATATTCATAATAGCTCATCTTTTTTGAGCATTCATTACTTCCTAAGCACTGTTCAAAGACCTTAACGTGCATTCATTATGTTCACGATAATCTATAAGGCAGTTACACTTGTCGTTTAAGGGCTGAGAAAAAAGTGTCACAGAATAACTTGCTCAAGATCACACATTAGTGGTTTGTGGGAGATATTTTGTGAACGCAGTTTGTAGAGAACCCAGAAAGTCCAGTCAGACCTGTACTCAACCACTAGACTAGATTCCTTTGTGATTGAATATTTCTTATACACATCATTTTAGATGTTTCATGATGTACTTGACATTTGGCTGCTATTGGACATTGACATTCTTTCCAATATTTTGTGTAAATAATTTTGAGATAAATATTGGGCATACTTTTCTCCTTATAGTTAAGAATATTTCTACGACTTAGATGCCTAGAAGTATCTATTTTGGCTTAAAGAACATAAATATTTTTTGGCATCTTGAATAAAAATTGCATATTGGTATTACTTAAAATTTATTAAACAACTGTGAGCAATATGTAGAAAGTGCCCATTGAATGGGCATGGATATAAATCCAGCCCAGAATCATGGGTAAATATAGTATAGGATGGGCTAGGGCCCTCAACTTTGACATGAGAAGTATGTGAAGGACATACTGTTGGCATACACAGTGTCTTTATTCTGCCTCCCTCACATGTTTCCCCAAATCTACTTTCTATGCAACTACCTATAAAGTATTCATATTTTGGTTTCTCACTGGCTGGATCAAATGTTAAATAACAGTGTCCAGTAACAGTGTTACTTGATTAGGAATAAGCAAGGTAACTGAAAAATTGTGCAACGCTGTATCAGAACTAAAGAGGATGTCACACTGTTCAATTTTAAATTAAGAAGACAAAATAAACTCATAATACGGTAGATAAGTGCAAAAGCATGAAGAAACTGTTTACCAGATTGAAATAACAAAGTAGAACAAATGAACCTAATGCAGGAATGAATAACAGAATTACTATGCTTCTTTTGTTAAACATTAATTTTTCATAGGCTTTAAAAGGATTTGACTTATTGCTTGTAGTTATAGAATGTATAAAATCCATTGCCAATGACGCTCATTGTTATGCACAGTGAACCTGGTGTGTTGGCAATGAAGTGAAATGTGTTTAAATGTAAAGCATAATGCTGAGAGAATTCTCTGCACCCTTTTCATTTGCATTGTAAGTAGATTCTGAGAGGTAATCAGAGGTTTACTAGAAGAAAGAATATTCTACATTTCCCACCTGCCTTTTGCAACTATACAAAAGCGTCCTTGCCTTCAAAGTTACAGTGTTGATTAGCTGACTTCCTTCTTAAGACTCTACTGTTATTCTGATTTATTCTGAAACAGTGGACAAAAGAGAAAAAAATAATTCAAAGATCTTAAGATTGTTTTGCAGCTTTTATTTCTAAGAGCACAGTGTGTCCCAGCCAGTGTCTATAATTAAGTCTTGGCTGTTTAACTGTGACAACTCACTTAAATTTTCTGATTCTAGGTTATATGTAAAACACTTGGTAGCAGTGGTGACTGTTCCAATTGAAAGGGTTGTTGTGAGATTCTGAGATTTGAATGAGCAAGTGTATGTGATGGGTAACCATACAATTATGTTGGATCCAAAAAAACTGTGAAACGTTGTAAGAAATCCAATATTTAGTAGACGTTTATTAAACCTCTTCCCCATTCTAATCTGCTTTATAATTAGATTTTAAAAATCCCATTCATATCTTGATCTGAAGAACTTTCTGTAATCTTTTAGGTCACATTGCTTTTGTTAATCTCTGTGACTTTAGGGGTCACCCTGTATATGTACCCAGTAAATAGTTGAAATAAATAGACTGACATTCAAGATACAATTGGAATCCACTTATTTTCAGTCTTCAGTTATAATAATTATTTGATTTAGCCATCTAATACTCCTACCCATTTCTGCTTCTGTGTGTGTCCTAACTGAATTTATAACTATGAATGAAAATAACATTTTAAGATAACACCTTTAGTAAACCTCTAAACTACTCCTATAAATGAAACCAATGGTATTATGCTACCAAATGGAAAGTATTTCTGAACACTTTTAGCATGAAATATACATTTTGGAATTTGATATTAACTACTATCTTAAATTGTCTACTGAGATATGTTATTTCCTTTTCAACTCAGTTGTAAGTTTTTTGGTGCAGGGATTACATCTTGCATGTGACTTCCCTTTGTAGCAACTATAATAATGCTAATACCATAAAAATAATATATGATACTCAATTGTTTTCATTTACCAGTTATATTAAATATTCTATTCTAAATATTATATTAAATATATATATATTCTGAGCTCCATGTTATCAAAAATTCTCATCTCTTTTCCTTTATTATAACTCTTTGTAGTATATAACACATACTTTTAAATATAATATGATGTAAAAAATGCATCTTCAGAAATAGAAGAGCCATACACAGTTTTTCCTCTGATACATTTACAGAGAACTATAGAGAGCATTCTTTGGAACCCCGAAATTAGGCAGCCTGAATATATTGTATGTATTGAAACTGATCTCAAGGTAATCCCAAAATGGATCAGGGTGGGAATAGAGCAGTCAGCAGGATAATTAAGAGCACTGTCATAGGATTTATGTATAATCTTGTTGAGAAGTTTAAGATATTATTTTTAGAATTCCTTTGAAATTGAAAGGGACACTGGGATTCTTGACAAGCAGAGAAAAAATAGATATCTGCTAGTTGGGATTAAAGATGCTGTTATATCAACTGATTCCATAAATAAATAGAAATACACCTTTTCTTTCTAAACATATTTTCATAGTTTTTCTATGTATGTAGCATGCATCTTTACTTCTACTGTAAAATATAATACGTAATATATAATTAAGTGGTTTCACTACATTTAGAAGATGTTTGGACCCAGATTTGATCCTCCATATCTAGATCAAATGTAACTATCTAAGAATATACAGATTGGGGATCTCAAATCCCAAAACTGCTCCAGGAGTAGAATTAATAACCATAACCTAGTACATATCTACTGTCTCTCAGGCCACCTAGCATTAGCATTTAATAGTTATTTCTGCCATAATAAGGAAGGCCCTATTATTTTTTATTTATTATGTTTTATTTATTTTGTTAAGCTTGTTTTTAAGTTACAGTTAATTGACATATAATGTAATATTAGTTTCAGGTGTACAATATAGTAATTTAACATTTCCATACATCACCCTGTGCTCATCACAACAAGTGCCTTCCTTAATCCCCATCACCTATTCAACCTATCCCCCCACCTCCCCACCAGAACCCCTCAGTTTATTCTCTATAGTTAAGAGTCTCTTATGATTTGCTTCTCTCTTTTCCCCTGCTATGTCCATTTGTTTTATTTCTTAAATTCCACATATGAGTGAAATCATATAGTATTTGTCTTTCTCTGACTTACTTCATTTAGTATAATACCCTCTATCTCCATCCACATCATTACAAATGACAAGAATTATTTTTTTGATTGCTGAGTAAATATGTATACATTTATATACCATCTCTTCTTTACCCGTTCATCAGTCAACGAGCATTTGGGCTCTTTTCCATAATTTGACTATTGTTGATAATGGTGCTGTAAACATCGGGGTGCATGTGTCCCTCTGAATCAGTATTTTTGTATCCTTTGGGTTAAAACCTAGTAGGGCAATTGCTGGATTGTAGGGTAGTTTTATTTTTTACTTCTTGAGGAACCTCCATGATGTTTTCCAGAGTGGCTGCACCAGTTTGCATTCCCACCAACAGTGCGGGAGGTTTCCTGTTCTCCACATCTGTGCCAACACCTGTTGTTTCTTGTGTTATTTTAGTCATTCTGACAGGTGTGTGGTGATATCTCATTGTAGTTTTGATTCTATATCTCTGATGACGAGTGATGTTAAGCATCTTTTAATTTGAGCTTTTAGGCCTTGCTGTGTTACATGTTGGCATTTCTTTTGATGCTTACATAATTTGTATTTTGAAAACCAAGCAAACTACTGTTTTATAGCACAGAAAGTAAGATTTAGATTTTGATGTCTTCTCAAGAGTAGATACAGAACATGAGAATTTTGTTTTACTGTTTCATTCTGACATTCATTTGATATTCACTCAACCTGTATTTTTTTGTCTAAAGTAAAAATAGTAAGATTTGCATGTCTCTATTCATGTCTTCCAGGCCCTGAATGAGAAGAATGGGAATTTTCCTTCATCCATCATAATGTGATGTGATGTCTAGTTTGAAACGTTGAGTCATACATTATAATCGTTGATTTAGTGGAATGGGAACTTTGATTTCTAGTTAGATTCTATTACTTTCATGCAGGAAGAAGGTTAGAATTGAATTCAGTTGTTGTTTTCCAATTTCAAAGAGGTCCCTGCTTAAATTTTTAGTGTAATTTTTATAATATTCCCCTTAATATACAGTCTGAGGATGAAAGTAAAGTTAAATTTGATATTTCTGCTTAGCATTTACTATAGATAAATATACCAGTCTAGCTGTTAAGTATGTATGTGTGTGTATATATATATATATATACACACACACACACACACATAAAGTTGCAGGTGTCTATAATATACAGATTGTTGAACAAATAATGAAATCCTGAGTTTTACCAGAAGATAATTCAGACTAACAGGGTACCATTTAAAACACACATACACCTGGGCCCCCAAATTTTATCTGTCTGTTTCTCCAAAAATCAAACTTGAAACTTGTTCACAGGAACCCATAAATGGGACCATGTTCTTATAAAAATGCAGCATAAAAATTAGGCATCTGGGTATCTGGAACTCAAGCTGCCTTTAAACATTAAAATCAATGCTTAAATTGCTTCTAAAAGTGAATAGGAAATGAGTCCTGGCTGTGAGTTTTATGTGCGCAGGAACCTTCTGCAGGTGGGCTGTTGAATTATCCAGCCACTTGGTGTGAAACTGGACATACTCAAGATAAATCTCAAATAGATGTCATTAAAATAATATGACCTGGGTCTTCAGTTTGAAGTTTTATTTGGCCGTTTTCTAAAAAGGGGAATTTAAATTGTCCTGTTCATTATTCATAGGTTGGTTATTGTGAATACATTTATGTTTGTCTCTGACTTTACGTGTCTAAATAATGGGAAACTAAAATTTGAAAAAACAAGATTAATTTAAATTGATGAAAGACATATGTTTATTTGTTTATTTGTTTTTAACATATGAAGTTTCAGACTTGATTGAATTCTAAAGGAGTTTTACTCAGGTCGATGAATATGGAGCCTTAAGAGATGATTCAAAAGAATATTGTTGTACTCAGTAGTCTGCATTTATTTATACATAGGGAGTCTGTGAGTATATGCTTCTTGTTGTTATAGTTATTTAATGTTTTATTCTATTTTAGGAATGCGTTAAAATTTAAAGACACAGAGCACTAGTCTAATGGAAAAACACGTAGAAAGAGCAAATTATTTTACTGATCAGTCACTGTGTTCATAATGTGTTAAAATGAAGAAACCTCTCCTCTTTGTTATTTATAGGACTGAGGCTCCTTTCCATTGCCCTCAAAGTGTGAGAGAAAATCATTCTTTTTTTTTAATTTTTTTTAAACATTGATTTATTTTTGAGAGACAGAGAAAGACAGAGCGTGAGTGGGGGAGGGGCAGAGAGAGAGGGAGACACAGAATCTGAAGCAGGCTCCAGGCTCTGAGCTGTCAGTACAGAGCCTGACGCGGGACTCGAACACACTAACCGTGAGCAAGATCATGACCTGAGACGAAGTCGGATGCCCAACCAACTCAGCCACCCAGGCGCCCGAGAGAAAATCATTCTTAAGTCACACTTCAAATATCACCATTCTGATAGGAACCATTTTCCCCCTCCTACTCAGGAGAGCATGGACTATGAGTGATGAGATTTCATACCAAAGTTTGAGGCCCAAAGTTCAGTTTTAGAACTCTATCCAGAAGCCAGGGAGAAAATTTAAGAAGGGGAAGTAAAAATTATCAGCAAAACTATTACCAGAACTAGTAAATCAAAATAAATAGGAAGTCATGAAAACCAAACCTTAAGAGATTCACCCTAAAGCTATGGGTGAGTTGAAAAAACAAAATAGATATAAGAACAGAAACTCCATCTGTCTTACTGTCTGTAATGCGAAAGACCAGATTGGAGACAGCTGGCCAGGGCTTATTTATCTTAATTAAAGGGTCCAGAAAGACCAGGTACAACCTCAGAAATCTATTATGGAAAAGAATATTAGTGATGGTTTTGATATTTTTTTATCAATTATAGTATCAATAAAATGGTTAAGAGTGGGTTATTATGGGACAGAAAGGTAACCTTCCTTTGTGTTGGTCCTTCATGTCAGTTATTTTGTTAGTGGAAATGTGTTTATATGTATTGTTAAAGTAACTATGTGTTTTGATCACTCACCTTTACAATTTATTTTCTGTGTATGTTAATACCATAATCATATTTCATCTATGCACACCCAAAAATATCTTGTGGATAACTGCCACTGGCAGTGCTTGGTCACAGGCTTTGGTTGTAGGACAAAGGCTATAGTAATAGACTGAGGAAAAAAATGCCTCATACAGGGAATTAACTTGAAAACATATATTGAAAACAACAGTGCAAATATAGAGACCAAGAATTCTTATATGGATTTCAGAGTGAAAAGTATGGATGAAGTTAAAAATCAGGAAACATTCAAGTACAAAGATTAAGGAAAAATAATCCGTAACTGGATGGGTATAAGCATAAACTGTAGAGGATTAAAATTTAGCTCAACTTCTCACTAGCTATAGTAAGCTATAGATCTTACAGTCTGTAAATCTGTTTCATTACCTGAAAAATGGGATTTATAATGTCTAATCTGGTTTAGCATAAATATTAAGTATAACAGTGCATATAAAGTATATAACAAAATTTCTTAGAAAATGGAGCAGTTGCCTGGCAATCAGTCACTGAGATGGAGTAGAGCAAGATTGAGTCATTAGAAAAGAAATGTTTTCAAATAAGTGAGATGCAAAATTCAGGGAGTTGGTATATGCATAAGTGGTTTGAGCAGTAACAAGCAAACTTTGAAATGTACCTTTCCTTATTTTATATAGCTATAGACAATTTTGGTATTTCTGCAGTGTTCTGTAGTCTGCGGTACTTTGCCTAAAATATACTGGATGTTCAATAAGTGATCGATAAATGTCTGCAGTGTTCTGTAGTCTGAGGTACTTGGCCTAAAATAAAGTGGATGATTAATCAATTAATCAATGTCCTCAGTTCCAGCTCCAGGTTAGTCACTCACTAGCTATGAGAGCTTGAGCAGGTGATTTAACCTCTGAAAGCAGTATGGTCAATGGGATGAAACAATCTTTTAAAAATGTAGTAGATTTAATTTTTCGAAGTCATAAACAAAATCTATTTTTAATTTTAACTTTATTTCCCCCCTTAACTGAACGTATTCCCCCGAATAGCTATGGCTTAGGACCAAGTGCCAATATTGGCAGTAAATCCCCAAGGCATCATTAGATGTGCTATTTAAATAAAATTATTAATATATGTAAAGCATTTTAAAAATGACAAAATTATAACCAAAAGATGTGGGATCTTAAAGCAAATACAAATGGAATTAATGTTATCTGCACCATGTTTTGTCCCATCTAAAAAAGAAACTTGACAATGGATAAGGCAGTCAGTGAGAGAGATTATCTTTCTATTTTAAACAAAACAGCCTTAATTATTGCTGTCTGCATAATTAGCCACTGTTTGACTGAAAACAAACGATAATCCATCTGGCAGTATTTTAAACCTTGTCCATTTCATGTTGTGATCAGTGATCTTGGTCATGTTAAGAAAGGTTCACCATGGTTATGAAAGAATTACTAAATAGGTACTTAAAAACATCAAGCCATGGTCATAGCATCATATAACTTGATTTTTTATTATTCTTTTATTCAACAAAATATTGTTGAGTGTCTATTATGTTTTAAGCTGTATTTCAGATGAAGTGAGAATGAGGGAGGTGTGGCCCCTGAAGCCTTCCTTTCAGGAAACGATATGAGCAGGCAAACATTAAATACATAAATAAATACTAATGAATTCCAAATGATGAGTACATGACAGTGATGATGTAATTGGGGATAACTGACTGGTTACTTAGATTTGCTTACCAAATAAAGAATAGGTCACAGAATAAGTAGAATAAAGGCAGTGATAGCTGGTAAAGGCTTTGAAGTTTTTGGCTGCAGGAAGGTGGTGATTTGGAATTAGATGTAGGTCAGTAAAAATGGAGAGAATAGAAATATTGGTGATATGTTTGGGGATATTACTGACAAGGTGTGCTCTTACATTCAGTGAGGCAACTAAGAAAACTAAGAATCTAGGATCTACCCTAGATATTTGTCTTGAGCTTCTGGGTCTATAGTTTTAATTATAGAACTGGGGGAAACTGAGGGAGATGGATGAATGAATGAATTTTATTTTATTTACTTATTTTAAGAGACAGAGAGAGAGAGAGAGAAAGAGAGAGAGAGAGAGAGAGAGAGAGAGAGAGAGAGAGAGAGAGAGAGAGAGGAGAGAGAGAGCAGGGGAGGGGCAGAGAAGAGAGGAGAGAGAGAATCCCAAGCAAGCTCAGACCTGTTAGTGCAGAGCCCAATTCAGGGCTCAGTCCCAACAAACTGTGAGATCACGACCTGAGCTGAAGTCAGGAGTTGCACACTTAACCGGCTGAGCCATCTAGGCGCCCAGAGGGAGGTGAATTTAAAGGAGAAAATAAGAGTTTTCTTGGGGGAAGTTGCATTAAAGTTTGGGAATCCTCTTATGTATCCAAAGGAGAGGTCCAGGAGACAGCTGGAGTTCTAAAGAAAGTGCAGAACTGGAGATATAGGTTTTGGAGTTACCCATGTAGCTTTGTAGCCTTATGTCGACCTTCTAGGTTTTTACTACTCCTCCTGGTTTTGGCTTTCGCAACCTGAAACATCATTGATTTTACATTTTTAAATTATGTATTCCAAAGACTTTTCCATCCCTTTCATTGGCTCTGTCTTATGAACCTCAGGAAAATTTACAGAACCTTTCTAGTACTTAGACTGTAGTATAAAAAATGATTTCATGCATGAATTAAACTGAAGACCATTTTTTCCTGAGTCATGGGGCTCTTTCCAGAGTAGAATTTTGGTTCTTTATCTGTAAAGAATAAAACTTAGAAGTGTTTTAAATTAAAAAACAAAAACAAAAACAAAAACCCAACTCTGGTTGGAAAAAAAATGTCTCAAGTAGAAACACAAAAAATTGAAGAAATAAAGCAGAGATGTCCTATTCAGCCTTTCAATCCAACATTCTGTACCCTTTGTTGGTACTGAGAGCTGTCCACTTAGGACTCTGTTTATATGCCATAGGATTAGATTGTATCTAAGGCTCCCACTGGGACTAACTTATGATTTTTATTAAGTTATTGCCTCAGGATGGAAATATCTCGTATGGATTCTGCCGGGTCTGAATTAGTTTTAGACTGCTGCCAATTCCAGAATTTGCAGGTGGTAACCTACACATGTGGGAACACCTGGATAGGCAGAGGTTAGAGATGGAGACAGAATCTGACAGTCAGAAATGTTCCGTGTAGTGCAGAGCAGTTGCTCTGTGATTTGAAGCACACGGTACAGAATCCACAGACTGGAAAAACTATACACTGATAATTGAGATTTCACAGCATGACATTGTGCATCTCCTATTTAGAATTACAGGTAAAGGTGCTAATCTACATTAGTATTTTCTAAATATTAACTGAGAAATTAAACATTTATACTTTTTACCAAACTGTTTTTAATTATACAAAATGAATGCAATGAATACCTGCATTATCTTCCCCAGACTTTTTAAGAGTACACATGGAATGTATTTTAACAGCATTCCTTTAAGAATCTTAAGTCATCACTATGAACAATAATGTCCATGTTGTGCTGTAGATAAGAAATGCAGTAGATGTTAATGAGGTTTCAGAAGACCAGTTAATTTAGTGTATCATTGTTGTACCAACTCTATCAATTTCTTCTCACACACAGGTTTGAATTGTTTTTCTTTGCTTTGGTTAGGAGATGCCCTTAGGAATTATTCAGATGCATGTATTATTTTTTGCCCTTACTTTCAATATTCTCCTGAAGTAAAAGGCTATCATTTCAAAGGCTATTGTAGTCAAAGTGGTGATTATTCTCTTCTCCCAATTTACTCCCAATGTATTCAGTACCTACTCTATGCCAGGAATTGTTCAAGGCACTTGGGGCATATCAGTGAACAAAACAAAGATCTTTGCCTTCTGTTTTAACAGTGAAGAGACACAGAAAACAGGTAAAAAAATTTTTTTTAAAAAGGTAAAATACTGAAGATGTTAGAACTTGTAATGTGCTGTTTAAAAAAAAAAAGGAAAAGTAGTGGAGGATAATAGAGATTCAGAAAATTGGGTGTGAGGGCTGATGGAGGAAGGGAGCAGGTTACAATACAAGATGGACCTTATTAACAAGGTGACTTGGAGCAAATACTTAAAGGAAGTGAGGGAATTAGTTACACAGACATCTGGGAGAAGAGCCTTCCAGGCAGCAGGGAAATAGCAAACGCCTTATTTTGGGAGTATTCCTGGAACAGCACAGAGGCCAGTGTGACTGGAATGAGTGGTGTTGGGGGAATAACAGAAACTGAGGTCAGAGAGAGGACAGAGGACAGATGATGCAGAATTTCATAAGCCATTGTAAGAACTTAGGTTTTTACTCAGCTTGTGATTCTCCTATTGAGGCTTGGCATAAATTCTAAACAGCTCCTTTTCCCACCAGAGGTACCTCTAGTGGAATAAATCTTGCCAAGACATATGATCCAAGTGTCAGGATTACATGTACCATGACCTGGGCTCTGGAACTCTTTCGTGCTACAGAACACTCTCAAGGGTGACAGCTTTTCTTGTTACTCAGTGAATGGACAGCTATCACCAAGTATGAATACAATGCTTTCAAAACCCAAAGAAACCTATTAGGTGTTGTACTTCCACCTTAAGTGCTAGCAGGTATGAGATAGAATAATATATCCTTTAAGTTGGAGGTAATGTCCCCGTATCATGAAGATTACTAAATTCCCTAATATTCCGCTGATATGGTGGGCCCCTGAATGTTAATAGTGTTTATCCCTTATCTTTGGGAGTACATGTGTGTTAGTAAGCCTTCAATTTATTTGCCATTCCTTGCTCATTGGATCTGATCAATGTGATATTCTATAGAATGTCTAGGTGGTTTAGGTCCCTTTGGACTATATTATGACAGGGAGCAGAAGGGTTAAGATAGGCTGAGACAAGATTGTAAATGCCTATATATTTTCCATCCCAGGTGGTTACAAACTGCTTCTGTTTCTTCTTGAGGGGTTAAAAATAAAGTATTTGCCAGATCAATGATCCCATAGTACGTATCTGAGTCTTTGTTCATTTTTTTTCTAGCAAAGATTCCACATCTGTCACAATAGCTTTCAGTTGAGTTACTATATGGTTAAATTTGTCATAGCCCATTGGTGTCTGCTGTTATTCATTTTTTATAGGAGGAGGACTGGTGAATACAAGGAGATATTCCATTGACTTTTTATTGGGACAACTTGCTTTAAAATGACAATTATTTATACATAACTTTTTTGTTATATTACTGTAGTGATATACTTGCTGGCTACCCATCTGTCTTGACCTATGTTCTATTGACTGTCTCCATAGTTCTCTGAAGTCAGGCCTGCCTGTTGCCTTCAAACATATCCACTCTTTATCATCAATGTGCTGGTCGTGCTTTAAAGGCTAAGTATTACCAGTTGGTCTCTATCAGTTCAAAATCCTGCCATGGTCTTGCTATAGGTGAGCCCAGTCCAGTAAAGCATCTCCTTCAGAGATGCTATTGTCTAAAGGGGAGAGCCTTATTGCTTTGGAAAACAGTACAGTTGACCCTTGAACAGCACACAGGTTTGAACTGCATGGGTCAACTTCTGGGTGGAATTTTTTTCAATATATTCAGTGTAATACTGTAATTCTATTTTCTTTTCCATATGACTTAATACCATTTTCTTTTCTCTAGCTTAATTTATTATAAGAATACAGTATTTATAATACATATACAAAATAGTGTTAATTGATTTTTCATATTATTGGTAAGGGTTTTAGTCAACAGCAGGCTATTTAGCAGTGAAGTTTGTGGGGAGTCAAAAGTTATTAATGAATATTTGACTGCGGGGGTTTGACACTTGTAGCCCCCGCATTGTTCAAAGGTCAACTGTATGTCCATTCTATGACCTTGCATACAAGATGATAGGTTGACATTTTCTGGAGTTACAAAGTACAGACACTCTAGCATGCATACCTTTCTGAGGCTTTTGATCCTTTTCTCTACCATCTGTCACAGATATTCAGCATTGCTATATCATTTAAGATGGGACATCAGTTTCAGCAAGTTTCTGGCTTCCAAGCCCCAAACTAGCAGAAGCATATTAGCTTCATTGTTTTCTGAGGTCCTTGCCACAGAGTGAAACACTGCATCATGAAAGAGTGCTCCCATATTGGGGCGCCTGGGTGGCGTAGTCGGTTGAGCATCCGACGTCAGCTCAGGTCATGATCTCATGGTTCATGAGTTCAAGCCCCACGTCGGGCTCTGTGCTGACAGCTCAGAGCCTGGAGCCTGCTTTGGTTTCTGTTTCTCCCTCTCTCTCTGCCCCTCCCTCACTTGTACTTGGTCTCTCTCTATCTCTCTCAAAAATAAAATAAACATTAAAAAGTTAAAAAAAAAAGAGTGCTCCCATATTGATAAGCTTTCCTTTGTCCAACTTTATGTCACTTTTCCCTAGGTCCATCATTTTTCCATGAATAAGCAGGCAGCTTCTGTTTTCCGTACATGTCCACTGGGTTCCCAGTGTTGTACCCCTTCTGGATATAACCCTTTCACCATGGGAATCACAGAACTCCCAGAATATGTTGTCATTCAACCATAGTTATGGTCTAGTGACTAAGAAGGAAGGAAGGGCTATATTTTCATGGGCGCGTGTATCATCTTGCACGGAAGAGACCTCTGTATCATCTTTAAACACGGGATGAAAATTGGGTCACATCTGCAGATTTTCAAATGCAATGAGCTGGATATATACATCCCAACTCTTGGATTCCCTTTGTCCCCTGTTAGGGCTTAGGTGGAGAATTAAACCTTCCTTGGAACTCTGCTGCCCTTATAATTACATCCTGTGTCTTATCCTCAATGTCATCTGTCCTTCCAGAAGAGGATCTCTTTACATATGCCAAGAAAGCCCTCTGGGTTACCCACTTCACCTCAGATTACTGGTTAATTACCCTTATTTCATAATCGTTTTCCTCCAATGTGCATATTGTTCTGTATAATTAATATTTTCTCTACCATCTCAAATGCCTGATGCATACATGACTGTATTCTCTTTTACAAAGATTATTCTACATCTGTGAAATGTAGAACAATGGCACCACTAGAGTTTGCCAGGGGCTGTCAGTATGCTGTCTACCACCAGTGATAGCATTTTCATGACAGTCATTCAGTTGGTGGTTCAGCTCCCAAATCCCATTTTCGAGTCTGCTTCCTCAGACCACGCTTAGATCAACTCTCTCCTGTCAGAATCTCTAGTAAACAGATTCTGAAATGGAAATTTCGTTCAGGTGGTCTATTGTGGGATACAGACTACCGTAAGGAATAAGGGAAGCAGGATGGGCCAGAAATAGAAGTTGAAATAGGATTGAGTTATAACAGAGGACTTAGCTGATGTTACTAGGAACTCTAGAAATAAAATGGACCCTTTGAGTTGTCCAAAGTTCAGGCGAGAGGGTTTGGCCTCAGTACCCCTGCATTGAATATTCATTGGATGCAGATTATCACTGGAGATGGGGCTTAACCTTGGCACATCAGCTCCTGTCTATTCAGATCAGGAAATTTTGGAATAATGACTCAGCTGTGATCTCTAAGCAGCCAACACCCCTGGCATCTGGGGGAATGAGCGCCTTGTGGTGTTAAGGGATCTTGGCAGCAAGTAAAGCATTCAGTACATCAGAGATATAAAAATGTTGGTGGTAAAGCAGTTTTTAGAATATAGAACTTAGTTTTAGATGTATCCACTAAGAAAGGTCTATTTGACATTTAGATGGAAATTTGATTAGGCAGTTTGATAGAAGTCTGGGGTTTGGTAGAAAAGCTGGGCTTAAAACTATTTCTGTGATTTCTGTGCATATGCTTCTAAGAGCTTCAGGGCCAATATTAATGGATGCTTAAATTCTCACACTGTATGTTATTGTGCACCTGCTATTTAATGTCAGTCTCTCACATTAGAATATCAAATCCACAAGTTTTTGGAGGTTGCATTATCCTATTCTTACTGTCTATTGTAGATTAGAACTCAGTATAATTTAACTGAATTTCTGCTCAGTTGGAGTATACGTTTACTTCCACTCAGACATATAATTAAAATATGTACGGATATAATCTTTTGATTGTTTTCTTTACGTTATCATTGCATAAAGAGGGGCTGATTTTTAAAAACTACCTCAGAGAAACATGAGGGTTTTAGCTTTCACTTAACCAAGAATTTGATAATAGCTCAATATATTTTATACCATTCTTGAAATGATTCGGTATTTTCTGCATTATAAATTTTTGGAAAAGATTATAATACCTGAATGTATGCACAGTAAGCATGTTGAAAGAAGTTGTAATAATCCTTACCCACTAGGAAAGGCTATTATTGATAAAAAATAATATGAAATATATTATTTTTAGCAATAATTTATTAGCAAACATAAGGTGTTTTCATCCATAGCCTACCTATTTTTGAAGAAGAGTTTTATTGAATTTGATGGCTTGATACATTATAAGCACATTGTAAGGGTTAGGCTATCTTACTGTTCTTTCTGAAAATTAAATGTCTTTATTTTGGTTATGTAAATTAAAGAAACTGCATTATTCTCCAAGGTAAGTAGTATCTTGTTTTCCTCAAAAGTTATTAATTTCCCATTTATGAAGTGTCCTTCTAAATTATAGCTCATTTAATAAAGATGCCATATTTTGAGATCAGTGGTTGGACAGGAGAATAAACTATTAAAAATACAATCTGTATGTATTTTCAGAGTGTTAATTATTAGCATAAAAAATTGAGGAGTTTTGAAAGTGGTGGAGTATGACTCTTTACTATGCTGCAGAGATATGGTAGATACAATATAGTTAACAGCAAAAACTCTATATTGAATCATTTAGCATGAAAATAGCACATACAAGTTTTTAAAATACAGAACAAATAATGAGTCATATAAAATAGACTAGCTCAAGATATGTAAAAGGTGAAGGGTTTTATTAGAAAACCATTCTGCCAGCTGAATCTACTAAGAATTGTATAAATAATATTAAAAAAACATATTATTCACTAATTTGTGGGAACTTTATTTTTTTTTTTCCTGTAGACTGAAACTTGAAGGAATGATATATTTAGACATAGGTGGCTGTATGTATTTGATGAATTAGAGCTGATCAGATCTCTTACATAGACTTATATTGTCATTAACTATAAACACTGCTTTGTGATCAGCTATTTAAGGGATATTTCTAGGACAATGACACAGTGATCTCTGTTCTTATAATTGTCTTTAGAAAGGGTTATGCTGAGAAATGACATACAAATATGGGAAAATAACGAAAAATTCTCTTTTTTTATAAGCTAGAATCACTCTATAAATAGCTGTATAATTAGATAAAAAGGCCATTTTATTTCAACAAGTATCTTTTGAGTACTTACATTTTAATAATTTCTGGATTAATGGATCCTAACGTGTAATTTTGGAAAACATACAGACAAGAGGAGGAGACAGATTCTACATAAATAACCACTGAACCATAGTAAGCGCAAGTAGGTTGTGAGGTAATCTATAATGAAACATTAAATGTTAAGTGAATTTATAAAGATTTGTTCTGGTTGCAGACATCATTAATGACTTCTTAGCAGAAGATAATGATTTGAGCTAGTTTTCAAAAGATAAACAAACAAAAAAAAACACCCAAAACAAAAAGAAATAGCTTGGAGAAGAAAATTCTAGGTAGAAGGACTTTATGAAGATTCACTGCCAACCCACCAGATGGAAGTGAGACATCAGAATCTGTTTCATCCCGATAGAGGGTCTAGAGATCTTCATAAAGAGGAATAGAGAGGTTAATTCAGCTATATTTTGGCTTTAGTGAAGTCAAAGTGAAAGACTATTACTTCTGCCTGTGTACAGTTTCAACTTTTTCAGTGCCCAGTACCCTGGAACAGTAAATTTATAAAAGAAGACCATGGTTTCTGTTTTGAGTGTGGTGGAATTTAGATACTCATGGTCCATTGCAAATGCTGTTACTAGTAATAGCTACCATGAATCAAACGCTAATTTTATACCAGGACTTGAACTTTGTTCTTTAACATGTATTGATTTATTATTTGTACGATGAACATCTTATATGGATAGTTGAGGAAATTAAAGCTTAGAGAAGAAATCAAAGGAAAAATTAAGTATGTCTTATACATTTGAAAGTTATCTAAAGAGGGGCGCCTGGGTGGCTCAGTCGGTTAAGCGTCCGACTTCAGCTCAGGTCACGATCTCACGGTCCATAGGTTCGAGCCCCGCGTCGGGCTCTGGGCTGATGGCTCAGAGCCTGGAGTCTGCTTCTGATTCTGCGTCTGCCTCTCTCTCTGCCCCTCCCCCATTCATGCTCTGTCTCTCTCTGTCTCAAAAATAAATAAACGTTAAAAAAATAAAAAAAAAGAAAGTTATCTAAAGAGATGATAGTTGAATTTATGTACATGAATATAATTACTAAGGAACAGTTTCTAGTGAGAAAAGAGGGCTCATTACTAAACCTGACTGCACCTTTATTGTGTAGGGATTAGATGGCAAAACATAAAACTGTAAGTTGAATTCCAAGTGGTTGGACCAGAAAGAAAGTGCCTTTTTTTGTTTATCTATCTATCTATCTATCTATCTATCTATCTATCTATCTATCTATTGAGAGAGAGAGAGAGAGAGAGAACAAGCAGGGGAGCGGCAGAGAGAGAAAGGGAGACAGAGAGGGAGAGGGAGAGGGAGAGGGAGAGAGAGAGAGAGAGAGAGAGAGAGAGAGAGAGAGAGAGAGAGAGCATTCCAAGCAGGCTCCACTGTCAGTGCAGAGGCCGACATGGGGCTTGAACCAGGAACTGTGAGATCATGACCTGAGCCAAAACCAAGAGCCAGACGCTCAACTAACTGAGCCACCACAGCATCCCAAAAGTTTCTTTTCTTAAACAGAGAAATGTTTATGTGTGGCCAAAAGCAATAAGCCTATACAGAAGTGTGATCCAGAAATATTAGAGCCAGGTGAATATTAGAACACTGAGATGAATGTAAATAGGGATTAAAATGGGAGGAGAAGGTGGTTTCTTTCTACCATTGGCTCATTTCTACTGTTTATGTCAGATGCTTGGGTGACCACAAGCCGTTTAATGGTCCAGAGGCACAGTAATGAGAAGTGAGAATTTGTTTACCTTTCAGGGGATACACCAAAAAGAAACAACCCAAAAACATGACTGAAAATGAAAATTCATAGATACATGAAGAGTGTTGTCTCTGGCAGTGCCCTGAGAGGAAACAGATGGCATGCTTTAACTGCATAATTTGAGAAGAGTTTAATAAAGTGTTTATAGAAACCATAAGAGATACTAACTCCAGGGTTAGTAATAGC
Organism: Felis catus; assembly: GCF_018350175.1. Lineage (NCBI taxonomy): Eukaryota > Metazoa > Chordata > Mammalia > Carnivora > Felidae > Felis > Felis catus. The sequence continues at coordinate 106,728,136 of NC_058374.1, forward strand.
TGAAATCTACTCATGCCCCTAACTCAAAATAAGAGGATAATTCTCCCAGAATTCAGAGTGAACAAAGCATATGAAGAAAAGTAACAGATAAAAAGTATGTTATTTTGGGGCGCCTGGGTGGCGCAGTCGATTGAGCGTCCGACTTCAGCCAGGTCACGATCTCACGATCCGTGAGTTTGAGCCCCGTGTCGGGCTCTGGGCTGATGGCTCAGAGCCTGGGACCTGTTTCCGATTCTGTGTCTCTCTCTCTCTCTGCCCCTCCCCTGTTCATGCTCTGTCTCTCTCTGTCCCAAAAATAAATAAACGTTGAAAAAAAAATTAAAAAAAAAGTATGTTATTTCATGAAGGGATGCTGCCAACTTTTGAGCACCCCATTGGAGGTGAGACAGTAGAATACCTTCCTCCTTTCCTTGACCTTCAGTCAAGGATATGTTAACTAACCCGGTTGTGGTGATCATTTCACAATGTATATGTATATAAAAATACAAAATTGTATGTCTTCAATGAATATAATTTACATTAGCCAAGGAAAGAAGCGCAAAGAGTCAGAGCCCAAGAAAGATACCAAACACAGAGCTTCCCTTATCATCTCCTTGTGTAGTCATGGGTACCTTACTTTCCTGTTATGATGTGTGATAAAGCACAGAGTATTGTCAAACAGGGAAATTCACCCAAGTCTTAATTCCCAGAGTTTTTACTGGGGCTTGATCGCATTCTGCCTACCTTTGACTCCTATAGAGGTTTGGCTGATACATTTAGACTCTGGTGCCTCTGGAGAAAGAACTGATATTGCACAAATCAAAGCTCATGTTGTCAGATTGTCTGGGTAGCCAAAGCTCCCATGCAAAGAAAAGATATTCCTAACAGGTGTGACATTCCAGGGGCCCAGGCATCATCATCTCTGTAGTGGAGGGCAAAAACCAGAGTTTAATTCTTCACTACACAAATGCAAAAGGAATCAACTACTAGTACATGTTACAACTTGATTGTATCTCAAATATTTTATTGAGTGAGAATAACCAAAGAGAAAAGAGTAGATATTGTATGATTCCATTTATATGAAGTTCAAAATAGGGCAAATCTAATCTATGGTGGTGGAACTCAGAAAAGTGTTAATTGATGCAGCTTGAGTTTGACCGAAAGACACAGGAACACTTTCAGAGTGATGTCAAATGTCTATACCTTGGTAGGAAGAGTGGTTACACGTATATAGTTACATACCTATTATTATATACATTGTTACGTATCTATGGTCTGTATGGAATTTTTCCATAGTGAAAAAAATAAGCTGGATATATAATATTATTGCTAAGTCTGTGTGTTGTGACTATACTGAATATGGAAGAACATATTTAGAAGGTCTGATTCCTAGAAACAATCCTAAGGAAATTTGTAAAATTGATCTGATGCTTCTGGACCATATTAAAGCATGCAGTTATGAAAAATAACAAAGACTTGATCTCATTCATTTTGAACACTTTAATAAAGAGAAGGTCTTTTTTCTTTCGTAGAAATTTAGTGAGGCAAAAGTAATAGTCCCATTTTTTAACCATTCCTCTCCAAAGCATTACTAAATTGGCTTATTAACATGACATATGCATACTGATTCTAAACATTTCCTACCATGAAAAACTATTTCTTGTGCAACAAAATTCCAACTCTTTGATTAACATAAGTTATAAAAATAATTCTGAAACTCTGATCATTGTAAAGTGAGAATACCAAAGATAATATTAATAATCTTGAGAATAACTTTTCTATAATAAGTATACACATTGGTCCTGTTTTATGTTATATATTTAAAATGTCTTAATATATGAATGTATATGTTTTGTTTAAATTAGATGTAGTGTTTAGAAAATTCATTTAAATTTTTTTTAAATGTTTGCTTATTTTTTGAAAGAGAGATAGAGTGTGAGCAGGGGAAGGGCAGTGAGAGAGGGAGACACAGAATCCGAAGCAGGCTCCAGGCTCCAAGCTGTCAGCATAGAGCCTGGTGTGGGGCTCAAACCCATGAACTACGAGATCATGACCTGAGCCGAAGTCAGACGCTTAATTGACTGAGTCACCCAGGCACCCCAGGAAATTCATTTCTTAATAAGAATCCTTTTTATACTGCTAAGTTTAATCAGACTGTCATTTGCATAAATTTATTTTGAGTCAATAGGAGTGAACTCAGAGATCCTGCAGTACTCCACATACAATAATTATAGCAATATCTTCCAGGGATTTTCACTAAAGTGATCATCTTATCAATCACCTGATATAAATATATTCATAAAAATTATAAAACCTTGGGGTACCTGGGTGGTTAACTCAGTTGGTTAAGTGTCTGACTCTTGATTTTGGCTCAGGTCATAGTCTCATGGTCATGGGATCGAGCCCCACATTAGGCTCCATGTTGGGCATGGAACCTGCTTAAGACTCTCTCTCTTTCTCCCTCCCCCAATTGTTTGTGTGTGCTCTCTCTCTTAAATTTCAAGAAAAAAATTATAAAGGTTTAATTTATGAATTATTCCTACGTTGAATAGATTCTGATAAATTTTTATTTTGATACATAGGAAAAAATGGTTGGCTAAGTTCATAACAAACATTGTAAGTCAGAAGTTTGGGTGAGAATAGAGATTGGCAGACATCACATAAAGAAATGAGAGTGATAATAATGTGGAGGTATTTCTAGGTATTGACAGGGTATATAAAATGGAGGGTTTTTTATTTATAATAACCTCCAAGCAAAATGACCAATACAGCAGAGTCCCCAAAGTAAGGAATAACATCTATTATACAGGATCATTTTACATTAATACTGTTTAAAACATGGAAAACAAAATAAAAAGAGATGTTTAAAATAAACATACTGGTCATGCATGAGCCCTTAAAAAAGTTCCTACCTCAATTTTAAAATAATCAGGTTAAACATTTCTATGAGCTTTTATTTTCGTACCTCAAATATATCTCAACTATGGGTAACTGCCAGCTTATGAATATTTATAGAACATTTCCTAGTTTCTCATGCAAGATAAACTCTGAAGAATTTCATGGACAAAGAGTTTGATTTTGCATGAGTCCCAGTTGCATATTTCCTAAAAGTGAAGAAATGTTAAATTGAAATCACAACACTGCTTGGGTCCAAAGTGAATTTGGATTATATGGCATCCAAAAAGGATTGATTGAGGTGTGGAAGTGTGCTTTTATACCATTATATTTCTATGAAACACTTCACAAGTTTTCTCTGTGAATCTTAAAAATAAAATTTTTTTTCTAATCTGATGATATTTTTATTAGTAAAAATTTGAGGGGATGGAGAGGAGAATCATAATCATGAGCCATTGAAGTATGGTATCAGGTAGATATTCCCCTCACCCACTTAGCTACATCTAGAAACAGTCTGGGGTTTCATGTAGGCAGACAGACATGGTTAGACTTTTATTATTTTTTTTTCCTAAGTTCAGAATTAGGATTCTGATATGCATTAAGCCCTATTTCTGTTCATGAAACATTACATTTTTAATATTTTTCCTTAATTTAAAATTGAAGTAAATTTTTAAGTGGTTATTCTAACTTAAAAGTGATGAGTGGATACAGCAAAACCATATGTCTTTTGATATCTGATATCTTAGGCAACCCTTTTAAATAGAATAGCTAAATATGCTTTGGCTGATGATATAACAAAAACATGGTGGTATCCCCTCTGTTTCTAGTTGCAACATAGTATAGTGAACACATAGAAAGATTGACATTAGGCAGGAGGATGAATAGTTCACCTCTGGTTTCAGGTAGAAAGGCAAAGTGGTGGACTAGCTATGAGTATGGTGGTCTGCTGAAGTTTAACTTTGATTGGTTCTTTTTCCTCTGTAAGGTAGGTGGAAGGTCATAAATTGAGCATTTGTTTTAAGAAGCAGTGACTGGAGGTTTGAGTGAAGAGGAGACATAGTCACATCCGATATGAAAGAGTAGGAAAGTGTGGTTGCTGGATATCATTAATGATCCACTTGAACTTGGTTGTTTGCTATGATTTTAAAGAGAAACTAGTAAAAATTAGACCTGTCAAGCAGCGCCTGGGTGGCTCAGTCAGTTGAGCATCTGACTTCAGCTCAAGTGATGATCTCATGATTCATGAATTTGAGCCCTGCGTGGGGCTCAACTGCTGTCTGTGTAGAGTCTTCTTGAGATCCTTTGTCCCCCTCTGTCTCTGCCCCTACCCCACTCATGCTCTTTCTCTCAAAAATGAATGAACATAAAAAAAATTGACCTGTCAAAGCCATTGTTCTTTGCTCCATCCAGTGCAGAACTAAAAGAGGTAGATGTAACCAGGGTGTAATATCAACAGAATAACTGGGATCAAGAGAAATACAAGGAGAAAAAGGTACATGCAGAAGTGGACTATGAAATATAATTAGGTAAGATCACCCATGTGATGTGATTTCCATGTGTAAGAAATATGTATACCATGTTGTCCTATAAATTGTGATTAAGAAGTGAGTTGTGGGAACGGAGCTCCAAGGAACAATTAGCTTGGATAGAGATAATCTGTTGAGGACTTACTGTCTTCTGCAGAGGCGGATACATTTGTGGTTTTAATGAAAAAATATAAATCTGATGTTGGATCTATTTTCTGACTAGGCAACAAGGGGTCCCCAATTTTAGATTAGTAGGAAGGTGCAAGATAATCATTTCTAGTATAGAATCATTGAATAAATTCATTGAATAAATAGAACAGTCACTGAGTAAATCTACCTTACATTTTCTGCAATAGCTAGAGAATTCAGCTAATCACTAAGGTGAGCTTTGTTTACTTTTTAATGTAAATTTCTTAAAGCCTCACTAAATATTTGTCATCTGCATAGGGGACTTTATGTATTGTCATGGCCTTCAAGCTAATGTCTCCTAATTCATTCTAGTGAAAAGAAAAATGAACTAAACGTGATTGAAAAGGGATTTAGAATCAGTCTCAACCATTTTTCAATGTGGAGCCATTTTCTACCAAGCATCTCGTTTGTGTTTTTGTTTATTTTTTTTAAGTTTATTTATTTGTCTTAGAGATATATAGAGAGAGCGAGAGAGAGAGCAGTAGAGGGGCAGACAGAGAGGGAGAGATTGAATCCCAAGCAGTCCCTACAATGTCAGCATGGAGCCCTGAACTTGCAAACTGTGAGATCATGACCTGAGCCCAAATCAAGAGTTAGACACTTAATGACTGAGCCACCCAGGTGCTCCTGGTTGTGTTTTTTTTTATAAAGTGCCTACTAGGTTCAAGACACTTGGTTAGGACCAGTTATCCCCTAGTACCATGCTCAGACATAAGGTCCCTTGTGCATTGTTATATAGGTTACAGGAAATTCTCAGGTTCTGTTAGTAATATAGGTAGCTGCCTCTAATTAAGTTTAAATTAAATAATTACTTGTCTTGTTGTAAAATTAATTTAAAATTATAAGTTGTGTTTTTTTCTTTTTTTTCAGTATATGAAGTTTATTGTCAAATTGGTTTCCATACAAATTGTGTTTTTTTCTTTTTTCTTTTTAAAAAATTTTTTTTTTCTTTTTTCTAACGTTTATTTATTTTTGAGACAGAGAGAGACAGAGCATGAACGGGGGAGGGGCAGAGAGAGAGGGAGACACAGAATCGGAAACAGGCTCCAGGCTCTGAGCCATCAGCCCAGAGCCCGACGCGGGGCTCGAACTCACGGACCGCGAGATTGTGACCTGGCTGAAGTCGGACGCTTAACCGACTGCGCCACCCAGGCGCCCCAAATTGTGTTTTTTTCAAATGCATTGGAGAATTTATTTTTCCCCACCTTTATGAAGGTGTGATGGACTAGAAAAATTGTGTATATTTAAGGTGTACAACAGGATCATTTGATATATGTACACATAGCGAAATGATTACCAGAGTCAAGTTAATTAACATATCCATCACCTCAACCTAGTTATATGTGTGTGGTGAAAACACTTATGATCTACTCTCTTAGCAAATTTAAAATGTACAATACAGTTTTATGAAATTATACTCACCATGCTATACATTAGATCTCAGGAACTATATTTATCTTATAATTGAAAGTTTGTATTCTTTTTTTTTTTAATTATTTTTTAACGTTTTTTTTTAATTTATTTTTGGGACAGAGAGAGACAGAGCATGAACGGGGGAGGGGCAGAGAGAGAGGGAGACACAGAATCGGAAACAGGCTCCAGGCTCTGAGCCATCAGCCCAGAGCCTGACACGGGGATCGAACTCACGGACCGCGAGATCGCGACCTGGCTGAAGTCGGACGCTTAACCGACTGCGCCACCCAGGCGCCCGAAAGTTTGTATTCTTTATCTGATATCTCCCCATTCCCCTACTAATAATCACTACTCTGTTTTTTTTTTTTTATGTGTATCACTTTTTGGATTCCACATATAAGTGATACCACACAGTATTTGTCCTTCTCTTGCCAAGTATGGAGCCAATGAACTAAGTGAAAGGCAAAACTTTTAGACACCGTCTGTTGTCTAACAGATCATAGTATGAAAGATTACTTGTTTTGTTTTCAAAAAATATATTATGGACTTCAGTACTAATTAAAATACTTAGAGAAATACAGTTGACCAGGTTTGAACTACACAGACCCACTATAAAAATGTGGATTTTTATAGTACAGTAATATAAATGTATTTTCTCTTCCTTATGATTCTCTTAATAACATGTTCTTTTCTTTAGCTTACTTTACTGTAAGAATACAGTATAAAGTACATGTACCATACAAAATATGTGTTATGATAGTATATAGTACATATAACATACAAAAAACGTATGTTAATTGACCGTGTTACCAGTAATATTTCTAGTCCACTTCAGGCTATTGGTGGTTAAGTTTTGGGATTAAAAGTCATGTGCGATTTCTTTTACTGTGTGGGGACTGGTGCCCCTAACCCTTGGATTATTCAAGGCTCAATGGTGTATCACTCCATAGTCCTTGTGGTCATTATTAAATGACTTCTGGTCAGTGACTATTAACCTGGGAATAAGATTTAAGACTTTTTCTCATAGATTTAGACAGTCTGCTAGTCTTTAGACTATTTTATATTAAGTTCATCCTTACTTCACTCTGTTCTATTATGTTGTAATGCATAGGTACGTACATTGGTGGTACTGGTAGTAGTGGTATATAATTAAACATGAAGGGTGCATTCCCAGGTTCATGTGGTGTTACTTCTGGCTTTTTGGGTAGTAGGAGGCATCCGCTGGAGATGGTGTGCTATATCTCCCTATCTTCATGCCTCAGTCAATTATCTGTGGGAAATATTACATTTCCTCTCATGGCTCCCACACATAGAGATTCACCCATCATATCCAGCTGCTGTTTATGACACTAACTGCTATCCTTATGTAACATTTTCTCCTCTCTTTGACCCTCCAGCCTAGGAGTTAATAGCTTTCTCTCTTTGAAGTCTGTTTCTTTTACTGTCCCTAGTTAGTTTCTCAGATTTTCTGTCAACTGTGTAACTAATTCAGTATAATAATATCCCTCCTCTTGAAATGTAGGTTTCTATTTTTCTTGCTTGACCTTGAATGATAAAAATATTGTAAGTTTCACTGACTATTGTAGACCAAAGTAAACCTATATACATTCATTTACCCATTCAATAAATATTTATTAGGTTCCTCTTTGCAGTTAGGTACCATATAAGATTTGGGGAATATATTAGCAAAAAGAAGGTACAGTCTCTGTCCTTATGAAACTCACCCTAATGAGTCAACAGATCTATAAGAGGTAATACAGAAATTCTTGGTGTTGGACTGGTTGTGAACAAGGTTGGGGGTGGGAAGGAGATGGCCTTTGTATACATAGGTAGATACTTGTGCAACCACTCAGAAAGTAATGTTGCCTGAGAACCAGGTTTTGTGGGGAAAGATACTAAGATTTGTTTTATTTTGAAATACTGGATTTTAGGTGTCTGAAATAGCAGAACATTCAAAGGGAGGTGCAAAGTAAGCAACTGGAATAGTCAAGGTGAAAGAAGAGTTGCCATTTGCAAGTGACTGAAATTAGAAGTCCTGAAAATGAGCCTGACTTAGGAGAGAGTATATACAGAGAAGTGAAGATGGATTTCTAGAAATGTGTAAATCTGTAGACTTAAAATGAGTCCAAATTGGGAAATGAAAAATCTTAATTTTCTCCAGAACTCCCTTTAAATATTCACACAATTATATTTTTACTATATACAAATGGATTGTTCCTCAAAATGTTAAGAACACAACAGCCTTTAAAATTACATAACATGAAGTAATTGTTTTTAAACATATATTATAGTTTTCCTTTATGTGCAGTTATGAAACAATTAGTTAATAACTATTCACCAGATGTTGGGCCTTGAGTGATACCTAAAATTTGAAAGACAACTTTCCCACCTAACCCTAGCCATAGACCAAAACATATGAAGAATTATGTGGAAAAAACTTTGACAAGTACTGCTTTTTTTATCCTAACATATTTATTTGTATTTTCCCCAATTCCTATTTGTTTATATATTATGTTTATGTACAGAGACAGGTTTTATAAAAATAAAAGCTATAACAATAAGTTGAGTTTTTTTTCTTCTTTTAAACTAATTAGCCAAAATCTAACAAACGGTCTGTCTGTACCCTTGATCAGGCTGACTGCATCATTAGCAAAACAGTTTCACTTATTTATGGATTTTCTAAGAAATTTTGTTGCTTCAGTTATCAAATGTACTTGGTATTTCTGTGTAAGGGCTGCTAGTGACCTTATATTGGCATCTTCACCTTTGTTAAGACAGAACTACATTATTTCCCTCTTTATAATTGTATTTACATTTTCTTTAAATGTTCTTTATACACTTAAGATATTATCAACTTGGGGAAAATATAATATATATATATATAATTATATGTATATATTTTTATGTATTGACTTTAGTGTTTAAAGGAACTCAGTGGCATAATTTTATACTTGTTTGTTTAAAATATGGAATCTATCATTAAAAAAAAACACAATAGGTGAATGCTATTGCTGCTCCAGTGCTTAAAACATCTCTAAGCAAGAATTTATAAAACAATAGATCTAACATTGAAAGAATCATTTAAATAAATGTAAATTGTTTGAATTAAAAAAATTAAGTTGGATCCAGTAAGGTGAGGGAAATATGATTTCAATAAGGAGAACCTCTGCAATATATGTTCTTAGTGAGGTAATAGATTTAAGGCACAACTAGGAATTCAATTACATACTCCTATAAAAATGTGAAATTGACTCACACCAGATGTTATTTTTATCAACCTAAAAGTCATTGGAAAAGAGTATGTGGAATCAGTATAAGAGTAGTTAACAAACTATATGGATCAATTTGAATTCCCTCATTTTGAGATGTTATAAGGAACAAAATGTTTTATTGTTTGATTAAGGCACTAAATCTATATCTGTCTGTATACCTCCCTACCTCCCTACCTATCATCTATCTTGTCATCTACCTATCGTCTCTCTCTCTCTCTCTCTCTCTCTCTCTCTCTCTCTCATCTATCCTAATTATCTACCTGCCTGCCTATCTGAGAGTCTCACTGTTGGTTTTTTCACACTAAAGTGATTTTTTCCCCTTCTTTAAGGATATTTTTGTTTGTAGACATTTTGTTATTATATTCCGAGAAATGTTTTGTGGGTTTTTTTTATATTTATTATGATTTGAGTTTGTAGAACTCCTTGCATTTTTGAAGGGTTTTTTTTTTATCAGGTTAGGCAAAATTATGACCATTATTTCTTCATACATTTCCTCTGTACCATTTTCTCCCTCTTCTTCCAATGCTTCAGTTATATTTGACATTGCCACAGTTTTCTACAAGTCTATTCTGTATTATTTATCCTCTTTCCTTTTGGGACTCAGTTTGGATAATTTCTGTTAATATGTTTAAATTATTATTAATCCCATTACATTTCTAAATTCAGATATTTTATTTTCAACTATATCACTTACATACAACACCTAGTGCTCATCCCAACAAGTGCCCTCCTCAGTGCCCATCCTTTTTAAAGATTGATTCCTTTTTAAAGATTCTTTGTTTTTCTCTATTTTCTAAAATACATTAACCAGATTTTTATTTAAAAATTGGTCTCAGGGTGCCTGAGTAGCTCAGTCAGTTGAGCATCCAACTGTTGATTTCAGCTCAGGTCATGATCACAGAGTCATGGGATCAAACCCTATGCTGGGCTCCATGCTGTGTGTAAAGCCTGCTTGAGATTTTCTCTCTCTCTCTCTCTCTCTCTCTCTCTCTCTCTGCCCCCCATCCGCCCCTCTCCCCTGCTCATGTGAGCCACTGTAAAAAATAAAAATAGATTTAAAAAAATGGTAAATACAAACAAAATCTATTATCTAAATCATTTTTTGGACTGCTATTGATAGTTTTTCTTCTAGATTTGTAATCCTTTTAAAAATAATTCCAGTAATATTTTATTGAATGCTAGAGATTTGTTTTATAACAAAATTTTAGAGGCCACAGATGAAATTATCCTCCTCTAGAAAGGGCTCACACTTTCCTCTTTCAGGAAAGACCAAGTGTAAGTTGAACTCTAAATCCAGTCAAAGACTGAGCTGAGGGTGCATTTTGGTAAAGCTCCATTACTTACATTTGTTCCATTTTTTGAAAGGTGTGTTCCTCCTGAGCTTTCACATTAAGGCCTTTGTGGTATTTGTTTATTTGTATTGTTTTTTAAACCAGCATCTTTTCTCCTGTTGGGTCTTTATATCTTGCCCATCCCAAGACTATAGAAAATTCTGTTCTTCACTTCAGAGATTTTTCTTAGATTTTTTGCATTTTGCTGCATTTGCATTCGGATTTGTCATATATTTCCATGGGAGACCACCCATATATGTGTGTGAGGTGTCTGAAGTTTCAGCTAGACTGCTGCAGCTGCACCTAATTAATGGAAGTTCCCTGATTTCTTTACCTCACAACCACAGTCCTTGTCCCGGCATAGTCTTTATTCTCTGCCTCTTGCCCAGCCCCAGAATACTCCAGGGAAAAGCAACTGTAGATAATGAGCTTTCACTTTCATGTTTCTCTCTTTTCCAGACACTTAGCCTGTCTGGTCTTCCCTGTTTCTGCAGGTCTCTGATCCTTTTAAGTAAATTATGTCTTTGTTTTATTTGCCTTTTATAGTTGCTATCTATGTGAACATTGATCTGTTCCAAATTATTCCCTTCTAACCATAAGCAAAAATACCTCCTAGGTTTAAGATTTGTTTGAATAGACAAATTATGTGAAGCTAGAATGTTGGATTTTGAATTTAGAATTTACCCATTACCGTATGTATGACCAAGAAAAAAATTATTTAATCCCCTGTAATTTCACTTCCTGTGTAAGAGAAAACAAATCTACCTACTAATAGGCTTGTTATGAAGATTAGTTGATGCATAGATAGTGCTTGAAATAGTGACTGGCTTATTTTAAGTGCTTATTATTATTGCTTTTATTTTTGTTGTTTAAAATAATGAAGTTAACATATATGAATGGCTTCTTTAGTGTAATAAAATTCAGAAGACTACTTCAGTTCTACAAACATTTATTAAACAGATGCCATGGGCAAAGCCCAGCATAATTGCTATGCAATGTGGTTATCAAAATGAAAGCAAATATTATCTCAGAAAGTATACACATTAGCAGCATACTTAGGTAAAGAAAAGTAAATTCAATGAGAAAAGAAAAAAACAATGATAAATTTAAAGGCAGAGCAGAGCAAACTGCCCCTCCCCACCAGATGCTAGATTAACGTATTGGCAGCTCAGAAAATAAGTACAAATAGTCCTACCTGCTTAAGTCACTTAAAGTACTCCCCCTAATAAGTTCCACTTGTGTAGAATACAAGTTCTAATTACCAAAATGCTGCCCCTAAGCACAAACTAGGTTCCTGAAATATCTTTGGAACTGGCTCATTGACTACACGGAATGTGCTGCGTTAAGAACCGATAGAGAAGTTGCCAGGGAAGAGCTTGGCTGTAAAGCAAATTACATTAAAAAAAAAAAAAAGTTTCGGAAGTGTTTATTGAGTTCCAACCTGTTTAAAAGTTTCTTTCTTAATTGTCTTCATCTAAATGCAAGTCTCATTAAAATGCATGTGAATATTCAGCATTTTTAAAGCAATGATTTTCCTATTCTTTGATTATATCCTTGCAGAATTTACATTCTGAATGAATTGGCTACTGTCCATTTAAATTGGGTTGACTATATTTAGACTAATATTTGTGATCAATTAAATGATTTTCTTCTGATGAAACTCAGTCCTGAAGAATTTATTGATTGCTTTTAAAAGGGAGAAGATACGGATAAGGAGAAAAAAAATCTGAAATCTTTGTGACACTTTTAAAATATTATTTTAACTCATTGTATTGTAAAACATTTATTCAGCACCTACTAGGTGCTAGAAATATTACAAAAGAATAACAATCAGTGTTAGTCTATGATTTTTTTTAAGTTTATTTATTTATTTTGACAGAGAAGGTGAGAGACAGGTTGCACGTGTGTGGCAGGGGCAGAAGGAAAAGGAAGGAGATTAAATCCCCAGCAGGCTCCATGCTGTCAGTGCAGAGCCTGATGCAGGGCTCGATCCCACAAACCGTGAGGTTGTGAAATCAAGATTTGTAATCTTCACCTACTGAGCCACCCAGCTCCCTGACTACCTCACCTGTTTTCATATGGTTTTATTTTTACAAGTAGTTATGAATTAAATTAAATCCCATAAAATACATCACTGTAATTTACACTATTTGGTAGGAAATAAATTCAAGTGTAATATTAAGCTCTGCAGCATATTGAATATTTGAAAAAATTGAGATACCTACAATAGAGAAAGCTAATATTGTAATTACATGTATTATTCATTCCCAACCTTGGTGTATTTCTCATGGTAAGATATATTTTTCTCTATGTCATTTTCTGGTTTTCTGTATCATCCCTAATAGAATATGCAAAAATAATGCAATGTTATTTAGCTATGTATATATTTTATGATGAGTAATATGAACTAGCTAGATATTTAGAAAACTAAGTAGCCATTGACACTTTCAGGGCTGTATTTTGGAAAATGAGTAAAACTTTTCTGGGATGGAAACAGAGAAACAGAGAGATTAAGGAGCCAAATATTCCTGGTCTTATGTTACTTCCTACCTAAGATCTGCAAGACTCATCCTTCGCCAACTGCATAAAACCTCCTGATAGCTTTTAATGTTCTTTGTAATTCTGTTTTGTCCTGTGGAGTGAACTAAGTTTCCACATTTGTGTTCTCCATCCAGACAGGCTCCATTCTTCTTAGTGTCACATACATGATATATCTCTGACCTTAATTACTCTGATTCCCAGTTCTGGAATAGACTTTCTCTCCAGTATATTTAAATTGTACTCTTCTGACCTCTAAGATTTGGGGGGAAGCTGATCTTCCATGTGACAAGTAGGGAAGAAATTTGGAGAAAATATATAAAAAGCTAAATGATTTTTTGGAAATACTTGGGCTCCAGATTCTTTATTATCATGTCAGCCCAAGTATCTCTCACTCTCTCCATTCATATTTCCATTCGTGTTGTATAATTTTTAGGGCAAGAATGGCTAATAATGTACAATATTGAACATATAATAGACATATTATAGTTGGTTGATTGGAATCTTTGCTTTTCTGGAAAGTCTGCTAAAGTGCCTTTCGGGTGAAAATTACTTTTATTGCCCGTTTGTTATTCAAATGTATTTTTATTTATCTAATACTATGGTGATTTTAATAGAATGTGTTTTTTTTGTTTTTTTTTTTACAGATTTTAGTTGTAAAAAATATTACATTTAGGGTGACTATTTCTGGATATTTTTGCTGGAACCATAGAATTTCCTACCACTCTCAGATTTCCCCTTTATCCACATTCAGTTATTTGTGGGCATGGTAGGATAGTTTCTCTTGTACTTACAGATAAGCCCTGTTAAAATTTGGTGTTTTTATAATTTTCAGATTTTGCATTTCCTGTTAAAAATTTGCATTTCACCAGCAATGTTAATATCTGTCATTAAATTTTAAATACTGACTTAAACTTTAACCTTTACAAATCAATTTTTGCCCTATCTAGTAAGTGAAAGCAATAAAAACCTATTGAGTTCCCCTTAAGTAATTTAAAATGGCTATTTAAAAATGAGAAAATTGTGGGGTGCCTGGGTGGCTTAGTCAGTTAAGCGTCTAATTTAGGCTCAGGTCATGATCTCATGGTTGGTGGGTTCCAGTCCCAGGTCGGGCTCTGTGCTGACAGACCAGAGCATGGAGCTTGCTTCGGATTCTGTATCTCTCTGTCTCTGCCCCTCCCCCACTTGCACTCTGTCTCTCTCTCTCTCTCTCTCTGTCTCTTTCTCTGTCTCTTTCTCTCTCTCAAAAATTAAAATAATAAAAAACTTAATAAAATGAGAAAGTTGCTACCTCAGTAACTCTAAGTATTAGTGTGTAAAGGAAAGTTAGTAAGGTACTCATCGGGAGATTTTTTTGCCTATAGAAGATCTAGATGAGAGCATAGTACATTTTGTCATGTAAATATTTTTCCACATGGTTTGTGTATTACAATGTACTATAACTTTTCTTTCCCTGTCTTTTGCTGTCTTCATTCACAAAACCACATCTCTTAGAAACTCACATTAACCCGAAGTATTAATCATTCTGATGAATTATATTTTTGGATTTAATACAAAGAGTTACATGCTCAGGATAGAAAGCATTGTAAGTATCATGAATATTTATATTTATTTATAGTTTTTATTTTTGAAAATAAATCTTAGAAGTTTATACTCTGTTCATATTGTACAGATACAAGAAATAATTGGTAGTATTATATTTACACTATCATTTTTGAATAATTTTTAAATACTTGAAAAAATCAAATATATATGATACATAAAAAAGTGACTTAAAGTTTAAAATAGTATAAGTGATAAGGAATACATGTAGGCATCATGACTTATTTTGTTATTTAAACAGTCTTTAACATATCTATTCAAAATGTTATAAATTTCTTTAAGGGGAGTAGAAGTTCTGAAATTTAGAATATCTACTATATAATGGAGGAATATTATATATTTCATCTTCAATGAGATTAGTATAGTGGAACCACTGACACAGGTACAGTGGTAGAATAACAACAGCATCAAGAGCAAATCATATATTTAAGGCTTATAATTTTCCAGGTGCTGTCCTAAATGTTTTGCATGCATATTATTTTTCCTCATCATTAGCCCAGGAGATAAAGTTGATTAATATCTCCTTACGTTTTAATGTTTTTCTTTCCATTTTCAATTCTGTTTACTTTTTAAAAACAATTGTGTTTTAATCTAATCATTCATTCTTCAGTTTCCATTAAAGTTTCTTCACATGTTTAAGGCACCCAGGTGGCTCAGTTGGTTAAGCTACTGACTTCGGCTCTGGTCATGATCTCACAGTTCATGGGTTCAAGCCCCACATTGGGCTCTCTGCTGTCAGTGCACAGCCTGCTTCAGATTCTCTTTCTCCCTCTCTCTCTCTGCCCTTCCCTGTGCTCTCTCTCTTTCAAAAATAAACATTTAAAAAATTTTTAAAAAAATTTCTTTACATGTTCATTTTATAACTGAGATTTTTGAAAGCTAGAGCTTACATTTGATTAAAAGCATTTTGTAGTCAACTATTGAAAAATGTGTTGTTACATATATGGTTTTCTTGTCATACTAGTCTGACTTGCTATTCTAGCTCTATTGTGTGATCTTTGGAAAATTATTTAAACTTACAAGTCTCAGTTTAACTCCTCAGCATGCAGAAAGAATTTAAAGATTTAATGGATACAAAGTTCTTAAAAAAACATCTGGTGCAAAAATGCTTAATAAAAATTACTCATCTTATACATACCAAAGTTTTCTTACTGTTATATACAGTTTAATATATTTAGATATTTTCATAGAATATATTTGTTTTTCTCTTTCAGATGAAATGTAGAAATGTCAAAAATAGTTAAGTCAAATCAGGACAAAGGGCGATTTACATGAAACCATAAAATCTTTTTTTGTTTGTTTGTTTGTTTGTTGTAATGATTCATGTTAAAGTAATATGTAAAGGATATGGGACTATTTTAAGATTTTGATTTTGTTTGGCTTTTCAAGATGGTATAGAATAATAATTGGGAGATGGAATTTTGGTTGTTGATGCATTTGATAGCTTGAGTATTTAGATCCTACTTTGCAACTTAATAAAAGGCATCATGATGTAGTGGCTAATTGCAGTTACCCAAATGCTAGGATGTCAGCCTGCCTAGATTCCAATTTCAGTTAAGTGGCCCTAGACAATGTAATTAACCTCTTGAAAAGTTTAGTTTCTTCCTAGGTTAAGTATGGGTATTAGTATTAACCTCATGTTAGCTATGAAATTTAAATGGCATAATAAACATAAACATTTAAAGCAATCTCTAGTACAAAATAAATGCTCAATATAAGGAAACAGTGGTTCTGAAGTTGAACCTTAGGAAATCTCCTAATTCTGTGTATTTCCTTGCTTCAGGGAGAGGATGCTGTTAGCAAGGATATTCTTCTAACGTGTGAAGGGATATTTCACCCACATAGTACAATTTAAGACAGTGCTTCTCAAACTTTAGTGTATATGCATGATCTGGAGACCTCGTTCAAATGCAGATTCTGATTTTGTAGTTCTGAGGTGGAGACTGGCAGTCTGCATTTCTAACAGGTGCCCACATGCTGTTGATGTGCAGGTCCATGGGCATTTTAAGGCATAATGGAAATTACCCACCTATCCCATTATATCTTCCTCATCTATCAGAATGATGGAAATTTCACCATGTCAGACTCATGCCTTGAATTGTTCCTTCATGTCATGCAACTTGAAAAGTAAATAACCAGTGGGGAAATCTGAGAAGCAGTCCTTACCTTTGTCTCTAGTTATCAGCCAGACCTAAAGAAAAAGGGAGTTTATTTATTTATTTTTTTAATTTTTTAAAACCCTTTTTTCTTTTAAAGGTTTTTAATTGTTTAAATTATTTTTAATATAATTTATTGCCAAATTGTAAAAAAAAAGTTTTAATTTTTATTTAATTTTGAGACAGAGAGAGAGAGACAGAACACGAGTGGGGGAGGGGCAGAGAGAGAGGAAGACACAGAATCCAAAGCAGGCTCCAGGCTCTGAGCTGTCAGCACAGAGCCCAACGCAGGGCTTGAACCCACAAGCTGCCTGCTGAGATCGTGACCTGAGCCAAAGTCGGACACTTAACCAACTGAGCCACCCAGGCACCCATGAAAAAGGGAGTTTAGATGGGCTTGATTTTCAACATCTGTGTTTATCCTGAAAAAACTATCCCTAGTAGGGGACTGCACCACAGCCAGTTGTCCTTGGCCAGCTCTAGAAGGAAAGGAAATCAATAAGAAGAAGAAGCATAGGGAGAAAGAAGGTAGAAGAAGTTAATTAACCTGTAAAAACATATCTGCTTTTCTATTTTTTTCATGCAAAGTCGAGGACAGGCACTGTATTAACTCCTATTCCTGCTATGCAATTTACCAAATATTTACCAAAAATTTAAAGGCTTAAAACAGCAGCTATTTATTATCTCACATTTCAGGAGGTCAGAAGTCCAAAAAGCTTAAGTGGATTCTCGGGATCCTATGAAGCTAAATTCAAAAGTCAGCCAAATTTACAGTTTTCATCTGGGTTTTGGAGTCCACTTCTAAGTCCACTGATTGTTGGCAGAATTCATTTAATTCTCATGCTTCCTGTGTGGTCCTCTTTACCTTCAAATAAGTAATGGGAAATCAAGTCCTTCCTATGCTTCTAATCTCTAGCTACTAGCAAGAGAAAGATCTCCAATTTTAAGGGTCTGTGGGATTAGATTAAACCCACTGGATAATCCATAATCTCCCTATTTTATGGTCAGCTTGTTAGTAATTTTAATTACAGCTCTAAAATCTCTTGCCATGTAATATAACATGTAATGTAATATTCTTGGGATTCATGGGAGTAACACCATTGGGCCAAGATCATGGGACTGCAACAGGTTCTCGTTTTGTTTTTGTTTTTGTCTTTCCTGAGAGAAACATGAACATGCTAGAATGTAAAGCACTGATTTATATTCTGTTCTTTGCTCAATTACATGGTAATCCATTTATATGAAACAGACAAGTACTCCAAATATCATTTCCTTCATTTGGGGAAAAAAAAAAACACAAAAATTGAAAAAGAAACAACAAAAACTTGGCTTGCTTTATTAATGCTGTGCAAAATAAAATTTATACAAAAGCTTTATATTATTATTTCACATTCCTCCTAATGCTTATGACAGAATTTTGTAAATGCTATTCACTAAATAAATTATTGAATTGCTACATTTGAAGGTCATATAAAGGCCAACAATATACTAAATGACAGTTGTTTGAATCTTTATATCAGTCTTATAATTAAAAATTCATGAGATCTGCTCTTTAAGTGTTTTTTTTGCAAATGAAAATGGCATTTTTTGAGGCATTAAAATATTTTTGTTTGTAACAATTAGCTTTTCAAAACACTCTGAACTAGAGCTCTTGATGAAGATAACTCAGTAAACACAAAGTCCAGTTGGAAGACAAGTGTTAACAGAATTAGGATCCACTCATGTGTTATTCAGTTTACGTAGGTCAGCTCATCGTGGTACAATAGCTATGACCAGAAAAGAACAGAGGGGTTGAGACAAAAGTTAAGCATTTTCTAAAGTAAAAAAATATATAAAATTTAACTGTAGATTTGATTATAATACAGAAAAAATATGCTCAACTCAACAATGGAGCATAATTTCTTACTTTTTTCATATTTGGCTCTAGCCTTCCAATAATTCCATACACATTTTTTACAACTGTAATCATAATATACATAAAATCATATATTTACTTCTTACCAAATGTGGCATGGTAAACACTTTTCCATTTTTCTGCATGACCCTATTCTAAGAGTTGGCTGAGTAAGACTATCAATGAAACATAAATTCCTTAACTACTCTCTAATTATTGGACACTTGGATAACTGTGTGTTTTTAATAATATGAAAAAATCGGAATTTTCTGACACAATCACTTTTTAAAAATAATTAGTATCCAGAAATTAGATTATTTGGAAAAGGGATTAACCATTACAAAGAAATTAGTCAAATATTTTGAGAAAAATCTCTGAAATATTTTTCAGGAGATTTATTGGATGCATATCTTTTGTGGGTATGTGTAGACTGTTTTGGCTGAAAAGATAAGGCCACCCACAGCAAAGATTTGTTTTCACACTCCATCTGTTTGGTATGCACTGTGTGGATTAGAAGAAAGTTCTGACCCCAGTGAGACACAGTATTTGGAAATGCTTCTATCATATTCTTCAATTTCTCTGTGAGTCACTGTCTCCATATGCCTAACAGTATTGTGAGCTTTGCAGAAATCTTCCAGAAGTAGAATCTACTTTTCAAAAATGAATGGGGATTAATGAACACATTGCATTCATCACAAAAAGTGCTCCTTAAATATGAAATAGTGGTTGATATGTAGCCCATGTGGAGAAGCACAGAGCATGTGGCCTGGGCTTGCTGTCTGTGACAAAAGCAAATAGGTGTGTTTGATGGTGTGTGAAACACTGCTTCAAAACATGTACAAATTTTTATCCCTTCAAAAATCGTTGTATTCATGGTATAGATTTGGACTAACTCTGATTTAATGATATACTCTGTCTTCAGTTCTATTTTATGACCTGATTTTATTTTCCATTTATGTTTCATTCATATTTTAACAATGAGCCATTGCAAATTGGAAGGAATAATGGGATATTTCATCCAACTCAAAATGACCCAAATCTGCATCTTCATCAGGGCACCAAAGTTGTTTTCTTTTTTTTTTTTAGAATGTTTTCCTATCCTAAATTAATAGCACCAATTTTTTTATATTGTTAACTTAGAAATTAACTATGTTGAAGTGCCTGGGTGGCTCAGTCAATTAAGCATCCAACTCTTGATTTCAGCTCAGGTCATGATCTCATGGTTCATGAGTTCAAGCTCCACGTAGGTCTCCATGCTGACAGCACAGAGCCTGCTTGGGATTCTCTCTCTCTCTCTCTGGCTGCCCCTCCCGTCCTCATGCTCTGTCTCTCTCTCTCTCTCAAAATAAATAAATAAAACTTAAAAAATACATATATATAATATATAATATATATATTATATATGTTAAAAAAATTAGCCATGTCATCTTAGAATACTCTATTGTCATTTTTAGTACCATTAGTATTGTTAACTCATATTTTTGAATGCTTTTAATGGAAAGTCAGGGCATATAAAAAATAAGCCCAACTCTGTAGCTGTTAAAGGTCTATTTAACATTTTTGAGACTCCAGAAAAGATTTTTAATAGGAGTTCACTAAGCTTCCTCCAAGTTTTAAAACCTTGACATTTATAAATTCCTTTGAGTTATTTTTAAACATTACTGTAAATTTCTTGATGGCAGGGACTGTAAATTAAATGCCACTGTAAGTCACATGTTGTCCAGAAAAGTGTCTTATATACAGTAGGTGACCAATAAATATCAGTTGATATAGTCAGAGAATTAACTAAACTGTTAGAGCAGAATTTTTCTGTAAAAGTTACCTACTTTGTCATTTTTCATTCTGCTCTCATTTCAAACCACTTTCTCTTCTTATATTAACAAATAGTTTTTGGACTAACAGTTTCCTGATTGCTTATCAGTAATTTGGTTAGCCTGGAGAAGAAAGTTGATGGTCTTTTTTCCCTAATCTAACTCATTTTAAATATTCCATTTTCATGTTAACATACAAACATGAATATCTGGTTTTTACTCAAATAGTTCAGTCAGAAAACATTTGCTTCAGCTTCTACAGAATACACTGTGCACTTGAGATAATTTTATATCAGAGTTTACTATTTCTATATTCTCTATCTTCTTCCTTTAACCCTTCTATAAACATCTTCCATCTTATAGGCTTTTATTTCATTTCTGCTTTTGTAGAAGATTGAGAAATACACATGGTTTATAAAAGCCCAGTGCTTGATTATTTCTTGTATTTCCTAATGTGGATCATTTTTCAGAGTCTAATCCCACAGAAATAGGAGTATAGAAGCCTTAAGTGCCACTAAAACAAATAAACAAAAACAAACAAACAAAACACATGTTTCTCAACTGAGACAATTTTGAACTGAGTTTAAATCCTATTTTAATGCCTAAATATTAGCATATTAATATTTTCCTGATTGTGCACTATCCTGTTTATCCTCTCACCTGAACCTTCTTTATCTTCTCTTCACCAGTTCTTTCCCTTCATCTTGATCCCAATCATGAATATCTCTTAAGACCAAAGCCATGGTCTGTTGATAATCTCCTATTCTACTGCCTATGAGAATTACTCAGCTCTCCTGCTTTCAGACTTTGTATTTATAGAAGTAATTTTTTGAATATGTCACTACTACTAATTAACCTTAAATCTTATTTTATTTCTTCCTTTATGTGTTTATTTTTGAGAAAGAGAGACAGAGAGAGAGAGAGAGAGAGAGAGAGAGAGAGAGAGAGAGAGAGAAAGAGAGAAAATGAGCAGAGGAAGGGCAGAGAGAGAGGGAGACAGCGGATCTGAAGTGGGCTCCGTGCTGACAGCAGAGAGCCTGATGCAGGGGCCGAACTCACGAACCACAAGATCATGACCTGAGTCGAAGCTGGATGCTTAACCCACTGAGCCACCCAGCCCGCCCCCCTCCCCCATTTTAATTTCTGACAATAGTAAATCTCTAATTCATGGTCTGTGTTGTCTCAGATTCATCATGTCAAAAATGAAGTCATCATTTTCCCTCACAAGTGGAATTCTTACACAATTTTGGTAAATGCTATGGTTGTTTTACTGGTATCCCAAATCAAAACCTGAAATTCATAGTTAATGCCTCCTCCTTTTCTGTCCCAAAGCATTGTTAGCTAGCATTTACATTGTGTGGAAAGTACAATACCTCTCTTCCAGCCTCACTGTCATTAATCCCAAGTAGATCCTAATGCAGTGAGGTCTGAACTGCTGGAAAAACTTGTAACTAATTTTTTTAGACTCCGTGCTTTCCTTTCATTTAAATGTATTCATTTTTCTGATGCCCGATGAATAACTATAAAGTGTGTCAATAATCGCTCTTAAAATGTGACATGGCAGTGAGGAAATGTCAAGGCTATCACATACATTTAAAAAATATATTTAAAATGTATTATAACTAGGCTTCATGTTTACACTTCAGGTCATACTTTCCTTACTGCAGGTTTCTCACTCTTTCACAATTTATTTTTTTATGAATTTTTTTCTTTTCATTCCAGTATAGTTAACATACAGTGTTATATTAGTTTCAGGTGCACAATATAGTAATTCAACAATTCTGTACATTACTCAGTGCTCATCATAGCTGTACTCTTTAATCCTCATCACCTATTTCACCCATCCCCCCACCCATCTCCCCTCTGGTAACCATCAGTTTGTTTTCTAGTTAAGAGTGTGTTTCTTGGTCTGTCTCTTTCAATCTCTCTTTTTTCCCCCCTTTGTTCATTTGTTTTGTATCTTAAATTCCACACATGAGTGAAATTATATAGTGTTTACCTTTCTCTGACTTATTTCACTAGCGTTATGCTCTCTAGTTCCATTCATATTATTGCAGATGGCGAGATTTCATTCCTTTTATGGCTGAATAATATTCCATTGTAGATATCGATATAGATATAGATATAGATATAGATATAGATATAGATATAGATATAGATATAGATATAGATGTAGATGTAGATATCACATATTCCTTATCCATTCTCTATCGATGGACACTTGGGTTGCTTCCATAATTTGGCTATTATAAATAATGTTGCAGTAAACATAGTGGTGCATGTATCCCTTTAAATTAGTGTTTTCTGTGAGTGTGTGTGTGTGTGTTTTGTTGTTTGTTTGTTTGTTTGTTTGTTTGTTTGTTTGTTTTGGTTAAATACCCAGTAGTGTGATTACTGGATCATAAGGCAGTTCTATTTTAACTTCTTGAGGAAACTCCATACTGTTTTCCATAGTGGCTGCACTGGTTTGCATTACCACAATTTATTCTTTGTTTACCTACATCCAATATCAATACACATATATACATGCATATACACACCACTGAGTAAACACATCAATGGGTTACTTTTGGAAAAGAGTTTTAGGTGGTTTGTTGAGACATAATTTTTTCAAACCACAGAGCCACAGTCCTACCTGACACATCGTCAATGTTCCATGGCATAGACTGATCAATTCTTTGTAAATTTAGTCTATCTCTTTAGATTACATGAACATGAAATTAGACATCTAACATATTATAGGTTTTCAAATATTTGAATTTCATGTTAGACTTCATTAATATGCTTTAGATTATAGATTTTATTTCTTGAAAGAATAGCCTAAAACTTTCTTTACAGTTAGGCAGATTTTTCTTCATTTGAACAGAAAAATGTGTTATGTATAACATATTGGATCCTGTGCTTTCTAGTTAAGTATTAAATGAAATCTGAATATGACATCATAAAAATATAGACCTCCAGGAGTGAATGCAAGGGGTAGGTCTGAGCACTTTCATCCCAGAAAGTAGGATATAATCACAGTTACTGACATGTATCTTAGAGACCTCCTAACAGGAAAATAATGCATTCTGTTGAATTTCTTTTCTTTTCTTTCTTTCTTTCTTTTGTTTTTTTGTAAAGATCCCATTGATCTTTTATTCAATAAATATATTTTGTGTCTACCTTTTGCCAAGCTATGACTAGATTGAGTATAGAGAGAGAAATGCAGAGGCCTTGCCTTCAAGATGCTAGCAATCTAATAGGGGGAAAAATGAACATAAATAACTACTTTAAGAGTCAAAAGACCTATGAACTAGATGCGATGGTAAAAAAGTTGATCGATAAACTCTGGTAATATTAATCAATAAAATGCTTTTGAGAGGAATAGATGATTACACTACATTTTGAAAATTAGTAGTTATTTAGGTAAGGGGGAATAAAGGGCATTATTTTAGGAAATACTTACAAGACCCAAAAAGCAAATCTGCTTTAAATTAACATAGAGTTTGGAGAAATTTTAAGTTTGATATGGGTAGGGCAAAGTTTACATATAGATATTGGCAAGGGAAGATATTGCAGGAATAAACCAAACAATGACTACTGTCATGAGCTTGGATTTTTATCTTTTTTAGTGACTTGGAAACTAGAGACAATGAAGGTTTTATTATGAGAATTGCAGGATAAGAAGGGCATTTTAGATTTAACTCTAGCAAATTAGAGAAAAAAATGTGAAGGTAGGTTTGAGTGGGAGGTTAGAAGACCACATATAAACATTCTTAAGCATCCAGGAGAGAGGAAGAAGTAACGCAAATGATGGTTAGAGGGCACAAAAGGAAGAGATTACAAAGGAGACACAACTGAATGGAGAATGTCGACTACTTGTATCAACATGACTTGAGCATTGTTTCCAGGAAATTCTTTGCTAGGAATGCAATGCTGCAGTCACTGTTTGCCTGTTTGTTTCAGGAAGTTCTTGAAAACAAATTTATTTAAGTATTCTGTTCGTCTGTGCAAACAGATCTTCCATTAAGATAGCATCTTGCTCACCTGCACAAACATCCTTGTTCCAAAGGTATGTTTGCTTTCAAAGGCTCCTCAAAACTCTTCCGTATTGAATTCACAGATACTAAAATATTCTATCATGACTTTTGCACAATTCCAACCAATTCCCCATCTTGAAGAACCTTCCCAGTACCACATGAACCTAGACTTCAGACTTGGTAAATACCTTTTTCTAACTTGCCTTTCCTGAGACACTATTGAGACTCTTTCAGGGGGGTGTTCTCCCTTGCTGTAGTAAGTCAAGTAAGCTCATTTTGCTTGATGAAAATATTTTTCTGGTGCTCTTTATGGGAGAGTTGATAGTCATGAGTACCTACTGATTTCTTGGATATTATGGGTGAAGGGAAGGAAAGGAGAGGCAAGGTAGTGTATATGAATTTCAGGGAAAAGGAGAAGATAATCAGTTTTCTGCTTTGATAATGAATGGGTATTGGTGTTCTTAAGAAAGATGGGGGAAAAAAACTGCCAAAGAACAATTTTGGGTTGACCTATTGTGATGGCTAATCTTAGGTGTCAGTTTGAGTAGGGCAAACTACCTAGAGATTTGTCACATGGTATTCTGTTTATTACTGTGAAGGTATTTTATAGACAAAATTAACATGTAAATCTGCAGACTTTGAGTAAAAACGATTGTCCTTCATAATATTGGTGAGCCTCATCCAATCAGTTGTAGACCTTAATAGAAAACACACGCAGGTCCCTTGAGGAAAAGGCAATGCTCGTAGCTAACTGTGTTTTGACTTGAAATGCAAAATTAATTATTCCCTGTGTCTCCAGCCTGTCAGCCAATCCTGCAGATTTTGGACTTGCCAGGACAACTGTGTGAACTAATTCCTTAATAG
This sequence comes from Felis catus, assembly GCF_018350175.1. NCBI lineage: Eukaryota > Metazoa > Chordata > Mammalia > Carnivora > Felidae > Felis > Felis catus. The sequence continues at coordinate 106,753,625 of NC_058374.1, forward strand.
ATATATTCTTCACTGTGTTATATACGCATGCAAACATCCTATTGGTTTTGTTTTTCTGGAAAGCCCTAATACTCCTATCAATTAATTCATTATAAAATTGATTATTTATGTATTGATTACCTAATAAGGTTTGCTTTTGTTCTGAGAGGTTCCAAATACTCTGCCTAGAATATGATACCGTACCAATATGTTAGATTTACTACTAATATTGAGTCAGATTATGGGATTTTGTTAGTTTACTTGCTATTAATTCTATCTGAACTTTTCTCTACATCAGTGTAAAGATCTATTTGTTTATTTTAAAAAAAGGACAGAATGAGTCTTAATATCTTTATTTTTTATTTACATTACATTTAACCACAGTATCACTTATTGTGTGTTTAAATTGTTTTGTGAAGTATGCTAAGGATGTCATTCATATTTTGTAATTTAGTTGTCAGAACTAAGCAACAGGGTAAGTACCATGGTCATGTTCATTTTGAGGGTGAGAAAATTGGGAAAGTTAGATTAACTTAAAATCTATCCAGCTGGAGTGTTGAACAAACAGGTTTGAACCTTGACTGTATCAGCAAGAGCTCATGTGCTTAACTTTTATGACATACTTCAAACTAATAAAAGAAATAACCTATATGCATATTTCTAAATAAAACATGGCAGAGTAGAAATATATGCCAATTAGAACTGAATTCTCATCTTGTTTCTGTTATATTTGTAAACTTGTGTTTCGGTTAACCTTTCTGATCTTAATTAGAATAATTCAAATTAGGCTGAATGGGCAAGATTTTTTGAGAACGCTATGAAAATGTAGACATGTAAAATCTTGGCTTAGTACTTTTCATGCACTTCATTTTTTTTATACCTAGAAATTAAATATTTAAAGTAGCAAACTGATTTGATACTATTCTACATAATTTTTAACACATAATGTTTCTTTATTACATAGAAATTGATAGACTATTCTATTTCTAATAATTCAGTGAAGACATTACAGGTGAGTAATGAAAAAGAGTTCAATTGCGATGCCATTTTTTGATCTATCATTAGTATTCTCTACTTCATTTCTGTATTTTAAGAAATGATTTTCAAGTATTCTTAATCCTTTAATTCAGAGAACAGGAGGCTTAGAGATCCTTTCAAAGATTGCACATATGGCAAACACAAGTTTTAATTTTAGATTATAAAAAAATTGTAGAATTAAATATTTCATTTAAAACTATCTAGCAGTCCACATTTAAGCTAGTTTTTTTTTCCTCTATAACAACTCATTTCCAATTGTCTAAGATCAAATCACATTTCATGACATATCATTGACTCTTATTTGGCATTTATTTTGCAAGACTCATGATTTAAGAGCTTTGCATTCATAAATATATATTATTTATATGTATAGGATATTTTTTCTATTTTGATAAAAAGATCACATTTTAAAAGGGAGACTAGTGAATTGTATATTTATACTTTCTGAATAAGAAAAAATATACCTTAGGTATGATTATATCAGTGAATATGCTATATAAGAAAAATAGTTTAAAGAAAATGAGAACCATGCCCTTGCTTGCTGTGAATATAGTGCCTTTATATGTAAACCCATAAACTAGAGTGGTTTATAACAGCTACCTAGCTACCTAGCCTGTTTTTGCTTGTGGTGGTGGAGGGGAGTGGTTAGAGTTAGATAGACTTTTGGGTGAAATCTCTTGTTCCTTCTAGCCTTTCCCAAATTCGTATTCTCTAGCTTTTTCAGTATTGCAGTTCTATTAATAACTTGTTTACAATTTATCTGCTTTCAGATGTGTTTGAAGCTATAAACTGCAAAAACACCAGACACAATAATACTTACAGCCATACAAAAACCGAGGCTAATTAAGCTACTGAAATTGAGTAGGAGTGGAAAAGCAAGAAAGGTGGGGGGTAGGGTGGTGGAAAGGCAGCTTATACAGTAACAATGGTCAAAATAAGGAAGGAAGCATTTTGTCCAGAGTTTTGAAAATGTGTGCGTTTTAAATTTAATTCTTAGCTCTTGCCCTGAAAGAAGTTTAGTGTGTTGTTATTTATATGTATGTAATATGAGATATAAGTAAAAAAATCCTTAGCTACCACGAGAGTAGTAAAATATACAGAGGGGCACCTTTGTGGCTCAGTTGGTTAAGCGTCTGACTCTTGGTTTAATCTCAGGTCCTGATCTCATGGTTGTGAGGGCACCAAGTCCTCTGCCTGCTTGGGATTCCCTCTCCCTCTCTCTCTGCTCCTCCCCACTCCCACGCTCATGCACTCACTCATTCTCAAAATAAATAAACTTTTAAGAAATACTGAAAAAAAATACTATGAAGACAAAGACACAGAGTACCATCACAGGGAGTGCCATGATGACTAGTGTCCTGTGGAATCCTGGACTGGTTCCTAAAACAAGAAGGATTATCAGTGTTAGAAAGGGTGAGAGCCAAGTGAGGTTCGTAGTTAGTTAATGTTACTCTTAGTTTCCATAAATGAACGATGGCTATATTAATGTTAGGGGAAGCTGAATGAAGGGTGTAGAGAGACTATCTGAACCATCCTTCCAACTTTTTTGCAAGTTGAAAATCACAAAAGCACAAAGTTAAAAAAAAAACAAATTATCTAATTACTACATAGTTAATAAATTACTAGCTATGTTAGTGCTTACTTGTAAGTAGTACATTCAAATAGAAGATGCAACTTACATTTGCTTTCTATATTACTGTAACCATGGATTTTGGTTAAATAATTCTAAACGTATTACCTCAATTCGACCCCATTTAGAGGTACATATAGGTGGTTGGAAAGAGGCAAACACTACGAATCATAAATAATTTTTAAAAATGCAAAAGAAGAGGAAATAAGGAAAGAGAGCATTTTACATTGCTGGCAAGAAGGAAAGATGTCACACAGGAGCCTGAAGTCATAAGGAATCCCTACCAAATAGAGTAAGAAAGTATTTTGGTGGAGGCTGGAGGAGGCATGGGTGACTGATTTGTACTTCCCTCTCCTGTGGAAGAGAATCACTGTGATACACCAGTTTGAACTCCAAGGACATTTGAAGGATAAAGAAAATGCCACAAATGAAATATGGATGGATGGATGGATGGACGGATGGAAGGAAGGCAGGCAGTCAGGCCGGCAGGCAGGCAGGCAGGCAGGAAGAAAGAAAGGAAGGAGTAGTAATGATTATATTTCCAGGAATATTTGTGTAGAAAATCCACAGAACCTATACATTCTGACTACCTTCCAGAAAAGATATGTTGTGCCATGATTTGCAGATAGCTCTTAACTTTTAGAGAGACTATCATAAGAGAATAAAAGAGCCATGACCTGATTCAATGTACCCATAAACTTGAAAATAAATCCTCCCCCTTCTCACACACTTGCTAGTAATCAAATTAATATACAGACTAGAAGGGGAAACAATTGAACACTCACATAGCTAAGAATATTTTGTGTATAACTCAGGTCATTTTCACTCTTTTGGATATATAGTTATCCTTTGCTAACTAAAAGTACCACCTTCAGAATAAACTAATTTTAAATGTCTTAGATTGTTCTACCTTTCTGTTCTTGCTCCATTGATACTTCTCTTTATGTGTCTTTTTAAAATTTATTTGAATGTGTAAAATATTTTGTAATTTGTCGTAGCAACTCACTGTCCTTGTTTCATTTCCTTAGCCTTTAATGAATCCTAGTGTATATTTGAATTGTCTATTAATATTTTAATAACTGCAACTTAGGGTTATTTATCTCAAAATATTTTCAGGTGTTTATACACTTACCAGTATAATAAAGTTGTTTTCCATTTTTTCCCATGTATTCTACATGTGCTTTAAACTTGTTTTCCTTCACTTCTATGGTGTAACATAGACTTACTATTTTATTGAAATACATGTATATATGTACATGTATATATGTATGTGTAATTCATATATTCAAAGTGTGCAACTCAACCTGCATATGATGAATGCACTCAAGTAATTAGCACATGGATAAAAAAAGAGACTATTCATATATCTCCATTCATGGTCTTTTCTGGTCACTTACCTCAAATGGGTACTAGTGTCTTGAATTGTAATGGGCTAATTTTGCTGTTCATATGCTTTTTTTTAAAACCTATTTAGTTGTTAATGTTTTTTAGTATTTTCATCTTTTTCCTAATCATTATGGCTTAAAATAATTAGTATCACTTATTATGTAGGTTTTTTTCTCAGAATAATTAATGAGAATTCTCTCTTCTACCATGTGAAGTATTAAGACTAGGCTTACTATCCTATCATATGCCACTAGAAAACAAAATATACAAAACAATTGAGTCATCACAAAACAAGTATCATAAGACTATGATCTCCAAAAGAAGGTACAAAACATGTAAGGTCTCTAATTGCTTGCCTTTCTGCCTAGGGACATTTTCTGGTATATGTATGCGTATTGAAGCAGAACACAGCATGATCTTTCTGAATTAGAAATTCAAGGTCAGAGCAGCAGAGGTGGCTAGAATTTGTAGAGGAAGAATACTACCCTTCAAAGAAAGAGTTCTAAACATCTACATCATAATTTCCCTTGAATCTATTGCTGAACATAAATTGCACATATATCGGGTGAAATTGCAAGAGTCTGGGCAAGAATGACTGACAGCTATGAGATAAATGATTCCCAGAGCTCACAAAGGATGGGAAAATGTTTAAGTTCAAATGAGTCTGAAAAGAGAGACTTTTTTAAATAGCTGTACATTCTGAAGAAAAGATAAAGGAAATACAGAGCAATAACAAAAAAGAGTAGACAAACACATAATGAGATGGTAAATTTAGAGCCATCATATCAATAATTGCATTAAATACAAATGGCCTAAACATTCCAATTAAAAAGCACTTTGTCACATTGGATAAACATGTAACTATGTGCTGTCTACAAGATCCACATAAATTATAAAGACACAGGTTAAAAGTTAAAACATGGAAATAAATGTACCATACGAACACTGATCACAATGTAGTTGAAGTATTCTATATTAAAAACTGAAAAGCAGATTGCACAATGAGAAGGTATTTATAACAGCAAGGGGTCATGTTTCATAGTGGAAAAGTGATCAACTCATTAAAAAGACATAGCAACCCGATATTTGTGTGCACTAATAAAAGATCTTCAACATATGGCACAAAAATTGACATAAGTAGGAGGAGAATTAGAACAATCTACAAATGCAGTTAAAGACTTTAACATTTCTCTCTCAGCAATTGATAGAATAATTAGCAAGTCAATATAAATAGAAAAAAAAGTAAACAATACTATCAAATACCATTGCCAGTGACCCCACGCAAAGTCCCAACTGATGAGAAGGAACTTGTGTGCCTGTATGTTGACTATACTGGACCTGCAGGGGAGATGTCATCCCCAAGGTCTGTCTGGGAAGGTTGAGTGCAAACTTTGTAGTGCCTAGGAATTGATGCACATAGGGAGAAATTTTGGAACAAGAGAACTCTGGCAGAGACAGGAAGGAATCAATAGATAAATTGTTTAGCTTTTTCCTTCCCAGTACCCCAGATCACTTGATCTGCTATAGTTTTGTACAGGACTGATTGAAACCTTCCTTGTAAAACTAGCTAGCTCAGTAACACAGCTTGTTTAATTGTTTTCCCTTCTTTTGAATCTTATTTCATTATTACCCTCAATTTTTTCTCTAAGGTTGCATGGGCCCTCTCTACAAGTGTTACCATTTAAGTTTTTGCCTTAGGCTCTGTGTTCTAGATTAACTGACCTAAGAAAACTGAAGAGGAAATTGCAAGTGTTTTTTTCCACCACTTCTCCATGTGTGTGATATCAAAAATTGTTAAAATATCACCTTGAACTTGCTCATGTTTGACGCCTGAGAAATTCCCATCTGCTCCTCTCCTTCAGTTATGTCCATATAAATAGCAAATTATGTGGTTACATCTCTTCATTATTTAGCCACTTGTCCAGCATAGCTACCTCATGGAATATCCACACATCAGGAACCTTGGACTGGAAAAACACTTTCCCCTGGTGTATGGGTAAGAGTTCAGCAAAATTTAGCCCTTGAGTCTCCATAATGTACACTGTACCTGGACATCCCTGAAAAAACTCGCCCCACTTGCCCAAGATGTGGCCACAAGTCTTAGTCTAGATTTTTAGAAACCATTCTGCTTAAAACCATGAATTTAAGCCTGAACCCCAGGGGTTATCATATACAGTAGCCCCCCTTATCCATGGTTTCACTTTGTATGGTTTCAGGTGGTCAACTCAGTCCCAAAGCAGATGATCCTCCTTTTGGATGAATGGTCAAAAGGTCAGTAGTAGCTTAAGGTTTTATCACCATGCCTATATCATTTGTCTCAATTCATGACATTATATAAGCATTTTATGATCTCAAATCATCATAAGCAGAAAAAATGTGAGTACAGTACAATAGAATATCTTGAAGAAGAGAGATATCACATTCACATAACTTTTCTTGCAGTATAATTCTATTTGTTATTGTTAATATGTTACTATATCTAATTTATAAATTAAACTTTATCATATGTATGTATGTATAGGAAATAACATAGCATATGTAGGGTTTGGCACTGTGTCATTTCAGGCATCCCCTGGGGGTTTTGGAAAGTATCTTCTGCAGAAAAAGAAGGACTTACTGTATATTGAGTTGTATGTGAATGATGCTTCCTGGAGTATTCTAGAACTGAGGCCATGAATATGAAGCTAAGCGTTAAGCATGAGTTATCTCTGTAAAAGACAGAAAACTGCCTCACATTACTTTTGAAAGCACAGACATAATTTTACCTCTATGATCACCTTTAAGACACAAAGGGCAATATTAATATAACCTGTCGCATACTAACCTTGTCATTTTTATCATAACATGTACAATTCATAAAGAATTGAATTTCATATTATAAGCCATACTTTGGACTCACTCTGCCTTAAAAGGACCTTTGGTTTTTGAGAGCATGACTGTATCATAGCTCTAGAAAATTTTGCATTAGGGTTTATGACACAGGATAATGAGAAAAACATAAAGACTATTTCAGGTATATTAAAACCATTCCAGCATGGTTGATGATACTATTTCAATCTGTTTGATTTATTTAAAGCTTGTAGTTCAACCTTTTTCAGGACAATGTACCGCTGCAATGTGCATTTATAGGATATTAGTATTTAGTTAGTAGCAGTGAAATAGATTTATGGCATAGAAAATACCTCAGCTGATGACAAATATCAGGGGAAAAAAAAGAGTTTAGATAGAGCTGGTTAAATTTTATGAAGTTTTTCATTTAAAACCTTGGATCGATTTTAGAAAATATGAAAAACGAGATGAAGGGCTCTCTATAACTTTGAGGTTTTATTTGGCAAGAAAGTTGTTTTTTGTTTGTTTTGCTTTTTAGTAAAATCTGGTAGACTTGATCCATTAAACCCTTGACTTCTATAATTAAAATAAAATATATTTCATACATGTATTAATGTAATCAATTTAGCTTTGTGTATAATGGATAATTTAATTGATATTTCTGGTTTTTCTACTTTTTTAATGCCATTCTCATTTGAGTGTAATCAACCCTGAATTAGTAGTAAGCTTGATATTTGAAGAGTATAGTGTGGCAAGAGAGCACAGCAGTAGGAGATAGGGTAAAAATATAATTACCTCAGTACATCTTCCCTCCTTATTTTATATGAATTCTAATGATATGTGCTGTTTTCATTACATTTATTTAAAAACATTATTTTGAGACAATTGCAGATTCACATGCAGTTGTACTAAATAATACAAAAATATCCTATATGTCCTGTACCCAGTTTCCCCAGTAGTAGTATCTTCCATAACAATATCTAAAGGAAGAAACTGATGTTGAAAACCTAGCAGACTTATTCATATTTCACTAGTTTTATGTGCACTCATTTGTGTGTGAGTGTATAATTTAATTATACACATTTTATTCCATGTGCTTTTATTTATTTATTTATTTATTTATTTATTTATTTATTTTTAATGTTTTTATTTTTGAGAGAGAAACAGAGACAGAGAGTGAGCAGGGGAGGGACAGAGAGAGAGGGAGACAGAATCCGAAGCAGGCTCCAGGCTCTGAGCTGTCAGCACAGAGCCAAGCATGGGGCTTGAACCCACGGATGGTGAGATCGTGACCTCAGCTGGAGTTGGAAGCTCAACCGACTGAGCCACCCAGGTGCCCCTCCATATGTTGTGTTTTTTTTTAATGTTTATTTATTTATTTTGAGAGAGAGCAAGCATGAGCAGGGAAGGGGCAGAAAGAGAGGGAAAGAGAATCCCAAGCAGGCTCTGCAGTATCGGTGCAAACCCACGATGCAGACTCCGTCACAACCATGAGACTGTGACCTTGGCTGAAATCAAGAGTCTGATGCTTCACCAACTGAGCCCCCCAGGTACCCGCATGTGATATTTCTTTTATCCACCCACTACAACTCAAGACACAAAATGGTCCTGTCTCAAGGATCCTTCACATTACCCTTTTATAGACACTGCCAACTCCCTCCCTGTTCCCCACCTTCCAGTCCTTAGCTACCAGTAAATATTTTTTCCATCTGACCTGTATAATTTTGTCATTTCTAGAATGTTGTATACATGGAATCTTACAGTATATAACTTTTTGGAACTTCTTTTTCACTCATCATAACTTACTTGTGATAGACCTATCTAAGTTGTGTGTTTTAATAGTTTGTTCCTTTATACTGCTGAGTAGAATTCCATGGTATGGAGGTACCATAATATTTTAATCATTCACTTCCTGAAGGACATTTCAGTTGTTTCCAGTTTTGAGCTGTTATGAAAAAGCTGCTATGAACATTCACGTATAGGTTGTTGTTTTAACATAAGTTATCATTATCTTAGATAAATGTCCAAGAATGCAAATGCTGGATCTTCGGGTAAGCACATATTTATTTTTAGAAGCAACTGTCCTATTATTTTCCAGAGTACCCATACAAATTTACTTTCTCACTAGAACTGGATGAGTGATCAATTTCTCCACATTATTGCCAGCATTTAATGCCATTACCACATTTAAATTTTACCTGTCCATGTGTTGGTATGTTATTGTGGTTAACATATTATTGTGGTTACCATGTTATTGTGGTAATGATGTTGAACATCTTTTTGTGTTATTATTTGTCATCCATACATCCTCTTCAGTAAAATGCTACCTCATGTCTTATGCCCCTTTTTCTAATTAGATTGCTTGGTTTTTAGTTGTTGAGAGTAGTTTATATATATTCTATATATTATTTTTTTTGTCAGATACCATTTGAAAATATCTTTTTCTTGGTCCCTAGCTTGTCTTTTAATTGTTTTAACAAAGGTCTTTTGCAAAGTATAAGTTTTTAATATTGATAAGATTCAATTTGCCATTTTTTCCTTTTATGGATGTCTTTGCTGATCATGTCTTCAAGTCTAAGAACTCTTCTGTTAGCTCAAAGTCCAGAAAAATTTCCAATATTATTTTTCCTGTGTTTTGCATTTTTATATTTTACATTTAAGTCCACTATGCATGTTTAGTTTATTTTTATGTGAGGTGATAGATTTTTTAAAGTTCTGTAATTTTGGTTTATATTTTCACCTTAATTCTTTAATTTAAATGAAGTATTTTAAAATTTCCAATAGGAAGAGATTTTAAAATATTGTGATCAATTTTCAGATTTATCATATGGTGATCAGAGAATTACATTTATGATATTTTTACTTACACATCTTAATTTTTTATGATTCAATATTTGGCCAATTTTATGATTACTCCATGGCTAACCAATGGCATAATATGGATAAAATACCAAAGAGCTAGTTTGAAAAATCTGTGATCATAATCATTACATCAAGTTGGATATTCAAGAAACCAAGGATATACTGCTGAACTATTAAAAATAATGAGTTGTGTCTGTCTACCTACCTCTCTGTCATCACTATCTCTCTGTAGGGTTGGAGGAATGCTTATTTTATGCTGTTATATAAGCAAAATAAAAAGGAGAGAGTAATGTATGTAGAGTGGTCCCATTTTTAGTAAATGTTTATTTTGAGAGAAAATGTGCATGTGCTAGAAGAAGAAGTGTAGGAGAGAGAGAGAGAGAGAGAGAGAGAGAGAGAGAGAGAGAGAGAGAATGTTGAGCAGGCTCTGTGCTGTCAGCACAAACATGGAGGCAGGAGTCCATCTTATGAACCAAACCTAAATCAAGGGACAAGCTCATCTTCCTGAGCCACCCAGGCACTCTGAGTGGTCCCCTTTTTTATATTATGTATATGTGTATATGTGCTCGAGCAGAGAAAAAATTAATTGTGTGTGTGTGTGTGTGTGTGTGTGTGTGTGCATGTACATGAAGAGTGAACATGTGTTTTTGAGTGGTAGAGTTCGGGACTGGAAGATAAGATGAACTACTTTTGATGAACTGCTGTTCAAGGAAAGTCTATTAACTTTTTCCTTATAAATTTCATTCATAAAGATATGTTTTGATATTCTACATTCATCCTCTGATTTTGATGTATATTTTGTTAAGTAGTGGAATTGGGGACTGGAGGATAAGAACGTCAATTAACTTTTTCTTTATAAATTTCACTTATATAGATGTATTTTGATTTATTACATCTATCTTCTATTTGGTAATTTAAAAAATAAAAGTGGGTTTATCTACATGGATTTTGATAAAATCGATTTTAGACGTGAAAATGGTCTTATTATGTATCCTAACTTACACATTTTAATAAAAGATAAAATGATAGAAGTTGAATCCCATCTTTCATTTTACTTGCTCAGGTCACTTCAACATTAAATTATACCATGTATTTTGTTTCACAATTAAAATAATTTACCTGTATTCGTACAACTATTAAAGTTTGCCGGACATACATGAAACTTATATTTAGAGTTCTTTCAATTAAAACTGTAATTCGACAATGGTTCTCAAATATAGACATATCAACACCTGATAAACATTTAGAGAGAAGTAACTTGATGGCATTTAAATCACTGACCTAAATTAATATATCTCAAAGATATCGTACATTCAACTAATAACTGGAATGTCTTTCGGTGGTGTCAGTCATGGAAATGATTACAGCTAGAAATATTATTAAGAAAAAAAATACAATAGTAATTCATCAGTTTGTAGCAATTTTTCTATGAAGGAAAGCTTGAAACTGACTATAAACTCATGAAATTTTGAATTCCCTGAATTGAATCAGTATTTGGAAAGGATTTCAGTTTGACTTCATCAACTTACTTTGGACTCAAAAAGATGAAATTGTATTGCTTTTCTCCAAATCCATGTCAAGTCACAATCTCAGACTAAAGAATAGATTTCCAGTGGTGCAGTCAATTGCTACCTCTGGCAGTTAGTCTGGGAAGTATTTATTTTCTATATTTAAACTGTCCTAATTTCTTAGTTTGATAATATGTATTTAAAACACTTATCTTAAATATTAATTAGTGCTAGAAATATAAGTATCTACTAATTTGCAAAATGTCATGGATAATTATCTTGTAAGTTTAAATGTTTTTAATATCTGGGGCACCTGGAGTGACTCAGTCTGTTAAGCATCAGATTGTTGATTTTGGCTCAGGTCATGATCTCATGGTTCTGCATCTGGCTCTACACTGACAGTGTGGAGCCTGCTTGGGATTCTCTTTCTCCCTCTCTCTCTGTCCCTCCCTCAAAATAAGGGACCTCTCTCTCTCTCAAAATAAGTAAATAAACTAAAAAAAAAAATGTTTCCAAAGTGTTAAAAAAGCCTAATTTATCTTATTATCTTATTTTTTAAATTTTTTTATGATATAGCTGACATAACATTGTGTAAGTTTAAGGAGTACAGCATGTTGATTGGATACATTTATATATGTTGCAATATTGTTACCAATTTGAAGTAGCTAACACTTCTATCACGTAACATAATTACCATTTCTATATTGTGAGAACAATTAAATCTGGTCTCTTCACAGCATTGAAGTTTATAATGCAGTATTGTTGATTATAATCTCTATTTTGCTTCTATTTCTTATTTTAAAAGTTATTTTTAATACAAACGTTAATTGTGTAACCATTCTAACTGTTGGAGCTAGAAATCTGGCCTAAGATTTTTGTTTTAATAATGTGTGATTTGTCTTTTTTGCGTTGGATGTTATTTCTGTTTCATGGAATTGCTTTAAATCTAAATTTCTATGTCTTTCATACTATAACAGTGACTAGTTATGGTATGTAGTAATATTTTTAGGGAATGCTAGCTTTTCGTGGTGTTACATTTAATTTTCCTACATTAAATATGTAAGCTATGTGTATAGAGGGATGGAAGCTTCTCATCACAATGCTTCCACAACCTGGAAGAATAGACAAAAAATTAGAAAGATGCTGTGGGACTTCACCATGTCTTTAGCAGGTAGTGATTCCAAAGGCTTGGGTGATTTTTCTGCTGGTAATCAATTTCTGCATATTAAATTAACCAAAAATGTAGTGGCTTAAAACAGCCATCATTTTCATTATGTCTCTCAGGAATTCAGACAGGGTGTGGGTGGGCTATTTTTCTCTCTCACATGACATCAGCTGGGGTCATTTGGTGGCAATTTGCAGGCAGCTGGCCTAATGTGGGGTATCCAATATGCTTAAAATCACATACTTCATACTTTCAACAGTGTCAGCTGGGAGCTAGGTTCAGCTGGGTTTCTCTTCCAGGCCATGTATTATTAGAGCCTCTCAAGTTCTCCATGTATTGGTGAAGTTGGACTTCCCTAGGTGCCCAGGGACCAAGGCAGGGGTGGCATCTCTCTAATAAGGTAGGTCTGGAACTGGCAGTGGTCTTACCAGCTTTACTTTATTAATCAAGAAAGTAACAGACCATCACAGATTCAAGGAGAGCCTCCAATAATATTTTCCTCACTGCTTTTGGGTTACTACCAACAGTTTTCTCAAGGGTCTTCCAGTTATTATTAACAGTTTCCTTGAGATCCTCAACAGCTTTTGCATGGGACCCTGGCTCCCTTGAAATGGACACATAGACATTCACACTCCATGTTCAGCTGGGTTTGGGAAATGGTATATAGTGCATTTCCATGCAAGATTTATAATATTCTTCCCATATCAAAGATTTTGAGAAGTCTAGGCAATCTTTTCATTTACTAAAGTTTATGTAGATCAGTTTTTCCCAAATATTTCTTGGAGTTTTTTTTTTTTTAATATATGTGACAAATTGAACAATTGAGAGTAATCTTGAGAAAATAAATTATTTTGAGAAATGGTAAACTTTTTGAGCACATTTTTGGTTTTGATATATGTTTTTGGTATACTTCTTAGGTAACAAATCCAAATATATACTGACTTTTTACTAATGTTTTTGGTTTCTGAGTAAACAAATGAAATGGGATGACTATATCGTGGCCTCATACAAATTTTATATCACTTAGAGTATGCTATACCATGATAGTTAAATGAAATTTGTTCAAATTCCAAATCACATATTTAGGAAACACCATAATTCTCCCTTTTCTCAGGTTACTCTTAGTGATTCTTGTGGAGGGAGATTGTGGGTGTATTTCCATGTATTTCTTAGTCTGTCTCTGACTCAACTAGGAGTTTTTGCTTGGATGAGACTGATTCATGTACAGAGTATCTCAACACCCACCCTCTTCTCTAAGCTCCGTGATGTCACATTTGGTACCACTTCTATTTCCATAATTTTCCAAAGTAGAACCTACTTCTATAGTAATTTTGTGTTTTAATGAAGTAAAATTTCCTTTATGAAGCAATTTGTTATGAATAATCAATGTTTTCAAAAAATTTCCTTCAGCCATTTCTGTTGTCCAGTTTCATTGTAGTGCATCCTTCACATTTAATACTCCTGGGTCCCTTCCTTGTTCCTTAGATCGTTCTAAAAATTAGAACACTGTAGTACAAGACAATTTTTATTATCTTCATATAACTTTTTTGTTTACGCCTTGAAAACTGTGTTGTCATATTTTCATAATACACTAGTGTATTATTGTAGTTTACTAAACTAAAAACTATAGCTTAGGGGCGCCTGGGTGGCGCAGTCGGTTAAGTGTCCGACTTCAGCCAGGTCACGATCTCGCGGTCCATGAGTTCGAGCCCCGCGTCGGGCTCTGGGCTGATGACTCAGAGCCTGGAGCCTGTTTCCGATTCTGTCTCCCTCTCTCTCTGCCCCTCCCCCGTTCATGCTCTGTCTCTCTCTGTCCCAGAAATAAATAAAAACGTTGAAAAAACAAACAAAAAAAACTATAGTATGTGTATGTGTCCTGTGTAGTTTGTGTGTGCTACTCCATTAAGAAAGATCTAAAGAGTTAAGACTTTAAATGCCATTTATTTTTCCTTTCAGGTAAACATATCTAATCCAGTGTGATAGTTTTAATCTATTTCTAGTCATAATAGACTTAGAATAAATGGGACTACTATTTTGCATAATATACTTAGCACTTAAGGAAATTCAAAATGTTTAATAAAAGCAGACTCTACCACATATTTTTAATGATATTTAATAATTTAATAATTTTAATATACTTAATAGTATTTTTAATACTGTTTTTAATATTTCCCTGTATCCAAGAAGAAAATATGTTGCCATTGTGATAACTTCTAGTTATGAATTAAATTGTCTTTGAAAACTCATTTTACATGTTAAGGATGTTTGACCTAAAGAGAGTAGGACACTTACCTCATGTGGCTTGCTAGTCAACAGGTCAAATAAGACCAGAATTTAGGTTTCTACTATCAACTTATTCCAGTTAAATATCTCCATCCTCTGTCTTTCAGGGACAGAGACTCAAAGTAGCATTATTTAAAAAAAATTAGTAATCAGATATATATTTTACATTATTGTAAAGCTTTATTTCATACAAATTAGATAAGCATTAAGAAGATTTGGATTATTCTGTATTTTTCATTTTTGCATTTTATTGTAATCCTGAAGTGAGGACATTTGCATAAAATTATCTTTTTGTATATTTTAGTTATATGAATTTGATTTTATAAATAAACCTAATAAACATTGCTCTTTATTTTCAAATGGTATAAACCTTGATTTTTTTCATAAAAACTGTAAGAAAGATCATAAAATAAAAAATATTGCCTACTTTTTTATTATTATACAAGCAGCCCCATATTTCTAAGAAGATAGCATCATATCTGAATTGTAGATGGATAGTTAGTATATTTTTGTTTAATTGGGTTTTTTAATTAATTAATTATTTTTTAAAGTTTATTTATTTTGAGGGGAGGGGCAGAGAGAGAAGGAGAGAGAGAATCCTAAGCAGGCTCTGCACTATCAGCATAGAGCCAGACATGGGGCTAGACCTCATAAACCATGAGATCATGACCTGAGCTGAAATCAAGAGTTGGATGCTTAACGAGCTAAGGTGAACCTAATTGGGTGTTTGAAAATCAGTATTAAAAACAAATTACTTGTAACCAAAATGACACTTGAAAATAACACAATGAAAAAAAAAAAAACTGCCTGAGACTGGTTTCCTTGGAATGATTGCTAATATTTGGAATTAGGTCCAATTTTCTATTTTGTACAAAATTCTAGTAATTGTACATAATAAATTGTATCTGAAGTTATTAGTCTATTTCTCCTTATCACAAAAGGTCATATAATGTCAAAAGCAAGTCGTTGAAAAATGTGCTTTAAAAGAGTGATGCAGGAATATTCTATTCAGTGTCCTTGTTGAATAGAGATAGAGGTAATGGAGAGAAACTAAATGCCCACACTAGCAGTGCTGATGCCTAATGAATAATAAAACTTTCAGTGGCCCTATCAGTGTCTAACATAATGCTAAACTAGCTAGCCTAGCTCAAAATTCTTTTCAAAACAATTCCAACTCACTGTTTTGTGTGTTTTAATCATTTCATGTTAATTTTAAATGAAGGAATATATTTAATTTTAAGCCAAGTAGCATAAAGCATGTATCACATAAACAGTGTTCCATGCCACCTTTCTACTCTCTCACCCCGTATTTAATTATTTCAGTTTTCTTTCAGTTAGTTGTTATCGTCATGTAAGAAAGTGCCGGCTTATGCTGCTTTTGTACTTAAGTTTACTAATAATTATTTTCCTAGTATAGGATGGAGACATCCTACCGGTATCTATTACCATCCATCTCACATGGTGTTCTGAAATTTCACCAACATGTGCTTGAAGTGTATGTGTGTTTGTTCATATTTTGCAAGAATCTCAATTGTCTATTTCAGTCAGGAAGTCATATTTCTCATTTGATAATATTAAAAACAATACTATTATTTGATAATTCCCTTTCCTGTTTTTCTGGTATTTGTCTTGCTTATTTTTCTTGAAAATCCCAGAATTTGGCTACTACATCTGGCCTGATCCTAATCTTTTAACACTTTTTTTCCCTCTTGTTTTTCTTTTCTATTTTACTGTTTGGACAATTTCCTTTAGTTTTTTTCCCCAACCCTTTAACTTATTTTTAAATTTTATTTATTTAATTATAATGTAATTTGATTTTCTACAATATTAGTTATGTAATATGTGTGCACACATATGCGTGTGTGTGTGTGTGTCTACTCCTTATGAGTTTCTCCCAGTATTTTTCTTTTATATTTTCATTTTTGGTTTTTGTTTTTTTTCTTTTGTCTCTATTTTTTTTTGTTTGTTTGTTTGAGTAGCTTCCTTTGAATGTCTGCTGATTTTTTCTAGTTTGTTCACACTTACATGAAAGGGAATGAAAAATGTGTAAGTAGATTTGTATGTGGGCATTTCCTGTGCCTCGTTTCATTTTCTGTGAAATGGTTAAGCAATGGCCTGACAAACCTAACGCTGGCCTTTTGAGGGCTTTTATCTTGGATCAGTTTCTCCAGAGAAGGGTCCTGTTTCTAGCACAGAGGGTGTAGACTTCCACAAAATCTTCTGAATTTCTTATTGACGGCTGAACCTGTTCTCTACTGTATCTGCTATTCTAGTATTAAGAACCTCTCAACTTAGTCTCTTCAGAAAATAATGTTTTCACTTTTGCAAGCATGGGATAGACATGCTCTTTGGACTTTTGGGTCAGGGATAAGATATGATCATAAGCCTGCTCTTTACATGGAACTGATAAATTCTCTTGTTTTCAAACTCATCCTTCTCTTTTGTCATCTAAGATGACTGGTTCTCAAAGCTCCTCTGACTTGAGTGATGATTTTGGATAATCCAGCTGGCGGGGCGCCTGGGTGGCGCAGTCGGTTAAGCATCTTTCAGCCAGGTCACGATCTCGCAGTCCGGGAGTTCGAGCCCCACGTCGGGCTCTGGGCTGATGATGGCTCAGAGCCTGGAGCCTGTTTCCGATTCTGTGTCTCCCTCTCTCTCTGCCCCTCCCCCGTTCATGCTCTGTCTCTCTCTGTCCCAAAAATAAATAAACGTTGGATAATCCAGCTGGCTACATGGGGGCATTTCCATTCTTCTTACCTAGGATGTAAGCTGTTCAGGTACCAAGTAAGCACTCATACATTTACCTTCCCTACTGCAAAATTTGCCAGTGCTTCAGCCACTGTTATTCCTTAAAACGTTTATTTTAATGGCATTTAGTTTTAGGAGAAAGTAAAGATGGTTTCACATGTTTATTTTAATTTTCACATGAAAATCCCAAAACATATCTCAGCTTTATTTTCTGTTTTTATACTTTCTATTGTTAAAGAAGGTGTGTGTGTGTGTGTGTGTGTGTGTGTGTGTGTGTGTGTGTATGAGCATATACAAAAGAGGAATCACTCTTTATGCTGTTTATATTTCTGCTATGGAGATGATTATATTCAGTTTTACCCTATAGTGACAGGTATACTTAATCGTATTCTTTTTTTTTATTTTTTAATATATGAAATTTATTGTCAAATTGGTTTCCATACAAACCAATGGTATGGGTATGGTATGGGTTTCCATACCCAGTGCTCATCCCAAAAGGTGCCCTCTTCAATGCCCATCACCTACCTTTCCTCCCTCCCACCCCCGCATCAGCCCTCAGTTTGTTCTCAGTTTTTAAGAGTGTCTTATGCTTTTGCTCTCTCCCACTCTAACCTCTTTTTTTTTCCTTCCCCTCCCCCATGGGTTCCTGTTAAGTTTCTCAGGATCCACATAAGAGTGAACACATATGGTATCTGTCTTTCTCTGTATGGCTTATTTCACTTAGCATCACACTCTCCAGTTCCATCCACGTTGCTACAAAGGGCCATATTTCATTCTTTCTCATTGCCACATAGTACTCCATTGTGTATATATTCTTCTGCAGGCCTTCTTTATACAAAATGATAGTTAAGTATTTTGAATCTCTTACAGAGACAGCACAGTTGCTGACCTACAGAGGTAGTAAAAATTGATAGGCGAATTGATACATAGTATACAATATGAGAGAGATTTAGATTTATCAGTTTTAAAACTGAAATATTGAATTTTGGGTTTCTTTATTGTAGGGTGTTATATCACTGGGTTTTTATTATATAAAAAAACAGTTGCTTAAACATTTTTTTAATAATCACACAATTTGCGGCATCTGAATACCGATTTAGGTTAGGCTCAGCAAAGGCAGTTCAGCTGGTACATTGACTTCACATATCTCTCCTCCTTCTCCTAGGATCATCAGTTAGCCAGTCATGTTCTTCTTGACAGAAGCATGTGAAAGAAAGTTGTAGTTAGTATCACTGTCTCATCCTCAATTTATAGATCTTCATACATTTGGATTTTACACATAAGTATTTTTTTCATGTGTCAGCACATATGGTGGCATTAATATGTCCAAATAGAATGAGAAAAGATATTAGATGGTGGGCAAAAATATACATTAGGAATAATCAATAATATAAAGAGTGTTCTTCAAGCCATTAATGTTTTCCTCTTTTTAAATTCCTCATTATTATATCTCTGTTAGTCAGTCATTGGATTCATGGACATTTTGAATTTGGACTAAGGCATTGACACTCATACTTGACCAATAATAAAATACTTTTAGTCAGATAGTAAGTGTTCTGTACTCAGCATTTGGTCAAGTTATGACTTACAAAGAATATTATATATGGAAGGGATATACAATTGATTACTAGCATAATCCACACATTTTTGATAAAGAAAATCGGGGCTCAGAGACTGAGCATTTAATCAGTGTCAGAGCAGAGCATAAACTCTCATTTTGTGAGTCATACAGAAGCATTTAGTGAGCTAGAATTCAACATTATATTAGAATTTTTTTGTTTATTTTTGAGAGAAACAGCGTGTGTGCAAGAGGAGGGGTGGGGGGGACGGTGGACAGAGGATACAAAACTGACTCTGTGCTGACAGCAGAGAGCCTGATGTGGGGCTTGACCTCAGGAACCATGAGATTATGACCTGACTCGAAGTTGGAGGCTTAACCAACTGAGTTACCCAGGTGATCCTGTATTAGAATTTTTTTTATAGTTTCAATTTAAAATGTAAAATTTTAAATTTCCAGTTAAAATTAGGTTGGCTTTTTAAAAAGACTATTAGAGCAGTTTGACTTTAATTGTGAAAATAATACATATTTATTTTTATAAAATCTAACAAATCTTGAAAATGCTGAGAGGAAATAGAAAAATGCTCATAATCAAACCACTTTGTGTTTTCTCAAATGGACCTCATATTGCATACAAATTAAAATCATTCATTGCTTAAAGAAAGTGACACACAGGGAGATCCATTTGTTTATCAGGAGACTAGAGGCTTAAAACCTCTCAAGAAGAAAACATAAAAATTAAGCTTCATTGTTTTCAAATACAGGCACAAGTGCCACCCAGTTTATGGGGCAGGTGGAAAACATTAAGATCAGATTAGGATCAAAAGATTGTAAAGTAAAGGTGATTTGAAACTTGTTTTATTGTTTCTGATGCTCCGTTTACAGCCGATTGCCTTTCATAAAATACTTTACTGCCTTTTAGGGTGAAAATGTTTTAACACGTTTATTTGTAAGGCTTGTAAGGATTTATAAATATTATGTTTTAATTGTTGTTGTAAGACTGATGTATTATGGCTGCTGCTTTCCTCTGTTTTAGTTCAATAAATCTCCAAGTCATACTCCCCAGTCTTTTGATTGGCCATTTTAATATACAATCCATGATTTTCTCCTTGACCTTGTGTAGGGAATAGGAAGGAGGAACAAAGGCATGAAACATATTAAATAATTAATATTTTCTGGTGTCTGATATATATTATAGATTCTTTGAAAATAAAACTTTAAGATGTTAATACTGATGAATTGTGAAAGGTAAAGAAATACTATTTTAAACTTGTAATTTCAGGGATTTTAACATTTTTAGAATGCTTTTAAATATTTAGTAGTAATTATTTTTACATTATTGCACACATATGAACATAAAATGCTGACAATGAATTGACTTTAAAAAATAATTAAAATGTTAATGTGTTCAGGGACAGTATAAAATCGAAGCTGAATTAGCAATCTTGATAATTTGAAGTTAGAGCAGGGAATAAAATCTACATATTAACAATATGCTGTTTATTGATCCTTAGTTCTCCTGACTTTCCCTCAAAACCATCCATACTACCCTACTGTTTTCATGAATAATATTTACCTTAATTCAATAAAAAAGCAGCTTCTTTTGAGTCTAGTACTTTGAGTGTAATGCTATGTTAAAAAAAATGATTCGATAAGAAGATTCAGGTGATATAAGTAAACTTTATTTGACATTTCATGAAGTAGATAGTCTCTGCAAAACGGAACAGAAAGCAGGAAGCTTTTATAGGGAAAAGAATAAAGAACAAGGAAGAAAAAAAATACCTAATTGGCTCAGGCCACATAGTTTCATTTGGAGTGAGAAGGCCCAGAGTTGGCCTGGCATTTGGGGATTGGCTGACCAAACGCCTTGTGTTTTTGGCCAAGGGGAACATTTACAGAGACATGAAAGTTAAGTTTTGGTTTGCTGATGTGGTACTTACCATGTAGCATTTCATCTTAATTGATGAAACCATACATGCATCTGATTTTGTTCAATTGACACATTTATTAGTCACCAACTGTATGCCTCACATATAATGAAAAATGTATGATCATAAAGCAACTCTTGGTACTGAGTAAAATAATCGGCCAGATAAAACAAGTATTTGGAAAGTTAAACTGAAAGCTGGTAATTTAGCTGACCAGAAAGCAATTCTCTGAATTTGTGGATATAAACTCCTCTGTGTGCGTGCTCAACCTTCTGGGTAGGACTGTAGGTCTTGTTCCAAAAAGCACTTTTATAGAGAAGGCATTGGTAATTATGGATTGAGTACCTTGGTTCATAGAGATAATTTTTAAACATAGTCTCTGATAACAATAAAAGGGCTGATTTTACTACTTGAATTCAGCAGAGATAGTCAAGAAGGTATGATTTCTACACTGATAAATTATGTAAAATATGGGCCTTTGAAAATTGAGGGTTTTGTCTACACTATTCCTTGCCTTTCTCACTTTTAGCATCAAAATAATGTTTAAAAATGTGCTGATTTTGCTTCCAAAAGGAATTGCCCATAAATTTCTTTGTAATTATCTTTAAGAAGAGTTTTTTTTTCTATTTCAAAGGAAAAGAAAATTAATATTACAGAAAGTTAATTTATTTTCAGTATGAAAATTGTTTTGAAATCATGTATTTCCTTAAACCCTGTCCCAAAGTACAAAGTTATTAAGAGAATTTTTACACACTTTCTCACATTTTTTTATTATGTTGATAATCTTCGGGAGATTGGATGTGTTCATACCTACAGCTTTAGATGGAATTCCTTTCATTTATTTGGGTCTCCTGAAAGTTCTTTTGTAAACCGTCCTCCAAGTCTAGTTAACCAAACAATCTTAGGTGATCTAATAGCATGTGGCTTAAAGCGGTGAGAAACAATCCCCTAGTACATTGCTACATATGACATTCAGGTTTGAGCTACTATAAAGATTTCCAAACAGAATGAAGCATAAATCAGTGCAAGCTGTGGAAACAATAGCTTTCCAAATATTGTACTCTCATGTCGACATAGTGCCACAACACGAAAACATAACAGAGTCTGAATGAGACCACACTCAGGATTTCAAAGGAAAATATACACTGCTGCACAGTGCAGATGCCACGTCTCTTCTCCCCATGTACACACATCTGGCGCGGGTCTGAAATAGGTCTATTTGGCTCAGAGGGGAGGCAGTGATGGCAGTGCCATTAACTATTTGATTTCGGTGATGCTTATCCTAAGTGGAGATTTTAGGAGCATTTGTGGAGGGCCGTTTGCTGAGACTTGTTTCCTGTTAATGCCTTGGCACTCTTTTCTGATGTTCATATAAGGCCAGTTAAATACATACACACACACACACACACACACACACACACATATACTTTCTTTTAATAATCTTCAATGGGAAGAGCCCCCGCCCCCCCACAGTGCATAAACAAAAATGCCTTTGTTTTTTGTTCAAGATTCTATGGTAGTTAATATATTTCTATTTCTACCTCAAGATAACTGAAAAATGGTTAGATGCAGTAAATCCACTGCCATTCTATATGCCCAACCACAAAAAACATAACTCAACTTCATCTCTATCCTCTGTCCTTCCTATCAGTTTAATGATCATGAAGTATAATTACTGTCTAGAATATAAGGCTTAGTAAATTTTACAGGTTTTAATCATGGCATGTATATGTTTCTACAAGCCACTTAAGTATTCTTATGAAGAAAGTAAGAAAGTATTCTTATGAATTCATAAGAAAGTATTCTTATGAAGAGACTTACAGAGGCTACAGTTCAATCATATGATCAATCTAGGCCCCGGTCTTTGAAGAACAAAGTAGCTGGCAGGGGGACAATAATAGATTTAGTATGTGACCACAGAGCAGCAAGAACTTATGTACACAGAGTTCTCTCTCAGTCTTTTATTTAATTATGTGTCTGTGTCAGAAATTTGATTTTAAATGTACCTCTTATAATTCCTGTTCATTTCAATTGACTTTGGCTACATGTTATTGGGTGCCTGTTAGGTTGAAAGGCAAGAAGAATGAGATAAATGTGGCTTAGGCTCAATGTCTCCTCAATGATTACCCCATTGATGAGTAGTAAACTGAAAGAGGAATAGAATTTCTAAAAATTCTGAAGTTTTTCTTCAATATATTTACTTAACATATATTATAAATGTTAAATATATATTTAACATATATATAATATATACTATTATATCTATCTACATAGATGTAGGTATGCAGTAATCAGTAATAACTGATATCTATTGCACATTTATTATGGACAGATACCATACTAAGAGCATTACATGTATTTTTCAAGTATTCTTTGAAAAAGCTCTAGGAGGTAGATTTTATAAAAATCCCATTTTATAGATGAATAAATCAAAGCACAAATAAATGGTTTGTCCTGGATTATGCATGCACGGAAGTCATAATTAGGATTCAAACAATCGACCTGGTGGTTGCATTTTTTTAAAAAAGTAGTTGCCTTTTAGTTTTGTAGTTTTTAATTTTTTGTGTTTGTTTGTGTGTTTATTTATTTATTTATTTATTTATTTATTTATTTATTTATTTATTAACTTTTTGAGACAGAGATAGAGAGTGAGCAGGAAGGGGTAGAAAGAGAGGGAAGGAGAGGATCCCAAGCAGGTTCCACGCTGTCGGCACAGAGCCCAACGCAGGGCTCAGACTGAATGTGAGATCATAATCTGAGTCGAAACCAAGAGTTGGATGCTTAACCAACAAAGCCACCCAAGTGCCCCAAAAAGTAGTTGCTTTTTAAACCTACAATCATGTGGCAAAGCATGCAGAGCACTCAAAATTGACTTAAATGATTTTTAAGTTTAATGTAGTCAACAGACATTAGCTTTTAATAACTTACGTTTTCACATTGTCTGGTACTCTAGACAGCAAGTGACAAAATTCTCTGGGAGATAATTGGGATTTTTATCTTATTGTTTCATTAATAAATTGGTAAATAGTATTTTACTGATTAATTACTAAACTACTAAAGAGTATAATTGATAAATAGTCTTATTTTATTTTAATGCCACAGTGGATATTTCATGTAACTCAAGGCCACAGGAATAGCATAGAAGGAGGACCTGATGTATAGAGCTTTGAATAGAACAAGAAGGATCCAAATAATTCAGAACATAGAGCTGAAAAGAATATTTGATGACAAATTATGTTTTCTCACTGTGAAGAGATGAGAATGAATTCTTTTCTGACCTAGGGTTTTGGAAAGGATGGCAAGATAAGAGAGTCTTGATGATGATGTTCAGAGGAATGGTATCTGTGAAAGATAAGCAGCAGGTACTGCAAGAAAGACTTTAAAGCAGAGGAGGCTTTATATCAGTTCCCAGATTTATCCTGCAAAGAGAGCAAGACTCATAGAAGCTATGATCCATCACGGACCTGGAAACTGGCAGTGCATACTTTTGCCTCCATGGAGCACAATGGGAAACATATATGATATAATCTAAAAGTAACAAAAAGGGACAGAAGCCCAGTTGAAAGCAGGTGTTATGGAAGAGGAGATAAAAAGGTGATGACTGTGGATATAAATAGCAGATGAAATGGAAACAGAATTCATGTCAAATCCTTTTCCTTCTTAATTTTGTTTTCCTTTTTCATTCGTTTTTCAACAAATATTTACTGACCACCTACTATGTACCAGACATGATTTTAGGTGCTGAAGATGTAGCAAACAACTGAATTAAAATGTCCTGCCTTCATGGAGCTTTCCTCCTTAAGGGAAGACTGACCATAAACAGAGAAGTAAACAGATAAAATACCTGATGTTGGTAGGTGCTATGGAGCAAAATTAGGGACGAAAGAGTGCTCAGGGAGGGGCACTTGCTATCGTATCCTATAACTTGTTCAGGGAAAGATTCACTGATGAAGTGACAGTTGAGAAACATAAGGGAGAGTAAGTCACTTGTATATCTGGGGGAAGAAGCATGAAAACATCAAGTCCAAATGCCCGAAAGAGGGAGTATGCCTGTGGTATACAAGGAAGAGCAAGAAGGTCAATGTAGTTAACATGAGAAGGGGCAAAAGTTGAAAAAGGTGTGGTCTGATAGGGTCAGGGGAAGCCAGTGAGCAAAACAACACTACACATATCCCAAATTCCTGCGTAGTATTTAGTACACCCCTAAGCCCAAATATCACCTTAGAAGAAGATAAAATGCTTGGGAAGGCAGGATGATATTGTTTGATGCAGCAGTACTGACAAAGATGGAATTTCCGAAGGAAAATGGCTCTGAATAATCCTGAATGGCATAGATTATGATTATCTAGTGCAAATTGGACCATACCATATACATGAATTAATTATTAAGAAATATTTTTAAAAATTGCAAGTTCAATTTTTAATATAATCCTCAAAGTACACACTGAGAAGCCAGTGACACAGTGAACAATGAAAAATAAATATTTATAGCTTCATGAAAAGAAAATTTCTTAAATAGCAATTCACAGGCATTGTTTAGAATTTATGTATTTATTTTGAATTACCATGAATATAGTTGAAAGGTTAAACACCTCCATCAGGATTTGAGGGCAATTCAAGAAAAAAAGAAAGGCCCAAAGTAAGACAGTAAATAACGTACTGTGAACTGTTCCATGAGGGAGACAGGAAACATATTTTTAGAAAATCACTAAAAAGCTTTGGCATAAAATTGTGTGATGGAAATATTTTGTGACCTGAAAGTATATTTTAAAATGTAATATATGTTCGAGGAAAGGATATTTAAGTAACATGATTTTATGAAAGCATTCTAAAGAAATAATTTTGCCTGGTTAACCAAATAAATTACTGAAATTTGCATCCTGTAAATAGTAAGAAAATTCTCTGTTTCAATTTTACAATAATTTTAAGTGATGGTTTATTTCCTAGGAATGGCTAAGCTGGATTTTGTTGGATCTCTGCTGAGTGATAGAAAGGATGATTTTTTTTTAAAATATTTTTTCTATGTTTTTTATTTATTTTTGGGACAGAGAGAGACAGAGCATGAACGGGGGAGGGGCAGAGAGAGAGGGAGACACAGAATCGGAAACAGGCTCCAGGCTCCGAGCCATCAGCCCAGAGCCGGACGCGGGGCTCGAACTCACGGACTGCGAGATCGTGACCTGGCTGAAGTCGGACGCTTAACCGACTGCGCCAACCAGGCGCCCCGAAAGGATGATTTTTAATATATGCTAGGGAATGCCAATTCCGCACTGAACAAGTAGAAGAGAATAGCAGATATGTTAATGATTTCTCATAAACAAACCAGTAGAACTTACCCAACATGCATTAACAGTTTGGAGCACAACAAAAAGAAGAGTATGTTTGATAAGAACTCCAGTCATTATTGACAGAATATTCCTTTACAGTCAGACTAATGAAGTGCCACTGAAGCTTCAGTATGGAAAGATTTTCAGTATGGAAAAATTGCCTAAATTTTTTTTTTTTTGGTGCCACAGTGAGTAGACGGTTTAATTTGGACAGATTTTCATCAAATAAACATCTGTAATCCTTGATTACATAAATTTAAATATGTCCCTGATTTTTTTCTTCATCAATCTACTGCCAAATTATGGAACATTGTAAGGCAAGGTTTTTTTTTGAAAATGTTCAATAATATACATAAATCTTTTTTTTGGCGGGGGGGAGGGGGGTTGAGAGAGAGAATACCAAGCAGGCTCTGCACTCTCAGCACAGGGCCCAAGGCAGAGCTTGATCTTTCAAACTGTGAGATCGTGACTTGAGCTGAAACCAGGAGTCGGGGGCACTTAGCCAACTGAGCCACCCGGGTGCCCCTACATAAAGCGTTTTTTGAACTTTATTTTCTTTTGACACAGATAAAAAGTGGTATAGAAATGAGTTTGATTTTTATGTAGACAAGTCATACAATATTTTTGCCATATAATTTTGTAGTTAATATTTGATGTAAAATAACAGATTTAATATATGTACTATTATATGTCAGGGTTATAAAATCATGAAGTAATCACTACAAATGTGCAGTGCACAGCTTTGCGCATTTCATGTGAGTCTCACATTTCATGTGAATCAACAGTATGCATGATTTTCTGATTATTCATTAGTGTTGATGTGACATCTTTACCATTTATAAATCAGAGTGATTTCAGTTATTATCTGTTTTCTCAGTTTTCTGACTATACTCTCGTTTTGTCTCTCAATTTCATAAAAATTTCTAATTATCACTTTTGAATACACACACGCACAAACATACACATTTTCCATTGCCCATTAGTTATAGGAAGTTCTGCACATCTTAATAGAGAATTGAAAGGAAAGTAAACCATTGGGTCTGTAAATATTTTGTAGACTTTTATTATTTTATATTATCTGTATTTATTTTAATTAGGATGTATATGATTGCTAATTTTATTGAATACAAACATTACTTTAGAGATTATTTCCCATTAATAGAGATTACTTTGGAGATTGTTTCCCTATATACTTAGATTATATCTTTCAAAGAATTTGTGCAAAATTAACAATCCACTCACACATGATAATAAGTATGATAATTTATAGGTTTTGGTAAATTATTGCATTCATTTTATTATCAGGTTCTAAAATGGCCAGGATATTTTTCATTGTCAGGTTGTACAAATAACTTTCAATCATATCTAACTTCAAAAGTTTTAGTTAATTTTTTAAATCTCCTACGTACATATGCCTGCTAAGGCTAAAGAATTCTCTTTCTGTAGAGTTCTTTAAAATTCCTTTTAACTGTTCCCCCAAATGCTCCTGAGTATATTACTGTCATCTTAATAATTCTTATGCTCAGCTCTGGTTATATCTTCCCTACACCAAACCAAAAATTATTAATCTTTACTCACATAAAATTCTATACCCTGAAATTCAAGGTCTTCTATAACATGTAATACTTTTCAGGCCTTCTTTACCTTATGCTAATAATCATACTGCTGGCTTGGCCAACATCATGGTTTTCCTATTATACTCACAATTTTCTTCCTACTTTTATTCATTCCTTAGATATTATGATAACTAATAAAATTTACTATCTGCTTGACATTATGTAGTTTGCAATCTGTATCTATAGATACTTACATCATTTAATCCTAAACAAACAAAAAACCTTATAGTTTATCTATCTTTACATTATTGATAAAGTCCAAGGGACTGTGTAAACACAATCTATGTATTAAAGAGCAGAGCCAAGTTTTACATACATTTCTTTGCTATTAAAGATTATTCCACTTATCACAGCTTTTTCCAATTTTCTGGATATGATGGAATCTTAGACCAGAGGAACATCTTAACAATCACCTAGTTTAATCATTTTATTTTGTAGACAAGAAAATAGTTTCTTGGACTTGGAAAGTCTTCATTTTTCCCACCTGGCTTTAAAGCCCACATGTGTGCTCTGTGTGCAACACTTCACAAAGATGACTAAGACCTGGTATGGTCAATGAATGATCAAATAAAATATATATATACTGGGACTTCAGTCATTATTGACGCACTTTAGCAAAGACGTAAAGAAAGTTAGATAAAGAAGCAAATAGTTTGGGGCGCCTGGGTAGCTCAGTCAATTAAGCCTCCGACTTTGGCTCAGGTCATGATCTCATGGTTTATGAGTTTGAGCCCCATGTTGGGCTCTGTGCTAACAGCTCAGAGCTGCAGCCTCTCCAGATTCTGCGTCCCCCTGTCTCTCTGCTCCTCTCCTGCTCATGCTCTGTCTCTGTCAAAAATAAATAAATGTTAAGAAGAAAAAAGAAGCAATCAATTCAATGGAGCTCTTGGGATATGTCTTTTCAAATATAACCTCATGACTTTTTATTGGCACATTATTCTAAAATTATCATAACCTATTTAGTATATAGATATTTATGAAAAGATTCTAAGAATATAAGCTTTCTTTTACTCTATATTTCCCAACAGAATCTCAAATAGTACCTGCACTAAGTAGTTTTTAATGAATATTCATGTAAATGAATTAAGTGATCACATAGTATAGTATAGCTTTAGCCATGAAAATAGTAACCAGTTTGTTTAGTGTTCACTTTATATTTCAATCACTGTGCTAAACATTTAACACATATCATACTTTGCGCTTAGAATAAGTGTGTGAGACAAATAGTATCTTCATCACATTACATTCTCTAATCCAAATCCAGTGCAAACTAAGTTTTTTGTAGTTGATAATTTAAAAGCATTGAGAATAGGACCATTTAATCTGATTGGACTATGAATATAATTTATTTGGAAGGGAGAAACAGTAAATTAGACTTACAGAAGGAGCAGAATTTGACATATTTGATTTCCTTCTATCTGCCATTTAAATATAAGAAATTGAAATTTAATATAGAGAGATTTTAGTACAAGAGACAAAAGGAAATTGAATATGTCCTTTTATTCACTTCCTGGTTCTTGGCATTTAATGTTAAGTTATTTAGATAAGAGTTAGATGGAGTCAACTTGTGATATGTTCTAGTTTGAAAATTCAGAAACTGCTACGTGGCTCAGGATTTATTAGTACTGAAGTTCACCTTCAATAGAAAGAAGGAGAAAAACATATTTGCAAATTTTTTTATTAAGGTAAACCTCAAACATGAGAAAAAGTATAAAAAATGGATAACACTCCATAATGTCAAAATTTAACAATTGCACATTTTTTCTATATTTTTGTCTATATCTTTAATTACTTTAAACAAATAAAAATATATTAATCGTTCAGTATGCATCCCCAAAAAAGTTGAGTATATAACCAGAATATTTATTAGCACCCCTCATAATCACATTTTCTGGGGAGAGATTTCAATAATGTCATTTTCAATGATTATTTAAAACCAAGACCCACATCCTAGACAGTTTTGACCTGGGAACCTTACAACCAGCTGGGTAAATTAGTAGCGATTTGAGAGGAATATCAGTATGTGATGTATCAGTTATCTATTGCTGCCTAAGAAAACAACACAAACATAGTGGCTTGAACCAACAACCATTGATTTAACTCACAATTTTGTGGTTTTGGCAATTTGGACTTGATGCAGCAAAGGTTTTCTTTTATGCTTGACTGGATTCTCTCATGCATCGGTAGTCAGCTGCCAGCCAGTTACAGGACAGCTGAGAAAGGCAGACCTAAGATGTCCTCATTCATATGTGTGATGGTTGGTATTGTGTCAGCCACAGTAATAGGAACACCAAGCTATATGTCTCTCTCATCCATTAGTTACGTCTGAGCTTGTTCAAATTCTGTCTCAGCTGCATAGTATGAGGCAGTGTGTTGAGAACCTGTATATCTTTGATGCTACCATTTTCTTTTTATTATTTCATTTTATTTTATTAAGTTTATTTTTATTTATTTTGAGAGAGAGAGCAAGCAGGGGAGGGACAGAGAGAGGAGACAGAATCCCAAGCGGGCTCTGTACCATCAGTGCAGAACCCTATGCAGGGCTCGAACTCATGAACCATGAGATCATGACCTGAGCCAAAAGGACACATAACTGACTGATCCACCCAGGCACCCCCTGAAGCTACCATTTTCTAATGGCAAAGCAAGTTGCACAGCCATCGAGATTCAATAAGTGGAGAAATATATTTTATCTTTAAATGGATACAGCCGCAGTGTCTCATTGCAGAGGGATTTGTATTAGAGAAATGTGGATAATTGTGGCCATTTTTGTAATATACCACTTGTGCATTGTCTTCAGAGGTCACCATACAAAGAATGTGGTAGAACTCTGCTTTTTCGTCACTAGATAAAACTCTTGATCCAGCCTTCTTGAGTATGATTTTTAGCCCCAAACTTACTAACTAGGCAAATTTAGGCAGAATTCTTAACATCCTGTGGGATTCAGTGTCATGGCTTAAGCTCATGGTTTGTAATATATTGAGTTCACTTCAAGGAGGAACAGGGAAATCTGTTGTTCACAGGTACAATGTTTATAATAGTTTAATATGCAATATAAATGTTCATTATCCAGGGCACCTGGGTGGCTCAGTCGGTTGAGTGTCCAACTTCGGTTCAGGTCATGATCTCGCAGTCTGTGAATTCGAGCCCCGCCTCGGGCTCTGTGCTGACAGCTCAGAGCCTGGAGCCTGCTTCAGATTCTGTGTCTCCCTCTCTCTCTCTGCCCCTCCCCCACTCATGCTCTGTCTCTCTCTCTCTGTCAAAAATAAATAAACATTAAAATAATTAAATGCTCATTATCCTAGGAAAATAAATATAAAAAATATTTTCATATAATGAAATCATATTCAGGTAAATAGAAGTTAATTTTATATATAAATAAGTAGATAAATAGTTGTCTATTTATATGCCTAAATACTTATGTAAAAACATAAGAGAAAGACAATATGGAAATTAGTAATCCACCTATAATCCAAGTAAAGGACACAAAACTGTACAACACATGTTCATGTATATACCTTGGATATAAAATGTAAAGGACAAAGAAGATGCATGCACACCAAATTCTGGATTCTGGTTATTTCAGTATTGGAGGAATGTTTTTAGTGAGTCAGTGTGTATGGTTCAAAGTACAATTCAGCTTTGTCAAGTTTTATTACTTTCATAATTAAAATGGCCTGATAAACCCTAGTGTTTGTCTCTTCATGTTCCTTTCTGTTTTATAAAAAGTGTCACCAAATGGAAATATGTATATATGTATGTGACAAACTAGAGAGGACACACTCAGATCACTTGAATTTTGGCTATGAATGGGGGATAAAGGAGAAGAATGGTAATGACAAGTGCTATGAGGTCGAGGGGGCACGTGTTTGTTCTTCTCTTTGCAGTTGTGTCTTTAAGTCAATTTAATCCCCACCTGAGAAGACTAAGTGGAAAGTTAGCCTTACTATTTCTAATGAAA
Source organism: Felis catus (assembly GCF_018350175.1). Lineage (NCBI taxonomy): Eukaryota > Metazoa > Chordata > Mammalia > Carnivora > Felidae > Felis > Felis catus. Next base: position 106,785,443 of record NC_058374.1, read on the forward strand.
ATCTGTACTTTACTTCCCTAATGACACTTTTTTTTTTACTTTTTTAAGCACTGTCTTTGCTTCCATTTGGGGGCATTTACAGTGCTTTCAATATTTATTTCACAAGTATTGAAAGTTTAATGGGATGTTGAATCTAAAATTTCAACAAATATGAAATATATAAAAACATGAACATAAAATTGAGGTATGAAATGCAAACTGTGAGCTCGATGTCCAAAGCTGAGCACAAAAGTCTCTTAACTATCCCCAAATTCAAAACACAGCTGTCAAGGAGTCTTTGAACACCTGATAGAATTTACTAAGGAGTAGGAGTAGTAGAAGAAGCCCTGATGTAATCCCTTCCTTTTCCAGTGATCTAAGGTCAGCTCCGAAAAACACAGTGACAAGTTTCTGGAGAAGAGAGTTGTTAGACAAGCTAAATTCTTGGTAATTTCTTCTCTTTATGGGAGAAGTGGCCTCAAAAAACGGCTTCTCATTGACTATGAGGTGTTTTGCATTATTTTCCTGTAGGCTTATGGAGAACTGTTTCTTTCTCTGCCCCCAGCCCTATTCAAGCGGGGAAAAAAGAATTCAAGAAAAAACATCTGAGTGAAGAGAGAGGGCAAAAGCCTACGTGATGAAAGGCAGCAGAATATGCCATCCCCATATCTGCCACTTCTGTGCAAGGATCATTTTGAGCTAAAGGCACTTGAAAAATAGCAGATGCAAGAGTGTTCTGAACTCCCCCTTCTCTTTTTGAAACAGGAGATAGAGCTCCCTTATGAAAGATACCCTCCCTTTACCAGAAGACAAGAAACATTCTTATCATCAGAGACTGGAAGTTAAGATCAAGAAAATTTTGCACAAATAGACCTTGCTGAAAGAAGTCTTATCTTCTGTTAGCCTCCCATATATTTTTGTTACTTTTCCACAATTGCCTCTCTTTATTCAACATATTATAAAAGCATTTAAGTTTTGCCACTTCTTTGGGCCTTCATTTCCTTAAGAGAGCTTCCCTATAACACGGAACTTAAATTTATTTTATTATTATTATTTTTTTCAGTAATCTGCCCTTTGTTTTAGAGCCCAGGTGGAGACTTAAACTAGGTAGAAGAAGATAATTTTCCTCCCCTGCTGTGATATATTTAGAATGCGGTAGTTTTCAGGTATCAGGTGATGCTGTGGATATCTGATCTTGAGCTGTCTTACAGAGTCCCCACCTAAGTTTATCTGCTACTAAGCTGTCAGGAGCAGGAGCTGAGCAGTTGATGTAAGAGATATAAGTAGATTGCCTATTTCATAATCAACTATGAATAAGGAAGGGCTCCTGCTGGACCTGCTGAAGTGCTCAGACATGTAACACCAGAGGGCACTTTCTGGGCCCAAATTCAAACAAGTAATGGCAGCCAATAGAGGACTTTGGCAGTGCCTGTTAACTAGGGACACTTGCCCCCTGCTTCCACATTCCCTCCTCTCGAGCTTCAAGGCACGAGAAGAAAAAGAGATCAAGAGGAGGCAGGAAGGAGACAGTGAAGAGGAGAATCTACCACTTTTGGTCCAAGAACCTAAGACAACAGCCAGGCCAATACTGAGGACGGGAAAGGGGGGGAGATGGGGTTTGAAGAATAGATCATTAGAATCTTGAATTGGATTGTACTGGGAGGGACTTTTAAAACCACTAACCAAGTGGAGTGGCATCTGGGTGGCTCAGTCAGTTAAACCTCATACGTTTGGTTTCAGCTCAGGTCATGATCTTACCGTTCGTGAGTTCGAGCCCTGCATTGAGTTCTGTGCTGATAGTATGGAGTCTGCTTGAGAGTTTCTATTTCTCTCTCTCTCTCTTTCTCTGTCTCTCTCTCTCCCCCTCCCCCACCCCCTCCCCCTCCCTCCCTCCCTGTCTCCCCATCTCTCTCTGCCCTTGTGCATGTTTCCTCTCTCTCTCTCTCTCTCTCTCTCTCTCTCTCTCTCTCTCTCTCGGTCTCTTTGTCTCTCTCTCTCTCTCTCTCTCTCTCTCTCTCTCTCTCTCTCTCTCGGTTTCAAAATAAGTAAATGAACTTAAAAAAAAAACTAAATCACTAACCATGATGGGGAAGCAATGAGGTCTTCCCAAGATATCACTCAAGGACATAATACAGCTTAGTTGAAGCCACTGACTGAAGATCACTAAAACTGTTTTGTGTTTGTATGCTACCATGACTGGAATTTCTAAAGTCATTTGCATTTTATTTGTTTCTTCTGTTCATATTTTTATGTATCTGCACTCCATTCCAAAAAAAAGTATTGAAGTATTTGCATTAAGTGATTAAATTCACGAGGCATAGTGGCAAATAAGTCAAGTAGAGGTAATAAGGTGGAAATGAAGAGACAAGGGAGTTGGTATACCAAATATAGTAATATGTTCTTTGCTGGAGGTGGTTCACATAGCCCATTCTGAATGCAAAAAATGAATACATTCAGTGTCAGAACTCATAGTGATAATGTATAAAAGCAAACCTGTTGCTATAGAGAATAATGACTAGAGAACAGGTATATATTAATCAGCTGTGGAATGCCAGACAATGTGTATTTTGTAAACAGACAATGGCTTACCTTCATGGAGCTCACAATCCAGTGTGAAAACAAAAACATTTAACAAATATTTGCAAGTACAAATGGAGGGGATGAGCTTTTCCATACATTATGCTTGATTGGTATTCCCTGAACATAAGACACTTATTAGAGTGTATGTAAATTTGTGACTGGGAGTGCATACACACTTGTACCCTTAACCAATATTTTACAGGACTTTAGCCTCACTCAGAAATTTGGAGTTGTATGGGACTGGAGTGTATTTTGTTCAACATTGAATATTTTTATTCCTTGCAATGTCAACCACAATCCAGTTGTTAAATTATGTTGAGGTGTATCGGTGATTTGGGGTGTTGTTATTGGAACTCTATCAGTAATGTTGTGGAATCTGAAATGTTACTTCTGCCCTCAACATGGTGGTTTTCTCGTACACGATATTGTTCATTTTCCAAGAAAATTACAGGAACTGCTAACAGAAGTGGAAAATAGTTTCAGAAACAGAGAATTCTAGGGGGTGATCCAATATAAACAAATAGTAATGTGGTAATAGTGAGACTTCACTTGTATGCTGACTATTCTAGATTTCTGTTGTGTTTATATTGCAGCTCAAAGAAATCCTGATGAGATTTTATAGCCCATTTTTAGCTAGTCACACAGAAGTTTTTAGGTAGAAACATTACAAAGCCATGTTTTGGTTTTAAGTTTCAAGTAAGTGAATGAAAAAATTTAGGACCATATACCTGGCCCAAAGTAGAAGCATAAATCTAAAGTTAAGTGATAATTGAGGATTGGAGTACTGGCATGTTAACTTAATCTCACAGGAAATAGTTAATAAGTAGTAGGCTTTGATTAAGGTATATGATAAATTTCTGTTAAGGAGAGAGGAGAAATGCACTACAAAATACTGTGTATAAAACAATATGGAGGGGTGCCTGGGTGATTTAGTTGGTTAAGTGTCTGACTCTTGATTTCAGTTCAGGTCATGATGTCACAGTTGATGGGATCAAGCCCTGAGTTGGGCTATGTCCTAACAGCATGGAGCCTGCTTGAAATTCTTTCTCCCTTTCTCTCTGCCCCTCTGTGCCCTCCCCTCCATGTCCCCACAACTCTCCAAAATGAATAAACATTTAAAGCAATATGGAAATTTAGTTACAACAGTGCTGATGAATAGGATCTAGGGTTCATCTGGAACTTTTGCTATCCCCAACACTTGGCTTCTGAGTGTGAGTGAAAAGATACTGATTTAGTGCTTATAATCATCTAGACAGTGAGAATGGAGACAGGGCTACAGGAATGCATGAAAAAACCTTTTCAAGTCTTAGAAGTGGTAATCAGCATTTAAGCTTATTAATCAGAACACAGTGTCAGGGCTATATACAGCTACAGAAGTCTGACCATATAATATATAGGTAAGCAGATAAGTTTCCTGTCTATGGAATATGGGAGAACAGATATTGAGGACACCTAGTGGTCAGCCATAAGATATTATATCTCAACAACAATTTCCTAACAAATACTTTTGTTTGTCAAAATTATACATTTTATTTTTTTATTAAAAAATTCTTTTAATAGTTATTTATTCAGAGAGAGAGAGAGAGAGAGAGAGAGAGAAAGAGAGAGAGAGACAGCATGAGTCCGGGAGGGACAGACAGAGAGAGACAGAGAGAGGGACACAGAATCTGAAGCAGGCTCCAGGTTCGGAGCTGTCAGCACGGAGCCAGACGCAGGGCTGTAACTCAGGAGCTGCGAGATCATGACCTGAGCTGAAGTCGGACACTCAACCGACTGAGCCACCCAGTCGCACTTACACATTTTGTTTTTATAGCATTTGTAAGATATATGCTTAAAATATGATTCAGGTAAGTTGAAAATAGTTTTACTCATTATTTCAGTCTTTGAACTTACCAACTGTTTTATGTGCTATCATTTATTTCCAATTAAAATAGAATTTTTCATAATTTCCAATGTTTTAAGCCTAAATGCAAGGAAATGAATAGGTTGCGGTCACTGTTTTATTGAAGTTATTCATAATTCTAATATATATTAAAATTCCATAAATTATGTATAAATATTTTATGCCCACAAATCTTTTAAAAAGTCCCCTACATTTACTGAGAATTTTGACACTTGCCCCATTCTCTTCTTTACCCATAAATTCCTGCAATGATTCTAGATGAATACAATGTACACACATCATCTAACCTTTACTATTCTTTAAAAAGAGAATTGGATTTTGAAATCAGTGTGGCCTTTGGTAGGCTATAAATATTTTTCCAGAAATGTATGACTGTGGAAGGAAAGAGTTTGAAGTCTGTCTCAAATGAGTGTTTGTAGACATCTTTCAATACATTGGTGAATCTTCAAAGACTCAGAGCCTAACCCTTAGGCTTCTACCCTCAGAAATGAAGAAATGACCCACCTCTCAAGGATAATTCACATTAATCATGTCAACAAGTTTAACAAGGCTGACATATAAAACATATAATAGCATATTCTTTAAAATAATTATTGAACTACATTTAAATAAAAGCCTGTATTTTACAAATATTTATTATCAATGTTTTTCACAAAATATAGTGCTAACTGGGTAAAGACAGAAAAGTTAACCCTCTAGGAAGTAATGTTCAAATGGAAAAGATAGCCTTTAAATAACATAGGACAGTGAACAAAGAAGTAAGAGTACAATACTACTGTCTCTGAACTTGAAGCTCTCCAACTTAAAATGTTTTCTTTGTATCTTCAAGATGTTCAGTAAGTAATTTGAATTCCCCTCCCCAAGCTGTTATATTCCAGTCTCTAAATATGTAGGTAACACTGTTTAAAATAGAATATGGTGGGGCTTTTGGGTGGCTCAGTCAGTTAAGCATCTGACTCTTGATTTCAGCTCAGGTCGCAATCTCCCTGGGAGTCTGCTTGAGACTCTCTCCTTCTCCCTCTGCCCCTCCTCTCCTTGCGCACACATGCGCTCACTTTCTCTCTCTCTCTCTCTCTCTCTCTCTCTCTCTCTCTCTCTCAAAAAAAAATATGGTGATATTGGGAATACTATTATTTTAAGTAGCACATTTATGATTACATATCTGCTATGGATGTGGAATATGACTGCTCAAATATATACATTTTCCATTTTTATTGTAGATCTACTTGAAGGACCTATTTGATTTTAATTCATAAGCAAATATATTTATTCCTGCCTTAGTACTAAACTGTCTTCATTAAGATGGTTTTATAATAGCTCTTCATTATTCTTTTCCTTGTAAGCTAAGTCACTAATATTATGTAGAATATAATTGAGCTGTGAGTAAAAGAAAAATAACATTCCAAAATAGATGTGGATTAAACACAGTATAGATTTATTTTGCTCACATATAAATGCATAGCAAATGGGCCACAACTGATAAATCAGTTCTATGAGCATGAGGACTTTCATCTTACCACCTTGTTCTTCCCTTAATCAGTAGGTAGCTTCTGCTTCAGGAGTCAGTCCCAGTTATTGAATCCAAATTCCAGCTACAGAGAAGAGAAAAATGGAGAGAAGGAATACTCTCTTTCTTTAAGGGCAGTTACTGTACTGACACTTAACAGGCTTAACACAAGCACTGACACTTAACAGGTCTTAATAACCTATATTTACAAACATCCCAGAAAATATTCACTTATTTTTCATAGATATTTCTGCTTAACTGAAGAAAAATATTAAAATAGATGATGAAAGCCAATTTTAATTTTCTAGAACATCCCTGAATTTAATTTTCTTTCAGAGTGTGAAATCTCTTCTTGACAAAGTCATCTAGGACACTGGAGAACAATCTTTTCAAGGTTTATTGTCAGGGAATACCTGTAAAGAAACCAAATAGATTATTCAGGGAGAATTTAGATCTTCAGTATTTTTTGTGTATCACACTTAGAAATCTCAAGACAAACATAAAATTGTGAGAAAGTTGATGGAAAATTATAAAATTTTCAAAATTGCATTCTTATAAAACCCATAAAACAAAATATAACTTATATATCATTTATAATAGCAATATAATATGTAAGGCCATGGTGAACAAATTGAGCTTATTAAGTAGATAGTAGTGAATAGTGATTGTTTCTTTTTGAACGCTTTTTTTTTAAATTTCTTTTTCTTGCATTGGTCAGCACTTGAAGAAGATTGTTGTACAGAATCATTTGCAGTGGTCATTGTTTGGTGTTTTTGTTTGTTTTTAATTTTAATAGGAAATTTCCTTCTAATATTTTGGTAATCTCTGTCTACATGACTGATTCTTTGGAAATTATCGAAAATTATTATTTTTTTTTAATTTTTTTTTCAACATTTTATTTTATTTTTGGGACAGAGAGAGACAGAGCATGAACAGGGGAGTGGCAGAGAGAGAGGGAGACACAGAATCGGAAACAGGCTCCAGGCTCTGAGCCATCAGCCCAGAGCCCGACGCGGGGCTCGAACTCACGGACCGTGAGATCGTGACCTGGCTGAAGTCGGACGCTTAACCGACTGCGCCACCCAGGCGCCCCTCGAAAATTATTTTTGAAACTAGTATACAATCACTTTCAGATGTCAAATGTAAATAATAAATTCTCCAGCTGTTGTTACATGTTTTATCTATGTCCATTAGATCAATTATGTTGAATGTGTTTTTTAAATTATCTATATCATTACTGATTTTTGTCAGCATTATAAACTGTTGAAAGATAATGATAAAATCTCTCACTATATTAGTGTTTTACCTCACTTGTAGTTATACCATTTTTACTTTGTGCATATTATTTATTTAATAATGTTTAGAATATGTATATGTGTTCTTGTCAATATGTAGGCTCCCTATTTATCTTTAATTATATTTGGATAAAATATGTCTTATCAATTAAATTTATTAAGATAATTTGGGGCACCTGGGTGGCTCAATTGGTTGAGTGTCTCTGCTCTTGATTTTGGCTCAGGTCATGATCCCACGGTTCATAGGATTGAGACCCCTGTTGGGCTCCCTGGTGACAGTGCAGAGCCTGCTTGGGATCCTCTCCTCTCTCTCTGCCCCAGCCCCTGTTTGTGCACCCTGTCTCTTTCTCAAAATAAATAAACTTAGAAAAATTGTTAAGATAATTGATCTTTGTATTCATCACTAATTCCAAAGTAAAAAATTTCCCCTCTTTAAATATACTTTTCTGTGCTTTTATATTTTTGGTATATATGTTATATACAATATACGGCTGAATTAAAAATGCATGGATATATATAACTTTTTTCAGTATCATTATTGATCCATTTGGAAATATTTTACCACATTATACTTTTTTTTTTAATTTTTTTTCCTATTTATTTTTTCTTTTTATTTTTTAATTTTTTTTTAATTTTTCCTTTTTATTTTTATTTTTCCTTTTTAATTTTTGTTTTTGCATTCTCTTCTGATTCTACTAATTCAGTTATTCTGCTAACTCTTGCAAGTCTCTTGTCATTCTTCTATTGGTTACATTTTTATTTTCCTTTTTGGCTGTTTTTACCTAAGTTTTATGACTCAGGTGTTTTGGAATTCATTCTGATGAGTCTAGATGTAGATTATTATTTTTTATTTTTATTTTTATTTTTAAATTTTTTTTCATGTTTTTTTTTTTTTTGAAAGAGAGAGAGCGAGAGAGAGACACAGCATGAGTCGGGGAGAGGAAAAGAGAGGGACACACAGAATCCAAAGCAGGCTCCAGGCTCAGAGCTGTCAGCACAGAGCCTGATGCAGGGCTTGAACTCAGAAACAACGAAATCATGAACTTAGCCAAAGTCGGATGCTTAACCAACTGAGCCACCCAGGTACCCCTATTTTTATTTTTTATCATGCTTCATGTCTATCATCCCTTTCTTTTTCTAGAAACTCAGAAAATGTATGTTGGACTCTCATTATATCACCTCTTAACCTCTCTTTGATACTTTCTCTCTGTGTCCTTGTGTTGTCTATATAATCTATTTCACCTTCTCTCTTGAACTTTTAAATTCTGTTGTTGTTATTATTGTTAAAATTCTAAATGTTCTATGAAGGAATGTGAGTAGCAATTTGCCACTTGTAGTAAGTAGGCCAAAGGCTTTTATTTCCAATGTAGGTTCCTAGGCAGCTTTTAAAACTCAAGTCTCTGGATTTCCGAAATCATCAAAAGCCTTTAGGTCCATCAGATTGTCAGCATTAGTTTATCACCATGGATTCCAGCTTTCTCTGGGTTACATCCAATGGGAGTTTTCCTTATTTCCTTACAGAGTAAGGTGTGCACTTTGTAGGTGGTTTGCTATGTTTTATCAAGCATATTTGGTGTTTTGGAACTGTAGTATTTTCAGAATAAGTTTTCCATCTTGGCAGAACTGAAGTCTGCACATCTCTCATAGGCGTCTGTGTCAAGAAGTATAAATATTAAGGGCTGGATAATTTTCTATTACTTTAAAATATGTTTACTTTTTAAGAAAAGAGTGTTTTCCTTATATACAAAAGTATTTTACTGCCAGAATTGATTATCCATCTTAGTAAATATTATTTTTAGAATATACAGTAAAAATATTATCACATTAATGTTAAGCCATAGGAACTGATGTGGCCACCTTTTGTTATAAAGTTATGTCAGAACAAATTTAAGTAGAATATAAACCACAATGCAATCTTTTAAGTAAAGGTTCAAGATAGGCAGAAAAAAATATTCTATCATCAGATGCCAAAACCACAGAATAGCTTTAACTAAGTAGTTGCAGAACTCTTTTTGCATGAAGCCATATGTTCTCTAAAAAAAAAAAAAATCACTATTTCTACTATGAACAAATTGATTTGAAGTATGAAGGTGTCAGAGTAAGGCATTCATCACATCGCATTTTGATAAAGCTGTCAGTGTCTACCTGGGACTTCAAAGCTTTACCTCCTGACTTAATTGAAAGAAGAAGTAGGAGACTCAAATAAAAATCACTAGACAAAGTGATACAATGCAATCAGACATGTAATTTTCTGGACATTCTCTCACTTGATTTCCCTTTAACCAAGGCACCCCATTTCCCAAGTCTGTACATTTTTGTCATATTCCTTTCATTCAGTCATGATAATACCTTTCTTATTTATTTCTGTCTTTATGGTCTAATTTTGTTAGCAATTTGGAGTCACCACATGTAAATGAATAATTCTAAAGGCTTTTTGCTTCCTTGCAATGATTCTCCTTCCAATGCTAATATCATCCCAATGCTTAGTTTCAGTTATCACTTCTACATGGATAACTTCCAAAATTTGATGTCCATATGTTATCAGTCTCTATATTCCTCTCCTGATGTGTATCACTAATTACAGGTATCCAAAGTATGTGAAACTTTTTCCTAGCTAACTGAATTCATTATTCTCTACATATAATCCCCCATTTTTTTTAATGTTTTGAATATAGTTGACATATAATGTCATATTAGTTTGAAGTTTACAGCATAGTGATTCAACAACTCTATACATTATGCTGTGCTCACCACAAATGTAGCTACCATTTGTCACCATACAAGGCTCTTGCAGTACCATTGACTATCTTCCCTATGTTGTACTTTTCATCCCCATGACCTGTTCCCCATCCCCATAACTCCCCTTCACCCTTTTTTCTCATCCCCCCCCCCCCGCCCCGTACTCCTCCCCTCTGGAAACCATCAATTCACTCTCTACATTTATAGGTCTGATTCTACTGTTTGTTTATTCATTTGTTTTGTTTTTTAGGTTGCACATAGAAGTGAAATGATAGGGCATTTGTGTTTTCTTTGTCTGGCTTATTTCACTTAGCATAATATCCTCTAGGTCCATGAATTCCCCTTTCCAATTTATGACACAATTATTGTCCCATTTTTGAATCTTCTATGGCCTTGCTTATCTTTCATTCTTACAACAAATCTGAAAACTTTTCAATTTAATCTTATCTCTACACTTAAAAGTCCTTTTAAATATTCTGAAGTATTTTAAACATACATAAAATATTAGAGGATAATAAACACATGTGTTTCTTCTCATATGGTTGGTCAGATCTTAATATTCTGCCTTATTTGATTCAGAGTGATTTTTATATTTCAAGTAAGTTGTAAATTTAAAAGTTGAAGACCCTTATTTATATTTTCCTCACCTCATGCCCATCCTTCCAGTTCAGAAGTATTGACTTTTTTGAATATGATGTTCATTTATATTTTTCACTCATTTGAACTATGCATAAAAATATGTAACACTGATTTATATATTTTAAATTTTATATAAGAAGAATGGTACTGTATATACCTTCCTGCATTTCTCACACATTATGCTTTATCAATAAAAGTTTATTTATTTTGAGAGAGAAAGATAGCAGGGGAGGGCAGAGAGAGAGGGTGAGAGAGTATTCTAAGAAACAGACTCTTCACTGTCAGTGCAGAGCCTGACATGGGGCTTGATCTCAAAAACCATGAGATCATGACCTGAGCCAAAATCAAGAGTCAGATGCTTACCTGACTGAGCCACCCAGGTGTCCCTCACACATTATGCTTTTGAGATTTGTCCATGTTCTTATCTGTATCTCTAGTTAATTAATATTGATATTTAATTGTATGAATATCACATTATTAATTTGCATTTTAAAAGATATTTAGATTAATTCAAATTTTTAAATATTACAAGAATATATTCTTTAAAATGTCACATTTTGCAAATATGAGTTATATATGATATCTCCTAGTAATGGAATTACCAATTTATAAAACATGTCCATTTTCATTTTCACTAAGCTTTTGCTATAGCAAAACTAAGTAATTTGGTAAGTAATGAAACTTTCAGTGCTCCTCATTTTTGCTAATATTTATTAAGAATTATTTAATTTTTGGGGCGCCTGGGTGGCGCAGTCGGTTAAGCGTCCGACTTCAGCCAGGTCACGATCTCGCGGTCCGTGAGTTCGAGCCCCGCGTCGGGCTCTGGGCTGATGGCTCAGAGCCTGGAGCCTGTTTCCGATTCTGTGTCTCCCTCTCTCTCTGCCCCTCGCCCGTTCATGCTCTGTCTCTCTCTGTCCCAAAAATAAATAAACGTTGAAAAAAAAAATTTATAAAAAAAAAAAAAAGAATTATTTAATTTTTGCCAATCTAATAGAAATTAATGACATCTCATCTATATTTTCCTGATTGCTGGAGATTAGCACATTTTTATTGGTCATTCCATTTTTTTTCCTTTAAATTGCTACTTTTATAGCAATTTATTTGTATTTATTTTTTTCCTTTAAATTGCTAAAATTCATATTTTTTGCCAACTTTTCTACTAAACTAAAGCTTATTAATTTATGTTTCTTATAGCTTTTAAGGTCTTTATGTGTTCATAAAAACAATGAATATTTTAGATAGCATTTATTTTGTGCTCATAATGTGTCAAATACTTTTCAGAATGCTTTCCATTTTTCATTAGCACATTTCATGGATACTAGTCCTGTTTTGGTTATACATGACAAAATATTTTATTGTCCATGACCTTATAATGTACAGAATATTTTCATTTTGGCATATTTAAATTTATCAATATATTTATTTTATGTTTTCCCTTTGATCTCTCTAGGGATTTTTTTCTTACTGTAAGGGCATAAAGAATTCCATTTATATAATTTTAAATAGTTAATTTTTAAAAATGTTTACACATAGGTAACTGAATCTTCTGGAATGTACTTTTGTGGTATTGAAATCTGTTATTTTTAATACTATCATTACCGTTATTATTATATAACAACAAGTTGTTCCAGCACCATTTGTGTTTAGTCTATCATTTTCCAGATGTATTCTAAAGCTCTCTGTGTTATATATCAGCTTACCACAATTGTTTGAGTCTATTTTGGGGCTATTTATAATGTCCCTTTAGGCCATTTTCTGTCCCTATGTTAACATACTCTGTTGAAACTGTTGTAACAACATAATATATCCTGTTAATTGGTATAATTCATCCATCCACTGTGTTCTTTTACTCTTGTCTATGCTTTTTCTAATTGTTCTTGACAACTTCCTTTAAAAACCCTAATATTTTTAGAATTCTTTATATAGATTGTGTTTTAGGAAAATTGTCATGCTTATGATACTGAACCTTATATTCATGAACAGTGTTATTTTTCCATTTATCTGTATCTTCTTTTATGTCTTTGAATAAAGTTTTATTTTTTATTTTTTATTTTCATTTTTTGAAAATCTACATATGACTAATAGATTGGACCTTTATTATTTTACTGCTATTGTAAAGAATAATTTTTTAAATTAGTTTTTGAATGTGATTCTAGTATATAAGAACAATTTAATTTTGTATAGCCTTTGTTTTTCCTTTCTCCATATTCAATTTCCAGATTCAAATTCCTAAGAATTTGCCTCACTCTTAGTTTTACCAGAGGTGGTGGTTTTCTCCCTTGCTTGGTATGGCCATTTAACATTCTCCTTTCATCATGAATCTTTCTAAAAATTAAGACACTCTCATCTAAAAGCCTTCTATATTTACCTATTGTCAATATGGTGATTTCAAAAGTATTAGACTAGAGTATGTGACCAGACTGTAGCCTGTATTTTCAGACTCATCTCCTCTTTGTCCATTTTATGATCTGCTCCTAAACTCACATGATTTGGGGCAGCTTGAAGTTTCTTGAAGGGCGTCAGACTGCCTACCTCAGTTTCTTACTGTGCATCTCTATTGCCCTCAGTTTTTGACACATGGCCCTCTTCATAGGGAAGCTCACAACACAACAGCTTGCTTCAAAACCAGCAAGGAAAAGAGCCTCCTCACAGAGCTGGAAATTCAAAAATTTCACTGGTATTTATTCAGTGAAAACCCTTTCTTATTTATAAATTATTTTAACTAATATTTAGAACCTACTATATGTATGTCAATGTGGTGTGTTCAAAAGCCATTAACTATAGACAAGCCAGACATGACCCTTTACCTTCTATTAAAAAGACTAAGACAAATACATAATTACATCTATTCCATCACCTTCGACATGTTCTATTGGTTAGAAGCAAGTTGTAGGTCCCACCTACACTTAAGGTGATAGGATTATACAGGTGATAGATACCAGGAGGCAGGGATCCTGGACATCACCTTAAATCTGCCCCACACTGTATTTTATCCCAAACTTTCCAATGGCAAAACAGTCAGAAGTTTCCTTTTTATAAATTTTATTTTTTAATATATAGAAAATTGTACAGTTAGAAACACAAGCTCAAATAACCATAATGCTTTATTCACTAAAATCAAAATGCACTATTCATACTATTGAACAATATGATTTTGTATCTTAATACTCTATTGTGGACATAATTTCACATTAACAATATTTACATATTAATGTATATACATCTACCTCCTCTTAAATTAATTAAATATGTAACCAATAATAATCTTATTATTGATCATTGTAATGGCTAGATTACAGTTATTAATTGGCTAAATATCAAACTTGGGATAATGAAATATACAAAAGACCAGAACAATAAGGAAAAGTAGTATAGAAGTTATCTTGCATCAACTCACACATAGATATTTCTATAGTGCACTGTCCAATATGGTGCCCACTAGGCACACAGATGGTAAAACTTAGTCTTTCAGTTACATTAACACACTACAAGTGTTCAATAGTCCTATGTAGCTATTGACTATTGGATAGCACAGATATAGAAAATTACCATTATCACAGAAACTTCTGTTGGACAGTGCTATTTTAGAGGACAATGATGAATAAAACATGAAGTTAGATTTCACATTATTTCCTGGGAAGTTCTGTGGTCTTTCATTTGGTGAGAAGATATTAGGTATTTTCCCTAAATATATAACATAGTAAATACAGGTGTAATATAAAATTTTAAGAAGTATATAACAAGTAAATGTCATATACTTAAATTACAACATCCACAAAACTGTTCAAACCATTTAAAAGAAAACAAATGACACCATGGAAACATAAAGATTTTTAACTATTCTGATTATTTATATGATGAAATATCACTTAGGCTATTGTTTCTTGGATATTTGTCTTTTCTGGTCGTAGGGCCAAGTTATTAATAATTAAATTTAACTTCATATATTTAATTCTTAAATTAACAACCTAAATATATTCAGCCCTCTATATATTTTTTCCAAACTGCTATATTTAACACAGTACAAATTCCATGGTATGTATTTAAAATATGTGACAAAATAATTGTAAAGCTATCAGGGGAAAAAAATAGAGTGGATCCACACATATGTAAATATGCATGAAGAGAAATTATCTGTACTTAGCTATATAAGCTTTCTTTTAAGCAGTATTAAAAATATGATATTGGCCAATAATTGGTATATCTAAACATTGAAAGACTCTGCAAGACTTTATATAAGGGGAAAAACCAAAGAAAAACTTTGAAAAATAGAATAAATATGAAGGGAAATACATTATTAGAATGCCATGAAAATAACCCAAGATATACCTGTAGCAGAGGCTGGCATTCTACAAATCAACTTGCAAGCCAAACAATCAAGGAACTTGCAGGAATTTATTAGGGGGGTGGAGTAACATAGATGCTCTTTCTTATGCTTAGAAAAATAGATTCCAGAGTTTTAAAACATGCTGCTAAATCCACCTTGTATTTCTGGCTGTCAGAAAACGTACAGTAGGACAAGGATGATGGAGACCATATTCATAAGAGCAAAAAATGTCGATTATTGTCAAAGGCAGAATATAACTTTGTAGGTAAATGTTTATTAAAAAAACATAAATGAAATGCGCATTCATTATTAAAAATAAAAGTGCACTAATATTATGTATTAGTTTACTAAAGCACAAATTATGTTTAAATTGTAAGTTTCTAAATATGTCTTTGACTTATATAGTGTTTGCTAAATGATTGTTAGTACACAAAAATGAAAATAGATGTGTTTTAATTTCATTATACTAGAAAGCCAAGAAATGAGTGACCTG
The DNA here is from genome assembly GCF_018350175.1 of Felis catus. NCBI lineage: Eukaryota > Metazoa > Chordata > Mammalia > Carnivora > Felidae > Felis > Felis catus. The sequence goes on from NC_058374.1 coordinate 106,800,905, forward strand.
ATGACAGATTCTTAAATAAATTTAAGGAAAGTACAAAGAGTTCAAGTGATAAACCAAACACAAAAATCATAATTCTAGTAAAATTAATGGAGAAATCAGTCTGTCTTTAAAAAAATAAATTATATTGACTAAAAGAAACAAAAATGGGGGTGTCTGGGTGGCTCAATTGGTTGAGTGTCCAACTCTTGGTTTCTATTCAGGTCAGGATCTCATAGTTCGTGAGTTTGAGCTCCGCAATGGGCTCTGTGCTGACAGTATGGAGCCTGCTTGGGATTGATTCTCTTTCTCTCCCTGCCCCTTCCAGGCTTGCACTCTCTCACTCTTTCTCTATCTCTCAAAATAAATAAATAAATAAATAAATGAACATTAAAAAAAAAAAAAGAAATAAAAAGAAACAAAAATGTCCAGAATAGGCATGTGACAGGCTATATAACCACATATGATAGGATGTTAATTAAAGTATAAATAAAATACCAGTGGGCACATACATTAAAATGTAAGATTTCTGTAAAACCTAAATTTATGAATATTAAAAACTTCAAAATTTTAAGTAACCAAATATTAAGAAAAATATAATTTACCACTTGTCAAACATTATATTTAATAATATACATAGGCTGAGATTTCATGGCAGGATTTTTCATTTTTACATGAAAAATAATTGTCACGTAATATATAGTTATATATAGTTTATTATATATATAGATTTTATTAACCCAGAAACAAAACATTAAAACTATTCTCTTAATATATACTAAATTCTTACCCAAACTCTCTCTTTCTCTGTATGTGTGTGTGTGTATATATAAATATATATAAATATATATATATGTATATATAAATATATATACATATATTATATATATATGTACATATACATATATTATATTATATATGTATAAATATATATATGTATATATATTTATATACACACACATACATATAATATATATATGTATATATATATGAGTGTACATTCAAATAAATACATATTTGTAGATTTAAGCACTATTCTCCCAGATATTGATAAGCCAAATAAATAAAAACATTTATAAGGAGGTTTAGAAGACTATCAGCCAGCTTGTCCTAACTGACATACATAAATTTTGGCCTTCATACTAACTACAGAAAACATATTCAGTTCCAGTGCTCATGAACCTTTAAGATGAATACACTGAACTATGAAACATGTCTTAAGATATCAAAAATTATTGGAATCATACAAAGTATGTTATTTGATCACAATGAAAATATATTAGAAATCTATGTTTAAAGTGCCTAGAAAATTTACAATATTGGAAATTAACTATGACATTTGTAATCATCTATTAAATAAACAAAAATGACAAGTTAAATTTAAAAAGTATTTAGAAATGAATAATAAAAAAATATATAAAATTTTGTGGGATGCAGCTACAACAGTACCTAAAATTTATTTTTTAATGTTTATTTTAAAAAGATGTTTAAAAGGGCACCTGGGTGGCTCAGTTTGTTGAATGTCCAACTCTTGATTTGAGATCAGGTCATGATCCCAGGGTTGTGGGATTGAGCCCCTCATCAGGCTCAGCACTGAGTGTGGAGCCTGCTTAAGATTCTCCCTCTTCTCCTCTGCCTCTCTGCCTCACTTGTGCTAACTCTATCTCTAAAAAAAAAGAATGAATGAATGAATGAATGAGTGAATAAATAAATATGTAAAAATAAATGATCAAATTTTATAGATTAATTTTTTAAAATAAAGGACTAACACAAAGTAAATGGAAGAGTGAGAACGTGTCAATTAGAAAACAAACAGAGAGAGAGAGAGAGAGAGAGAGAGAGGCAAATTATGAGAGGCTCTTAACTATAGAGAACAAACTGATGGTTTATGGAGGGGAGGTGGATGGGGGATGGGCTAAATGGGTGATGAACATTAAGGAGGACACTTGTGATGAGCACTGGATGTTATATGTAAGTGATGAATCAGTAAATTCTACTCTTGAAACCAATATTACACCATATGTTAACTAAGTAGAATTTAAATAAAAACTTGAAACAAATAAAAAAGAAAACAGTCAAATCATAGAATAAATCAATAAAACTGATTCTTTGGAAACATCTCTGGCTAGAAATAAAATGTAATTACTAATATGAATGAAACAGATCCTCCAGTTATTAGAAAGATTATAAGGAATATTTTGGGGAAAGGTGGGATAATTTAACTTCACATAATATGAATAAATTTCTTAAAAGAAACAATCTTCCCAAGAAAATTTGAATATCTGAAAGTTCTATATTTATTAAATAAATACAACAATAAATACTTTCTCACAAAATTCTAGGCCAATATTATGTAATGTTCAACCCAAACATTTGATTAATAACTCATACTAAGAAGAAAACAACCCAATAAAAACAAAGCAAAATATTTTAACAGACATTTCACCAAATAACATGTAGTCATATCAAAAAGCACATGAAAAAATGTTCAACGACATTAATTATTAGGGATATGCAGAGTAAAATTAGATACCACTATTCCTAGTAGATTGTCTAAAATTAAAAGGATTGGGGTACCTGGGTGGCTTAGTCAGTTAAGCATCCAACAGTTGATTTCGGCTCTCATGATCTCATGGTGCTGATAACACAGAGCCTGCTTGGGATTCTCTCTCTCTCTGCCCTTCCTCCTACTCATTCATGTGTGATTTCTCTCTCTGTCTCTCAAAAAAAAATAGACATTTAAAAAATAATAAAAAAGATTTGTTGGTGAAGATTGCAGTGACTGGCAGTCTAATACAGTGAGGGTGGGTATAAAATGATGCAGCTATGTTAGTAATAGCTTAGCAAGTTGTGTAATGTTGAACACACATATACCCCATGACCTAGGAATCCACTCTTAGGTATTTAGCAAAAATTCAAACACAGTTTCACAAAAAACTTACATGAATATTTATAATAGCTTTATTCCTAACAGTCACAAATTTACACATTCAAATACCCCTCTACTGGTAAATGAATAAATAAATTATAGCATATTCATACAGTGGACTAATCAGCAACATCAAGGAACAATTGGAGATGCACACATTAACATGGATGAATCTCAACAAAATTATGCTAAATAACAATCCTGTCACAAAAAAGTACTGTGTATATTTGTGCTTATAGTATGTTTTAAACTGGAAAAGTGAACCTAGAGTATTATAAATTACATGAATTTCTGCCTGGGATGGCAGGAAAGGGGGCAAGAGGTCTGCAGAGTCTCAAGGGAAAATTTAGGGTGTCTTATATGTGATTGTGGTAGGGGTCACATGGTTGTATACACGTGTCAAAACATATCAGAAAACACACTTAAGGATGGATGCATTTTGGGGCTCCTTGGCGGCTCATTTGGTCAAGCATTTGACTAAATCTCTGCTCAGGTCTTGATGTCAGGGTCATGAGCTCAAGCCCCATGTTGGGCTCTACACTAGGAGTGAGTCCTACTTAAAAAACAACAACAAAAATAGAATTGATGCGTTTTACTGTGTATCAAGAGTATTTCAGGAAAATGGATTTTAAAAAGGAACTGAAAAATCTATGAGAAAAGTACAAAATATACTGAAAATATGAACATTTACTTAACAAATGCTGAAAGATACTCTATTCCTGGTCTAAGAATTCACTATTAAAAATCATCTTTTTCAATTAACATACATATGATGTAATTTCAATTAAATATCTTAAGTTTATTTTCTCAATAATCACATTTAAAAAAAATTCATTTGAAAGAAAAGAATAAATGAAGGTAGAGTATTTTGATGCAAAATGATAATAGAGAACTTTCCCAAGATATACTAAAATGTTCTGTAAAGAAATAATGATAACAGTAAGATACCAGAAAAGAAATGTGGGGAAAGAAAGTATAATTTAATAAATTATAACATAAATTATATAATAGTTGATTAAGTTTTGGTTAAAATACTTTATATCTACCCTACATCTTCTACAAATATCAGAAATAAAATTTAATTAAGTTTAAGGATTAAAGTTGATCTTAAATATGAATTAAGTAGAGTGACTTTAATTGAGTATAATTAAATGAAATATTAATTAAATGGGTACAGACTATCTGGTGTAAAATAGGCACAAGAAGTTGGACGGGGAAATGAGAATTTCGATTCACAGTTACTGTTTCTAGACATTGAAAATATATGAAGAGCTAAATAAAAAATATTGAACAAATATGGCAAATTAAATGTTACTATCGGTGTGCCTGGGTGGCCCAGTCGGTTAAGCCTCCGAGTTTGGCTCAGGTCATGATGTCATGGTTCGTGGGTTCTGATCCCATGTTGGGCTCTGTGCTGATAGCTTGGATCCTGGAGCCTGCTTCAGAGTCTGTGTCTCCCTCTCTCTGCCCCTTCCCCACTCACATTCTCTCTCTTTCTCTCTTTCTCTCTCTCGCTCTCAAAAAAGTAAACTTTAAAAAAATTAAAAAGAAATGTTACTATTTAAAAATGTAGAGCTCTTGCATATTAATAAACTTGTCAGAGGGTATTAAATATTTTATAGAACACTTGAGAAATTCTGAAAATATGAATGTTAGTATTACAGTAAATGTCAATACACACAAAATAAAATATTAGGGGTGCCTGGGTGGCTCAGTGGGTTAAGTTTCTGACTACTGCTCAGGTCACGATGTCACAGTTTGTGAGTTCAAGCCCCATGTTGGGCTCTGTACTGACAGCTTGGAGCCTGATTTGGATTCTGTGTCTTGTTCTCTCTCTGCCCCCTCTCTGCTTGTGCTCTCTATCTCTCAAAAATAAATAAATGTAAAAATTATTTTTTTAAATATTAAATATACAATAAGCATTTTCCAGTGAATTTTGAAATGGCATTTTCAACATGCTATTGTAGAAATGTAAATTGGTGAGGCTTTTAGGAATCCTTATTTAAAATCTCAAGACCCTCAAAGTGTTCAGATCATTTTCTGTGAATCCTCAGAAAATTTTTACAAAGGCAGTAGTCAGAATTGCAACAAAATTTCATGCATAAAGATGCTAATTATGTGTGTATTCAGAGACAGCCTCAAATAGAATATTAGATATTAAAAAATAGTGATTTATACATATGTAATTTATATAACCATCATATGTATACATATATTACATGATCGCATTTTAATATATATAAATCATAATGAAACAGTATAAGCATTTCTGAGTTTTTAGAATTTTATGGTATATTCACACTAGAGAAGACATAAAAATTATAATGACAATATAGAGGCAATAAAACAGTGCAAATGAATTATTAAACATGTAGCAAATGTATTTGGCTTATTTCAATGTGAACTGATAATTCATGGCATTGTTTAATTTGACTTACTGAAATTTTACATCTATTCCCTTATAGCCTGTTATAAGGAATTATAATAGCTTAAACCTGTAATTTTTTTAAAAGTTTCTATTTATAAAAGTAAATTGATATTTTTCCACTCTGATATCTATCTAGCAAAAGTTAAAGAAATGTGCAAATAATCAGTAACTTAAAAAGACAAGATGTTTTAGCATTTCTGTACTTCTGGGAATTTTGATTTCTTGTATAGTAATCATTAAAACGTGTATCTACTTCCAAGACTTCTATAAAAAATCTTACATGTGTTGATTTTCTTTCTCTCTCTATCCTGTTTTTTTAAATTCAACACCATAAAAAAGTGAATGGAAAGGGAATTGGTTATGAAATCAAGGATGTAAATTGCTATTTATCTTTTTTAAATGCCCCAAATATAAAAGATATGCCCATGGCCATTACATGCCACCATTTTCATCCTTGAGTCTTGTTTGGAATTTAAAGGTTTTAAATGCTGCTAGCCAAAAAAAAAAAAAAAAAAAAAAAAAAAAAAAAAAAAAAAAAAAAAAAAAAAAGAAAAGAAAAAAGTTATAAATATTGTATTTTTAGGTAGAGTTACAGTCAAAAAGCTGTTTTTAAGTAGGAGGATTGCTTTTAACTGGAGACCAGAAAACCTGCCAAGCATATGTCATAAATGGATTTTTAAAATGTTAGTAAGTTCAGTCACTGATTGATATGCTTTGAAAGACTATTCACTTAGGAGAAATCTCCATTTGTGACGCTAGAGTGTAAAATGGAAAAGGAGAAGAAATAAACTTACTTAAAGCGTTTATAGAAGATTTCCAGAGGCAGTAATAATTTTACCTTTGCACAATTATCAGTGAATGAAATTAGTGCTGGGGAAACCAAGGGATGCAAGCCAAGTACATGCTGGCTGGTTTTCTGTGGACTGCCCCACACATTTCTGCCAACAATCCTTAGCTCTGACCTTGAAACACCTGTTGGTTAGAAGGGACTGTCTGTCAAACTGAGCTTTGTAAAAATTGTTCAGTGCTTTTAAAATGTGGAAAGATGGAGTGAAATCTCAAACTGTCTTTTCTTCTGTAATCTGAGCATTTAAACAAAAATCTTTCAGTTCATTAGTCCCCCTCTCAGTTATCAAATGTAGTGTTTATAGAAAAAGGTGTTATTTTAAAATAAAATAAAACTGATACAAACTTCCTAGATGGGGATTAGAAACTGTACAGTATTTAATTTAAATTGAAGCAAAAACTCCAGTGTGTTTAGTTTGGATGAATCAAATTGAAAAAAAAAAAATAAAGAAGTACTCATAGTATGCCATTATTACTCTTTAGGTACTTTTTTTTGTTGTTAATGTTTATTTATTTTTGAGACAGAGAGAGACAGAGCATGAGCTGAGGAGGGGTAGAGGAAGAGAGGGAGACACAGAATCTGAAGCAGGCTCCAGGCTCAGAGCTGTCAGCACAGAGCCCAACACGGGGCTCAAACTCACCAGCTGTGAGATCATGCCCTGAGCTGAAGTCAGACGCCCAACCAACTGAGCCACCCAGGCACCCCACTCTTTAGGTACTTTTGTACTAGAGTTTAAGTAATGAAATGAATGCAACAAATATTGCTCTTATCACCGCTAAGAAATCCCCATTCATTCACCATTAATGGTATCAAATATTGCTATGTTCAACAATAGGAAAGTGAAAAGAGACTTGTTTGTAAATCTATACTCAGCTGATTAGCTAGTGTTACAGTTCTGTGCAATTAAATATAGTCTTTCTAAACTTCAGATTCCACTTTTATAAAATTAGATAGATAATTCTTTCTTCAGTAATGTGAAATAGAACATTTATATGTTCCTCAGTTGGTCATTTATTGAGAAAATTTGAAAATAATAGAATAGATGTACGGTTTGCTGAAATATCACTAAGACTTTAGATTCATTTATTAAAAAGATTAGTCATTACTTAAAAGTAATTACTATACAAATAAATATTAACACATGTTGACTTTGTATCTCATCATCATAAAGTATTTATACCTTTTTGATATAAAGGATAAAAATACTATGATATTGATTGGCTCCTTTTCAGAGTTCCAAGAACTGTTAAATTTACTTATAATTCTAAGATTATAAACTTTTACTAAGTAAAATTGAATTTATTAATATTTGGTTATAGACAACTTCAGTGTATTTGTTTAATTAAAATTATAAACTATATTTGACAGACTGTACCTACCAACATTATAATTAGCTTACTATCTTTGGTTCTACTTTATTCTATAATTTGTAAGTTAAATTTCTTGACTAGTTCATGTGAAAGCATTAAGATTCTTTAATCCCCAATTCACTCCCTATAGCCTTTTTATTAAAAAATTAACAGTATGCTTATTAAATAGATATTCAGAAGGTTCTAGCTGCTAGAAAGCCTAAAATATGACTTTCATGAATTTACAAGTCAAATGAAAAACTCGCTTACCATTTATGAGCTTCTATCCTAGATAAATTTATATGAAACAGACTTAAAAAGTGAGCAATTTAAATGTCTAGGGCAAGTTAGTAATAAAACCTCAATTTCAATTTTTTCATAAAGAATGTAATCAAATATATAAGTCATTTGATAGTTTAATGAATAGAGAAGTGCAAATACCATAGTTTATTTGATAGAAGAAAATGTGTCTGATATTTCTATAATTACATCAATATAATGATGTCTGGTTACCTTTTGTTCAACCAAGTAAATTTGAAGATCTAATTGGCTTCACCAAACACTTTATGGATCAGGCAGCATCCCATAGCAAATAAAGAGGTATTTCAAGGAGCTGTACAAAATGAAAGATTCTATAGAGGATGGATGGGGACTAGAAAGTTATTAGCAAAAGAAAAGTATTGTTCCAGGTACGCTGCTTTCTAGGGGAAATAGGGGTCTTATCATGTAGATTACCTCGTATTTCTTTAGTGGGTGGAGAGGACCCAGGAGATAGACTCCTTGGTAAGGACTAAAAAATTCCTGGCTGACTGGTTAAGATTACATTTTGGGGTGAGGTCAAAACTGCAATTAGATTATGTATTGAGCACTGGTTTAGGAACTCTAAGTGGCACCATTTGGGAACTTTGTTTTTTTTTTTTTTTTCTAACACTTTATTTAACACAAGACCTTAACCTCCAACTTCTTACTTGGGCATTCAGCACAGAGTTCATGTATATAATAGCTCTCAGCATTTCACTGTGTGTCAGCCTCCAGATGACCTACCTCCATATCCATGTGGCACAGACATGTGATACCACATATAATGTATAAGCCAAAAATAATGAATTACTGTCAGTACTCAGCATGTAATATACTGTTCCTCATCTTTCTTCTATATTTTTAGACATTGTCAACTCCATCTGCTTTGCCCTTCCATCTGTGCATTGGAAAAATCTACCTTTTTTTCAACACTTAATTATTTTTATTAGCAGCACCTTTCTCTCTATCATATTATACATAACTCTGTTCTTCAATTATAATATGTTTCAATCATATGTCTACTTTTCTCTTTTGCCCATTAGTATTTTAGTTCCCTGGGGAATATATTTTATTTCAAAGTTTTTATAGTTAGAAGTACTAACTATGTGTCTATACTCTATAAAACAAATGGAGTATACCTAAATTCATATTAAGTGAAAACTCTGAAAAGACTATATATTGTGTGATTTCAGAAATTGGACATTCTGGAAAATGCAAGAGTATAGACACAGTAAAACAAGTATAGACACTAAAATTTCCAAGGTCTTAGGGGAAGGGGGCGGCTTATATACATGAAGCATATTTTTTGTGTGATGAAGCTATTTTTTTACAGTATTTGTTATGGTGGTACATGACATTATTCATTTGTCAAAACCCATAAAACTTTACAGCACAGAGTCAAGATGATTTTATTTGTATGTGTAACTTATGTTATAGGAGGCTCAAGAAGTTAATGATGAATGAAAATAAAACGGGAATAGGAAAGAAATAAAATATTTTTTTTCAGTGGAGGATAACCCTTGTCTGCTTTAAATTCGGTGTGCTGATTGAAGGGTGATCTATCCATCTCTCAAAGAACATATGTGAAACTCTCACACTTTCTCTATTCCCTACCACTTCTCTTTTAGGACACATTTTCTTTTGTGATTAAAATTAGCATTGTAATTAAAACTTTTGTGTTATTTAAATTTCACAAAGCATAGCACAGAGGGGACATGGTAAATATGGATATAAGACAAACTGATTTTGGTCTACTGATTTAATGGCAAATATTCCATTGAAGACAGAGCAAAATTTTGGACATTTATTCTTAGTGATATATATGAATTTTAAAAAAGGTGATATAAAAACAACAACCACAGAATGAAAGAAAACTTTTTAAAAAATTTTGTTTTAATTTTTTTAATGTTTATTTACTGTTGAGAAAGAGAGTGCGCGTGCACATGGGGGAGGGGCAGAGAGAAGAAGGAGGCAGAATCGGAAGCAGGCTCCAGGCTCTCAGCAGTCAGCACAGATCCCGACACAGGGGTTGAACCCACAAACCCGTGAGATCATGACCTGAGCCGAAGTCAGACACTCAACCAACTGAGCCACCAAGGCACTCCTGAAAGACAACTTTTTAAACAGAAAGAGAAAAGAAGAATGCACATGCTAATACTTTCTCAAACCAAACATTTTTAATAAACCATTGTGTAGAAATTAAGTAAAAGTTTTTTGTTTGGTTTAAGTTTAAACTTATTACTGAAGGATGAAACTTGATACGATAAGGATGTTAAATGAAAACAAAATCAGTTATGCTTTTTACATTAAAAATTGCTTTAAGAAAGTCAATATAAACCTTTAGTATTTACAATTATATTCAATCACTATATTCAAGCATTAGCAGATATATGACATATTCATGGGTGAGTAGTATTTTGTAAATATATTGTAGATATCAATATAAACTTAGATGTTTATTCAAAAATAGAGCTAATACTAACTGGGCACCCACCATGCCCAAGCACTGATCTGGCTACTATACATAAAACAGAGAACAAAACAAAACAAAACAAATAAATAAATAACAAAACAAAACAGAATAAAAAACAAACAAAAAACTTCTATCTCATAGAGCAAAATGGTTGATCATAATTATTATTTTATATGTTATAAATGCTGAGGAAAACATTAGACTAAGAAAAGGGGTTTGGAAAATTTTCAGGGAGTTCAAAGGGCTTTTTGACTAAAATGTATGCATTTTTGATATACAGACAAAAATTGGTATAGAAACCATCCCTCCCACACACACTTGAACAGGAATAAAAATATTAATAATGATATCTCTCTAAAAGGGAAAAAAAAGGTGCTAGTAACCCATGTATATCATATATGCAAAGACAGCCACATGAGCACAAGACATCAACAATAGATAAAATTAAAACCAGAATGAAATGAGATTTGACCTGAATAAGAATGGAGTTTACATGTATATTTTTTAAAACAACTGTATTGGCTTGCTAGGGCTGCCCTAACAAGTACCAGACACCTGGGTGGCTTAAATAACAGCAATTTATCTCTCCACAGTTCTCAAGATTAGATGTCCAAGGTTAGATGTTGGCAAGGTTGGTTTCTCCTGAGGCCTCCTTCCTTGGCTTGTGGGTGGCCCTCTTCTCTCTGTGTCTGCACATGGCTGCCTTTTGTGTGTCTGTATCCAAATTGTCCTCCTTTTACATGGACATTATTAATCAGATTAGATTAGGCCCTATCCTAATGACCTAAATTAAATTTAATTGCCTCTTTAAAGACCCTGTCCCCGAATATAGTCATATTCTGCAGTACTTGGAGGTAACGACTTTACTGTATCAATAGGGGTGGGAGAAGGGAAGGGCACAATTCAGCCCATAGCAACTTTTATATTTTGGAACAGTTTTAGATTTAAAGAAAAACTGTGATGGCAGCACTTAGCATTCCAGCATATTCCACATCTAGTTCACCTGTTACTAACATCTTACATTAGTATAGTGTACTTGTTGCAATTAATACACTAATATTGATATATTAGTATTGAATAAAGTCTGTAGTGTATTTAGATTTTCTGACTTTTTACCTAATGTTCTTTTTACCCCTCCCTCCCAGGATCTCATCCATGATACCATATTACAATTATATATCATGTTTAGACTCCTCTTGACTGTGAAAATTTCAGGCTTTGTTTTTGATGACCTTGACAGTTTTGAGAAACACTAGTCCTGTATTTTATGTGGTGTTTTTCTAATGGAGTTTATATGATTTGTTATTGTTATTATTATTACTATTATTATTATTAGATTGAGTTTTATAGGTTTTGAAGACGATGACTGTGACATTTTTATCACACCGTAGGAAAGGTATATGCTATCAACATGACTTATGACTGCTGATGTTGACCTTGATCACTTGACTGAGGTACTGTGTGTTAGATTCACCTGTGAAAATTCTTTTTCTTCTCTTTTTCACACTGTTCTCTTCGAAAGGAAGCCACTATATGTAGCTCAGACTTAAGGAGTGGGTAGTTACAAAGTTGGAGAAACTATATTCATTATTTGAAATTCTTCTGTATGGGACATTTGTCTCTCTTTCCCCTTATATTAACTTAATTGTTTATTTATATCAGTCTGGATCCGTGGGTATTTATTTTATACTTTGGGTTAAAATCCAGTGTTACTCTATTTGTTTTTTGTTACTCAAATTGTCCCATCTTTGGTTATGGAAGTTTTTTTTCAATTGCCTCCTGTGTTCCCTCACATTCCCTGTCATTGTAGATCTGTTTGTCTGCTTTCATTGTTTTTTGAGCCCTTCCTTACTTTCTGAAACTGCATAATGCTCCACACTCATTTTGGACATTTGGGTCATTTATTCAAGGAGACTTGGTTCCTTTTATTGGTAAATAGTACTGGAAAATAAGGTCTGAGTGATAGATGTGCTTGTGGTCATGGAGTGTCATTTCTTGTAGGCCTTCTCACCTGACCAAGTAAAGAAACGTATGTGTGTATACTAACATGAGTATACATACACATCAGTAAATATTTCATAGGTGGCCATTTGCACCTATATTAAGTTAAAATTGTGTTCTTCCTAAGGGCTCCAACTCTAATACGTTACCACTTGGATCATTCTAATCTCCCCTTGCTTATTTATACTTCAATAGTGAGAAACTTGGCTCCACTATTTACCTTACATTTACTTAATTGTTCCATTCCAGCATACATTGGATAGTAGTATCAGAATTGTTAACCATTGAGAGTACAGTGCTTTTGCCTTAGTCATAGATTTAACTCATTTCCATTATTTAGGTCAATGTGCTTCCCCTTTCCCTTCTTCATTGAGATCGTTTCACACATTCATAATACGGATAAATCTTTTGTCACAGTCTGCATTCTTTCCTGTGTGTACTTAATTCCCTAAATTTTTCAAGTTTGCATACAATCATCTTGACTCTGTGCTGTAAAGTTTTATGGGTTTTGACAAATGAATAATGTCATGTACCACCGTAACAAATACTGTAAAAAAATAGCTTCATCACACAAAAAATATGCTTCATGTATATAAGCCTCCCCCTTCCCCTAAGACCTTGGAAATTTTAGTGTCTATACTTATTTTACTGTGTCTATACTCTTGCGTTTTCCAGAATGTCCAATTTCTGAAATCACACAATATATAGTCTTTTCAGATTTTTCACTTAATATGAATTTAGGTATACTCCATTTGTTTTATAGTGCATTTCTTTTTGTTGCTGTATAATAGTCAATTGCATGGATGTACCACAGTTTGTTTATTCATTCACCTATTCAAGAGCATCTTGGTTGCATCTGTCTTGTATTTTTTAAATTATGATTAAAGCAACTATGGACAGTCATGTGCAGGTTTTGTGTGACATGAGTTTTTAAATCAATTGGGTAAATAGACAGGGGGATGAAGGAACTCAGGAACCTTGAGTTCATGACCTGAGCCAAAATTAAGAGTGGGCACTTAACCAACTGAACCACCCACGCTCCTCTCTATTATCTTTCTAATGCCCATGGGATCAGTAGTGATAGTTTGTCTCTCATTTCTGATATTGTAATTGCTTCTTTTTTTCCATTTTTCTTGGAAATCTTGGCTAGAGGTTCATCAGTTTATAGTTCCTTTAAAATAACTGGCTTTGATGCCATTGATTTTGTCTATTTTTTCCTGTTTTTAATTTTATTGATTTCTGCTCTAGTTACTTTTTTATGCTTGCTTTAGTCCAAAATTGCTCTTCTTTTTTCTAATACCCTAAAGTGGAATCTTGGTTATTGATTTTACATCTTTCTTCTTTTCTAATATATTTAAGGCTTCAATTTTTATTCTAAGAATTCACTCACTGCTTTCACCACACACTCCATAAATTTCGAAAAATCACGTAAAGTGTTCTATCAAAACCTTTACTGTGAATTCAAAATATTGTAAAATTTCTTTTGGTATTTTTTTTTCTTTGACTCATTTTATTAAGAAGTATGCTATTCAATCTCCTAATATTTTGGCATTTATCAGCTGTCTTTCTGTTATTAATTTCTAGTTTAATTCCATGTGGTTTGAGAACATACTCTACATGATTTCTATTATTTTGAATGTGTTAGGATGTGTTTCATGGCCCAGAATGTGCCTATTTTCCAAATGCTCTATGAAAGCTTGAAAACAGTATTCTACATTTGTTTAATGGAGCATTCTATAAATGCCAATTTAATCAATCTGACAGCATTTTTCAGGTCAGCTATATCCTTGCTCATTTTCTGTCTGCTTGATCTATCAATTACTGAAAGCAGGTTGGAGTGTTCAAATATAATGGTGGTTTGCTTATTTTTCCTTGCATTGCTATAAGTTCTGCTTCATGTAGTTTGACAGTCTGTTGTCACAGACTGTATGACAGGTGTATACACAATAAAGATTATTATGTCTTCTTGGAAAAACTTTCTTCATGTAATGCTTCTCTTTTTATCCCTCGCTAGTCTCCTTGTTCTGAAGTGTGATCTTTCTGAAATTAATATAGCTACCCCAGCTTTCTTTTGACTATTGTTAATCATGGTATATCTGCCTTTACTTTTTTTTTAATCAACTAAAACATTTTTATTGGGTCATTTGTCTACCGTTTTTGTGATATAATACATGTAATATTTTCTATCATAACCATTTTCAGTGCACAGTTCAGTGGTATTAAATACATTTACATTGCCATTCAAGCATTACCATCTTCCATCTCCACAACACTTTCCACCTTGTAAAACTGAAACTCTACTCCTTGAAGAATAACTCTCCATTTTCCCCTCCCCAAAGCCTCTGGCAACCACCATTATACTTTTTGTCCATAGGATTTTGTCTACTTTTAGCACCTCATGTGATGGATTCATGGAATATTGGTCTTTTTTGGTGTGTGTGATTGGCTTATTTCTCTTAGCATAATGTCCTCAAGCTTCAACCATGTTGTCATGTATGCCCGAATTTTCTTCCTTTTTTAAGCTGAATAATATTCTACTATATGCATATATAGTATTTTGTTTACCCACTTATTTAACAGATTCTTTCATTGCTTCCATATATAACTATTGTGACTAATGCTGCTAAAAACATGGATATACAAATACCTCTTTGAGATTGTGCTTTTAGTTCTTTTGAGTATATATCTAGAATTGAATTACTGAATCATATACTAATTGTTTTTAATTTTTGAGGAACAATTATACTGTTTTCTACAGGTACTGTACCATTTTACATTCCCAGTAACAATACACAAAGGTTCCAATTTTTCCACATCTTCACCAACATTTGTTGTTTTCTGTTTTATTTGTTTGTTTTTTTGACAGAAGTCATTTTAATAGATGTGAGGTGGTATCTCATTGTAGTTTTCATTTGTATTTCCTTTTTATGTTGAGCGTCTTTTCATGTGCGTATTGACTATTCATATATATTGGGAGAAACATCTATTCAAGTCCTTTGCCCATTTTTGAATTGGGTCATTTTGTTGTTAAGTTTTGGAGTTCTCTATATATTCTGGGTTTTAATCCCTTATCAGATGTTTGATTTGCAAATAATTTCTCCCATTGGTGGTTTGCCTTTTTACTCTATGGATAATCTCATATGAAGTCCAATTTCTTTTCTTTTCTTTTCTTTTCTTTTCTTTTCTTTTCTTTTCTTTCTTTCTTTCTTTCTTTCTTTCTTTCTTTCTTTCTTTCTCTTTCTTTTTTTCTTTTTGATCTGTTATTTCTTTTTTTTACTATGCCTTTGATGTCATTTCCCAGAAATCATTGCCAAATCCAATGTCATGAAGTTTTGTCCTTTCTTTTCTTCTAAAAGTTATATTGTTATATTGTTTTAGGTCTTTTTCTTAAAATTTTTAACGTTTATTTATTTATTATTGAGAGATAGAGGGAGATAGAGCATGAGCATGGGAGGGGCAGAGAGAGGGGGAGACACAGAATCTGAAGCAGGCTCCAGGCCCAAGCTGTTAGCACAGACCCCCACGTAGGGCTCGAGCTCACAAACCAAGATCATGACCTGAGCCGAAGTCAGACACTTAACCGACTGAGCCACCCAGATGGCCCAAATATTGTTTTAGGTCTTACATTTAGGTACTTAATCCATTTTTAAGAATAATTTTATTTATTTATTTATTTTTATTTGTTTAGTAAGTAGGCATCATGCCCAATATGGGGCTTGAACTCACTACCCTGAGGTCAAGGGTCACATTCTCTACTACTACTGAGCCAAAAGTGCCCCAGGAGGATTCTATTTCTATTCTATTTCTGTTATTTCAGGATTCTGTTCAGTTACATGTATGTCACATCTTTTGAAATCTAAGAATGTTTTACATTTCTTATGTGACTGATCTTTTTGTTTTTGGGAAATTTCTATGGAACTATTTTCATGCTCATTTATTCTTTTTTCAGCAGTATCCAATCCACTATTGAGCTCATCCAAAGCATTTTTAAAAATTTCTTTTGCAGTGTTTTTTGAGTTTTCTATTTTATTTTGATTCTTACAGTTTTTCTGGCTCTGCTTATAGTACCCATTGTTCTTGCATGTTGTCTATTTTTTCCACTAGAGCACTTAAAATGTTAATCATAGTTATTTTAAATTCCCTATCTGATAAGTCCAATATCTGTTTCATATCTGAGTCTGGTTCTGACACTGTGTTCAGATGGATTTTGTTTCATTTTTGTTTTCTTTCTTTCTTTTTCTTTTTCTTTTTCTTTTTCTTTTTCTTTTTCTTTTTCTTTTCTTTTCTTTTCTTTTCTTTTCTTTTCTTTTCTTTTCTTTTCTTTTCTTTTCTTTTCTTTTCTTTTTAACATGCCTTGTAATTTTTTTGTTACTGGCTGGACATGACGTATAAGATAATAGAAACTGAGCTAAGTGGACCATTAGTGTATGCTTTTATTGTATGTTAGTTTTTTAATGTATACTTTTATATTAATTTGGGTTCATGTTAGGCTCTGTTTAATGGTTGCTGTAGTTGCAAATGCCAGAGGCTTCAAATTTCTCTCATGCCCTTGTTTTTACCTTGTCTGCAGTCATTCCTGTGAACTCTTCTCTAGAATATGCATCTTGCAGTTCCTTTAGCTATAATCCCATTATAATCCCACATATTGTAGCACTGGTGACATGGTGATAAGATGTGCATGATAAACTTTCTAAAATCCTGTGATTAAATTTTGCTTTTTAGAGAAGCAGTGCCCCTGGTTAAAAAATCATCATAAGTGTTTATCATGTGTTTTAAGTATTTAAGTGTTTTCTCTCCACCACTTCCCCCACAATTTAAGTGAAACCTGAAGGTTAGAAGGAACTAGAGTCAAGAAATGCTCTAGCTCAAAGTAGATAACACTAAAATCTTTTCTTCTTGAAAGTAAGCCTCCGTTACTGAGCAAGTTCTCAGTGTTTTTCACAATGGTTACTCATTTCCCCACAGATGCAAAAGCCAATATGGAATCTTTCTTGGCCCTCAACATTAGAATCTGCTGTAGTTCATATGGCTAAAACCCATGAAAATGTGGGGACCCTCACATGACTGCAGCCTACAATAGTAAGAGTTTGTCACTCTCATTTTGTCCAAATTCAGCCTCCAGGAATATGTCAAAATTACAATTTAAGTCCTCCTACAAGTTCATTGCTCTGCAGACCCACCTGCCTTGCTACATTTTTTTTTAAATATATAAGTATATTTTTTAAGTTTATTTATTTTGAGAGAGATAGAGACAGTGTGAGCAGGGAAGGGGCAAAGAGAGGGAGAGACAGAATCTCAAGCAGGCTTCACACTGTTAGCACAAGCCCAGTGTGGGGCTCAAACCCACAAACCATGGGATCATGACCTGAAATGAAGCCAGGAGATGGACGCTTAACCAACTGAGCCACCCAGGTGTCCTAATGTTCATATTCAGAGCTTCCTAAAATGCTAGTATTTGCCAAATGTCCATTGACTAATGAATGGATAAAGAAGATGCAGTTTGTGTTTGTGTGTGTGTGTGTGTGTGTGTGTGTGTGTGTGTGTAATGGAATATTACTCAGCAATCAAAAAGAATGAAATGTTGCCATTTGCAACAACATGGATGGAACTAGGGTGTGTTATGCTAAGCGACATAAGTCAGTCAGAGAAAGAAAAATATCATGTGATTTCACTCATATGTGGAATTTAAGAAACAAAACAGACAAACATAGGGGAAGGGCAATAAAAATAAGATAAAAACAGAGGGAGACAAAGCATAAGAGACTCTTAAATACAGAGAACAAACTGAGGGGTGCTGGAGGGGTGTTGGGTAGGGGAAGAGCTAAATAGTTGAGGGGCGTTAAGGAGGACACTTGTTGGGATGAACACTGGGTGTTATATGTAAATGATGAATCACTAAATTCTATTCCTGAAATAATTATCACACTATATATTAACTAATTTGTATTTAAAATTAAAAAAAAAATTCTAGTATTTGTTGGCCAATTAATCTATAAGGAGAAAGCTGTCCAATGATGGGGAATCTCCTCTCCACGGTTTTGCATGGGGATTCCTCATATGTCCCTGCTGAGGACTGGGCTTAGCATGCTCAAGGCATGCCATTGTGGGGCTGAGAGGAGAAAAGAAATATGAGCATTTATGCAGGAGCTGGAATATTTAAGTTCGGGTCAGTCTGAGTGAAAAAAACTTCTTGAGCAGCTCCAAAAAGTCCAACTGTAGGAGTAAAGATGATAACCTAGAGTAAGGGTGACTATGAGTCTAAGACAAAAGAGAAACACACCAGCCCTAACAAACAATAGAAGGAAGTCTAACAGGATCAAGGGCTCCTCCGGTAACTTAACTCCCTACCAAGTTTCATTCAAACCTCTGTCAACACCAGTAAAGAAAACAGCATAGGCCTCCTGGGTGGCTCAGTCAGTTAAGTCTCTGACTTCAGCTCAGGTCATCTCATTGTTCCTGAGTTTAAGCCCCACACCAGGCTATCTGCTGTCAGCGTGGAGCCTGCCTCAGATCCTCTGTCCCCCTTTCTTTCCAACCCTCCCCTGCTTGTGATTGTGCGCACATGCTCGCTCTCTCGCTCTCTCTCTCTCTCTCTCTCTCTCTCAAAAAAAATAAAATAAATTAAAATAAAATAAAATAAAATAAAATAAGTAAAAGAAACCAGCATAGTCAGGCTCTATAGTATACATGCATAATGTCCACCCCCAAATAAACAAAGGACTAGCCCTGAATATATGCCTGTGTGACTGTTATAAAAAAACAATGATCAGTAGAAACAGACGTGGAGATGACTCCGGTATTGAAGTTAACAGAGAAGGATTTTAAAATAGCTGCCCTAAGTATATTCTGTGTCTAAAGGAAGAAGTATGCATAATGAACAAAAAGATAGCGTCTACCTATTAAAAATGAAAAAAAAAAAAACAAAACAAAACCAAAAAATGAAAAACGAAAGCACCCAAAGGGAAGTTTCAGAATTGAAAATACAATATATGAAGCTAAACATTTCCTGGGTTGTCTTAATAGCAGGTGGGGAATATATAATAAAAGATCAGTAAAACCAAATATAAACAAATATAAAACATCCGTCTTGAAGGAAAGAGGGAAGAAATGAAAAACAACAGAGAAGGCTGAGACTCAGAGACATGAGAGATGAAATCAAGTATTTTAGTATATGTATAATATAAGCTCCAGAAGGAAAGAAAAGGAAGAATAGTGCATAAAAATATGTTTGAAGAAATAATATCTAAAAATTTCTCTAAATGAACCCCAAACATCCTCTTACATATGGAAGATGAGTAAACCCAGTACATGAAAAATAAAGAAAAGCAAACTAGTAGTTAAATTTCTGTAAACCAAAAATAAAAAGAAGAAATCACAAATGATGCAAGACATATAACACAACTTATAAATACATTTAAAAAAAAGTAATATAGGCGTGATGAAAAAATGGAGACCAGAAGATTATGGACTGACAGTTTTAAAATGCCAAAAATAAAACAATTGCCAACTTAATATTCTATATCTAATGAATATATTCTTCAAGAACAAGAGTAAAAAACACACGTTGCTTATGAATTAAATATCAGGAAACTCATCAACAGCAGAATTGTACTAGAACCTCCTATCTACAGAAAAGAGTAAAAAGCACCCATATTTTAATCTTGTGTGTAAATGTAAAAGGCAATCTTTCTTTTTCTCTTAACTTATTAACAATGGTTAAATGCAAAAATTAAAATATTGTATTTTGAATTACATACTGTATGTACAATGTAAAATATTTAACCACCACAGAATCAGCAATGAAATTAAATTGAATTTTGCTACTCAAAGTGCTATGTTTTATGTGAAACCGTAAAATTTTGTCTCTATGTAGACTGTGATCAGGTAAGTATGCATGTTTTACCTCAAAATTAACCACTGAAGTAAAAAATATAACAAAGAAGCCAACAGACAAATAAAATTGATTATTAAAAATACTTCATTAATGAAAAAGAGGCAAATACCAAGGAAGAGAAGAAAAATCAGATGTGACAATCGGAAAACCAAGAACAGAACAAGATAGTAGATATAAACTAAAGTTATTACTAATGAGTATGAGTCCATTTTTACCAGCTATTTTCTATTGATATTCTCTTTTATGCTCCCTCCTCAACTTTTTTTGCTTAAACAAGTATTTATCATTATATTTTTCTTTAAAAAAAAATTAAATAATTAGGACTCAATTTATTTAACTACCAGATAAACGATTTACTGACTGTCATAAGGTTATATTGAAGGACATTAAAATTGAAAAGTGTGGCATGTTTCTAAGTGTCTTAATATTGTAAACATAGCAGTCATTCCATTATATGCATATTTTTTATTCATTTATTTATTTATTTTATTATTATTATTATTATTTTTTTTTTGAGAAGTGGGGCAGAGGGAGAGAGAATCTTAAGAATCTGACTGTTGGAGCGCCTGGGTGTGGCTCAGTCTGTTGAGCGTCAGACTTCAGCTCAGGTCATGATCTCGCGGTCTGTGGGTTCCAACCCCACGTCGGGCTCTGTGGTGACAGCTCAGAGCCTGGAGCCTGCTTCAGATTCTGTGTCTCTCTCTCTCTCTGCCCCTCCCGCACTCATGCCCTGTCTCTCTCTGTCAAAAGTAAATAAATATTAAAAAAAAAAAAAAAAAGAATCTAACTATGGGCCCGATCTCACAACCTGATATCGTGACCTGAGCCGAAATCATGATTGGACACTTAGCCAACTGAGCCACCCAGGCTATATATTATTATTTTTATATTATAATATTATTTTTAACTGAATGTAGAGATATGCAAGACTTAGATGAATAAATATGGAAATTGAAGAATCATTAAGACTCATGAAGTATGATCGCTTACTTATGTAATAATATCACTTACTAGAATCATTCTACAAAATGAATGTTATCAGCAATAAATAAAATGATTGAATATATATAATGGAGAAATCAGTATATGCCAAATAGATATTTTAGTCTAATGTAGACAGGGGAAACTGGATAATTAACTCAAACAAAATTAAGTTACAAATATATTAAAATGAAGCAATAAAATTGTAAAATAGAATAATCTGTATATCTCAGGTAGAGTCAAAGGGAAACTGAAAACTGGTCCAAATATCTGCAACACAGATAACATTAAGTTCAAACAGGTTAGATAGTTCATTAAATGTGTGTATAATTTATTATAAAAGCATACATTCAGTAGGGGGAAAAAAGACAAATTATTTATTAAGGTGTTCAAAAAAATAAACTTCAAATTGTGTGAACATTTGTCATTCAGTACTAAGAGAGATGCAACTATAAAAGAAAGTATCATTCATCAGAAATTAGAATTATGATACCCAAAGGCAGTAGTAAAGAGTACTTTCACACATTGCTTATGAAAATGAGATTCACTATTATTTTTAAATGTGATGCATTCATAGTATACCATTCCAGAAAATATGTGTATTTTAGAAAGAATACTGGGAATGATTAAGTCATCAAGGCACCAAGATGTTCATATTGGTTATATTTGTTTGAGTATTTGGAAAAGAGAGAGAGAGGAAGATATTTGAAGAGAAAAAAACATAAAAACAAAAACAAAACCCAAAAAAACTACAGATCAATGGGAGAAAATGTCTCATTGTATATTAAATAAAAATTTAGAGCATCAAATTTTGTAATACTTCACAAATATATATTAAATAGCCAAATGAATAAGAACTAGAAGCCTAAATGGAAAAAAAATGCAGGGATTTTTATTAAGTGATAGAAATGTGGGTTATTTGCATTTTAGATTACTGTTATTATTCCATTATTAGTTTTTCAGTAAAGTTTTTATTTTTTTCCAACCCAGCAAAGAAAGAAATAATTACTAGTTTCCATAATGAAGCCATGGGAATCATTACCATGGATAATAACATAGTATATCTCACCTAAAAATAAAAAAGATAACTATTTATTTTTAATTGATAATCATTGGCCATGGGACTTGTATAAATAAATATAAACAAGCAATAAATGCACACATCCTTGTTGTAAATATTGACAAAGAGACACAATTAATGAGAATGCACTTTATTCCTCAATATAGCTTCATCTGCAGTATATTTTGTGTACTTCTGGAGGATCACACGTCTATTTATGTACATGTATGTGTGCACATCTGTGTGTGGCTATCAAGCACAGGGTGGTGAAACAAGGAATTAGGGAGGAGATAGAGAAACTGTCGTCTTATATTCATGTTATTTTACTACATTGTTCTAACAAAAACTTTGCTGTAGAAAAAGCCAAGGTTTATTCAATTAATTCCCACATATTTAAACATACCATCACTGTGTAAAAATCTTTTAAGTTGATTTATTTAGAGATTGACAGAGAGATTGAGAGAGTGCACGCATGAGTGCAGGGGGAGGCAGAGAGAGAGGGAGATAGAATCACAAGCAAGCTCTGCAATGTCACTGAGGAGCCCGTTGTGGGGCTCAAACTCAACAGATCTTGAGATCATGACCTGGGCTGAAGTCCTATGCTTAACTGACTGAACCACTCAGGAGCACCATCTCTGTGTAAAAATCTTAATTTATAGGGAGATTTATTTTCAAAATATCTATAAGTGGAATTATATACACCAGAAAACTTTTTAAAGCAGCATGTTTATTTTTTTATGCAAGTATATAAAATTGGGGTCTAAATATATACTGAATTAAGGACAAGTACTATGGGGGCGCCTGGGTGGCTCAGTTGGCTAAGTGTCCGACTTCAGCTCAGGTCATGATCTCGCGGTCTGTGAGTTTGAGCCCCGCGTCGGGCTCTGTGCTGACCGCTCAGAGCCTGGAGCCTGTTTCGGATTCTGTGTCTCCCTCTTTCTCTGACCCTCCTTTTTTCATACTCTGTCTCTCTCTGTCTCAAAAATAAATAAACGTTAAAAATTTTTTTTAAAGACAAGTACTATGGAAAAAATTAGCAGGTATCTTACTTCCTTGAAAGATACTACTCTAGAATATATGTTTGTATTTAGTTTCTTTAATTATTTACCTATTGATTTGTTTTGGTTGGTTTATGAGGATTAAAGTAAGATGTTTGACTGCTATATGATACAAAAACCTGCTTTGTCCCTTACAAAGTATAAAGAAATTTTTCTTTCTTGGTTCTTGGATCACTTGATCTTCTTGATACATGCTTCTGTGTCGTGTAAAATAACTTTCATTTGTCTCTTAATTTTTTTCTTATACTCTAATTTTATAATATGCCTAAAATAAAACACATTGTAAATAATTTTAAAATTTCATTTTATGGGAAATTGGAGAGTAGATATACTTTTAGCTGAATTAAAATACTGTTTTAAATGGTTGGCATAATATACATTCATATTTAGGCTATTTCTTTTTCTTAAACACACAAATGAGTTAGCTTTATTTACAGGAGGAAGATGTGATTTATGAATGGTGATTTTAAAAGGCTCCTGAGGCTCCTTGGTGTCAAAAAAGCTTTACTAAGCAACTTTTTAATTAGACCATTGTAAATGAATCTTAAATGTTGATGGATTTAAATTTCTAACAAAATACATATAAGCCTAAAATTAACAGAAATTGTATTTGGCATCACACATTTTTTCTTTAATTGAACCTAAAGCCTCAGAAATATAAATGAAAACACTGTGTGGTTCCAATTTTGTAGTCATTGAAAAAACTCTCCAGTAATTTGCATCCTGTGTTGAAAGCTTTTAAAAGTTATAATATTAGCATTTGCTACAGCTTATTTATAAGCTTAAAAGTCTATTTTCTTCTACAGAATTCAAGTCAAACTGTAGCAAGAAATTCATTAGTTAACTCTCCTTTAGTTTTATTTGATTACATAATCTGCTATTGAAAAATAATGCTTTCCATTAAAGCCATGTTCTAATTTTATATAAGTCTATGTGAATGTCTATATTGTATCAGTTTGAGCATACACTACAAACCCAGAGGTAGAATGGTTCTTTTTTCAAAGGCTTGCTGCAGGGTCATAGATTGCCAAACTCTATTCAAACTTTTTGATAAACTACCTCATGGAAATATCTCTTCAAAGTTATACCATTAGCTGGTTTGTTTTCACTGTGAAAATGGAAAGATTATACAAATGTATCTAATGAGGTAAGAAAACTACAATTCTTTCTTAAATAAATTGCATTGAGATTGTTGTTTCATTACATACTTGCACTTCCACTTGTTTAAACTCCAAGCAGAATTACCATTCACTCCATATTAAGAATGTTCTTTGCCTTTGAAAGAAAGAAAGAAGGAGACAAGGAGACAAAGAGAGAAAGAGGAAGGAAGGAAGGAAGGAAGGAAGGAAGGAAGGAAGGAAGGAAGGAAGGAAGGAAGGAAGGGGAGAATGAATGTTCTTTGTCAGTATCCAACTCTTGATTTCCTGTCATGATCTCTCAGTTCATGAGATCGAGCCATGCTTGGGGCTCTGTGCTGACAGCGTGGAGCTTGCTTGGGATTCTCTCTATCCTTCTCTCTCTGCTTCTCTTCCCCTCTCAAAATAATAAACTTAAAAAAAAAGAATGTTCTTTGTCTCATCACTGTTAATCAATTTGAAATATTAAATGTGTGACCACAGTGAACATGATCAGTCTCTTGATAGCCATCATATTTTATACATAGAAAATATCCAAAGTAATTACAAATGCATAAACTACATCACATATATTTTTCCCATCTAAAGTATAACAACCACCACAAAGTACAGAAGGACAAATGAAAGATTCCTCTAGTCTTTTTTTAACTTAAAATTGTATCTTTAAAATATGAGAGGGAATAAGTCCAACAGGAAGGTCGTTATTCAACCATCTAGACATTGACCACTTTCCTGCATTCAGCAGATGATGTGATATACTTAACAGAGAATACTGGAAAGGAAATAGCCCTAAGCCCCAAGCCAAAAAATATTTTAATAAATAGGAATGTAGCATTGTATAAAGATTCTAGGTACCTGGTAGAAATGAATAAAACTATTCACAAGAAAACAACATCTTTAAACAGGGACTCCCCAAATATCCACAAATAAAATACCAACCATCAAACATAAGATCAGAATTTTAAAAATAAGACACAAAACAAAGAGAAATAACAATAATAAAATAAATAAGTAAACAATGGAAACCACAACAGAGACTAAGGATCAGTATGAGGAGGAGTCCTTTTTCCCCTACAAAAAATGAAGGCTTTCCTTTATTGTTAACATTATAAAATACTGTGTTCTGCAGAAAGTACTACTTCACTATTTAAAATGGTATCTTCCGGGGCGCCTGGGTGGCGCAGTCGGTTAAACGTCCGACTTCAGCCAGGTCACGATCTCACGGTCGGTGAGTTCGAGCCCCACGTCAGGCTCTGGGCTGATGGCTCCGAGCCTGGAGCCTGTTTCCGATTCTGTGTCTCTCTCTCTGGCCCTCCCCCGTTCATGCTCTGTCTCTCTCTGTCCCAACAATAAATAAATAAAAAAAAATAAAAAAAAAAGAATGTGTGGAATATAT
The DNA here is from genome assembly GCF_018350175.1 of Felis catus. Taxonomy (NCBI): domain Eukaryota; kingdom Metazoa; phylum Chordata; class Mammalia; order Carnivora; family Felidae; genus Felis; species Felis catus. Next base: position 106,826,733 of record NC_058374.1, read on the forward strand.
ATATTCTTGTGAATGTACAAGATATAACATATATATTATTATTATTATTATTATATATGTATATATAAATATAAATTAATATTCCTGATACATATCTTTATTAGATATTTGAGTCAAATATCTTTTTTCTGGTTTGTGGCTTGTCTTATCACTCTCTTTATGATATCCTTAATGAATATATGTTCTTAATTTTAGAAGTGTAGAACTTACCATTATAATGGTTTGTGTCCCTCCCTAATTTATAATCATGGATTTCAGTGTATATATTGTAAGAAAATAGAATACATATTTTTGAAGTTGTGTAGACTTTCCTTTAGCTTTTAAGCAGTTGAGCTATTTGTGTTGAAGTTTTTTTAATATGAGTTACTATTTATTGAATAGGACTTTATTTAATTATTGATCTGTGATGCCAGTTATCATTTATTATGTTTCCAGATAGATCACTCTGTTCTTTAGCCCTTAGTGTTTTATTCCTCTATTCCTTCCCTAGTACTACATTGTGTTAATTATTCTATTGTTATCATCTCAGGCTATATATCTTTGAATATTTCATGGTTTTATTCATTTTTATCTCCTACTGGAACACTGAGTTATTCTATGTTAAAGACCCTGTATTCTTCATCTCCCTCTGATTACCTTTTATGTCTTCTTTTTCTTTGTCCCCTACACTGAATTTTCATATTTATATTCCCATTCTCTTACTGTCTGTTCAGTTTTCTCTAATCTGATGTTGAATGCTTCTATATTTTATTTCTAACATGTTTTAAATTATTTTTAATGTTTATTTATTTTGGAGAGAGTGAGCAATCATGAGTCAGGGAGGGGCAGAGAGAGAGGGAGACACAGAGTCTGAAACAGGCTTCAGGCTCTGAGCTGTCAGCATAGAGCCCAACATGGGGCTCAAACTCACAAACCATGAGATCATGACCTGAGCAGAAGTCGGACTCTTAACTGACGGAGCCACCCTCGTGCCCCTACTTCTAACATTTTTAATTGTAGGACTTTTATATGATCTTTTCTGTAAATGATTGAATATGTTCACAGTCCCCTATCCTTGCTTTTTCTTAAGCCACTCTTTTATCTTTTTAAACAGAATAAATATATTTAGTTACCTCTGATAATGTTTTTTTATTTTAAATTTTTTTTATTATTTTTTTAATTAATTTAATTTTTTAATTTACACCAAAATTAGTTAGCATATAGTGCAACAATGATATCAGGAGTAGATTCCTTAATTCCCTATAACCATTTATCCCATCCCCCCTCCCACAATGCCTCCAGTAACCCTCTGTTTGTTCTTCATATTTAAGAGTCTCTTATGTTTTGTCCCCCTCCCTGTTTTATATTATTTTTGTTTTCCCTCCCTTATGTTCATCTGTTCTGTGTCTTATGTCCTCATATGAGTGAAGGCATATGATACTTGTCTTTCTCTGAACTATTTCACTTAGCATAATACGCTCCAGTTCCATCCACATAGTTGTAAATGGCAAGATTTCATTCTTTTTGATTGCCAAGTAATACTCCATTGTATACATATACCACAACTTCTTTATCCATTCATCCATCGATGGACATTTAGGCTCTTACCATACTTTGGCTATTGTTGATAGTGCTGCTATAAACATTGGGGTGCATGTGTCCCTTTGAAACAGCACACCTGTATCCCTTGGATAAATGCCTAGTAGTGCAATTGCTGGGTCATAGGGTAGCTCTATTTTTAATTTTTTGAGGAACCTCCTTACTGTTTTCCAGAGTGGCTGCACCAGCTTACATCCCACCAACAATGCAAAAGAGATCCTCTTTCTCTGCATCCTCGCCAACATCTATTATTGCCTGAGTTGTTAATTTTAGCTATTCTGACAGGTGTAGGGTGGTATCTCATTGTTGTTTTGATCTGTATTTCCCTGATGATGAGTGATGTTGAACATGTTTTCATGTGTCGGTTGGCCGTCTGGATGTCTTCTTTGGAGAAGTGTCTATTCATGTTTTTTGCCCATTTCTTCACTGGATTATTTGCTTTTTTGGGTGTTGAGTTTGATAAGTTCATTATAGATTTTTGGATACTAACCCTTTATCTGATATGTCATTTGCAAATATTTTCTCCCATTCTGTTGGTTGCCTTTTAGTTTTGCTGATCGTTTCCTTCACTGTGCACAAGCTTTTTATTTTGATGAGGTCCCAGTAGTTCATTTTGGCTTTTGTTTCCTTTGCCTCCAGAGACATGTTGAGTAAGAAGTTGCTGTGGCCAAGATCAAAGAGGATTTTTGCCTGCTTTTTCTTCGAGGATTTTGATGGCTTCCTGTCTTACATTGAGGTCTTTCATCCATTTTGAGTTTATTTTTGTGTATGGTGTGAGAAAGTGGTCCAGGTTCATTCTTCTGCATGTCGCTGTCCAGTTTTCCCAGCACCACTTGCTGGAGAGAGTGTCTTTATTCCATTGAATATTCTTTCCTGCTTTGTCAAAGATTAGTTGGCCATACGTTTGTGGGTCCATTTCTGGGTTCTCTATTCTGTTCCATTGATCTGAGTATCTGGGCCAGTACCATACTCTCTTGATGATTACAACTTTGTAGTATTGCTTGAAATCCAGGATTGTAATGACTCCTCCTTTGGTTTCCTTTTTCAAGATTGCTTTGGCTATTTTGGGCCTTTTCTGGTTCCATACAAATTTTTGGATTATTTGTTCTAGCCCTGTGAAGAATTCTGGTGTTACTTTGATAAGGATTGCATTGGATATGTAGATTGCTTTGGGAAGTATCGACATTTTAACAATATTTGTTCTTCCTATCCAGGAGCATGGAATCTTTTTCCATTTTTTTGTGTCTTCTTCAGTTTCTTTCATAAGCTTTTTATAATTTTCAGTGTACAGATTTTTACCTCTTTGGTTAGATTTATTCCTAGGTAGTTTATGGTTTTTTTTATGCAATTGTAAATGGGATCAATTCCTTGATTTCTCTTTCTGTTGCTTCGTTGTTGGTGAATAGGAATGCAACCAATTTCTGTGCATTAATTTTATATCCTGCCCCTTTGCTGAATTCATGAATCAGTTCTAGCAGTTTTTTGGTGGAATGTTTTGGGGTTTCCATATAGACTATCATGTCATCTGCAAAGAGTGAAAGTTTGACCTCCTTCTGGCTGATTTGGGTGCCTTTTATTTCTTTGTGTTTTCTGATTGCAGAGGCTAAGCCTTCCAATATTATGTTGAATAACAGTGGCGAGAGTGGACATCCCTGTCTTGTTCCTGACCTTAGGGGGAAAGCTGTCAGTTTTTCCCCATTGAAGATGATATTAGTGGTGATTCTTTCATATATAGCTTTTATAATATTGACGTATGATTCTTCTGTCCCTACTTTCTTGCGGGTTTTTATTAAGAAAGGATGTTGTATTTTGACAAATGATTTCTCTGCATCTATTGAGAGGATCATATGGTTCTTGTCCTTTCTTTTTTGGTGTGATGAATCACATTAATTGTTTTGCAGATTTTGAACCAGCCCTGCATCCCAGGCATAAATCCCACTTGGTCGTGGTGAATAATTTTTTTAATGTATTGTTGGATTCTGTTGGCTAATATTTTGTTGAGGATTTTTACACCCATGTTCATCAGGGAAATTGGTCTATAGTTCTCCTTTTTAGTGGGGTCTCTGTATGGTTTTGGAATCAAGGTAATGTGGCCTCATAGAAAGAGATTGGAAGTTTTCCTTTCATTTCTATTTTGTGGAACAGCTTCAAGAGAATAGGTGTTAACTCTTCCTTAAATGTCTGGTAGAATTGCCCTGGAAAGCCATGTGGCTCTGGACTCTTTGGTTTTTGGGAGATTTTTGATTGCTAATTCGATTTCTTTACTGGTTATGGGTCTGTTCAAATTTTTTTATTTCTTCCTGTTTCAGTTTTGGTAGTGTATATGTTTCTAGGAATTTGTCCATTTCTTTCAGATTTCCCATTCCATTGGTGAATAATTGCTCATAATATTCTCTTATTATTGTATGTATTTCTGCAGTGTTGGTTGTGATCTCTTTCATTCTTGATTTTATTTATTTGGGTCTTTTCCTTTTTCTTTTTGATCAAACTGGCTAGTGGCTTATCAATTTTTGTTAATTCTTTCAAAGAACCAGCTTCTGGTTTCATTTATCTGTTTTACTGTGTTGTTTGTTTGTTTGTTTGTTTGTTTTGGTTTTGATAGCATTGATTTCTGCTCTCCTCTTTATTATTTCCTGTCTTCTGCTGGATTTGGGTTTTATTTGGTGTTCTTTTTCCAGCTCATTAAGGTGTAAGGTTAGGTTGTGTTTCTGAGATCTTCTTTCTTTAGGAAGGCCTGGAGTGCTATATACTTTCCTCTTATGACCACCTTTTATGCGTCACAGAGGTTTTGGGTTCTGGTGTTATCATTTTCATTGGCTTCCATATACTTTTTGATTTCCTCTTTAACTTCTTGGTTAGTCCATTCATTCTTTAGTAGGATGCTCTTTAGTCTCCAAGTATTTGTTACTTTTCCAAATCTTTTCTTGTGGTTGATTTCTAGTTTCATAGCATTGTGGTCTGAAAATATGTACGGTATGATCTCAATCTTTTGTACTTGCTGAGGGCTGATTTGTGTGCCAGCATGTGGTCTATTCTGGAGAGTGTTCCATGTGCACTGGAGAAGAATGTATATTCTGCTGCTTTAGGATGAAATTTTCTGAATATATCTGTTAAGTCCATCTGGTCCAGTGTGTCATTCAAAGCCATTGTTTCCTTGTTGATCATTTGATTAGATGATCTGTCCATTGCTGTGAGTGCAGCGTTGAAGTCTCCTTCTATTATGTTATTACTATCCATGAGTTTCTTTATGTTTGTGATTAATTGATTTATATATTTGGGTGCTTCATATTTGGTTCATAAATGTTTACAATTGTTAGGTCTTCTTGATGGATAGACCCCTTGATTATGATATAATGTCCTTCTTCATCTCTTGATACAGTCTTTATTTTAAAGTCTAGATTTTCTGATATAAGTATGGCTACTCCGGCTTTCTTTTGTTGACCATTAGCATGATAGATGGTTCTCTATCCCATTATTTTCAATCTGAAGGTGTCTTTAGTTCTAAAGTGAGCCTCTTATAAACAGCATTTAGGGGCGCCTGGGTGGCGCAGTCAGTTAAGCGTCCAACTTCAGCCAGGTCACAATCTCGCGGTCCGTGAGTTCGAGCCCCGCGTCCGGCTCTGGGCTGATGACTCAGAGCCTGGAGCCTGTTTCGGATTCTGTGTCTCCCTCTCTCTCTGCCCCTCCCCCGTTCATGCTCTGTCTTTCTCTGTCCCAAAAATAAATAAACGTTGAAAAAAAAATTAAAAAAAAAATAAACAGCATTTAGATGGGTCTTGTTTTCTTATCCAATCTGTTACCCTGTGTCTTTTGATTGGAGCATTTAGTCTATTGATGTTTAGAGTAAGTACTGAAAGATATGAATTTATTGCCATTATGATGCTTGTAGAGTTGGATTTTCTGGTGGTGTCCTCCGGTCCTTTCTAATCTTTGTTGCTTTTGGTATTTATTTATTTGTTTGTTAATTTATTTAGTTTTTCATCTTTTCTCCCCTCAGAGTGTCCCCCATAAAATTTCTTGCAAGGCTGGTTTAGTGGTCACATACTCCTTTAAGTTTTTTTGGGGAAACTTTTGGTCTCTCCTTAGATTTTGAATGACAGCCTTGCTGGATAAAGACATCTTGGCTGCATATTTTTCTGATTCAGCACATTGAATATATCCTGCCACTCCTTCCTGGCCTCCCAAGTTTCTTTGGATGGGTGTGCTGCAAACCTGTTCTGTCTTCCCTTGTAGTTTAAGGACTTTTTTTCCCTTGCTGCTTTCATGATTCTCTCCTTGCCTGAGTATCTTGTGAATTTGACTATGATATGCTTTGTTGATAGTCGGTTTTTGTTGAATCTACTGGGAGTCCTCTGTGCTTCCTGGATTTTGATGTCTGTGTCTTTCCCCAGGTTAGGAAAGTTTTCTGCTATGATTTGCTCACATAACCCTTGTACCTGTATTTCTCTCTCTTCCTCTTCTGGGACCCTTATGATTTTGATGTTGTTCCTTTTTAAATTTTTTTAACGTTTATTTATTTTTGAGACAGGGAGAGACAGAGCATGAACAGGGGAGGGTCAGAGAGAGGGAGACACAGAATCTGAAGTAGGCTCCAGGCTCTGAGCTGTCAGCACAGAGCCTGACGCGGGGCTAGAACTCATGGACTGCGAGATCATGACCTGAGCCGAAGTCGGCCGCTTAAACGACTGAGCCACCCAGGCGCCCCAATGTTGTTCCTTTTTAATGAGTCACTGATTTCTCTAATTCTTAAATCGTGCTCTTTTGCCTTCATCTCCCTCTTTTTTTCTGCTTCATTATTCTCTATAGGTTTGTCCTCTATATCGCTGATTCTCTGTTCTGCCTCATCCATCCTTGCTGCCGTGGCATCCATCCGTGATTGCTGCTCAGTTATAATAGCATTTTTAATTTCATTCTGGCTATTTTTTACTTCTTTTATAGCTGCAGAAGGGGATTCTAATCTACTTTCAACTCCAGCTAGTATTCTTATTATCATGATTCTAAATTCTGTTTCAGACATCTTCCTTGTATCTGTGTTGGTTAAATCCCTGGCTGTCGTTTCTTCATGGTCTTTCTCTTGGGGTGAATTCCTTCATTTTGTCATTTTGAAGGGAGAAAGGAATTAATGAGGTATAAAAATTAAGATAAAATTAAAATTAAAAAATATTAAAATTAAAAAACTAAAAACACATACACACAAAAATCAGATAAATGATGCTAGATCCTAGGTGTGTTTTGGTCTGGGTGTTGAAAGTGGCTTAACAGATTACAGAAAAAAAAAGTGGGGGGAGAGAAAAAAAGAAATCATTTGAGAATTTGAAAAAATGAATACACTGAAGTAGACTAAAATGAGATGTATATAAAAAATACACAAAAGTAAAGAATATGGTAGAAAAAAATTAAATAAAAATCTTTTAATAAAAATTAAACAAATATCTGTATTCAAGAAAAATAAAAGAAACAAAAAAGAGAAAAAAAGATGAAAAATTAGAAAAAAAGGAAATCGTTTGAAAATTTGAAAAGTGAATACACTGTAGTAGACTAAAATAAAATGATGGAAGTAAAATAGAATAGGAAAAAATTACATAAAAGCAAAAAAATATAGTAAAAAATTAAAAATATTTGTAATAGAAATTGAAAGTAATAATGAAGTTTTTCTCTTTCTGCATTCAAGAAAATGAAATGAAAATGATAAAAAAAGAAAGGAAATTGAAAATTTGAAAAGGTGAATACACTGAAGTAGACTAAAATAAAATGATGGAAGTAAAATTCTGTTACCCAGTGTCTTTTGATTGGAGCATTTAGTCCATTGACATTTAGAGTGAGTACTGAAAGATATGAATTTATTGCCATTATGTTGCTTGTAGAATTGGAGTTTCTGGTGGTGTTCTCTGGTCCTTTCTAGTATTCGTGGCTTTAGGGTTATTGTTGTTGTTGTTGTTGTTGGGTTTTTGTTTTTTGTTTTTTTGTTTTTGGTCTTCTCTCCCCTCAGAGAGTCCCTCATAAACTTTCTTGCAGGGCTGGTTTAGTGGTAACAATCTCCTTTAATTTTTGGGAATCTTTTAATCTCTCCTTCTGTTTTGAATGACAGCCTTGCTAGAAAACAAATTCTTGGCTGCATATTTTTCTGATTCAGCACATTGAATATATCCTGCCACTCCTTTCTGGCCTGCCAGGTGTCTGTGGATAGGTCTGCTGTCCACCTGATCTGTCTTCCCTTGTAGGTTAAGGACTTTTTTTCCCTTGCTGCTTTTATGTTTCTTTCCTTGCCTGAGTATTTTGTGAATTTGACTATGACATACCCTGTTGATGGTCGGTTTTTGTTGAATCTACTGGGAGTCCTCTGTGCTTCCTGGAATTTGATGTCTGTGACTTTCCCCAGGTTAGGAAAGTTTTCCACTACGATTTGCTCATATAACCCTTTAACCCTATTTTTCTCTCTTCCTCTTTGGGACTCCCATGATTCTGATGTTGTACCTTTTTAATGAGTCACTGATTTCTCTAATTCTTAAATTGTTCTCTTTTGCCTTAATCCTCCTCTTTTTTTATGCTTCATTATTCTCCATAAGTTTGTCCTCTATATCGCTGATTCTCTGTTCTGCCTCATCCATCCTTGCTGCCGCGGCATCCATTCGGGATTGCAGCTCAGTATTAGCATTTTTTATTTCATCCTGACTAGGTTTTACTTTCTTTATCTCTGTAGAAAGGGATTCTAATCTATTTTCAACTCCAGCTAGTATTCTTTTTTAAAAAATAATTTTTAATGTTCATTTATTTTTGACAGAGAGAGAGAGACAGAGCATGAGCAGGGGAGGGGCAGAGAGAGAGAGACACACACAGAATCCAAAGCAGGTTCCAGGCTCTGAGCTGTCAGCACAGAGCCCAATGCGGGGCTCAAACTCACAGACCGTGAGATCATGACCTGAGCTGAAATTGGATGCTCAACTGACTGAGCCACCAGGCGCCCACAGCTAGTATTCTTATTATCGTGATTCTAAATTCTGGTTCAGGGGCACCTGGGTGGCTCAGTTGGTTGAGCATCCGACTTCGGCGCAGGTCATGAACTCATGGCTCGTGGGTTTGAGCTGTGCATCAAGCTCCATGCCAACAGCTCAGAGCATGGAGCCTGCTTCAGATTCTGTGTCTCCCCCTCTTTCTGTTCCTCCCCTTCTCGCACTCTGTCTCTCTCTCAAAAATAAATAAAGATTTAAAAAATTTTAAATTCTTAGACATCTTGCTTGTATCTGTGTTGGTTAAGTCCCTGGCATTCGTTTCTTCCTGCTCTTTCTTTTGGGGTGAATTCCATCATTTTGTCATTTTGAAGGGAGAAAAGGAATTAATGAGGTAGAAAAAACTAAAAAAAAAATAAAATTAAAAAATATTAAAATCAAGAAGTTAAAAACAAACACACAAAAATCGAATAAATGTTGCTAGATCCTACGTGTGCTTTGTTCTGGGTGTTGAATTTTGCTTGATTAGAGAAAAAAGGGGAAAAAAGAAGAAAAAAGGAAATTGTTTGAAAATTTGGAAAAGTGAATACACTTAAGTAGACTAAAATGAAATGATGGAAGTAAAATAGAATTTGGAAGAATTTGCACAAAAGTAAAAAATATAGTAGGAAAAAATTAAAGAAATATTTTTAATAAAAATTGAAAAAAAATCATTTTTTTCTCTTTCTGTATTCAAGAAAAAGAAAAGAAACTAAAAAGAGAAAAAAGAAAAAGAAAGAAAGAAATTTGAATAGATGGACAGGTGAAAAGACTGAAATACTACTGAAATTACTTCGTTTTCCCTAGAAGTCAAACTGTGGAACACTTTATAGTCCCTAAATTAAGCAAGCGGTGGGACTTGTGTTCTTGAAGAGCCAGGTTGACCCAGTCGTGCAGGGCCTAGTGTAGTGGCTCCGTTTTCCACTAGATGTCGCTGCTAGCCTACTGGCATGGATTGTTGTAGGACTTGTAGGTGCATTTGCGAGTGCGTGGGAGTGGTGAAAATGGCGGCACCCAACTACCCAGTCTCTAGTATCAGAATTCTGTTCTCCCCTATCAGCAATCACGCACCTGTCCTTCGTCTTCGGCTTCCATCCACTCCCTGCTTCCACACTGTCCGTGACCAAGCCCCAGGCAGCACCTCCCTCCCGAGTTTTGTCTCAGATGCAGGTGCCTTCCCTGGTCCCCACTTCTGAGGAACTGCGGCTTTGACCTTCTCCACTCCTCTGCAGAGGGTCACACGAGCAATGACCAGGTGCTGGCCACACCCAGAACGCTTGCCAGACCGTGCTGCTGCTGATGCCCAGAGACTGCAGCCAGGTGCCAGCCTACCCCAGAAAAAGTTCACGAGACAGTGTAGCAGCAGTGCCTCAGGGATTATGGAAAATCACAACACACATCTCACACTGGTCTTCACCCCCATCGACCTTGTTCCAGCACCAGTGAATTTGGCCATTCTCTGGGGTCTGCTGGGCCCAGGTGGGCTCACAGCCTCCATCAAATGTCCTTCCAGCAGTGGAACTGCCTCTCACCGTGTGGCCTGAGAACCTCCTGGACCCCACTTATCTCCTGGGGATTCGCCCTTCCCACCAGAGCACTGCCAGGTATCGAGCTAAGGAGTTTCAGAGTCTGCACTCCCCCTATTTACAGTCTTAATGGAATTTAAACCCTTTCCTTTCTCCTTTCTCCCTTTTTAGTTCAGTCCCTGTGGCTGTTTCCAATTTTACACTTACACTCCAGCTGCTTTTGGGGGTAGTGCTTTTCCTGTATTCTTCCCCCACAGTCTCCATCCTCTCTCTGCATGCAAAAGCGGCTCCCTTCCCTCCGTGGCTTCTCTCTCCCCAAGTTCACCTCTCCACACTGCATAGCTGCTGAATTCTTTGGTTCAGGTTGTACAGATTGTTGTGTTAATCCTGAGATCAGTTTTCTAGGTGTGCAGGATGGTTTAGTGTTGGTCTGGCTGTATTTCATGGATGCGAGACACAAAAAATTTCCATACTGTTCCGCCATCTTGGCTCCTCCATACCTCTGATAAATTTAACGTATCTGCAAGTTTGATTTTGCTGTCTAGTGTTTCATGGTTATAGTAGCATGCTTCTGTTTATACCTTGTGATTGGCTTTATTGTTTTTTTAGCTGGGAGATTTAATATCTTCAGAGATTTGCTTTTGCTTCTGCCAGGCATGTGGGTTACTACAAACGTAAGGGCACTGTGAAGTAAAATATTTGCTAGAGAGTTAGTGGTACCACCTAGATTTGGTGAAACTGCTTATTATGGTTAAATGAGGTCTGTACAGTTTATAATTGTTTAGGATAGATTTATATTCCCCTTAAGAAAGCCAAGATTCATTTAAGATAGTCAGAATTCATTGCTTTCTTCTCGTATTATTAGAAGTATACCCTGGCCTTTGTGATGCAGTTGTTATGTTAGGGTCTTCTATTAGTCATTCAACCCCAGGGAAGCCTAGGTTTGACAGAAAACCCTACCTCGCTTGTTGTTTATCTTACCTTCTCCCACCTCTGTGCCCCCAACATATTTTTCAAATCCAGATTCAAATGTCAAGATTTAGCAGAAACCCTCTACATGGAAAGCCAGCTTCTGAACTCTGAATTTGCTTGTTCAGAAGATTCCCCCTTTTCACCTTAAGTTTGGCTTCACTGTTCTCCAGTATTCCTGGTAGTATGACAATGAATTTAAAATGAAACTTTCACATCTTAAACATAGAATTTTTAGCTCTTTAATATGAATATCATCTAGGGTTTATTTGTTCCTAATCTGCCATATTTTATGAAATAGAAATTTATATTCACTTGTATGTCCATGTTGATGTAAAGTATGGTTAGAGTAAGCTTATTAAGGAATGTACATTAGAACAAATGTAAAATATGCATAAATATAACAAAAACCAGAAAAAAATATATAAATAAAACATTAATTATGCTTACTAGCTATGAAAAAAATGTGGGGGAAGAAACTTGACATGAAATGATTTTCAACAGAACAAGCTAGAAATTAAAAATTCCAATTTTTTTCAAGTAATTGAAAAATTATTTTTTCCAAGTTCTGAAGGAGAAATACTTGAATCAATCTTCATCTTTGTAGCTGCTAGCATTTTCCCCTCTATTTTGTACATCCATGGATTATTTTTTCAACATGAGTGCAGTTGATAAGGTAGAGTATTTTCAAGGTCTTCTTGTGCTGGCCTTTCTTATTTGCTTGACACATCATAGTGTCATGTGAATAATTAAATATAAGGAACGTGGGCATTTTACTTTGCTTTTAAGATCTTTCTTCCTTCCTTCCTTCCTTCCTTCCTTCCTTCCTTCCTTCCTTCCTTCCTTCCTTCCTTCTGTCTTCCTCCCTCCCTCCCTCTCTCTCTCTTTTTTTCCTTCCTTCTTCCTTGCTTCCTTCCTTCCTTCTTCCTTCCATCCTTTTCTTCCTTTCTTTATCCCTTCCTTGCTTCCTTCCTTCCTTTTTTCTTTTCTTTCTTTTTTTTTCTTTTTTAATCTTTGAATTTACACAAACAAGGGAGGAAAATTTCTTTGGAGATTCCACCATAATATACACAAGAATTGAAACAACAATGGCAAAACATATTCCAAGTTATAAAAATAGATGATTTCATTACAAATGACTCCAAAGATACATATAAAATCTTAGCAATTAATATTCATTCAGACAGGATATGTCCTGTGAGCTTAAGATGACACTGTCTATTCCAGTAAAAGGATACTCATATTATAGCAAAGCACATCTGCTATTATTGTGTTGTTTTTGGCGACAATGCATGTTGAGAAAGAAGATAGTTCTACAGTTCTTTGGTAAGTAACCTAAACACATGGGAAAATTATTTATCTTTTCCTCTGAGACCATGGCTACCATGATATGATGAATATTTTGCAATAGTTCTGTGTGCTGATTGAGGTTCAGACTGAGGTTTTCCTTACGTTTTTGATTTGAAATATAAATTGATTTGACAGAATCTGTTACTTTGTATATTTCCTTCCAAGCAATATGCACATGTGGTTATATATTTTCCTTTTTTCCTAAGCTTTCCATTGACCACCACTGAAATGTTATTTATATAGAGAAAATCCTCCATTGGTGAATACATTTTCCCCTGTGGTTTTCCAATGTCTTCAGTTTTCATATGCTGAGGAGAGAGAGGGAGAGTATGTGAGAATGAATAATATAGAATAAGTTTTGTTCTCCCTGTCTTCCTCTGGATATATCGAGCCAGACACAATTGCACCACAGAAAATTTTACTAGCTATTATGTTATGGTAGACTGACAGTCTTTTAATCAATAAAAAGTAGTAATTGTGTCCCCATGGTAACTGAAACTTAAAAACTGTTGAAACAATGAGGCCAACACATGAAATAATTCTACAGTAACACAGAGATGTAGAATATCTCACATTAGCTAATCAAATTCCCAGTATCTGGTTTCTTAATTCACAATTTTTATTCTATTTACCCAAAGTAGATACATTTTACAAAGAAAAAACCCATGTTATTTTACAATAATGTAAATATGTCAAAATATACCTATAACTATCTAAATGAAGGATTAACATGACAGGGAAGAAATTTCACTGTGGACTAATGATGTCATTATAAGACAGAGAAGGAATTCATTGCTTCATACAACAGGCATGTTTTTGAAAACATCCCCTAAAAATGGACATTTTTAAAACTGAATCATTGAATGTCCCAGGGAATTGCTTTTAAAAAACATTTGATGTAAACATCTTTTAGAGAAAATATAGTATAGGGGTGCCTGGCTGGCTCAGTTGGTTAAGTGTCCCACTTTGGCTCAGGTCATGATCTCACAGTTCATGGGTTCGGGCTCTGTGCTTACAGTATGGAGCCTGGAGCCTACTTCAGATTCTGTGTCTCCACCTCTCTCTGCCCCTCCCTGCTCACGCTTTGTTTCTCTCTCTCATAAATAAATAAATAAATAAATAAATAAATAAATAAATAATAAAAATAACATTTAAAAATTTTTAAAAAGAAAGAATATTTTAAATGGTCTTTCTATTAAAGATAACTACAATAAAACATCTGAAGGGCTGCCTGGATGGCTCAGTCTGCTAAACGTCTGACTTCGGCTCAGGTTATGGTCTCACAGTTCATGAGTTTGAGCCCCATATCCAGCTCTGCACTGACAGCTTGGAGTCTGGAGCCTACTTCAAATTCTGTGTCTCCCTCTCTCTCTGTCATTCCCCTCCACTCACACTCTACTTCTTTCTCTCTCTCTAAAAAAATAAATTAACATTAAAAATTTTAGGGAAAATATGATATGAATCTCATTTAAAAGAAAATAATTGCTAATTTTGTATGTTACTTTTTTTTAATGTATCTTTCTTTACAGGGAAGCTTAAGGATTCAACATAAGCAATTAATGTATCACTTTAAAAATTTCTAAGCTTATATCGAGGGCTGTCATTTTATGAGATTTGATTTATAAGATAAACCGAATTACTGTGTTTCAATTAGGATTTTGGTTCTTTTTTACACTTGTTGGTGAATAACTTGATCAATTATTTATGGTGAACGCATATTGAAAGACCTGAAGTACTCTGAGTTCCCCCACCCCACTCCTAAGGTACAAACAATAGGAATAGTTCCTATCTTAGCCTAAATTTTTCTCAAGGAAAATCCTGAGAAAATATGATCTCCAAGCAAAGGTGCAGGACTTGGTGACTGAAATGAGAAAGGTTGAAAAGCCAATACAAGGATCTTATATGGATTTGACCAATAGTATAGGCAACTGGTGTTTTATCTCATGAAGATCTTGTAAGAGGCCTTATGCAATTCATCTCAAAGATGTCCATCTGAGAGACCAAAATGAGGATTTATTCATCAATCCTTTCTCATACCTCATCGGCCAAAGATGGCTTCATGAGTTTGGATTACTGCATATTTCTGATTTGAAAACGAGTGAATGTTGGGCAAATTCTCATGTCTACATGAGAATTTCATGGGAAATTCAGAGAAACTCCAGAGCAGGAAGCAGGGATACTTAGCTTGCTTGTGGTGAGGTACTATACAATTACATCAACATGAACCTGGCCGAAGTCTTTTTTTTCTTAACTGTATTTTATTTATTTTGAGGGATCGAGGGGCTGAGGGAGAGAGAAGGAATGCCAAGCAGTTTCCACACTGTCAACACATAGCCCAACGTGGGGCTTGATCTCATGAACCATGAGATCATGACGTGGTTGGAAATCAAGAATCAGATGCTCAACCGACTAAGCCACCCAGGCGCCCCTGGCCAAGTTTTTATCAAACTATTGCTGTAGCAGTGGTTGGAGTAGGAGATGGGGCCAAAAAGATTTTAAAATAATTATGAGAGTTGCCGAAAAGAAACCTAAGATATTCTTCTTAGGTTTTAATTTTATTTTGCTATGTAAAAGACAACCAAGAGAGACCATACAGAGTCAGGCATAAATATAACTTGAGTGTTTCTCAACTACCTTACCACCATTTTTGTGTTGACATTTTGTGGCATAATATAACTAAATTTACTTGATGTTGTTATTGCATATGTATCTTTTTATTTTGCATATGCTTTTTAATTTAGACCTCTAAAATAAAAGTTCACATTAAAAAGAGTGAGTAGAACATTGTCGTTTAGTAGATTTACCAAACACTGGCTGCCTATGCAATTCTCTTGCTGTAATTTTGGATGTGATTGCTCTAATTCTTTGTTATGAAAAGCCGTTAAAAAATATATGATGTTTCTTTCATTAATCTTGAAATTCTCTTTGAGTTTTCTTATTGACCTTGGCCTACCACTGAGTTTTAAATTTCTTCTTGAATGTTTTGAGCATCATCACTTCAAATATTTTGAAGGGCAGTCCCTTTTCCAAGCATGGAATCAGGAAGCTTCAAGGTCCAAAATAAGGTTCCTACACCTGTGAGTCATCAAGACTAAAATGGTGATATAAGGATAATTATTATAAATAGACATCTATTTAGCTTTTGGAAACACGGTATATATTTTTAAATAGCAGAATCCATTGGCAAGTTGTGAGGTTGGCTCTCTTAAACTCGCTGTTTGGCTGGCTTTGGGACCATTTGTCAAACCACAAGGCCTGATCTTTCAGAGGTTAGCTGGAATGACTCCTGTCTTTCTAAGTAAATCTTTAGTTTGGAATTCTTAAAATATCTTTCCTTAGTATTATTCAGAGGAGCTTTAAGGCCATAATTTAATTAAAAAAAATCATATATTTTAAATCTCATTTTCTTTTGTATTATGATATTATGTATGGCTGAGATGAAACTGACACCTTTAAGGATTTTCTGTTTCAATTCTGTAATACATACTCAAACTAGTGTAGCAGATTGTGATTGTGTTCTTTTTTCCATAATTTCCCCAAGCCTAAGTATTTATTTCATGTGAAGAATTTACACTGCTTTCAAAAGCATATTCTGAAATCCTAAAGCAATAAAGTAGTTGTGAGGAGAAATGTAAATCAAATATTAAGTTTTCAAACAGGAAAATTATACCATTTTTAAGAGTATAAGCTTTTCAGCTGATTAGTCTGAAGTTAAATATAGAGACAATAACATTTCACCATTTTCCCTAGCTGTAAATTTCCCACATGGTGGTATAATCACAGCAGTTACAATAATACCATTCATTTATAGTGCTTTATAATTCCAAATAATTTTCACTTTCTTGCCTTTGAGAACCACAAAATTTAAGATTAATATTATTCCCGTTTTATAGAAGAAAAATATGTCTTGGGGCTATAAAATGAATTGACCAGTCTTATAGCTTAACAAGTTGTACATAGGAACATTCATTCCTCCATGAATTAAATGAGTAATCATGAAAGCATAATTCAATAAGTATCACCATCTTAATGGATTAATTAATAGTAAAAATGATAGCAATAGAATTATTAGGATGTCCTGAGTTTGATTAATATATAAATTACATGTCTACACTTTAAGTTTTCAAGCATATGTGATTCCTTGTCATATATCCAAAACAAAACAAAAAATCCCCAAAATAATAAAAAATCTTGGTATGTGAAAAATTGTTGAGAATATGAAAATACAACCACAGACTGAAAGACTTGCAAATTGTAATTCACACATCTGACATAGGATTCATATCTAGAATATATAACGAACTCTTCAAAATTTAACAATAAAACAAACAAAATAAAAAAAAAAAACAAAAAGCAATGGACAAAATATCCAAAGAATCTTAACCAAAAATATATATAGGAACATAGCCACATCCTTGGTAACATTTGATGTTTTCTTAAACTCTAAATGATTATGTGATTTATAAAATAAATTAAGAAATAAAAGAGCTCAAAGGAGAACTTTTTTCATTTGACTAGCTTATTATTTTAGATGCTCTTCATTTTTTCCTGTGGATCTCATTTCCATCTAGTATTATCTTCCTATCTCCTGATGAACTTCTTTGAACTTTTTTGTAGTGCTGGTATGATGGAGATGAATTCCCACAGTTTACTTTTATTTGAAATTGCCTTTATTTTTGTTAGATATATAATTTAGTGATGACAGTCTTTATTTTTGCCACCTAAAGATACTGTTTCATGCTCTCTATGCCTCCGTTGTTCTGATAAGCCAGCCATTGATCAAATGGCTGTTCCACTTAAGTATATCATTATTTGTTAGCTGATTTCAAGAGTTTCTTTGAATCTTTGAATTTCATCTGTTTGACTATGGTGTGTCTTGGAGAATTTTCTGTAGTGTTTATTTCACATGTTCTAAATTTTTTCAAATTTAGAACAATTTTGGCTATTTCTTTCAATTTCTTTTTCCAGAGAGAGAGAGAGAGAGAGAGAGAGAGAGAGAAGGAGAAGGGGAGGGGTGGGGAGAGGCAGGGAGAGAAGGAGACAGAAAATCCCAAGTAGGCTCCTGCTGTCAGCATGGATCTAAGGTGGATCTTGATCCCACGAATCCTGAGATCATGACCTGAGCCAAAATCAAAAGTTGACACTTAACCAACTGAACCACCCAGGTGCCCCTGTATTTTTACACTTCTATCCAAAATTTTTATGTTTGTTCTTTATCATTTTTCTTTTGCCAGAATTTCCTGTTTTTCATTTCTCTGGTCTTTGTTTTTGCATCATTGAGGATAGAATTAATAACCACTTTAAAATATTTATCTGTTAGTTTGGGTATGTGGCTTATCTTGTTCCGGCTTTTAGTTTCTTTTCTCTGGGGAATTCATTCTACGCTTTTGGTTGTTCATGTATCATGTGGTTTGGGATTGTATCTTGGGCATTAGGATTGTGATTGTTAAATTGTATGGCTTTCAGATTGTACTCTGATGGTTATTGTTTCCTTGTGTACCAGGGGTTTACTTTGCCTGTGTTTAAACTGCAAACTCGGTTTGACAAATGGCAGCTTCAGAGACAGTTCAGATCTTTCTCCTTCAGGTGAGGTACGCTGAGTTGGTTCCATGCCTCACAGGTCAGGAAGAAATGTTGGTGGGCCACATTTGAGTATTCGTTCCCTGGTTCTTTTCTTTCTGGGATTCCTGCATTCATGTTGATGATAGTCTTCTATTCACAGTTTTCTGGCTCCCCCAGTGAGAAACACTGTACTTTCCCACCAGTGAACTGTCATATAAGATGCAGTTAGTCTCAGGCTAAAAGCCACAGAAATGGGGAGCTAACTTCATATTGCTTGCCTTCTCTGTGCATATACTGTTCTCCAGAGTCAGTATACTTCTGTTAATATCTGGTGAATTCAGGTTATTTTCTAATATGTCAAGGCTTTGTAGTTGTCTCTGTGCTGAAAGTTCTCCAGTTGGGTCTCCAGTTGGAGCAAAGTGAGAAGGCAGAGGTTAAGAAGTCTTTGTTTTGTTTTGTTTTGTTTTTAATGATAGAAGTCGTTTAAATTTTGCATTTATTTAATAAAAATGAATATGATAAAAATAAGAATGTAAATTTTGTTCAATTTTCAAAGTAAAAGAATACTGTTTCAGATTAGTAAGATATTTAGTATATTATTCATAAGAACATTCCTGGAATATACTATTATGGTTAGACATTCAACTATATCCATATTCTCTAAGGAAAGAGCTTAGTTCCTAGAATGATATAAGCATTTCATATTATACATTATGCTGAATACAGAGAAAGAAGAGTCACATGTAGCCAAAGAATGGTCACATGGTGCTATACAAGAACTTCAATACTTATGAGATTTTAATGAACCTATTTGTAGGGATCTTGATTTATAACTACCATTCACCTTAGGAAAATAACATCTCATCAAGAAATAACTTGAATTGTTTGACTTGAAATAACTTACTCACTATTTCTACATCTTAGTAGTGAACAATTCCAGAAATGTCTAGCAGTGGTTTTTCTGTTATGAAATTAGACAAGTATTCTCTTATTTTCAAAAAGTCATTTTTACAGACACCATTTCGATCTTTATGGTACCAATTTCCTTCTATTTTGGCTGACTTTCCATTTATTACTTTAAAATTATATAGCATTAAATAGGTATTACATGTTTTTTCATTCATAGATATATAAGAATATGAGAGATATAACATTTTTCAAACCTTCTGTTACTAAGTTCAGATTTAGTTTAAAATTCAAAGATTTAGGTAATCATAGATTTCCAAAGCCCCTTTATGCTATTTATAATACTGCTTGTTATAACATGAATTCTTTGACCAAATTTTTTCAGAAAATAATTTCTAGATTATTATGACTAAATTCCTTTCCTCTTCTTCTAACATGTAAATATAAACTTAAAATCATAAAGCTTACTTCTGTGGAAAACCATAAAAGAGAGGATAAAGAACCTGTTATAAGTTACTTTAAATGTAGATCCTTTGTTTAAGATATTTTGTGATTGCTATTTTTATTGTAAGAAATTATATTTCATGGCTCTAGGAAGTAGTGTTATATTTTAACATTAAGATTGATTTGGGGTGAAATCAAATGCTTTTGAAATTGCAAGAGTTCAGTTAACTAATTGTAGTTTTTGTGAGTTTGTCACAAGAGCATATTTATCTTCCTCAAAGCTTTGTTTTCCAAAAAAAAAAAAAAAAAACCAAGTCAAACTCCTCAAACTTACTTGTGAGGTTTACTTATATTAAGCATGTTATATACACAGTACCATGGATTTACTAACAAGGCTGTTAATATCTTTACATAGTTTTTGTAATAAACTATGTAAATTAATTCTATGTGAATTAGAACAGTGCTCTCAGTACTAGGACTAGTGGTTAAGGTCATTTTGAGAATCAGCTGTGATAAATGTAGTTGGGAAAGCACTTTGAAAACAAAAGTGCTACACAAATATTGGTAATTATACAATTTTATAATCATCTTTTTTCCTGAATTAGAACGACCGAGCTTTTAACTGGAGCAGTCTTCTCAGTGTCCTTGAGATGCATCGGAACCGTTTCTCATACCATATTATCCCACTTTTCACAAGGTGCATTTCCTTTTTTCTGCCATCAATCCAAGTTCTATCACTACTTTCAGGAGTAAGAGCTTGAATTATTATTTCTCAGCCGTGTTCCAGTCTACTTTTATATTTTACTCTATCTCTGTTCTCTTCCATAACCATGTATTCATTTTGACCTTGAACAAGGATCACAACATAATGTAATCATACCACACAGCTCCTTTCTGAGGTTACCTTTAGCACCTGAGAGGAATCTTGTGCAGGTCTGGGGAGTTTGCTACATACACAGACCTCTTTTAATTGAAACACATTGAATAATGGTCAGGCTACTTTTACATTATGTTTAAACAAGCAAAGGGCTGTTACAGCTTAAGTAAGGATATAATAGTGTCTTATCAATGAATATGGATTGTTTTATATTCTCCACGTATACTTAATAGATCAAGAGTACTTTCATGAAAAGAAAGATTTCACTATAGTAAATTCCAATCACAAACATATGTTTTTTAATAAACTGGAAGTATATTCTTAAGAATATTAGAATTAGCATTTCCTTACAAATTAGTGCAAAGTCCAGATTTGAATGCATATTAAATTTAAGTGAGATTGTCTTTTTTGTTTGCTGACTTTCTCTCCTATAGCCTCTTACTATTGACTTTGGAAAAAAATCATACTTTCAAAGCACCTAGAAAAGAAACAAAGGAAAAACAAAACCACCTAATCAACCAAAAAAGCTCAAAAAGTTTTGGAAGCATAGTTAAAGCATAGAATAAAGTAAGATGTCTGTGCTCAAAAGTTTAAAAACAAAGCAAACCCATTTAAATTCAGATGACTTAAATACAATTATGCAAATATTTTATGAATTTTGTTTTCCTTTCATTAGAAGGGATATTTTAACAAAACAGAATTATCTATAAATTATTTTTTTCTTTTCATTTTTGAAACGAGTTTCACATTCCTGACATGAAAGCAATTATGCAATTAAGAAAATATGAATACTCAATCAGAGTTATTGTGAAAGGATTCCTTAGTGTTGTATGGACATACTCAAGACAACAGGTTTTCTTTTTTTTTGCTTGAAAATATTTTATTATATCGGGGCACCTGGGTGGCTCAGTTGGTTAAGCATCCGACTTCGGCTCAGGTCACGATCTCGCGCTCCGTGAGTTCGAGCCCTGCATCGGGCTCTGTGCTGACTGCTCAGAGCCTGGAGCCTGTTTCGGATTCTGTGTCTCCCTCTGTCTCTGACCCTCCCCCCGTTCATGCTCTGTTTCTCTCTGTCTCAAAAATAAATAAACGTTAAAAAAAATTTAAAAAAAAGAAAATATTTTATTATTATTTTTATTAATATTAGTTTCAGAAGTATAATTTAGTGATTCATCATTGATTACATACAATGCCCAGTGCTCATCACAAGTGCCCTCCTTAATGTTCATCATCAATTTAACATATGTCCCCTACCCACATGCCCTCCACCAACCTTCAGTTTGCTCTCTGTAGTTAAGAGTCTATTTTATGGTTTGCCTCTCTCTTTCACCCCCACTGTGTTCATCTGTTACATTTCTTAAATTCTACATATGAGTGAAATCATATGGTATTTGTCTTTCTCTGACATTTCATTGACCGTAATACTCTCTAGCTCTATCCACGTCATAGCAAATGGCAAGATTTCATTCTTTTCTATGGCTGAATAATATTCCATTGTGTGTGTGTGTGTGTGTGTGTGTGTGTGTGTGTGTGTGTGTATATATATATATATATATATATATATATATATATATATATATACACCACATCTTCTTTATCCATTCATCAGTCGATGGACATTTGGGATCTTAACATAATTTGGCTATTGTTGATAATGCTGCTATAAACGTCAGGTGCATATATCCCTTGAAATCAATATTTTTGTATCCTTTGGGTAAGTACCTAGTAGTGAAATTGTTGGGTCATAGAGTAGTTCTATTTTTAACTTTTTGAGGAACCTCCATATTGTTTTTTCAGAGTGACTGCACCAGCTTGCATTCTCCCCAACAGTGCAAGAGAGTTCTCCTTTGTTTGCATCCTCTCCCAACATCTGTTGTTTCCTGTATTGTTAATTTTAGCAGTTCTGACAGGTGTGAGGTAATATCTCATTGTGGTTTTGATTTGTATTTCCTTGAAGGTAAATGTCGTTGAGCATCTTTTCACGAAGATAGCATTTTTTTTTCACTCTAGTTCACGTATATTTGTTTTTGTGTGTAAAGATAATCTTTCACTGACATCTAGGGAGCTAGGCTATTAGATATGAGAGCCAGTAGAAGAAAAAGAATGGAGTATAGGCAGAGGGCAATTAAGGGCAAGTAAATAGATTGCTGAATTAATCCATATAAATTTAGAGACCATATGGTCTAAAGAATTATCAATGCCCTTTTGTTTCCTTTTCAGCAAGTCAATAACCCAGATTGCAAGAACCAGAGAAAGCAATTGTACAGTGAATTAAGGGATAAAGAATATTGAAATAGGAGTGGTGGAAAGAGAATAGGGTGAAATATTTGGGGGTACTGTCAAGAAAGTGGTTAAAGTAAGGTACCATGAAGGTGGAGTCCTGTAGCTCAAGCTATATTGGCTCAAGTAGATTGAAAAGAAATCATAGGAGGAATACAAAAGAGATGGATGAAATCAAGTGAGAAACCTAGATATTAAAATGTAGATGTATCAGCAATGATTTAGATATCTTGCCCAAGAGGGGAACTTATATACACTGCAGAGGATAAAACAGTAATAACAGTGGTGAGAAAGGTTAATAACCTATCCAGTAGCCCAGATGTCGTGGATTGCAAAAGCTGCATAATATCAAAATCTGTATGGTAAGTTTATTTTTGAAGAAATTGAAATCTAAAATCTGTCAAGGAGCCAATTGCATGTGCTTTTGGCACCAAAACATAGTATATGTTTTGATTTTCATTGAACACTCAAGGGATGCCTTTTTTATGTTCTTGAAGAACAGAGGCAAGACACTACTATGTGTTCTATCATTAAAGAACTAGACTCTTCCCTAGGTCAATTTGTAGAGTCAAGGGCCACTGTTAACGCTTACTTCAGAGTGCTTACAATGTTATTTCCATAGCTAGTAAAATGTAAACCAAGTGTCTCTTACTACTTAAAATTACCATAAACACACAGAATATGAAACTGAGAAATCCTTTATGCCAACATCTCATACAATAACTAAATTCCCAAAAGAGACACATAAAATAAAGAAATACATAAAATATTATTTCCCTAGTAATCTTCCTTTGCATAATTAGGCACCTGGAAGAGCAGGAAATAACTGTCATTTGGTGAAGGGTGATTATAAACTGAAGTCTATCTCAAATCAGTAATACTATGTTAAGAACACACACAATTTAAATCTATAAAGATAATTGAAGATCATATATACAAATATTCTCATTTTTGCAAATCAGGAAATGAGGCCCAAAGATTAGGTGTTATCAAAGTACAAATTACTTACTAGCTGAATATTTGACTTGTATCCTATGATTCTTGTCTCCAACTTCCAAGACTACAATGTATTATTTGTCTGCTTTACATGTTTTATTATATCAATATATCTTAAAGTGTGTATGTATCTTTTACAGCACTTGAAATTCCCCAAATTAATACATTTGCCATTTTGAAATATGCAGAGCATCTATTAAAAGATACTCATCTGTGTTATTATAGCTCATACTGATATTTCATTAGTCCTTATTGTAAAAGTGACTAAAACCAGAAACAACTAATTTAATGTAAACCATTTTCCATTAACTAAAATCAGATGAATACTAGATCATATAGATTAGCAAATGCAACCCCAAGGTTTGTGAAACATAAGTGTCTCCAATTATCCAAAGTGGTTTGCAAATTAAGCAAAACTTAATACAAAGTCATTTAAATTCTTTTTCATTCATTCAGTATTCAAGAAGTCCTAGAAAATTCATCTGTAATTGTATTTTTTAACAGGCCTTATATTTTAGATAAGTTTTAGGTTTACAGAAAAACTGCACATGTAGTTTCAAGAGTTCCCAGCTCTGCCTTTCCCCAACACATAGCTTCTCCTATCACTAACTTCTTATATTAGTGTATTTACAATTGATGAACCAATATTGATACATAATTATTAATTAAATTCCATAGTTTACATTCATTTAGTCTTTGTGTTTCGACAAATACATAACTTCATGTTTCATAATTATCAAATCATACAGTATCATTGCATTGCCCTAAAAATGCCCCTGTGCTCTACCTACTTACCCTTACTTCCTCCCCCTGAACCACTGTCAACCATTGATTGTTTACTGTGCCTTTTCCAGAATGTCATACGTGAAATCATACAATATGAGCCTTTTCAGGTTGGCTTCTTCTACCTAGCAATATGCACTTAGGAATCTTCCATGTTTTTTTAGGGATTGATATCTCACTTGCTTTTTTATCATAGAATAATATTCCAGTGTATGGATGTATCACTTTTTTTTTTCGTTCTTTCCAATTTAGGGCAATTATTAATAAAATGGTCTAAATGTTCCTTCCTGTGAAGGGTTGTGTGTGTGTGTGTGTGTGTGTGTGTGTGTGTACATGAATTTTCATCTTATTTGAGTAGATATCTAGGATTGCTGAATTGTGTGATGAGATTATATTTAGCTTTGTAAGAAACTGCCAAACTGCTTTCCAAAGTGGCTGTGCCATTTTGCATTCCCACCAACAATAAATGAGTATTCCTCTTGCAGTAATTGTGTGTTGTCACTATTTTGACTTTTAGCCATTCTATTAGGTATATAGTAGTATCTCATTTCAATTTGCAACTCACTAGGGATATGTATGATAAGCAGTTTTTCATATGCTTATTTGACATCTGTATATAATCTCTAGTGAGGTGTCTGTTAAGTGTTTTGCCCATTTTTTAACTGCTGTTTTTGTTCTTATTGTTGAATTTTTAGAGTTCTTTGTATATTTTGATTCCAAGTCCTTTATCAGATATGTGTTTTATAAATAATTTCTTCCCAACCTATGGCTTGACTTTTCATTCTCTTAAGAATATCTTACAGAGCAGAATTTTTTAATCATAATGAAGTCCAATTTATCAATTCTTTCTTCCATAGAGCATGCCTTTGGTGTTGTATCTAAAAAGTCATTGGCAAAACCAAGGTCATCTAGTTTTTCCCATTATCTTCTAGCAGCTTTTTCATTAAAATGTTTTTGGTTGAGCCATTCAAATATATACATTTTCTCCTGGTACTCTGACTGATGTAGCGTAGGACAATAAAATGTGTTTTCCAAATGATAGCCCTCTTAGCAATTGAAGATTCAAATCCAAAGACTACAAAGTGTGGAAAAACTGTTGAGTTAGAAAATAATTCTCTGAAGAACAAAATATCTGGAATCAATTTAAGTGAGTGGATCAAGCTTGTCTCTTTGGGAAGTTAAAGATTAGAGGGATCCCCTAAGATTCAAGAGTCAGGTAAAATTGGTAGCTTTTATATTGCGATGCATACATAAGGGTCAGCATATTTTAATAAAGGTTTGGTTATGCACATACCTGAAAACTTAAGATATCTAAAGGAACTTTAGTAACTTCAGCAGCATAGATAGATTTAGTATAGATTTAGTAACTTCAGCAAGCAGCTACCATCTTTAGGAATGGGGAAACAAGGGTGAGAGTGTGTGGTTGCCAGAGTTTCTTGGAAGCTGGGCATAGGTGGGGCCTTTGTGGTTGTGATACCAAGAATCTGAGGAGGGTGACTGATGATGGTGTCACAGAAACTCAGTGGAGAAAGACTGACACCCGCAGAGCTCAAACTCAGATTTTAGAGGAGAGAGGCTGCCCAGCTGGTTCCAGTATCTCTTAGGGCACAAAGAGACTGGAGAAAACCTGAAATAGGAGCCACCTATGCAGCTGGTGTGTGAAACACCATTGGATGGTGCTATTAAGGATAACAAGTAAACAGGAAGGAGTCTTTTCTCTCACATTACAGTCTACCTCGACGTTCCCACTTAGAAAAACTTAAGGAATTGGTTGTAAAGGAATAATGTAGTTTACAGACTCACAGACTCAACTTTATAGAGCAGAGTAAAAAAATTGCATTTTGAGCTGAGAAAAAAGAACTGTTACAGTTTCCTACTGGCTAGTCATGGTGAGAAAGAGAGATTGAGAGGACCTCTGATCTCCTTTAGGTCATATCAGTATTGAAAGTTTGAGTTTCTATTTCATTTTTAAAGCAAACAATATATGCTAAATGCTTTCTAGTTTAATTCATTTGAAATAGGAATAGAAGTTTTACTTAGCAAAATTCCTGTTACAGTTTTCTTCTCATGTTCACTGAGAACTGAGTTTGTGTTATCCAGTCAGATGCTAAGATACTAATCTGATTCTTTCTACTTTCCTATTTTCACTCTTCCATCATTATGGTTTAGGTAGGTCCTTATCAGTTTTCATCTGGATTGAAGGTGTTTCGTATTAGTTTTCATTAATTACTGTGTTTATATTGCTAATGACCTATTACTCATATTTCTAAAACGTGAAAGTAAATAAGAGATAAAGATAAATCAACACCAATAACCAAGTTTCTAGTGATTCCTATTAAATTACAAACTATGACACGGAATTAAATGCTCTATAAATCCACTTGAATTAACCTTTCAGTCCTATCTATATTTCTGTCTATACTCATTTCCCTCCTATGGCATGTTCTAGGTATGGCACACTATGACATTCTTCCCCAAACATGTGGCATAGTTTTACCTATTCACAGCTTAACTTATTCTTTCATGGTCTTTGAGTAATAAATGGCTAATTTCTAGGAGGTCACCAAGAGGACAATTTTTCACTTACATGTATATGTTATACTGTAGAAATACAGAGAAGAATTAAAGCCTACTCTTAAGGATCTCAAAATAGTCATCAGGGTGTAAGAAGGCATAGAGATTTATAATTAGTACTTAATAGTGACATTAATAATTATAAAATTTATAACAATGTTTAAACACTAATTATAAATCAAATCCTGCACTATTTTTTATACAAATTATTTAACTGGCACAACATTGTTATATGAGACATATAGTAGAGGAAAAATGAATCCTAGAAATCTCAGGTAAGTTTTCTAAGATGGGTAAGCAACACCCAGAGAGCCTTAGTTTCCTTTGACCCTAAATGCTTTGGCCTTAAGCATGAACATACTGCTTTTCTCTGTCTTAAAAGTAGAGGCTTTGCTCTTTAGTTTTTTGTTTGCTTGTTTGTTGTTTGTTTATTTTGTTTATTTTTTTTGAATAGACATTTTTAATACCTATCTAAACGTTTTTCCCCCCAAATTCCTTGAGATTTCTTTTTTAATTTTTTTAATTTTTAAAAATTTAAATCCAAGTTGGTTAACATATAGTGTAATAATATTTTCAGGAATAGAATTTCGTGACTCATCACCTACATAAAACATCCAGTGTTCATCCCAGCAAGTGTCCATCTTAGTGCCCCTTACACAAATAGCCCATCACCCTACCCACAGCCTCTCCAGCAACCCTCAGTTTGTTCTCTGCATTTAAGAGTCAGTTATGGTTTGTCTTCCTGTTTTTATATTATTTTTGCTTCCCTTCCCTTATATTCATCTGTATTGTTTCTTAAATTCCACATATGAGTGAAATCATATATTTGTCTTTCTGTGACTTATTTCACTTATTTCAGAGTGTATTATACACTCTGAATATACAGAGAGTATTATACTCTCTAGTTCCATCCACATTGTCACAAATGGCAAGATTTCATTCTTTTTGATCGCCAATTAATATTCCATTATATACATATATATATATATATATATATATATATATATATATATATATATATTCCATTATGTATACACACACACACACACACACACACACACACACACACATATATATACACACACACACATACACACACACACACACACATATATATACACACACACATATACATACCACATCTTCATCCATTCATCAGTCGGACATTTGGGCTCTTCCCATACTTTGACTGTTGTCGATAGCACTGCTATAAACATTGGGGCACAAATGCTCCTTCAAAACAGCACTCCCGTATCCTTTGGGTAAATACCTAGTAGTGCAATTGCTGGGTCATAAGGTACTTTTCTTTTTATTTATTTATTTATTTTTTGAGAAACCTCCATACTGTTTTCCCGAGTGGCTGCACCACTTTGCTTTCCCACCAGCAGTGCAAAAGGGTTCCTCTTTCTCTGTATCCTTGCCAGTTGTTGACTGAGTTGTTAATTGACCGGCCATTCTGACAGGTGTGAGGTGGTATCTCATTGTGGTTTTGATTTGTATTTCCTGACAATGAGTGATATTGAGCATTTTTACATGTGTCTGTTAGCCATCTTGATGTCTTCTTTGGAAAAGTGTCTGTTCATGTCTTTTGCCCATTTCTTCACTGGATTGGTTGTCTTTTGGGTGTTGACTTTGATAAAGGTTTTTTTTTTATTTGTTTGTTTGTTTTAGATTTTAGATACTAACCCTTTATCTGGTATGTTTTTTGAAAATATCTTCTCCCATTTCTTTGATTACCTTTTAGTTTTGTTGATTGTTTCCTTCACTGTGCAGAAGCTTTTTATCTTGATGAGGTCCCAATTGTTCATTTGCTTTTGTTTCCTTGCCTTTGGAGACATGTCAAGTAAGAATTTGCTGTGGCTGAGGTCAAAGACGTTGTTGCCTGTTTCCTCCTCTAGGATTTAGATGACATGATACTCTATGTGGAAAACCCAAAGATTCCATCCAAAAATTTCTGGAACTGATCCATGAATTCAGCAACGTTGCAGGATATAAAATCAATGTATAGAAATCAGTTTCATTTCTATACATCTATAATGAAGCAGCAGAAAAGAAATCAAGGGATCAATCCCCTTTACAATTGCATCAAAAACCGTAAGATACCTAGGAATAAAACTAACCAAAGAGGTGAAAAATCTATACACTGAAAACTTTATAAAACTTGTGAAAAAAATTGAAGATGATACAAAAAAAAATGGAAAATCATTACATGCCCATGGATTGGAAGAACAAACATTGTTAAAATATCAATACTACACAAAAAATCTACATATTCAATGCAACCCCTATCAAAATAACACTAGCATTCTTCACAGAACTAGAACAAATAATTCTAAAACTTGTATGGAAACAGAAAAGACCCTGAATAGCCAAAACATTCCTGAAAAGTAAAACCAAAACTGGAGGCATCACAATTCCAGACTTCAAGCTGTATTACAAAGCTGTAAACATCAAGACAGTATGGTACTGGCACAAAAACAGACACATAGATCGATAGAACAGATAGTTAACCCAGAAATGGACCCATAAGTGTATGGCCAATTAATCTTTGACAAAGCAGGAAAGAGTATCCCATGGAATAAAGACAGTCTCTTCAGCAAATGATGTTGGGAAAACTGGACAGTGACATGCAGAAGAATGAACCTGGACCACTTTACATCATACACAAAAATAAACTCAAGATGAATGAAAGACATAAAATTTAGATAAGATACTCTTTGTATTGATAGCTACCAGGAAGATTATCAATAGGAAACTGATAAAGAATGACATAGGAAAAAGTAAATAACAGTAATCAAGAATATGTAGACACTAGAGAATAACACCAGGGCTGGAGAGGTAAACACACACACACACACACACACACACACACACACACAAAACAAAAACAAAAACAAAAACAAAAAACAAACAAACAAAAAAAAACACAAGGGGAAGGACAGAATTAAGAGGGAGGAGAAGGTCTGAGTATTTCCACAAAGTGCAGAAAAGACTTGAAAGGCCAAGAAAAGAGCCAACAATAAATCCTTAGTCACTAACAAAGGGCAGTTATGGAAGACAAGGGAGCTTTTGCAGAATATGGATGGAAAAGCAATATTTTTCAGAGGCTCCATTTTGGTCTTCACAAATCATTATTTTTCTTTGCATACTACATATTTTATTTAAAAAAAAGTTGCCTATGGGGCGCCTGGGTGGCGCAGTCGGTTGAGCGTCCGACTTCAGCCAGGTCACGAACTCGCGGTCCGTGAGTTCGAGCCCCGCGTCAGGCTCTGGGCTGATGGCTCAGAGCCTGGAGCCTGTTTCCGATTCTGTGTCTCCCTCTCTCTCTGCCCCTCCCCCGTTCATGCTCTGTCTCTTTCTGTCCCAAAAATAAATAAACGTTGAAAAAAAAAAAAGTTGCCTAACCTCTCATAGGTGAGAAAAAGAAAATAATGGTCTGACTGGGTAGTGAGTGATTGAGATGAACCACATAATTCTACAACAGTGGAATTCCTCACATAGTTCAAGTTGCATTATTAGAAAATTTGAACTAGAAAATATAAAACAGCCATTAAGAATGTTAATTCTTTGCCTTTTTAAGCAATGACTTGAGATTTTAACTTTAAAACTTCCATCAAATGAGATATTTTCAGGATTAATATCCATTATTGGTTCAAGGACACCCACTCATAAGAAAGGTTTATTCCCCACACACTAAAACATCTTGAAGATACCATATGAGAAAAGGAAAAAAATGAGAATTTGAAATTAAATGGAATTTTAGTTTTAAGATGTTATCATATCCATGTTACCAGTGAATTTTTATGCTACTTTCCTCGGGCTTGATTGATTTTGAGACCCTTTGGAATTGTGTGGTGGAGTGACATACTAAGTCAGTTTTTAGGTATTTCCAGAAATCTGAATGTAATCTTAACACTAGATTTATATTAAAGTATACTGTGTAAATTTATTTATTAACTAACTTTATTTAGCACCAATTATATAGTAGCTACTATAGAAATAAATAAACATACTGTTTTACAATGTTTCATAATCTATTAAAGAAGATAAGGAAAGAAGCAATTACACAATTGGGTAATTTTAAATTTGATTTAGGCTCCATTCAAGTGTTGTGGTTGAGTAAATGTTCTATGAAATTTCTTCCAATTCTAAAGAAACACCATCCAAAGAGTATTTCCTGAATCACAGTGTTTTCTCTACACCTGGAATCCTCTAAATCACATACCAGATTTTATTCAGACTACACACTATGTAAATACCTACTTGATAAGAACCAACAAGCATGATTTTGATAGATTTTGTTCTTATCACTAGTTTGAATAATCAGAGGATCCTGGATGGCAAAAGTCAGGTTTTAGAACAGACCCAGAGTCAAAATTTCTTCATTTTATAATGAAAGTAAAATTTGTTATAAATAATTTTTCACGATACCATGAATACACAGATTTCCTCCTATGAAGATATTCTCAACCTTAAACAAAGTGTAATAAATAGGCTATATCATAGAATCCAAAAGCTAAGAAAACTTATTTCAGTAGAGATAGCTCCCATTATTTGACAAGCATTTAAAAGATGCAGTAGACATTATATGTTTGTTACATGTTTTATTGGAAATATTCCATAGTCTTACCTTGTATTATTGAATTTTTGTTAGGTAAAAGAAACAATGTTTTTAGTAACAGTGGTTTATGGGGGGGGGGGGTAGTGCAAAAACTATAAACTAAAGAGCTTTTTATGTCTTATGTAAAAAGTAAATATTGGAGCACTTAATAGTAAATCATTTTATAGAAAAACAAAGTATTCAAGTAAAATTCTACTTGACAAATTGTTGCACTTTAGTTTCATTCATAGGTTGTGAAACACAAAAAAATGTCTAGTAGGTAATAAAATGGAGTTGAGAAAACTATTAAAAACAAAAGCATTGTATTTGCCTATTTTAGGCAATGATGTAGTAGAATGATGTTGCTTCACTGAGATTTGTGAAAAATACCTTTCTTTCAGATTGGTATATTTAGAATTAATCCCATGACACCTTAATCATATAACATATTAATCTAACAGGGATACATTTTTTAATCAGTAAAAATGATTCATCATGGTATAATGTTAGGTCTCCATGCTCAGATATATGGTATATGTTCCATATGGGGTATAATATGTATAATAATATAAAATAAAAGCTTGGGGACCAAAATGTTCAATTTAGGGACAGAACTGATAGTATTGGCACCCAGTGTCACATTCCACAAATTTCCTTTCTTTATTCCTCAGCACCCTTGCCCTCTTTCTCCCTTACGTCCTCCTTTCTTCCTTGCCTTCTTGCCTTCCCTCCTACTCTCCTTCCTTCCCTCCATGCTTCCTTTGTTTTCTTCATTACTTTCTTCCTTTGTCTTGTGTCTTTTCTTCAAAACATACTTATTGAATGCCTCCTGTATTCCAAGTATGCCCTTTGTGCCTTTTTATGTTTTTGTGAATTGGTGAAAGTGAGAGAAGAAACAGCAACATTAAGTTGCTGTATAGGAGTTAATAACTAGTCAAAAAGATACTGCTATGTCACTATTAGGACAACCATGATTTTATACCAAAAAGAACAATCCTACTACCTTCGGTTTCCTTTGGCAATATTCTTGTTGCCTAAAAGGATTTGGCTACTAGTTTGATATCTACATTAATTTAATATCAATAAAACATGGAACATATAACCAGAACTGTCGAACACAGAATTATGCCAAATATAACATCTTAATATTAGTACTGCATTGAAACTAAGAGTCCATAAAATATTCATATTTTCTTATTTGAATCATATTTCATAGTCTATCCATATAGCTTTAGGTTATAAATTACAATAAAGGAAGTGAAACTATCCAAAATATATAATTCATGCCAAGATGTTTGAAGGAGGGTACATACAATTTTCTCATATTTGAAAAAAGGTATGTTTACCTACATGGTCCATAAACATCTAGTTAGACATAATAGATCACTATATCTAAATGATGGATAAATGCTAAGTGTTCCTGCTCTGTGAATTTTCACTGTAATATAAACCATAATAATTTTCTTACATATGTTTTCAAATGTGCTGTTCCATTTGACTTATAATCATTTTAATTACTTCATTTCTTTTTTCTATATGAAGTAAATTAATAAACATAAAGACATAATTATTCAATGGTTCACTAGCTCATCTGGGTATATCTTGCAGTGTCCAAATATAATAATCATAATTATCCTGTCTTAGATGCAATTATGGGAAATAGGGGCTTTAATGATTGAACTCCTGTTGTGTCCTTGTTCTATTCTCTAACCTTTAGTTCACTCTAAAACACTTATTGAACAAGTACTATGCCAGATACTGTTTCAGGTACACTAGATACAGGCATTAAAACAGCTCATAAAGCCCCTCCCCTTAAGAAACATACATCCTAGTTGGTAAGAGGTGAGAATCAGTTCAAGGGAGACAACAACAACAACAGGAAAAAAAAAAGAATAAAGGAATAGGGAGTCCCAGGATATGTTTTGGAATTTGGTCCGAAGTCACTTGTGTCTATATGCTAGGTTCTGAGTGACCTGAAATTTAGGGAATGGTTGTCAGACTAATGCCCTCAGAGAAAGATTTGCATGGAAATGTGTATTGGATGTCACCTCAAAACTTCCTATTCTTTACCTCTTTAAGCAAAGTATTCACTTCTGTTTTCTTTATGGAAATTTACTTCCTTATCTGTAAATGCTGTCACCACGGACTATTTTTCTTTATAATGAATAATAGAATTTCCTGTATTTGTTCACTGTCATAAGGCGTTGTAGTGTAGACCTGTTTTTCTAGACCAATCTTAGTCCATCTAGCTTGAAAGGGATATGTGGTTAACTGCATTAATAATAACATTAGTATACTGGTTAAGTTTATTAGACTCACCATGCCAAGCACACTTCTTTGTGCTGTGCATGCATTAGCATATTTAGTCCTAACAACAATTTGGTGGAGTTGGTAATTCCATTCTCTCCAATACAAAGCTGAAGATATAATATGAATAACTTGCACAAAATTTATATCCTCTGCAATCTCACTTCAGAGCTTGCATGCATTTAGAAGTTCCTGGATTTTTTTTTCTACATAGTTAAGCAAACAGTACTTCTCCCATCTATTTTTGTTTATTTCACCAAGTCAAATAATATTTCTTCTTTAATCTTAATTATTGTATCTCTTGTGAAAAACACCTTTTCACTTACAGACTATATCAGGGGCCTTTATTATTTATTCCCATAGCACTGTGGGTTTGTCCCATCACATTTTATTTTAGTTACTTAATTGTTTTTGAAACTCGAAGCTCAACATAATCAGGCCCATTTTCATTTGTATTCTCTCAAGAATAGTGAGTAGTCTTGGAACACAGTGAGTGTGGCCTAAATATTTTTGGAATCAATGAATTTAAAAAACATAATTGACTGACATAATAATGTCTAACCGGTTTCTGTACGTTGATTTTGTATCCTGCAACTTTCCTGAATTCATATATCAGTACTAGCAACTTTTTGGTGGAGTCTTTTGGGTTTTCCTTATAGAATACCATGTAGTCTGAGGAGAGTTAAAGCTTGACTTCTTCTTTGCCAGTTTGGATGCCTTTTATTTCATTTTGTTGTCTGATTGCTGAGGCTAGGACTTCCAAAACTACATTAAACAATAGTGGTGAGAGTGGACATCCCTGTTGTGTTCCTGATCTCAGGGGGGAAAGCTGTCAGTTTTTCCCCATTGAGGATGACATTACCTGTGGGCCTTTCATATATGGCTTTTATGATGTTCTTTCTATCCCAACTTTCTTGAGGGCTTTTATAAAGGAAGGGTGCTGTATTTTGTCAAATGCTTTTTCTGTATCTATTGACAGGATCATATGGTTTTTATCCTTTCTTGATTGATTTGCCAGCACTGAACCAGCCCTGCAGTCCATTAACAAATCCCACTTGATCACGGTGAATAATTCTTTAACTCTAGAGGAGAAAACAGGCAACAAGATCTTTGACCTCAGCCACAGCAACTTGTTTCTTGACATGTCTCTGAAGGCAAGGGAAATAAAAACAAAAATGAACTATTGGGGCCTCATCAAGATAAAAAGCTTGCACTCCAAAGGAAACAACAAAGTTAAAACACAACTGACAGAATGGGAGAAGGCATTTGCAAATGATATATTGGATAAAGGGTTAGTATCCAAAATGTATAAAGAACTTACCAAACTCAACCACAGAAAACAAATAACCCAGTATATAAATGGGCAGAAGACATGAATAGACACTTTTCCAAAGAAGACATCCAGATGGCCAACAAACACATGAAAAACACATCAGAGAAATACCAGTCAAAACCACATTGAGATACCACCTCACACGGGTCAGAATGGCTAAAATTAATAGCTTAGGATACAGCAAATGTTGGCAAGGATATGGAGAAATGGGAACCCTCTTGCACTGTTGGTGGGATTGAAAACTAATGCAGCCACTCTGGAAAACAGTGGTTCCTCAAAAAATTAAAAGTAGAATTACCCTATAACCCAGCAATAGCACTACTAGGAATTTATCCAAAGGAGAGAAGAGTGCTGATTCACAGGGCCTCTTTTACCCTGATATTTATAGCAGCACTTTCACCAATAGGCAAATCATGGAAAGAGCCCAAATGTCCATCGACTGATGAAGAGATTGAGAAGATGTGGTTTATATATACAATGGAATACTACTTGGCAATGAGAAAGAATGAAATCCTGCCATGTGTAACAATGTGGATGGAACTGGAAGGTCTTATGCTAAGTGAAATAAGTCAGAGAAAGACAGATATCCAAAGTTTTCACTCATACGTGGAACTTGAGAAACTTAACATACAATCATGGGGTTAGGGAAGGGGAAAAAATAGTTTCAAACAGAGGGGGAGGCAAACTCATAAGAGATTCTTAAATACAGAGAACTGAAGGTTGATGGGGGTGGGGGGTAGAGGGAGAGGGGAAAATGGGTAATAGGCATTGAGGAGGGCACTGTTGAGATGAGCACCAGGTGTTGTATGTAAGCAATGAATCACGAGCATCTACCCCTGAAACCAAGAGCACACTGTATACAATGTATGTTAGCTAACTTGACAATAAATTATATTAAAAAAAAAAAGTTTGAAGACAGAAAGACAAAATGTGTGTGATTGTATGTGTGTGTGTGTGTGTGTGTGTGTGTGTGTGTGTGTGTGTGTGTGTATGTGTATGACCATAGAGCTGAGCTTTGGAAACACCATCAGATTATAGAAAATTGAATCTCAGGAAATTCAACTTCAGAAATCATTGAAAAATCTCTATTAATTTTTCACTTTTCTTTATTAATATTAGTTTGCCACCAATTTTAAGCTTCTTCAAATTAGCATTTTTAGGAAAAACTAAATCTTCTTTTCTACTTTTTACATTATTATAGTCCAACTAATATATTTTATATAATTTATAGACAATATTTGAAATATGCTAGTTCCTATATCTAAACTTGAAATATGCACTAAGAATATATAATCATTGAAAATGCATTAAATAAAATTAAAACTAGGATTCAGTTATTTTTAATATTTATAGCTTAAAACAGGAAATATGACCCTTATGACATATAACCTCAATAACTTTAAATTTTAAGCACAGATTACTTAATTTGGGATTTTGACAAATCTATATGAAATGATATTAACTGTTTTTTCTTCATTGCTATTCTATTTTCAAAGGAGTCTTAGATTGAGGTTTCCCAATATGTGAGTAGAATTCTCCAGAAGCATTCATACCTATAGTTAGTTTTAATCTCATAGTTAATTTATTTCAATCCCTCAAAGTTATTCACTTTTATGTATACATTTTATCTATGAACATCCTCTAGTATATTTCACACTGGCCTGTATTTTCTCTTTTTAAAATCTAAAAATTTTCTCATTTTAAAAATAAGAGAACAGACTACACATTTTTACTTTTCAGATACAGTTAAAAGTTACACTTAAGGTAAAAAATGTGGGAAGTATTTGCTAGTTGATTTCTGAGCAGCTTTAGCTTCCTTTTGCTTAAGTTACCCTGAGTTGGTGTGATGAGTTCTCTGCAAGTTTCATGTGCTTTAGGAGGACTAACACCATGCTCTAAGCATAAGCCTTCAATGATCTGAGCCAATTTAGGTAATCCCATCAATCTTGACACAGGGTTGGTTCAAAGATGCAATTATACCAAAGGCTTATCAGTGTTCTGCATTTCTCCAGAGTCAATAAAGGCAAGGTCAATCAGAATTAAACCAAGGGTATTTGTTCCTTGTAGAGCAATTGTACACTCTTTCCATCTGCTGCTCATGAAAAAAATAGTACATAGCCCCTATCCCTACGTTCTACTCTTGACACTGTAGACTGCTGAGCAGAGGGCAGTATGAAAGGGATAATTAGAAACATGACATTGCTGAATCAACCAGTACAGATGTGTCCTTGTTTCTAAACTTTCCAGTTATATGGTATATTAATATATTTTTATAATTTTATGAAGCCAGTTTGAATTGTGTTTTATGATTGTCTTCATCAGAAAACATCCTGATTTACATAAGAAATAATTAGATATAGATTACTTAATAGTTTCTTCTCTTGTAAAGGTAAATGTTGGATTTTCTATGTTCCTTCTCTTATATGAACTCGTGGATTCCCTCATGAAATATGTACTGTCCATTATTCTTTTGCTTCTAAGGCTTTCAGTGTTCAGTGATCCAGAGTCTACCCAAGTGTAACTTCAGAATTACTCACGGCTGCTTTGCCCCCTTGCTCTTGTTAAGACCCAAGTTGCCAAGCACCTTCAGGTATAGGCAGAAAAGGTTGAAGAACATGCTCATTCCAAATCATCAACTTCCTTATCCCCCTAAGTAAGTTAAAATAAGTTAAACATCTTTTACTTCAATCTCATATTTACTAATATCTCAGTATTATTTTATATGAAGAGGATAGGGAGTAGATTTACTCATGTTATTGCAGAAAATTCTTCCATGTTCTATTTAAATTCCAGCTGTAAGGAGTGTTCAGATCATAATTTTATACAGCTCAAAATGATACTCAAGTGCATCTATGTTCTTTGAAAGACCTGTGAAGAAAATCAAGGGCAACTTCAGTAGCAAATGGTATTAACTAGTTGGTAAACTGGCACAACAATATGGTTATACAATTTACTTTAAAGCCTTTGTATAAATGCAAGACTTACAAAGATTGCTTTAATTACGATTTCCTTCTTGGTTTTGTTTTGTTTTCTGAAAACATCTTCACACCTCTTCTGATTCACAATTAAAATAAAATGCATATTTAAATACATTAATTATTTATAATCAATTGTTTAAATTACTGTTTCTTTGGCTAGACCACAATCACTCAAGAGCAGGGTACACTTTTGATTTTTAGGAATCCTGATTGCCTAGAACAGCATAACCAACCACTAATAGTCAATATTTGTGAATAACTAAATCAACATCCTCATTCTTTGCTTCACCATTACTGAAGCCAATATTGAAGTTTAATGTGGAAATCATGGGCAGGGCACTGTGATGGATGAGATAATGAGCTCAAAAGATGGCTATTCCCTAATCTTCAGAGCCAATGAATATGGTAGTTTACAGTGCAAGAAGGGAGTAAGTTTGTAGATGGAATTAAGGTGGCTAATCAGCTGATCTTCAGATGGGAAGATTATTCTGGATTGTCTGGGTGAGCCCAATGAAATCACAAAGGTTCTTAAAAGTAGAGAAAGGAACCATAAAGTGCCAGAGAGATGGCAACAGGAGAAATCTTAGTTCTACTGTGTTGACTTTCTTTTGGATGAAGAGTTCCATGGACAAGGAAAGATTTTTGAAGCTGTGAGACAAGGGCACAGCATCTTTCCTAGAGTCTCCAAAAAGGAATACACTTTGCCAATATTTGATGTTAGTCCAGTATGATACAAGTAATTCTTTTAACCTATAGAACTGTGAGACAATAAATTTAAGTTTTTAAATGTGTGGAAATTTGTTCCAGTGCTAAAACAGGGATAGTGGCAAGTTCCTCCTTTATGTTGACTTTATTATTTTTTTGTATTTATTTATTTTGAGAGAGAGAGAGAGAGAGAGAGAGAGAGAGAGAGAGAGAGAGAGAGAGAGCAGGGAAGGCACAGAGAGGGAGAGAGAGAATCCCAAGCAGTCTCTGCACTGTGAGTGCAGAGCCCAACGCCACACAGGGCTTGAACTCTGAACCATGCTATCATGACCTGAGCTGAAATCAAGAGCTGGGCACTTAACTGACTGAGCCACCCAGGGGCCCTATGTTGACTTTAAAGGAGCTCTTTCTCACAGCCATCCCACTGGCTTTATCTTTTGTGGCCTGAAACATTCGGTGCCCCGAGGTCTCCTTTGTCCCTAACCACAGAGACTTGATGTTCTTTTAACAGGACCCAGTTGGAGAAAAAGAGTCAATTCAAAATGAAGAGAAAGATAGAGATCAGACATGAAAACACTTCAAAACATCTGACAGTTTCACAATGTTAATGACACTGTTTGCTTCTCAATTCAAACAGATCAAATGAAAACCTATGTGAGGATAATGACTACTAAAAAGAAATATAAATTTTAAAAATTCAAATTTATGTGAAGACATTGAGTTATTCATACATTGCATAGCATTAATAAGCATTTAATAAAACAGTGTTTAAAGAAAGGCTTTACAAAGTAATTTTGAAGAAGACCAAAGCAGGAGGCATCACAATCCCAGACTTTAGCCTCTACTACAAAGCTGTAATCATCAGCACAGCATGGTATTGGCACAAAAACAGACACATAGACCAATGGAATAGAATAGAAACCCCAGAACTAGACCCACAAACGTATGGCCAACTCATCTTTGACAAAGCAGGAAAGAACATCCAATGGAAAAAAAGACAGTCTCTTTAACAAATGGTGCTGGGAGAACTGGACAGCAACATGCAGAAGGTTGAAACTAGACCACTTTCTCACACCATTCACAAAAATAAACTCAAAATGGATAAAGGACCTGAATGTGAGACAGGAAACCATCAAAACCCTAGAGGAGAAAGCAGGAAAAGACCTCTCTGACCTCAGCCGTAGCAATCTCTTACTCGACACATCCCCAAAGGCAAGGGAATTAAAAACAAAAATGAATTACTGGGACCTATGAAGATAAAAAGCTTCTGCACAGCAAAGGAAATAATCAACAAAACTAAAAGACAACCAACGGAATGGGAAAAGATATTTGCAAATGACATATCAGACAAAGGGCTAGTATCCAAAATCTATAAAGAGCTCACCAAACTCCACACCCGAAAAACAAATAACCCAGTGAAGAAATGGGCAGAAAACATGAATAGACACTTCTCTAAAGAAGACATCCGGATGGCCAACAGGCACATGAAAAGATGTTCAGCGTCACTCCTTATCAGGGAAATACAAATCAAAACCACACTCAGATATCACCTCACGCCAGTCAGAGTGGCCAAAATGAACAAATCAGGAGACTATAGATGCTGGCGAGGATGTGGAGAAACGGGAACCCTCTTGCACTGTTGGTGGGAATGCAAATTGGTGCAGCCACTCTGGAAAACAGTGTGGAGGTTCCTCAGAAAATTAAAACTAGACCTACCCTATGACCCAGCAATAGCACTGCTAGGAATTTACCTAAGGGATACAGGAGTACTGATGCATAGGGCCACTTGTACCCCAATGTTTATAGCAGCACTCTCAACAATAGCCAAATTATGTAAAGAGCCTCAATGTCCATCAACTGATGAATGGATAAAGAAATTGTGGTTTATATACACAATGGAGTACTACAGGGCAATGAGAAAGAACGAAATATGGCCTTTTGTAGCAACGTGGATGGAACTGGAGAGTGTGATGCTAAGTGAAATAAGCCATACAGAGAAAGACAGATACCATATGTTTTCACTCTTATGTGGATCCTGAGAAACTTAACAGAAACCCATGGGGGAGGGGAAGGAAAAAAAAAAGAGGTTAGAGTGGGAGAGAGCCAAAGCATAAGAGACTGTTAAAAACTGAGAACAAACTGAGGGTTGATGGGGGGTGGGAGGGAGGGGAGGGTGGGTGATGGGTATTGAGGAGGGCACCTTTTGGGATGAGTACTGGCTGTTGTATGGAAACCATTTTGACAATAAATTATATATATTGAAAAAAATTAAAAAAATAAAGGCTTTATCTTCTATACTTTTATTCAGATGAAATGTTTCATATTTGTGCATTTGGGTCATTGCAAAGGCTCTTTTCTATAGAATATTGTTAATTAGTGCAGTGAAGCTGGAAAGATCTTGCTTTCAGTGCTCTGGCTTATTTATGACCTGTTCATGCTAAAAGCTTTAATGGATATATTTAATGATTTAATTCTATATGTAATTTTGGAAGTATTTTGACATTTTAATTTGTTGTCATGGTATCTTTCTGTATTTTCTTTTTTGGAGCAGAAATCATATAGTAACTTAAAAATATAAAATCCTTAAAAACGAAAAATGAAAATAATACTGTATTTTAAGTAGAAGCTCCATTCTAATGATTGACTATTTTTACAGACTATAAGCATGTTCTAGTGTCACTTCTCCGGTGACACAGGTTATATGAATAATTGTGAACACAGCATGGACTCCAAAAGATAAATCAAAACCTAAAAAACAAAACAGACAAAGCAAAACACACAAACACATATATACACACAAGAGAAAGCCCTGTACTTCATTTAGAGGCTCTTGTTTTAGTCATAGAACTAGATAAACTATAATGACCTGAATGAAGCAGTATTAATTTGAACATAACTTCCTTTTCAATAGCCAAAGAGTGCCTTGGTGATTTTCGTACGGTGGGTAAGCTTGTACTACCTGTACTGGCGAACTGACTAGAGTCTAGAGAAGAGGAAATGAGTGGACGTGGAGCCTGGGGTGAGTATCCTCCATCCTTTGGAGAAAGGGGAGAACGAGGAGGGGAGGAGAGACAGCAGTCATACTTAAGTAGCATGTGTGTAGTATAAAGACAATCAGAAGACGTGAACTTTCCCTACTATTAGTAGCTTATTTATTTATTTATTTACTTATTTTGCTTCTTTCAACTTCATTCTATCTTATTATAATTAGGGATATAGGGTCTTTAAAGAATCTATATACCATTTCTTCCTTTGTACATTGCATACTATCAAGTGTATAGTTTTAGGATCGTACTCTCAGAACAAATCTATGTAAAACTCAACAATTCTCATTTATATACTTTTAAAAAAAGAATAAGCCATAGAAATGTCATTTTTCATACTTATATGTTACTAGGGTCCTAATAGGTTCATATTTTATCAGGAATTTGACAGAGATATACTAAAAACATTGGCGTCATTTCAGGGAGCTGAAAAATTTACAGTTGAAGAACAGAAGCAAGTAGCCAACTATCTCTGGAAAATTCTTTCATTTGGCCTGAATAAGAAACATACTTGTCATTATATTTTGTAAGGTTTTTTTTTAAATGTGTGAAGGGGAGTTCATCTCAGATTTGGGATTTATTGTTGGGTCCTTCATGACTCTTTCTGAAAGAGATGAAGAAATAGAATGAATATGAAAGCTCATGTGCCTAGATATACTTTCTGTAGATGTGTGTTTGCACGGAAACAGCTGCAAATGAATGCTAATAAGAAGAAAGCCCAGCAGTCTAAGAGAGCAAAACCAGTAACTCTCACACTGGTTTTGTGTTATTTAGGGAATATAAGGGGATAGCTTTCATCATCAGTGCAACAGTTTTGTAGGTAAACTCAGTTTTTCTAGGTAATTCTTCAAATTTAAAGTGATTTTAAAAGAACTGTGAAGGGGCACCTGGGTGGCTCAGTCGGTTGAGCGTCTGACTTCAGTTCAGGTCATCATCTCGCAGTCTGTGGGTTCGAGCCCCGCGTGGGGCTCTGTGCTGACAATGCAGAGACCGGAGCCTGCTTCCGATTCTGTGTCTCCCTCTCTCTCTGCCCCTCCCCCATTGATTCTCTCTCTCTCTCTCTCTCTCTCTCTCTCTCTCTCTCTCTCTCTCTCTGTCAAAAATAAATAAACATTAAAAAAAATAAAAAAGAACTGTGAATTTATAAGGAGAACCGTGAATCTACAAGGGGAA
Organism: Felis catus; assembly: GCF_018350175.1. Classification (NCBI taxonomy): domain Eukaryota; kingdom Metazoa; phylum Chordata; class Mammalia; order Carnivora; family Felidae; genus Felis; species Felis catus. Next base: position 106,869,704 of record NC_058374.1, read on the forward strand.
GTAGAAATTTTTTATTTACAAAGTTAAGCAAGTTTGGGGTTTCGATAAACTCCAATTGGGGATCATACCTCTTTCAGATTGCTTAGATTATGACTACGAAACTATTGGAAATACTGGATATTCACCAAACACATGAAAATAATTATCTTGTTTAGCACCAAAGAAGAAGTACCAGCAAACAATCAGGTAGGGAAAGATAGCTTTTACTAGAGGGAAATGAGAAACATTGCTGGTGCCAACAATTTTTTTTTAAGATAAGTTGTTTACATTTTGATCCAACGGGGAAAAAGATACACTTTAATTAAAACAATCTTTTAGAAGAAAGCTGGGAAGGATAGTATGGTAGTAGCAGCCAGTATGAAGGGACAGGTGTTGAATGTTCCATGGAGTATGATTGTCTTTAAGTAATTTAAAATACCTAGTCTGAAATGGGCTTAAAATTGGGAATACCAGTTTATTTACATAGATTTATCTTTGTTTAGAGAAAAAAGAAAACATTTTGCAACAGGAGACAGAATTCTATTTCTTTCTATTTGGAGGTCAATATCACTTTTCCATGAATTTCTGTCTTTTTGTAATCCATTTAGAAGAAATCCAATTCAAGAAAAGGGCTGATGCAGGAAGCAAACATTTATCTATCAGTAATCCCCTGCATCCCTCCGCAGATTTCCTGCAACCTTATGAATGGGAATGCCAACTCTAGTCAGGAGGTTGATGGTTTCTGAGAGCGATTTCAGGGTCAGCAGGGAAAAAAAAACTTACTTGAAAAAAATTTTTAGAACGACATTTAGAATTATAAATGACATTATAATTTCAGGTAATGACATATTTACCAATTCACACAATACCAGTTTCAAGTTGGAAAGCAGCCTTCAGAACACAATTTAATTGCCCCCCCCCAACCTGCCTCATCTTTGGATAAAGCCAAATCACTCTGCTTTCTAAACACATACCCAGTGAAAGGGAGGAAAAGGGTAGCATCTTCAATGTCTCTTCAGTCTGTTGTATACGTGTGCTAGTTTTATGTATTTCCAAGTTTCTCAGGATTAGCTTTTATTTTGCCCTAAGGCTGTTTTACTATTGTATGATTTTAAGTGCAGTTTGAGTACAAGATCACAAAGAACCCCAAAAGGCTTCTAATATTCCTTCTTTAGACATTCGTTTACAAGTTTATGGGTGGACATGTTTTAGTTTCTTTAAATGGAACATGGAGGGGTGCCTGGGTGGCTCAGTTGGTTGAGTGTCCAACTTTGGCTCAGGTCACAATCTCGCCGTCCATGAGTTCAAGCCCCGAGTCGGGCTCTGTGCTGACAACTTGGAGCCTGGAGCCTGCTTCAGATTCCATGTCTCCCTCTCTCTCTGCCCCTCCCCCACTCATGCTCGCTCTCTCTCTCTCTCTCTCTCTCTCTCTCTCTCTCTCTCTCTCTGTCAAAAGCAAATAAACATTAAAAAAAGATAAATGGACTATCTAGGTAAAATTGTAACTCTGTGTTTAACTTTTTGAGGACCTGCCAGACTGTTTCAAAGGTATCACATTATCTTACGTTCCTACCAGTAGTGCAGGAAGGTTCATTCTGCTCTCCATCCTTGCCAACACTGTTCATGTCACATCATTTTGATTATATAGTGCATGTGAAGTAGTGTCTCATGGTGGTTTTGATTTGCTTTTTCTTGTTGGTTAATGATGTTGAACTTCTTTTCATTTGCTTATTAGTCACTTAAATTTTTTTTTGAGAAATGTCTATTAGATTATTTGCCCATTATTTAATTAGGGTATTTTTATCTTTTTATAACTGAACCGTAAGAGTTGTGGGGAATAAGCATAGAAATTCCCTGGGCTTACACCAATGGGTTAACAAGGCATAAATAATTGCAAAGTCATAGGATATAACACCCAAGTTTGCCTAAACAAGATTCAGTACATAAGTATAGAGAAGGCAGGGCAGATGCCCCAGTATAGAGAAGGAGGAGCAAAGGCCCTAGTATAGAACATAGGTATATGAAATAAACAAGATTAGCTATTCAGCGTGGAAGCACCCCCCCAACTTAGTATAATAGCAGAAAGCTGCTTTCACAGGAAGCAAGGACCAAGTTAGGTAAACAGGTAAATAGGGCTATAGACTGCTGTGCTGCAGGTGAAGCCGCCCAGAGCCAAGATGATTAACAAAAGAAAGTTTCCTTGTTAACCCTGAGGTCCCTGTCCTCTGTCTCATCCCCAGGCTATCTCAAATAAACAGAGGTGCTGCCTCAAGTCTGCTGTAAACAACTTTATGCCCGACTGCCCTGCGCCAGGATTTTGTTTTGTATTAACCCAAACCGCTAGCCCCGAATATCTTCAAGACCCCTTTTTCCTCACGTCCATGAGTTAATGTTCACAGATTCATCGTCTCTTTGTGCATGTCCATCACTATGTTTGTAAGCCTTCTGATCCTAATAAAAACGGGGCAAGGACCCTTATTCAGGGCTCTTGTCTTTTCCCAAACATTAGCCATCTCTCACTTTTTATCCTGTGCCCTGCTCTCTTACTGGGCAAGAGAGAACTTTAGACTTAGAGTCCACAACAAATTGTTACCATCAATTTCTACTTAAAAGATTCAGTTTCCCATGGGGTGCCTGGGTGTCTCAGTTGGTTAAGCAGGAGACCCTTGGCTTCAGTGCAGGTCATGATCTCACGGTTCGTAAGCTCAAGCCCTGCATCAGGCTCTCAGATTGCTTGGGATTCTCTCTCTCCCCCTCTCTCTCTGCCCCTCCCTTGCACTCTCTCTCTCTCTCAAAATAAGTAAATAAACTTGAAAAAGCAAACAAACGAAAACATATATACTCTTTTAAAAAAAGATTCAGTTTCCCAGATGCATTTTTAAATGGAAATTAGAATAAACAGAAAATGCTTTAGTAGTAATAAAAGTTAATATTATTGTTTCTTGATAATTTACTATGTATGAAGTAGGAACTAAGGCTTTTATGTATTCTCATTTGTTAAATTACTACCTTTAATTATCAAACTTACTTTAAGATAGGTTTTATAAAAACTTCTTTAAAGTTGAAAAAAATGAAACTTAAAAAATTTAAGTAACCTGTACAAAATCAAAGTGCTAATGATGAGAGTTTGAATATAAAAACAAATTCATACTATTATGAGTTAGATTATATTCTTTTTTTTTAATCTTTTTTTTCAACGTTTATTTATTTTTGGGACAGAGAGAGACAGAGCATGAATGGGGGAGGGGCAGAGAGAGAGAGGGAGACACAGAATTGGAAACAGGCTCCAGGCTCTGAGCCATCAGCCCAGAGCCTGACGCAGGGCTCGAACTCACGGACCGCGAGATCGTGACCTGGCTGAAGTCGGATGCTCAACCGACTGCGCCACCCAGGCGCCCCTAGATTATATTCTTAAAAGTTCCATATTATTTCTTCTAATATTTAGTATAGATATGTGACTAAAAATTGATTTATAGTGGGAATATGGTTGGAGAGAGGTGTGTGGAAAGGCTGGGAAATAAGGGAACCATGTAAGAACCTCCTTGAGGTGGCACACTTTGTAGACCCCCAGATCTTCTTTATATAGGCCCTTCGTCTGATTATGATTTTCTAATATTTCTTGAAAGTTGCAGGAAATACTTAACGAGTAAGCCAAAGCCTCAATAATCCAAGCAATCATTTTTATTAAACACTAAGTGCCAGTATAACACAGTTTGCAGCAGTTTGCAAAATAAAATCCTCCTCTACCACTTATTTTTAAAATTCTAGGCCAAACCTTATACAAGATTTAAAAATACATTATTAAGAAATAGGTAATGATTTTCAAATGACCTCAAGATTTTGATTATTAAATGTTATATTATAGATCTTAGACTATTTTGCAATACAATATTAATGTACCTGAGAAATTATCCCACAAGGAATAAAAACATGTGTTTTTAACTAAACTTATTACTTTAAAAGCTTGATGAATGACAACTATGAAAAAAAAAGCCCCTTAAAAACCATAGACTAATTGACTGCATATAAAGTCTCTTGGGTCAGAAACAACAGCTGTGCATATACATTAAGGCAAAATATGAAGCAAGAGGAATGGATAACAGCAAATAAGTCTGTCATTTTATGTTGAATGATACAAGAATCCTCAAATGTTTCCCTTTTCCCCTGCTTTCTGGACATAGGCCCACATGTTCTATGTCAATGAGTAATGACTTGCCATTCAAAAAAAAAAAAAAAGTTTTTTTTTTTCCTGTTTCTGTTGCTGTGTCTCATCACAGTGCTTTTGTGTGTCTGCTCACATCCTTGGCTCAGTTCAGCCTCACATGGGGGCAAATCTGGGAAGCAGGTAGGATCCCCTTCCTTACACTGCCCTTGCGGTCCTCAGAGTCTCCGATAAGCTTGTTCTAATTTTAACATCATTTCCACATTTTTTTGTACTCATGTTTTAATTGCTTGCTTTCTGCTTAATATCGGAAGTACTCAAAGACCACATCTATCTTGCTCTCCATTTCAAATTAAACTCTTAGACTAAAGAATTATTTGTTAAATGGACATTTCATATTTGTAAATTCTTTGCCTAGATGTCCCTCATCTCCTTACCTATACACATTAAAATTTTAGTATGATTGGATTGTCAACATTGAAGTCAGAGACATGGGCATTTATAACTTTTCAGAGGAAATATAATACCAAGCATGTCATGTTAAAATAAATCTCAACTCCTAATAATTATAGAGGATATTTTACCTAACTGCATTTCAGGTCTGTGAATGAGAATTAGCGTGTTCAGTTGGTATTGTGTTGTTAGTGTTTAAACTGTGAACTGTGAGGATGAAAAAAAAAACACCAAAAAACAAAAAACGACTGTTTAAAAATTTGTGTGGGTATCACTTTAGCGGACACTTTATTTACCACTTATACAATGCCTCAGAAGCATGTAGTAAAAAGATAAACAATTTAGAAAGAAGTTGGTTAAAACCTATTAAAAAACAACTAATATCCTAAAAATATATATGTACAACTTATATATTTCCTTTCATATTATAAACGTCTCAAACGTTAAACTAAGAAACACAGCTAAGATAAAAACAGGCTTTGGGTAACCAATGCATATTGAGGAGGAAGAAAACCCAACCCTCCCCCAAAAAAAAACCCACAACTGCCTCCTAAATAAATTATAAATTTCTTTTGGCCAGATTAAATTTCCCTGAAACATGATTTTGGCATGCTGCATATTCAATAACAAAAAACACAGCAAATAAATGTTGACTTGGATAGGAAAACGGTTACAGCACTTAATTCTTGACTGTTATATAGCTTTCTAAAATGAGTTGAGAATGAATTATGAGTCAGTTTGGTCATAAATCATCAGTATTTCCTCTGATATCCTGTGGATAGTGTAAGAAGAAAGATCACTATTTCTTACAGAGATATGAGAACTTAAAATTTTGAAAATTTACAGAGCAGTTCTGCATACTGGCCTACCAATGTTTTAAAAAAAATATTTGTTCCCACATTGAATCAAACGTGTGTGTGTGTGTGTGTGTGTGTGTGTGTGTTTATGTGTGTACATGTGTAGAAAAATTGATGTGGGGGCACCTGGGTGGCTCAGTCCGTTAAGCGTCTGACTTCAGCTCAGGTCCTGATCTCACAGTTCATGAGTTTGAGCCCCACATCTGGCTGTCTGCTGTCAGCACAGAGCCTGCTTCAAACCCTCTGTTTCCCCCCTTCCCTGCCCTCCCCTGCTTGTGCTCTCTGTCTCTCTCAAATATAAGTTAAAAAAATTTTTTTAAAAATTGATGCAATGTGTGAAAAATATATGCATATATACATTTGGTTTGAAGGAGAGAAGCAGAATTATATAGGAGTTAATAGTTCATGTTAGCTTGGTCTTAGATATTAAATAAAATATATATTTTGCAACTTATTTTCAGAATCTGTGTAAAATAATAAATTTGTCTCTCCATTTTGATTCTAAGGTTATTTTAAATATTAAATATAGCAAGCAATGAAAAGTAATTAGTCCAGTATTTGACTCAGTACTTATGTTCATAGTAGCTGTATTGGACACAGTACTGGTGTGTCCAATAAAAAAAAAAAATCAATTTGATTTCTATTTTGCTTTACTTTTGAATTTGTCCTAATATCAGTATGTAGTATTCTAAAAATAAAGACACATTTTGTACCATATGTTGTGCTGTTTAGGGACAGCGAATGAAGAAGACTTCGTTTCATAACCTGTATTTTTGCAATGAGAAATTTTCAAATAAACTAACAAGGGATTAAATTATGTATTTCCATGAAAAAAAAGACCTTCGTAGATCATCTGAATAATCTCTTATTAACATTTATATTTTATAATTTTATAGAAATATTGTCCTAAAAGACTTCAGAGTAGTTTAAAATAGAGTGTATATTTTAAAATGTCTGATCATTTGCTCAATACCTAATTTATTCTACAGAAGACATTTTCCCATATGAAATTACAGGAAAATGGAATAGATACAAAAATCTTGTTGTAAATGGAACCATTAAACAGTGCCTGCTTTGTCACATTTTGTTGTGACTGGTTACAGATGTGACATCAGGTAATACATTCCAGAGTGATGAGACAAGGAAATTAGATACTGAATGCTTTGTAGTTCTCAATATATAAAACTTTTAAATCTCATTTAAGGAATGACGCATCCTAAAAGTGCAACTAACCAAAACTTCTAAGTTCTCAAATTGACAATAAGCAGAAAAATCAAATTATTTTTTAAGCAAAAAAGTCTTTTGTACACTGGGATCTGAATAATTACATAAAGCCTGTGTTAGAATCACTGCCAAGCATAATCTATGTGTTTATTCAAGATTGCACAACTTGCCTTAGTATATTTAAAGATTTAATTAAAATGAGAAATTATATATTTATAATAAATTATTTCAAAGTGTTCAATATCAGACCCAGTGAGCTGTGTGTGCAATGTGGTATTTAAAATTTTTGAGCTAGAAATATACTTTTATTTTTTTTTTATTTTTTTTAATTTTTATTTATTTATTTATTTTTTCAACGTTTATTTATTTTTGGGACAGAGAGAGACAGAGCATGAACGGGGGAGGGGCAGAGAGAGAGGGAGACACAGAATCGGAAACAGGCTCCAGGCTCCGAGCCATCAACCCAGAGCCTGACGCGGGGCTCGAACTCCCGCACCGAGAGATCGTGACCTGGCTGAAGTCGGACGCTTAACCGACTGCGCCACCCAGGCGCCCCTAGAAATATACTTTTAGATCACTCATTTTCAGAATTGAATTTTATGCAATCCAAGCTAAGCATAAGGATACTATCCCTAGGATAACAAATACTGAATTATTGATGAATTATTTGTGGTGTTTTTGGCAGCTTAAATCTCAAAAGTATAAGAATATTCAGAGCTAGTATTGACAAATACTTTCAAAAGAGAGTTGTAATTATAATTGAAGTACAAAGAACTTAGATGGGCAAGTTCAATCAAGTCTTTTTCCTAAGGAGAAAAATGAAAACAAAAAAGCCCAAACAACTAAAATAAAAGTTTTAAAAGAACAGAGAAACAATTAAAATCTAAAATAAGAACAAAATAAAAGCTTATAAATGAACAGGAAATAAAAAATCTTTATATAAAATAGCAAGACTAATTCTCTTTGATTTTCAATTTTAACTTTGCAGTTTAAAGACAGATATAATTTTAAGTAATTGCTCTCTATTTGGCAGTTTGAATGTACACTTTATGAAATAATTCCTAAAATTAATAAATTTAAATGTTAGACTATACTAGTATTATGAAATTTTAAACATGCAAATATCTTTGTAATGGGTAAATACCTTTCTGTTCAAGACATTGTGTTAGATGAAGTGAAGGATTAAAAATGTGTGCTGAGTTTACTCCACTAATGAAGCTGTCAATCTTATGTAGGGACATGTAAGTGGGCAACTGATGTAAGACATTCACTTTATACTTTTTGGAAAATCCTTTTTGTACTTCTTCACAAAGGAGAGACATTAATTCTACTTATAGCAATAATGTCTTTTTTTAAAGGGATAGGATTTGAACTGAGCCTCACTAGTCCATGGATGATTTTAGCTGGCAAGATCTTGAAAATAGTCTGAATTTGAAATTCAGATATAAAAATCATGGATGGCAAAACATAGAGGATGTGTTCAAGAGATAGACAAACATCGCCTATCAAGAGGAGTGAATATGATAGCTTGGTTTCAAGAAAGAGGTCTAGGGAGTTACACATGGCACTCTACCCGAGGCAGGCATGATTCCAGTCATGGAATGTCATGTATGAGCCTCATTCTTTGAGAAGTGGAGGTCAGTGTAAATTGTTGAGAATGCCATGTTTGAAAGAATGCAGCCCCGGTATCTAATGCTCCAAGGGAAAAGGCAGCAATACTCTGAGCTACTGTACAGTTGAAAGGAACAATGAAAGATGATATTTCTGAATTAGAATATTTACTCACTGTCTAAAAAAGTATTTAATGCCAAATACATGATGTGGACTGTCCTGGGACCACTAGGACCTAGAAACAGAGAGACTTCCGAAAGAAAACAGAAGTTTCCCACTCTTGGGAAGCTTATGTTTTAAATCCGACTTCTCAGGGAAAGGTTCTATAGGAAGATGACATTGCAGATGGAATGTGATGGGAAATTAGCAGTCAGTCATTGCCAACAATACAAGGCAAGAGCATCCCAGATAGAGGGTACTGTTTCTAAAACCTTACTGAGGAAGAAATGCAGAAGTCTGGTGTTTTCAAAGGACAGAAAAGAAACTCTCTGTGCTTGTGACTTGTGTGGCAAGGGATGACATGGTAAAAGGGAGCAAAATAAGGTAGAGTAGAGCTTTGTAAGCCACCACAAAGAATTTTGGTCTATTTTTCATTGGAATTGGATAGCATTAAGTAGGAAAGTGACAGATTTTAGTGTATGGAAATCTTAGTCAAGTTATCTTATCAAAACTGAGTCATATGAGGTGGAATGAATAGAAGGTAACATCTCCAGGGCTTTTAGTCTGTCTGACCTGGATTGTAATTCCATTATGAAAAAGAAAGAGGAAGAAAAATCTTGGAAATGAAAATGGTGATTTTTTTTTCTAGTGTAAAGAGTGTAAAAATATAACATTATAGATCACTGGACAGGAAGATGTCACAGAAGACAGGGCTGTACTGATAAACACTGTAGAGAAATCAAGAGCAATGAAGACAGAGAAGATGCAAATTGATTTATCAATTACAGGGTCATTGCAAATCATCCAGATAGCAGCTTGCTAGAGTGATAAGAAGCCACATTATTAAGGTTGTACTAGCATGTGAGAAATGGAGATATCAAGTGAATTCTATTATTTACAAAAGTTACCTGTGAAATACAGCAAGAGATTCAGCAATTTCAGTTATTTTATTGCACTAAAAAAGATTCTTCTCTATAATATGAAACAAACATCTAAAAGCTGATCTCTTGTTATTTTGATCAACTTTCTGTGTTTTCAGTTTTGGAAATAATATGTCACCTGCTTCACATTTACACATATTTTTAATTTAGCAACTAGCTGTGTATATTGGTCTGATTTTGTTCAATTACTTAATGAAAAGGAGTGAAAATAATTGAAATATGAAAAGTCATTAAATTTATATGAATTTGAGTTATATGGTTTTATTTTATTTTTTAATATGCAGAAGTTCATTTAAAGACATTATTATAATGTAGTGGGGAAATGAAATAAATGAAATTAAACCAAACTAAAGCTTTAAATAATGTTTGCAAACCTTTGTTTCATACCATAAAAAACAAATACAATTGAACTCAGCTTGATGGTAAACTTCTGATCTAAAACACTATGCTAAACATTTCTAAGAACTCTTTAAAGCTCACATAACAGAAATAATAGAATTACCTATGACTCTAAAGCACTTTTTGATGTATTGACTCATTTGACCTCCATGACAACTTTGTAAGTATGTGTATTTATCCACTAAGTTTAGCAAATTAAATCTTAATGACAGCTGAATTTTTTGGTTTGGCAATAATAGAATTAAAATTTTGGCTCTAGTTTTCTGATACTTAAAGCAGAGTTCTTGCCAAAAAGCAATGTCCAAAATATTCCAAGAAAAGCTGGAAATAGACCCAGTGAATTTATTATTTTTTTCTGCCTTGGTTTCTAGAAAGTTTAGAGACCAATCTTCCAATTATATGAGGTCTTATTAATCTAGTTCTGTATTATTTTACTACATTGTTATTTTGCATTGCTTTATTACTATATATCTAGCCATTCTTCATTGTCATTCTTTGATAAGAAAGTTTATATTATAGGGGTGCCTGGGTGGCTCGGTCAGTAAAGCATCTGGCTCTCGATTTTGGTTCAGGTCATGGTCTCATGGTTTGTGAGTTCGAGCCTCATGTAGGGCTCCATGTTGACAATTTGGAGCCTGCTTGGGATTCTCTCTCTCCCTCTCCCTCTCTCTGCCTCTGCCCCAGTTAATGCCCTCGTATTTTCCGGTAGGAGGAGTACCCTCAGAGGACTAACATATTCTTAGTTAATGTCACTATTTTATTCATTCTTGTTCTCATAGATGTCCGTGTTCTATGTGTCATTCTAGTTGTTTAAAGTGATTTTATATATTTCTGGGCTGATTAATTATGGTTTTTAATGCTGGTAAAAGAGCAACATTATTTTGCTTATTTTCAAGTTACTAGAAACCATGCCTGTTTCTATTTATAGAATTTAATGTATATTTAAATGTAATATTAGAACTTTTACATTCTCTAAAAGTCCTATCATTTTATATGTATTTTAAAAGTAAGTTTTCCATAGGCAAAAACACAGAAGACAAACCCCACATCCTACATAGAATCTAATTCCTCAGTTATTTAGAAATCATTTATGCATTTTATTGATAAGATTAAAGTATAATTTTATTCTATTACCTTCTCTGATCATTCTTTTTCTGTATTTTGTCATCAGTTATTAGAATTCTTTTAGATAATTTTAACTTTAAAGTGAAAAAAATTACTTTTAATCTGCTTAGGCAAATGACAATGCACCTGCTGCCTTAAATATTCAGTGTTAGGAATATTGTTTAAATTATAGTCATGTGTCTGTTTTATCAATAAAATCCTTTAAATTTAGATTTATTCAAAACAAAATCATAAATAGAATCACTAAACCGATTGCTATTAAACATTTTGGCATGCTTCTCGATCTTTCTACACCTCTTATCATAGTTCATAACTGAACATATGGCTTTGTAGGATTCTCTAAAGACTTCAGAAGGGAGTGATTTTTTTTTTAAAGAAATTGATTCTAGCATGTGTTGAGCTTGTATGTCTGTGTGTATATGTGAATGCTGGAGTATGCTACACAATATGAGGCTGAGGTTTTTTGCCAATTGAAAGCATCACGGGGAGCAATCATTTAGAGAATGCTCTTTCCCCTTTTTACAATTAAGTTGCCAATTGTGCTAAAGTAACTGAATAGCCTGTTTAACTGAAAGGTTTCTTATACAGTATGAGTACAACTGTGCAAAGAATATACATACATACACACACACAAACATGTAAAGAATTTATGTTTTCAAGAAATAGTTTGTATTTAAATATACAAAGTTATTATTTTTTTAATCATTATCTTGTTTATTTTTTTTATTTTATATATGAAATTTATTGTCAAATTGGTTTCCATACAACACCCAGTGCTCATCCAAAAGGTGCCCTCTTCAATACCCATCACCCACCCTCTCCTCCCTCCCACCCCCATGAACCCTCAGTTTGTTCTCAGTTTTTAACAGTCTCTTATGCTTTGGCTCTCTCCCACTCTAACCTTTTTTTTTTTTTCCTTCCCCTCCCCCATGGGTTTCTGTTAAGTTTCTCAGGATCCACATAAGAGTGAAACCATATGGTATCTGTCTTTCTCTGTATGGCTTATTTCACTTAGCATCACACTCTCCAGTTCCATCCACGTTGCTACAAAAGGCCATATTTCATTTTTTCTCATTGCCACGTACTATTCCATTGTGTATATAAACCACAATTTCTTTATCCATTCATCAGTTGATGGACATTTAGGCTCTTTCCATAATTTGGCTATTGTTGAGAGTGCTGCTATGAACATTGGGGTACAAGTGGCCCTATGCATCAGTACTCCTGTATCCCTTGGATAAATTCCTAGCAGTGCTATTGCTGGGTCATAGGGTAGGTCTAGTTTTAATTTTCTGAGGAACCTCCACACTGTTTTCCAGAGTGGCTGCACCAATTTGCATTCCCACCAACAGTGCAAGAGGGTTCCCGTTTCTCCACATCCTCGCCAGCATCTATAGTCTCCTGATTTGTTCATTTTGGCCACTCTGACTGGCGTGAGGTGATATCTGAGTGTGGTTTTGATTTGTATTTCCCTGATAAGGAGTGACGCTGAACATCTTTTCATGTGCCTGTTGGCCATCCGGATGTCTTCTTTAGAGAAGTGTCTATTCATGTTTTCTGCCCATTTCTTCACTGGGTTATTTGTTTTTCGGGTGTGGAGTTTGGTGAGCTCTTTATAGATTTTGGATACTAGCCCTTTGTCCGATATGTCATTTGCAAATATCTTTTCCCATTCCGTTGGTTGTCTTTTAGTTTTGTTGATTGTTTCCTTTGCTGTGCAGAAGCTTTTTATCCTCATAAGGTCCCAGTAATTCACTTTTGCTTTTAATTCCCTTGCCTTTGGGGATGTGTTGAGTAAGAGATTGCTACGGCTGAGGTCAGAGAGGTCTTTTCCTGCTTTCTCCTCTAAGGTTTTGATGGTTTCCTGTCTCACATTTAGGTCCTTTATCCATTTTGAGTTTATTTTTGTGAATGGTGTGAGAAAGTGGTCTAGTTTCAACCTTCTGCATGTTGCTGCCCAGTTCTCCCAGGACCATTTGTTAAAGAGGCTGTCCTTTTTCCATTGGATGTTCTTTCCTGCTTTGTCAAAGATGAGTTGGCCATACGTTTGTGGGTCTAGTTCTGGGGTTTCTATTCTATTCCATTGGTCTATGTGTCTGTTTTTGTGCCAATACCATGTGTCTTGATGATGACAGCTTTGTAGTAGAGGCTAAAGTCTGGGATTGTGATGCCTCCTGCTTTGGTCTTCTTCTTCAAAATTCCTTTGGCTATTCGGGGCCTTTTGTGGTTCCATATGAATTTTAGGATTGCTTGTTCTAGTTTCGGGAAGAATGCTGGTGCAATTTTGATTGGGATTGCATTGAATGTGTAGATAGCTTTGGGTAGTATTGACATTTTGACAATATTTATTTTTCCAATCCATGAGCAGGGAATGTCTTTCCATTTATTTAAATCTTCTTCAATTTACTTCATAAGCTTTCTATAGTTTTCAGCATACAGATCCTTTACATCTTTGGTTCGATTTATTCCTAGGTATTTTATGCTTCTTGGTGCAATTGTGAATGGGATCAGTTTCTTTATTTGTCTTTCTGTTGCTTCATTGTTAGTGTATAAGAATGCAACTGATTTCTGTACATTGATTTTGTATCCTGCAACTTTGCTGAATTCCTGTATCAGTTCTAGCAGACTTTTGGTGGAGTCTGTCGGAAATTCCATGTATAATATCATGTCCTCTAAAAAAGTGAAAGCTTAACTTCATCTTTGCCAATTTTGATGCCTTTGATTTCCTTTTGTTGTCTGATTGCTGATGCTAGAACTTCCAGCACTATGTTAAACAGCAGCGGTGAGAGTGGGCATCCCTGTCGTGTTCCTGATCTCAGGGAGAAAGCTCTCAGTTTTTCCCCGTTGAGGATGATGTTAGCTGTGGGCTTTTCATAGATGGCTTTTATGATCTTTAAGTATGTTCCTTCTATCCCGACTTTCTCAAGGGTTTTTATTAAGAAAGGGTGCTGGATTTTGTCAAAGGCCTTTTCTGCATCGATTGACAGGATCTTCTCTTTTTTTTTTTGTTAATGTGATGTATCACATTGATTGATTTGCGAATGTTGAACCAGCCCTGCATCCCAGGAATGAATCCCACTTGATCATGGTGAATTATTCTTTTTATATGCTGTTGAATTCGATTTGCTAGTATCTTATTGAGAATTTTTGCATCCATATTCATCAGGGATATTGGCCTGTAGTTCTATTTTTTTACTGGGTCTCTGTCTGGTTTAGGAATCAAAGTAATACTGGCTTCATAGAATGAGTCTGGAAGTTTTCCTTCCCTTTCTATTTCTTGGAATAGCTTGAGAAGGATAGGTATTATCTCTGCTTTAAACGTCTGGTAGAACTCCACTGGGAAGCCATCTGGTCCTGGACTCTTATTTGTTGGGAGATTTTTGATAACTGATTCAATTTCTTCGCTGGTTATGGGTCTGTTCAAGCTTTCTATTTCCTCCTGATTGAGTTTTGGAAGAGTGTGGGTGTTCAGGAATTTGTCCATTTCTTCCAGGTTGTCCAATTTGTTGGCATATAATTTTTCATAGTATTCCCTGATAATTGTTTGTATCTCTGAGGGATTGGTTGTAATAATTCCATTTTCATTCATGATTTTATCTATTCGGGTCATCCATCTCCCTTTTCTTTTTGAGAAGCCTGGCTAGAGGTTTGTCAATTTTGTTTATTTTTTCAAAAAAACAACTCTTGGTTTCGCTGATCTGCTCTACAGTTTTTTTAGATTCTATATTGTTTATTTCTGCTCTGATCTTTATTATTTCTCTTCCTCTGCTGGGTTTAGGCTGCCTTTGCTGTTCTGCTTCTAGTTCCTTTAGGTGTGCTGTTAGATTTTGTATTTGGGATTTTTCTTGTTTCTTGAGATAGGCCTGGATTGCAATGTATTTTCCTCTCAGGACTGCCTTTGCTGTGTCCCAAAGCATTTGGATTGTTGTATTTTCATTTTCGTTTGTTTCCATATATTTTTTAATTTTTTTCTCTAATTGCCTGGTTGACCCACTCATTCGTTAGTAGGGTGTTCTTTAACCTCCATGCTTTTGGAGATTTTCCAGACTTTTTTCTGTGGTTGATTTCAAGCTTCATAGCATTGTGGTCTGAAAGTATGCATGGTATAATTTCAATTCTTGTAAACTTATGAAGGGCTGTTTTGTGACCCAGTATATGATCTATCTTGGAGAATGATCCGTGTGCACTCAAGAAGAAAGTATATTCTGTTGCTTTGGGATGCAGAGTTGTAAATATATCTGTCAAGTCCATCTGATCCAATGTCTCATTCAGGGCCCTTGTCTCTTTATTGACCGTATGTCTAGATGATCTATCCATTTCTGTAAGTGGGGTGTTAAAGTCCCCTGCAATTACCACATTCTTATCAATAAGGTTGCTTATGTTTGTAGGTAATTGTTTTATATATTTGGGGGCTCCGGTATTCGGCACATAGACATTTATAATTGTTAGCTCTTCCTGATGGATAGACCCTGTAACTATTATATAATGTCCTTCTTCATCTCTTGTTACAGTCTTTAATTTAAAGTCTAGTTTGTCTGATATAAGTATGGCTACTCCAGCTTTCTTTTGGCTTCCAGTCGCATGATAAATAGTTCTCCATCCCCTCATTCTCAATCTAATTGTGTCCTCAGGTCTAAAATGAGTCTCTTGTAGACAGCAAATAGATGGGTCTTGTTTTTTTATCCATTCTGACACCCTATGTCTTTTGGTTGGCGCATTTAATCCATTTACATTCAGTGTTATTATAGAAAGATACGGGTTGAGAGTCATTGTGATATCTGTATGTTTTATGCTTGTAGTGATGTCTCTGGTACTTTGTCTCACAGGGTCCCCCTTAGGATCTCTTGTAGGGCTGGTTTAGTGGTGACAAATTCCTTCAGTTTTTGTTTGTTTGGGAAAATCTTTATCTCTCCTATTCTAAATGACAGACTTGCTGGATAAAGGATTCTTGGCTGCATATTTTTTCTGTCTAGCACCCTGAAAATCTCGTGCCAATTCTTTCTGGCCTGCCAAGTTTCAAAAGAGAGATCAGTCACGAGTCTTATAGGTCTCCCTTTATATGTGAGGGCCCGTTTACTCCTTGCTGCTTTCAGAATTTTCTCTTTATCCTTGTATTTTGCCAGTTTCACTATGATATGTCGTGCAGAAGATCGATTCAAGTTACGTCTGAAGGGAGTTCTCTGTGCCTCTTGGATTTCCATGCCTTTTTCCTTCCCCAGTTCAGGGAAGTTCTCAGCTATTATTTCTTCAAGTACCCCTTCAGCACCTTTCCCTCTCTCTTCCTCCTCTGTGATACCAATTATGCGTAGATTATTTCTTTTTAGTGTATCACTTAGTTCTCTAATTTTCCCCTCATACTCCTGGATTTTTTTATTTCTCTTTTTCTCAGCTTCCTCTTTTTCCATAACTTTATCTTCTAGTTCACCTATTCTCTCCTCTGCCTCTTCAATCCGAGCTGTGGTGTTTCCATTTTGTTATGCATTTTGTTTAAAGCGTTTTTCAGCTCCTCGTGACTGTTCCTTAGTCCCTTGATCTCTGTAGCAAGAGATTCTCTGCTGTCCTGTATACTGTTTTCAAGCCCAGCGATTAATTTTATGACTATTATTCTAAATTCACTTTCTGTTATATTATTTAAATCCTTTTTGATCAGCTCATTAGCTGTTGTTATTTCCTGGAGATTCTTCTGAGGGGAATTCTTCTGCTTGGTCATTTTGGATAGTCCCTGGCGTGGTGAGGACCTGCAGGGCACTTCCCCTGTGCTGTGGTGTATAACTGGAGTTGGTGGGCGGGGCCGCAGTCAGACCTGATGTCTGCTCCCAGCCCACTGCTGGGGCCACAGTCAGACTGGTGTGTGCCTTCTCTTCCCTTTTCCTAGGGGTGGGATTCACTGTGGGGTGGCGTGGCCCGTCTGGGCTACTTGCACACTGCCAGGCTTGTGATGCTGGGGATCTGGCGTATTAGCTGGGGTGGGTAGGCAAGGTGCACAGGGGCAGGAGAGGCAGGCTTACCTCGCTTCTACTTAGGTGATCCACTTCAGGAGGGGCCCTGTGGCAGCAGGAGGGAGTCAGATCCGCTGCCGGCGGTTTGGCTCAGCAGAAGCGCAGAGTTGGGTGTTTGCGCTGAGCGAGCAAGTTCCCTGGCAGGAACTGGTTCTCTTTGGGATTTTGGCTGGGGGATGGGCGGGGGAGATGGCTCTGGCGAGCACCTTTGTTCCCCACCAAACTGAGCTCTGTTGTCCTGGGGCTCAGCAGCGCTCCCTCCCTTTGTCCTCCAGCCTTCCTGCTTTCCGAGCAGAGCTCTTCACTTACAACCTCCCAGACGCTAAGTCGCGCTTGCTGTCGGAACACAGTCCGTCAGGCCCCTCCGCTTTTGCAAGCCAGACTTGGGGGCTCTGCTTGGCCGGCGAGCCGCCCCTCCGCCCCGGCTCCCTCCCGCCAGTCCGTGGAGTGCGCACCCACCGCCTCGCCACCCTTCCTACCCTCTTCCGTGGGCCTCTCGTCTGCGTTTGGCTCCGGCGACTCCGTTCTGCTAATCCTCTGGCGGTTTTCTGGGTTATTTAGGCAGGTGTAGGTGGAATCTAAGTGATCAGCAGGACGCGCGGTGAGCCCAGCGTCCTCCTACGCCACCATCTTCCTGTAATTCTCCAAAGTTATTATTTTTAAGCATAAAAATATATTAAGGTAAAGTTCTTTGGAAAGCAAAATGGAAATTCAAAATGTACAACCATGATTTCAAGCAGCAATTTAAAATTTCTCATTGTCTAATAAGTTATTTACATGATATTTAAATGAACGGCAGTGGATGTTAAGGGGTTATAGTATTTGGAGTTCATTGCTTACAATTACGTTGCGTTGCAGCAGTTTATTTTAAAATATCCATCTTTATGATTCTTTTATAATTTGAAACAAGATGAACAATTTCATCTTTAAAATAGTAAGTATAGGGGCGCCTGGGTGGCGCAGTCGGTTAAGCGTCCGACTTCAGCCAGGTCAGGATCTCGAGGTCTGGGAGTTCGAGCCCCGCGTCGGGCTATGGGCTGATGGCTCAGAGCCTGGATCCTGTTTCCGATTCTGTGTCTCCCTCTCTCTCTGCCCCTCCCCCGTTCATGCTCTGTCTCTCTCTGTCCCAAAAATAAATAAACGTTGAAAAAAAAAATTTTTTTTAAATAAAATGCTAAGTATATACATTTCTTTTCAGATGTTTTTTTAGTGTTTATTTACTTTTGAAAGGCAGAGAGAGAGACACACACACACAGCAGGAGCAAGGGAGAGGCAGAAAGGGAGACACAGAATCTGAAGCAGGCCCCATGAAGGCTGTGAGCTGTGAGCATAGAGCCCAACGCAGGGCTCAAACTCACGAACTGTGAGATGACCTGAGTTGAAGTCAGACGTTTAACCTACTGAGCCACCCAGGCCTTCCATGCTTTTCAGATTCTTTTAGGGAGTAATCGAGTAAGCAAATTAGAAGAATGCTGTTAATTATACAAATTGGAAGGGATAAAATAGGTAGTAGCATGACAAGATAAGAGTGCATGGAAGCCTTTCATATTTGAAGAGAGGATTCAGTAAGACAGAGTAAGTGATTGCCAGAAACAGGCTGACATTGAGTAAAGCACAAAGGTGTTAAATATAAATCTAGATTTAGAGTCTGAGACTGGAAGACTGGAAATATTTTGTCACAAGAAAGTTTTAACCTTTTCCTCAGTTTTTATTTGGCAGAATCCATCTAAACATATTTTGGGACATGAATCATTCAGGTCTTCCAAACTATTTAACCATTCACCTATTCAGGTTTGTTTAAATACCAAGAAATCCCAGTGCTTAAATATAGTTATGCAATTAGGAAAATAAAACACTATACTTTGATCAACTAAATGAATGAATTATCTAAATTTTTAAACCAAAACAGTGTTTTTAAGTTTATTTATTTGATTTTGAGAGAGAGAGAGCGCTCATGGGACAGGGCCAGAGAGATGAGAGAGGGAATCCAGGCAGGGTCCATACTGTCGGCTCCAAGCCTGATGCGGGGCTCAAATCCATGAACCATGAAATCGTGACCTGAGCCAAAATCAAGAGCTGGATGCTTAACCTACTGAGCCTCACACCTCCAAAAAAGTTTTTAATTGACAAGAGCCTACACTATCGGCAGCTAATTTAATATTCTCTTTATTCTATTTTTTGTTTATTTTCACCAAAAATTTGGTAAATCATAGTAGTTCACCAGCGTCACTCCTTCCAGTCCCTCAGTTTTCAACTGAAATTGCCCATTTACTGTCATGCATGTAGTTATTAATATAGTTCTAACTACTGTTGTTACTACTGCTACTGCTCCTACTACTATACATACACACACACACCTCTCCAAATTCAGGGTCAGCAAATAACTCTATGTGCTTAACTTTTGCTAAATACTACATTAAGTGTTAAAGAAAAAGTGCACGTAGAAATAAAATGTTATCCTGCCCCCCAAGTTGTTCACAGACTAGTAGAAAAATAGACCTAAACATAGTTCAATAATGGGATAATCTGAAACAAGTGATTGAATAGAGTTCAAGGTACAGTGAGTGGCAGAGTGATCCTAATGTGCAAAAAAAGATGTGAAAGAAGGCTTCAGAAACTAGAGGGAAATTGTGAAGATTGAAGAGGAAATTTGCAAAGGAATTCAAAGAAGGGTTATTTTGAGTGGAAGAAATTTCATTAAAGAATTTGATATGTTCACATTGCTGCTCAAAATGGAAGAACTCTAGAAAATAAAATGGCAATATAGATGGTTATGGATGGGAGGAGAGGTTGAGGAAGCAATATAGTATGCCAGTGAAGAATCCTATAGCTCCAAAAGAACAGATCCATCTGAATACATTGGCTTAGCCTCAAGGTCTCTGCAGTCCTTCCAGTACCCCTCCTCCACCCATCCCCAGGCTATAGATTGGCTCACTTCTAGAATGGAAGGGAATTTATTTTTTTTTTTTTAATTTTTTTTTCAACGTTTATTTTTGGGACAGAGAGAGACAGAGCATGAACGGGGGAGGGGCAGAGAGAGAGGGAGACACAGAATCGGAAACAGGCTCAGGCTCTGAGCCATCATCAGCCCAGAGCCCGACGCGAGGCTCGAACTCCCAGACCGCGAGATCGTGACCTGGCTGAAGTCGGACGCTTAACCGACTGCGCCACCCAGGCGCCCCTAGAATGGAAGGGAATTTAGATGTGTCTCTTATTCCATGCCACCCACATTGATTCATATAAGCCTCCTGCATTAGGAAGGAAAGATAAGCAGAAACCAGCAGGTCCTGAAGGCATCTGTACACAACACAAAAAAGTTACAATGCTGTCCTATTTACGAGGGGGATTTAGTATTTATAATAATAAAATATTAGACCCGTGTTTTGGAACCATCACTCAAGTAGCAGTATGAAGAATTCATTGGAGGGGTTTTGGCAGCAAAAATGGAAGCATATAATTCAGGTATCCATACTGATATAATTTTAATTCTTTTAGTTGTTAGCAAATAATATGCTTAATTTTATCATCATGAATAAAAGCTGGTTACATATTAGAAGAAAATAAATCAAATCCATTTTATTATTTACTTCGGGTAAGCCAGATACTAAAGTTACATATATAAGCATGGGTTTTCTAAACTTCAAGAGAAAAATCAAATTGAGAAAAGCAGAAGAGTTTGTAATGAAAGATTTTCTGAAAATGTTCAGATTCACTTGGGGATTCTACTTCTTGTTCTTTTAAAAGCTATTACTCTACTGTACCTTACATTATGCTCAAGGAAACCACTAATAAACAGAAATAAAAATGACGTGTTAAATTGTCCCTGTTGGATTCCTCCACATTTCAGTAATGGCTTATATAACAAGCTTAAACTAGATAGTAAAGAATAATAGGGAAATATGTGCACATATTATACTCTTTATTGTCTCATGTCATATTATTAAATGTTCTTACATTAAGGGTAAAATAAAAATCTACTAAACATAATGCTATTAAAAAGAAACCCATAATTACAGTGTGGAGAATAAACCTTGAAAGTAGAATCAATAGGTGCTCTTCAAAGTTATCTGTTAAAAAAAAAAAAAACAAACAAAAAAGAAAGAAAAAAAAAGAGATCATTTGGGGAATTGTTGAATACTCATGATTCTGTGCCCATGCACCCAAATTAATTTGGCATACACAACCATGGAATAACTTCACCACACCTTAGGTTTTTGCACATCTGGATTTAGTTGGTGGCTTCAGTGGCATGTCTTTTTTTTTTTTTTTAACAGCAATCTATATTTAGTTTTAGGATTTTGTGTTAAGAGCATTGGAGAAAATGTGTGAGTCTGGGGAATAATTCCTTGGTATGGAGGTTTGAGGAGGAAGGGTAACCAGAGTTAGCCTTTCATATTTCCACACAAGAAAACTATCAATAAATGAACAAATATTCAGAAAGTCAGGAATATAAAAGTCATGATGCTTATTTGATTTAACAATCTGAATTTTAAACTTGTTTTCTTTTTATTTTAGGGTGAGAAAGAGAAAGAGAGAAAGTGCATGCACAAGTGAAGGGGGAGGGGCAAAGTGAGAGAGAGAGAGTGAGAGAGAATATTAAGCAGGCTCAATGCTCATCACGGAGCCTTATATGGGTCCCCATCCTATGACCATGAAATCATGACCTGAGCCAAAATCAAGAGTTGGATGCTCAACAGACTGAGCCACTCAGGTGCCCCAAACAATCTAACCTTTAAAGAAAGTGTTCTGAAGGATCAACTAAAGGGTAGCACTATAAATAGTCTACATGTGTAGTCAGTTTGGATTCAAGTTGGACCTTATCTTAAAGTCAGAAAGATGAAGAACTAGTTAATGTGTAAATT
Source organism: Felis catus (assembly GCF_018350175.1). Lineage (NCBI taxonomy): Eukaryota > Metazoa > Chordata > Mammalia > Carnivora > Felidae > Felis > Felis catus. Next base: position 106,891,475 of record NC_058374.1, read on the forward strand.
TCTGAGATGACATTCCCATAGCATCCTCAATGATGCATATTGAAAACAAAGGCTATATTGAATAATGAATATGGCCAATTAGTTTCACAACTGATATTCTATTTATATCTTGAAATAGATCCCATACTATATTATGATTTCTGTTTTACAAGAAGGAAAGTTGAAGTACATGAATGTTCTTATGCTGCTCAGTAAATGCAATTCTTCATGCTTGGATATTTTATGTATATATGTTATTGTTTATTTATTTTTGAAAGAGAGAGAGAGCAAGCAAATGGGGGAGGAGCAGAGAGACAGGGAGACACAGAATCCTAAGCAAGCTCCAGGCTCTGAGCTGTCAGCACTAGGCCTGATTTGGGGCTCGAACTCACCGTGAGTTCATGACCTGAGCCGAAGTTGGACACTTAACTGACTGAGCCACTTAGGCGCCCCATGCTTTGATATTTTAAAATATATGTTCTCTTGTCTTCTCTTCTAGAATCTATTTTCCATGCGGATAGGAATTATCAAACAATAATTGCACTGTACAAAGTTGTACAGGCAAAAAAGACTTTATTCAAGGCTATTCTGATAAGGGATAGGGACCAGAAAACAGTCTCAACTCAATTCGAAGGGGGAAAAAAAATGCAAGAGTTAGGAGAGAGAATGGTTGGGCTCTGGGCCATCAGTACTTGCTGACAGAGAAAGGATTCTGAAATGTGTATGATTTTTTTTTTAAGTTTTTAAATGATTTATTTAAATTTTTTTTAATGTTTATTTATTTTTGGGAGAGAGAGAGACAGAGCATGAGCAGGGGAGGGGCAGAGAGAGAGGGAGACACAGAATCTGAAGCAGGCTCCAGGCTCTGAGCTGTCAGCACAGAGCCCAACACGGGGCTCGAACTCACAGACCGCGAGATCATGACCTGAGCTGAAATCGGACACTCAACCGACTGAGCCACCCAAGCGCCCCTAAATGATTATTTATTTTTGAGAGAGACCGTGAGAGAGAGAGAGAGAGAATAAGCAGGGGAGGGGCAGAGAGAGAGGGAGACACAGAATCCGAAGCAGGCTCCAGGCTCTGAGCTGTCAGCACAGAGCCCAGTGGGGCTCGAACTCACAAGCTGTGAGATCATGACCTGATCTGAAGTCAGACGCCCAACCTACTGAGCCACCCAGGCTCCCTTGAAATATGTATAAATTTAGCTTTAGTGATTCACCTTCTAAAACTTTACCTCCCAAAAACAAGAAGCAGAGAAATATATTTTTATGTCAATATATAATGTAGCATTAATTATAATAGTGCCACCTGGCAACAACCCAGATGTGTAACATAGGGAAATTAGTAAATGGACTGGTCTCTCTAATGAAGGCATATTATATCCATTAGACAATGTTTGAAGTGTGTATTTGTCAATATAGAATTATATTTATGGTGTTAGTCAAATAAAAGACTCGACAGATCATACATGTTCATGTGGAATATATACCTGTTTTGTAAAAATAATGTGTATAATTGAAAATGTAGACATATGGACTCAAGATTTAGTGGTGTCTATTTATAAATTTTGGAATTAAGATGGTGTATTTTATCATTTTTATATTTTTAAATTTTGCCCAAGATGAACACATCATTTGTATAATTGAAATAGGGAAAATGAGAAAGAGAATTTTAAAGAGGGAGAGAAAAAACATAAAGGCATTTGAAGACAAATGCTTGAAGCTTTAGCAAAATGGAGTTAAAAAGATAACTGAATTAATGGGAAATTAGTATCATATTAGTAATGGGTTGCATTTCATTATTTAGGGTTTTTTTTATTTGTGACAAGTAGAAAAAGTCAACTCTATTTTATACAAATAATAATGATAATATAATTATAATATGTATGCGTATGATATACAACTATATGCTAATTACGGATTTCATTATAGTGTATATGCATGTTAATATTTATTAGATGAAGACATGTTTGTGGCTTTGATATGTGAAACGGATATGCAAACATCTGGCTTTAGTCATGACTAAAACAGGATCATCAAGCCCAGCCTTTTTTCATTACTTTGCTGTGTTTGCTTTTGTGCTGCGTGTATCCCTGGTAGGATCCAGCTCACTATACATTGAGTTATATATTTTCCTATTCGTTAACAAATTAATACTCAACTAGCTGGAGATGGGTCCTGCCACAGTGTATTTATTCGAGCCCCAGGAGACATGATGCTTTCTAACTGTGCAAGTTTAGGTGAAGTCCTCAGCACCTCAGTTACATGGAGTGAATAGAGAAAAGATGGCTCTCCAGATGAAAATCAAGGGGCTGTTTAATAAATGTGAAAGAGTTATGTGTCTGAAAAGGATCTGGTGTCCACTAAGAGTATAAATTACAAAGGTTTAAGTTGAATGTAACCAGGATAGCCAGATAGTGAACTACTATAATGACTATTATAATTACTGTACTAATCAGTGAATAAATAATATGGATATAGATTAAAATGCAGGAGCATTAACAATATTATATATTACAATATGATATAAAACAAACTATGCATTATGTTAATATACTGTAAAATAGAATAGATAAATATATCCTATACAATGGACATATATTAATGGAAGGAAAGTTTGGTAATACACAGTAATTCTGAAATTAAAACACAAATTAAATGGCACTTTTATATTGATTCACAAGACTTAGGTGTATTTTCATATGAGTTTTATGAAAAATTCTTTATTTCACTAAAATCTAACCATATCTTTTTGGAAAACATGGTTGTAGAAAACAATGAGTAAGTGCAAATGTGCAGAACTGAAGGAGAAAATTTTTAAAAGAAATGAAGTGTAAAGGAAATTTTTGAGTCAAACCATTTATAAAATCCATTTAATCCTTAGAACATGACGTATTTTCAGCACCCTTGTGATTATTTAATAGAAGCAGAGATGAAGGATGGTACTACTTTTAAGAATCCAAGCTCTGGGCAAGGCTGAGCTTGAATCCCAGGTTCATCATTTACCGTTGGTGATTTAATCTTTGTGACTCAGTTTCCTCATCTGAAAGCAGGTCTTAATTCAGGAATCAAATGAATATGCACATGCACACACATAATATAAATTAACATAACAGTGTATGTCATATGAGAAACATTTCAAAATTATTAGACAGTTTAATATCTAATATGAATGATTTTTATTATTTACATTTTGAAGCACAACTACTTTCTAACAAAATGTAATGTTTTATGTAAAAAATGATTATACATTGCCACCTGCATTCCCAGTTGTTGTTTTTTTTTATGGGGAATTTATAATATGAACATCAAAATTGTATTTATTGGGGGGTGCCTTGGTGGCTCAGTCGGCTAAGCATCCGACTTCAGCTCAGGTCATGATCTTGTGGTCCTTGAGTTCGAGCCCCAAGTCAGGCTCTGTGCTGACACCTCAGAGCCTGGAGTTCGTTTTGGGTTCTGTGTCTCCCTCTCTCTCTGCCCCTCCCTGGTTTGTTCTCTGTCTCTGTCTCTCTCTCTCTCAAAAATAAACAAACATTTTTAAACAATTAAAAATTGTATTTATTGGGAAATATAAAATCTCCTTCTAAAATAATGAGTTAGACCACTATCATACAGTGTAATTGAGCTACAATCACAAAAAGGCTCTAACAATCATAGACCAATTGGTACCTATCTTATAGGAAAGAAAATACCTTCTATTTTCTATAGAGCATTTATTTTTACATCTATGTTTCTCTACTGTATAATATTTAAAACTTTTTATGTCATTATTCAGAAATTATATCTCTTTTCCTTGATAAACCAAGAATTTGCCTCTAAAAGGAGAAATAGAAGTATTTCAAGATACATAAACATGATAGGAAGACACATACACATAGACACATCAAATGTGTGCTCACAAAAATTGAGAGAAACTATGAAAATGAGTGGAGAGTGTGATAGGGGGATAGGAGGGAATAGAATTTTAGATAGGAAAACAACCTAAAATGTGTAATTTGTCAGCTTTTGTTATCTATTCAGTGATCAGCATCAAATGTTGAACACTCTCTTTCTATGCTTCCCACCAGAATCTTTTCCTGAGTATCATATAAAGGCCTATTGATCACTTAATTTGTTGATAAGTAATCATATAGTAAAAACTAAATTTAAAAAAAATTATGTCAACCAACTTTTGATATCAGCAAACTTAGTAGATCCAGATCAAAACAAATGTTTTACAATAATTGTAATCTGAGGATAAACATTACTAATGTGTGATAAATGGGGAAGATAATGAAAGTATTGATTCTGTGTAAAACCAAAACTTCATAAATTATTATTATAGAATAGAATGTAAATACTTTACACCATAAAAATGTGCAATGATTACGTCCACCCCAACAGTGGAGGTAGAAGAGACTGTGGTATAGATGTCTTCTGAATTTGAGTTTATCACTTCTGACAAAACTGCACTCAGTGTTTTTTGAATGTCACATCTCCCTCTTTCTCATGCCATGGGAGAATTAATTCTGCTCTCACCTTCAGGAGTAACCACTGGTAGATTTATAGCTATCAGCATATTCTTTCCCTCTCTTTGCAGTATTGGTTCACATAAAAACACACCATTCATTTTAGACCAAGGTTTCTCAATGTTGTCACTATTGACATTCTGAACCTGATAATTCTTTGTTGTGGAGGGCTGTCCTACACACTGTAGGATTTTCACCAGCATGCCTAGCCTCTATTCATTAGATTCCAGTAACATCTATCCATCTCATCCCAGTTGTAACAAACAAATATATCCAGACACTGCCAAATATTCCCCAGGGTGCAAAATTTCCTCTGGTTGAAAACCACTGATTAAGACAAAAAGAGATGCTAAGTTTTATTTATTTATTTTTTAATTGTGGGAATAAAGAAACTCTTTTAAATGAGATTATATGTAAGTTGCAAAGTGGCCGCAGCCACTTTAGAAACCATAAAAAAGTTGGGAAATATGAAAAGATCAACCTAATAAAATCAGGAAGTTGAAACTGAGAAAGAAAATCCTAATTACATTAATTGAGCTCCCATTACCGTAGTAGCTAGACTGCTAAGCTCAGTGTATCTTCTTTCTGATTCAGATTTTCTGTTCCATGCAACAGAAAAAAGACCCAACATAAAGAGGGTAGGTAGGAAGTAGTATAATGTGCTACTTTCTTACATTTCATGATATTTAGCATATATATATATATATATATATATATATATATATATTCATATGTGTGTAGATGTATATGCCTGTGATTTGGGAGAAATAAAGTTATCTTGAATGGCATCTCTCCTTACTCATGGTATTATGGCATCTTTTCACATTGAAAGATTTTAAAAAATCTTAATTTGAGCTTCTTACTACAGAAGTTACTTATACAATAGGAAAGTTTGTAATTAAAATGATTAAGTAGCTGTAAGTATAAACTGCCACTAGACTTTAAGAAATGAACAAAGAACAAATTATTTATTTCCTTTTGAATAGATACATGTAAAAATAGTAAAAAATAACTATACAGAATAGAAAAATGACATTCAGGCTGTTAGCAAAATAAGGTATATCAGATCTGAAAAATCTATAAGTAGGAAAATCATCTTTCTCTTTAAATAGCTTCTGCTTTTTAAGTCAAATTCCTATTGGAACTTTCTCCATACAAAGGGAATTAATATTTAAAGTGCTAGGGAATACAATAATGATTTAGAATGTTGCTTTAAACAAAAATCCCATTTAGTAAATTTAATATACTTAGGCCACATAATATATTCTTTATTCTTAAATGACTCCCTAAGTATCCACAATGCTAATTCAATTGAGGCTCTTCCAGGAAAGGCCAGCTCTGGTTAGCATATTAACATTCATAAAAAATGATGCTTTTTAGGTGCATATTGTAGAGTAAAATGCAAGAGTAGTTAGTGTTTGTATCCTTGAGAAAAGTTATCGCTGTGATTTCTACAGTAATTCTAAAACATTTTTCTTGGTACTAAAAGAACACAAATATTGATGTTCTCTGTGACCTAAAAAGAGACTACAGGGAGATAAACAGAATAAACCAAAAAAACAAGAAAGTATCGTCTCTAACAATACAATGGATCTATTCTAAGCTATTGTTTTGATATTTTCAATTCTTGTTTGTTAATTTGAAGTTTATAGGATACAGAGAAACTGTTGTCTGTTCAGTGATTTATCTATATAGTTTTCTACTCTATTTTCTGTAGTTTTAAAACCTACAACTCTCTAGATACTATGCTAAAAGAATACAGATATAGTTATGTCATTTAATATTTTTAAAAACAAAGAACTTTATCTTCACTGGAACTATTTCTGCCCCTTTGCCATCCTTTCTGTTTCAAGATGCTTTTTTCATAGACTTTCTCTCTTGTGTATTTAAAAGCTTTTTCTAGTGATACTTTTTTTCCTCAGTAAATAAACATTTGACTGTCATTCTTATACTAAGTAAGAGTTTCAAATGGATAAGAAAACTTTCTACTATAATAGAACTCATTATTTATTACCATTATTTATTACCCCATTCTTTTTTTTTTTTAATATAACTTATTGTCAAGTTAGCTAACATACAGTGTATACAGTGTACTCTAGGATTTGGTGGTTGATTCCCATGGTTCATTACTTATATACAACACGCAGTGCTCATCCCAGGTGATCTCCTCAATGCCCGTTACCGATTTTCCCCTCTCCCCTGCTCACCCCCCACCCCAACAACCCTCTGTTTGTTTTCTGTGTTTAAGAGTCTCTTATGGGTGTGCCTCCCTCTCTATTTGAAACTTTTTCCCCTTCCCTTCCCCCATGGTCTTCTGTTAAGTTTCTGAAATTCCACATATGAGTGAAAACATAGGATATCTGTCTTTCTCCGACTTATTTGACTTAGCATAAGACCCTCCAGTTCCATCCACATTGTTGCACATGGCAGGATTTCCTTCTTTCTCATTACCAAGTAGTATTCCATTGTATATATAAATCACATCTTCTTAATTCATTCATCAGTTGATGGACATTTGGGCTCTTTCCATGATTAGCTATTGTTAAAAGTACTGCTATAAACATTGGGGTACATGTGCCCCTATGAGTCAGCACTCTTGTCGCCTTTGGATAAATTCCCTATAGTGCTATTTATGTGTCATAGGGTTATTATATTTTTAATTTTTTGAGGAACCTCCACACTGTTTTCCAAAGCAGCTGCATCAGTTTGTATTCCCACCAAAAGTGCAAGAGGGTTCCCATTTCTTCACATCCTTGCCAACATCTGTTGTTTCCTGAGTTGTTAATTTTAGTCACTTTGGTGTGAGGTGGTATCTCATTGTGGTTTTGATTTGTATTTCCCTGATAATGAGTGATATAGAACATCTTTTCATGTGTCTTTTGGCCATCTGGATGTCTTTTTGTAAAAGTATCTATTCATGTCTTCTGCCTATTTTTTCACTGGATTATTTGTTTTCTGGGTGTTGAGTTTCATATGTTCTTTATAGATTTTGGATACTAACCCTGTATCCAGTATGTCATTTGCAAATAACTTCTCCCATTCTGTTGGTTGTCTTTTAGTTTTGTTGATTGTTTCCTTTGCTGTGCAGAAGTTTTTTATCTTCATGAGGTCCGAATAGTTCATTTTTGCTTTTATACCCCTTGCCTTCGGAGATGTGTCAAGTAAGAAGTTGCTGCATCCGAGGTCAAAAAGGTTGTTGCCTGTTTTCTCCTTTAGTGTCTTGATGGTTTCCTGTCTTACATTTAGGTCTTTCATCCATTTTGAGTTTATTTTTGAGTATGGTGTAAGAAAGTTGTCCAGTTTCATTCTTCTGCATGTGCCGTTTAGTTTTCGCAGCACCATTTGCTAAAGAGACTGTCTTTTTTCTGTTTTATCAAAGATTCATTGACCATATATTTGTGGGACCGATTCTGGGTTCTCTATTCTATTCCATGGGTCTATATGTTTTTGTGCCAATACCATACTGTCTTGATGATTACAGCTTTGGGTTAGAGGCTAAAGTCCAGGATTGTGATGCTTCTGGCTTTGGTTTTCTTCTTCAACATTATTTTGGCTATTTGGGGTCTTTTGTGGTGCCATACAAATGTTAGGATTGTTTATTCTGTCTCTGAGAAGAATGCCAGTGCAATTTTGATTAGGATTGCATTAGATGTGTAGATTGCTTTGGGTACTGTTGACATTTTAACAATACTTGTTCTTCTAATCCATGAGCATGGAATGTTTTGCCATTTCTTTGTGCCTTCTTCAATTTCTTTCACAAGTTTTCTATAGTTTTCAGCATACAGATCTTTTACAGCTTTGGTTAGGTTTATTTCTAGGTATTTTATGGTTCTTGGTGCAGTTGTAAACAGGATCAATTTCTTGATTTCTCCTTCTGTTGCTTCATTATTGATGTATAGAAAAGCAGCCAACTTCTTTACATTGATTTTGTATCCTGCAACTTTGCTTAATTCATGTATCAGTTCTAGAAGCTTTTTGGTAGAGTCTTTTGGGTTTTCCTTATAGAGTACCATGTTGTCTGAGGAAAGTGAAAGTTGGACTTACTCTTTGCCAATTTGAATGCCTTTTATTTCATTTTGTTGTCTGACTGCTGAGGCTAGGACTTCCAACACTATGTTAAACAACAGTGGTGAGAGTGTACATCCCTGTTGTGTTCCTGATCTCAGGGGGAAAGCTCTCAGCTTTTCCTCATTGGGGATGATATTAACTGTGGGATTTTCATATATGGCTTTTATGATTCCATCCCAACTTTCTTGAGGTTTTTTTTTTTTATTAAGAAAGGATGCTGATTTTGTCAAATGATTTTTTTCATCTATTGACAGGATCATATGGTTCTTATTCTTTCTTCTATTAATGTGATGTATTGCATTGATTAATTTGTGAATATTGAACCAGCCCTGCAGGGCAGGAATGAATTGCACTTAATCACAGTGAATAATTCTTTGAATATACTGTTGAATTCAATTTGCTAGTATCTTGTTGAGAATTTATGCATCCATGTTCATTAGGGATATTGACCTATAATTCTCCTTTTTAGTGGGGTCTCTGTCTTGTTTGGGAATCAAGGTAATGCTGGCCTCATAGAATTAGTCTGGAAACTTTCCTTCTGTTTCTATGTTTTGAAACATCTTGAGAAGAATAGGTATTAACTCTGCTTTAAATGTCTGGTAGAATTCTCTGGGAGGCTCCCTGGCCCAGGACTCTTATTTGCTGAAAGATTTTTGGTAACTGATTTAATTTATTCACTGCTTATGGGTATGTTCAAATTTTCTATTTCTTTCCATTTGAGTTTTGGTAGTGTGTGGTTGTCTAGGAATTTGTCCATTTCTTCCAGGTTGCCCAGTTTGTTGGCATATAATTTTTTATAGTATTCTCTTATAATTGTTTGTATTTCTGTGGTGTTGGTTGAGATCTCTTCTCTTTCATTGGTGATTTTATATATTTGGGTTCTCTCTCTTTTCTTTTTGAGATGTCTGGCTATGAGTTTATTCAATTTTGTTTATTTTTTCTAAAAACCAGCTCTTAGATTCATTGATCTGTTCTTTTTTTTTTTTTTTTTTTTTTTTTTTTTTTTGATTCTGTGTTGCTTATTTCTGCTCTAATCTTTATTGTTTATCTTCTTATTCTGGCTGTAGGGTTTCTTTGCTGCTCTGCTTCTAGTTCCTTTAGATATAAGGCTAGGTTTTGTATTTGGGATTTTTCTTGTTTCTTGAGATAGGCCTGCACTGCAGTGTATTTTCCTCTTAGGACTCCTTTGCTGCATCCCAAGAGGTTTAGACTGTCATGTTTTCATTTACTTCCATATTTTTTTTAATTTCTTCTTGAATTTCCTGGTTGACCCATTCATTCTTTAGGAGAATGTCCTTTAACCTCCATGCATTTGGAGGCTTTCCAAATTTCTTCTTGTGGTTGATTTCATGTTTTATAGTGTTGTGATCTGAAAATATTTATGGTATTATCTCAGTTCTTTTATATTTATTGAGGGCTACTTTGAACCCAGTATGTGATCTATCTTGGAGAACGTTCCATGTGTAGTTAAGAAGAATGTGTATTCTGATGCTTTGGGATGAGAAATTCTGAATATATCTGTCAGTTCTATCTTGTCTGGTGTATCATTCAAGGCCATTGTTTTTTTAATTGATTTTCTGCCTAGATGATCTTTCCATTACTATAAGTGGAATATTAAAGTCCCTGCAATTACTGTATTTTTATCATAAGGTTGCTTATGTTTGTGATTAATTGATTTATATATTAGGGTGTATCAAGTTGGGGGTATAAACAGTTACAATTGTTAGCTCTTCTTGATGGATAAGCCCTGTAATTATGACATAATGCCATGCTACAGCTCTTGTTACAACCTTTAGTGTAGAATCTAGTTTGTCTGATATAAGTATGGCTACCCCAGCTTTTTTTTGATATCTAGTAGCATGATAGATGGTTCTCCATCCCCTCACTTTCAATCTGAAGGTGTCCTCAGGTATAAAATGAGTCTCTTGTAGACAGCGTGTAGATGGATCTTGTTTCTTTATCCATTCTGATACCCTATGTCTTTTGGTTGGAGCATTTAGTCCATTTACATTCAGTGTTATTATAGAAAGATATAGGTTTAGAGTCATTGTGATGTTTGTAGGTTTCATGCTTGTAGTGATGTCTGTGGTACTTTGTAGCCTTTGTAGCATTTCACACACAGAGTCTCCCTTAGGATTTCTTGCAGAACTGGTTTAGTGGTCATGAACTCCTTCAGTTCTTGTTTGTCTGGGAAAGCCTTTCTCTCCTTCTATTTTGAATGATAGCCTTGCAGATAAAGGATTCTTGGCTGCATATTTTTCCTATTCAGCACGTTGAATATTTCCTGCCACTCCCTCTGGCCTATAGGTTTCAGTGAACAGGTCTGCCACTACCTTTATGTGTCTCCCCTTGTAGGTTAAGGCCCGTTTGTCCCTAGCTTCTTTCAGAATTCTCTTTATCTTTCCATTTTACCAGTTTCACTATGATGTGCCGTGGTGAAGTTGGAATTCTTTGTACCTCCTGGATTTGGACGTCTACTCCCTTCCCCCGATTAGGGAAGTTGTCAGCTATAATTTGTTCAAGAAAGACTTCTGCCCCTTTCTGTCTCTCTTCTTCTGGAACTCCTATGATACGGATATTATTACATTTCATTGAACCACTTAGTTCTTTAATACTTTCCTTGTGGTCTAGTATGTTTTATCTCTCTTTTTCTTGGCTTTATCATTTTTCATAATTATATCTTCTATTTCACTTATTCTCCCCTCTGCTTCCTCCACCCTTGCTATCACTGCATCTAGTTAATTTTGTGCGTCATTTACAACATTTCTTTTTTTTTTAATTTTTTTTTTCAACGTTTATTTATTTTTGGGACAGAGAGAGACAGAGCATGAACGGGGGAGGGGCAGAGAGAGAGGGAGACACAGAATCGGAAACAGGCTCCAGGCTCTGAGCCATCAGCCCAGAGCCTGACGCGGGGCTCGAACTCACGGACCGCGAGATCGTGACCTGGCTGAAGTCGGACGCTTAACCGACTGCGCCACCCAGGCGCCCCAGAAATTGGTTCTTTATCCATTTTTTCTGTCCCCTTTCTGTGGTTTTTCTCTTGTCCAGATACAAACCTATACTTCCACAGCTCTCTTTTTCTTCCTTTTTTCTCTCCATAAAGGGGATCCCTCCTCTTTGAGCCTATGCTGCCCATTTTCACTCTCCCAACTTATATTCATGCACCTATGGTCCACCAAGGTCTCCCTGTTGGCCCCGGAAGATGTTTCTGTCTCTCTGTAGCCTGGATTCCTGGAATTCGAAGTCTTCTGGCCTCAGTACTGCTGTGTTTGAGGGACGAAGGTACTTTGGGTTCCCCTACTACTCTGCCATGTTGACTCCCTCGCCCCAAATTCTTAATGCTAATAGAGTAGTCAATATTTATTGCTGACCAATCTCCTACAATCTAGTTCCACCTCTGTAATTTTACTCAAATTATTTTTTCCAAAGACTCCTAATAGCCAAATTGACATATATTTTATTCATCCCATTTATGTCTTAAGATTTTTGTTAAGGTTTAACACACCCTAAGGGTGTGTTTAATAACCCTTTGTATTAATGACAAAAATACAAGGTCATTATATAATTCCTTTGCACTGTTTCCTTTAATCTGCCTGCTTTTGAACTTAACAGAAGATTGTCCCTACAGCTTCTCTTTTCATTTCATATAGTGTCTTTGGTATATACCATACTATACCAAATCACTCTAGTCACATGATTTCATGTGGCTGACATTGAAGCTGTATCTCTCTCTTTTTTTTTTTTTTTTTAGTTTATTTATTTTCAGAGAGAAAGAGACCGCATGGAGGGAGTGGAAGCAGAAAGAGAGAGAATCCAAGCAGGCTCTGCACTGACAGGGGGGCTCAAACCCATTATCTGTGAGATCATGACCTGAGCCAAAACCAAAAGCTGGATGCTTATCCGACTGAGCTACCCAGGCGCCCCATGAAAGTTTTTTTTTTTTTAAGTATAATATGTTTAATATACATTGTTGTTGAATTTTGACAAATGGATTTTCTGCATCTATTGAGATAATCTTTTTAAATTTTTTTCCTAATTTGTTAATATTGACATTTTTCAAAAGTCACATCTACTTTACATATGCATATTACACTTTGAGTTTTCAAACTTTAAGTCCAACTTGCAAACTGGGATAAACTCAAGTTAGTCATGATGTAGTATCCTTTTTATATATTGGATTAGATTTGCTAAAACTGTATTAATAGTTTTTGTAACTATGGTCATGAGAATATGGTTCTGTAGTTTACTGTTATTGCAATTTCTTTGTTTTTAGTACTAGAGTAATATTCACCTCATGGAATTAAAGTATTCTCTCTTTTTGAGTTGCTTTTTAACTTGTCTCTCTGCCTCTCTTGAGACTCTCTTGCCTTTTACTCAGCAGCCATAGAGATCCATTTAAAAATGAAAATAAGACCAGGGGTGGTTGGGTGGTTCAGTCAGTTGAGCATCCTTCTTCAGCTCAGGTCATGATCTACAGTTTGTGAGTTTGAGCCCCATGTGGGGCTCTGTGCTGACAGCTTGGAGCCTGGAGTCTGCTTCAGATTCTCTCCCTCTCTTTCTGGCCCTCCACTGCTTGTACTCTGTCTCTCTCTCTCTCAAAAATGAATAAACATTAAGTTTTTTTAAATGTAAATCAGACCATGTCTCATCTTTTAATACTAGATGAGTGTTAACTACATTTATATCTGAAAAAGTATCAGACTACCATTCTGAAAGACACATTTTGTGTGAGAATGATATACATAACTATTCCTGGTAGGAATTGGATAATACTTACGGTTCAGCTGCAGACAAGAGAAAATGCTTTTGTAGGAATGACTATACCCAGGTCCTATGTGGCTTACAAATCATTGGGATGCCAAGAGTGGCAGGTTCCAGGCCAAGCTTCTTGCTATTGACCAAACTGCTAATGAGTCCTCAGGAAGCTGCCACCTCAGAAAGCTTGCTGCAATGTGTATCAATAAATGGATGCCTTTTACCATGCTTGTCTCCCCTATTTAATTCAGTTCAGATATGTGTAGATTTTTATTTTTCTGTTTGTGTGATTGTTGCTGGATGAATTTCTTGCTGTTGTTTGGTTGATTTATTGGTTTGGTTTTTGTGGCTTTAGATTTGTTATTGTTGGTGGTGGCGTTTTTTTTGTTTGTTTGTTTTGTTTTTGTTTTTAGCTCTGAAATGTCTGTAAAGAGATTGCAATGAGCAATGAATAAACCAGTCTCCACAGGATGACTCCTTCAAATGGTAGTCTTGGATTTGTGCATTGTAAAACCTGTTGTCAATTAAAAAATAATTATTTCTGCAATTAAAATCATATAAGCACTGGACCTTCAGATTTGTTACATACTTAAAAAACATAATGATAGAAATACAGAGCATGATAAAGATTTATATTCTCTTTGAACGTCATGATATTTCTATGTGATTCAAATATTTTAATTAAATTAATCAAATATTTAAATTTAATTATATTTAAATTATAATTTAAATAATTAAATTATTTTGTAGTATAGAATATAGGGATGTATTTACAGGATAAAATTCTGGTCTTTTTAAGGTGTAAATTCTCCATGTTTAAAACACTGGACTTAGTTCTTGAACCTTCTTAGCTTCTAAGAATAAAATTGATATTAGGATTAATTATGTTTCAGTATTTAGGGTACACACACACTCACACACTCAGCTGTTCATGCACTGTGTACTACTGTCCTGCCCAGTCAATATCAGAAATGATACGATCAAATAGTTTTCTTACAAGTAAAAAAAGGAGCATTGCAAAATTGTTAAGTAATAAACATTCATTATTTAGACTAAGATGTATGTTGTATGTTTTGGACATCCTGACATTAGCTTAGACCGCTCTATTTTTTATATACAAAGTATTTAGGGACAGTGATCTTTTTGATTTTAGTCAGTTTGGTATGTTTGCCCACACACAAACGCATATGCACACACACATACACACACATATACACACACTGGTTATCATGACCCTGACAAGTCTACAGCAAACCAATACTATATAGTTCTCCTTTGGAGACAAGACTGAAAAAAGATACCACCATGTGAAAACCTTTAGCAAAACCATTCTCTATTTAGATTCCAAGCCTTGCTGTCATTGTTACATTTATACATGTAATTCTTTTTGATGGAAGCATTTTACATAGCTCACTAGACTACAGTCTTTTTATTTTTTTTCAGTTTATTTATTTATTTTGAGAGAGAGAGAGAGAGAGAGAGAGAGAGAGAGAGAGATGAGACTGCATGAGCAGGGAAGGGGCAGAGTGAGAGGGAGAGAGAGAATCCTAAGCAGTCTCCACACAGCCCAACACGGGACCCAATATGGGGCTCGAACCCACAAACTGTGAGATCATGACCTGAGCCGAAGTCAGATGTTTAACCAACTGAGCCACCCAGGCGCCTCTAGACTACAGTATTTCACCTGTTGTTTCCATTTCTATCTTTTTTTAATTTCTCATATTTGTAAGAGGTACTATTTCTTAGAGACAAAAGTTGTTCATCTTTACTCATGTGCCTTTATAGATATAACTGGCTTATTTTAACCCCTGTGTGACTTTTTGGCACCCAGCCATATTTTATTCATGTTAAATTCAGTAAACAAATCATAAGACACACTTGTCCAGGGGCGTCTGGGTGGCTCAGTTGGTTAAGCGACCGACTTCGGCTCAGGATCTCGCGGTCCATGAGTTCGAGCCCTGCGTCGGGCTCTGTGCTGACAGCTCGGAGCCTGGAGCCTGTTTCGGATTCTGTGTCTCCCTCTCTCTGACCCTCCCCCGTTCATGCTCTGTCTCTCTCTGTCTCAAAAATAAATAAACGTTAAAAAAATTTAAAAAAAAAGACACACTTGTTCAGCAACATTGAGTGTTAAGGCTATGAGACAAGGTACTGCCTTTAAAATGTTTTTTTTCTTGTCTCAAACTGAATGTTTCCTAACTTATTTTAAATATTCTGTTAACACTTAAAATGTATTTTAAATATTCCACAGCAAAAAACAAACAGTTACTGTGGTGTTTGTGGCCAATTAAAAAAATTCCACGTGTGTGGATTGTGATACTTTGACCCATAGTAGCCCTCGTGGCTTTCTAGAAAGTAACAATTCCTTCACAATAAAAACATCTATTTAGGGGTATTTATTTTACTTTGTGTTTGAATTTGGAAATAACCCCAGGCAGATTTTAGCAGCATGTTAAATTATCATTAAATACAAATTAAGAGATTGCTGAATTGTGTGAGCAAAGTGAAATTTAAAAATGTTTTTTAGTCAACATTTTAGTCAACATTTTCTGTTAGTATTTACAACTGCTCAGTTACTTTAGTCAACATTCCATCTGTCTGCCGCCTTACTCATCAGGAGGAAAATCCTATTTGTTTTAAAATGTATATGGGAAGAATCGTCCCATAAGTTGGTAGATGGAGCTCTTTCCTGAGTAAGTTATGCAAAAAAAAAAAAAAAAACCGACTTCTGTCAGTGTGTTTAGAAATTATCAGGAAGTAATTATGATATTGTTTGGTTACTATAGATATAATTATTGGATAACAGTAACTCCTTTTCTTCTTGGACTCAACTAGATGGCAAGACCCCTTCAATTTTAAAAAGCAAATTGGTTCAATATTTGTAAACTTACCTCTGAGGAGGAGTAAATCTTGAAGACTCAATGAGCAGTTGTTCAACTATTCCAAACACAATGTGCACCTATTCATCTATTCATCATTCAGCTTAGGGGATTATAAGATCAAAAGTATGTAATAGGGGCACCTGGGTGACTCAGTCCATTAAGTGGCCAACTTTGGCTCAGGTCAAGATTTCATGGTTTGTGCGCTGGAACCCTGAATGGGCTCTGTGCTGACAGCTCAGATCCTGGACCCTGCTTTGGATTCTGTGTCTCCTCTCTCTGCTCTCCCCCAACTCTTGCTCTGTCTCCACCTCTCTCTCAAAAAATGAGGAAACATTTTTAAAAAAATTTTAATGTATATAATAAATATATGTCTTTCAGCTCAGGTCATGATCTCACAGTTTGTGAATTTGAGCACCACGTCGGGCTCTGTGCTGACAGCGCGGAGCCTGACTGGAATCCTCTTTCTCTCTCTCTATCTTTGCCCCTCCTGCTTGTGTGCACTCTTTCTTCCTCTCTCTCTCTTAAAAAATACATAACTAAACTTTAAAACTTATGTCACAGCACTCAACAGAGGATGTTTATACAAAAAGAGTCAACAAAATCGTATTTATTTGTAAAACTGTCAAAAGTATGTGTGTGTGGTGTGTGTGTCTGTAGGTGAGAATGGATAATGCCAGTGAATGTTTCTAAAGATGATAAGGTCCTGCTCTCAAGAGACACATTGTTACATTGTTTACTGGTGAAGTGGAAAAATACCACAATTCATCAATTCTAAGGTAAATGTTTTTCACTTTGCATTATCTCTAAAATTAGGATGTGTTTTACAATCAGTAGCCAATAATACTTTTAGTTTGTCAAGCTGATGTTGTAATATAGTTTGTCATTGTCTTCACATGCATGAAACCGTGTTGTATGATGAAGAAAATGCCAACATCAAGTAATACAGAAGGGGAAGCTATGGCCTGGAAGAATATCCCAGAGTCAGTCTTAGAGCTCTCTCTTAAGAAATTACCAATGCTCTTGATGATAGGGAATGATACTGTCTAGTAAATATTGACAATCCTTAGTAAAGAAAGCAATTTAGCAAAAGTTGAAATTGGAATTTGTGATAGTTTCAGAAATACTTAACTCTATCTCGCTTATATTTTTCTTCTTAGTTATGTCTGAGAATGTCACATGATAGTATACGTTTTTAAATAAGTCTAAAAGAACTATGTGTACTAGTAGAAGATAATTCTAAGTAGAATGAAACATGGTATATTAACTATATATTAATTATATCAACAGTGAGTTTTTATTTATTTTTAAATGTTTATTTACTTTGAGAGAAAGAGAGAGAGAGAATCCTAAGCAGGCTCCACACTGTCAGCACAGAGCCCAATGTGGGGCTCGATCCCAAGAACCATAAGATTTTGACTGAGCCAAAACCAAGAGTCAGAAGCTTAACTGACTGGGCCACCCAGGCACTGAGTTTTTATTTCTTAAAGAGCTGAAAATCTCAATACAAGATACACCCAAAGATGCCTTAGATTTGATGAAATACATCAATGGTGATATAATAGAGAGTAGTGAATTAGCATAGTTTGCAGAAGTAAAGGGAAGTCAAGGGAACTGAGCCATGACGGTTTTGCTAGCAAGAGAAAGGTCAAGGTTTTCCATGCAACATGTAAAGAGACATGATAGTACATGGTGTTAAAAATAAAAGCCATAAATGCAGTTAACGCATTTTGCAGAATGTGTTTCTTAAAGTGTTATTCCAGAGAAATGCTCAGCAATGAAAGTTGTCTGTGGCCAAGTAAGCCTAAGAAAAATTATATATGATAGTTTCTTCGTCTTGGAAATTTTATAAAAATGCATCAGTATATGAGGAGGTTCCTTTATTTTTTTTTAAACTAAATGTATATTACCCAGGACATCTGCTTGGGAAGTCCCAGGTAGAAAATGAATTAAAAAGGAAGAGTACACAAAATGGGACTGGTTTTATAAAATAATCCTTTTATATATTGAGCAAGATTCTTCAAAGGGCTTTGGGCTTCATTTTTGGAGAAATTAATAACCACTAGGGAACAAGCAGAGAGTCCTTGTTTGAAATTAAAAAAAAAAAACAAATAAATACACTTAAAAATTTATTTAATAAAGTTAGATGTCAGCTTTTTATGAAGAAAAAAAGTGCTCTTTTTTTTTTCTCTATATAGCAGATATTCATTGTGAATGCTGCTAATATAGGCTTGCCAAGTATAGTTCTAAAATGACTTAAAACAAAAAAAATGTATTGACATATTTTATTGATTTTCTATGAAACATCTTCTAATTGCTTCTTAAAATATTTATAAAACTATCAAAATATAGATGAGCATAATTGAATATATTTTAAATTAAGAATAATTTTCATGATAAAACCATTTATTAAAGAATAGTAAAATTAAATTTATGTGGGGTTAGAATAGCTTATAGGGTGTCGTACATTTCATATGCATGTAAATCTACATTTACATATAAAACTTGAAAATTTATTTAGTTTTCAACCTATTTTTCCAAAAACAATATAAATTAACCATCTTTATTAAAACATACAGCAGAATTAATTCGTATTCTTGGATGTGATTTAGCAGAAAAGAACTCTGGAATAGATCTCTAGGGAAAATTTTGTGTCTGTTTAATATTAACAATTTAAAAGCTTATCACCAGAGTTTTTTAAGCAGCTCACAATAGGTACAACAAGTTCTACTAAACACCTATAATAAATTACTTTATTCACTCATACCTAAGAGGATTGAAACTTGAGTGCGTTAACATCACATACAGCAAGATTTATTGTTTTGATGTGGCCAGATGTATTAGACATGTCTTTGCATATCGTTAAGTATGAAGTTGGATGATGTTATGAAGGCCACAGTAGAAGAAACATGACCTCCACAACAATGAAAGAATATCATGCACACTAGTCAAATACACTGAACACTAGCAAGGGATCGATGTATTGTTTTAAGCTAGAAATGTAATTGGCAAGTCAGTGCATTTTTTAATTCCCAATATTTTCAACACGATGTATAGTTATATACTTTTTTTATTCCAATTTTTCTGTAGAAATAAAATGAAAAGTACAATGGATGTGTAGGGAATAGTATGGCTGCAGGTCCTAGTTACTGGGTTGACACACATTTTTTTTTTTTTTTTTTTTTTGAGCAAGAATTAACAGCAGCAGAAGCAACATCTGGGTCTTTGGCTGACTGCACTATGGAAAGTGACTGGTTAGACACTGCTTACTTACGTTGGCGTCCATTAACGTACCCAAAGATCAGTCAGCTGGGGGGCTATCCGGGAGAACCTGCCCAGATGCATGCCATATTCCTTTGATAGTCCTGTCATTGTCAAGAATTTGTTCAAATTTACATGTCTAAGAATAAAATCTTGTTCAAGTTTCTGATGATTTCTTCCACATGTTAAGACCCTTTTTATGATACAGAACAAAGACCGAAAGAATTCCAGTGAAGGCAAAAGGGAGGGTTCAAAAGATCCATTGGTTGGCTCACATTTGATGAATTATTAAACTGCAGATTTCACCATGTGATAGAGAATTCATTTTTCAGTGTTCTATATGAAATACAAATTCTACCAAAATAAAAGAATCCTTCTGAGATGACAGATTTACAACAAAGCTGAAAAGATTAATGACGTTACCCTAAAGAAATTTTATTTGCAAGTAATGCAAAGGAAGAAACAAGCTGATTCCATAATTTGACAGCAGTGAATGAGTAGAACTTTTATACAGTGAGAATATAACTTGCTTTTAGATGTCTAGACATAATTTGCAGAGGTTAACCGCAAATTAAAGTTTATAGTATAACAGGGTTAGATGAGATCCTAAAAAAATGTTAATTTTCCAATGTTTAATTCCTCTGCAAATGTCTGTGCTTTAAGAGCACCCATGACAGAAGTTCACTACTTTCTGAGGCAGACAACTAGAATATACATCCTTGTCTTACTTGGAAATCAATAACCCTCTAGCTTGTGAGGTCCGGTTATATCTGTAGTGACCATTGTGTCTGATCCCCTTCATATTAGTCTGCTTTTCAACTATTTTTTTAATGTTTATTTATTTTTGAGAGAGAGAGAGAGAGACAGAGCAGGAGTGGGGGAGGGACAGAGAGAGAAGGAGACACAGAATCCAAAGCAGGCTCCAGGCTCTGAGCTGTCAGCACATAGCCCAATGTAGGGCACAACCTCACAAGCCTTGAAATTATGACCTGAGCCAAAGTCGATGCTTAACTGGCCAAGCCACCCAGGTGCCCCTGCTTTTCAACTATTTGAAAGCAGTCATGGTATCCTACCACCCCTCCCATTTTGAGTTACTTCATCTTCAGAATAGCAAACTCAGCTTCCAACAGTTTTTCAAATATTTTTCAGAACCATTTATTTGCCTTATATCCATTTCAATTTGAATATACCTCTCTTACTGTATATTTTCATAACTAAGAATAAATGCGATATCACCATGGTATAACTCATTTGGTTCATTAGATAATTCAAACACTGGGTAGATACAAAGAGACAGAAACTTCAGAGGACATCCCAGAGATACGAAAATTCAGACTGTTACTGTTTGTTCTTCCTGGCAAGGCACTCTATTATTGCCTTGCTGTTTACCTTCCTGAGTGGTAACGACATTCTCTAGACTCATTATTACCTATGCTGACTAACATAGAAAACCATTTGTACTCATTTTTACCCTCACAAACCTTACAATCTGAGATAAAAACCTGATAATCACATGATATAAAATTAGATTGCAGTACTCTTCAGTCTTTTCTATAATGGCCATTGAAAGGTCTCCAAGCCTCTAAATTCCCTTTGTTTAGCATCATTTGTGACATGGATCATTAACCTAAAGAAATCATACCTATTATCTTTAACCTTTCATTTTTTGTTGCTCCCTCATTATTTATTATATATATATATATATATATATATATATATATATATATATATATCTTTAGCTTGGTAAAACAATGAAATCTCTCTCATTTCTGTCTTTGTAAGTTTCTTTTTCCTGATTGCATTTCCTTCTTTCAATCCATCTTCATAAGACTGGAGTTTTCATAACTTACCTGTTATCGCTAAAGTTTAATCTACAAGATAAAAAAAATCACTAATTATCTATTTTTTAGCAAATAAAAAAGACTTTTCTTTAAAAATGAAATGATAAATTAAAGGTAATATTTCCAATAATTTTGAAAATGTCCAGAAGATCCCTTAAGGAATCCAAAATCATGTTTTCATTCTATATTCATTTTTCGCTTAATCTGAAACATCAGTGCTCAGGATATTTTTAAAAAATCATTCCATTTAGCTTTTTTCTACTTTTGCTGAATTACATTTATTGTAAGAGTAATATATAGATACATAAAGTTTAACTATATTATGTTTAAAAGAAACAGCTTTCTAGAATATCCTAATAATAGAAGATTTCATTGCAAATACAAAAATGTCTGTTTGTTTCCAAATATCCAATGCATTAGCATCAGTGAACACAATGTGTATGTATTGAATATTTCTTTTGTTATTTTTTGAGATATGCACATGAATGAGCCCTTGATTCTTTCTTAATGTGATAATCATGCCAAAGATTTTCATATTATTTCAACCATGACAACTTTAGATGTTCTAGTGTTCAATTTGGTTGTGTATCTTAGATATTAGGAACTCTTCACCTGGAAGAATATGTGTCTGGGTAATTGCATTCAATGAGATTATTAAGTGGGGAATTGTTTCTGCAGTTTAATAATTATTCTCCCTCAAAATAGGTTGCTTGGAGTAGACTTATCATATAAGAACAATGATGACCTGTTGGTGACCTTGAAAATATCATTGTTCAGTGGTTTACAAGTACTTTTGCAAAATGTTGGAACAAATGGTCAAATTTCTTTACAGTAGGAATTCTCAGACCTTATAGAACATGTTCAGGTGCATTATAAATCTGTAAGGGATGATATGGTAGGCAGCGATTCCAGAAACAAAAAAAAATGTGAGTATGTGTATTTTTTGTGCATATATATATATATATATATATATATATATATATATATATACATATATATATGTAAAATCTGCCCATCTATCTGCATATATACACATTTTTTAAGGAATATTTTATAGGACTATTGTTCTAAAGAAAACACTTCAAGAAATGTTGTTATAGGAAAATTGTATCACTCCAATGTAAAAAAAGACCAAGAGAAAATCTATTTGGTGTTTTGCTCAGAGTCAATCAAATAATTAATGACAGAAATTTGTTTTAAATATACATCTTTTTATTTATTCAATACCCTCTTCACTGCCCCATATTGATACCATGTTTAGAGAAGAGCTGTTGAGTTGTGAACTCTTTTTTTTTTAATGAACAAATGGCAATGATACGTTAATAGAAAGTCAAATTTTCCCAAAATAGTCACTTCCAAACAATATCCAATATCCACTAAAATATTCTTCTACTCTTTACCTTTCTGTCTTGGTCAATATCTTAAGCTGTTTTTTTTTTTTTAACATTTTATTCCTACTTTTCATTCCTTTCTCTCAAATATATAACTTTCTGTGTGTGTGCCTCTCCCCACTTACATATTCTATCACTATTTCTGTTCTCTTTGAATCAATCCGATGTAATGTTAATTATCTGTCTTACACCACAGTAGGCTATAAAGGAAAGAGATGCACAAGGGATCTAATGCAAGAATTGTTCCTTCAAGCAGCTTATAATAAACTTAAAGAAGAATGGCTATCTAAGTCAAAAAGTTACATGTTGTAATGACTATAAAGACAGTATAAATTAAGAAAACCTGGCATTGGTATGGCTTCTAAAGGTCTGAGAGAAATTTTAAAATTGAGGTGAGGTGATACAGTCTTCGAAGTTCTTAGAGGAGGGAAAAATAAATTCCATGCAGTTATACAAACTCAGAAGTATGAATGAGAATAAAGTAGACTCACACACAAAGAAGGTGCATCTATTTTAGGGAACTAGACAAGGGATGAATGTTTAACACTAGAATATTTATTCTAGTAGTAAAATTTACCTTATTATCAAATTAAAATATACAAATTTTATAATTTTTAAACACATGAAAAAATCATTTGATAAATATTGCATACTTACTATTAGATTCATAATTTTTACAAAGAGGGACTAGAAACAAATCTCCTAATTAGGTTTGCAAAACAAAATGAAAAACATTTATTTATATATTTATTTATTAAGTTTTTAAATTTTTATTTAGGTAATCTCTACATCCAGCATGGGGCTCAAACTCATGACTCTGAGATCAAGAGTTGCATAGTCTTCTGACTGGGCCAGCCAGTACACATTTTAATTTAATTTAATTTAATTTAATTTAATTTAATTTAATTTAATTTTATCTTATCTTATCTTATTTTTAATGTTTACTTATTTTTGAGAGTGAGAGAAAGCATGAGTGGGGGAGGGGCAGAGAGAGAGGGAGACACAGAATCTGAAGCAGGCTCCAGGCTCCCAGCTGTCAGCACAGGGCCCAACGTGGGGCTTGAACTCAAGAACCGCAAGACCATTACCTGAGCCGAAGTCGGATGCTAAACCGACTGAGACACCCAGGCGCCCTGCTAGTACACATTTTAATAAATGAGAGAGGTATTAGAAATATTTCCTTTAGTATCAATAAAAATAAAAATACCAATGTTTTTACTTCTTTAGTTATTACATGGGCAGTCCTAGACAAAGTAGTAGTAGTAATAGTAACAATAATAAAGATACACATATTAGAAATTATTAATTTTCTTCCTGTGCAGATAGTATACTTATTTCTGATAGAAAATCTAACAAATTTTTCATCACTTATTAAATATTACCTGAGCACAGCAAGTTCATGGATATACACTTGCTTAAATGTGTTATACATGCTAGCAACAACAAATTAGAAAGTAATTTAAAGGTATCTCACTCATGGGGTGCCTGGGTGGCTCAGTTGGTTAGCGTCTGACTTTTGTTTTCAGCTCGCGTCATGACCTGACCCTTTGTGATTTTGAGCCCCACATCTGGCTTTGCACTGACAGTATGGATCCTGCTTGGGATTCTCTCTCTCTCACCCTCCTCTCTGCCCCTCCCTTTCTCTTCTCTCAGAATAAACAAAACTTTAAAAAAATAGAAATAACTCACTATAGTAATAACATTTTTCAGTACATACGAATAAGCCAAAAAAAAAAAAAGGCAGGATATGTATGGGTATGTATATATAATGTGTTAATGAATGTTTTAAAATGATATAATTACACAGAAATATGTATTCATGAATGGGGATGCTCAATGTTCAAAAGATATCAATGCTTTAATATAAATTCAAAGCAATGAACTCAAATCCCAAAGTTGTTTCCTATTTTCATTAAAATTTAAGGCCCTTCTTTAAGTTTATGGGAAATTTTAAAGGCCAAGGGATAGCCCAGACAATATAACATAGAGCCTAAGGAGGAAATATATGACTATAAAAGTTTAAGACACAAATCTGTAAAATTCAACACTTTTGGTGTTGGATCAGGAGTAGGTAAAGAGATTAATACAGCAAAATAGAAACTTCAGAAGCAGAGCTTAAACATTTGGGAAATGTGTGTATGACACAAGTATCATTATAATTAAATAATATCAAGAAAGTCTTAGAAGATCCTTATATCCTAAGACCCAGAAAAATCCTTGATACCGATATATCCTACAAAAACTTCATTATACTTGTGTAATGAAAGGAGTACAGTGTTATTCATTAGAGATTTATTTGTGATAGAAAAGAAAACAAATGAAATAGATTTAAGATTGGAAACTATAAATCAGGTATGAAAAATTCATACACTGGAACATCATACATCAGCAAAGTGAATATACTTGATTTATATTTACCAAAATGGATAAATCTTAAAAGCAATTTTGTGTAAAAAAAAAAAAGTTGCAAGCATATATTATGACAGCAAGTTGTGTTGATTATATAAACAAAGCAATCCTTTATCACTATGGATACATGCATGTGCATGTATGTACATAGATATGTGACACATGGACATATGTGTAAGCAATAAATAATAAAAATATAGATGCAATAATATTTAGCTTCAAAGAGGAAAGAAGAATGAGAGACTGCTGAGGAATTACAAACATAGCTTCAACTATATTGATCAAGCATTATGAAAAAGGTCTCCAAATTTGTTCTCTTAACATGTTTTCACTGGCCTGGAGTTGATGGAAATAATCCACATATTCTGTAATACACCAACAGCTCTTTTGTGGAGAAGCTTCAGTCTCTATTTTCATCACATGCTCCATGATTTTTTTTGCCTTTCCTGTATTGCCTGGTGCAGGATCGAAGACTAATGCTAGTAGAACCATTCCATACTCGCTAAGCATATTCTGTATAGGTGGTCTGGCAATTTATTTAGCATGTGGGGGTATTTGGATGTATAGTTTAGTCTTGACCTTTTTATTCTAAACTATCTATCAGAAATAATTTCATTTTGATGTGTTTCACTAATGTTCTCTTTCCCTACATACTTCCCCCTCAAGCCTGCAGACTCCTCACATAATTGCCCTGGGAAAATGCAATTCAACCCATGATCTTACTTTACTTCAAAAATCATTACGATTTTCCCTTGCTTCTGTTGCTTTTTTTCTACAAGGGAATAAGAGGTTGGTAGGAGAGGGCCTTGCTACGAACCTAGAATTTTCTTATTTTCCATATCTTATCATTGAAATTTTAGGGTTTTTTTTCTTCCAGATTTCATATCCTCTTTGAAGACTTGTCTTCCTTTTCTAGGAAAAACAATTTAAAAAAATCAGTGTCCATTACGTGCTATGTATTCTTTAAAAAAAAAATCACACAAAAGAACAATGAGCAAAATTAAAAAAAATCATTTCTTCTTGGTCTTTCTTATATTGTGTGGAATATAATCTTATTTCCATTTCTCCTACAACCATTCTTCTTTCTAATCTTACATCCAACCCATGTTAGTGCTAATTTCCTTAAATTATACATATTCTCTTTATTGTTATGTTAACTTCTCCATAGTCTCCACTCAGTTATCTCTATTTTAGTTGCAACACACACCACCAGCAGAGCATATAACTGGGGCTCAATGCATTTCTTTGTTTGACTTCAGTCATTCAATAAACACATATTTGGTATCATACTATAGTTGAATCATTCTAGAGTAGAAATTGGATCTGAGCAAACGTAATATGAATGATGACTTGAGAGAGGCAGGTGTTATACATGAATTAAAGATCCCTTTTTATGTGTTTGAAGTACAATATTAGTTCATAAAGTGTCAACAAAGAAGAGGTCTACATAGCCATTACATGACTCGATGGCCCTGGATTCTGAACGGTTAAAATAATGTGTTGTCAAGTTGCTAACACGATAGCAGGGGATTGACATGGAGAAAATGTGAAACAGCTGTTTTTATATTCTAGGAAATCTTAAATAATCCTAAGCAGTGATATTTAAAGAGATTATTTAAAGATTTAGGAAGAGAGTCAGGTTTTAATTACAGCAAAAAGTAGGGATAGAAGAAACATACAGGAATCATAACTATAATGAGTTAGTGTAAGAAGGTAGAGAAAAGTGATGAATAAAAATGACATATATATTTGAAACTATGTACATATAGAATGCAAGATGCTTTTATCTTGTTATATTCTATCTTTATAGCAATGCTTTGAAACAAGAACATGATTACAGCTTTCACTGGATTCTTTATACCTCCAACTCCATTCCCATTGCATTACTTTAAAACTGTTTTTTAAAGTATTTATTTATTTTGAGAGAGAGAGAGAGACAGAGAGAGAATCTCAAGCATGCTTCATGCTGTTAGCACAGAGCCCAACGTAGAGCTCAATACCATAAACCACGAGATCAAGAACTAAAGCAAAATCAAGAGTTGGATGTTTTAGTGACTGAGCCACCCAGGTACTCCAACACTGTTTGTCTGCAATGTTTTGAAGTTTATTTATTTATCTTGAGAGAGAGAGAGAGAGAGAGAGAGAGAAAAATAAGGTTGGGCAGAGAGAGAGGGAGAGAGAGAATCCCAAGCCAAGCAGGCTTTATGCTATCAGCTCAGAGCCTGACATGGGACTTGAACTCACGAACCATGAGATCATGACCTGAGCCAAAATCAAGAGTCGGACATTAACCAACTGAGCCATCTAGGTGCCCCGTCTACAGTTTTGATAGAAATGGTTTTTGTGATCCCAAATATATTCTAAGATCATATAGGAAATTTTATTTCTATCTACTTGCCTTATTTTCATATAAAAAACTTGTACTATTAATTTAACATGGTTATTTAATATCTATGGTAATGTGCTCTTCCTAAAGCTTTCTTGTTTATTTCATGTTATTATTGATTTTCTTATCAACAAAGAACTATGAAAGAGAACGATATGATCATATTGGTAGAAAGAACATTGGTACAACAATGTATAGAATGCAGAATAGAGAAAAGGAATATATACAAAAAACAACAACAACAAAAAGAATAGTTGGAGGCTTTGGAATTAATCTGGTGAGAAGTGACTGTCATGTAAAATGAGTGCCAAGGGATTCAAGGAAAATAGAGAGGACTTCCCTCATTGGATGCAGAGATGAAAGTGAAGGGATAATCACAACTGAACCTAGATTTCTGGCATTAGACACTGGCTAATACACAGTGCCCTTCATCATTAACACCAGAAAAGGAAGAGATTCTGTGGTGAGAGATAGTAATTGATTTGAGAACACATTGAGTTAAGGGTTTCTTATAGGATGTCCAAATCAGAATTTATATTATAGATTTCAATACACAAAAATGATCTCAGGCTAGAACTCTAGAGAGTTACAAAAAAATGACACTCATGAGCAAATAGTTGCTGAGTGAAGTCAAAGAAATGGATGTTTTTATCGAAAAGAATGTCATTAGAAGACATTATGGTGGGTGTTGAAAACTGGAGAACACCAACAGATAGGAATGGAGCAGAAGAAAAGAAGCCATAAAAAAGACAAGTGGTTACTGTGTACGTAGCGGGAAATGTGGGAAAGTGTTATTCCAAATTTCAAGGCAAAAAAGCATGTGAAGAAAGAAAGTGATGGACAGTGTCAAATCAAAGAGAAACCAAGAAAAATAATAAGTCATTCACAACTTTAAGCAGACTTGTTTCAGTAAAGACTTGAGTATGGACACCGCGTTGCAAGAGAAATGTATTGATAAATATTTGGAAACAAGATTTAGTGGGAATGAAAGAGACTTACAGATCTTCTTTGACTTACTTTGGGGTTTATGTCCCGGTAAACCCATCACAAATTGAAACTGCATTTAATACACCTAAGCTTCGGAACATCATATCTTAGGCTAGCCTGCCTTAAACAGTTCAGAATACTCACATTAACCTTCAGCTGGGCAAACTCATCTAACACAAAACCTGTTTTGTAATATAGTGTTATCTCATGTAATTATCTAATTCTTTACTGAAAGTGAAAAACAGAATGGTTGTATGGATACAGAGTGGTTGTAGGTGTATCAGTTGTGATCAGGTGACTGACTGGGAGCTACGGCTCACTGCCTCTGCCCAGCATCGTGAGGGAGTACCTGTACCACATATCACTAGCCTGGGAAAAGATCAAAATTTCAAAATTTGAAGTCTACCTTCAACTGAATAAATATTGTTTTTGCACTATTATAAAGTTGAAAAATCTTAAGTTGAACCATCAAAAATAGAACCAACCATCAGTCAAGGATTCTTTGTATATCCAACAGGAATGTGGATTTAAGGGAGATTTTTTTTCCCCTTCAAAATTTAGGGTATGATTAAATAATCATAAGAAAGACTTAGTATGAAGCATAGGGAGGAAGTGATAGGATACTATGTAGAGATGGTGGGGTTATTCTT
Source organism: Felis catus (assembly GCF_018350175.1). NCBI lineage: Eukaryota > Metazoa > Chordata > Mammalia > Carnivora > Felidae > Felis > Felis catus. The sequence goes on from NC_058374.1 coordinate 106,920,588, forward strand.
ACCATGGGAAGAATATTTCTATTTTTACTCGAGAAAAACAGGCAATGATGTTGAGTCCATTTAATCTATTTTCCAACACCTCATAAAACTAAACAAGAAAATAATATAGGGTTTTGATCATGATAGCCACATTCTGCTAGAAACCAGAACCTATTTAGATCTTAAGGTTTATCTTCAGTGGAAGACAAATAAGAAAAGAAAAAAGAAAAGAATGAACTTAGATGTTCAGATAGTTAAAAATATTTAGAGCAGCAATTTAAGGGCAACTCATGTAGATCAAGAGAATCTAGTTAACCTTTCATAGATCAGAAGTATTTGTGTGCCTAATCACAGATGGTGTGTACAAATCTGTGTCAGAACATGATTTTTCTAAATAGAAACACCTCAAATCAATTTCAGTCCTCTTAAGATGCCGAATGCACTTTTAATGCCAATTAAATTAGGTTTTTTTTTTGTTGTTTTTTAATGTTTATTTATTTTTGAGAGAGAGAGAGAGAGAGAGACAGAGAGACAGAGAGAGTACGAGTGGGAAAGGGGCAGAGAGAGAAGGAGACACGGAATCCAAAGCAGGCTCCAGTCTCTGAGTTGTTGGCACAGAGCCCAATGCCGGTTTGAACTCACGAACCATGAGATCACGGCCTCAGCAAAAGTTGGATGCTTAACCAACTGAACTATCCAGGAGCCCCTATTTTTTAAATGTTCATTACTTCTGAGAGAGAGGACATGAACAGGGGAGGTGCAGAGAGAGGGGGACACAGAAGATCCAAAGCAGTCTCTGTGCTGGCAACAGAGAGCCTAATGCAGGTCTCAAACTCATGAACATGAGATCATGGTCTGATCCAAAGTTGGGTGCTCAACTAAATGAGCCATCCAGGTACCCCAAAAACTAGCCTTTTAAAAATGTTCTTTCAAAAACTCATTGCCACAAACTATACATGCATTTGATTATCTCCTTTCCCTGTATCAGTATTCTCAGTTTTTTTTTTACCTAAATAAATATATTTAAAGAATGTTGATTTTAACAGATATGATTGTTTAATTGGTCTCCTATAGAATTACATGATTCTTCTCCATTTCTATATTCCTAAAAATACTGTTGAATAATCACTGAATCAAAAACCCTTACTTTTCCTAACATACCTAATTTGTTTTCCCCTCATGCACAATATCTTTCCCACACCAGCAAAGAGCTTTGACATACTTTCTGTTTCCTGATGGCTTTTCTGAGTCGCTTATCATATTTTATTAACACACCTGTATGGTTATTGTTAGCACATTCACTGTTAGTCTCATTTTTTTTAAATTTTTTAATGTTTATTTTTAACAGAGAGAGAGCAGAACATGAGCGGGGGAGGGGCAGAGAGAGAGAGGGAGACACAGAATCCGAAGCAGGCTCCAGGCTCTGAGCCATCAGCACAGAGCCCGCTCGAACTCACGCTGTGAGGTCATGACCTGAGTCGAGGTCGGACGCTCAACCGACTGAGCCACCCAGGCACCCCTGTTAGTCTCATTTTTAATTGTCCCCTAAATGCTTTAAGCTTTCTTTTCTGACATCTTCCCATACTCCATCAGTTTTTCTTTCATTTGAGACAATGATCTTGATTCATTTTAAATTACTAAATACACTCATAGTTCATACAAATAAATATAGGTAGATAGATAGATGATAGAGGATAATACCATTTAGAATTATACTGGGGTTATTTAAAAATATTAGCAATCATTTCTACAAATAATATGGGGTTAGAACACTTAGGGAACAGGAGAGTAATGGCAAGGGTAGAGCAAGAATGCTAATAACATTGAGCAATTATGATCAATATTTAAGTTTTATATTTATCAGAATATTATCCTATTGTTTAATTCATCTCCATAATCTTATGAAATAGATGCAATAATAATGACCCTTTCAAAATAAAGATAAGAACTTGAGGTTTAGAAAGGTTAAATGACTTCTCAAAGATAACACAACTAGTAATAGTGTAGCCAAAATTTGAACTCCAGTTGTCTGAATCAGGGAGGATTTTTAGGTACGAATCATATTTCTGGTTGGGGCTTGTTCTACAAATTTGAGCACTAGGTCTATTGATTACTAGGGGTGGAAACTTAAGAATAAATTATGAATGTTGGTTACCTCTGCTTTTATACTGGGGTAATATTTCTATGAAGCGTTAGAATAATGTGTATTCATATTAGATAGGTTTAATTGCTACTAGGAAGGGTCTCCAAGATCTATTCCCCAAACAAGATAGAAAATCAGTTATCTCTCAAGTGACAGTCTAGAGATAGGCAGTTGATTTAGGAATGGGCAGTTAAACTAGTATGGCAATAGCCCACCTGAAGGTCATAAAGAGACTCGGGTTTCTTATATCCCTTTGATATTTGGTCACCTAAAGTCTTGTCTTATTTCACATGATAGCGTCCAAATTTTAACCTTTGTAATGAGAGAAATGAGGACATGGGAAACAAGAAATTGCCTTATAAAATATTGTACTTAAGTTGCAAAAATAATTTCTTTTATTCCATTGATTAAAATCAGTCGTGGCCAATCCTAGCTTAAAGAGAGACTGATGATAATAGTAATTTCTAGGTAAGTAATGTATTAGTTATGGAAATACATGACTCCGAGCTCCTTTTAAGAGATGATGCCATGAGGAATGTAACTGGCTGACAGCATCCAAGTTGATGTACCTTGGGTTCACTGTAGCATTCCAGTCAGGGTTAGGCACTTTTTGGCCTGTAGCAAGTCAGTGATGACACTTGTTGGGTTAGTAGGGCTTGACCATTTCTGCTTAACTTGGAACTTATCTAGTAGGCAGTTATTTTTTTTCTGAGGCTCCTTATTGGTTTGACATAGACTTTCTCATTGTTGTACTCAACTCTGAGACTCTTATTACCCAGTCATCTTACCTTACATTATTTCATTCACAGATGGCACACTGTATTATAGTCTGAAGGTGCTCCTTGCCAGCTTTTAACCCATTTCCAATTACCTGGGTGTCATATGTCCTTCACATCTGACTGTGCCCCATCATATGACTCTCAGAGGACCCATAATAATGTAGGTGGTCATGTACTCAACTGAAACCTTAGGGGTTCAGTCACCAAGAGGAAGGTTATAATGGATACCAGGGCATTTAGGTTTCTCTGTAAACATCTTCATGTATGTTCCACTAAATATTTATTCATATAATTTTCCCATACATAGGTATATTTATTCTCTCTCCTATGAGGAAGATATAAAATCTTACTATGTATTTATTTCATCTAGTTCAAAATCCAGGATCTCTGCACAATGTGATATCTCTTCCATCACTTTGCATATAATTCTGAAACTGATCTGGGAAAAAGGAATAATGGAAACACATTCATTTATTAATTGCTGAATGGCAGGAATCAAGGAGAATCCTGTCATATTAATAAATTCTGTTAGCACATCTAGCTGTAGATTCTCCTCTCTGCAAGTCTTCATATCTTGTTCTGTATGTCTCTTGCTTTTACTCTAGGAGAGGTATTTTCTTATTTATTTAGGGTAGATATTATTAATATGCAGTATTAATGGGTATACCTTATGGGCAGGGAGAATATTGTTCTTTTATGCCTCCTTGAAGTTACATGTGGCCACATGACTTTCTTGGGCCAGTGAAATAATGTGGAAACATCTTTATGATGTGGAAACATGTATTGTGATGTGGGCCTTGTGCCCTGGAAAGATGTCTAATTTCACATCAAACGTTTTAAGTTCAGGAAATAAAACTTTTTTTTTCAGTCATATGCTGTAGAGATTTTGATCTTGTAGCAAAATTCAGTTTACACTGACTGATGCATCATTTTTCTGCATAGCCATATTTAAGTGACTATTGGAATGTGTGTCTTTTCTGGGGGATGGTGAGCTTTTACAGTTTACTTCCTGCTAGGGCAAGTTTGTGAGTCTGGCGGCTTTTGTAGAAATGAAACAATCACAGATAATTTTGTAATTCAAGCTTGTTTCTTTGGAAGTAAAATTATGTAGCAAGTTTTAAGTCTATTTATTTAGAACAACTTCCTCTGGTGAGTAACCAAACTTAAACTCTATTCTTGACATCGTATTTAAGCCTACTAATTCTCTTCTTTTGTTTACTGAGTTATGTGCTTAGATCATCTGTCTGCCCTGGATTTAATGAGGCCATGTGAAGCAATAAGCCATCTGAAACGCCTCCCTTAGAGTAATCTTTGCCATGGGTCTAACTCACAATATGTGGCTGAAATTCTTAATTAGAGGTCTCAGAGAAAATACCTGAACAAAAGTAATATCTCCTGCTAATTACATTTGAATAGCTTTTCCTAACCTATGAGAGACTTCAAGTTATTGGATTTTCATTAATTTCCTTTATAGCTGTAGTCTTGGTGGGCATGGGGTCTGCCCTCAAGGTTAACAAACAACAGCAATGTAACCAAACATTTGCTATGACATAATGAGAATTACCACCTTTTTGGCCTGCAACACTGCCTGCCCTCCCAAGTTCTAAGCCACTACTACATATTTCAGATTTAAAAACAAAACAAAACAAAACAAAACAAAACAAAACAGAAAAACGTTTGGCAAGAGATTAGTCAGTTTTTTGAATAATTAGTATATAAACCATACTAATGAGAAAGGAAATTCAAAATAAAGTGTTTTAACCCAGATTAGTTTATTTTTGTTGTGTAGTAGGTATTCATAGATGAGCAAGTGGTTGAAAGGGGAACTATTTTCTACAGTTATTCAGGATTCAATTTCCTTCCATTCTTTCTTTGTTAGCCTCTATTGTCGTCACTTGCATGGTTATTGCTGTTCACAACACCATGACTTCATTTCAGCACATAGAAAGAATGAAAGATGTGTAAGGCAAGTGATTTTCTTATACAAAAACATGATCTAGAAATTGTGAACATTGCATAAGCACAGATGCTATTGACTAAATGGCCACATTTAGCTGTAAGAGATGTTATTAGTAGATCTAGTCATACCTTTGGCAAGGAAGGAGAACATTCTATCTAAAGGAGAATCTTTACAGGGAGAGAATTAACAGCTATGTCAATATTTGTAAAACACCTGGCACGGTACCTGACAAATAATGGTTAACCAATATTTCTTTCATTGTTTTCTATGCTGTACCTTAATAATTTGGATTGAAGCCAAGAATAAGACCACTTATACCTGGTTTAACAGCTTTGTTATGGTTCTATGATTGCATAACTTCTTACTCTGTTTACCCTGTACACATTACTTAAAGTATATTTAAAAGAGAGTGGCCTAATTTTGAAACTGGCACAGGTGAAGAATTAATGACATTTTTCTAGTGGTGTAATACTCCTAATGCTCTTAATTAACTGTCTAATGATGTTCTGGGATCTTTAGCAAATGATGGGTCCTCTGTTTCAGAGTATGCAATTACATGCCTTCCTGCTAAGAATAAGAGTCAAAAGTTATTTCGTGCAAGGATAAGAAAGATATTTTGATATTTCCTGAAGTTTTTGGGTCCATCAATCTGGGAATGAATCAGCATTGGGACAATAATATCTGCCCATCTGTGTCAAATATAATTTTTTCCCAAGGAGTATTCTGAAATATATATTATAGTGTGCTTTCAGTAGAAATATTTAAATGCCTAGTTAAGGATAAAATGAAAGTTTTTTTGTAAAATATTGCAGGTGAGATATATATATATCTATATCTATATATATCTATTATATATATCTATAGATAGATAGATAGATATAATATATATATATCTATATAGATATAGATATATTATATCTATCTATCTATAGATATATAGATAGATATCTATCTATATCTATATCTATATAGATAGATATATAGATAGATATCTATATCTATATCTATATAGATATAGATATAGATATATATATATATAAGATATATATATATATACATATATATGTATATATATATTTAAATGTTTGTTTATTTTTGAGAGAGAGAGAGTGTAAGCAGGGGAGGGGCAGAGAGAGAGGGGAACAGAGTTTCCAAAGCGAGCTTTGTGCTGACACCAAAGAGCCTGACTCAAGGCTCAAACCCATGAACTGAGAGATCATGAGCAGAGCCAAAGTTGGACACTTAACCGGAGGAGCCACTCAGGCACCCCTGCAGGTGATATATTTTAACTTTTGTTAAAGATTTCATCATCAGTAGATAGATCATATTATATGCACGTGTTTTAATCCTCCTCCCGCCCCTTTTGTGTGATGCAGCAGAATGAGTATTCTCATACATTTGATGAGGTAGGATGGTTATTTGTTTCTGAATAAAATTTAGTGATTCAAATTAAAGACCTTAAAAATATTAGTATCTTTCAAAGCTTCAGTTTAAATTGTTGGAATGCAACCTTAGCAACCAAACAAGAAATACACAGAAAGATGAATCTGTAAAGATTGTCACTACAACCTTTTATATAATAATTGCATTGATCAAATTTGGTTTGGTAATAAAAAACTCAAAATCTCAGTTATAAAAACAAGCATTTATATAATACACACGAGGCTGCAGGCCAGCTCTGCCTCTGCCAGGCTCTTTTGGATTCGTGTCCTCTCATCTGATTTCAGTGTGAAGAAACTCCAATATCAATGACAGAGAGCTTAAATGAAGTGAGCTTAAAACTAGACACCACAAAGTACTTTCTGGAAATGGAAGAATTATCACACTTTGTCTATATTCCGTTGTTTAAAAGAAGTCACAAAGCTGTAGCCAGAGTTAATGGAAGGAAGGGGAAGGGGGGTTATATTCAATTTTCTTTACTGAAAGTCACTGCAAAGTCTCATGACAATGAGCTTTTATGACTAATCTATTACAAGAAGATAGCAAGGACTTGACAATCATAATCTAATTGATAACAATTGCCCTCAAAAGAGAAGTGAAGACAAATATATAAGTTAGATAATTTATTTTGTGTAGATATGATTAAATACTATACAATCATTAAAAATGGTATTCTAGGGGTGCCTTGGTGGCCTCAGTCGGTGAAGCGACCAACTCTTGATTTTGTTTGGTTCAGGTCATAATCTCCTGGTTCATGGAATCAAGCCCTGAACTGGGCTCCGTGCAGAGCATGGAACCTGCTTGGGATTCTGTCTCTCTTCCTCACATTCTGCCCCTTCCTACCCGCTCAAAACAAATAAATAAACGTTTAAAAAATGGTGTCCTAGAAGAGACTTTAACTAAGATAATGTTCATAATACGTATTTAAAGTGAGAAAGCAGATTAGAAGTTATATGTTTATTTTCTCAATTTTATAAAAGAATATAATGTAATGTTACTTCAGAGAATAAATATATGTAAATTCATGCATTGAAAATACTGATGTTTTAATATCTTTTTTAGCAACATGGCCTTATAGATGATTTTTAGTTTCTTCTTTGTGCTCTTTTGCTCTAATGGTCAAGATTTTATACTTTAAAATTTTTCAGCAATAAAAATACAGTTTTTCATCAACTGTAACTAATGTACCACTCTGGTAGGGGATGCTAATAATGGGAGTGACTGTATATGTGTGGAGGCAGGAGGTATATGGGAAATCTCAGTACCTTCCTCTCAATTATGCTGTAAATCTAAAACTGCCCCAAAAATCGAATACATAGCTTTTGTAAATAAAAACAACACCATTACATTAAAATTCAACTTTGTTTACTTACTTTAATTTCCAATTTACTAGTATTCTGTTTAGATTCAGTAATAGAAAATGCATTTTTAAATAGCACAACAATTTTACTGTTTTACTGAAAATGACTTAGTATCAGTTCCTACTTTGCCTACCTCACCTGTGAGTTGCTTCATCATACATCTAGCTATCCCCAGTTCTTTTTTTTTTTGAAGGGTAGTATTTATTATATTTTTAAATTATTTTTTAATGTTTATTAATTTCTGAGAGACAGAGAGACAGATCACGAGTGGGGGAGGAGCAGAGAGAGAGGGAGACACAGAATACAAAGGAGGCTCCAGACTCTGAGCTGTCAGCACAGAGCCTGACACGGGGCTTGAAATCATGAGCCGTGAGATCATGACCTGAGTTAAGTCAGATGCTTAACTGACGGAGCCACTCAGGCACCCTACCCAGTTCTTAAGCGAATTACAGGGTCATACCCTTAGGATGAGAGTTTTTGGGAAATAGTCCAAGCAACATTATTGTATGCTGGATTACAGACTTGTTCCATGGCTTTATTAATTCAATCAATGAAACTGTGTTTCTGACAGTATTTCCCAATGTACAGTTTGAGTTTCTTGAGAAACAGAAACCAGGGACATAGATTCAATAACTCACAGAATTATTATGTATCTTCATTCTCAATGGGTGAATCTTCCAGAACATCAAACCTGCTGTTTGTTCTGACATTTTGTGGTTTACCTGCTTCTAGGACTTCATCTGCTATGGTTTTTTTTTTTATCCTTTATCAATTATGAGTACAATATAATGATACTGATAGGCATTGACATTTCCTCCTTCCCTACCCCTCTGTAAATATACATGTGTATATATGTATATATATGTATATGTAGAGAGATTATATACATGATATATATAATATACATATTTATACATAAATATGTTTAGAGAGATTGTGTATATGTATTTCCCCTATAGTCTTGCATTAGAAATGTTAAGGAACTTGCTCAGTTTCTTCAGTTAGAGAAACATAGGTCTCTCTACAGTGGAGCAAATATCCTTTCTCAAATATTTTGATTATGTAATGAGTTTAAAGCAAGTCCTTTGATAAGTTTTAATGACAAGCTTTATCAGGAGCTAATTCTAAAACCAAGATACTTCCTGATTTCCTTGAATTTAGGATTATTATCCCAGTTTTAAACTAGTTAGAACTCAGCTTATACCTAGAAGCCTAACTTACCTGTTATGGTAAATGAAGTCAAAAATTTTTCAGTGGCAAATTTATGGGTTGTTGGTTGTTTGCATTATAAAATGACCTTTTGACAGGAAATGCTTCCTACATGTGCTGAGATAATTATTATTCACATAGGGCTTTTATTATTTTTAATTCTGCCTTTAGGTATTTTGGAGAGAAATAACATGTATTATGAGCCTAGTATGCCAATTACTGTGCTAAATACTTACTATCATTCAATCATCACATAAGTGCTTCACAAAATAGAAACCGAATCTCAAGTGTGTTAAGCAAATTTTCCAGGATAACAGAAATTGTGGAGCCAGGGTTAAAATCCAGGACAGTCTGCTTCCATAAACTATATTCCTTCTGTTATCCAATAAGTTTTAATGTAACTCAATATAATTGCAAGAAAAATAATGGAAACATTTATTTTAAACTACGCCTGGATATTCACTGGATGTTCACCATTGAACATCTCATGTTAAATGCTATTGCTCAGTTGGCGCACAAACTCCTGATTCTGCTGAAGGGGATTGAGATAGTTGATCCTGCCCAAGGAACACAGATGTATAGTCTTGGCTTTCTATCAAAATGGAAGAAATTTAATAGAGGAAATGTTAATCCTTACAGTAAGAGAGGATAGTGCAGTAAGCAGCAAATTTTAAGACAGGTATAACTTACTACCAAATAGCCATAACTAAATGGCCAGCAAATATATTACTAAAAAAATATATTATTTGGAGATAAAAGCAAAATAGTCACTTCTATGGTAGAAAACTGGTGTTAAGCTGTTGTTCTTAAGATTCACTTTATTTTGAATTTGCTTATCAGGTTTACTTTTAATTTCTAAGGATAATTCAGGGTATTTTGGAACTTTGTAACTTTGCAGTTTGGAAGTTTGGCTTAATCTTAGTCAAGCTCATGAATGCATGTTTCTATGACCATTTTAAATTTGTAAGAATTACCTTTTATGGTGGCAGTTTCTCTGTTGTCTCTGATACAGCTTTAATTATTTTACAATATAAATACAAATTCAAGCCTCCTTCTGACCCATTTAATCACCATAAATGACATTAATTAGAATTTTGTTTTCAAAAATACATTACAAAAAATGTTACTTCATATATATATATATACATATATATACATGTGTACATATATATACATGTGTACATATAAACATATATGTATATATACACACATACACATACACAGGTGTGTGTGTGTGTGTGTGTGTGTGTGTGTGTTTGTGTGTGTGTGTTTTGGAGTTAGGATAAATTAAGGAAAAACACACTAATATATCTTTACCATATATATAAGTTGAACTAATGATGATTTTTGCCTTAAAGTTAAACTTGATATGTTCATTTTCACCCACAATTACCTAAATCTTTTTAAACCTCTTTCAAATTGTTTAGAATTCTAAATCAATAGATTTCTTGATCATTTACATAATTCATTTGGGAATGTTCAATAATTCAATCACATTAAAAATGCTTTCATTTTGGTGTTCATAATTTACTCCCATTCCAAAATCCATGATGCAATGTATGTTTTACCAAAATTGGGATGAATTAGAGGAAATTTGGTGCCATTTTCTTAAATGCCCTTTTAGGAAATTATAGAATAACAGGAATTCATATATACACCTATAGATAGAGACTCTCTTTTATGGTCTTAAGAACAGTTAAGTGTTGAAAAAGGAGCATTTTGCAGGTAAACATTAATTCCTTAAATTAATATCATTGAATGCCAACTCAGTCGGACACTATGCCAAGTACTAAGAAAGAAAAGATGAGTAAGATCCTCTTGCCAAGGGTTTAGACAAATCAAAACAAGCATTAACAGGTAATTGGAGGGGCGCCTGGGTGGCTCAGTCGGTTAAGCGTCTAACTTCAGCTCAGGCCATGATCTTGTGGTTTGTGAGTTCAAGACCTGCGTCGGGCTCTGTGCTGACAGCTCAGAGCCTGGAGCCTGCTTAAGATTCTGTGTCTCCCTCTCTCTCTACCCCTACCCTGTTCACGCTCTGTCTCTCAATAATAAATAAACATTAAAAAATTTTAAAAAATAGGTAATTCAGGATTCTGGTTTAAGACTCTGAGCTCAGTTTATCTACTTGCCCTCCTGGAACCTCATTAAAATAAAATAATAGAAGCAGAACAGAAGTGTGTTGACTCTTAAAGCAAGGCAGTGGAAGCCATAGTAAATGACATAATAAAAGCTGAGGAAAGAGGAGAGAGCTGATTTGCCACTTCTAAACCTGAGAGGGTCTCTGGACTGAGATAGAGGGTACCCTGATGTATATAATACAGAACATTTGACAGGACCCCCTTCCCCTCTTCCTGAACACTAGGTAAATACATATAAAAAAATGTAATTATGTGACTGAGAAGGACAAGAACAGCAGCAATAGTAACCCAGAATAAATCATTTGCACTTTGGCATTTGGGAATGCTCAGTAAAATGGAAGACTGTTCACCAGCTCATCCTAGAATAAGGAGTATCAGTTGGCAAGCTTCACTCAGGAATGAAGAACACATAATATGTACTCTTTTTTGCTTCATTATTAATATAATCAAATAATTCTTAACAAAACAAAAATTCTCCCTTGAGGAATAATATAATATTCAGGGAATTTAAGAAAACACAAATTAAAGAGGAAAACCAAAAAACACAACCCATCCCCCCCCACAAAAAAATAGAATTTAGTTTAGCAACTTAGGTATTTAAACAATCCACGGCAACCAAATTCCAAATAAAAGGATTATGTAAGAAGAGACTAGAAGAAATTGAACAAAACATTGTTGTCAACAACAATTTAAGAAAGTATTCTTAAAACCCAGGCCCTTAAATAAAAACAATACATATGCATATGTATATATAATAAGTAAAAAGTAATTTGAGTTAGATGTGTTAGTATTACATTTGAGAGCATCAAGTATTAATAGATTCTAAAAGCCTTTATCAAAACCTTTATCAAAAGAATTTCATCATTTTGACTTTCATTCATTTGAAATACAAATTTTTCTCTTTCTTTCATTTGAAATAATGACTTAAGAGGTCAAGATAATTGAGTCAATTGTGGCAATGAGGGTAACTGAAATAGACCTTTTATTTTGAATTTTGTTCAAATATTTCAGATTCCCTTTACTGTTTATATATCACCAAATTAACTCCAGATTATTCAAGACAAGAGAATCTGCTAATTTCAAGTAATAACTGATTAGTGAGGTAAATTAGTAAATTAGTAAAGTAAACTTCTGATTAGTCTGGATGGCCAGTGGTACAATAGATATAAGGATTGATGTAATAGATACAAAGGAAGTCTGTTTAATCTGAGAAGAAATTGGAAAAAAAAAAAAGGTTGAGAAAATTATCTAGTGCTCCTGAAAATTGTGTACCTGAAATTTGCTGTGGGTTTGTCTTCATAAACTTCAAATGAGAACTGTTGTTTCTTGTGTATTTTCAATTAAATGTTTCAGTTAAATTCAATTATATGCATGAATATAACCCTCAAGTCTAACTTTTTTCCATTGTAAATTGCAATTCCTTGAAATGCTCAATTTCTCATTTTTCAGAAAATATGTATGTCTAAATAACCATATACCTACTGCCTGACTTTGGCTAGATACTGAATTCAATTGAATGGATACAAGTATGAATAAGCCATTGTATAAAAGACCATAGAAAAAATACCATTTTAAACTTGGTTTTGGATTTATTGAAATTATTTAATTTTGTTAAAGTTTATTTATTTTGAGAGAGAGTGTGTGTGCACAAGTGGGGGAGGTACAGAGAGTGAGGGAGAAATAGAATCCAAAGCAGGTTCTGCACTGTCAGCAGGAAGCCCTGTGCAAGGGTCCAACCCACAAATCATGAGATCATGACCTGAGCTGAAACCAAGAGTTGAATGCTTAACAAACTGAGCCACCCAGGCACCTCTGGATCTATTGAAATTATTTAAAAATAATTAAAGTGCAACTCTATTTGGACCCATCATATTGCAATTTAATAAAATTGCAAAAGCTTCTGGGCTATAATTTACAGCTATCTCAACATAAAATAAGTTGATTTGAGAGATAATAGTCTGTTCAGAAAAGTGAGTGATAATGAATTCTATACTCCTATTATAGGCTTCTGATAAAATAACCACACATACAAACAAGAAAAGATTCTGGTTATATTGATGTATCTTTCATTGAATCTGATATGAAAATTATTGAAAACACCAGCTTTTTTTATTTAGCCGGTGTTTTTAATTTGTTTTCTGAACACCAGTACAAAGGAATAGTACTTTACCTACCTAAGATTGTATAATTTTAGTTGAACAGTCTATTTAATAATATCAAAGTTGTTATTAAACCAAAAAACAAGACTGTAGATTTGTTAGGATTTTAGGGTGGTTTGAGATTTTTCTAGGAAAACAAGAGAGTTTATTCTGTACTTGTAGTGTCTTTCCTTTCCCATCCAGCCAAAATGAAATATACTCCTTTATTGTGCTCACAGGATATTTTATACATATGTATGTTCTGTATAAGCATTGTGTTGTAGTTGCTTTTGTTGTTTCATACAAGAGTATAACCTCTCTAGGGCAGACATATTGCACTGTTTGTCTATTCATCTTCTGTTTTTCTTACCACACCCACAGGCAATTTTGTGGATGCTCAAATAAGCATTATTTGATCATGTGATTAAAGCAAATGTAGGATGGTATATAGATTCTCACCGTGTGTTTGTTGTAGCAATAAGTATTTGTTTTTTTCGTGAACTACTGCAGGATTATATGTGAATTTAAAATAACTTGGGAAAGGAACATGTTAATTTTTTTCAAAATTAAAAAAAATCATATGCAGATAAAACCAAAGATTATCAAAATATATTAGAGTATTTTGAATAAATTTATCATACACTGTTACAAGCAGAAGAAAATATATGATCAAATAACACCAATGTAGTTGTTAGAACAATAGAGTAAATATTTTGAAAAATTAGTACAACGCACTTTGAAAAATGTGTAGAAATAGAGATTTAAAAAATCATCAGAGATTAAATTTAATTTTTTTTTTTAAATCAAGGATTTTTTTTTTCCACCTAGGGAGATATAGGAGAGTTGGGAAAATGGCCACTTGCTAAATGTTGGATTATATTGCCAAATAATATTTGCCTTTGGGCATCGTCTTCTAGCGTTGCTACCAAGGTACCATTCATAATGCTAACAGAAAGGAATTCGGTTTCCTCAATCACCAGCCTGGAGGGACTAGTCTCTGTCCAGCAAATTCAAGAGATGTGACTCTGTGCCCAAACCCTCTTCTGGCTAATTGCTATTGCTCCCTGCTTCAGAGTGGCTGTCTTTCTTGTGGTGAGGTCCTTGTGCTTTCCTAAAAGCACATTACGCTTCTTGTACTTGATGCCAAATTGCCTCCATCTCAGCCACTTTTTGTTCTCACTTTTGTTGCTGAGATAAAAAAAAAATAAAATAAAAAACTTCCTGGACATGACTGTAGCTGAGCTGAATCAGGGAGAAGGGTTTAGAGGGCAGGTGGGGGGAGTGAGTGAGAGTGAGGAGAATTCTGACTAGTTAGAAATACCTGAAGAGTTACATTTATCTTCAAAATGTAATTTTTATTAAACAAAAAAAGATATTTTATAAGACATTTCAGACAATATTTTTAAGAATCTAGAAATATTTAAAAACAATTTAAAATTAACATTTATTCATTTTTTGAGAGACAGAGCATGAGTGCGGGAGGGGGAGAGAGAGAGAGAGAGAGAGAGAGAGAGAGAGAGAGAGAGAGAGACATAGACATAGAATCCAAGCTGCCAGCACAGAGCCTGACATGGGGCTTCAAGTCACAGACCGTGAGATCATGATCTGAGCCGAAGTCAGACGCTTAACCAACTGAGCCACCCAGGTGCCCCAAAAATCTAGAAATATTTTAATACAACTTTCAGTCTCCATGAATAAAATGTTAAATATTAAAGAGTAAGAAATATATTTAAAATAATTTTAAAACTTTGGCAAATGTGTGTGCAAATAGAACACAGACCTAGTGGAGAAGGTATGTTGAAAGAGTCACAATGAGTTGACTCTACCTAACTTCTCATGGATTGTTTTTCTTTTTTCTTTTTTTTTCTTTTTTTTAGCATTTATTTATTTTTGAGAGACAGAGACAGAGTGCAAGTGGGCAAGGAGAAGAGAGAGAGAGAGAGGGAGATACAGAATCCAAAGCAGGCTCCAGGCTCTGAGCTGTCAGCCCAGAGCCCGATGTGGGCTTGAACCCACAAACTGTGAGATCATGACCTGAGCAGAAGCCAGATGCTTACCTGACTAAGCCACCCAGGTGCCCCAATTGTTTTTCTTTTGATAAAAAAAATATAGTGTTTACATTACCACTGCAAACCAAAATGGAGTGGAGGCTTATGTTTCACAATTTGTGTTTCTGATTGAGTTCCTCTCACAGCTTTGTCTTAAAGAAATTTCCATACCCTCCACAAATTGAGGTTGACACGTGCCCTCTTTTGCCTCCAATGTTTCTTTACTATCACAGATAATGTCAGTGACATTTAACTGGGCCTAGATACTCTGCTCCAACTGTTAGTTTGCTGAGTTATTAAAAAAAAAAAAAGATTATTTTTTTGAGGTAAAAAAATTAAGTTATGAGTATAAATTGACCATAGACCTGTAGAATTATGCCATACTTTTGTGCAAATATGTAACAAATGATCTATTAAATACATATGTGAGGGAATGGTGCATTGATACTTAAAATAAGGAATTAACATTTGCTAGACACATCCTTAAGTGAACTATAGGACACTCATAATTTCCACTCTTCATTTCCCTCCTCCCATCCAGTAGAGAGAGAAGATATGCAGAAGTCATTAGCAGACATCCTATAATGTAGAAAGGAAAGAAAATATTGAATTTATTTTGGCAATAATTATTATAGGTAGAACATTTAGGTGAATATGCTACAGCTAGAGAGGTAAAAACATGGTAAAGGGCTTTCCACAATTCTTCTGCTTGATTAACTACTTTGGAACCAATTACCAACAAACAGTCATGATTTACTCCTGAATTCACGATATAGCTTTGGCATGAGAAGTAAGCATTTTCCTTCCATACCAGTGAATAAAGCAGATAAAGCATTGGCTATGAATCCAGGTAAACCTGGGTTCAACTGGGGGATATTTTTTAGCCCTGTGACACTGCTCAAGTCACTTTCCTCAGTTGCTTAATATATTGTAATAAATGTAGAAAATAATATGACTTCTATTTAAAAGTATATATGTTAAAATGATTATATTAATCCTGTGTTGTCTTAGATCACTGTTTCTTACCTTTGGAAGAATTGACAGTTTGGGTCAGGAAATTGTTGTAGGGCCATCCTGTGTATTGTAAGAGGTTTATCAGCATCCCTGGCCTCTACCCACTAGATGCTGGTAGCACTCATCCTTAGTTATTATGGCAATGAAAAATATCTCTAGGCATTGCCAAATGTCCCCTGAGCAGCAAAATGCCCCCCATTGAGATTAATTGGTTTAGAGTGAAGAACTGAGTTAAATGCTTGGTAAATGCAAGAGATAGACATTAGGTAAAAAGATTGGAAATGCCATTTTCCAGAAACATTCAGTGTTTTAGAATGACAGGATCACAGTTGAAAGTTGCTATAGGTTTTTATTCCATGCAACGTATTTTCTTTTTCTTTTAATTTTTTACAATTTATTTATTTTGAGAGAGAGAATACAAGTGGGGGAGGGTCAGAGAGAAGGAGAGAGAATCCAAGCAGGCTCTGCACCATCAGTGCTGAGCCCAGTCCAGGGTTTGAACTCACTGATCGCGAGATCATGACCTGAGCCAAGATCAAGAATCAGATGCTTAATCAACTGAGTCTGAGCCACCCAGCTGTCCCTATTCCATACAACTTCTAATTTGATTAAAAATAATAATAATAATAATAAAAAGGTCCCCTGTACCTAGAGCCCACAGATGTTATTTATCAAATTCCTCTTTCTAACTTTGGCAGATAGGCTAGTTTTCCCCTACCTTTTCTTTTTTCCCAAATCTAGAACTAAAAATTTAAGAAACACCCAACAACTTGAACAGCTAAACAAGGGAATTGTTCGACTAACATAGCTTTTGTATAGGAAACATTCAGAGAGTGTGAGTGGACATCTCAAATGGAAGGTTGGATGAAAAGCATTCCCATATTAAATAAAATGACACCAAATCCCTTACAACTAAAATTTTGTACATCTAATAAAAGTGATTTTATTGCTTACATATGCAATTGTGAAATTGCAAAGCTGTTGCCTACCAGCCACTTACTACAAAGATGTTGAGTCCCTTTGCTGACTTCAGCCAGGCTGGATGGCACCTTTCACTTGACAGGCAGCTTGCCATGACTCACTCAGCACTTCTATAAGTTCAATAAATAGAACCAAGTGAAAATTGGTAAGAAAGAAAGTGTGCGTATGGTCTCCAGATGCAATTTTGCTACTATAGAACCACTAATATGGTCCAGGCTCAGCCAATTTAACCTGGAAGACACCCAGACAATATGGAAACATAGACTCTGTTAACAGGTAGAATCAGCTCAGAGTCTCAGAGACCATACCACACACAGAACATTTCTACTTAACAGAAATCGTTGATTTTACTATTATGTTCTTAGAGATTTTAAGATCATGTGAGTACTTGTTTTCTTGCCAGTATTATTTTCAGCAAGTCCCATGACCCACCACAGTTAAACAATGGGAAACTTATCAAGTAGCTTCCATAAACCTGTCAAAATCTAATTCATCAACTGTCTCAAGCATCACACATTTAGTTGAAT
This sequence comes from Felis catus, assembly GCF_018350175.1. Classification (NCBI taxonomy): domain Eukaryota; kingdom Metazoa; phylum Chordata; class Mammalia; order Carnivora; family Felidae; genus Felis; species Felis catus. Next base: position 106,938,305 of record NC_058374.1, read on the forward strand.
ATTCATTTATGGACATAAGATTTTGCCTTCCTCTTTGGTGTGTAAATGTCCTGTAAGTAATCTGGCAGCTTCACAGTTATATTAGATGTAGCTATAAATACAAATATATAGATATAGATAGATATATATATATATAAACACAGATATAGATATACATACTTAAAGCTATAGATGCTATAGATGATAGATAGATAGATAGATAGATAGATAGATAGATAGATAGATAGATGATAGATTTAGAAAAAAAAATTAACAAGGAAATATGTTTTGGAAAAAAAATTTAATTGATGGCTCTGTTTTATTGTGTTTTAAATGAGAGCTATTCAGCAATGAAAAATGTTGTGAAAATTAATGAGCTGCCCACTAAGAAATACTCAAGCAAGATGAATTCTCCAAGATGTGATAAAAGGGATGGTTTGGAAAAACTAGACTAAGTTTTCCTCGGTGGAAACAACCACAAATTATAGGTGCTTATTGCCATTGACCCAGGTATTGAAGACAGGAGTCTTTGAAAATGCATGACAAAATGGCAGCAAAGAAACATGTAACTTTTAATTTTTTTTTTAATTCTTATTGTGAACAAATAGGATAGCATACACATCACAGGTATCGCCATTTCTGATTTTGCAACATCAGAATATATTAATTATTCTTTTGATTAATTTTTAAAGCTGATTTATATTTTTCCATGAAACTACCTTGTAAGCAGCCTCATGTCTTCTAATTTCAGAGGCCATTCCATAAGACCTTCTATAATGAATTCTTATTTTTCCTCAATTTTCCACAGAGCAAAAAGAACAAAAACAAAAAGAATTTGTTTGTCTAATAGACATTTTCATGAGTAGTGCACTCTGTTTCAATAAAACATGTGCACATGCTATAAACTGGATTAATGAAAGGAAACCCCTTTTTAAAAATTAGAACAAGGGAAGCTTTCAAACAGCTTGACTCATAGGAAAAGCTGAAAGCTCTTTTCTCTGTTTTATGTTCTGCAGTCACTTGTTGAAAATTTATTCCCAGATACGAGTGTTGCCGGGTACAAGAGGCATCAGGTGTGTGGATGGTGCTGAATAAATAAATTACTATTATAGGTGGGCAGTTCAAAATGCCTGTGGTGACTATGGGTGATGCATCTTCTTAAATGAACATCACATCATTTTCTTAGTAAGATAGGGGACTCACCACCTGAATACACTTAATAGAGTAGCATAAAGCCACCTATGACTGGTTAATCCACATGAAAACTCTGTGGGATGGTTAAATATTTCCAGAGTTGTCATGGAGAAGCTGAGAGGCAGACAGAAAATCAATGCCAGAGTAAAAATTGCACCTTTAATGTTTTGTATCCCTGAATGTGTTCAGAATAGTCCCCTGATTTTTCCAATACAATTATTTATATTAATAAAGTAATTAATACTCTAGGAATATTGCATATATATCTCCTGTATTTTTTCCTAAGAATACTAAAAACTAATGTTTCTTATTCATATTTTATTTTATTTTTTACTGTTTATTTTTGAGAGAGAGAGCAGGGGAGGGACAGAAAGAGAGGGAGACAGAGAATGCCAAGCAGGCTCCATGCTGTCAGCACAGAGACCAATGTGGGGCTTAGGCTCACAAACTATGAGATCATAACCTGAGCCAAAATCAAGAGTCAGATGCTCAACCAGCTGAGCTACCCAAGTGCCCCTATTTTCCATATTTTGAAGATGACAAGTTATCACATGCTAGTGTAGAGCTGGATTTCAAATTTAACTTCCTTAAACTACAAGTTAAAGGTTCTTTCCAAACTACTAGATATATTTCATTATGTATTAGTAAAATACGGTTACATAAAATATATCAGTAACATGAAAGCTTGATAAAAATTTTAAAACCACAGTATCTTGCACATACTGGAATATACAGTTTGTATATACATATATATATATATACACATTTATGTCATTTTTTTAAATTGTAGAAATAGGGATGGAAATATGAAGACTTTTTCTTTTTTTTCTTTAAAAAAATTTGTTTAACGTGTATTCATTTTTGAGAGACAGAGAAAGACAGTGTGAGCAGGGGAGGGGCAGAGAGGGAGGGAGACACAGAATCCAAAGCAGGCTCCAGGCCCTGTCTGAGCTGTCAGCACAGAGCCCGATGCGTGCCTCAGACTCACAAACAGTGAGGTCATGACCTGAACCAAAGTCGGACGCTTAACCCACTGAGCCACTCAGGTACCCTGAAGACTTTTCCATTAGTGCTATTTCTGTCCTTAACTGAAGATATACATGTATATATACACATTATGTCTATATTATTATAATCAAACAGTTCTATCAACTTTGCGGCTCACAGAATTCTTCAATATGCAGTTGGGTAAATAGTAATAATAAGAAAATATGTAAGAATAACTTTTTGGAAAATATAAAATAATTAATAATTGATAGAATCAAGTGAATAATATTAACCACATGACCTGGCATTATTAGTTTTCCAAATAACTTTTTTCTTTAAACAGAATTTCAGGGTTCATGAATCTTAAGGTTTATTTATTTTATGTAAGAAACTAAACATCGTTCAGGGTGAAAAACAAAACAGGACAAGTTTACTGGCAGAAACAAAGTACCATGACTGAGATGGATTTCAGATAACATCTTAACTTGCAAGTTCTTACTAGAGGAAAAAAATCAAGCAAAAAAAAAATGGCAAAGATTTTCCTCTTATAATTAAAAATATAAATTATGATTTTCTAGGTGGAATGTAAAAAGTTACTGTGCCTTATAAAACCAAGAACTTTTGTGGAGACACAATTTTACCCTATAGCATTTTGTTATATTAGAGGAATATCTGTAATTCCTATTAATCTAACTATAATTTCAATTGCAAAGTACCACTTTACCTTGGTAACTGCTATTCTTAAAACAAAAAAAAAATGACTTTTTACATAGAGATTATGTTATAGTTAACGATAACTTTTATTTTTAAAAATTGTTTTCCATTTTTCCACTTTTTTGGTTAGTTCAATGAGGTTGAGACTCAAAGTCAGAAAGGATTATCGTAGTATTTGTGATGTTGCAACAGTCTCTGAAACTAGAGGTTATTACCAATGAATCTACAGACAAATCATAGCCCAACCCTGGACTTACCATTGATCAGGACAAATACACTGGATCTGGCAGCTGTAGCAACATCAAGTGTTGCAGACTCTGGGCCTAGAGTTCTTTCTTATCTAGCGAGAAAGCAGGACACAGGATTAAAATTTGAGAGATGGCTGAAGTCCGGGAGAAGACAAGAGCCCACAAGAGCCCTGATTAAGGGTCCTTGCTTCATTTTTATTAGGATCAGAAGGCTTACAAACATGGTAATGGATGTGCACAAAGAGAAAATGAAATTGTGAACATTAACTCATGGATGTGAGGGAAAGGGGGTTTTGAAGATATGCGGTGTTAGGGGTTTGGGTTAATACAAAGCAAAATCCTGGCACCCGGAGGAAGGTTGTTTACAGCAGATAGGAGGCACCACCTCTTTACTAAACTGGTCTGGGGACCAGAAAGACAGAGTTTGTAACCTCAGGGTCAACAAGGCACCTTTCTTTCCTTAATTAGCTCCGCTCTGGGCAACTTCACCCTGCTGCAGTCTATAGCCCTATTTACCTGTTTGCCCAATTTGTTCCTTCCTTTCTGTGAAAGAAGCTTTCTGCTGTAGTACTAAATTGGCAGGCGTTATCTGCCCTGAATACCTAATTTTGGTTACCTCCTATATTCTTTGTATTGGGGCCTTTGCCCCACCCTCTCTATCCTGGGGCCTCAGCCCAGCCCTCTCTATACCTATTCACCTAATCTTGTTTACCCAAACTTGGGTGTGAGCATCCTATGGTTTTGTAATTCTTTTTGCCTTGTTAACCCATCAGTGCAAGTTCAGGGAATTCCAAAGCTTAGTCCCCACAATCAAGCAAATGTGCTCTATTATCAATACTGGGGGCCCACTCCCAGATCAATTTGCACTTGGGAAAATGTGAATGATCATCTCCTAAATTCAGTCAGGGTTAGGATTTTTAGGCAAAAGGAAAATGAAGAACAAAGTAAAATAATGGTATGTATTACTTTCCACTGTTAATCTATTCATAACTTATGTTAAATTTATAAACTTAAAAAATAAGTAAAAAAGCAAACAAATGGAACTCATAAACAAATGAATGAAAAATCATATATGACCTGGATGTTGAAATTGAAATTAGCTGATCATGACCTAGAAGGAAAGATGGAAATCATGAATGAGCAGATGGGGAATATCTTCAAAGAAATGAAGACTATATATAAAAAAAAAAACAATTATATTAGAGCAGCAAAACCACTGTCTGTAATATAATGATGGATATATGTGATTATGCATTTGTTCAAACCTATAGAATGTATAGCACCAACAGTGAAACCTAAATTTGGGTCATTTTTTAAAAAAAATCGACTTTGTCAATTCTCTCCTTTTTGAATATTTCGATCTCATGGAAGATTTTAATGTTGAGACATAATGTTATTTCTCTAATTTGATGGATAAAAATAACACTAAAAATTCATTAACTTGCCCAAAATGATACATACAGAATCAAAATTAGAATATGATCAATAACTTCTGACTTGACTCCAAGTAATCATAAGGATTCTACAAAAATACACAGTTAATACACAACTATTCACACACTGGTGTATAAGTAGAGTTGTTCAAAAGAGAACAACAGTTTTTGAGTCATGGTCAGTAGATAAAACTTGATGCTTTTATATAATTCTAGACATTACTTCTTTTTAAAAAAAAATTTTTAACATTTTTATTTTTGAGACACAGAGTGAGACAGAGTGTGAGGAGGGGAGGGGCTGAGAGAGAGGGAGACACAGAATCTGAAGCAGGCTCCAGGCTCTGAGCTGTCAGCACAGAGTCCAACATGAGGCTTGAACCCATGAACCCGAAATTATGACATGAGCCAAATTTGAACACTTAAGGGACTGAGCCACCCGGGCATCCCTCTAGACATTACTTCTGTATCAGTCTTATAGAAGTTGACATATTCTTTGTAACCCATGACCAATTTCTTTGTGAAAGTGACTTAACTTACTATTTCTGAAAACTTCTATTTGTAGGACATGGGTTATTTCTTTTTCATCTTCCAGAAGTAGGCCACTGTAATTTTAATACCCTTTTTAAGAATATACTTTTATTATTATGTTAATTAAATGTAATTCTATGGTAATTACAGTAAGACTTTTACAACCTGCCATATTTTAACTTAAGCTTGCAGAGTTTACTACCACAAGGTGACAACAGATATCAGATATGTAAGAGCAATAGCTCTAGTCACACAACGATAAGAAAGTATAGCTCAGATTTAAAAACAACACAAATCAAATCTCTTGAGCAGTAGATATAAAACAAAGGTATATAAAATAATCCTACTAGAGACATTCATATAATGACAAATGATAAACCACAATGTGTTTACATTACAGATAAAACACTTTGAACTGGGCCTGCATTCCTCTGCTAATTTTCTAAGTTAAAACTAGCTTAATAAAATTAATATAAGATGTATAGGCCCTCTAAGTTAAATGTGGTCGTTATTGGAAAAAGATCTTCCATTTACTCATGAAAGTAGCACAGTTTAGGACATTAATCATAACATTACATTTTGAAAACTCGATAAGCTTCATGAAGTTTATTGAATTACAAAACTCATTGGTGCAAACATTTTAATGAGTTTGAACATTTAAATAAACAATACTTATTTCTGTAAAAAAGTAAACAATTTTCCTTAGAATGCATAGGAGAATAATTATACATCTGTAGCTAGGCCATATAGCTCTTTCCTAAGGACACAGAATAGTTTGGAAAGTAAATGGAATAAGTATCTGTGAGTTACTGTAATCAGACATCAGAATTATTGACATTTGTGATTTTTCTTAAAATATATAAAATATTTTGTTAACAAAATGACTTCATGGATTAGAAAAAGGAGGCTGATTTATATAGTTGCTAAAAGTATAGTTTCTGGCATTGGACTGCCTGAGTTCATATAACTGCTCTTTCTCCTTGTCTTTGACCCTGGATTACTTAAATAGTTTTGTCTGTGTTATTTATTTGTGATGTACATTTAAAATGATATAATAATTTCTATATTATTATTAATCCCATTTCTATATTGTAAAATTATAGTCCAATAATTTCTAACATACCTCACAAGGCAATGGGAACATTTCTGAGAGAATACACATACTCACCTAGCATGCCCCTTGCAGGTTGTAAACTATATAGTTAGCTGCTGTGGCCATTTTTAAAGCAATTTCAAATGTCTGTCCCTGCATATTGCTGAAAAACTGTATATGTTATTACTTTCCATGTTAATGATTCAGAAATTCATGTTACTTTGTGTGTGTGTGTGTGTGTGTGTGTGTGTGTGTGTGCGCGCGCGCGCACTTTTTAAAATAATGCTTCAAAGGTTGGGGAACTCTTTGAGACCTTATTGAAACCAGAGCATATGAAACATTGAGGGACCCAATGACCCAAACACCACTGTTTTTTTTTCTTTTTTCACATATCAACCCACCCTTTGGTGAATTTTACAGGTTTGAGTGCAGCCAGGCAGTTCTGAATGCACCATGAGTTTTGTCAGTGTTCTTGCTCTTAGGCTTCTGGATTGTGGCCAAGCTATAAAAATAGTTTAGTCATGAGTGAAGTGATGGAGTCACTCATGGGAAATAGCCCTGTTATCCTCCTTTCTTAAAATAGGAGGTTGCAAAATCAGTCAAATGATTCAGAGGGGAAATCTTGGCCCCCTCTTCATTAAAAGAAAAGAAAAAAATCCGAAGCAAAAGGCAGTGGGACTTTGGGGACATTAGCCATTTGTATTTGCAGTTAGAATAGTGGAACTTCCCATTTCCTATTACTTGGTGTTTTGAGCCCAGTCAAGAACCATTAAAAAATCAGAACACAAAGAATAACAAAAGTAAATCTTTGTTGAATTCTGCTTTTGGATTCTTGCTTATGAATGCACTGTTGCATTCATTTTGTTTCTCTTTAAGTTTAATCCATTCATTAAGAATTAATTGTTTTGGCAAACCAAAAAAAAAAAAAAATACTCTAATTAAAAAGAACAAACTGGTGGTTACCAGAAGTGGGGGGATGGTTGAAATCGATGAAAAGGATTAAGAGTACACATATCATGATGAGGACTGAGTAATCTATAGAATTGTTGAATCATTTTATTGTTCAACTGAAACTAATTTAGCACTGTATATTAATTATACTGGAAGTAAAATGTTTTAAAAATAATAAAATAAAATAAATAAAAACAATGAAGGCTCCCAAAAAACAATCTTTTTTTTTTTTTGTATCTCTGTGGGACTTCTGCAACTGATGAGGAATGTTTTTTAAGTAGAATAATTTAATATGAATTAAAGTATTTGTCAATATAGCTGCTGTTAGAACTACTGCAAGTACTTTGAAGTGTATTTCTGTGGGAATTATTTTATTTTAAATAGGTGACTGCAGTGACCTTCTGTCTCCCTAACCAGCTTTGAAGCTTTGTTTATTTTTAAAGCACAATTTAAATGCATCATTTACAGAGAGCTACAACAATTCTGGGGTGCAAGATCACCATAGAGAAAATTTAATTATGTATTGTGAGAGTCAATGTCACTTCAGCCTAAATAGGGATATCATAGCCTTTAATTAAATTGGCCCTTAAACTTCTTTGCTGGAATATCTTTCCTAGTAAGAAATTGCTGAGTGTACTATGCCTATCTATACCAATTGGTAAGATAATCTAACTATTGTTCTAGTAATTAGACCTATACTTAATATGCATACAGTTTTAGAAAGGCGAGACCTGTGGACACATTCAGGAAAAATTCCCTAAATGTCAGTTAATAATGCCACTTACAGGTTAGAGTTATTATATATAGCTCTATATATTGGACTTCACGAAAAATATTATAAAATTTTTAATTCAAATCAATAGATTCCTCTTTTTGTTTTCCAAATAAAGTTACCACTTTCTCTTTATTTAATATTTAGTCAACAAATACCATTACATCTTATACCTTCAATTGCTAATCTCCGCAAAACCACTGACAACTCCCATAGGTCTATTTTGATGCCCCTGATTTTTTTTCCCCTGCCTTAAATTTCAAGAGGTCATTATGGACATTTGCTTTATAACACCTGAGGGAGTTCTTCACAGCTCTATTTGCCTGCCTTCTGTTCAACATGTTAAAGAATTTTGTACTGAAAATTATTCTTTTCTATCAGGACCTAAGTAGCTTTCTCTTCACACAAACTGTAGTTGCTCAGAAAAGTTGATGGGCTGAAAAGGCTTATCAAAATGCATTCTGGGAGTCTAGAAAACAATTAGCAAAACAAGATAATTATCAAATTTAATTTCATGCCTTTGTATGAGTTAACTAATTGAATGTTTGTGAATAATCCCCATAGAGTATTGACAATAAACCACTTCTATTAATTGTACAGTGCCTATCAAGAAAAAATAAAAGCCAATGAGTCTCCAAAGAATCACATGATTAAACTGATAGCTGCCATGTAGTTACGGATTATTACAACAACGATTTTGAAAGAATTTATTTAAATAACTTTTGTCCCATTGGACTGAAAAAAATATTTTAACAAAACTTAAGAAACAAATTTCATTGTATAGAATATAATTCACAAGGGGTGCCTGGGTGGCTCAGTTGGTTGAGCATCCAACTTCTGCTCAGGTCATTATCACATCATTTGTGAGTTCAAACCCCAGGTGGGCTCTGTGCTGAGAGTTCAGAGCCTGGAGCCTGCTTTGGATTCTGTGTCTCCCTCCCTCTCTGCCCCTCCTGCTCATGCTCTGTCTCTCTTTATCTCAAAAATAAAATAAAATTTAAATATTTTATTTAAATATTTATCTCAAATATTTATCTCAAATATTTATCTCTCTTTATCTCAAAAATAAAATAAAATATTAAAAAAATTTAAAAACAAGAAATACAGTTAATAAAATATTTTAGGAGGTCTTTATATTACATTAGTTCAGAGCTTGAGAGTGGTCCCAAGAATATGCCAGAGGACAGGTCAATGGTATTAAGGTAATTGTAACAACAACAATAAGAGAGATCTAATTTTTTAACAAAAGCGCATGCTTATGTCATAGGCTTTGGCTTTTTTCTTAATTAAGTTTTTAACCAAAGATTAAGGGGCGCTTGGGTGGCTCAGTCGGTTAAGCGTCCGACTTAGGCTCAAGTCATGATCTCGCGGTTTGTGAGTTCAAGCCCCCCATCAGGCTCTGTGCTGACAGCTCAGAGCCTGGAGCCTGTTTCAGATTCTGTGTCTCCCTCTCTCTCTCTCTGACCCCCCCCCCCGTTCATGCTGTCTCTCTCTGTCTCAAAAATAAATAAACATTAAAAAAAAAAGTTAACCAAAGATTAAGTCAGTCAAAACAAAAGTGCCCATCCATTTCTTTTCTCCTTCTCCCTCTCCTTCTTTACTTACCATTTTTGGCTTCTTCTATAATTGTGTATGTGTCTATGTAAAGCTGAGGTCCTAAACTACAATTTATTCTCTGATGAAATATTTTTGCATGCTAGTTTTCCTATAAACTACTGGTTGAACAATTTACTCTTCAATTGATTATGTTGACATTTTATTCATTTGCCAAACATAAATCCTAAATTTGAATATAATGATAAATATACTAAAGAAATAAATTAACACTTAACAATAAAATAATGTTTCAGTATTTGTTTATTCCTCACCTATTATGAAGATAATAAGTTGGTATAGATTTTGATTATTTCAAACCCATATTTTTTTCAACCTGTTTCAATCTTTTCTCTAAATGGGATTTTTATTTTAAAGTTTTTTTTTTCCTATTTCAGGTAGGATGTATTTCAAAGCAAAATTCCAATGTCACTAAGATTCTATCTAGTAAAAATAATCATAATGCCACTTTATTCTTGATTTTCCCTTTTTTTTTTTTTTTTTTTTTTTGCACTCAGGTCCATAACACAAAGTAAAAAGAAAAAAAAAATAAAATGTTTGATTCGGTAATATAAATATGTTCTGTTCTCCATATAAAATAAAAATAAATAATTATAATTCTCTCTTTAGTCTGTCTTTATATATATATACATATATATATATATATATATATATATATATATTTGTCATTTTCTTCTTAAAAAGTAGGTATGTGGGGGGGAGGTGTGAGAAATAGGAGTGACAGCTGAGGTTGTGAATTACCTTATTTCAAGAGAATGTTCATTAATAAGAGGGAAGTTTAGTGAGTAGTGACAATATTATATCTTCCTGCATACTATTAATTATCTAATGTTTTAAAACTAATATCTAGAGTATTCTTCCAGTGATTTTTCAAATAAATCTATACTAAATGATATTATTCCTCATACTTTATTATGCATTGATGCATGCTTTTTAAAAATGCTTTTTTAAATGCTAAAGAACATATTACAAACTTAAAAAAAAATGTTGTCATGTTTTCCCTGAAAGTAAATTCAGTGGGCATAGAACTTTGAAAAGTTTGCATTGCTTCTCTTGAAAATTTAATGAAATTCTCTGTTTCTGGCATCCTCAAAATTAACAGATATAGGGATACACTTTATCAAGGTCATGAGAAATATTATTTTGGATTAACATATTTTTAGAACTGGGTGCCTGGGTGGCTCAGTCGGTGAAGCATCCTTTGGCTTAGGTCATGATCTCGCAGTCTGTGAGTTTGAGCCCTGCTTTGAGCTCTGTGCAGACAGCTCAGAGCCTGGAGCCTGTTTCAGATTCTGTGTCTCCCTCTCTCTCTGCCCCTCCCCTGCTCACTCTCTGTCTATCTCTGTAAAATGAATAAACCTTTAAATATATATATATATATATATATATATATATATATATATATATATATATTAGAATATATTAAAAATACCTATTTTTTCTTAGGAATAAAATATTTGAATCCTCTTTCTGAGGTCACTGCTGTAAAGTCCTAGAAAAAGCTGAAAAGCAAGATTCTTAAGCAGAATTTTTAGAAAGATCCTTCTAGAAGAAATTTGTAACAACAAAGAGACATGACTCAGAGGGTAACTAGGATGAATCCAGTGAAATTACTTTTCAGCGAGATTATACCAGAACAGTTGCTATAGTTATACTCTTGTGTTTCTTTTTCAATAACCCCACTAATCCTTTTCTGAAGTATACTGGCAGTTAATTTTTATAGCAATTTATCATAGTATCTCCTAAACCATATCTTGAAGACATTCATTGCAATTGACATTCAAATGGTCCAGCAGAGAAGTTCCAAGGGGCCTCCTGTAGCCAAAACCATCTCAGTGCCTTTAAGTACTTGAGGTTTGTTTTGAATGCCAACAAAGTGGTCAGGTCCAATACAATACAATAATTTGTCAAATATTTTTAGCAACTTTACCAAGAGACTCAAACCTGCAGCAAATAAATCAAGTGAATTTTCATGTAGAGTGACAGTAAAAAAATTAACATTAGATATATAAAGTCAGAATTTTAAAATCTTTGTAAACATTTGTTACAAGCGAAATCTGTTTTTCTATCTTTATACATCAAAGTTGTATCTATTTAACTGTAGTTATTTATCTTTATAAACAATAACACTTCCTATCTCAATGCTTAAACCGGAAATTTTTAGCTTGCCTGTTAAAATCCCTCCAAAGATCTGCTCCACTGTAGCTGTCATTCTTCTCTCTGAATTTTAGTTTTAATCAAACTGAACAAAATCCCCCACATTCACCTTTCATAATCCTGATTTAATGTTTTGGGCTTATATAATCCCTTTTTCCAAGAATATTAACCATCCTTAAATCCATATTTTCTAATATGGAAATCCCAACTCAGATTTCTCTGCTGCCATGAAAACATTCCTTCAGCCAGAATTAATCTAGTCCTCTTCTCAGTCTCCATAACACATTAGGGCAATAGCTGTATCCTGCCATATGTTATTTTGTATCCTTTCTTACTGCACTGGCCATGTCTGCTCTTCTTTTCAGGTTTTACATTCTTCAAGGACAGAGAAAATGCATTTTGTGTAAATATTTACATGTCCTTCACACAGCATAGTGCTTCAACATATTATGTATGTGCCACCTAAAGTAATTGGTATTTAGCTGTCTGTCACAATGAGGTATCTATAAAAAATGAGGTTAAATGAGAAAGTACCAGTAAGATTTCCGTTGCCCTGAGAGATGGCAGTGACCTTCAGTGAAGGAATGTGTTAATTTCTCACAAAACATCACTGATAATTCTTAAATACAAATGTACAAGACAATTTCCTGTTAAAAAATACCTCCCTCATTACCAGAAAACCCCAAATAATTCAATTTAAAAATGGGCAGAGTACCTGAATAGGCATTTTTTTTTCAAAGAAAACATACAGATGGCCAACAGACACATGAAAAGATGTTCAACATCACTAATCATCAGAGAAATGCAAATCAAAACTGCAATGAAATATCACCTTACACTTGTCAGAATGTCTAGAATCAAAAACACAAGAAATATGCAAGTGTTTGCAAAGATGAAGAGAAAAAAGAACTCATACACTTTCAGTGGGAATGTAAATTGGTGCAATCACCGTGTAAAACAGCATGGAGTATCCTCAAAAAAAAGTAAAAACAGAACTACCATATGATCCAGTAATTCCATTACCAGGCATTTACCCAAAGAAAATGAAAACACTAATTCAAAAAGATACATGCACCCCTATGTTTATTGCGGCATTATTTACAACAGCCAAGATAATGGAAGCAATCCAAGTGTCCATCAATAGATGAATGGGTAAGAAAATGTGGTATGTGTATAATGCATACACACAGCTAGAATGGATATATTACTCATAAAAAAGAATGAAATCTTGCCACTTACAACAACATGGATGGATCTAGAGGGTATGATGTTAAGTGAAATAAGTCAGCCAGAAAGACAAATGCCAGATGATTTCCTTACATTCATAAAATTAAAAAAAAAAAAAAAAAAAAGCAAACAAAGAGACAACAAAAAAGCAGAGTTTTAAATACAGAGAACAAACTTGTGGTTGCCAGAAAGGTGGGTGAGGGGGGATGGGTGAAATAGATAAAGGAGAGTAAGAGGTACAAACTTCCCGTTATAAAATAAATAAATCAAGGGGATGAAAAGCATAGCATAAGGAATATAGTCAACAATATTGTAATATAACATTGGTAAAAAAAAAAAAAAACACAACAACAAAAAACAAAACCCTAACTGTGGTTTAGATTACTGTTCTTAGTATGTTTGTCTTATGTTCAAATCTTAAGCCATCAACCCTCTACCCTCACTCATTATAAGGTCACTTTCTTGTCTAGATATCATGATGTTCAAAAGGTCTTTCACTTTAGAAGATTTATATACATTTGAGTGTCATGAGACAAATATCTAGCAGGTTGTGTTTTCCTCTCTACCTGAAAAGATATATATGAGAATTTAATATAAAGTTTTTTCTCTGATTTATAGACATTTGCCATATTATGAGGTTTAGGAAACACAAGGTATTTCACTCATGAATAGTACAGTGTAACGAACATTTGACAAAACACTTGGATAGATAAGTAGATAGATAGATGGTAGATAGATAGATAGATAAGTAGTAGGAGAAAAAGAGCCTGTCTGGATGAGAGCTAGATGTATCATCAGTGTTAAACATTCACAACTTTTTATACAGTATCCTGCCCTAATTACATTCACATCTCTGTTACCTTAACGCTTTCTTAAGGAATGAGAGGAAAAGAACACAAGCAGCTTTCTGTCCATCTGCTTTATAAGTAAGTGCTATGGACTCATGTTTATGCTTTCCCTGTTCATATGTTGAAATGCTACCCCCTAAGGTGATGGTGCTGGAGGTGGGACATTTAGGATGTGATTAGGTTATGAGCGTAGTGTTCTAATGAATGGGAGTAGTGTTCTTCTAGAAGAAACCCCAGAGAGTTCTCTTGCACTTCTGCCATGTGAGGACACAGCAAGAAGATAGCCTTCTATGAACCAGGAAGCAATTGATCATAGAAGTTCTAGCCTTCAGAACCATGAGAAATAAATTTCTATTGTTTATAAGCCACCCAATCTATGGTATTCCAGCAGCCCAAACAGACTAAAACAATTAAATACATTTAAGAATCACAAACGTGATACCATGCTGTTCATTGTGCTACAGGAATCATCTATTCCTATTTCTATTATCCCTTCTCACTTTGTAGACACTTTTATATTTTTCTGGTAGCCATTATTTCCCTGCATAACAAATTCAAATAATAATTTATTACTAAAGTAAAAATATATTATTTTTTAAAGTTCTTGTTGAACTCCACAACAATCTAGCCATAATTTTGATACATTAATCAAGAGTCTGGAAAAGTCACTGGGAAGACTTGAAAGTCTATTCAAAACACGTATGAGCAAGAGATACTCAATTTTCTTTTTTAATACATTAGATAATATTTTTATAAAATGATACCCATTGAAGATATGTTTATTTTTATTTCATACTTCACTAGCTTGTTTTACATGTTAAAAGGCATTATTCTTTTCTTTTATAGTAATCATTAAACTTCCATTCTCCAGGTATTAAAGAAATTGTTCTCTGTTATGTATTGAACTTTGCTGTCAGGTAATGATAAAAGACCACCTTGAAAAAGAAAAGAAAAACCGAAAGTGGATCAAAACTGAGGATGAGCACAGGAGAAAGATAGTGGTTTAAGGACATCATAATTTACTAATTTAGACCTAGAAGTCAATAAAAGCTTAATGTCCTGGAAAGAGTGTTCAAACCTGTGTTTTACAGAGCCATGGTGTACAATTTTTTAGGAGCTGACAGAATAGCACAACACTAGTTCTTTTATAAGAAGAATAAGTGGCCAGAGGAAAAGGTAGGAGAAGGAAAAAAAGGAAAGGAGAAGCAAAATAGAATCAACTTCACTTTTAATAAGAACCCATGTTGTACCTGTCCTATCCCAAATGCTGTGTTAGTTGCTAAAAATATAACTAATTAAAAAGATATGTAAAAATTTGAGTTCTCAACAAATTCAAAGTATAGTAGAGGAAATTGGTAATAATAATTTTTCTATTAATGATTCACAGCTTTTTATACAGTATCCTGCCGTAATTACATAATGAAGATAAGGGATTTTATGCAACAGGTACTGGAGTAAAAGGTTATCGGGATGTCTTTAAAAAGAGTACCAAAATGAACGTGCGATTTATTATTTCCATTTGCATTTAAATATAGCACCACATTTACAAGGATAAAGCTTGGGTTTAAGGTAATCATAAATAACTGGAATAGACATAGAAGTCAATACAAGTTTAATGGCCTGGAGAGAGTCTTCTCACTTGTGAGTATGAAGCCATGTGTTATTTTTCAAGAGATGACAAAGTGGCACAGTCATACTTTTTAATAATTAGAAAAGGCAATCCTAAACTTTCAGTAGTAGGAAAATTTGAAATTATCTGGATGTTTGTTATATATTTGGGGATATGTTTGTGTGTATGTGTGCATGCCCTTATGACAGAAAATATGGAGTATAATGTAGACTGAGAAAATGATCATTTATCTTTTAGTTTTATATTATCCGTTGATCCTTATAAACAAAATGTAGAAGTTGCATTTTTTATTTTTTTAGTGTTTATTTATTTTTGGGGGGGGAGGGAGGGAAAGACAGAATGTGAGTGGGGGAGGGGCAGAGAGAGCAGGAGACACAGAATCCTAAGCAGGCTCCAGGCTCTGAGCTGCAGCACAGAGCGCAACACAGAGCTCAAACCCACGAACTGTGAGATCATGACCTGAGCCAAAATCAGACACTCAACCAAATGAGCCACCTGGGTTCCCTGTAGAAATTACACTTTTAGAATCACATCATTTCATGTATATTTTATTAGGGCATGTTGTGAACATGAACAAGATAGAGGGAATTTAACAATGAACTAACAGGTATCAATCACCTCCCTTAAATCTTATTTATATACCTAATCACTTTCTGATCCTAAATATTATATTAACAAGAGTCATATCATTATTTCATTTCATCTGTAATTATTTAGACACACTCAGGACATTTTAGTTCCCATCAAATCATTATTTACACCCCTTAATTTTAAAGATAACAAAATTCAACCCAAGAGACATAAAGTGATTTTATATATCATATGGCTAGCTAATGGTAGAGTTAGGAGTAGTGTCTGATGCCAGTGCCTTACCTTGTCATTGCACAGTTGGGTTTTGGAAAGTTATAAGAAGAATGTAAGTTTCTCTGTAGGGGATGGCAGAGGAAATGATGATGTATCAATGGAAAACATGAAGGTCTCACTAAGCGCCCTGTAGCCCCAGAGCTGAAAACCCGTCAGAGTTACAGTCTTTAGGAGTATTCCCTAATACTTCTGCATGCAAACCTCAGTCTTGGAATCTGCGTTCTGTAGAAATCAACCAGTGACAAAGCTGAACATTGGACGTGTTTCTTGTCATCATTAGAAGCCTGTATTATGTTGAAGCCTATGAATTTGTCCTGAAAACAATTTGCATGGCTATATGACTTTTTCCCATCAATGACTGGCAGGACAAGTACAAAATAAGAAGGTAAATTACTGAGTTAAGTCAAAATTGTGATATCAACTTGATTTCAGGATATTCAGTAAGTAGCATGGATGTTATACTATAGATTTGATAGAAAATATGTGGCTTTTGCAAAAAACACAGGAATGCAAGGAATATTTTCATTCCTGTCATAGCAAGGGCTTTATCTTTATATCACTGGTTCATGAAAATCAATTTGTAGGTTAGTAGGCTGCCATTTTCACTGAGTTCTCACAAGTGGTGATACTTGCCAGGATGTTATACAAACACTGGCAAAAGGAAAACATGAAAGCAAAAAACTAAGCCTTTCATTAAAAACAATAATATAGTAGGGACAAAAGTCAGAAGGCAGTAGTCTGTAGTTGCCTATAATTGTACTCAAGACACGTCTGCAGACACTTGGACACTTTCTACTTTGTTGACTTGTCAACCATTGCTAGAGCTAGAATAATAAGTTTCAATTAGGAGGTCTGTTCATAGTTTACAAGGTCATCATATTTTTCTCACTGACTCAGAGATTGCACAGCTCAAGGTATCATGAAGTAGCTAAGGAGAGATAAAATCTTGAAAGAGAACTGAGTATGAGGAGCCATGGAATAGTACATATGACATGTTTTTGGTTAGCAAAATGAATGCAACCCTATGCAGTCCTTCTCCCCTTGGTTGTTAGTGTTTACTTGCCTGCATGTGAGGTGTTTCTTGTTTCAATGTCTTTAAACTTCATTCTGAAATATAAAAATAAATCACTATATCACCCATAGCTCATAAGAAATTATAGCAAAGTTGCAAAATATAAGGTTGATATACAAATTCAACTCTTTGCTTCTATTACCAGCAATGAACAGTTGGTATTTGAAATTAAAAGCACAATACCATTTACATTAGTACCCACAATGTTAAATACATAGGCATAAATCTAGCAAAATATATATAAGATCTCGGTGAGGAAAACTATTAAACCCTGAGAAACAAACCAAAGAACTAAATAAATGGAAATCTATTCCATGTTCATGGTTAAGAAAACTCAGCATTGTCATGATGTTAGTTATTCCCAACTTGATCTATAGATTTAATGCACTTCAAATCTAAATCCCAGCAAGTAATTTGTAGATATTGAAAAATTGATTCTAAATCTTATATGATGAGGCCAGAGATGCAGAATAGTCAATAAAATATTGAAGAAGAACCAAGTTAAAAGATTGACATTACTTGACTTTAAGACTTACTGCAAAGATATAGGAATCAAGGCAATGTGGTATTGATGAAAGAAAGACGCAGAGATCAATCGAATGGAAATAGAGCCCAGAAATAGTCAACTGAGCTTTGACAAAGGAACGAAGATAGTCTTTTCAACAACTGATGCTGGAACAACTTGACATCCAAATGCAAAGGCATAAAAAAGAATCTTGGTTTGGCAATGACTTTAGATACAACACCAAAGTCATGATTCATGAAAGAAATAATTGATATGTTAGACTTCATCAAAATATAAAAAAACTTCTGTGAAAGACATTGTTAAGAGAATGAGAAAACTAACCACAGATTGGAAGAAATTATTTGCAAAAGACATACCTGATAAAGTATTGTATTCCAAAATTAAAAAAAAACACAACTTAAAACAACAGTAATAAAACAATTCAATTTAAAAATAGCGAAGAAGATATGCTAATGAGAGATAAGCATATGAAAAGATTCTATACATCATATGTCATTAGGGAATTGCAAATTAAAACAATGAGATAACTTCACACGCCTATTAGAATAGCTGAAATCTTAAATACTGCCAATATCAAATACTGGTGAGGATGTACAGCAACAGGAACTCTCATTCATTCCTTATGGGAATGCAAAATGGTACACCACTTTGGAAAACAATGTGACAGTTTCTTAAACTAAACATACACTTATGACATGATCCAACAATTGTGGTTTCAAATGACTTGAAAACTTATGTCCACACAAAAGCCTGCACATGGATATTGGATAGCAGCTTTTTCACAATTACAAAAACTTGGAAACAACCATGATGTCCTTCAGTAGGTGAATGGATAAACTGTGGTATATGTAGATAGTGGAATATTACTGAACACTAAAAAGAAATGAGCTATGAAACTATAAAAAAAAAAACAGGCAGGAACCTTAAATGCATACTAAATGAAAGAAGCCAATCTGAAAGGCTACATGCTATATAATTTTGACTACATGACATTTTGGAAAAGGCAACATGATGGAGAGAGTTAAAAAAGCAGTGGTTTCCCCGGGAGGGGGAAGGAAAGAAAGATGAAATAACAGAACACAGGATTTTTAGGGCAATGAAACTGTTCTGTATGGTACTATACTGGTGGATACATGCCATGATACATTTGTCACAACCCATTGAAAGTTCACTACCAAGAGCGACATCTGAGCAGCTCAGTCATTTGAGTTTCTGACTCTGACTCAGGTCATGATCCCCCAGCCGCGAGTTCAGGCCCTCCATTGGGCTCTCTGCTGTCAGCAAGCACAGAGCCTGCATTGGATCCTATGTCCCCCTCTCTCTCTGCCCCTCCACCGCTCACTCTCTTTCTCAAAGTAAATATACTTAAAAAATTTTTTTAAAAATAAAAAGTTCATCACCAAGGGAGAACCCCACATAAATAATGGACTTTGGGTGATGATGTGTCACTGTAGGTTTATTGGTTTTAACAAATGTATCTCTCTGTAACAGGAGTTTGATAGTGGGGAGATATATGTGTGGGGCAGATGGCCTATGGGAACTCTGTACTTTCTCCACAATTTTGCTGTGAACCTGAAACTGCTAAAAAAATAAAGTCTATTAAAAACAGAAAAATTGGTAATTAAAAAATTACTTAAATATCATTTATTCTGGCATAGCTCTTCCTATACCCTGAGTCAAATAATGACAGTATAAGTGACAACAACTTTAGAAATCAAAGCATCGATTAGCATTCAGCTGTAAACATCTGCATCATGCTCAACACTATTAACAAGCAAAAATGTCAATGGGTTAAAGTCACTTAAGAATTAAGTGGTAGAGGGGCGCCTGGGTGGCCTGATGCAAGGCCCTGCGTGGTGGTGACTGCGTGGAGCCTGCTTGGGATTCTGTCTCCCTCTCTCTCTGCCCCTCCCCTGCTCACAGTCTCTCAAATAAATAAACTTGAAAAACAAGAACAAAGTGGTAGAGCATACACCGGTTTTATTGTCTTGCAGCAGGTTGCAAGTCAGCAGAAATAACTGGTGTTACCAATGGTGTTAGTCTACTTTGTGACTGGCACATTTGTGAAGAGGCAACATGGTGTGATGGGTCAGCAGGTGTGGTGTAGAGTTTGTTTGGATACCTCATCTGCTGCTTCCTGCCTAAGAGACCGTTTACTTCCCTGTGAAATGAAGACAAACCAATTTTTTTTTAAATTAATACCTGTTGTAAAAATGTTTGAATGTGGTTTGGATATAAGATGCAGAATGAATACAATTAATTTTTATTAGGATTATGCAAATGGTGGTGGAAATACAGGCAAACTGAAAAATAGGCTATAGGAGGGACTGCACTTCTTTAATCACAATTTAAAAACTAGCAACTCATAGTCTCAGTGCAATTGGAACTCTCGCAGAAAGTGTTGATTTAGCTTGAAAACTGGGAGATTGGGCAACACTAGCTGTGAATTCTGTAATAGTCACAATGAACTAGAACCTGGTGGCAAAGATTCCCTTTAGATAAGCTGTGACTGTCCTGTCTGCCTCAATCTCCATGTGGTCTTTTTCACTCCTCCCTAGTCTCTTCAGTCATTTGTGTTTGAACAAATTAAACTGCATAGAATAAATCTAATTTTAAGTAACAAACTATATTTTTATAACACTATTAATGATAATTATACTTAAAGCTATTTAATCTATTTACAATGTAGTAAGCTCATAATCCAACATGAAGGGTGCCGCTAAAACTTGGTATCCACTTAAACATGGAATTAAATTTAAGTTCTGAGGTTTTGTCTCATCCTTTGAGGTCAAAATAACACGGATAGCCCTTCTGGACGAATTTCTTGCTTGTCTAACAAGTTGGCAAAATGCAAATGAGAAAAGAGGAAGCAAATTGGACAGTTTCCAATTAAAGTCCTTGAGTGTTATTGCAGATGCTTATAGCATTAGTTGTATTCAGCCATGTCCTGGGTCCTTTCCCGCCATGTTTATTGTTGAACCTCACCCTGGAAATCAGCAGTAGCAGTTCCTGTAAACCTATAACCATACCACTGTCAATTATATAAATCCATATGAGTACATAAGGCTAATTTTCTTCTTAAAGAAACTTTCAGTGTAATTGATAAGGTTACCCTCTAGGATTTATGTATTATACTTTACTGAAATTGAATCAAAACCAGAGAAATTATGTTTTTAATAAATGTATTTGTAATTTAGCTTATGTTTTCTAGCCCCAGTCCTCCCAAAAAACTTGTTTCATATGTGTGTGTGTGTGTGTGTGTGTGTGTGTGTGTGTGTGTGTGTGTGTATATATATATATGGCATGTATATATCTATATACATATAGCTTTCCAAGGAGAAATGTTTCTTATAAAAGAATGGCAAGTATTACCTATAAAAGTTTCAAACAAATGTGTTAAAATTCAACACTGTAAATTCTTTACAAAAACCAATGCATATAATATACATAGATCAAAAAGACAAAGAATCCCATTTGTATCAAGGTCAAAGGAAACAGCTAAACAAGGAGACACAAATTTTGCAAAACTGCTTTCTGGAAATGAATGAGAATCACAATGAAATTTAAGTCATATATACCATAATCTATTTTGTTCAGAAGTATGTTTAATATATTCTTTTTGCCTTATATTACAAATTCTATTGGGTCTGCATTTTATTCAATGAGAAAAAAATATTGAGACATTGTTCAAGAATAAGTGCTATTATATTTTCAATATCCTTAGCATGCCTCTAGCAGATATTTTATTTGAATAATACTAATTTTGTAGTATAATGGGGAAAAGAAAGACCAAAACTAATATATTGATATTGGTTCCAAAAAAAGGGTTGAATGAAACTAGATAAATGTACCCCACTTAGCAATAAATAATCTCATAGAAAAATTGAGATGATTAGTACTACTAGGGAGAAAACACAACCTCAATTCAAGTTCAGTATAAATCAACACTTTGACATAACATACTCAAACTTTGTAACACAAACTTAATTTCATAAATACAATTAAAGCATTGAAATATTAAACACAATAGGCCAGCCTACCCTGCATTGGTCATATAGATTTGGTATTTATGATTCATTTTAACTGTCACATTTTAGAAAAATATAGTATGGTACTGCAGTTAAGAGCCTGAGCTCTTGCCAGAAGAGCTTCCTAACAGTTTCCTTATTCATATGGGGATTTTATAAGAATGTAGCATACTGGGCTACTGGGACAATTAATATAATAATAATACTATACTATACTATGATAATATAGTAGAATTAAAGTGCCTAGGACTGTATTTCATACACATGAGTTAGTTAAAAAAAAAAGATAAACACATACACACAAAATGCAAGTATCTATAAACATTGGAGTCTGATCAGAGAGTTGACATGTTAAGACAACTATATTTCTGTGGAACACACACACACACACACACACACACACACACACACACACACTTCTCATTCTAAGAATAGTAGATCAGGGGCTCCCAGGTGGCTCAGTCACTTGAGCGTCCAATTCTTGATTTGTGCTCAGTTCATGATCCCAGCATTGTGGCACTGAGCCCGGTACTGAGCTCTGTGCTAAGTGTGGAGGCTGCTTAAGATTTTCTCTTTCTGTTTGCCCCTCCCCTCTGATCACACGCTCTGTCTGGAAAAAAAAAAAAAAAGGTAGATCATGTTAAAGAAATGTCTTCTTATTCAGCTGAATGACTAGATAGGTGTTAGATGTGCAATATGGTTCCAGATCTGGCCTCAGAAGTAGGAACTAATACAACATATGAAGAAGCCAAGAGCTATTGGGGTAAGAAAGAAAGATGGGAGTGAAAAGAACAAGAAACAATGAGATGGCAGTGGCTGGTTAGTATGTTGGGTGTTACTAACAGTGAGACATCCCTTCTGGGCTTGAGAACAAAGATGCTTCTTATGCAATGTCTCTTCACGGATACGTGAGTCTATTGGATGCTCAACAATCTTCAAAAATATTTCATAAATGGATACCATGAATTATGTTTGAAGTTGATAACCTTGGAAAGAGTCTGTACCATAAGTTTGGATGCAAGGTCAGTATTAAAGAAAGTACTGTAACATGGCATAAAGATTAGATTTGTATCTGAGATGGTGCCTGGGAAAAAATCACTGAAATCTGAAGCTTTATGACATGTGCTTTTTCTCAGGCAGTGGCTTGAATTAGTCATATGAAAAAGTGAGAGGCTGTTAAACTTATAGACAGACAATTGAGAAAAGACAAGAGAGAATGTGTCTTCATTGTTTGAAGCTGTGCCCTGGGATAGTGGGATTTGATTTGTGTAGCTGAAGAGCACAGAACTCAGACAATTTGGAAAAAGTTTGTGATGCATACTTTTAGTCAGTGAGGTAAAATTTTACAAATACAGTATATCTACCTCTAAATATGCTACCTACTTCATGAAGTAGTGAATCCCTTATCCTACACATGTCTGAGAGAAGAATAAACTGAGAACTTCCCAAAGTCACTGGAAAAAAATGATGCTTAGATTTGGTAGGAAATTTAGACTAGAAGATCTCCAAGGACCATCCTTTTCAACACTGATAAAATTCCAAAAGGTAAAATATTTTTTTAATTACATTTTTGGTATACACACACACACGTAAAATGACATTCAGACTTTGACTTACTGTTTTTGTTGTTCTTTTTCTCTAGAGACACATAATTTTATGGATGAAACAATAATCTGATAGTTTAGAAACATAATACAGTAAGAAACAGATGGCTTGAATGTATTATGTGGTTAAGGAGATGTTTCACTGTAGCTTTTTTGGCATAGTATAAAGTTATACTAACTCCACCTAGCCAAAGCAGATCTTTAGTTGGAGAAGAAACCTCTAAAAGAGGTTGAGCAAGGTACTATTTTAATACCAGCACAAGTAGATGGATTTATGACTATTGTATCACAAATACCAAGGAAAAGAAAAACTTGAAGACTCTGCAACTCTGAAAATATCTTCAGGTTCTAACTATAGTTTTATAATGATTGTAGTGGTCATTTTGCCTGACAACATAGAGTCTGCTATATCAGAGTTGTCAAAAATTTTAAATGCAAGAGAAGGGTAATGTTTGCATGCTTAGAAGATGAGAAAGTGATGATTTAATTAGACACTAGACAAATAAAAACAAACTATACTATTTCATAAGTAAGTGTTTATATTAATTTGGGAACTAGAATAATAGCCAGTATAATTATTATTAATATTAGTGTAATGAAGTCAGATCTGGAACATTTTAGAAAGTGCAGTGAAATATTTTTATCTTGTACTTGGTAGAAACATGAACTGAAAGTTCCACATATAAATAAATATGGAAATGCACTACATTATTTCTTCCATTTTTCTTGATTTCATTGAGGAATAATCCTTCCAAGAAACAAGTTGACAATGATGGAAACTGTGAGAAAAAAACTCATGTGAACTCTTGTAAATGTTGGGCAGAGGTTCCTACAAACACAAGTAATCACGTGTATGCTAACGCACATATGTTCACACAAACACAAACACACACACACATGTATACAGTCTTACTCCCCTTAAGAAATAGCTTCTCTTCTCTTACTGATCCCTCACTTGCTCATTTTTAGGAAGACACGCTTGCCTCCTTGCTGTTCCTTGAACAACACTGGCACCTTTATCTGCCTTTATCTGCTGTACTTCTACCCGTGACCCCAGCTTTAATATTCTCAAGGCTCACATTCTTAGTTCACTCAAATATTTCCTCAGATCTCACTTTTTTTAATTAACATTTTATTTTGGAATAATTTTAGATTTATACAAAACTTGCAAAGATAATACAGAGAGTTCCTGTATACCCCTCAGCTAATTTTACTTTTCCCTGATATTATCATCTTATAGTACTGTGTGTGGTATAATTTTTTTTTATTTACACAATGAAAATTGGAAAACACTATAAATTAAGAGGTTGTGTGTGTGTGTGTGTGTGTGTGTGTGTGTGTGTGTGTGTTTGGAGAGCTGATTATTAAAATTTGCCAGCAAATCACTGAATATCACTGAACCCTTGCACATTTAACAACTCAGTCGTCTTTTGTTTCTCTGTTTTGAAATTACACTTTTCTTTTTACTCTAAATACATTCTTTTTTTTCTTGTAATTTTAGAAGAGCCATTATTTTAAACACGTGACTATTGATAAAGAATTACTATTGTTTGACTTAATAGCATGAGAGAAATAATGAAACAACTTCAAAATATATTTTATTATGTGAATGTTCAAGTTTGAATTAATATTTTTAGGAAACATGATTTGCATAAAACTGAAAATTCTCCTTCGAAATTTTCTAGTCACTGTTCATCACCTTTCATGGAATTTAGAAAATATCAAAATTTATCTGCTTGATGTATTTCCCCATTTCAGGTAACTTTTAAAAGACTGTAAAACAGTAACAGCTAAGTGTTAGTGCTCATGTTACTGCTGGAGATATAGAGCATGTGAAAAGTTGTAGGGAACTTAGCTATCTAATTTTTTTTTTCTAATTTTTTACAATATCCTTTTCAAGAATTTTAAGTATATAAAAATATTATTTTTATATGTACTTTTATACCATAAAAAATAAAGGCGTGCTCTGCTTCAAAAACAAAACAAACATAACAAAATAAATAAATAAAAGGAAAATAGGAAAATATAAAATATATTTCTTATATTAGTCAACTAGATTTTTCTTTGGCTCATTATCTAGTTTTTATTAATGTTGGACTGATTGCTTTTTTGTCCTTGACTACTTTAATGATTGTTACTTAAATAGTTTTATCATGGTTTTACTACCATTTAAATATAAATCACTTCTGAAAATTAAGGTTTATTTTGAGATTTCATATCACTCAAGTCAATTATATATCAAGAGTGGATTGCATGTAGTCAGAAGTGTCAAGGTTGGAAGCGAAGGAAAAAAATTAAATATGTAAAAATTCTCCCTGTTATCTAAACACATGATTTTTTTTTTGCACACGTGAAAGTCAAAGTCATTTGTTGAATATTTTAATATACAAAGATGTTTAGGACATTGCTAATTCTCTTGTGATTATCACTGATGAATCTACGCTCTTGTTTGAAGCATGCACATTTTGAATTTTGATACCCAATATAGAATGGCAAGTGACAAGAGTTAGTACTCAGAACCCTACTGTGTTCTAGGGAAAAAGTAAGAGCCTTGAGGCTGCCTCCACTTTATTCCTCAGTCTATGAGTCTGCAAAATTGTTCTTTAAATGTCCAGATAGTAAACAATGTAAGCTTTGCAGCCATATAGTCTCTGCTCAACTTTTGAAACCACTGTTGCAACACAAAAGCAAGCATAGACAAAGCCATACATGACACATGAAAAAATGAATGGGGCTGTGTTCCAGTAAAATTTTACTTACAAAACAAGTGAGTATTTCAATTTGGCCCTCCAGTTGCAGTTTGCCAACAATGTCACTATCTCCTGTATATTCCACCCTTGCATTAAGTTATGAAGAAAGAAGCAACAGGTATATGTCTTCCCAGATACCACACTGAGCCAAGAGACTCATGCATTCCTGACAACAAATGCCAAGATTAATCTTATTTCCAGGGAGTTGAGAGGGTGGATAACTATACTGACCAATCTATACTGAGGAAAACAACTAAAATAGTATTTTTTAATTCACATTATTATTTTAAAAAGTCAAGCATGGTATAAACCAAAGCTGTAATATTTTTCTTTATTCTAATATAATAAATAATATCAAATTGTCAAACATCGATTTATCATGATGTCATATGTAATATCACTTTACGAAAAAATGATTTTGTTTTAAAGTTGTAGCAGTTGTTTCATAATGGCTAAAGTGTGCATTAACTTTATTCCTTCCAAAATGTATCTCTTCATTATCTTCTATAAAAGACTACTAATTAGCAGGATAATTCCAAATTCTTCATCCATGTAAAATAGACTTGCTGAAAATAGCATATGTTTTATAGCTCTCTAATGCTTTATCATGTACAAAACACTGGAGTCATTATGAACAATGATATTAAAGATATGTTCTAGTAAAACCTTCATATCTATTGGAGAGGACACAGGGGGCTTCGGGTGTTGACGTGGACTCTCTGAGATTAGTGATTCAAGCAAGGCTTTCTGTTTTCAGAATTAATGTTTTGTGGTGATATAAAAGCTTAATATACATTTATTAATTATTTGTATTTAAAAAAGGACCCAAAACCAAAAGAGATAAAACTATTCGGTAGATTAGATTATGATTGAGATGCCCGTCTTAAACCATGTAAAGAAAAAGTTGAAATAATAAACAAACAAAAAGGTGTTTAGCAAGTCAATATATCCTCTCTGGGGACATTTTTCCTTATCAATTAGTCAGAGAACCTTCTGTCCTTATTTTAGTTTTGAGTTTGGCAACATCTGTGCAATTTTTCTTCCATGACCGAAAGAGCTACAAAACATGGTGTCATGTAAACCATTGTTCCCTGGAGTAAGGCTGGAGACTACATAATGAGACTAGACAAGCCATAAGAATATATTTAATTGTATTTACTTTTAGGATGTACGTAGACTTCAAGGGTAGTAATTTGCCTTCTTAAACCATGAAAATTTGAAAGGAAGAGCTGCTCTTTTGTTGCTATTGTTTTTGTTCAGAAATGTAGGGTATTGTGTTTTAAGGAAACGCTTTTTTATGGTAAAATTTTTTTTTTGAATTAGATGTCTTTCTAGATGCATCAGATAGATACGTGTCATTATTCACAAATTTTCCCCAACTCTCACAGGGAAGACAAAAAAGGAGATAATTTCTTTTTTGGACTGGTTGATTCACATTCTTTCTAGGACATGAAATTTATGATTAATATATGAGAATTTGAAAACTGGGATCCAGTTCCACTACACTTATCCAATGAAGACAGAATTTCATTGTAAATAAAATCAGTCAACTCTCTTTACTCATGGACTCCATATTTGCAAATTTGCCTACTCAATAAGATGTATTTGTAATCCCCAAATGAATACTCATGACATGGTCCTTTATAGACATAAGTGGAGAACCAAAAAATTGGAGTGGCCTCATACACATGTTCCCAGCTGAGGTTTCTGTCTTTTTGTTTTTTGTTTTTTCTTTTCTGTTTTTTTTTTTTTTTTTTTTTACTTTTCCCATTTCCTGTTATATTGTAAATTAATGTTCTTTCTATGGTCGATTTAATGACACATTTTTAAATTTTTTGTGCTTTTTGTTGGTGGTTTTGCTGTTTAAAATGACACACAAGGATAGTGTTGAAGTGGGTCTCTTGATCTTAAGTACAAGCAGGCTGTGATACGCCTTAGGGGGAAAAATACATGTATTAGATAAGCTTCCTTCGGGCAGGAGTTATAGTGCAATTGATTTCTATTGAGTTCATTGAATTCAGTGTTAGTGAATCAATGATGTGTATTAAACTGTCTTTAAACAAAAAGAGATAAAACAAGTTATCTAATGATCAGTTGCTGAAGATGTGACAAGAGGCACACAGGAACTTAATCCTGTATTTTTTTAGGAGCAATGATTGAGTACTAATTAAGCATATGCAGCTACTTTATAGAATATAACTACCATAAATTATGAGAATTGACTGTATCTTGAAGTAATTAATGTAGTAAGATAAAATGTCACACCTAAAGGAAATTTTGTGGAGAACTATTATCACCAAAACTTCTATGTCATTAAGTGATACTCTTCATTTGAATAAAACACACATATTCATAATCAAAAATAAAAAGTGATAATGATATAAATTATAAAACAACTTTAAAATTGTCATTTGGATTACTGTCTATTGGCTACATTCCTAAAAGTTTGGCTCCTTTTGGGACAACTTGTTTTTCATAATTAATATTAGTTTTGTATGCTCTAGTTGATAAAGACATTCAATTGTTAAGATTTTTCAGCTTAGTTACAAACTATAGAACATATAATAGAAAAATGAGGAAAAAAGATTAATAATAGTCTATATCTTCAGGTCATTTGTATTTGAAGAATAATAAACTGCAATTTCTATATATCAAAAAGTTTATTGTCTGTATAACGTTAAACTATGTATTTTAGTAAGGAGGATAAAGGTAGCCAACATATATTGAGTGCTTGTTATGAAAGAGATGTTTTTCCTTGCTCTTTATATATATATATATATTATTACATTCAGTACAGTAACCACTATATTAAGTAAATTATATTAGTGTCCCAAATATACATACAAGACTACTGGGGGCCAAATCAATTAACAAGCTCAAAGTCACAGAGCTGATAAGGAAGAGACCCAAATCAAAAGTGAGTAGTCCTAACCACAACCATGAAATGAAGACATAAAACAGATAACACTTTTTACCTTATGATATTTTATCAGTATGAAAAAGTCCCATTTTCAAATCCATTCTCCTCCATCCATGATACATAAAATACCATATATGATATTATACATATGTGTCGTGTATATTATACATATACTTTTATGATATTCATTCTCGGTAAACAATCTCCACCTTCAACTCAATAAAGAAAACCATTATTTCCCATCCACCCTCACCAATTGTTCCCCCTTTAGAATATTTACAATTTGAAATGTTAGATGTGAACTAGGCTAAGAGTATAGGCTATTTCAAAATAAAATTTGCCATGCACTTTTTTAGGGAAATAATTCTGTAGGTTGCAGGAATGGCTATTTAATAAACAATTTAAAGAAGTAGAGAATTATTGTCAGCTCCAGGAAAGAACTCCTCATGAAGTCAGCACATACATGGGCACCATTATGTTAAGCAAAACTGTAGCAAAGCATGTTTTTCTTGGAATGTAAACACCAAAACTACCGTGTCCAGATGTTGTTCTCTATTCTTTGTAAAATTTTTAGATAAATTTGGTTTTGGTGTTTTTATCTGTTTAATATGCTCTACACATCATTTTAATAAAGTCATCATTATTCCTATTTTTCTTGTTCCCAGTAAGTGTGAGATTTCTCCCTCGTTTTATGTGAGGCAAGATTTCCACACCACACCACACCAACCCCACTGGGAATATTTCCAATTTTTCAAGGAAATCGGTTTTTTTGACACTCTCTTTTATCAATTCTGTGGGACCTTTAGTTCAAATATTACTGCCGTTCTTTTATTTCAGTCAAAATTGTTCAGAGAAGACCAAGGCAGATGATCAAATGGAATTCTTCCTAAGGGCATCACAGTACAACAAATGTATTTGTTTCGGGATTTGTGACAAGTAGCAAACTCTGTTTATAAATACAGATTATGCCATAGGTATTAGTGACACTCTGTCACATCGCATCACACAGTTGCCACTGAATAATTTTAAGGTGTCTGATTTCCATTCTTTCTGTGACTGTTTTATAAGCTGAAGTTGATCATCTTTGTTACACTGAAATAAAATTCACAGCAAAACATGAATTCCACCCACCCCTTAGTCATGTCCATCCATGTTTAGCCTTGGGTATATGAAATGACATAAAGGGCAGAGATTTCCTTTCACCTTCCAAGAAAACACATTTCATCTGCTCCCCTTTTTTTTCTTTTTTTTTTTTTTTGTTCTCTATAGTCGGAGAATCTATCTTAAAACACTAACAAATTTATTACCTTCTGTAAAGTTTTGTGGTGAATTAGGCACAGCTGAAATCAATGGAAAGTCTTTCCTGCAAGGCTTTTCAGGGTTTGATTCTCCACACGTGGAATTTGCCAGGAAATCTCAATTATGGTTTGGGCTCCGCTGGAGGGTGTGACTCCCTGTGAGGAGAATCTCTTGCAACACGGATCAAGACCCTCCCTGTTGGACTGGTTCTGGAGTAACTCAGAGGATAAAGAGACGACATGGTCTCAAGAGCCTCTGTCCAGATATGTAGAAGAGGGATTTAGCAGCCACTGCCAGCTCTTAATTAGAAACAGGTGCACTGAATCTTTCACCGACAGCTCAATGTCTGCCCTTCTTTACGTTTTCGTGGCGTGTCAGTGTTTGACAATTAGACAAAAATGCAGGTATCTGACTATTACAGAAGAGAGGATGAAGTCAGGATAAAAGGTGATTCCCAGGAATAAAGTCTTGGATTCAAAAACACATATAATAGAGTTGCCTTTTGAGTTCATATAAGTTATTAATTTGTAAGAGGGAAATAAATTACCCATAATTGTACTAAATAAGCAGGTTTCATAGACAGTGAACACATTCAAGTCTGAAGTAGTCATTGGCAAAACTCATGGAAAGAATATACAGATGTTGTTACTTGTTCTCAAACACTGACAAAGGCATGGTTTTATAGAAGAGTGGTTAAGCATGTGGACTCAAGAGCCAGGTGGCCTGGGTGCAAGTCCTGGCCCTGCGACTTACTATTTGTATGATTGTGGACATGTCACTTCAACTTTTGGGTCTCACGGTTCTCTTTTGCAAATTTGGAAGTATTCTAACACTTGCCTCATGGAATTGTTGTGAGAATTAAGTGAGTTTTAACAGATCTAAAGTGTTTAGGTCACTGCTTGGCATAAGGTAAGTGTGATTTGTGTTATCTGTTGTTTGTTGTTGTTGTTGTTGTTATGTTTGATATTAATGATATTAACCATCATAGCCTTGCTGACCACTTCATCTTCGACACATTTATTTTTGTGGTGCTGGGTGGCTAAATTTGTTATGTGTCCGACTCTAGATTTCTTCCCAGGTCATGAGCTCCCAGTTCATGAGTTTCAGCCCCACATCGGGCTCCGTGCTGTCAATGTGGATCCTGCTTGGGATTCTCTTTCTCTCTGCCCCTCCCCAGCTCACTCTCTCGAAGTGAATTAAGAACATTGTTTTTCAAAGAAACATTTCTCTTCATTTGATATCTGAACCACCACATTTCTTAATTTTCTTTATTTCACTGTTGTTGTAGTTGTTGTTTTTCAGTATCCTTTAGTGGCTCTTTTTCATCCTGTTGCAGTGTCTCTAACGTTGGATTCTTCAGGGCCTTTGGGTGTGACTAAGGGATCATTCTTTGGACCTCTTTTCTATCTATACTTACTCCCTTGGTAATATCAGTTTGATTCATAACTTTAAGTTCCCTCAATACGCTGACAATTCCCAAATATATATTACCAGCTCATACTTATGTCTGAAGTTCCAGGCAAGTGCTTATTTAAATGTCTCTACTGGAATCTGCACAATGCAGGAGCAAAAACAGGTTTTGTGGGAACTTATATAATTGGGGGGAAATTCATAATATTAGAATAATACAATATTATATTATAAGACAATATTATAAATACTACAATGTTATAAATACAAAACTAAGCATAAAAGTGATTTTTCCTCCACATGTGCTATATAGATTCACACCACTTTTTCCTACGATGTCTTTTGGCATTTTACCATAAATGCACATACTGTAATGCTTCCTGTCAGCAACTTGACTCTTCATCCTCACTTAGAATGCTCTGCAACCCCAAAATAGACCAGCCTTCACTGAATTTAACTCTTTGCAAGAGAGGTGCTAGAGCTTATCACACGACCCCCCCCCCCCAGCTATTTGGTAAATCTTCTTCAGTAGAGGGATATTTAAATTGATTCTAATATATTCCTCCCTTCCCATGTGTACAGAAATTGGAAAACTATAAATATATATTATGGATAGTCCCCTGAGCCAAGGTTCTGGATGATTTTCTTTCTCTTCTTCTTTTTGTTTTGGCACAATTGGATGTCTTTGTGCCAGTCTTGGGAGGGAACAGTGGCATGAAGGTTATTTTCCTGGGAGCCTTGACTGTGACTTCTGACAATTATAGGTTAGATAATAGAAGGCTCTCCTATACTGCTTTCCAATGTCCACTCTCCAGTTTTTTGTTTTTTGGTTTTTTTTTTTGCTTTTTTTTTTTTGTTTGTTTGTTTTTTTGTTTTTCACTCTCCAGTTTTGTGGATGAGAAGAAGCAGTGGTCCCAGCAGGGATTTTTTTACCTCTTTTTTTTTTCTTAATTTATTTTTTAAATTTACATCCAAGTTAGTTAGCATATAGTGCAACAGTGATTTCAAGAGTAGATTCCTTAATGCCCCTTAGCCATTTAGCCCATCTCCCCTTCCACAACCCCTCCAATAACCCTCTGTTTGTTCTCCATATTTAAGTCTCTTATGTTTTGACCCCCTCCCTCTTTTTATATTATTTTTGCTTCTCTTCCCTTATGTTCATCTGTTTTGTATCATGAGTGAAGTCATGATATTTGTCTTTCTCTGACTAATTTCACTTAGCCTGATACCCTCCAGTTCCATCCATGTAGTTTGCGAATGGCAAGATTTCATTCTTTTTGATTGCCGAGTAAGACTCCATCGTATATGTATATCCCACATCTTCTTTATCCATTAATCCATTGATGGACATTTGGGCTCTTTCTAT
Source organism: Felis catus (assembly GCF_018350175.1). Taxonomy (NCBI): domain Eukaryota; kingdom Metazoa; phylum Chordata; class Mammalia; order Carnivora; family Felidae; genus Felis; species Felis catus. The sequence continues at coordinate 106,971,519 of NC_058374.1, forward strand.
ACTTTGGCTATTGTTGATAGTGCTGCTATAAACATTGAGGTGCATGTGCCCGTTCAAAACAACATACCTGTATCCCTTGGATAAATGCCTAGTAGTGCAATTGCAGGGTCATAGGGTAGTTCTATTTTTAATTTTTTTGAGGAACCTCCATACTGTTTTCCAGAGTGGCTGCACCAGTTTGCATTCCCACCAACAACGCAAAAGAGATCCTATTTTTCAGCATCCATGGCAACATGTGTTGTTGCCTGAGTTGTTAATGTTAGCCATTCTGACAGGTGTGAGGGGGTATTTCATTGTGGTTTTGATTTGTATTTCCCTGATGATGAGTGACGTTGAGCATTTTTTCATGTGCCGGTTGGCAATCTGGATGTCTTCTTTGGAGAAGTGTCTATTCATGTCTTTTGCCTATTTCTTCACTGGATTATTTGTTTTTTGGGTGTTGAGTTTGATAAGTTCTTTATAGATTTTGGATACTAACCCTTTATCTGATATGTTGTTTGCAAATATCTTCTCCCACTCTCCCATTGCCTTTTAGTTTTTCTGATTGTTTCCTTTGTTGTGCAGAAGCTTTTTGTTTTGTTGAGGTCCCAATAGTTCATTTTTGCTTTTGTTTCCTTTGCATTCAGAAACGTGTTAAGTAAGAAGTTGCTGCGGCCAAGGTCAAAGAAGGTTTTGCCTGCTTTCTCCTTGAGGATTTTTATGGCTTCCTGTCTTACATTTAGGGCTTTCATCCATTTTGAATTTATTTTTGTGTATGGTGTAAGAAAGTGGTCCAGGTTCATTTTTCTACATGTCACTGTCCAGCCTTCCCAGCACCACTTGCTGAAGAGACTGTCTTTATTCCATTGGATATTCTTTCCTGCTTTGTTAAAGATTAGTTGGCCGTATGTATGTGGGTCCATTTCTGGGCTTTCTATTCTGTTCCATTGATCTGAGTGTTTGTTTTTGTGCCAGTACCGTACTGTCTGGATGAGTACAGCTTTGTAATACAGCTTGAAGTCAGGGATTGTGAGGCCTTCTGCTTTGGTTTTCTTTTTCAAAATTGCTTTGGTTATTCGGGGTCTTTTCTGGTTCCATACAAATTTTAGGAATATTCATTCTAGCTCTGTGAAGAATGCTGGTGTTATTTTGATAGGTATTGCATTGAATATGTAGATTGCTTTTGGAAGTATTGACATTTTAACAATATTTGTTCTTCCTATCCAGGAACATGGAATTTTTCCATTTTTCTGTGTCTTCTTCAGTGTCTTTCATAAGTTTTCTATAATTTTCAGTGTATAGATTTTTCACTTCTTTGGTTAGATTTATTCCTAGGTATTTTATGGTTTTTGGTGCAATTGTAAATGGGATTGATTCCTTGATTTCTCTTTCTGTTGCTTCATTGTTGGTGTACAGGAGTGCAACCTATTTCTGTGCATTGATTTTATATCCTGCCACTTTGCTGAATTCATGAATCAGTTCTAGCAGTTTTTTGGTGGAATCTTGTGGGTTTTCCATATAGAGTGTCGTGCCATCTGCAAAGAGTGAAAGTTTGACCTCCTCCTTGCTGATTTGGATGTCTTTTATTTCTTTGTGTTGTCTGATTGCTGAGGCTAAGCTTTCCAATACTATGTTGAATAACAGTGGCAAGAGTGGACATCCCTGTCTTGTTCCTGACCTTAGGGAGAAAGCCCTCAGTTTTTTCCATTGAGGATGATATTAGCATTGGGTCTTTCATATATGGCTTTTATGATCTCGAGGTATGCTCCTTCTATCCCTACTTTCTTGAGGGTTTTGATCAAGAAAGGATGCTGTATTTTGTCAAATGCTTTCTCTGCAACTATTGAGAGGATCTTGTGGTTCTTGTCCTTTCTTTTATTGATGTGATGAATCACATTGATTGTTTTGCAGATTTTGAACCAGTCCTGCAACCCAGGTATAAATCCCACTTGGTCGTGGTGAATAATGTTTTTAATGTATTATTGGATTCTGTTGGCTAATATCTTGTTGAGGATTTTTGTGTCCATGTTCATTAGGGAAATTGGTCTATAGTTCTCCTTTTTAGTGGGGTCTCTGTATGGTTTTGGAATCAAAGTAATACTGGCTTCATAGAAACAGTGTGGAAGTTTTCCTTTCATTTCTATTTTTTGGAAAAGCTTCAAGAGAATAGGTGTTAACTCTTCTTTAAATGTTTGGTAGAATTCCCCTGGAAAGCCATCTGGCCCTGGACTCTTTTTGGGGGGAGATTTTTGATTACTAATTTGATTTCTTTACTGGTTATGGGTCTGTTAAAATTTTCTATTGCTTCCTGTTTCAGTTTTGGTAGTTTATATGTTCTTAGGAATTTGTCCATTTCTTCCAGCTCTTTAAGGTGTAAGGTTAGGTTGTGTATCTGAGATCTTTCTTCTTTCTTTACTAAGGCCTGGATTGCTATACACTTTCCTCTTATGACTGCCTTTGCTGCGTCCCAGAGGTTTTGGTCTGTGGTTTTACCATTTTCTTTGGCTTCCATGTACTTTTTAATTTCCTCTTTAACTTCTTGGTTAGCCTATTCATTCTTTAGTAAGATGTTCTTTAGTCTCCAAGTATTTTTTATCCTTCCAAATTTCTTCTTGTGGTTGATTTCGAGTTTCATAGCATTCTGGTGTGAAAATATGCACAGTAGGATCTCTATATTTTTGTACTTGTTGAGGGCTGATTTGTGTTCCAGTATGCCATCTACTCTGGAGAACCTTCCCTGTGTACTGGAGAAGAATGTATATTCTGCTGCTTTAGGATGAAATGTTCTGATATATCTGTTAAGTCCATCTGGTCCAGTGTGTCATTCAAAGCCATTGTTTCTTTGTTGATTTTCTGTTTGGATGATCTGTCCATTGTTGTAAGTGAGGTGTTGAAGTCCCCTACTATTATTTTATTATTTTCAATAAGTTTCTTTATTTTTGAGATTAATTGTTATGTATTTGAGTGTTCCACATTTGGAGCATAAATGTTTACAATTGTTAAGTTTTCATGGTTGCTAGAACCCTTAAGTATGATATAATGCCCTTCTTCATCTCTTGTTACAGTCTTTATTTTAAAGTGTAGATTGTCTGATATAAGTATGGCTACTCCAGCTTTCTTTTGTTGACCATTAGTATGATAGATGGTTCTCCATTCAATCTGAAGGTGTCTTTGGGTCTAAAGTGGGTCTCTTGTAAACAGCATATAGATGGATCTTGTTTTCTTATCCATTCTGTTACCCAATGTCTTTTGATTGGAGCATTTAGTCCATTGACATTTAGAGTGAGTACTGAAAGATATGAAATTATTGCCATTATTTTGCTTGTAGAGTTGGAGTTTCTGGTGGTGTTCTCTGGTCCTTTCTAGTCTTCGTGGCTTTAGGGTTTTTTGTTGTTGTTTGTTTGTTTGTTTGTTTGTTTGTTTTTGGTCCTCTGTCCCCTCAGAGAGTCCCTCATATACTTTCTTGCAGGGCTGGTTTAGTGGTCACAATCTCCTTTAATTTTTGTCTGGGAATCTTTTAATCTCTCCTTCTGTTTTGAATGACAACCTTGCTGGATAAAGGCTTCTTGGCTGCATATTTTTCTGATTTAGCACATTGAATATATCCAGTCATTCCTTTCTGGGCTGCTAAGTTTCTGTGGATAGGTCTGCTGCACACCTGATCTGCCTTCCGTTGTAGGTTAGGACTTTTTTTCCCTTGCTGCTTTTATGTTTCTTTCCTTGCCTGAGTATTTTGTGAATTTGACTATGATATACCCCGTTGATGGTCAGTTTTTGTTGAATCTAATAGGAGTCCTCTGTGCTTCCTGGATTTCGGTGGCTTTGTCTTTCTCCTGGTTAGAAAAGTTTTCCATTATGATTTTCTTACATAACCCTTCTACCCCTTTTTCTCTCTCTTCATCTTCTGGGACCCCTATGATTCTGATTTTGTTCCTTTTTAATGAGTCATTCATTTCTCTAATACTTAAATCATGCTCTTTTGCCTTAATCTACCTCTTTTCATCTGCTTCATTATTCTCCATAAATTGTCTCTATTCACTGATTTACTGCTCTGTCTCATCCATCCTTGCTGCCATGGCACCCATTTGAGATTGCAGCTCAGTTATAGCATTTTTTATTTGATCTGGACTACCTTTTACTTCTTTTATCTCCACAGAAAAGGAATCTAATATACTTCAACCCCAGCTAGTATTCTTATTATCGTGATTCTAAATTCTGGTTCAGATAATCTTATTTTATCTGTGTCGATTAAGTCCGTGGCTGTCGTTTCTTCATGCTCTTTCTTTTGGGGTGAATTCCTTCATTTCATCATTTTCAAGGAAGAAAAGGAATTAATAAGGTAAAAAACTAAAATTAAAAAATTAAAAACAACACACACACACACACACACACACACAGAAAAATCAAATAAATTATGTTAGATCCTAGGTGTGTTTTGGGTGGTTGTTGAAAGGACCTTGATAGATTAGAGGAAAAAAGGGAAGATAAAAGGAAAACGGTTGAAAATTTGAAAAAATGAATACACTGAAATAGAATAAAATGAAATGATGGAGGTAAAATAGAATTTGGAAAATTTACAAGAAAGTAAAAATATAGTAGAATAAAAAATTAAAGAAAAAAATTTTTTAAATTTTTTTTAACGTTTATTTATTTTTTTGAGACAGAGAGAGACAGAGCATGAACAGGGGAGGGGCAGAGAGAGAGGGAGACACAGAATCTGAAACAGGCTGCAGGCTCTGAGCTGTCAGCACAGAGCCTGATGCGGGGCTTGAACTCGCAGACTGTGAGATCATGACCTGAGCCGAAGTCGGACGCTTAACCGACCAAGCCACCCAGGCGCCCCTAAAGAAAAATATTTTTAATAAAAATTGAAAATAAAAATAAATTTTTAACTTTCTGTATTCCAGAAAAATAAAAGTAAGGAAAAAGAAAAAAGAAAATTGAATAGATGGACGAGTGAACATACTGAAATATGATTGAAATTACATCGATTTCCCCTAGATGTCAAACTATGAAGCACTTTATAGTTCATAAACTAAGCAAGTAGAGAGACTTGTGGTGTTCCTGAAGAGCAAGGTTGACCCAGTTGGCAGGGCTTAGTGTAATGGCTCCGTTCTATACTAGCGGGCACTGCTTCGCTTACTGGGATGGGTTGTTGTGGCACTTGTAGGTGTGTATGCACATGCACGGGAGGAGTGAAAATGGAGTCACCCAGCTACCTAGTCTCTAGTATCAGAACTCTTCTCCCTGGTCAGCAATTGCACACCCATTCTTTGTCTCCAGCTTCCATCTGCTCTCTACTTTTACACTGTCTGTGACCAAGCCGTCAGGTTACCAGGGAGCACCTCCCTCCTGAGTTTTATCGCAGATGTGGCTGTGTTTCCCAGCCTCTCACTTCTGAGGGACTGCTTGTTTGACCCACTTAGACCTTCTGGGGGAAGGTCCTACCGAGCAGTGGCCAGGTGCTGGCTGCATCCTGAAATGATTGCGGGACATGCTGCTACCGATGCCTAGAGACTGCGGCTGGGTGCCAGCCCACCTCAGAAAAAGTTCACATGATTGTGTAGCAGCAGTGTTTCACTGATTATGGAAGATCACAACACACTTCTGGCACCAGGCTTCATCCTTAAGGACCTTGTTCCAGCACCAGTGAATGTGGTCATTCTCCCAGGTCTGTCTGGACCTTTGCCTGTGGAGAGGCCACACAGCCTCTACCAAATGTCCTTCCAGCAGGGGAACTGCCTCTCCCTGCGTGGCTCAAAGCCCCCCAGACCTCACTGTGCTCCTGGGGATTCACCCTTCTCACCAGAGCACTGCCAAGTACTGAGCTGCAGAACCTCAGACTCTGTGCACCCCCTGTTTATAGAGTCTTAATAGAATTTACAGTCTCTCCTTTCTCCTTTCTCCCTTTTTAGTTCAGTCCCTGCAGCTGTTTCCACTTTTCCACTTTCTCTCCAGCTGCTTTGGAGGGGGCCGGGGTGGCTTTTCCTGTACTCTCCCTGTCTCCATCCTCTCTCTGTAAGCAAAAACAGCTCCCTGCCCTCTGCCGCTTCTCTCTCCCCCAGTTCACCTCTCCGTGATGCATACCTGCTGAGTTCTGTGGTTCAGGTTGTGCAGATTGTTTTGTTAATCCTCAAATCAGTTTTCTAGGTGTTCAGTGTTGTTTATTGTTGATCTGAGTGTATTTCATGGATGCAAGATGTAAAAAAACTTCCATGTTGTTCTGCCATCTTGGCCCCCCCAGCCTTTACCTGACTCTTAATGGCTGGATCACAGATTGATGTATCTGTTCTTTAGCTTCCTGGTGAGAACAGGGAGACAGTCTAGCAGTAAGAGAAGAGTTACTGTTGATATCTGAGCTCTGGGTCCAGAAAACTATCTGAAAAAGGACCTGGGGTGGTGGCAAGGGAAGGGATTCAGACACATTTGTTGAATGTGAGTCTAAAGAGGTCTTTCTTGCTTGTTTGTTTTGTTTTATTTTGTTTTTTTTTTTGTTTTTTGTTTTTTTTTTTTTTTTCTTCCCAGATACAGCCAGTGGAGAATGAAAGATATCAGTAAAGGAGCATAGGTGGTAAGGGCCTAGTGAGCCAAGTAAAGTTGTTATGTCTCAATGTTCTAAAGGAGGAACAGGAATATTCCATTTGCCTGAGTGTGACATGAACAGATCTGAGAAACCCACTGTCTTTCCCACAGTACTGCATGGATCACCCATAACAAAAATGACTCCCATTCTTAAGAGAAACCCATAAGCAGTTGAAAGAGAGTGCCAAAAAAAAAAAAAAAAAAAAAGGAGTCATGAGTTTGACAATAAGAGATAATTTAGCAGTAAACTGTGTAGACCACATAAGAATGAGGAGCACTCAGCAGAAACCAGCTGGAAATATGATGTCCCAGACAAAATAACCCCCTATAATTTTACTAGGTATACAAGGAGAAATAAAAACTTTTATCCATGAAAAACTTGTAAACAGATGTTTCAAAAAGATTTACTCATAATAGCCAAACACTGGAAAAAACTTGAGTGCCCTGAAATAATGGATAAATGATGCTTTATGTCCCCAGTATAGATGAAAATGTTCTCAACTGGGGCAATGTTATTTGCCTGGAATATATCAGTAAAATGTAGACATATCTTTTACTGTCATAATTTGCATAGATAGTGGACTAGTGAGTAGAGGCTCAAGGTGTTGTTAAAGATCCTACAATGTACCGGACATTCACTTTATAACCAAAAAATTACTCAGTGCAGGGGTGCCTAGGTGGCTCAGTCTGTTAAGCAGCCAGCTGCACCTCAGGTCATGATCTCGCGGTTCGTGGGTTTGAGCCCCATGTCAGGCTCTGTGCTGACAGCTCAGAGCCTGGAGTCTGCTTCAGATTCTGTCTCCCTCTCTCTGTGCCCCTTCCCTTCTCTCTCTCTCTCTCTCTCTCTCTCTCTCTCTCTCTCTCTCTCTCTCAAAACTAAAATTAAAAAAAAAAAAAAACAAAGAAAACATTACTTAATGCAAAATGTCATAGAGTCATTGTTGAGGAACTCTGTATATGAAGAGCAGGATTCTGAATATCAGAAACTGGCAATTCTGACTTTCTCAGAAATACAGATATTTAATGTATCTTTTCTTAAAGTGTCCCAGTTTTATTGAGTAGATGATCAAGCTTTCTCTATTTGCTTTGAGCTCTAAAACTGGTTTCTGCTTTCTTTTAAATGAAAAAAATTACTCTTTCTTAGAAAATTAGATTTGCTTCCTAAATGGAAAAATAAATCCTTCCCAACTCCCAAAAACTTTGCTCATCTTCTCATTATCTAACTAGTACTATTGCCCATAACTGGAATTCCAACCAATCACGTTTTGTGCTTCTATTTTAAATGAGTGAATACTTTTTGATAATTATTTACACTATACCAAACAATAGAAGAAAAATCAACATGTCTTTTTTATTTGCCAGCTTGGACTTGAATTACATCATTTCATTTTTAAATTTTTCTTTTCAATTGTAAATAACTTCCCATTAGCTCCATTTTTTATTCTCTTTTAAGATCTTAGTTTTCTCATGTCAACATTTTAGTTTTATATTCATGTCATCAATGTTTAAAGTACTAAAATACAGTGACTAGTCAGTTATTGTAATGTCATCAATGGCCTGTATCGAATTGCTTTGTAGAAGTAACTAAGGAGTTTACACTGCAAAAAATATATACCCACCAAAATGCTTGCAATGGAAAGTTAATGGACTAAACATCTATTTAAGAGTATAGAAAAATGAATAATGATATTCACACGAAACCATAGTTGATAGTACTTCATAAAATTAGTTACCTAATTAAAGTAATTCATTTTGTCATAAACTGGTGACTTTGTAATCTCTGGATCCTTTTCACTTACATATATTGAATGTAACTACTTTAGTCTTATAGCTATCAAATATAAAAACATTTCAGAAAGGAGAATATTACACATGTATCCTGTATAAGAGCTGTCTTTGAAACATAGCCAATGTGTTTTATTTTAATAGGTGTTTAAAAATGCAGATTTGGAGAAGTAACAACCAACACCACTATATATATATATATATATATATATATATATATATATATATATATATATATATAGTTTTTATAATATTCTCTTAAAATTATATATATATATATAATTTTAAGAGAATATTATAAAAACTATATACCAACAAATTGGATAACCCAGAAGAAATGGATAAATTCTTACAAACATATAAATTACCAAAACTGAAATACAAAGCAATAGAAAACTTGAACAAATTGATAACCAGCAAAGAAATTGAATCAGTAATCAAAAACTCTCAACAAACAGAAGTCCAGGACCAGATGACTTCCGATGTGAATTCTACCATTTAAAGGAGAGTTAATACCTATTCTTAAACTATTCCAAAAAATATAAAAGGAAAGAAAACTTCCAAACTCATTCTGTGAGGCCAGCATTACCCTGATACCATAACCAGATAAAGACACCGCTAAAAAAGAGAACTACAGGCCAATATTCCTGATGAAGATACATGCAAAAATTCTCAACCAAATACTAGCAAACTGAATTCAACAATACATGAAAAAATTATTTACCATGACCAAGTGGGATTTATTCCTTGGTTACAAGGGTGATTCAATATTCACAAATCAGTCCGTGTGATACCTTGTATCAGTAAAGGATAAGAACCATAAGATCATTTTAGTAGATGTAGGAAAAGCATTTGACAAAATACAGCATCTATTCACGATTAAAAAGAACCAAAAAAACTCAACAAAGTAGGCTTAGAGGAAACATACTTCAACAAAATAAAGGCCATGTATGAAAAACCCACAGCTAGCATCATTCTTAGTGGGGAAAAACTGGGAACTTTTCCCCTAAGGATAGAAACATGAGTAGGATATCCACTCTCACCATTTACATTCAACACAATGCTGGAGTCTAGACATAGCAATCAGACAACAAAAAGAAATAAAGACATCCAAATATGTAAAGAAGGAAAAATTTAGTGTTTGCAAATAACATGATACTTTATAGAGAAAAACTGAAAACCTCCACCAAAAAACTTCTACAACTGATAAATGAATTCAGTAAAGTCACAGGATACAAAATCAATGTACAAAAATCTGTTACATTCCTATACACAATAATGAAGCAACAGAAAGAATAATTAAGAAAACAATCACATTTAAAATTGTGCCAAAAATGATGTTATCTAGAATAAACCTAACTAAAGAGGTGAAACACCTATATTCTGAAAATTATAAAACACTAATGAAAGAACTTGAAGATGACACAAAGAAATGGAAAGACATTCCATGCTCATGGATTGGAAGAACAGATATTGCTAAATGTCTATACTATCCAAAGAAATCTATTATCCAAAGTAATCAGTTCATCATTACTTACCATCAGGGAAATGCAAATAAAAACTATAATGAGATACCACCTCACACCTGTCAAAATAGCTAAAATCAACTACACAAGAAACAACAGGTATTGAGGAGTGGAGAAAAATGAACCTTCTTGAACTGTTGGTGTGAATGCAATATAATACAATTACATAATAATATATATGCATTATATATAATTTATAAGAAAGAAAGAAATCTTGCCATTGACACTGACATGGGTAGAGCTAGAGGGTATAATGATAAATGAAACAAGCCAGAGAAAGACAAATACTATATATTTCACTCATACGTGGAATTTAGGAAGCAAAACAAACAAGCAAAGGAAAAAAAAGAGCAAGAGAGAAATAAATAAAAAAACAGACTCTTAACGATAGAGAACAAACTCATGGTTACAAGAGGTGGGGGAGTGAAGGGATGGGCCAAGTAGGTGATGAGGATTAAGGAATGCATTTGTTGTGATGAACACTGGATGATTTATGGAATTGTTTATGTATATATGTATATATTTGTGTGTGTGTGTATATACACATATATATAAAGATGCAGATTTATGCAAATACTGACACCATTTCTCTCATCTTCTTTGTGATTATAAACACGTTCATTTAAAAAGTGCACTCTTCAAGTAAGTTCCCTTTAAGTGTTAAAGAGCCACAATAACTGGTTTGGTTTAGTATTACAATATTAAAAATTACTATAACTCTTGATGAAGAAATCTTTAATCCCATGGGAAAGGGATTTGCACTTTTCAAGTTAACAACTAACATCTCTTTAGGGATTTATTTTTAAATAAATATATTGTATCAATTGCAAACTCTACAGAAAGGTCAATCCTGTGCAATTTAAATATAATGAGAGGTTCCTGTCTTATAGATTGATAGCACATTTTCTTAAGAGAAAATATCGACAAATACTGCAGTAAACTAAGTTTACTAAACATAAATATTCTATGCTTTCAAATTTCCCTATTTCAACTATTAAAACAGATTTTTAGGTATAGAAATGTTGAATTTCATTTCACAACATCAACAATGGTTTTAGTGTTTCCTCCTTTTGTTTCTCTTACTATTCTAACTATTTTGAAGTTTGGCAATTCCTATTTTTCCTCAGTAAATGTGAAAAATAATTATGGAATGTATTGATGATTACTAAATATGGAACAAAATTAGACCCCAATAATTGAATTACACTAGGGAAAATTGGGAGAGGAAACAGGGACTAATATTTACCCAATGCCTAATGTGTGCCAGGATTTTGCAAGCCATATTAACACGCATCAAAAATGACAGACTTTTATCTGCATCTTTATCTCCATGTTTAGCAATGAGAAGTCTAGGATTCAGAAAGATTATATACTTTTCCTGATCCTCACAGTTAGTAAATGCTATTAAGATTGCATCTACGTTTAACTCCAAAAGTTGACAGGTTTTGCTGCTGTTTTCTCTGATGGAAGTTTTATTTCTTTAAAAACTGCTTTAGGGGTGCCTGGTGGCTCAGTCGCTTAAGCTTAAGCACCTGACTCTTGATTTCTGCCCAGGTTATGATCTCACGGTTATTGAGTTCGAGCCCCACTCTGAGCTTATGGCACAGAGCCTGCTTGAAATTCTTTTGCTCTCTCTACCCCTTCCCTGCGCATGTTCAATCTGTCTCTCTCAAAATAAATAAATAAAACTTAAAAAGTAAAAAAAAACAAAAACAAAAACAAAAAAAAATGCTAGTGACATAGAAAAAGTGGTATTTTTAAAAAATTTTTTATTTATATTTGAGAGGGAGACAGAGCATAAAAGAGGAAGGGGCAGACAGAGATAGGGAGACAGAATCTGAAGCAGACTCCAGGCACTGAGCTGCCAGCACAGAGCCCGACGCCGGGCTCGAACCCATGAATCATGAGATCATGACCTGAGCCGAAGTCGGACGCTCAAGCGACTGAGCCACCCAGTCGCCCCGAAATAGCAGTCTATTTTAAAAGAAAAATTTTTTTAACGTTTATTCCTTTTTTTTTTTTTTTTTTGAGAGACAGAGACAGAGCATGAGTGGATGAGTGGGGGAGGGGCAAAGAGAAGGGAAGACACAGAATCTGAAGCAGGCTCCAGGCTCTGAGCTGTTGGCACAAAGCCGGACATAGGGCTCAAACTCAGACCGTGAGATCGTGACCTGAGCCAAAGTTGGACACTTAACCAACTGATCTGCCCAGGCTCCCCAAGTGGTATATTTTTAATGTGTACAAATTGATGACTTTGGAGAGAAAGTGTACATCTTTGAAATCATCACACAATCTATGCCATAAACCTATCTATTACTTCCTAAAGTTTTCTCCTGTCCTCTTTATCATTATTATTAGTATCATTATTACCTTTATAACAATACAATGTAAGATCTCTTCTCTTAACAATATTTTAAGTATACAATGCATTATTTTTAACTGTAGGCACTATGCTGTACAGCAGTTCTCTAGAACTTACTCATTTTGCATAACTCAAACTTTGTACCCTTTGACTAATACCCCCATTTCCCTCTACCCCAGGCTTTGACAGTTGCCATTCTATTCTCTACTTCGATGAGTTTGACTGTTTTAAAGTTCTTATATAAGTGGCATCATGTAGTCCAAAATATATAGGGAACTCACCAGCAACCGCCCAGTAATGTGACTTAAAAATTTTTTTTTAATGTTTATTTATTTTTGACAGAGAGAGAGACAGAACATGAGTGGGGGAGGAGCAGAGAGAAAGGGAGACAGAATCTGAAACAGGCTCCAGGCTCTGAACTATCAGCACAGAACCCAACTCGGAGCTCAAACTCATGGACCTGAGCCGAAATTGGATGCTCAACCAACTGTGCCACCCGGGCACTTCCCAATAATGTGACTTTAAAAGGCAAAATAATTGAATAGACATTTCTCCAAAGACATGCAAATGGCCAAGAGGTATATGAAAAGTGCTTGATACCACTAATCATCAGGGAAATACAAATCGAAACCATAATAACCTATCACTTTACATCAGATATTTTGGCTATTATAAATTTTTTTTAAATAAAAAAATAACAATTGTTGATAAAGATGTGGAGAAAAGGGAACTTTGTACACTGTTGGCTAGAATGTATATTCACGCAGTCAGTATGGAAAACAATATGTAGATTCCTGGGGTGCCTGAGTGGCTCAGTCAGTTAAGCAACTAACTCTTGGTTTCAGTTCCTGTCATGATTTCACAGTTTGTGAGTTCAAGCCCCACATCAGGCTCTGTGCTGACAGTGCAAAGCCTGCTTGGGATTTCCTCTCTCTTACCCTCTTTCTCTGTCTCTCCCTGATCATATGATCTCTCTGTCTCTCTGTCTCTCTCTCAAAATATGTAAATAAACTTAAAAAAAATTAAAATATTTTTTTTGAAAAAGTTATGTAGATTCCTTAGGAAATTAAAAATAAAGCTACTATATGATCCAGCAATCCCACCTCTGGGTATATACCCAAAGGAATGAAATCAGGATATCAAAGACATACTTGCTTCCTTATGTTTATTGCAGCAATATTCACATCAGTCAACATACAGAAGCATCATAAATGTCCACTGATATACAAATGGATAAAAAAAATTGGTGTATGTACATATAAGATGTTATTCAGTCTCCCCCCCCCACAAAAAAAAGAGGAAATCCTGCCATTTGCAGCAACATGGATGAACCTATAGGCCGTTATCCTGAGCAAATCTGACTCTTTTTGCTCTTTAGAATATAGTATTAAGTTTAGTATTAAAAGATGACATTAGTAATGGTACTTGTAATAGGAGTTCACCTGAGAATAACAGTAGTAATAATTGACTAAGGAGAGGAAAAAGGAGAAAGAGAAAAAGAGAGAGCTATTTGCTATATGAGAAGGACTTTGAATGGATTACTTATTTTAATCCTCAAAATACTGACATGCAGTGGATAGTGAAACTTTGCACGTTTTAATAGGTGAAAAACCTTAAACAATGTTAGATTAGCTGTCCAAGTAACACACTAGTAAATTATATAGTTCAGATTCAAACTGCAACAATCTGATTTCATAATCCCTGTTGCCACCCTGTTACCATAATAAATGATAATTTATTAATGTTCATAATGTCACAAGTAAGCAATATATTAGAAGTAAAACATCAATTCACCTCTGATATAGAATGAGAGAAAAAATGGAATGGATAGAAAGGATCTTCAATGAACAAAAATAATAAAAATAACACATACAGTATGACCTTAACTGTATTCAAAATTTTTGCAAGAAAAGAGAACACAGTGTGTAAAACAGTTACTGATTATTTTTCCTGTGTTGTGGAATCATTATCATCATCATCTGCTTTGATTTTTGTATTTTCCAAAGTTTCATTAATTTCAATGTATAACTTTAACATTTTTATTAGATAATAAACAACATTTTATGAGCTTTTACAGATCAGGAAACTGGTGGAGAAAAATATTTAATGATTGCTCCATATCAGTCTTCCATTTAGGTGAATAAAATCAGGGACACCTGGGTGGCTCAGTCGGTTAAGCATCTGGCTCTTGATCTCGACTCAGGTCACGATCTCACAGTTCATTGGATCAAGCCTCAGGTCAGGCTCTTGCACTGACAGTGCGGGGCCTGCCTGGGATTCTCTCTCCCCCTCTTTCTCTCTGCCCCTCCTCTGTTCATGCACGCACATGCTCTGTCTCTCAACATAAATAAATAAACTTTAAAAAAGTAAAAATAACAAGTAAATGAATAAAATCAAAATAGGTATTATAAAGAATTAGTACTTCTATGCTTAGAACAGGTAAGCGCAAAATATAGGTAGGAAAGCCTTTGGTAAGCTATAAGGAGTAACTTTCTATAAATACTTAACAACTGAATAGATTATTTTGTGTTCTTGTGTGGGCAGCAGCAAAACCGTTATAAATGTTTACCTTTTTAACTTCCAAGCTGTTACAGTTGGGAGGATTCTGGGATTTGTCCTGCTGTGTTTAAAAACAGTGATTTTCTACTGAAATTTATAATCAGTATATTCTATAAAGTTCTCATGTAAAGAAATAGCTGAAGAGAGGTGGTGTAAGTACCTTTTGAACTGTCAGATCAGATTCTATATAACAAGGGTGTTATAAGCTTGGAATAATTTAAATAAACTATGGTTTGGAGGATTATTAATGAGGGAGAAAATACAAGGTTTTTACTCCATTTATATTTTAGTGTCTGTTTATGACCACGTAACACAGTAAGTGAAATATGGCAGTAGAGAAACAAAAGCATCTATCTTTAAGAAGCACAACTGAGGGGCACGCGGGTGGCTCAGTTGGTTAAGTGGCTGATTTCAGCTCAGGTCACGATTTCACTGTTCGTGGTTTGGAGCCCCACATCAGGCTCTGCTGACAGCTCGGAGGCTGGAGCCCTGCTTGGGATTCTATGTCTCCCTCTCTCTCTGCCCCTCCCCTGCTCATACTGTGTCTCTGAAAAATAAATAAAAAAGTTTTTAAAAATAAAAAAAAACCAAAGTTGAGACATAACATGACAACTTGAAAGACAAGGTTTATGGGGAAGTAGTGTAATTTTAACCTCAGTTACACATTAGTTTCTGTTCAGAACATAATATTTCCAGGCTTTAGAAACATTTCCACATGGGCTGTTTTTATGACAGTGCCTTTTCAACATTGGAATAAAAATAATTATAAATCAGAATTTAAAAATAAAACTATTTATAATTGTTAGAGAGTGCCTTTGTTTCAACATAGATGACATCTTAAAGACTAAACTCTGAAAAAATAATTTTGGGGGGCATCTAAATAATAAAACAAGTTATTTTTGTGAATCTTTAGAAAGATTGAGACCTTGGATTATTCAGGGAAGCAATGGAATGACTAGCAAGGAAATAACATGCTAAGAAAATATGGCATATTAAATACATCATATCTCTCTCTCCATGCATGTCATTGAATTTTACTTTCAAGATTTAAATAAAGATTTTTTCTATATCAAAATATGATTTATCTTCTTAAAGATAACACTTGATTGAAGTTGATTGTTTTTATTAATGCTTTTATTATAAAATAATTTATCCACAAGGAACCATGTAAATAGCAGTTAGCTGAGGAGAGCTGTCCAATTAAAGAGAAAGGAAAGGCACTTGGGTGACTCAGTCGGTTAACTGTCAGTGTTTGGCTCAGGTCATGATCTTATGGTTAATGAGTTCAAGCCCCACATTGGGCTCTGTGCTGACAGCTCAGAGCCTGGAGCCTGCTTCAGATTCTGTGTCTCCCTCTCTTTCTGCCCCTCCCCTGCCTGTGCACGTTCACTCTCTCTCTCTCTCTCTCTCTCTCTCTCTCTCTCTCTCAATCTCTCTCTCTCTCAAAAATAAACATTTAAAAATAAATAGATAAAGAGAAAGAAAATCATATTTAAATCATTAAATATTGGAGAATCTATTACATGTATATCATATGTTACCTAACTTCAAAGTCCACATAACCTCATTGGAAAATATTAAAAGAATACAGTGCAATAAAATCATTATTTTGTATTGTAAAACATTATCCCTTTTTTATAGGATGATAAGACTTCCCAGTAGATTATATAATTTGGCATTGTATGCAAGCTCATTTAATATTTAAAACTCAGTTTTATAACCTTGATAAGTCCTCTATGGCATATTCCTAATAACTTAATCAGGAAACATTCTAAATTGATTAATTTTAATCATTTTTGTAACTAATTCATAAATCACTGAAGTAAATATGAGGAAAAATGGAAACAGTTTTCAAAAAAGAGATAAAAGAGAAAGATAAAAAACGAAAAATAAATGTAAAGTTTGCCTTACGTTAGCCTAACTGCTGCCCACATTTTTCTGCTGAAGAATAAAGTTACTAAATACAAAACTATCAAGGGCACCATTTGCCCACGTACCACTTTGTAAATTCCATCTCCTTTACCTTCACCATTGTCTTCCTCTTAGGAAATTTTAACTTGGAAAATCTAGATTTCACTACTTTATTACACCAGTAATAACAACAACGTACAACTAGCATATTATAACAATATAGCAATTGAATATTATATTTTTCTTGATGCAAAAGTTTTTTTTTTTTTTTACACAATGATAGGAACCATCAAATTAAGATGAGAAATCCTGCTTAAATTTTTCCATGAACAAAATTCTAGGTAGTCATTTCCTAAGATGATGAAGGAAAACTGAAATATTTGCAGAATGGCAATGATGACTTTTCTAATACATTTAACGTAATAACAGAAACACAAGTACAGCATTTAAGAATAAAAAGGATGTTAGAAGGAAACATTGTCTCAATAATTTTAAAGGCTTTGCTTTCTGGAAAGTAATCTACCTTTTTTATTTTATTATTATTATTTTTTAATTCTTTAGGACTAGTTTTGTATTTTAGGTCCTTTTCCAGCTCGTCTGCCTCACTTTTTTCTATGCCAAATTTCTAATTGGATGGGTCAGTATTCTGTCAATCTCTCTTATTTTAAAAAAACATTATGAAATTTTAACTCTTGACCTCTTTAATGGGATCTTTGTCAGTTCAATTTGTGGGTCTTTTGGCACTCAACAGTTTCCATCAGATATTGAGTTTAAAACTGCTCTGCCACATTTCAAAGTGTAAGTGCCAAAGAAAATACTGCAGGAATCCAGCTAAGGATGTGGAGTTTAGATCAATTCTTTAGAACAAAACCCCAAGTCTCTATTGCCACTTAGTGATGAGTTTTGCACTTGGGAAAACCCCAAGTTTAGATATTTATAGCTATTATATATTGTCTCTTTATTGATGCATTTTTTAGATTGATAATAATCATCAAATTGAGATAAGGAATCCTGCTCATTAAACTTCTCTATGAAAACAAATTCTGAGAATTTTCCTAAAATGAGGAAGGAGAATAGGAATATTTGCAGGGTCTGATTTGCAGATGTCCACAATTAGCAGGAATAACTTTTTCTAGTGTGTTTACCCTAATAATAGGAACAAAAAATAGAGAATTAGAAAGGGACTTCAGGAAGGAAAAATTCACTAATTTTTGCCACTATTTTATTCATCTTATCTAATACATATTTGAGTCATCTCTAATTTTTATTATTTCTTCATGCTTGTATAATTTTTAAAAAGCTGAAATGAATGTAATTATAAAGGTCTTTAATGCAAATTTCTTATTTGATTAAATAAGGAAGAGGGTTTTGTTGTTTTGTTTTGCTTTTTCCTCTTCTGTTAGTATTGGCACTTTTAGACAGGAAAACAGTCCTTCAGAGAAAAATGACAAGAAAAAAATTTTTCAGAGAGGAATAAATTTAGTTAGCAATATTTTTCAATATGCAATATTAACATAAGAATATTCAATGAAATATATCTTTTTATAGGGACAACTTATATACTCTTCTTTATATGTTCCCCCCAAAAAATACCTTGAACTATTTTCATCCATCTGGTATGTAGCTCTGTAATCTCCATTTATAGATGAATAAATAGAGATTTAAAAAAAATGTTTAAGTAACTTATCTGTGGTCACATACCTGATAAAGGATGGCACAGTTTCTTTGGTTGCCTGACTCTGGTGACAATGCTTGCATCTATTGCACTGTGTTGCTCCTTTGTCTGGTTCCCAGACCCAACCACTTCATCAACACTGAAGAGTCGTTCAGAGTTTTCTATCAAGCACGTAGCCAAATGCTTTCTTTTAACAAGTATGCATATATTATTTCAATACATCTAATTACTTCAAATAACATCTGAATATGACTGTCCTTAGACAAGGGTAAATAATGACTCAGTTACAGAAAATATAACTGATGGAAAACAGAATAAAGAAGGAACAAATAAATAGTCTAGAATTAGAGAACAGGATTATTGGAATACACAATACCCAAAAAAGAAACCAAAGTTAGATGAAAATTCTCTTTAATGTCTCACTATCTAAATAATGAGTAAAATTTGTAAAATGTGATCACTCTCAAAATATATCCTGATATTCTAAGTGTATTTTGAGGAAAAAGTAATGTGGCTAAGACATATGAGAAGAAAACAAAGAGATTTTCATAATAGAGTAGCAGGAAGGCTTAACATTAGTTCCAAGTGATAAAAAATATTGTTCACGTAGAGTTTAAAGGAAAAAGTACTTCAATTTAAATATTTTAACCATATGTACTGTTATCCCTATGTAAAATCAAAAATGATAAAATATCAGATAAATAAGGACAAGGAAATAAAACACCCATAAAATATCCTGAAAAATTATACAAAACTTAATCTACAAAGAATTTTTTAGCACATCAAAAATGAAAATGAAAGAAAAAAATATCAGTGAAAGAGAGAAAGTATCAATGAAACTATGAAAACTTATGTTCAGTAAGTAATTATTACCATGATAATGAAAGCACATGTAGGAATAAGTCATAAAAAGGAATGAAAGTAAACAACAATTAGTAATCTCATATTATAGTCACATATTATAGTCACAACAATTGAATGAATAATGGTGTTGAAAATGAAAAGGAAATGTGTCATCTTAATTGCTTTGACTTATTATCAGGGAAAGTTTACACATTGGTGTGTGTGTGTGTGTGTGTGTGTGTGTGTGTGTTGTGTGTTTAAGTAAAAATAGTATATGTATGTTAAATACCTTCAGGAAAAAAAAAGAAAGGAAAATTTTGTCATATAGAAAAATCCAGCAGGGGAAAAAAGATAAAACCAATTTGGCATGAAAAGCACACAATGGGTAAGAAAAATAAGGTCCTGGGGTGCCTGACTGGCTCAGTTGGTTGAGTGTCCAACTTCAGCTCAGGTGATGATCTCACGGTTGGTGAGTTTGAACCCCATGTTGGAATCTGTGCTGACAGCTCAGAGCCTGGAGCCTGCTTCTGGGTCTTCCTTTCTCTCTGCCCCTCCCCCACTCATGCTCTGTCTCCCTCTCTCTCTGTCAAAAATAAACATTAAGAAAAAAAACAGGGGCGCCTGGGTGGCTCAGTTGGTTGAGCGGCCGACTTCGGCTCAGGTCATGATCTCACGGTTTGTGAGTTCAAGCCCCACGTTGGACTCTGTGCTGACAGCTCGGAGCCTGGAGCCTGCTTTGGATTCTGTGTCTCCCCCTCTCTCTTCCCTTCCCCCACTCATGCTCTGTCTCTCTCTGTCTCAGAAATAAATAAACATTAAAAAAATTTTTTTAAAAAAGAAAAAAAACAGAAAAATAAGGTCTAACTTATAATTTATCAAAATTAATATCAATGTATTAAACCAACATACTAAAACAAAGATTTAGGGATTACATAAAAATTCAAAATCAAATATATGGCGTTAACAAGTCAAATATATATACAATTTTAAAATATAACCAAGAAATAGTGGCAGTACTATTAAAAGACAGGAATTAGAGGAGAATTAAAGAAGATAGTATTATATCAGGGTAAAAGAAGTAAATTTGCTATATAAAATAGCATCACTTGTATAATGGAAAATAATCTGAATTTTACAAAGAAAATCTAAACACAATCATGACAGCATGTTTGTTCAATATTTAAGGTATTTAATAGAAGCTCTTAGTTCCAGTAGAAATGAATAAATTTTTAAAGTTTTCATCCAAATATAGACATCTAATTAATATGAATAATACAACATCTAGTATGGTATAAAACAGGGTTAAAATATAGCTCTAATTGTTAACATTACAGATCCCCAGCAGTTTCCCCTCACTGAGAATGATGATGTATTCTTTTATGATAAATGTTTTTAAGTTTTATTGCTAAATCAAACATTAAATTTATAATTATTTATGGACTTGGCATAGGTTCAGTCTCAAGTTTAAAAGTGGATGAGTATTTTCAATTTCTTTATTAATTATTGTCCTCACTGAAAAACACAATTTTGAACATCAGAGAAGTTTAATGAAAGACAGTCAACTAATTGGCATAGTACCTCTTTTTCAATTCCAGTAATATGAGAATGCTTTGTAGTCTTCCTAGAATCATGAAAAATGAGGTGTTCATGCTATAATTACATATATGTAAAATATCTCACCCTCCCTCACAAGAAGAAAATACATAAATAGCTTTCCTCTACAAGATATTGTAGGCACTACTTTTATGCTAAAATTAATTGAAAGGATAGTATATTAAATATGTAAACTATGCAAATTAAATCTTTTTTAAAGCATGATAAATTTATCCTCAACATCTGCCTAACACATTTATTCAACTTGTTTTTGTTCAGAAGTGGTATTTTCTCATGGTGATAAATGTTATATGGAAAGCCATTCTCAAAAACAAATTTATTATATCACTATTAATGTCTTCTTGACTACATCTCCTAAAATATGCACAATTCAGAAAATCCATTAGTTTGGCCTTTTCAATACTCTTACTACTTTTTCCTTTTTTTGTGTGTTTAAGAGAATATCTCCACCCCCTCTTCAACTGCAGCCCTTTGTTGTTATTTTAAGGATAACGTATTACATTTAGCAATTTTCATTGGCACATCTCCTCCCACACACCCCGATTTGTTATTTGTGTTACCTGGATTTCACAGTCAGCTACAAAACACTGTCTATAAAAGCTTTTATAAGGTCATTCAAGTGTCCAGACATTAAACATTACAAACGTCACTCAGAGTGACCATATTTAATGGAAGTAAAATTTGTTATCCATTTTTAAACCTCATTTTGCTATCTGGTTACTAGAAACATATGCCTTTACACATCAGCTTGGTTTTAGCAGTTAAAAAAGTCAAGTCCCCTAAGATGCTATAGCTTCAAACCATACTTTAATCTGTTTTTGACAAATAGTATAGGAAATTTAACAAAAATCTCATTTTCAGGCACCTAAAAACAAGAGATTCAAAAGAAAGGATGAGTAATATTGTTCAGGACTTGGATAAATAAATATGCATGTAATTATAAATTTATACCAATAGTTACAAGCTTTTAATTTCATATAATCAATTAAACTACATATATTTTCTAAAACAATGTTTTCTTTTATGGATTGGGTAACACTTATAAACTTAGTTATTAATACATTAAGTACTTTCTTTTTCATTACTTATTCAGAAAAAAGCCAAAATTATTAGTCAATAGTCATATGTTCATGCACACATATTTTCATGATGTTCACATATCATGTAACCTATGTGGCAAGAAAGTTAAGTATCATATTATAGCAAGAGCTTCAATTGAGGACTCATAACTCACATTGCAGTCCATTAGTCTCAGATAAAGCTTACAATAGCAGACATGATTACTTAAACAGTTCAGGAATATATGATGAAGGCATTATTCAGTCATCTACTATAAGTAATCATAAAAGATATGCCACAATTTATTACGGTTAGACCAGCCAATGGGTCCTGAAGCACCAGCAAAATTATTTCCCTTTTTGTATATCCAACTCATCTTTATAAGTAGGGTCTCATGAAGAGAAGAGTCACTGAGATTAAAACAGACCAAGGGAAAAAAATAGTATGTATATCTTCTGCTATTCATGTAAGCTATAATTTAGGGTCAGCAAAAAAAACCAGTTTGACTTTCTCTTTTTCCCTATGAAGAAGTAAGATGCCAAAACATCTTAGAAGTTGGCTTTGATTCACCTGCAGGTGCGAAGAGTTGAATGTGAGTAGTCATGGTGATTGAATAAATAAAAAAGTAATGTGAAAAAAAGTATACCTTTGAGATTTAAAATTTTACATCAGCCAAAATATACGATAATATTTTTAAGACAGTTTTTTTATTAAATCAGAATTAAGGACACAAAATCTTACATGTGAATTCATTTAATTTTACAAAGTAGTAGTTTATAATTTTTGGTAAATAGTCTTGCAAAACCTTTTATTTTTTTAAAGCTGTGAGTTTTTTATGTACTTGGAAATTGCATTTTCTGGGAAGCACTTAAATCCATGGGCTACATTTATTTTCTAAGTAATGGCTAAGAAATGATGATAGATATTCAAATATTTTCTCCAGAGTGAGATTACAGACAGTGATTTAAATGAAATGACGGATTTCATAGGGAATTATTTTTATAACCATTTAATCAAGTCAGGTTTATAGAAATCTCTGTTTATTTCCGAATATAAACATATCTAAATTTAAACTATTATTTGAATGTTATTTCAAGTGTAGTCAACCTCTGATTTCCAGAAAATATAATATCACTACATAGATTTTCCTAAACTGTTTACCTTAAAATGTGACTTTTCCTTACTATCTAACTTGCTTCTATTGTCTCACCATAACCAGGGAATGTCTCATGGCATGCAAACTTATTGGATTATTGCTTAAAATTCATGATTTAGAGAGCAAATTTGTGACTCATAAACAGTTCAGATAAGAGAAACCTACCCTATACTGAACAATGTTTTCAAACACAAAGGAGCTAAATATAAACATAACTTTGTCATACAGGTGACTTTTGACAGTCACCTTTTTTATTCAAAAACTGTGAAAAATGTTTTTGATAGCAGGATAATATAGTCAATAATGATATTAAATCACATAATCATTATTCTTTATTTTATTGATGTTTTTACCTGAGCTGAAGTCCTTAAGGTTGATTTCTAGTGTCCTTTGTCTCTTGATACACCTTCTGTAGCAAGGCTTTGCCTGCTAGGTCCCTCATGTTGAATCCCTTTGACCTGGCAGTATAATATTTGCCCTTGGCTGTGGGCTAAGACTCCCCATAATGCAGTAGACATTTCAAGGTCAAATATCTATTGGAAATAAAATATCACTATTTTCTCAATCTTTGACATTAAAACTCTATCACACAACTGGAAACATCGAGACTACATAGTCTGTGTTTATTACAATATCTTCAATCTTAAATCTCTGTGCTTTGGACTTATTCATTCCACATGTATTTTTTTCCCCCAAGTTCTACTCTTTGCTTCCACTTCAGTCTTGATTCAGTCCCCAAATACTGGCACTTTTGAGGGGTCCACAACTTTTTTCATGGGCCAAATTTTAAACCAATGGAGAATGACAATAATAACATATGTGCAGAAGTTTATTTTAAATTATGTCCTGGACATTTTAAAACAATATTTCTTTTTAGTGATATAAATATAACAATGGTAATTAATGACATGGATTGTGGTGTAATAAAATGGGAATGGAACAAATATTAATGTTAACAGAAAATACCAGCAAGAGAGAAATAGAATACAGAACCTCATGTGTAACAGAGGTGGAGAGAAATAAGATTTCACTCTAATTTTCATTAAGATAGATGTAGTCAATTCAGTTAAAAACAGAGCTTTCTCTATCTTGGTTACCGATTTATGCACTGCATTCATCAAGTGTTTACTGATTATCTACTATTGTGGAAGTACTGCAATAGACATATTGTGGAAAAATTAAGTAAGACACATTTTTTTTCTTAAAGGTTCTCATAGTGTACTGAAAAAGAGAGAATTATTAAGGGATTATTATAATCCAGTAATGACTGCTATATTAGAGAGTGACTATGGAAACATGCAATGATCCTTTGTGTAGACTTAAAGAATGAAAAGTCTTTTTGGATGAGGTTTTGCCCAGCTTAATTTTAAAGAGAAAGTGCCTTCATGTGACAAACAGCTGATTCCTATTCATTATTTATTTTCCACATAGTCTACAATAAGAGTGTATTATTCTGTCATCTTGCTTCCTCATACCCCCATCCCCATGTTTTGTTGTTGTTATGAATGTATTGGAAATTTATTGTTGTTGTGTTGTTATTGTTTATTTATTTATATATTTTTTCCTTAGAGTTACTTATGTGTAAGGGTCGGTAAATTGAGTCATTTTTTACTGATTGGAAAGTATTAATAGTCTCTTCAATATTAGAGATACCATTTGTTTAAGATTTCTTTAAAAAAGAAAAAAACAAACTAAAAACACTTGTACACTCCGTATAGCCTCCAGAGTACCTTCATTCAATATAAACTGGGACCTGTTCACCTGACATCCTCTTTTTTATCCAGTGTTGTTTCTTTCAGATTGTTGTAGGCAGAAAATCTGAAGGAAAGCTTTAGTTAATGTTCAGTGCAGGGGGGTCAAACTTCACACAAGTCATACAATTATAGACTGTATTGTTCTACATTTAGTGTCTTTCTTTTAACTGTTTCTGAAATATATCCACTGATGTAAATTTTTATATTAATTGTAGATTATATCAAAATATTCTGTATTTGTTTTCTTTTAGTACTTGTATATACAATTCACCTTTTTTACTGATTATTTATTGCTCTTATTTTTCTTATGTTCTTTTCATTACCTAAACTTCATATTTAATAGCAGTGATTATGAAAATATAAATTATTAATATCTAATTTTGGTTATATGTCTGTACTTCCTAGTTTTTCTAATTGGTTTAAACTAATTTTTACCCTCTTCCCATTCTTACTACATTTTCCCCCAGTTTGCTGGCCCATTATTTTTTTTAGAATATGTGTTTATTTATTATTTCAAAATTTTATGTAAATTTTAGTTAGTTAACATATAGTCCATCTATTTTAAAACAAATTGAAGAAAATCCAAGTTTTAGCGAACCATATAATGGATATATTTATTGCTTAATCGAGGAAGGGTTTTTATATTCCTAAATGGTCGTTCACGAATTAGTTTTTTAGCTACATACTGCGCATCATCCACACTTAAAAAAAAGTACAAGACCACAAACTCAAAGATCCCTCTTTTGCTGAATTCAATTAAAAATATTTTCACAGGCAAAAATGTTTCTCTGTATATCAAATATACTTCAGTAGCAATCAGATAAATAGCCAAAATGTTACCTTTTGGCAATTCAAGTTATTTAATCCCTATATGGGGAAACCCATGGATAAACGCCCATGGTCTCTACCCTATGCAAGCAGTTCTCTAGGTAATTGACTATATAAATGAGTTTGGAATAACATATGTACAGAAGCAGAGATTTTTTTTTGGGGGGGTGCTGATGATAGAAAAAATCTAATACAACCTTCAATTTTGAAGCAAAAATACTAGCAATAAAAACTAAGGATTACTGAAATATCTATAAAAAGCAGTGGAAGTTATAGCAGATCATCTGTTTCCAAACTCAGGATTCTTGCCATACCGTGAATTCAATTTATTTTACTTGTAGTTACTATTTCTTCATAATCATCAGGAAAATTTTTTTTTTCATATTTTGTTCTTGATGGTAAGAGCTAAGAGGAAGCTACTTAGATCAAAGTTTATTCTCATGGCATTTTTAAAGTTTTACTCTCAATTGGTATATAAAATGCTTTATTTCTAAAAAAAAAAAAAAAACTGTCACCACTATTTAACACACACACAGGACTGTCCTAATAAGCTCAACCAAGTTTAAGAATTCAGATTCTCTTAAAAGTAAACTTGGGCCATTTCTCAACTGTACATTTCTGTTAAGAGGGAAAGCTTTCTATTGACAATGAGTTTGAATAGATCTTAAAAGCTTAGAGAGAAATCATTGCAAAGAGTCCTTGACTGGACAGAAGAGTAAAATGTTGCAGGATTCATAGGTAATATGGAGACTCAATTTATAATGGAAAAAAAAAAAAACAACAACAAAACAAAACCTGCTCTGTTGTAGGTTTTTGTTTTGTTTAGTTTTCCTTCTAGCTGTGATTGCGAGCTTTAGTATAAGCTCATAACCAGGATTTATATTTATACACAGTTGGCTTTTTGTCCCAGGATTATGGAAGAGAGACAGAGAGAGTGGGATGTGGTACTTAGAAGACCTGAAAGAGAACAGTTGATGGAGTCTGGACTTTAAGAAAGGTAAGCTTTGATAGAAAGCAGTACTGATTAGGGAGAAAAGTAAGAGTCAATGGATTAAATGGAGGAAATACAGAAGGGATAGAAAGTAGCAAAACTCAGTGGAATAAGCCTCAAAGAAGCAGGAGTTTTATTAAAGGAAAAGCCATTTTCTGGAAGCAGCCTCAGGGTTAAGAATGAGATAATGGGTAAGCTATAGGAAGTAGATATTCTCAAAGGAGAACCTATTGGCAGTTAAGGACAGGAGGTAGAGACTTTATCAATCATAGAATGATTGGAGTTTCAAAGGACACAATGGGAAAATTTGAAAGAAAGAAGAAGATGTCAATTTAAGTCACTAGAGAGGAAGCTTATATCATTATGTGTCTGTAGATAATCAATCAAGGTATAGATAATGTTATCAGTTTAGGCATGGAGTAAGGGGAATGGAATAACTCTCATGGTGGACTTCATTGACTGATGAATGGCTATATATTAAATCACATTGGTCCCCAGTGTCACGCTGAATGCTCTAAACTAAGTAAATGCCTTCTCAATAGGTCTAATGGCTGTGGTGCGGGCAGGATAAGTTATCACACCAGGTGGCTTACAGCAAATAATATTGTTCATTTGGTGCTTGTTCCTTTCCCATAAAGCCCTTGTGCACAGTGAAGGGCAGAGAGCCTGGGCTGGTACAGCAAGATATGCAACTTCTGTCATATCATATTGTCTCTTGCATATGACTTCTCTGCTTTTCACTGCTCTAGGGCATTTTCCTTGAAATGAAATTTCGAGGGACCAAATATCTCCTTCCAAAGTGTATTGGGATGGTGATCTATATTTAAAATATTTTTGCCAGCTATATTCTCTACTTTCATGAAACTTGGACTTGGAAAAGGAAAACCTTATTTCTGTGGTTGTTTTTACTTGTCATATTATAAAGAGGGAAAAAAGGAAAGAAAGTGACTAGGGGCAAAGTTGACCTCTTATATTTGGTGAAGCAACCAAATTCATGTAATAAAAATTTCTTATTTCCTTCATTTAACTTAATGTTCAATGATACAAATATATTATGCCCTGGTGTTTGTATCTCTCTGTAAGATGTATGTGGATTGTTTATATATCTGGACTAAATTGGACAGCCTCATGACCTCTGCTCTTCTAGGTGCCCTATGATTGAAAAAAGTATTTCTGACAGTTTGAACGTAGAACTAGAGATGACACTGTAAAATCTCCTGAGACTAAATGGGCAGAGATTATTTCATTATATATCCTTATCTTAAGGATAGTTACATAAGGATGAATTCTAGAGAATTTATTTTGTAACTATAACCTGAAATGAATGTTTCCATGGCACAGTTCCAGGAAACTTTATTAATAGTTGCAATTTGTTTGATTATTTAATTAACAACCTCTCATTGTACCTCTCATTGAGTAGTACCGATCCTAAAGTGATCCCTGCAGATTATCTGGGAATTTATTTTTTTTGGATACCATGCTTACCAGGCCAAAATGTTTCCTAAACTTATTTTGTAGTGATAAGGTCCAGGGTTTAAAAAGACTAACCTAAACGTATATGGCTTTTATTCTTTCAATCATGTGTAGCTGTGTACATAAATGTAAACGATTATCCTTTTTCCACTAGACTATCTTATTAATATACTCAACCGGGTTTATACCTCCTCTGCTTAGGCTGAAGAGAGACTCACCCAATGATTTAAAAGAATCTATAAAGATGCCATAGAAAGGAGAGATGAGGGAGAAAACACACACACATGCACACACAAACATATTCTGGCTATATTTCTGGCTATATTTCTCACTTTTCTGGCTATATTTCTCCTTTTTCTGGCTATATTTCTCACTTCATTCACCTTCCCACTGAAAAATAAAATTTGCTTCCTTTATCCTATAATTCCCATGCTTAGAATCTCTCTGCTACTGCAAATTACCAGTATGATTACTTCTAAGGCATTTGATACTAAGATAGTGAATTAGAGATCATAACCCACCAATGGGGTTATGGAATTAATTCAGGGTTATAAGTTGAATAGAACAGAATTGAAAACATGAGTGTATCAAACAGTAAAGATAAGTATTATTTCATGAAACTTTAGTTTCAGTAGTTTGTGAGTAGTTTGTGAGTGTGTGCATGTGTACATGTGGGTCTGTGTCTCTGCATGTATATACTGCTTTACAATGTATGCTGTATTTGTAACTCTGGTTCATGTGCAAACACATTTGAAAACAATGTTTTAGAAAACAGATTCATCTTTAAAGACTTGGTTTTTCCAAACTCAAGACTATGAAGCTTCAGATACTAGCAGTCACCTCTTCAGTAAAGAACCCATTATACTATTTTGCACCAGATTGTAGCCTATAATGTCATGTTGCCTTTTTTTAATTTTATGCCTGTGTTTCTTTCATGAGGTATATTACTCTGAAGGAACATGTTGGTTTGTTAATTCATCTTCATAACTACCAATAGTACATGTTTTATGAACAATTGCGTAAACTAGTGTATAACTAATTAAAGCATATTCAATTTTGAATGAATTAATACTTCTTTAAGGAGATGCAGTTTATAACTTAAAGTCAAATAATATTTGATAGGTATAATCTAAGTTGTTTTTTTTTTTTAACTTTGGACATACAAAGCACATTTGCTGGTGCTACCCTACCAAGTAACATTCCTAAAATGAATAGTTATTATTAATCAATTTAAAAAAAAATAAGTGGATGGAACAATATTAATTGTAATCATCTGGAAACTTTTCAGCTCCAATTAATCTACACAATGAAGACAGGGCTCATTTGAAATGCAGATGTAATGTATCTGTGCCTCACTGTCTACAAGTAAAATTTAGCTACGTTGAAGATGGTTTTATAATATCATTGCTAATATTTGCTCTTGTTAGGGATCTGCTGTGTTTTCTCTAGAGGTCAGATGCTAATACTAGCAAAGCCCGTTGCCTAGGTACCACCACACTCATCCTGCCCTTCTTAAGCTAACCAGCAATTAGTTTTGTGAACAGAGAAATAATGACTTTTCTGACATTCCTAACACAGCTTTTATTTGAGCTGCTTCATGGATGTTTTCTTTACTTTTATGCCACTAAATGATAATTAACATTCTCATTAAATAAATATTAAAAACAGCAGAGGAAGTCATCTAGAAAATTCCTGCAAGGGATTAGATTGATTTACTAGTATTGTTATGACCATCTCTTTCTAACATGCCCAAATCCACAAATGAAATTACTCTCTAATAATTACTGCTGAAATTATCATGTGTTATATAATATTTTAAAATATGATATGAGTTCTACATATTTATAATAGAAAATATAGCACCAAAATAATACAATTATTTTTATTGTGAACAAATGTGTGTGTATACACACACACACACACACACACACCACACACACAGTCAAGAAATAATTTTTCTGGGGGTGCCTGGGTGGCTCAGTTGATTAAGCACCTGACTATTGATTTTGACTCAGGTCATGATTTCAGTTTGTGAGTTTGAGCTCCATGTCGGTCTCTGTGCTGACAACTCAAAGCTCTCTCTCAAAAATAAATAAACATTAAAAAAATCTTAAAATAACTTAAAGAAACAGATAGTTTTTCCTTTTTAGTATACTATTCATATGGAAGGCTGTTTTTCAAAGAATAGCAAGAGGGAATGTATCCATTGTTTTATAATTTCTTAAATGTAATTTATAGCTTATAATTAGAGGAAGAATTGAGAAAAAGTCATTGATTTTTTTCAAAGTCATGATTTAACTAAATCTTATAGAAAAAAATGATACCAAACTCATTATTTCATTGCCTATAAAACTAATAAACCTTTATGTATTTACATATATTACTCCTAATGTAATATTGTTTGTCATTTTTCATTACTAGCATTTTATTAATGGTGAAAAGTGAAGAAGCCCCCCTCTCGCAACTAGAGCAATTTCATGGGCACAACAAAGAAGATGTAGTCAGGGAAAAAAAAAACTATTTTGATATAATTTGCTTAGAAAATAGCTTAACACAATTGAAATTTATAGTAACAATTTGCCCAGATAATTGAAAATAATCCTTTAGCAAGATAAGATAGTATTTGGATGTGAAGTTGAATTATTCTTTTCAGAGCTACTTTGTTCCTTTTGTCTCTTTCTAATGAGACAAAATTTTAATTGTCTTTATCTCTAGCAATATAAAACAAAATTTATGTTTACACTTTAAGAACTAATTAAAATTTTTAAAATTCATTTAAGGACAAAACAATGATGTCCATCTTTCAACCCTAGCAACATGCACAGAAAACAACAAATTGAGCATGTGTGTAAAAAATTGACAATCTTTGGAAATTGATGAGTAAATACTTAAAAATTAGCATTTTTAAAAAATTTAACTTGGTAACATTATAATTATGCAAATATTTTATGATAGTTTTTTTATTAATTGATTTTAAAATGTAAACTCTTTGTTGTTGTCATCACCAAAGTCAAGTGAAATTTAGTGCATCTGAACTCAAATAATGTCAGTAGCAAAGTAGAGCCAGACTACTTTGATATTTCAAATCTGACTCAACTTAGCAAATGATACCATCCCTCTCTTTTGTCATATACACATATGACAGTGGTTAATGCTAGAGATCAATTCTGTCTTATTTGGACAAATCAACACATGATGAATGAAATCATAGCAAGTAGTTTGATAAGCATAACCTGGCTTTATTTCTGAGATTAGAAAGTAATTATTTGCAAAGGGAAACATCCAAATTTATTACTGCCAGTGTTATTAATAGAAATTTAATTCCACTGTATATAACTTGTAATTTTCTAATCCTTCCTCCTTGACAAGGAAGAAACTGACCAAATTATGGAAGTTTTTCTTTTTTTTTTTTTTTTTTTTTCAACGTTTATTTAGTTTTGGGACAGAGAGAGACAGAGCATGAACGGGGGAGGGGCAGAGAGAGAGGGAGGCACAGAATCGGAAACAGGCTCCAGGCTCCAAGCCATCAGCCCAGAGCCTGACGCAGGGCTCGAACTCCCGGACCGCGAGATCGTGACCTGGCTGAAGTCGGACGCTTAACCGACTGCGCCACCTAGGCGCCCCAGGAAGAGTTTTTCTTGATAAGTTTGTAAAAAAAAAAATGCAATCACATCCCAATTGATACACACTTCTGGATTTTCTAGGAGATATGTTTTAAAATTACAAAATCAAAAAAGATGAATCATAATTGCATAATCTCAGAATATGAAGGCAATAATGAAATATAAATAATTAGATATATTCCAGGCTCTGGAATATATGGTCAAGCCACAGAGTAGTTGATGTATGTCATGTATTTATAAAGCCAGTCTCTTTATAAAAAAGCCATTCTCGGAAAGATTTTCTTATATTTGTAAAAAGTAAAATAAAAATCAATTTGCTATTGCTAGAGTTGCCAGTAAGAGGCAACTAGTGCATTGATGTGACAGTCACTAGTGCTTTTTGCCAACTATTTCCCATATTCACCATTGTAGACATAGTTGAGATTTATCTTCCAGAACTCTCCTTTTCCTCTTGTAGTGTGAGGTGGCTGCTGCTGCTTTAATAGCTCGAGCCCCTGAGGGATCCATAGAGCAGAAATCCCTCATCTACTTACAATGAAGAGACAGCATGAACAAGAAGGAAATAACACTTTGTACGTCTTACAGCATCATGAATTTGCCTTTCCTGATTGATAGAATGTAAGAAGTAAAACCTGTGAACTTCGACGTTTTACTCCATGTTCAAGGCTTCCTTTCTGTTCACTATTCCATCTTATCATAGAGTGGGCATGGTAACCCTTAGTAGGCTATAACAGAATAGAATGTTTAAAAAAAGAAATTAAAAGAGTGGAAAAAACAACAGACCTAAATGATAAAGTCATCACAATCTATCTATCTATCTGTCTATCCATCTATCATCTCTCTTCATTTATATATATGTACAAGGTAAAATGTAGGTCACAGTCCAAATATGATATAAGAAATAAGATATTTGCAATAAAGGAACATAAAGACATAATAATAATATATTACAATTTATGTATATATTTAAAGCAGTGGGTAGAGGGAAATTTATAGCATTGAATAGATTTATTAGAAAATAAGAAACATCTAATATGGAAACCTAGGTATTGATTTATATGAAGAATACAAATAGAATGTATTTAACTGTCAAATGTAAAAAAAAAAAAAAAACACTGAGATACAATTGCACACCCTCTAGAATAGCTAAAATTAAGAACCAAACAAAAAATGTGCCGGTACCAAATGTTGGAAAGAGTCAGTTCAGGTCATGATCTTGCCATTCGTGAGTTTGAGCCCTGCATCAGGCTCTGAGACTGGAGCCTGCTTCGATTCTGTGTCTCCCTCTCCTCCCCTCTCCAGCTCATGCTCTGTCTCTCTCTCAAAAATAAATAAACATTAAAAAAAACTTACACATGAAGGTTTATAGTAGCACACTTCATAATAATAAAACAAATTAAAGTAAGTCAGGTGTCCATCGATAGAATAGCTGAATGGGTGTGTGTTTACAGTGGGATACCATCCAATATGAAAAGGAAACAAATTAGTAAAACATGCAGCAACTTGGATGATCTCAAAAATATTGTGCTGAAAGAAGCCAGATACAAAAGAGTGCGTATTTCATGATGACATTTATGTGAAATTCTAAAAATAACTGCATTAATTATAGCACAGAAACCAGATAATTATCTGCTGTTGGGGATGGAGATGAGTAGCTGCAAAACTCCATGAGGAATATTTTTGGGACAAGAGAAATGCCCTTTGACATGGTGACCACATGGGTGTACGTACATTTCTCAAAACTCTCCATACTATGTACTTAAATGAGTGCATTTTACTGCATACAATTATACCTCATTCAGGTTAGGACAGTTTGGAAATTCAACACATATTGTTTGATATTCAGAAAATAGTGTTCCCGATAAGATGTTATAAAATCAAGAATATTGAGATGACAAAAGCTTTTATCTTTTTTTACCTGTTTTTTTCTCCATTCGTGCGCATAGCTAGACTGATTCTCATCAGCTTAGTTAGGCATGCCCAAGGGAATAAGTTCTAGCTATGGGACTATTAAAGCGATGTTGTTTGCCCATGCCAAGCCTGATTTATGAAAAAGACCTCCATATGAGATCCTCTAGGGCCTGTCTTCTTCTGCCACCTGGATGAAAATACTCCAGCAACTTTGGAAGATAGTTTTGAAGATGGCATAGTCTTCATAAGTCTGAGTGTCTGAGTGACTATATAGCAGCTACCCTCATGTTATCACTTAATAAATGAACAAAATAAATCTATTTTTTTTGGAGTCTCTGCAATACATCAGCCAGCATACTCTTAACAGCATTTGCTATAAAATTCTAAAGAAGAGAATTCAGGCGTACCTACATTTAATTGCGTAACAGATTTTGATCACCTTAAAATAAAAATTAAACTGCTGACTATTTGCTTACAAAGCCTTACATAATTTGGTCTTCACTGATCTCTGACTTCCCTTTCTATCACTCCCTCCCCCTTTCCATATATTTCAACCACAATGACTTTTTACCATTACTCAAACATACCAGCATGTTTTGTACTCAGGACATTCACACATGCTATTTCTTTTGCCTGGAAACAATATTCCCCCAGGTAATAGCACAGCTCTTAGCATGACCTCACCATTTAATCTATTAATACGGTAAGAACCTGCTCCCATTCTATCATTTTCTGCCCTTTGATCTGGGTTCATTTTTCTTCAGGAACTTAGCACTACCTTTCAGTATATCCTATGATACACTTGTTAATCTGTTGATGTCTTGTCTCTACTACTGATTCTTGTCTGCTACCAGAATACAAATTACATGAGAGTATTAATAACAGGTACAAGAGTACATACTAATTATTTAATAAATGTTTGAGGAAGGAATTAATTAATATATGCATATTGAGAATTTTGATCTTAGAAATCAATGAGCAGAGCAGCCAAGCAAAGAAAATGAATGTGTTAACATGAGTAACTCATCCTTTCATTGTGAGGTGCTTACTTTCCAATTGGTGAAAACATAATTATTGTGCTTCTCTTCTTTGATTTTCATCTGAAAATCAGAAGCAAACATCTACACGGAAAATATCAAAGAATTAGCATTTCCATAAATGTGAACCGCTAAAGGATTTGTTATTTGAAGAACTTGTCTGTTTAAAGTGTCAAGCTGAAAATTTTGCAGATATATTTTACATATTTGAGTAAACTGTTCAATTAAACCAACAGAGTATGTACAAAGAAAAGCACACATCAAGACAGATGTATTGATTTTCTTAAAAAAAAAAACCCTTTTGTTCCCTTTCATATGCTCTTAAACTCTTTGGTCACAGGGATGTGTTATTTGTAACAATAATAAAATGTAAAATACTGTATACTACTTTATAAAGTTACAAGTTAAGTAAAGGCCAATGCTTTTTATCTAATTATTGTTTGATAAAGAATGCATGTTAGAGTATGAATCCAAGCTAAGAAAAATGTATCACAATGGGTTATATGCAATGATTTGCATGCCTATATCTTTTATTAGTTTTTGTCTTACCTAAAAGTAAATACTGTAATTTTGCCATCATTATATTGGCAGTACTAAAAATCGATTCTTAATCAGTACATAGTAAGTGCTGAATGGATGTTTGTTTAATGGAAGATACACTATTAAATGAAAGAATTAATGTGAGTTGGGGCTTCTGGTACCCTTAACCTTTTGGGACTCAATTATAAATAGGAACGTGTGGTCAAAAAGGTAAAAACAGGGGCACCTGGGTGGCTCAGTTGTTTAGGCCTCCGACTTCGGCTCAGGTCATGATCTTGCGGTTTGTGAGTTTGAGCCCCGTGTGGGACTCTGTGCTGATAGCTTGGAGCCTGGAGCCTGCTTCGAATTCTGTGTCTCCCTCTGTCTCGGCCCCTCCCGCACTTGTGCTCTGTCTCTGTCTCTCAAAAATGAATAAATGTAAAAAAAAAAAAAGGTAAAAACACATGTGTAAAAAATTGTATTTCTTGGGTCAGTAGTTTTCTATTTAAATTTTTTTTTTGCATTTATTTATTTTTGAGAGAGAGAGAGCGTGAACAGGGGAGGGGCAGAGAGAGAGGAAGACACAGAATCAGAAGCAGGCTCTAGGCTCCAAGCTGTCAGCACAGAGCCTGATGCGGGACTCGAACCCACAAACTGTGAGATCATGACCTGAGCTGAAGTCGGTAGCTCATCTGACTGAGACACCCAGGCACCCAAGTAGTTTTCTATTGTAATATACATAAGAATAATCTGAGGAGATTTAAGTTTCATCTAACTCACTAAATCTAGAATAGGGACCAGAATCTATATCTTTAATAAGAGCTATTGATAATCTACCTTTTTTAGAATGATTATTTAGTTTTGAGAGAGAGAGAGAGAATGAGCTGGAGAGGGATAGAGAGGGACAGAGAGCCCAATGCAGGGCTCAAACTCAAGAACCATGAATTCATGACCTGAGTCAAAGTCAGATGCTAAAGCAACTGAACCACCCAGGCCCACCAATATTCTACATTTTTATATGGGAGGCCCTAGAAATAGATTTTGGCAGATTCTGTTAGATTTTTTTCAAAAGTGTCAATCGCCATTACTTCCCGGATAATACTTAACAATGTTAAGTTATCTGGCTTTTTAGCTTAAAAGAAACTAGCTTTATTGAGTAACAAAGAAGAAAAATGCACAGGAATTCTAGGAATCCATTGAGTGCATTTAGTTCAGACATGTATTTTACTCCCCACAAGTATGAAGTTAGATAATTTTATCACAATATTTTAAAGAATGAAATAGAATTATTAAAGAAAACTATAAGGCCAATTGATAATTGTCCTCACTAATGCCCATGTGTATAATCTTGGCTAAACCTACAGTTGTACTAAATCATGTCCTTGTATTCCTCCTCTATCATTTTATTTTGACTTAACAGTTTTTCCTCACCTGTTTTCCTCGCTTGGGTGGTTCCACATTTTGGAAGGTCTGGCATCATATCCTCAAGATTTTACATTCTCTAGACTATATAGACCCAGCTACCAAATTGGAGCAAATGAAAAAGACAGGAATTAGTTTGTAGACACAACACTCCTTTCACTAACATTTTGGAAAACAAAACACAAAAACGTTAAGAAAATACATGCAATATCTCTTGTTCTTATCTTTCTGACTTTAGAGCAAGTAACCATCTGTGGAGAAACAGAATGATGCTTTCTATATGATTCTCCCTATTATTTTCCCTAGAGATAATTTAACTTTTAATGTAAGATTCTCCCTCTTTCATAATCCATACTTTAGCAGCAGGAAGTAAGAACTATGATTTCACTCATTGGAGTCTGCCACCAGCTACAAGCACTATTTTTGATAATTATTCTTAATTAGGCTTCTGAAAATTGTATATTATATACTCATATATTAAAAAAAAGGTGATGCCGTATTTTGTCATGCATTTAAAAATTGTGTAGCTTTCAGCCATACTTTAAGCCCTTGTGGAACTAAGTTTCTTCCTCTAGAAGAAGCTGCAAAAATATTTTTCTTATGTATTTATTATGAAGATCATATTAGATAATTAACAAGTATTTACTACTGTCCCTGGAAGAAAAAGTTCTTAATGTTGCTTTTGTATTCCTTCATACTATCCAAGATTGAATCATTTTTTGTCAATGAATGATAAGATGTAACCATTAGGAAATGAGCAGAATTCTCAGTATAAGGAATGTATCTGTGAAAATTGAAGGTCATGTAAAATCTTATTGGCAAAGTGAGGAACAGACTATACATAAATAACAAAACCAAATCTATAATTTAAATATTTATTCTAGAAAATCTTTTATGTGTAGTTCCTTGAATTTAGTTACAGTATATATATAAATTCATGTTCCTTTCACAGATATAATTCATTTTTTTCATATATATTTCATTTTTATAGATATGTATACAATTTGGTGGTAAAATTTGTATTGCAAAGCTTTAGATTCAAATATACATTACATGTAATTAGCTCAAATAATTCGTTAAATAAAATGTTTAGTGGCTCTTTCATATTAACATTTTATCTTTAACAGTAGGCAATGAATGCAACTATTTCTTCTATAATGAATGGAGCCGAAAATGTTAACCATATTATGATTTTAGCAGGTAAATGAAAATGAACATTTTTGCTTGATTTAATAAAATGGATTAAAATGTATTGAGTCATGACAATAAATTGTTGGATCAAAGGTGATCCAAATATTCATGGAATTTTCTCTGAGCATGCACAAAATGATATGTTTACATTTCAAAGTATTGTTCCAGAGGAATAAGTTTTATGTTATAAACTGTTAACATTATTAATTATAAAAAAATCATAAAATACTAGTCAAGATTTATTTTGTGCACATAATATATGTAAATAAACCATCTTTGGGTTTAAGTTAAACCCAAAGGAAACATATAGACTTCATAGGAAACATAGGAAACATGAGTGGCTAATTATATTAGAAAAAGAGTCAACACTGATAGATTAATTTCTTTCAGATGTATGTGCAAATGTGCATGTGTGTGTATACTCATATGTATTATATTTGTATAAATATATGAAAAAATCCTTATAGTCTAATATCACTAAACTCCAGGGCACAAAAAGAATTGTTTTTCTAAATACCAATTTCCACAAACTTTTCAGATATGATTTAAAGCTATTACCACCAAATAACATATAAAAGATTTTTTTTTCCTCAGAAAAAAAATTGGATATCTTTACATTCAACACTCTTACCTGAACTCAAGTCTGTGTAATTAAAATGCACATTACAGTCCAAAGGAGGATAAATTCTCCCCAGTTTTCTGAGTTTCCTGGGCTTAAATGTGACTGTGGCATTTTATTCATCCAGGAGGCTGTCAAATTCTACATATTTTGTGCCACAGTGGTATTTGCATCCCTTGCCTAAAGGAGATGGCAAGTTAAGATCAGTGACCTCCATTTTGTCCGTATAAATTTCCATTCTTTTATCTTCCACAAACTTTCCTCGCACAGTAACCACCTAACAGGTTCCATGCTTTGGCATAGATGATATATGGGCAAGGACTCAGGCATATTTCCTCCTTTTGTTCTCTTCCTCTAGGCATGAGGGGAGTTGGACTCAATGCAAAGGATAAAATGTAGCTTCTTTTTATATTAAATCATATAGAGAGATATTACTTTCAGCTACTCACAAAAATCCATGGCTGTAATTTTGAAAAGGTGAGATTTGAGCTCTCAAAAGGGCTCTTAACTAGGACTCATGACCTACAAATTCTAAACAAGACTTTGTCACATTTCAACTTCAATACTGGACATTCATGGTAATGTCTCTGTGTCCCAGGCTTATTTCAGTGTTTACACTAACAAAAAGGCTTCATTTTATATAACCCATTATAAAATTGTAAGGAGTAAGTGATATAGTGTCTATTTAAACTGACTTGTAAAGTATAATGTATTACAAAAATGATTGGGAAAAGATAGTATGATTTATTCAAGTTAACAGATATTAAAGAGAGGAGTGGAGATTTAATGCCTTTAACGATTTCTTGAATTCTTCACTATTTCAGTTTGAATATTTAAAAAAAGCATAAATGGATGGTGAGCATTATCAAATAGGTTTTTTCATTGATTAACACTGTCATATAGTTGTTTTCCTGTTAATATGGTGAGTTTCATTAATCACTTTTTGCCTTTTATTTTTTTATTTTTATTTTTTACTTTTTACATAAATTCAAGTTAATTAACATGCAGTTTAGTCTTGGCTTCAGGAGTAGAACCCAGTGATTCTTCTCTTATATACAATACCCAGTGCTCATCACAAGTGCCCTCCTTAATGTCTATCAGCATTTACCCATTCCCCCACCCACCTCCCCTCCAGCGGCCCTCAGTTTTTTCTCTGTATTTAAGAGTATCTTATGGTTTGCCTCCCTCTCTGATTTTATCTTATTTCCCTTTCCTTCCCTTATATTCATCTGTTGTGTTAATCACTTTTAAAATTAAATCAACATTTTGTTCCTGAAGTCTCTGGGATAAAGTAAAAAGGAGCATGGTGGGTCATCTTATTTAATACTTTTCTGGATTTAATTTGTTACTATTTTATTTAGGTTTTTGACATGTATAGTTACAAATGTGATTACATTGAAGTTTATTTTTCTTGCATTATTACTACCAGCTTTTAGTAACAGTGATCCTAGTCTTACAAATTAGTTGGGAAATGATTCTTATTGTTCTGATTTCTGAAAGTGTTTGTGAATGATTCTAATATTCTGTTCCTTAATGCTTGTGTAAATAATTTTTGAAGCAGGTGGGTGCGTGTGTGCATGCGTGTGTGTGTGTGTGTGTGTGTGTGTGTGTGTGTGTGTGTGTGTGTGTTTTCTGGGGAGTGGGGTTTTAAATTACAAAATAACTTTTTAAAATGGTTATTTGATATTCACTATTCAATTTCTTCTTAAAAATCAGAGGAATGGTCTTTGTTAAGTCAGTTCCTTTTTCTTCCTTTTAACTAAAATTTATCTTTTAGAGCACTTTTAGGTCCTCAGCAAAATTGAGCAGAAAGTACAGAGAATTCTCATATATTCCTTGTTCACAGTCACCCCCTCTATCAGTACCCTACACCAGGGTGTACATCTGTTACCATTGATGAATCTACACTGACACAAACTAAAGTCCATGGTTTACATTAAGCTTCATTCTAAGTGTTGTACATTCCATGTGCTTTCAAAATTGTAAATCAGTAAGGATTCACCATGGTAGATTTATAGAGAATTCATAGGCTATTCATGGAGAATTATTTCACTACCCTAAAAATATTTTGTTAGCCTCCTATTCATTCTTCTCCCCCTCCCCCTGACAACCACTATCTTTTTACTGTCTCCATAGTTCTTTCTTTCCCAGAGTGTCATATATTTGAAAACATACAGTATGTAGCCTTTTCAGATTATCTTCCTTTACTTAGTAATATGAATTGAAGGTCTCTCCCTGTCTTTTCATGGCTTCATAGCTAATTTCTTTTTGAAGCTGAATAATATTTCATTGTCTGGATGTACCACAGTTTATTATCCATTCACCTATTGAAGGATGCCTTCAAGTTTTGGCAGTTATGAAAAACTCCCAAGTTTTGGCAGTTATGAAAAAAGCTGCTATAAACATTGTGTATAGGTTTTTGTGCGGACATACTTTTCATTTGGGCAAACACCAAGGACCAAGATTGCTGAATCATATGGTCAAGTATGTTTAATGTTGTAGGAATTGATAATCTGCCTTCTAAAGTAGCTGTACCATTTTGCATCCTCATTAACAACGAGTGAGAGTTCCTGTTGTTCCACTCACCAGCATTTGCTGCTGCCCATGTTCTGGGTTTGGATTATTCTAACAGGTGTGTAGAGGTATCTTACTATTGTTTTCACCTGCGTGTGTCCAGCGATATATAATGTGGAACATTTTTTCATATGCTTATTTGCCACCTGTGTATCTTTTTTTTTTTTTTTTTGGTGAGATGTCTGCGCAGATGTCTACTTTTCATAGGATTGTTTATTTTCTTATTGTTGAGTTCTAAGAGATTTTTATATTTGATACAATCCATATTGTATATATTGGATAGTACTCCTTTATTAGGTCTTTCGCAATAATTTCTCCAAGTCTGTGGTTTGTCTTCTTATTCTCATAACTGTTTGTTTCTCAAAGCATTTGTTTACTTTAATGAAGTCAGATTATTGATTATTTTTTTTCATAGATCATGCCTTTGATGTCATACCTAAAAGGTTATTATCATACCCAATGCCATTTGGGCCTTTTGGATTATCTTCCCAGAGTTTTTGGTTTTGTATTTTACATTTAGGTCTCTGACCCATTTAAGGTCTGTGTCATTTTTTTGCATGTGGATGTTCAGTTATTCCAGCACCGTTTGTTGAAAATATTATCCTTGACATTTGGTCCTTTGTCAAAGATCAGTTGAATATGTTTATGTGAGTCTAGTTGGGGGCTCTCTTTTTCTGTTTCATTGATTGGGTTGTGTATTCTTTGGCCCAGGCCATACTACCGTGATTACTGCAGATTTTTTAGTAAGTCCTGAAGTAGACCACTGTGAGTCCTCTTTATACTTCTTAAATATTGTGTTGGCAATTTGGGGGGTTTTGCCTTCTCTGTATACACTTTAGAATTATTTTTTGATATCCTCACAAAATGATTTGCTGATATTTGACTGGAAATATGTTGGATTTACAGGTCAATTTGGGAAGAATTGACACCTTGACAATACTGAGTCTTCGTATCCATGATCATGGATTATCTTTCCATTTGTTTAGTTCTACTTTCATTGCATTCTTCACAGTTTTGTAGTTTCCCTCATTTAGATCTTGTACATATTTTGTTAGATACATAGCGAAGTATTTCTCTGGGGGGAGTGCTAATATAAATAGCATTGTGTTTTTAATTCCAATTCCTTTTGTTCACTGTTCATATGTAGGAAAGTGTTTGGCTTTTACATATTAAACTTGTATCCTGCAAACTTAAAATAACTACTTATTACATCCAGATTTTTTGTCAATTCTACATAGATTTCTATATAGATTTGGATTTGCTGCATAGACAGTTATGCCATCTGTAAAAAAAGGAAGTTTATTTCTTCCTTCAATCTGTATACATTTTTTACCTTGTGTTATTGCGTAAGGAATTATTGTGCTGGATTGCTAATATGATATTGCAAAAAAGAAGCAAAGAGGACATCTCTGCCTTGCTTCTGATCTTAGTTGGAAAACTTCTAATTTCTAACCATTAAGTATGATGTTGGCCTTAGTTTTTTTTATAAAGAAAACTGGAGGGGAGGGGTTTTTCTCTGAATTTTACTGTGAGAACCTGGTAGAACTACATGAGTTAAAACTGACAAAAGTGTGCCCCCGTCCTTTAATGCTTGGACTTATCTACACTGAGCCTTCAGCAATTCATCAATTATAGGTTGGGGTTTCCTATTCAGGTACTGCTTCCCAGGGAGGTTTCTGCTTAATAGATTTCTGCTCCAGTAAATTGTGATTCTCTGTATCTGTTTGACTATCTTTCTCATTCAGGGGCAGTGATTTTCCCTGTGGCCTCACTTCTTTAATGGACCTAAGAAAAATTATTGATTTTTTAGTTTGTTTGGCTTTTTATTTGCTGTTAGGATGGAGAGGTGACTTCCAAGCTCCCCGTATGCCAGAGTGGACACAAGAAGTCTTAAGTCAGTTTTGGTATGTTGAATTTTATGAGAGATTTATACATTTCCTCTTTCCAATTCTCTGTCATAAAATTGACTACGTACTTTTTTTATCCTAATATTTTTATATTCTAATGTTAATGCCTGGGGTTTTTTCTGTGGTGGTTTTGTTTTGTTTGTTCCTGGTAAATGTTACCAAAGGTTTGCCCATTTTGTTAGAGATGACATGTGTATATAAAGGAGGGATAATTAAGTCATTTTCAGACCATTTTAGTGACTTTGGCTTTTACCCTGAGTCAAACAAGGAGGCAATGAGGCATTATCAGGTTCACTCAGCTGCTTTCTTGTAGACTGGGGAGGTAGCAATGGTGAGGACAGGAGTTTGTTAGGAGGATATAGTTGCAGTCATCATGAGAGATACTGGGTTCTGGAACCATATTGGTAGCCGTGAAAGTCATAAGATATGGTTGGATTCTAAATATAATTTGAAGACAGAATCCCCAGATAATATAATATTTTTCTTGGACTTGAGTATTTCATGATCTTCAAATTGTTTTAGCACTTTATGTTTTAACCCTCTGTTACTTTTTCCCTCTTTCCATATATTTCATCCAGAGGAGTGACTTTCAGATTGTGGTCTAAGTTGACATGGAATTACATCATCATGGAAAAGCACATATGCATGACATTTCTTATTTCATACCATTAAGTGAATCTCCTCTTACTACTACTACTTTCCCTCTTCCTCCTTCCCTTCTTCTTCCCCTTATCCTCTTCCTCCTTCTCCTCCTCCTTTTCCTTCCTTTTTTGACCTACCAGTC
Organism: Felis catus; assembly: GCF_018350175.1. Lineage (NCBI taxonomy): Eukaryota > Metazoa > Chordata > Mammalia > Carnivora > Felidae > Felis > Felis catus. Next base: position 107,015,203 of record NC_058374.1, read on the forward strand.
GTTCACACATCCTAACACTTTCTTTTAGATTCCTATGTTCCACTCAGATCTAGGAAAATAATGTTAAACTGGGAATAGGTTGATTAATTTTACTGTGTAAATGCAATTGCTTTAAACATAGGATTGACTCCAACCTCATACTCTTCCCCTTACTCAGTAAATGCAGATTTCCTGATCATACTAGACATGAAAAAATTTAGGTGGCATTTATAACTTGCATAGTTTGGCATCACTAAGTGTAACATTTTCATGTATACCCTGTGGCATTTCTAAAACCACTTCCGCAATCACTAACTGTTTTCAGTTCAGCTCTTTTCACATTAACTTCTTGCCAGCAAACATAGCTGGCGCTTGACTTGGCCATCACAATGTGCCTTCCCTCATTGTAATTTCCACCTCCCTCACAGATACAGAAATGCAACTACAAGGTATGGAAGTACTATTCTGCAGCCTCCATTATTTCTCAAAAGGTTGTATTTTACAACATATATTCCCACTTTTCTCTCCACTTCACTGTTAGTGTCTCTTCCCAAAATTCTCTTCTCTCTTTTTCTAATTATTTGTAACAAACTGCACATTCATTCTTCAGACTCCGGGAGTATTACACAGATAATCTCTCTACGGAAATCCTAAACCAAAATTCAATCCTGTTGGGGACAGGGAATTATTTCAGTTGGATATCAGAATAAAATTGCTCCTCAGGTGATTCAAAAGTTTAATCTTATGGTTTCAAGCAGACACAGTCTGAATGTCTGACAGTTTTAAGTAGGAATGGGAATAAAACTGTTTTCCTGGATCAGATCTGCCTCAAGTTAACCATGCCAACTTTCATTAATAAATGTTCTCAGAGTTTTGCTCTCTAAGCTATTTTCATTGTTTTTATTTCCTTTTTCAGACAATATCCATTAAACAGGTGGGAATTTTGAAATATAAAGCCTAAGGGAATTTAAAGGTGTCTCAGGCGAATAAGATTACAACACTATAAGAATGTCCCCAAACTAGGTCCTCCAGTATTATATACATACTTAAATAACTTTATAGATTTTCAATAAAACTTTTGATGAATACTAATTTTAATAAACATCCTATATTATTTATATCAAAAATAATGGTATAAGACATAACTCATATTATTTAAAATAAATTATGAACAGGTGCATTATTACACAATTTTATTAAGTGTTTAATCAATGAATTATTAAAACAGTACAGTTTGTAATGCCACCTAGTGGATTTCTAAGTGAAAAGTGCCCCCTGAGTATAACTGATATATAATGTGAAACATATGCAAAAATAATGCTAATCCAGTTTCCTATATGTTAACACTGCTCTCTTTCTCTGTCTCTGTAGTATAGTCTATATAATATTTTACCTTAAGATATGAAGGATTAACCATCAAAGCATTAAATTGGAAAAGAAAAGAAGAAAGCATATGTCTGGAAAGTTTATTTTTAAGTTTTCTATAGGTATAGAATGCTTAAACAATATCAGAGACAACAGGTGAATTCTTCACACAGTTAGTTATAATAGCAGCCTTTGAAGATGACTAAAATAAGTAAATAGCAAAGTATATATATATATATGATAATATATATTTATGGTTATATAGATTATATACAAACATATATGCATACATTAAGGTTTTATCAGTCAAACCTTTGATTTTTAACTCCATGTAAAATTTCTTGGATAAATATAAAACTGTGATTTGTAAATATGGCAGTGTACCAAAAATCTTCTGATTAAAAGTCTTTAGGGATGAGACCCAAGAGTGTCTATCTCTGCAACCTTCCCAAGTTATTATGACACACAATAATAGCTGATAATTGCTGTTGTAAGTTATTAATTACCTAGACACAGACACTAGTGTCTGGATTGCCTAAAACTGGAAAAATGAAACCTTATACAAAATATTGCTTTAGAATGGTTTTTGTGTTTGGATATAAATGTACCATGGCAATATATTCACTAGTTCCAATTATCTGTCAATTTAAATACTTTCCTACCCTATGTTTCTTTGTCTCATCTTTCTCCTGTCTTAACAATTACCTTGGATCATATGCTTCATTTCTATGGTTTCAAGTACCATATATATGCTGATATCTTCAAATTATATATAATAATCTCATGTCTATGTCTTGATTCCAATATCTGTATACCAGTGCCTCCTGAATATCCACATAGATTCATACCAATTTCACAGCATCCAAAGCTAAAGTCATCTCATTCTATTTCTAACCCCAAATAAATTCATCAAATTTGACCTTCCCTATTTTACTAATGTGTCAGAATCACCAAGATAAGCAATAAATAAATAAATAAATAAATAAATAAATAAATAAATGTTCAAATCTGATTCTTCCATTAACCAACCCTCATAACTTAATCCTTGAAGCTCATACTTTATACTTCATAGGCTTCAATCTGCTCAATTCCCTGTCTCCATACTGTGACTACCTTAGCTAAGCCTTCCTAATTTATTTCTCTGATATTAGACTCAGTTTTGTTTCCCTCTAATTTTCCTCTTCCCTTCACCATACAGAGTGAACCAAAGTGACCATTTACATATAATATTACAATACTTTAAACTGTTATTAACATTCTTAAGACCCTGTAAATGGCTTTTGAAATAAAATTCCTACATTGTAACAGCAATATTCCTCAGAGGCTCTTTAGTGATCCAATTGAACTGGAATCACCAAGGGACAGAGTTGTGGAAATGTAGATTCTAAGGTTTAATCCTAAACCATGGAGTGTGGGGAATACTTCAAGGGACCACCCACTGCAGAGCAATTAGATGCTAAGAGACACATTTTTTTTTGAGGCATTGCTTCATTTACAAGAATTAGGAAAGTTCTTCAAGAACACTTCTTAAATAAAACAAAAACAAAAACAAGTTGGTGCCAGACCTAGAAACACAGTCACACATTGCCAAGAGTGTTACAAAGATTGGTTAAGCAGATGATCACTGATATGGTGTTACTGAGTTTTGGGTCAGTTTCTGAGCCAGGATTTCTTGTATTAAGGCAAGAACTTTGAGGAAAACTGAAAGACTCTCATATCAGATATGTCTCCAACTGCTTAGTTGAAAAAGACACCAGTCCTCTTTTTCTCTTTTGTTTGTTATTTATTTACTTAATGTTTTAAAAAATGTTTATTTATTTTTGAAACAGAGAGAGACAGAGCATGAGCAGAGGAGGGGCAGAAGTAGGCTCCAAGCTCTGAGCTATCAGCACAGAGCCCCACGTAGGGCTCGAATTCACAGACCATGAGATCATGCCCTGAGCCAAAGTCCAACACTTACCCAACTGAGCCACCCAGGTGCCCCTTAAGTTTATTTATTTTGAGAGAGAGGGAGAGAGAGAGAGAGAAAGCAGGAGAGGGACGAAGAGAGAGGGAGAGATAGAATTCCAAGCAGGCTCTGCACCGTCAGAACAGAGCCTGACGTGGGGCTTGAACTCACAAACTGTTGTTAGATCATTACCTAATCCAAAATCAAGAGTTGGACGCTCAACTGACCGAGCCACCCAGGCACCCTGATATGAGTCGTCTTTGAATAAAAGTTATGCCAGTTTCACAGGGATATGCCAGATAAAGACATGGCAATGACCTTACAATAAATATCAAGCATGCAAGTACTTACATATGAAAATTAAAGAAAAAAATGTAAAAAATATATTCTAGGACTTAAGTTATTGCAATTGACAGAAACACAATATTAGAAAGCCAAATAGCTATATAAGATTTTCAAGCATATTAGAAAAAAAGTAGTTCTACAAATAAAAATGTAAATTTAAAAAACAATATAAAAGGCCAACAGATAGGTGAAAGAACAAAAATATATAGCTGGGGAGTGAAATAACGAACTAAAAGATGTATCCAAAGAATACACTCAGTAGAGAGTGACACAGATATAGAAAATACCAAAAAAAAGTGAAAATAAATTTTAAAAAATAATGAAAAGTTTTCATGTGTATCAAATTAGATTCCCAGAAAAATAAAATACGTAGTCAGAAGAGATTTTTTTTCCAAGTTCCTACTTAAATTCCAGTTAGTTAACATAGAGTGTAATATTAGTTTCAGATGTATAATGTAGTGATTTAGCACCTCCATACAATACCTGACATTCATCACAAGTACACTCCTTAATCCCCATCACCTATTTCACCCATCCCCCTACCCACCTCCCTCTGGTAACCATCAATTTGTTCTTTATATTTTAGAGTCTGTTTCTTGGTTGGCCTCTCTCTATTTTTACCCCTTTGCTCATTGGTTTTGTTTTGTAAAATCTACATATTTGTGAAATCCTTTGGTATTTGTCTTTCTCTGACTAACTTATTTCGCTTAGCATAGTACTATCTACCCCCTTTTACATCTTTGCAAATAGCAAGATTTCTTTTTCTTTCTTTTTTTTTAGGGCCAGATAATAGTCTTCTGTGGGGGGGGGGGAGGTTGTGGGTTGTGTACCATTTCATTATTTATTCATCAGTCAATGGACACTTGTGTTGCTTTCATAATTTGGCTATTGTAGATAATGCTGTTATAAACATGGAGGTGCATGTATCATTTTGAATTAGTATTTTTGCATTCTTTGGGTAAATGCCTAGTAGTGCAGTTGCTGGATTGTAGGGTCGTTCTATTTTTAACATTTTGAGTAGCCTCCATACTGTTCTACAGAGTGATTATACCAGTTTGCATTCCTATGAACAATGCAAGAGGGTTCTCCTTTCTCCACATCCTCACCCACCCATATTGTTTCTTGTGTTGTTGATTGTAGCCATTCTGACTGATGTGAGGTGATTTCTCATTATAGTTTTGATTTGTATTTCCCTGATGATGAGTGATGTTGAACATCTTTTCATGTGTCTATTGGCCATCTGGATGTCTTTGGGAAAATGTCTATTCATGTCCTCTGTCCAGTTTTAATTGCATTATTTGGTTTTTGGGTGTTGACTTTTATAAGTTCTTTATATATTTTGGATATTAACCCTTTATCAGATATGCCATTTGCAGATATCTTCTCCCATTCAGTTTTTACCTTTTCATTTTGTTGATTGTTTTCTTCACTGTGCAGAAGCTTTTTTATTTTGATGAAGTTCCAGTAGTTTATTTGTGCTTCTGTTTCCTTTGCCTCAGGGGACATGTCCAGACAGAAGTTGCTATGGTTGAGGTCTAAGAGGTTACTGCCTATGTTCTGTTGTAGGATTTTTATGGTTTCAGGTCTCACATTTAGGTCTTTACTCCATTTTCAATTTATTTTTGTATATGGTATAAGAAAGTGGTCCAGTTGCATTCTTTTGCATGTTGCTCTCGAGTTTTTCAGCACCATTTGTGGAGGAGACCTTTTCCAATTGAGTATTGTCTCCAGCTTTGTAGAAAATTAATCAACCACACAGTTGTGGGTTCATTTCTGGGTTTTCTATTCTATTTTGTTGACCTACGTGTTTATTTTTGTGCCAGTACCATACTGTTTTGATTACTACAGTTTTGTAATATGACTTGAAGTCCAGAATTATGAAGTCTCCAGCTTTGCTTTTCTTTTTCAAGGTTGCTTTGGCTATTTGAGGTCTTTTGTGGTTCCATACAATTTTAAGATTGTTCTAGCTCTGTGAAAAATGCTGTTGGTATTTCGAAAGGGGTTGTATCAAATATGTAGATCCCTTTGGGTAGTATAGACATTTTAACAATAATTTTTTCTTCTAAATCAAGAGCATGGAATTTTTTTTTCTCTTGTGTCATCTTCAATTTCTTTCATCAGTGTTTTATAGTTTTCATAGTACAGGTCTTTGACCTCTTTGATTAAGTTTATTTCTAGGTATCTTATTATTTTTGGTTCAATTGTAAATGGGATTGATTTCTTTAATTTCTTTCTGCTTGCTGATTAATGTATAGAAATACAACAGATTTCCATACATTGATTTTTGGTCTCTTTTGGGTTTTCTCTATAGAGCATCATGTCATCTGTAAATAGGGAAAGTTTATTTCTTCCTTGCTGATCAGGATGACTTTTATTTCTTCTTATCTGATTGCTGTGGGTAGGCCTTTCAGTACTGTCAAAATACAGTGTTAAGAGTGGACATCCTTCTGTTTTTCCTGACTATAGGGGAGAAGTTCTCAGATTTTCCCCATTGAGGGTGATATTAGCTGTGTTTTATTTTCATATTACAAAAATATTATTTTTATTTTTTAAATATTTTTAAAATATTTTTAAAAATTTTAAAAATATTTTAAAATATTTTTAAAATATTTTAAATGTTTTTATTTTTAATTTTTAAAATATTTATTTTTAAATAGTTTATTTCATTTTTATGTATTTTATGTCTTTATTATGTTGAGGTATGTTCCCTCTAAGCCTACTTTTTTGAAGGTTTTTATCATGAGTGGATGTTGTACTTTATCAAAAGCTTGTTCTGCATCTATTGATGTTACCATATGTTTCATATCCTTTCTCTTATTGATAGGATATACCTCATGTTGCTTTGGAAATGAATCACCCTTGCAGTCTAGGAATAAATCCCACTCAATCATGATGATGATTTTCTGACATTGTTGGTTTGGTTTGTTTGTATTTTATTGAGAACTTTGCATCCATGTTCATCAGGGCGATTGCCCTATAGTTCTCTCTTTTAGTGGAGTCTTTATCTGGTTTGGGTATCAGGGTAATGGTGGCCTCATAGAATGAGTTTGGAAGTTCTACCTCCTTTTCAGTTTTTTGTAATAGTTTGAGAAGAGTAGGTGTTAACTCTTCTTGGAGTGTTTGGCAGAATTTACCTGTGAAGCCACTTGGCCCTGGACTTTTGTTTTCTGGTTCTTTTTTTTTCCCTTCTTTTTCTTTTTCTTTTTCCTTTTCCTTTTCCTTTCTTTCTTTCTTTTTTTTTAAGTATATGCTCCTTAGCCTCATCTTTAATTTTTTTATTTTTTAAAATGTTTTAATATATTAAATTTATTGTCAAATTGGTTTCCATACAACACCCAGTGCTCATCCCAAAAGGTGCCCTCCTCAATACCCATCACCAACCCTCCCCTCCCTCCCACCCCCCATCAACCCTCAGTTTATTCTCAGTTTTTAAGAGTCTCTTATGCTTTGGCTCTCTCCCACTCTAACCTCTTTTTTTTTTCCCCTTCCCCTCCCCCATGGGTTTCTGTTAAGTTTCTCAGGATCCACATAAGAGTGAAAACATATGGTATCTGTCTTTCTCTGTATGGCTTATTTCACTTAGCATCACACTCTCCAGTTCCATCCACGTTGCTACAAAGGGCCATATTTCATTCTTTCTCATTGCCACGTAGTACTCCATTGTGTATATAAACCACAATTTCTTTATCCATTCATCAGTTGATGGACATTTAGGCTCTTTCCACAATTGGGCTATTTTTGAGAGTGCTGCTATAAACATTGGGGTACAAATGCCCCTATGCATCAGTACTCCTGTATCCCTTGGGTAAATTCCTAGCAGTGCTATTGCTGGGTCATAGGGTAGGTCTATTTTTAATTTTTTGAGGAACCTCCACACTGTTTTCTAGAGTGGCTGCACCAGTTTACATTCCCACCAACAGTGCAAGAGGGTTCCCGTTTCTCCACATCCTCTCCAGCATCTATAGTCTCCTGATTTGTTCATTTTGGCCACTCTGACTGGCGTGAGGTGATATCTGAGTGTGGTTTTGATTTGTATTTCCCTGATGAAGAGCGACGTTGAGCATCTTTTCATGTGCCTGTTGGCCATCTGTATGTCTTCTTTAGAGAAGTGTCTATTCATGTTTTCTGCCCATTTCTTCACTGCATTATTTGTTTTTCGGTTGTGGAGTTTGGTGAGCTCTTTATAGATTTTGGATACTAGCCCTTTGTCCGATATGACATTTGTAAATATCTTTTCCCATTCTGTTGGTTGCCTTTTAGTTTTGTTGATTGTTTCCTTTGCAGTGCAGAAGCTTTTTATCTTCATGAGGTCCCAATAGTTCATTTTTGCTTTTAATCCCCTTGCCTTTGGGGATGTGTCAAGTAAGAAATTGCTACGACTGAGGTCAGAGAGGTCTTTTCCTGCTTTCTCCTCTAGTGTTTTGATGGTTTCCTATCTCAGATTCAGGTCCCTTCTCCATTTTGAGTTTATTTTTGTGAATGCTGTAAGAAAGTGGTCTAGTTTCAACCTTCTGCATGTTGCTGTCCAGTTCTCCCAGCACCATTTGTTAAAGAGACTGTCTTTTTTCCATTGGATATTCTTTCCTGCTTTGTCAAAGATTAGTTGGCCATACTTTTGTAGGTCTAGTTCTGGGGTTTCTATTCTATTCCATTGGTCTATGTGTCTGTTTTTGTGCCATACCATGCTGTCTTGATGATTACAGCTTTGTAGTAGAGGTTGAAGTCTGGGATTGTAATGCCTCCTGCTTTGGTCTTCTTATTCAAAATTACTTTGGCTATTCGAGGCCTTTTTTGGTTCCATATAAATTTTAGGATTGCTTGTTCTAACTTCAAGAAGAATGCTGGTGCAATTTTGATTGGGATTACATTAAATGTGTAGCTAGCTTGGGGTAGTATTGACATTTTAACAATATTTATTCTTCCAACCCATGAGCACGGAATGTTTTTCCATTACTTTATATCTTCTTCAATTTCCTTCATAAGCTTTCTATAGTTTTCAGCATACAGATCTTTTACATCTTTGGTCAGATTTTTCCCTAGGTATTTTATGCTTCTTGGTGCAATTGTGAATGGAATCAGTTTCTTTATTTGTCTTTCTGTTGCTTCATTGTTAGTGTATAAGAATGCAACTGATTTCTGTACATTGATTTTGTATCCTGCAACTTTGCTGAATTCCTGTATCAGTTCTAGCAGACTTTTGGTGGAGTCTGTCGGAAATTCCATGTATAATATCATGTCCTCTAAAAAAATGAAAGCTTAACTTCATCTTTGCCAATTTTGATGCCTTTGATTTCCTTATGTTGTCTGATTGCTGATGCTAGAACTTCCAACACTATGTTAAACAATAGCATTGAGAGTGGACATCCCTGTCGTGTTCCTGATCTCAGGGAAAAAGCTCTCGGTTTTTCCCCACTGAGGGTGATGTTAGCTGTGGGCTTTTCAGAAATGGCTTTTATGATGTTTAAGTATGTTCCTTCTATCCCGACATTCTCAAGGGTTTTTATTAAGAAAGGATGCTGAATTTTGTCAAATGCTTTTTCTGTATCGATTGACAGGATCATATGGTTCTTGTCTTTTCTTTTATTAATGTGATGTATCATGCTGATTGATTTGCAAGTGTTGAACCAGCCCTGCATCCCAGGAATGAATCCCACTTGATCATGGTGAGTAATTCTTTCTATATGCTGTTGAATTCGATTTGCTAGTATCTTATTGAGAATTTTTGCATCAATATTCATCAGGGATATTGGCCTGTAGTTCTCTTTTTTTACTGGGTCTCTGTCTGGTTTAGGAATCAAATCAAAGTAATACTGGCTTCATAGAATGAGTCTGGAAGTTTTCCTTCCCTTTCTGTTTTTTGGAATAGCTTGAGAAGGATAGGATATCTCTGCTTTAAATGTCTGGTAGAACTCCCCTGGGAAGCCATCTGGTCCTGGACTCTTATTTGTTGGGAGATTTTTGATAACTGATTCAACTTCTTCACTGGTTATGGGTCTGTTCAAGCTTTCTGTTTTCTCCTGATTGAGTTTTGGAAGTGTGTGGGTGTTTAGGAATTTGTCCATTTCTTCCAGGTTGTCCAGTTTGTTGGCATATGATTTTTCATAGTATTCCCTGATAATTGCTTGTATTTCTGAGGGATTCGTTGTAATAATTCCATTTTCATTCATGATTTTATCTATTTGGGTCATCTCCCTTTTCTTTTTGAGAAGCCTGGCTAGAGGTTTATCAATTTTGTTTATTTTTTCAAAAAACCAACTCTTGGTTTCGTTGATCTGCTCTACAGTTTTTTTAGATTCTATATTGTTTATTTCTGCGCTGATCTTTATTATTTCTCTTCTTCTGCTGGGTTTAGGGTGTCTTTACTGCTCTGCTTCTAGTTCCTTTAGGTGTGCTGTTAGATTTTGTATTTGGGATTTTTCTTGTTTCTTGAGATAGGCCTGGATTGCAATGTATTTTCCTCTCAGGACTGCCTTCGCTGTGTCCCAAAGCATTTGGATTGTTGTATTTTCATTTTCTTTTCTTTCCATATATTTTTAAATTTCTTCTCTAATTGCCTGGTTGACCCATTCATTCTTTAGTATAGTGTTCTTTAACCTCCATGCTTTTGGAGGTTTTCCAGACTTTTTCCTGTGGTTGATTTCAAGCTTCACAGCATTGTGGTCTGAAAGTATGCATGGTATGATTTCAATTCTTGTATACTTATGAAGGGCTGTTTTGTGACCCAGTATGTGATCTATCTTGGAGAATGTTCCATGTGCACTCGAGAAGAAAGTATATTCTGTTGCTTTGGAATGCAGAGTTCTAAATATATCTGTCAAGTCCATCTGATCCAATGTATCATTCAGGGCCCTTGTTTCTTTATTGACCGTGTGTCTAGATGATCTATCCATTGTTGTAAGTAGAGTATTAAAGTCCCTTGCAATTACCACATTCTTATCAATAAGGTTGCTTATGTTTGTGAGTAATTTTTATATATATTTGGGGGCTCCAGTATTCGTAGCATAGACATTTATAATTGTTAGCTCTTCCTGATGGATAGACCTTGTTACTATTATATAATGCCCTTCTTCATCTCTTGTTACAGCCTTTAATTTAAAGTCTAGTTTGTCTAATATAAATATGGTACTGCAGCTTTCTTTTGACTTCCAGTAGCATGATAAATAGTTCTCCATTCCCTGACTTTCAATCTGAAGGTGTCCTCAGGTCTAAAATGAGTCTGTTGTAGACAGCAAATAGATGGGTCTTGTTTTTTATCCATTCTGCTACCCTATGTCTTTTGGTTGGCGCATTTAGTTCATTTACATTCAGTGTTATTATAGAAAGATATAGGTTTAGAGTCATTTTGATGTCTGTAGGTTTCATGCTTGTAGTGATGTCTCTGGTATTTTGTCTCACAGGATCCCTCTTAGGATCTCTTGTAGGGCTGGTTTAGTGGTGACGAATTCCTTCAGTTTTTGTTTGTTTGGGAAGACCTTTATCTCTCCTTCTATTCTAAATGACAGATTTGCTGGATAGAAGATTCTCGGCTGCATATTTTTTCTGTTCATCACATTGAAGATCTCCTCCCATTCCTTTCTAGCCTGCCAAGTTTCAGTAGAGAGATCCGTCACGAGTCTTATCAGTCTCCCTTTATATGTTAGAGCACGTTTATCCCTAGCTGCTTTCAGAATTTTCTCTTTATCCTTGTATTTTGCCAGTTTCACTATGATATGTCGTGCAGAAGATCGATTCAAGTTACGTCTGAAGGGAGTTCTTGTGCCTCTTGGATTTCAGTGCCTTTTTCCTTCCCCAGTTCAGGGAAGTTCTCAGCTATGATTTCTTCAAGTACACTTTCAGCACCTTTCCCTCTCTCTTCCTCTGGAATACCAATTATGCGTAGATTATTTCTCTTTAGTGCATCTCTTAGTTCTCTAATTTTCCGCTCATACTCCTGGATTTTTTTATCTCTCTTTTTCTCAGCTTCTTCTTTTTCCATAATTTTATCTTCTAGTTCACCTATTCTCTCCTCTTCCTCTTCAATCCGAGCTGTGGTCACCTCTATTTTATTTTGCACCTCATTTATAGCATTTTTTAGCTCCTCCTGACTGTTCCTTAGTCCCTTGATCTCTGTAGCAATAGATTCTATGCTGTCCTCTATGCTTTTTTCAAGCCCAGCAATTAATTTTATGAGTATTATTTTAAATTCACTTTCTGTTATATTGTTTAAATCATTTTTGATCAGTTCGTTATTTGTTGTTATTTCCTGGAGATTCATTTGAGGGGACTTCTTCCGTTTTGTCATTTTGGATAGTCCTTGGAGTGGTGGGAACTGCAGAGCACTTCCCCTGTGCTGTCTTGAATAACTTGCATTGGTGGGTGGGGCCACAGTCAGACCTGATGTCTGCCCCTAGCCCACCGCAGGGGCCACAGTCAGACTGGTGTGTGCCTTCTCTTCCCCTCTGGTAGGGGTGAGATTCACTGTGGGGTGGCGGGGCCCATCTGGGCTACTTGCACACTGCCAGGCTTGTGGTGCTGGGGATCTGGCGTATTAGCTGGGGTGGATCAGCCAGGTGCACAGGGGCGGGAGGGGCAGGCTCAACTCGCTTTTCCTTCGGTTATCCGCTTTGGGAGCGGCCCTGCAGCACGGGGGGGGGGGGCGGGGGTGGTCAGACCCGCCAGAGGGATGGATCCGCAGAAGCACAGTGTTGGGTGTTTGCTCGGTGCAAGCAAGTTCCCTGACTGGAACTGGTTCCCTTTGGGATTTTGGCTGGGGGATGGGCAAGGGAGATGGCGTGGCGAGCACCTTTGTTCTCCACCAAGCTGAGCTCTGTCGTCTGGGACTCAACAACTCTCACTCCCGTTGTCCATTAGCCCTCTTGCTCTCCGAGCAGAGCTGTTAACTTATAACCTTCCAGATGTTAAGTCCCGCTTGCTGTCAGAACACACTCCATCCGGCCCCTCCGCTTTTGCAAGCAAGACTCGGGGGTTCTGCTTGGCCGGGGGGCCGCCCCTCTGCCCCAGCTCCCTCCTGCCAGTCCATGTAGCGCACATTGCCTCACTGCCCTTCCTACCCTCTTCCATGGGCCTCTTGTCTACCACTTTCTTTTTTCTTATTACTGATTTGATTTCTGTTAAAGTTCAAGTTTTGTATTTCTTTCTGTTTCAGTTTTGGTAGTTTACATCTTTTTAGGAATTTATCAATTTTTTATTTAATTTTTTATGTTTATTTATTTTGAGAGAGACAGAGACAGTGTGAGTATGGGAGAGGCAGAGAGAGAGAGAGAGAGAGAGAGAGAGAGGATCCCAAGCAGGCTCCATACTGTAAGCACAGAGCCCAGTGCAGGGCTTGTGCTTGCGAAACCATGAGATCATGACCTGGGCTGAAACCGAGAGTCAAACACTTAAACAACTTAGCCACAAAGGCACCCTGGAATTTATCCATTTCTTCCAGATTGTCCAATTTGTTGACATATAGTTTACATAATATGCTATTATAATTGCTTGCATTTCTGTGATGTTGGTATTATTACTCCTCTGTCATTTGTGATATCATTTATTTAGGTACTTTCTCTGAGTCTGGCCAGAGATTTATCAATTTTATTTATTTTTTCAAAGAACCAGCTCCTAGTTTCATTGATCTGTTCTATTGTTGTTTTTTGTTTGTTTGTTTGTTTGTTTGTTTTGTTTTGATTTGTTTTTTCTAGTTTCTGTATCATTTATTTCTGCTTTAATCTTTGATATTTCCTTCAAGAAGGGAAAGTTTTAAGTAATAATTGGTGAACAACTTAAGTGACTAAAGCATAAATAAAATATAGTGATTCAGGAAGAGAAAACATAAAATGTTTAACAAAACAACATATATCCCTACTCAAAGCAATTTCAGGGCAACATGGCCTTTTCTGGGCCTTTACTCTAAATGATTCCAAATTCCTCCCAGTAAAAATCTTTCATTAATTTGGTAAGCATTGACTCATGAATTTAAAATTACAAGATAATAGAGATTTATAAAACTATATATTAGCTAGAGTATGTATATTAATTATAAGTAAAAATATTTCATACTAAGTAGTATAGATAACTGAGTACCATTTCATTTTAGTTATATCAGCTTATTGCTAAGTAACAAAAAATTCCCAAATATGAATTGTTTCAAGAGTCATAAATAATCTTTTGTTCATACTCACTGTCTATTTCAACATGTGAGCTCTACATGTTGTCATAATCGTCCAATAACCAGACTGGTGTTGCCATTTTCTGGGCCACTGTAACTAGTTGTTAGAAGAGAGAGAAAGGAATATGGGAAGGCACTAACTGGCTTTTAAAACTTCTATCTGGGTTTGACACATGTCCCTTCTACTCATTTCATTAGCCAAATAAAATCACATGGCCATCTATAAATTCAAGCAGGAAGACCAAGCATAATATAACCAAAAGTGTCTGGAAGGAAAGACAGCTGGAATATATGTGATCAGTCTAATATCTACCATCTATAGTATAATAATATGCCTTATGGAAAAAGAAAAATTTGGAGCAATTTAATTATAACTATAATTGCAATCAAACAAAAAAACCTAGAATTCTTTATTCATTCTCTCCCTCTCTCTCTTTCTCTTCTTCCTTCTCTTTTTTCTCTCTGTCACTTCTATGTTTATTTTAGTGTTTTGGAAATTGATTTACCAGCCTCTATCTCTTTTTGGAACTGGAAACCAAGCCCCTGTTACAAGATGAGAGCAGAGGACAACACTTAACATAAATACCACCCACTTGCTGTGTCCCTAGATAGATGAAGCTTATTTATCATTGAAAGTAGAATAAAATAAAACTATATTATCAGTATTAAATAAATTACCAAGGGAAATAATGGGTTTTAGAACAGACCCTAAATAGAGCTAAGGAAATTAGAAAAGGGAATTTAGATCCATAAGTTATACTGGAACAAGACAATCCTTAAAATGTTGAGAGCAATTTTGAATCCATCCCAATATAAATAAAGCTTCAGGGGAATTGTCTGAAGAGGATGAGAGTGATGTGTTCCTGTTTCCTTGTCCTATTCAGGGCAGAAATGTGCAGCCAGAAAAAATATTGTCAATCCAAGCATTAAAAGTCACAACTAAATATAGCACGAACTGATCTAAAATGCCAAAAATACAAACAATTGTCTGTTTGTGTGCACAGTGAGATTAACTTTATCCTACCAACCTGCATTGTCCTTAATTTATAACTTCCTGCATACATTTAATCAGTGTCCATCTTTTCTTTTTTTTAACGATGTATTAGCAGTATTCAGTGCAGTGTAATTATCTGGGGAAAACAGGTTAGATTTAACTATAACTTTGGCTTATTTTGAATAATATTTTATTGTGAACTAATATATCTTCTCCAGGAAATAATGTAGCCAGGAGAAAAGAAGTCAAATTAATCACTGAAAATTTTTGAACTTATGTAATGCTATTAAGTTTGTTTTGTTTCCTAATATAGACAGGTTTATTTTATGAGATAATACACATGTGTATTCATTGAAGTTCACCTTTCAGTTAGTTAAATGATAAAGAATAATTCAATTTTTTTTGTATTTGGCATTGATAAAAATTATAAACATCTATTAGTAGTCATATGTAACTGAGGATAACAGGGAGGCATAATAATCTTCAAAATATCAAATCTCAAAATAACAACCTGACAGAACTAATCCAAATTTGAACTTCCTAAAAAAAAGAGAAAGTGATCATTTCCCTTTTGCTTTCCCCACTGAATGTAAAATCAGTAGTTTTGCCTGATGTAGAATATGTTCCAGACTTAAGAACTCTTTCAAGTTGGTTGCCTTTAGATTATTTTTAGGCATCAAGAGATGTATGACTATTAATATAGTCTGATTCTTATTCTTGAAGGTGCTTAAGTAAATAATTTTGAAATGAATGAGTTCTCTAAAGAGAATGAGTAAATGTCCCTGACATTGAGATTTTGCTGCTGTTGATTTGTCAAGGCATACTTACTATCAAATAAGTCAAAGTAAATTTGATAAAGCTGAGAGTAAAGGTGAGAGCTATTGGAGATGTTAGGGGTGAGAGAGTGTCTGTGTTTTGTGAACCGTGGCCAGGGTCCTTGGATTGCCCAGGAGAAGATGAGAAGATATACATAGGGATCAGGGTTCAGAATAAAGACAACTAGAAGAAGGAAGATAGCAAACACACAGCAGTTTATTAAAGCAAAAGTACACTCTCAAGGTGAAAGAATTGGCACATTCCTGAAGGTGGAACTAGCACCTAGGTTATTTTGGAATTGGATAGTATTGGGTTTCTCTGGCTGGAAGGAGCTGTTACAAATAGTGTGGTGGCCTCTAGTGGAGGCTGTTTCCAATCATTTGGGAAATTCTTCCCACAGGTCAAGAGGAGGAATTTTTGACCCTATAAGGTTTGTACCATAATACCTAGGCAGCCCTTCTCAATGAGGAGGAGGGGCTGTTCCCACAAAGCAAATGCATTATACTGAATCTAAGGGTTACCCTGTGGCAGAGGCAGAAGAGGAGAGTGCATGTTCTGCACCTGTGGCTCTTGATCTGTCAGGCCCAAGGTCTTGAAGCCACAAGGTCTGGATGTTGAGCTCTCAGGCTTATAATGTGTAGGTCTGGGGGGGGGGGGGGGGTTGTTTGTTGTTTGTTTGTTTGTTTGTTTGTTTGTTTTTGTTTGTTTGAATCACCATTCTTGCCCCCAGCTCATGTTTCTATCATTCCTCTTTGAGGAGTCAGGACTTTACCTCAGACCTTCCCTCCACTGTTCATGTCTAGCTTCTACCTAACAGAAAGATACTGGAATATTTTAGGAAAGTTTGTGAAAAACAAGAATGTTCTGAAACATTTCCATGCATCATCCCTCTATCTTGTCCTTTTCATTCTTTGCCTGTGAACTTCACATTCTCCACTCTTCTCTCCACAAGGAATATGGTAACTGATAGCTTCCAAAACCCATATACCAAGGTTAATACCACCAGGAAAGGTACTCTCCTGCTCTTTGTCACAGTTTGGAAAATATAGTAAAGGTTTGTAAATGGCTTAATTTGATTCCGGTGCACAGCCCAGACTCACACAAATGTAGTGAGGAATGTGTGACTGATATGATTGGCTCACTGTGGGTCAGATTGTGCTTCATGTAGGGTGAAGGAGTTAGGGTGCTGTTACACAGAAAAAGTCAGTTGGAGCCCAATAGCATGTATCAGGCCCAGTCTTAGAAACAGTGCAATTGCTCTGAAGTAGGTACTATTTTTTCATCTTTTCAATTAGCAGAATCACATTTTCTGTCTCCAAACATTTCTTGATGTTAGGAATCAAAAGTAATGTAGTACTGTACTGAGAAAAGTGAATATATTTCCCCGAAACAGATTAAAAAGTATAATTTAAAAATAATTGATATGGGGTGCCTGGGTGGCTCAGTAGGGTTAAGCATCTGACTTTGGCTCAGGTCATGATCTCACAGTTCATGGTTTTGAGCCCTGTGTCTGTCTCTGAGCTCAGAGCCTGGAGCCTGCTTTGGATTCCCTCTCTTTCTCTCTCTCTCTCTCTCTCTCTGTCTCTCTCTCTGCCCCTCCCCTGTTCACACTCTTGTCTGTCTCTCTCAGAAATGAATAAACATTAAAAATTAAAAAAAATAAAAAATAAAATAACTGATGTATTAACTGACCTTTTGTGGTAAACATTCTCATCACATGGTATACCTTATCATTATATTATATACTATATATATATATAATCATCACTTTGTACACCTTAAACTTACATAATATTATATGTTAATTATATCTCAGTAAGACTGGGGAGGGGGGAAGAACCTTTATAATTCAATAATAAGATAAACAACTCAATATAAATACCTGGAAATGATTTTTCCAGAACTTCTAGAACAGAAACCTCACCAAAGAAGACCTATGAATGGCCAATAAACACATAAAAGATGCTCATTAACAATACCATAAGAGAATTGCAAATTAGAACTGTGGAAACACATCTACTAGTATGCATAAATTAAACAGAGAGTACCAAGTTTTGGCAAAGATGCGGAACAACTAGACTCCTATGTTGCTCATTGGAGTGGAAATATTACAACCACTGTCAAAAAGAATTTGTCAGTTTCTAATAAAGATAAATACACAATTGCCATATGACCCACAAATTCCACTTGTACGTAATCACCTAAAGAAAATAACACAGCATATGATCACAAAAGGATTTGTATACAAATGCTCTTAGCAACTAATTACTGATACAATAACATGGGTAGATCTCACAAGCATTATGCTGAGCAGAAAAAAGAAAGACAAAAGAGTATATAATATATTCTTGTTTATTTACTCTTTTATATATATATATATATATATATATATATGAAGTTGTAAAATTGTTAAAACTGTAAAATAACAAAAAATAAATTGCAATATTTTACAAATCTGATGGAGATAAGTTAATAAAATCCCAACATGATCTTCTAAGGGTTTCATTCACAGCTTGTACTCAAGAAATCCATTTAAGTTAGAGCAAAATGTCATTTTATATAATAAATATGTCACCAATTTCAATTGAAAGGAAGCCAAGAGAAAAAATATTTTCTAACTTTTTTCATTTTTTTCCTAACATTTGAGGTCAAAAGGCAAACAAGAAACAAATGAAGAATATTAGAAGAAATAAAAACTGGAGAAAGTAAGAGAATAATTGTGAAGTTTTCTTCTTTAACAATTCATTATTAAGAGGAAGAACACGGAAATCTGCAAAAAAAAATTTCTGATTTTCTACCACTATATGATATACATCATAAAATCCTTAGTGAATAATGCATACCAGAAGGTCTAAATATTTTTTAACTGTGTAAAATTAAGTGCCAAATAATGAATGTATAAAACTTCCAATTTAAATGTATTCCCTCCCCTCTTACTAAAGAATCTGCTTTTGTTTGTAGTGATTATCAGAAGTATTATGAAACATGAAGCTTGTCATTTAAGAAGAAAATAAAGAAAAGTATTCTTTTAGTAGACAAGTAACCCAAGGTCTACAAATAATTATTGTAAGAAATATTTCTGCTGGTTATAGATTTGTTCCACAGTATCATTCAATTTGTTTTCCCCATGAGGTTTACTCAAAATTGCGCAATTAGTTGTTTTTTCTAAAGATAGAAACAAAAAGATGTTTGCCCAGATTTTGTAATCTCAACAGTTGCTACTTTGATAGAAAATTTTAAACCATTAGCTAATGACACAAATGTCCACGACACCAACACAATATCTACGCATTTTGAACGATTAGTTCCCAGTTATCTGAAAAGTTCTCTTGGTGCTTCAAAGAGACAGGGCAAGCTAATATAAGCTGGTGTTCCCCCCAAATACTGGCTCATTCTTTGTCACTATTGTAAGTACAGATAAAAAAGAATCTAATAATATGTTGTATAGAATGTTAAATTAGACCTCTTTTTATTTCCTTCATGAAAATTCACAATAATTTGGAATTTTTAACATGGTCTTCTCTAACTTTATTTTATTTCATGTCTTGACAGCTGAACTGAGTTTCTCAAGCTTTAATTTCTAGAGTTGATGCTGCAAAGATATATCCTTTAATTTCTTAAATATGAATTCATTTTATAATATTTGGTGTGAGTTTCACAGTCCAATGCCCTACCTGCTGCTTCCATTTTTATTTTTTTCTCTTAGAAGAGCAGTCTCTCCAGGTCATGACTCATAAAAAAAAAAGATCATGGACTTTGGAGTCTTAGTGAGTGAGTCTATCCTTAGCCCTACAGTCTACCAGTATAATGGTACTCTCTCTGCCCTAACCCTGATAACTTTTTTTCCTGCTAAATGAGAATGGTACTTACCCTCCAGATTTGCTGTGAAAATCAATTGATTACTGTACCTGAAAATATATAGGACAATAACCAGCATAAGTACTTAGTAATCGTTCAGTATTTCTGAATTCTTGAAATGGCATCCTAGAGCCATTCAAAAATATGTCTATATACATGTCAACAATTATTTTGACAAGCAAAAATACAAATACTAAAATAATTATTTATTCAGTGTAAACTCTCAAGACATTATAAATGGTTTATTTTTCAGGCATCCATTATAGTTGAGTAAGCTATTCAAGGACATACTATACTCTCAACACTGGATCTGTTGACATGCAATAGAAACGATCCAGAATGAAACACATACAGAAAAGAGTCAAAAAAATAAATAAGAGAAGGGCACCAGGAAGTGATGAAACAATCTTAAACAGTCTAATAGATGTAACATGTATAACATATGTAATTGTAGCCTGTGAAATAAAGGATGGCATAACAAATATTTGATGAAATACTGGTCAAAATTTCCAAAATTTGATGAAAATGTAAACTGGTAGATTCAAAAACCTCAGTGAACCCCTGACTTAGTAATGTAGTGGCAAGGTAGAAGGAAGAATAATTGCAAGACAGTGTACTTATTTTGACTTTTTTTTAATTTTTAAAATATTTTATTTTTGAGAGAGAGAGACAGAGTGCAAGTGGGGGACAGTAGAGGGAGAGGGAGACACAGAATCCACAGCAGGCTCCAGGCTCTGAGCTGTCAGCCCAGAACCCGACATGGGGCTTGAACCCACGAACTGTGAGATCATGACCCGAGGGGAAGTCAGATGTTTAACTGACTGAGCCACCCAGGCACCCTAATTTTGATTTGTTTAAGGAAGTTTATTTGAGGCAGTTTCTCACATTGGGTTAACAGTTGTCAGCATGTCAAAAATATTGTAAATAATCATTTCATATTTTTTATAATTTTGAAGAAAGTACAGATAAACTATTGACGAATTTGATTTTGAGATGTGCAAGCTTTAACACATAATACATACTAACAATTTTAAATTTCTATAAGATAATATTTTATTTGGCATTGTACTATCAGAGGATGATATTTAAATTTTGTCTCTCTGGAAATCAATAGTTAAAAAGCAACAGTGTATCCTCAACTTAATTTAAATGTTCCAGGTGATTTTTTTCAAGGCACAAAGTAGAGATTTTTTCACTCCGTCGAAGTGGAGATGCTATGACAGGCTCAGGGCTAACCAGCGAAACCATGTCTATTATTCTTTTCAAACAAGAAAACATACACTTAGCTAGAGAGAATTGCTTTTTTTCTAATTGTGGGCCTTTGCCCTAGCCAGAGTAAGACTTTTCTGAGATTTCACTAGAGTAGACCATTATGGCTAAAGTCTAAGAAATAACAAACAAAGTTTGATTTAAGTGCACTCTGAAACGAGAAGAGCGGGATATCCATGGCATTAACTAAATTAGGAGAAGAAAGGATTGATTTTCCATTTGTTTTTTATTTTAAAATAACAGTTATAATTGTTTCAACCAAAATTCTCTAAGTTGCATTTCTAAAAAGGAAAAAAAAGAAAAGACACAGAAAGAATACTTATTAGGCTCAAATAAGATTTTATAAGCCTAAAGATGATATCATTAACTGACTTGTTTAAATATATAGTTAAATCACTTTCTTTAGGAGTGTGAGTGAACTTAAACATTCCCTTCATAAAGCAAACTATATGAGAAGAATTATTTTCCAGTTCAATGCTTTCATTCTTAAGTTCAAGTTACATAGCAGATTCTCAATTATTATGACTTAAACTCTGTTGTGGCCAATAATATTTTTAATAGGTGCCAAAAATCCCAGAATATTGCACATTATAAGGATTATATATACTATTTCATTCCATGCTGTATTGGGAGTCATCTGGGGAGGGTGAGGTATCAGGGTCCAAGCTTCCCAAGATTTTTGCTTTGTTCTTAGAGTAGGGAGATTTGTGAATGGGGGGGGGGGGGAGGTAGAGCTCAAGTGTCTCCTGGAAGGGTCTGCCTTAGAGTCATTCAATTCTTAGAGTCAAGCTCCTTGGTAAACTGCTGTTTATGTTACAGCTCTTCATGTTTCCATGTGGAGAACTTTGCTAGAATAACACTTCAAATTCTTTCCCCACCAGCTATCCATTTCATTCTGTGGGAGGAGTGAGTTAGAGATTAGAGATTTAACAAAAAGGAGCCTGGACATATTCAGCTTAGCTCTTTCCTCTTTTAGAGTCAGGGGTCTCTTCATGCCGTAAATTTAATAAGGGTAAGCTCAATCGAGGAAGTTTGTGGTTTTCCAGCTATGTCTGTACCTGGGTGACTAAGTGTAATTCTTCGATGTGCTGTTAGCAAGCCATGTCTTCCAACCTAGCTTTTGTCGTAAATAAAGATGATAGATTAATCTCCATCTGTCTGACTCCTTCATCTAAGCCACACTTTCTCCTGTTGCACTCTTTGTATATATTTATGAAGGCTCCTGTTTCATTCTATTGCATTTTAAATTTATTCATCTGTTTCACTGAGCTGTCATTTCCATTATAGGTAGAGGATGTCAAGCCCTATTTTAAGTGCTTAAAAGGGTTTGAACCTAGGAAATAGGCAATGAATGTTTGTGGAGTAGAAGGATGAAAAGTGTAGCAAGAATTCCATATGATAAAGTTTATTTTGGATGTGTTTCACATAACCAATCCTAAAATAAAGTTCCAGTAACCTTGCTCAGTAGGCTTGCTGTTGTTTACCGGAATACAAAACAGAAAGGTGGTTGATAGTTATAACTGGAGCCCTAACAGGGAGTCAGCCTCCATCTTAGCCTGCTGAATGAACTTTGTAGAATTAAGGGGACTCGGCCAGGCAATTAAACACCCTCCAAAACACATAGAGAAGAGTTTCCTGTTTCTTCTGTTGGATAGTTCATCTTTAACCTGTGGTTCTTTGTGTGATTCTTTCCACATAGATCAAGTGAAAGAAATAGAAGTTTTATTGAGGGTAAAAGAGAGCCCATTGGCACAATGACAGGAGAAAGCCTTTGAAAGCACAGGTATTTCTCATTCTTTTAGCAGTGCAGTCTTTCTGTTTCAAACCAACTGTTTGATTCCCTAGGGTCCTATTTCTTAGACTATCCCAACTTTGAAAATATTATGGTGTGAATTTTAAAAATATGTATATATTCTAATGCTAGTTTAGAACTGTTCTTTAAGATTAATATAAAATTCACAATGGCAGAAATTTAAGATGATCAATATAGGCAGAGAAAATACATTACTGAAAGTAGGGAAAGTTAAAAAAAAGTTACTAATATTTATTTACTGAAATATTAGCTTGTGAAATAAAAAAAATAACCAGGACTTTGTAAGTATTAAATAAAATGTAAAACTCTTCCAGGTCATGTTATATGCCTCAAAGATCGGGCAAGAATTTTTCCATTTCCTTTCTTTTCCAAGAGGAAAATAATAGTAATAACTATGATATTGAACCTCCTCTGGGATTTAGTAAAACATTATAAAAACTCCAACCTGCGCATTTTTGGTTTTCATGACCTGAACTGAACATGACCTTATCCCATATTTCCAACTTCCTTTCCAAAATTGAGAAATTAGTGATTTATAACATCATGTCATTTTTGGCTGAGGTAACATATCATAAATGATGTTGCACGTTGTTACAACATGCAGAGTGTTGAACAAATATTTCTCTTTTCTTTCCTCTTTCTGTATTGTTTATTCACTTGTATTCCTAGGAGATGCCAACTCAACACAAAACTTTCTGGCATGGAAATCTTTAAATGAGTGGAAATACCCAACTATATTTTTGGTTTAGGACTTGTGCTAGCTATAGAATCCCTCAAGCCTACAGGAAGAAGCTATTAAAATGGATTCCCTACATGTTCATTTTAAATGGGTCAGAAGGTTACATAACAACATAAAATAGCACACTAGAGCTTTAAAAATGATTTATATTTTGTTACATTTATTAATACTAATAACTCTGAACATTTTATATAGACAAAAACCACTTTACTCTTGAAAAATATCATGTCCGTCTGTGGACATATGGTGTTTGTAAGTGTCTTTATTCACAGCTTTATATCCCCGTTTCCAGATTTCTTATAAAGTGTGGTTTTGTCTCAAATTTAGTCTTTTCTTCTTTCTTCTAGAGGAAAGTGGTTCTTGATATTAGTGAGAAAAAAAGGTGTATTCTGTGTGAAGGCATTATATGTTATCAAGAAAATATATGTAATTAGCTTGAAGAGACAGTTTTAAAAATAACAGGCATGGTTTATAATTTCTATTTATCTCTATAAAGGGCTATACTCATTTAGTTAAGAAAATTTTCATGTCATTTAATCCATGCCAAACATTATTATGAATACTTTTTATGTATTAACTCAGTTATTCCCCCATCAGACCCTGTTAACGTCCCTGTTTAATGAGTAAGAAAACTGAACAACACTGTGCTTAAGGAATGGCTCAGGTGATTCAGCTAGTATGAGGAAGTGGCTCCAGAGTCAGCTCCAGAACCTGAGCTCCAGAGCCTGTTGTCTTACTCCAAAGGCAATTACTGAAACTCTAGAAAATTAAGGAGAAAAGCCAAGCACTCCAAAACACTTCATAATATTCTTATTTATTTACTCTTGTCCATTATCCTGTGCCTAGGAGGTGAATTTATGCTTTCATGTATATTTACAATTATACCCACAATAGCTACACAAAATTTTATCTCAAGTATAACCTATAATTTTATCATCCTTTGTAGTCTGTTTTTACATAGTGAATTTAACCATCAATTTGAAAGATGCATAAAACACTACAATACTTTTATATACTTGCCTCTTTATGGAGGTTGAGATTGAAAGATGCATAAAATACTGCTATATTTTTATATACTTATCCCTTCTTTATGGAGGTTGAGATGAATAATATTCTCTCCTTAGATAGTAATATGAATACTATTAATTATGGTTAATATTTGGAAAATGTGGCTAAACTTTCCCATAATTCAACAGCATATGAACAGATATAATTATTTCTATTTTAATGAGGGAAATAAGCACAAGATGATCAAGTAGATAATTGGATGTCATGCAACTCTATGGACTAATATAGGATGTGAATACGTGGTTTGATAATAATCTCATTCTCTCCCATTGAATAAATCATTGTGCCTAAAGAGTTCTCCAGGGTCAAAAGCTAAGAGAATTGCCAAGACTGTAGATGAATTTAGACGATTTGACATAGGAAAGGGTTGTATTATTTCCTTATACAGCTAGGCTGGATGATGTTACCCAACCTTTGCCAGGATTAGAAGCTGTCTCTCCCTTTCGATCCATCTATCTTTATATCTCTACACATATGTAGAAATATAATTGCTCAAGTTAATATAAAAGGAAAAATAATGGGGTGCCTGGGTAGCTCAGTTGGGTGAGCGTCCAACTCTTAATTTCCACTCAGGTCATGATCCCAGGGTCATGGGATTCAGCTCCGTGTTGGGCTCTGTGCTGAGCATAGAGCCTGCTTAAGATTCTGTCTCTCTCCCTCTGCCCCCTCCCCCAACTTAAGCTCTCTCTCTCTCTCTCTCTCTCTCTCTCTCTCTCTCAGATAAAATAAGGAAATAAAAGAAAAAAATAACAATTCTTAAAATATGCCCATACTTTAATAATCAATTAAAAATGCTAATAATCACACATGCACATGTATACATATATAATTTCAGTTTCATTTTTTGCATAGTTTTCAATAATTTTGGAGTTTTTAGGTTACTTTGTAATGCATGGCATGTATTAATATAAAACATCATTTTTCTACTAAATTTTTTTTTGTTTTGCCGTTTGTAAAGAGGTTCTTTAGCTGTGTTGACACAATGGCTGAATAATTTTCTATGTCCTGTCTTCACAATATTAATCCAGCAGAAGAGGGATGATGCTTACCCATTAATTTTAACCAAGTGACAAAATTGAGACCAGAAGTTCTGATTGGTCCAACTGCAGCCAAGATCCATCTCCAGAAATATTCCCTGTGGCAGGTCCATGAGTTGTGTGCCAATTCTAACTCACATATTCCACTCTTGAGTCATGATAAAAGGATGGACTGAGAGTTGGTGAGATGTGGCTCCCAAATGAACATCAGGAGCAGTTAATATAAACAGGGAGAAAAATAAATGCTGACTGGCCCAAATCAATAACTCTATCTAACATAAGTGAATAAAGTAGATAATTACTGACCTCTTGGAGTTTATATTTTGTGGATGAAGATAAGTAAATGAATATATATAAGTCAAAGACAGGGGTTGATATATTGTAAATGAATTTATATTGTGATGCTTCTAATATCTGGCAACTTTGAAATCAGATTGTACCTACTTTATGAACTTTAAAAATTCTCTATGAGCTAGAACATTTCATAAAATTTAGAACTATCTTTTAGTTAATTAAAAATATTGATATTGTGAATTACACTCATCTTCAGGACATTTACAGTCTGATATGAAAGATGACATATGTAAATACATTTGTTTTTCAATATTTTACTACTTATGTCTTTTTAAAGTTGGAGTGATAGATTAAAATTATAATTAAGGCACAAAATATTTAGAGTTCCAATAGTTCAAGAAGATTTTTTATGAGTTATATGAATGGTATAGATTTTATTAAGAGTGCGATATACCTTACCTAGCACAGACTAAACAACACAAGTGAAGAATTCTGGTCAATTTGGCATAAACATAACAGAATGATGACAACTTAATCCTGTGCTTATATAAGCAATGTGTATCTGGAGAAGGTATTTGACAGTGTGCAGTGGAATAGTTATAACATTTCAATAATTATTAATGCATACCTTACTTTAAACAATCTTGATAGGAATTCCTAATTGTTTGAGTTTGTATTTATGTTCAAACAAAAATTCTTGGCTTTAATATCGTTGTTTCTATGTGGAGTGTCTTCATTTTATTTTACATACACAAAACACAATTGTATAGAAGAGATGACAAGTTTTTACTTTATAGTACTTTATAACGAAATTCTTTACATAGCAAAAGTAAAACAATTATGATTTCAGAGGTTACAAATGGTTTCACACTTAAAAAAAGAAATTGCTTTTATTGGTTATAAAAATCCATCTTTGATATAAGCGACACATTTTCTCACTTCAGTGAGGTATTTTGATTACCTCTTTATTGATATGAAATTGTGGCCATACTGAAGAATTTTCCTTGTTTTCAAAGTTTTATATCTTTATATCTTATAGAGTTTTATATCTTTCTCCTTTCAGAGTGTTACGGTGTCTTTTAGGAACTTAAAAGCTCAAAGACCTTTGTTTATTATACTGGCGGAAAGTGGAGAGTACCTGGACCTGCTTTTCCATTGGTAAGCCAAGACACATGCTCTGAGAAAATTCTTGACACAAAACACCTCAAAATGCTATGAAAATGTAGAAAGCATTTGTTAATGCAACACTGTGCCTATAGAAGAATAAGAAAAATCCCCAGAGGCCAAAAAAAGAAAAAGAAAATCTGAACCAAAAATTGCAAGCTAACCCTCAAGCTATAGTCACACTTGGGGCATTACTAGTTGTAGTAATTAAGAATACTGGGGTTTAATACTGGACCCTAGAACATATAAAGCCTCAATGAAAATGTTGAGAAAAATACCCTAGACTAGCAAAAGTAGCTGAAAAAGGAAAAGTGTTTATTTTGGCATTCACAACATGCAAGGAAGATCACATTAGGAAAATAATATTGAATAGTTCATGAATTCTTGAATTCAAAGTTCGGTAGCAACCAGGAGCAACTGACAAAAAGTAAATGCAAAAGATTCCCATAGATAAAGTTAGAGAAAGTCTCACTAGATTAAAAATCCTACTACATATAATTAAAAATCCAAAATTATAGGGGCGCCTGGGTGGCGCAGTCGGTTAAGCGTCCAACTGCAGCCAGGTCACGATCTCGCGGTCCGTGGGTTCGAGCTCCGCATCGGGCTCTGGGCTGATGGCTCAGAGCCTGGAGCCTGTTTCTGATTCTGTGTCTCCCTCTCTCTCTGCCCCTCCCCCGTTCATCCCAAAAATAAATAAAAAACGTTGAAAAAAAATTTAAAAAAAAATCCAAAATTATAAAATAGCCAAAGAAACAGAAAACTATGAACAGTATTCCCTGGAATTGAACACCATGGAACGTCATAGGATGCAAAGATTGGGTGAAATATACAGTCTAGCTGAATAAGAAAATAATACAACACTTTTATATATCAAGTGGGCAAAATATATATACAACTTTCAAAATTATCTTAACCCTGTGACTCTGGAGAATTCTCTACATGGCAATGGTTTATTCAATAGGAAGGAATGTAATATAAGAACAGAGATTCTAGTCACACTGCTGATTCACAACTTGCATTTGTCCATGTGGCATCCAATTATCAATTTGTCCTTCCACTGCCTAGTTTCCTCCTCATTAAAATAGGAATAATTTTACCTGCTCATAAGGCAGGTATTGTGAGTATTATAGGGATTACATTGAAATATGCAGATCACTTTGGTATATTAACAGTTGACATGTAATATTTTAACAGTCCATCATATGAACATGAGATGTGCTCCCATATATTTATATCTTCTTTAATTTATTTTGACAATGTTTTGTAGTTTTTATTTTACAAGGCTCTCATCTCCTTGGTTAAATTCATTCCTAAGTATTTTATTATTTTTGATGGTATTATAAATTGAATTGTTTTTTTTTGTTGTTGTTATTTCCTTCAGGTTGTTAATTGTTTATACATAGAAATACAACTCATTTTTGTTGACTTTGTATCCTGCTACCTTGATGAATTAGTTCATTTGGTAGTTCTGACATTTTTTTAACGGACTCTTTAGGGTTTTATACATACATAATCATTTCATCTGCAGAGGTAATTTTATGTCTTCCTTTCCAATTTTAATGCGTTTTATTTCTTTCTCTTGCTTAATGGTTCTGGCTAGCATTTCCAGTAGTATGCAGAACAGAAGTGGGCATTTTGCCCTGTTCCTGATTTTAAAGGAAATGCTTTTAGTTCTTTACCATTGAGTGTGATATTCACTGTGTGTTATTCATATATGACTTTTTTTTATGTTGAGGTGTTTCCCTTCTATTCCTGATTTGTAGAGTGTTTTTATCATGAAAATGTGTTAACTTTTGTCAGAACACTTTTTTCTGCATTGATTGAGTTGACCATATGGGGTTTCTTAGTTTCCTTCATTCTGTTGATGGGGTGTGTTGCATTCATCAATTTTAACATGTTGAACTCTCCTTGAATTCCAGAAATAAAAAAAAAATTGCTCATGGTTATAAATTCTTTTAATATGCTGCTGGATTTTGTTTGCTAGTATTTTGTTCAGGATTTTTACATCAATATTCATTAAGGATATTGATCTGTATTTTTCTTTTATTATCGCGTCTTGAGCCTAGGAATGAATTAGGAATAATCCCTTTCTCTTCATGTTTATTTTTTTTTTGGAAATTATATGAAAAGGATTGGTATTAGTTATTAAATGTTTTATAGAATTCATCAGTGAAGCCATGTGGCCTTAGACTTTTGTTTGCTGGTGGGTTTTTTATTACTGACTCAATCTCTTTACAAGTTATATGTCTGTTCAAATTTTGTTTGTTTATGATTCAATTTTGGTAGATTTTGTGTTTCTAGGAATTTTTTCTATTTCATCTATGTTATCTAATTTCTTGGTATTCAATTATTCATAGTACTCTTTCATATTCATTTTTTGTCGAATTGGTAGTAATGTCCTCAATTTTATTTCAGAATTTAGTAATTTGATACTATATATTTTTTTCTTGGTCAGTCTAGCTGAATGTCAATTATGTTGATCTTTGCAAAGAACTAACTTTGGCTTTATTGATTTGTTTATCTATTGCTTTTCTATTCTCTTATATTTATTTCTGCTGTAATCTTTATTATTTCTTCCCTTTTGGTAGCTTTCAATTAGTTTGTTCTTTTCTAAATTTTTAAGTTGTAAAGTTAGGTTGTTGATTTGAGATCTTTCTCGTGTCTATTTTGTTCATGCATTATTTCTTGATTTTCTCCATGTCTTCCTTTAGTTCTTTGATTATCTTTAAGATAGTTGTTTATTATTATTATTATTATTATTGTTATTACTATTATTAGTAAGTTTTTGTCTAGTTTATTTGCTGTTAATTCTCGTGGACAGTTTCTGTTGATTTATTTTTTTCTTTGAATGGGCCATATTTTCCAGTTTCTTTGCATGTCTTTTGATTATTTTGTTGAACATTGGACATTTGAATCTAATAATGTCATAACTCTGGAAATCAGATTGTCCTTCTTTTCCAAGGTTTCCTGGGTGTTTTGTTGTTGTTGTTGTTGTTATTGTTTTGTTTATAGGTTGTTTTTTTTATTATTGTTGTAGGTTGTCTCTGTGCTAACGATCAGCCTAAAGTGTAAACTTAAGGTAATCTTGAGTCTTTTTTAAGCCTTTCCCTGGGCATGCCAGGTCACTTTCTAATTTCCCTTATATATGCAGTTGTTTTGTCTTTGTCTTGAAAGGGGAAAAAAAAAGTGAAAATATGTAACAAGGGAAAAGATGCTGGCCCAAATCCCCTGGAAGCCATTTCAGCCAGAAGGGTAGAGTCTTGCAACAGTGGGAGGCAAGTACAACATCAAAAACTGCCAGCCTCTTTATCTTCACTTCTGTGATCAGAAGTAGCAATCAGAGATCAAAGTATAGATCTCTGATGTTTGGAATAAAGGGCCATTTATTTGTCCACCTTAGCTCTTGTGTGCAAACGTGTCTGGGAAAATGGCCATGGTTGCCTGCCATTTGGATGGATTTGGAAATGGGGAGCTTCTACTGTGCTAGGAGCTGAAATTAGCCAAAATTTACCATCCAATGCTTCCTGCCAGAAGTTACAAGCCTTCAACAGACCCCAGAGTTCCAAAATAGTCACATGAGACAGATTTTATGTGAGCAATTATTGTTTAGATGGGGAGATAGATTCCTGGTGTTTCTTACTCTGCCATTTTCCTAGAATCCTCTTCTCTTAGGTGGGATTTTATACCTGAATAGTATTTTCTGTAAAGATGCTAGTTTTCCGCCTATCAAAAGATTCTTAGTACTTTTTATAATCCCAGTATTACCGTTTTACTACTCAATTCATGATTTCAGTCTTAGAAATGAGTGAGAGTTATTAAGGTAAATAGCACAATTTCTTTTAAGATTAAAATTTCTTTAAGTATATGCAAGCATACATTGAGACATCAGAGACACTTAAGTGTATTTCCCATTGTACAGGCTTATACTGCCTCATACAGAAAGACAAGAGCAGCCAATGTCATCATCTATATAAAATGAGAATCCTGCAAGGCTGGAGAAACTTGTATTTGTCATTCTATGGGTGATTATACACACATGTCCTTTTACCAGACTGTCCAAAAGGCTTCATTTACAGACTTAATCTGCTAACATTATTCTGTGTAAGTTTTAAACCACTGATCTTGCATCTCTGAGGAGTTTGCAATAGGGTGGCATAAAGGAGGAATTAAGGAGAGTGTTTTGACTACTCCCTCTGTACAAGCTTGTGCTGATGGTGACCTGACTGGTCTGAAGAAGGAAATATACCATACTTAGGAACTCTGTGGCACTGGAGTAGAATTGCCTAAGTTCTAATCTTGCCTTCATTTCCTTATGAGCTCTGTAATGATGAGCAATATGCATAAATTCTCCAGGCATCATTTTCTTCATCTGTAATGCCATTCTATATAGTTGTAGTGATTATCAAATTAAAGTGATATATATGCAAAGTTATATATATATATATATATATGTATTCATATATATAACCATCTATATATATCTATAACATTATATGTATACAACTATATATAACTATATATATATATAGTTATATATATATAACTATAAGGAGTTATATATCTATAACTCTTTAAAAAGGTGTGTGTGTGTGTGTGTGTGTGTGTGTGTGTGTGTAAATTTGTAAATATTTACCTCCAGTGTGTGTCTACGTAGTGGGGAGGGGAGGGAATAGTAATAGTAGTAGCCATATAGTAGTCATAATGGAGAAAAATTAATAGATTTTAGATATACTTTACAGTTACAATTGACAGGAATTTATGAAAGCTCAAACATGGAATAAGAAAGGACATAAGAATGTTCCCTAGATTTCTACCTTGCATTACTTATCGTGCTATTACTTAAGATGGGAAAGCATAGGAGAAGGTCCAGTGATAGGATCAAACAAGGAAAAGCAAACTGAAGCCCTGTTTCTAATTCTCCAAAGTATATGCTTTGAACATAGACTCCCTTTGTGTGAACACTCCTTCCTTAGTGTGCTGTTAAGTGCCAAGGGGACCCAGGTTTCCTTTCTGTAAAACACCCTTACCTCTGGAACACCTCAAATAAGCATAAAATATGAATGAAATTAGAGTGTGAATTATATAAATGAAGCTACAAAATGAGTTTCCTACCTCCTTTTCAAAACACATAGTTGATTCACTTACCATAATAACCTCCAGTTCCATCCACGTTGCTGCAAATGGCCGGATTTCATTCTTTCTCATTGCCATGTAGTACTCCATTGTGTATATAAACCACAATTTCTTTATCCATTCATCAGTCGATGGACATTTAGGCTCTTTCCATAATTTGGCTATTGTTGAAAGTGCTGCTATAAACATTGGGGTACAAGTGCCCCTATGCATCAGCACTCCTGTATCCCTTGGGTAAATTCCTAGCAGTGCTATTGCTGGGTCATAGGGTAGATCTATTTTTATTTTTTGAGGAACCTATTTGATATAAAAAATAATAATAAAATAAAAATAAAATAAAATAAAAAACAAAACACAAAGTTGTTCCTTAGCATTTCTTAGAAGGAAAATTTGCATCGATCATTCTTGCAAGAATGGCATATTCACAGAGAAAAGTCATGGAATACGGACAACATGCTATGCAGAGAAATCAGTGTCTTTAAGGTCTATCAATAATTCTATCTGGTGAATCATACGGAATTACTAATGTCTGATCCTTTTTTACCTGCAAGAAAATGCAGTCTCATGTAGTTTAACCAAATAGTAGGTCCAGCAGGAGATCAGGTGATTTTTTCTGAGATCTCTGAGGGTTATCATCTTATAAAGCAGTCCTTGTCTACTCACGGATAGCAATATTACTCAGAAAATCTCTTTGATAACTTTATTTTTTTGCATGTATTTCATCATTACTCCCTTTACAGACTAATGAAATCTCAACACATATTTTTATGTAATTCCCTCCCCCCCCAAAAAAAAAAGAGAATCTAACAATCTATCCATTTACCATTGCTTCTCTTGGGACAGAGATTGCTCATCAGATATAAATTTTTTATTGACTAACAAAATGTGTTAAAATCCATTTAGAGTTGTTGATAATTGATATTAGGTGTTTCAAGTCAGTATTCAATAGCTATCAAAAACAATTTTCCATCTCAGCTGTCTAATTACACAGAAAATAAGCTTTATATTTTTGTATAACATTTTCCTATAGATAATTCCACATTTTCAATTTTTTCCACAATTAATATAATGTAATAACTATGCTGTTAATAATTAATCAGCTACTTTAATGCAATAGAAACAAGGCCCCTACTGCAAAATCAGAATTTGCTAAAATATTAGATGAATTATTAACATAATTAATGAAGTTTTTAAGCAAAACATATTTTGCATGAAATTTAAAGAGATTAAATAAGTTTTTTGGCCATTGAATGCCATTTTCATCATTGTGTTACAATGTGATGCATACCTTTTATTTTCTATTGATTATATTAACGTCAAGTAATACTTTGTCACTATGCATGTTAATTTTTTTTTTCAAGATTATATGAATAGAGATCAGGTGAGTGCTGGGAGATATTTACTGACTTGGCTTTTTATATTGCTCTCTTGTGTGATGTTGGGCCCTGCTCAGTATACAATAATACAGTAAAAGTGAAAAGATGAAATTTCAAGATGAATAAGCTCCATCCAATTGAGGATGGTTTAGGGGATATACAAGCGCTTCACGAATCCTGGGAGCTAAGCTGTACATCCCTGAGAACCCCAAAAACTCTGAGCACTTGTCTTCTGAACTGTAAAATGCAGGTGTGGATTCTTGCCACATCTAATTCATGCAGCTGTCATGGTGATGAAAAATAAGACAATAAGGTAAAAGAACACCATTAGTAAATTGTTATGAAAGTGTACATAGATACCTATTTCTCATAGATGAGGAAACTTAGATTCAAAAAGGCTAAGTAACTAATTAAATATTGACCTTCTTAAAAAAGCCCATGTGCTTCTATCTTTGAAATTCTATAGAAAATGGTACAAACATAAAGACAATGGTTAGAGTAATAGCTTCTGCATTTGCTAATTTTTAGCCTAAATCATTCCTGTTTCATTTTAGTTCAATTCTTGGTCTTGCTTTGGTGCAACGGGAGAACAGGTGTTCATCTACCCCTAGAGCAGATTATTGGCATCACTGCATACCATGCTATTATTAGATTCCTTCATTAGCTGTGCTCTATCCAAGTCATTTAAACATAATATTTTAGGTCTTACATGTAATCCTAATTTCTAGCTGTTTAATCATCTCTTTTTAATTTTCACTGTGCTGCCTCTAATTTTTTTTATTAAGTTTGAGGAATTGAATTTGGAAACACTATTTAAATAATGACTAGGCCAATGTTAATTGTGATTTCTCCATATCCTCTGAGTAATAGATTAATTTTAAATATTTGAGACTCATGCTTGATAGTAGCTTTAAGAGTATCTATTTATTGTTTCAGATGCATTATGGTAATCTGCTACAGTCTATTCCTCCAAAGTGGGAAAATGTATGTAAGCCTCATATTGATGTAATTACATATTATTCTTATATTACTTCACTATTGAATATCTTATTATTTTGCTCTCAACTTAGCTTTTTTTTGAGGTTGGAATGATTGATTAGTAATATCTTAAAAGGTCTCACATTTGTTTTTACACTTATGGTACATAAAAAATATATAAAACATATGTTGAAATAGAATTGCATTTATTTTAATGTTAACAAAACTTTTGATGAAAAAATCAATGCCGTGATTATTGGTTTTAGCAAAATCCAAACATCTTAGCTCAGATCTAGGAGGTAAATGGTCAATGGGGTCATCATGTTTTCTTTGCAAGGTTATCATTACCTTTGAAGTCTCCTTGGACCTTTCTTTGGTTACAAGGCCATTCACACACAACAATTTGTAGCTAATGAGTTAAGTATGCATGCAGTGAGGGGTACCTGGGTGCCTCAGTCGGTTGAGCGTCCAACTTAAGCTCAGGTCATGCATGGTCTCATAGCTTGTGAGTTTGAGCCTAGCATTGGGCTCTGTGCTGACAGTTCAGAGCCTGGAGTCTCCTTCAGATTCTGTGTCCCTCTCTGTCTCTGAAAAAAAAAAAATTAAAAGTATGCAAGCAGTGAATTCCCATATGTAACCTATTCTTTAAAGAAGCCAAACTTTATTTTTATGTAATGAAAAACAATGGTAAACACACCATATTTAATAAATTTATAATATATTACACAATAATAATCAAGTAAAGAGTCTCAGACAATTCATGTAGGTTTGTCCTTCACTCCATGGCTTATTATTGCATTGTGTTTTGGACAATAAATTAAATACCAAACTTTTTTGGTAATACCTTAAAGAACTTTCACTCCAATAATAAAATTTCCATATAATTATCTGGAAATGTTTTTATTAGTTCTGATTCTAAAAGTTTAGCAGAATAGTAAAGATGTCTGCATAAAGGAATTTTTATTTGAAAATAAAGTGAAATTCTTATAACTGATATGACTGTAAAATTTCTACATGAACTATGAAAAAGACAAATTTCTAGAAATAAAAAAGTAAGTGCCAAAGGAAGAAATAATATATAAAAGAATAGAAATAAATAACATATGTGCAATGGAAATACTTTTGCTGTTCTAAATATCTCTTCTGTGGTTTTGGATCTAATATTTCTTTTTAGACCTTTCCATTTTAAGTAGCACAACTAAGAAAAAATGTCAACCGTCTCTTCTCAGGAAGTTTTAATATTATTAAGAGACATCTGTAGCCCTAAAGCATAATACATAAAGAAAAGTAGCCAAATGCAATGAAGGTTAAGTAGACATGTGGAAGGTCTCAAAGAAGTGACAATGTTGAACTTCACCTAAGCCCTGAAAGCAGCAGTGGTAAATAAATCCTCATATCTAATTTTGTGTCCTAGAAAATGGCTTACCACAAAGAACGATCCTTCCCTGTATGATTTATGTAGACTTGCTGTCCACTCATTCTTGACTTCCATAAGACTCACCAAAGACACACTTTTTACTTATGACAAGATAAACGCAGATCTTTAAACTTTTGCCTGAATTTAACAAGGCCAGACACAGACCCTTCAACTTTCCATTCTTTGTCTCATCTATAACTAGTTGAATTGTTTGACCCTCTAAAGTAGATAGGCAGAAAAATAAATAGTCTCTGTTTTACTGATTTAACTGAGACATGTCCTGGTTACCAAATCAATCCCAATAGTAAGTCATTCCAACTATGACTTGTCTACTGCTCCTTATAACAGTGTAGAA
The DNA here is from genome assembly GCF_018350175.1 of Felis catus. Taxonomy (NCBI): domain Eukaryota; kingdom Metazoa; phylum Chordata; class Mammalia; order Carnivora; family Felidae; genus Felis; species Felis catus. The sequence continues at coordinate 107,051,301 of NC_058374.1, forward strand.
ACTATCCTCTTGACAAGAAACTCTCATTTCCAGATCTGAGGTGCTCTTTCTATTGCAGTAACCTGGATAAAATTAAGTTTTTTGTTTTGGTTGAAAGAGGGAACATTCAAAGATGCACATCCTATAAATAGAAGGCAAAGGATATTTCTCTTCATGGCATTCATGAACATAAATTCTGCAGCCATTACATCTGGATTACAAATACCATCTGTAACATTTAAAAGCTTCATGAACTTAAGCAAAATTACCTAAAATGTTTATTTCATTAGCCTCAATTTAAGATAGGCATCAGTGCATAACTTATTTCATAGTGTCATTGAGTGTATATCTACATATATGCATATATCACTGAGATTTTTGCCAGACATATAGTAAGGATTTTTGGAATGTTAGATGTTATTGTTATTAAAATTTTTGAGTTTGAATATTAGCTCCTCTTTTTATTATCATTGATACTAGTATTTTTTTCTCTCAACTAAGTTGCACAATTTAATGGAATAAAACAATACTCAGTTTGGAAAACTGGGATAAAATTGAGTACACTAGAAGTGGGAATATCCCCGGATACTGTTTGAAATAAATTTGTGGTTTTAAATTAGGAATCATTCAGAAAATCAATTTATGAAGGATGGAGTAAATAATCAGGATAGAATAGAGAAAAAGTTCTCTAAATTATGTATGTGGATTTTAGTTGCAAGGACTAGGAATTAACTATCTATCTATCTATCATCTATCTATCTATCTATACACACGCACACACATTATTATGAAAACAATTTATGCTTCCTTCAAAGAAATCCTTGGCTCACCTCTGTATGAACTTCATGGAAATCACTGGTTCAAGAAGAATTAATCTCATAAAAATATGAGTGGTAGCCACATAAAGACAAATATACTACTCACTTATTTATTTGTTTATTTATTCAACCAACATTTCATAAGAGCTCACTAATGCTAGGAATTTTTCTTTATACATAAGTAAACAACAATAAAACAATGGTGTCTGCTCTCAAGGAATTTTCATTTTACTGGGAAAATGGATAATAAAAGCTGATATTCAGAAAATAAACTTTATAAGTGAATAAAAATTACGCTGTGGTAGTGATTAGGATTGGAAAAAGGAAAAAGAAAACAAGATGATGAATATCAGGAATGCTGAGTAGTAAAATGAGATATAGTAGAGTGTAATATTAAATAACATGTTCCGGGTAGGGGACCCTGTCTGGCTCAGTTGGTAGAACATGTAACTCTTGATCTAAGGGTCATTAGTTTGAACCCCACGTTGGGTGTAGAAATTACTTTAATCAAACAATCAACTTAAAAAGATTCTCTTACAAAAAGGTGGTCAAGGTAATCTTTGAAAAGATGAAGTTTAGACAAAGATTTGCAGGGTATTAGACAATGGAGGTGGGTATGCAGGGAAAGAACGTACAAGGCAGAGAGAACATTGGAGCAAAATAAAAACGTGCCTGGTGTATTTGAGGAAGAACAAGGAGACTGGAGTGACTGGAGCAGAATGAGAAATAGAGTAACAGAAAAATAAACCTGAGAAAGAATGGAGCCAGGTCATATAGGGTCTGGTAGACTAGAAGTTCTGTTTGTTTGTTTGTTTGTTTGTTTTTTGTTTACTCTGAAAAAAAAATTAGTATTACAGCTTAGAAAGAAAAGTGACATAATCTATCTTGTGTTTTAGCAGGATTACTATTTTTGCTTTTTTGAAAATAAATGAAACCATTTAGTGGATTGTTTCCTTCACTGTGCACAAGCTTGTTATTTTTATGAAGTCCCAATAGTTTATCTTTGCTTTTGTTTCCCTTGCCTCCAGAGACATGTCTAGAAAGAAGTTTCTATGGTTGATGTCAAAGATATTACTTCCTATGTTCTCTAGGATTTTTATAGTTTTAGGTCTCACGTTTAGGGCTTTAATCCATTTTGAGTTTATTTTTTATGTATGGTATAAGAAAGTGGTCCAGTTTCATTTTTTTTGCAGGTTACTGTCCAGTTGTTGAAGAGAATGTTTTCCCCCCATTGGATATTCTTTTCTCCTTTGTCAAAGATTAATTGAACATACAAGTATGGGTTCATTTCTGGGTTTTCTATTCTATTGATCTGTGTCTATTTTTGTGCCATACCCTATCATTTTGATCACTAGGGCTTTGTAATATAACTTGAAGTCCAGAATTGCGATGCCTCCAGCTTTGCTTTTCTTTTTCAAGGTTGCTTTGGCTATTTGAGGGCTTTTGTGGTTCCATTCAAATTTTCAGATTATTTGTACTAGCTCTGTGCAAAATTCTGTTGAGTGTTTCATAAGGATTGTATTAAATGTGTAGATTGTTTTGAGATTGGTTAAATAGGTGATGGGGATTAAGGAGTACACTTGTGATGGCCACCAGGTATTGTATGGAAGTGTTAAATTATTACATTGTACACCTGAATATGTACATTGTACATACTTACATTTTATGTTTACTAACTGGAATTTAAATAAAAACTTAAAAAAAAAGAAAAGAAACTACAGGGATGATAGAAAAAGGAAGACTTGTTTAGAGGCTATTAAAGTGAAAAAATTATTGTGGCTCCATCCAAGGTAATGACAATTCATTGATAAGATGTATTTAGACTATATTTTTGAAGAATTAGCAGGAGTTTGAGGTGCCCTGGTGGCTCAGTCAGTTGAGCGTCCGACTTGCCATTTGTGGGTTCAAGCCCTGCATTGGGCTCTGTGCTGACAGCTCAGAGCCTGGAGCCTGCTTCAGATTCTGTATCTCCTTCCTCTCTACCCCTCCCTCACTCTCACTCTGTCTCTCTCTATCTCTCAAAAATGAATAAACATTAAAAAATTATTTAAAAAAATAAAAAGAACAGGAGTTCAATTGTGACATGTTGAGATTTAAATGTGTAAAAGATTTCCAAAAGAAGTTTGTGTAGGCATGTTCATAATTGAATCTAGACTTTGGAGAGAGGTCTTTATAAATGTATGCAGATAAAACTTTAAAGTGCCCTGTAAATTGTGTTTAGGAAATAAAATCAAGTGCAATAACCAAAGGATATAACAAGAACAGAAAGTAAAAATGTGCCAAGTGTGCATGCCGAAAACTAAAAAACAAAACAAAACAAAAAAAACAGCAAACATAACAGGAATAAAACATCTTTAACTTAAATTGCCAACACTGTTGTATAGGAAAGTTGATAAAAGTGCAAATCCTAAGGATACTCATCACAAGGAGAGCAGTTTTTGTTTTTTTCTGTTTTTAATGTTTATTTTTATTGTATCTATATGAGAAGATAGATGTTAAATTAATCTGTTGTGATAATAATTTCACAATATATATAAATCAGACCATCATGTCATAGTCCTTAAACTTAATTAGTTATCTATGTCAATTATTCTCAGTAAAACTGAAAAAAAAGAAATCTTTAAAAACAGATATATACCATGTTCATGGATTGGAAGATTCAATATTGTCATGACATTACCTTTCCCTAAATTGATATGTAAATGAAATGTACTACCAATTGAAATCACAGCAGATATTTTTAAAGAAATTGATAAAGTAGATGTATCAATACAAATAACCTAGAACAGTCAAACAATTTTGGAAAGAGAGCAAATTTAAAACTTTCAATACCTGATATCATACTTATTCTAAAAGAAGAATAATTGTGAATAACATATGATATTGGCATAAAGGTAGACAAGTAAATCAATGTAACAGTGCAACAAGTTCAGAAATAGTCCCAAATAGAAAACTTCTTTTATTTTTTTTTAATGTTTATTTATTTCTGAGACAGAGAGACACACAGCATGAGTGGGGGAGGGGCAGAGAGAGAGGGAGACACAGAATCCAAAGCAGGCTCCAGGATCAGAGCTGTCAACATACAGCCCGAGGCAGGGCTCCAACTCACAAACCATGAGATCGTGACCTGAGCCGAACCCGGTTGCTCAACTGACTGAGCCACACAGGTGCCCCCCAAATAGAAATCTTCTGAAGAAAACATTGCAGGAACAAGAAAGAACCATATGGATATTCACACTTTAAGAGAAAATATTGAATAATACATCACGAAAAATTAATACATGTGCTAATCATGTGTGGAAGCAAAAAGGAAGTATAGAGCCTAGCCACATACTGGGAGAAAATCTTTCAAAACATATATCTGACAAAAGACTTTATCTAAAATATAAAGAGTTCCTACAATTCAAAAGAAGAAAGAAAAATAAAATGGGTAAAGGACTTGAACAGATACTTCAGAAATGGCCACAAACACTTGCAAAAGGCTCAAAATCAACAAGAAGCAGAAAATGTCAATTAAAACTTCCATTAGATTTTTTATACTCACACAATGACTAAAATTAAAAGGCTAATAACATCAACTCTTGGTGAGGATGTGGAACAACTGGTGCTTTTACATATCACTGTATCACTATAAAATGGCGCAACCACATTGGCAAACTGTATAGAAATTTCTGATAAAATTGATCATACACCTATTCTATCACCAACAATTCCACTCCTATGTATTCACCTAATTATTTGCTCAAGAGGAAAAGTGTTCCAATCAATCATCTCCCAGGTGGAGGGAAAGAGAAAAGTGACAAAAGGAATTTGCTCCTGTTTCTTTAAAGGCCATGACACAGAAGAGGCACACATCACCTCTATGCACATCCTAATGCAAGTACCTCATTTCATGTCCCTGCCTAGCTGCTGCAGAATTTGAAAGTATAGTTTTTAAAGAGATGGGAATGTGGCCAGATAAAACTTTTTTACTACCAAAAAAGGAAAAGTACAGATAATGTAATGATTAGGAATTCTTCTACACAGTTCTATTAAAGAGGGCAGTGATTGTCTGTGTAGAATGTTGCTATTAGGTCAATTCCTTTAGGACAAAAGAATTAATTGTTGGATTTGTCAAAATAGAGCTCACTAGCGACACTGACTTAATTGGTTTCAGTGGAGTAGTACGAACATGAGTCTAATTGCTGTGGTTTCAAAACAACGGAAAGATTTGAGAGTAGAGACAGTACATATGGAACAGCAATAGTCTTGACTATCAGCGGCACTCATTTCCGTTCAGATTCACCCTTAATAAAGTAAAATAAAGAAAGAAAACACAACACAAAAGAAAACACAAGATCAGATAGTGCAAAATTTGAAACTTGATATATAGATTTGGGAACATAAAACATTGTTTTAAGTTTATGTCCTGATTTGTTCCAGACTGGTTTTATGGAAAGAAAAAGAAAACAGTGTATGAAGAATCAGCATGACTAATGCAAGGACAAACAAAAACCAACCAAACAAACAAACAAAAAACAGTCAAAAACAGAAAAAAAGGAGAGGCAAATCTCAAAATTTTACAAACTCTGTATCCTATACCCTAAACTTTTAGACTCGGAATTCATGAGAGGAATGCCAACATAAGTTTGTTCCCTTGATTGCAGATTTTAACAATGAAAGGCAGAATAAAGATAGAAAATTTTAATAGCATTAATTTATTAACAAAAATGTACCATGGGTGATCAAATAATTTGAACATGTCTAGCAAAGTTGAAAAGATTGTAAGTGAAATTGAAAGAAGAGAAAAGACACTCAGAGAATCCTTAAGTGACCTCAGTGTTTTTATATTTTCTGGGCTCAATTATATACAAAGATGCTCAAAGAATTGCCTGTTTTTATTATATCACTTTAGCTAATAATTTGATGAAAATTCAATGAATAGGAGAACCCTGTAAGTTAAAATGACAAAAAGAACTTTCCTGAATAATTAATGGCTCTGATCATTACAAGACACCTACCTTACCTTGATTGTTGACATGCATAGTTAGGTGAGGAACCAGACATCACACAGAGCATGGGGGGTTTCAGGAATTGTTTAAAGACAAATATTTAAATTGTATTTGATTTTGTACCTCTGTTTTTTTCTTTAATTTTTCCAAGGCATTGTTTTAATTCATACTACTAAATACCTTTTAAAAGCATTGTGTTTTTTTTTTAATGTGAGATAATCCTGTTCATTTTTTTCGTTTTATTGAGAAATAATTGACGGGGCGCCTGGGTGGCTCAATCGGTTAAGTGTCCGACTTCGGCTCGGGTCATGATCTCGCAGTCCGTGGGTTCGAGCCCCGCATCGGGCTCTGTGCTGACAGCTCAGAGCCTGGAGCCTGCTTCGGATTCTGTGTCTCCCTCTCTCTCTGACCCTCCCCCATTCATGCTCTGTCTCTCTCTGTCTCAAAAATAAATAAACATTAAAAAAATTAAAAAAAAAAAGAAAAGAGAAATAATTGATATATATCACTGTATAGCTCAAGACATATAGCATGATAGTTTGATTTACATATATTGTGAAATGATTACCACAATAGGGTCAGCTAACAGCCATCTTCTCATATAGATACAATAAAAAGAAAATTTCTCCTTGTGATGACAACTCTTAGGATTTGCTCTCTTAACAAATTTACTACATATCATAGAGCAGTGTTAACTTAGTCATCATGCTGTACCTTATATCCCTAGTATTTACCTTATAATTAGAAGTTTATATCCTTTTTATCTTAAATTTTCATACATTAGGACCATTCCATAGATCAGTAACAGGTATTGAAAGTTCGAGAACTGATATTTTCAGAAAATAAAAATTTTAAAGAAGGGATATGTTTTACTTAAAAATCCCTTCTTGTTTCATTATATCCTACTGCCTTCAAAAGGCACGTGTGATTCCCATCCTGTTAAAATACAATTAGCGGTTACTGTAAAACATGAAGTATATAAGTACATAACCATAATTATTCATTGGTAAGAAACCAATCCAATTGAAATTAAAAAGGAACAGTTTCCTTTGTAATATGTCTTTCATTAACAAGTGTTCTTTAATTAACAAAGCAGAATGAATCAATCTAAACTTCTCAAAAACTGCTTTTAAGAGTAGACTAATTGATGTCAAAATAGAAAATATCTAGCCGGCTATTTGACATTTTTGCCAAAAAAATATTTTATTGAAAGCTTTACCGTTTGCCTAATAAATTTTTATTGTAGAATAAAATAAATGATGTCAAATTGAGAATGAGATGCTTACAAATATCAAAATAGCAGAAACAAAACATGTAACATTCATTTGCTCTAAAAACACTGTGTATCCTGGTTGTTGCAATGTATCTGTATCACAAAATTTATCTTCTTTCTAATAGCAGCAGTTAATTCCTCCTAGTAACCATAATAGCCTGCTCACTTCTACCTTTCATCCAGAAAGATTATTTTTATGTATATGTGATGGAAATATTAAATAAGCTAACCTCTGCTCTCACCTGAACACTTGATGTTACTTGTGAAAGCTAACGCATACATACAGGTGTTCCTGACAACTCTCAGCTTTCATGTGTCTGGATGAAACGCCACAGGGCACTTGGAGTTTGAGGTTGAGGCAAGTTCATTAAAAACATATTGGAGCCATCCTGAGTGTAAATGTGAAAAACAGCAGAGCATATATACACACGATAGGATAGGAAATGTGAACAAAGGGATTCCCTTCTCCCTTCATTTTTGAATAAACACATGTCAGCTGTAAGAAAGAACTATTTCAAACTATAAGAAATAACACACACATACACACACGCACACCCAAACATTGACACACTGATCCACACTTTTGGAAGAGAAATAGCAAAGGTAAGACCTTTATTTTCAAATGGGAATATCCCCCTAACTAACCATACCTCCCTACAATATATATATTCTAAGTGCATACTGTCTAACTCTATTGCATTATTCTCCAAAGTTATACGTATTTTTAAATTCCAAAAATGTCCAAGTAACACTTGTGAATCATTAATAGTTTACAAAATCATCCTTTCACAGAATTTCTCAATCATTGCCCAACTAATAGGCAAATACTATTACTATATCCTTTTAATGGTTAAGAGAAAATGTTCAGGTGGATTGTTAAATGGCTGTTTACCAAATTCTGGAATTAATAACAACACTTTTTTTCTAATTGCATAGTAATGTTGAAAATAAGTTTTCCTGGAGATTTTAAAAAATACTTCTAAAAATTTTAGTTTATCGTCTGTTTTATAATGTCATAACTTTTTGTAAATAGGGACTGTGACTAATTATTTGAAAGGAAGACCATGATAAACCACAAACTTTATAAATATCAACATTATGAAAATTTATTTTAAATATCAGTAATGATGGAGAAAACAAAAACCGCAAATGTATATTCATGTGGCAATGACTGGTAGAGGTCAGTGAGCCTCAAAATATTGGCTTACAGCATGGACACAAATATTGTGTATTAAAGCAAAATTTCCCAAGTTTCTCAAGTTAAAATAATTATCAATGAGACTTATAAATAATGTATTATAATTCAGATCTAGTGAATCAGAATATTCTAAAAAAAAAGACTAAGAATCCATATTTTTTTCCAAAATTCTTAAATGTGTATTTATTTTTGAGTGAGATAGAGATAGAGTGTGAGCAGGGGAGGGGCAGAGAGAGAGGGAGACACAGAATAGGAAGCAGGATCCAGACTCTGAGCTGTCAGCATAGAGGCCAATGCGGGGCTCAAACCCATGAGATCATGACCTGAGCGGAAATCAGACGCCCAACTGACTGAGCCACCCAGGTATCCCCAAATCCATATTTTTAATACATAAGCAAAGTGATTCCTACAATTATAAAAGTTTGGGAGACACAGCCCTGATATATTCCACAGCCTTCTAAGAGTTAAAAAGGATTAAAATTAATCATATAACTGGTTTTGTTCTAAAAAAATGTAATATTAAGTGTTGTTTGCTAAGTTTTAAGAAATGCATACTCCTCTGTAATCCATAATGTTACCAAGATTTAGAACACTACCATCATATATTACCAGAAGTTTTACCTAGAGTTTTCTTAATACCCTTTACAAGCAACTCCAGCCCCACCTGGGGAAGCAATGGCTGTTCTGGATTTTGTCCACCATAGATAAGGTTTGCTTGTTGTATAATGTCATAAAAATGGAACAGAACAATACTACTCTTTAAGTTTCCTTTAACTTACACAGTTTTGTTTATTAACTCATGGTGTTGCATGTACCAGAAGTTTGTTATTCCTATGTAGTGTTCCATTTTATTATTTGTCCATTCTCCTATTGATAGACACATGGAATGTTTCCCAGTTATGGGCCATTATGAATAAAGCCTCTATGAACATTCCTGTACAGTATTTTTTGGACACATGTTTTCCTTTTTCTTGGGCATATACTTAGGGATTAAATGGTTGGATCATAGTTTTAATTTTAATAAGAAACTTCCAGACATTTTCCCAAATGGTTATAACACTTTCACTGCCACAAATAATGTGACTTAGAGTTACTCTGCCATCTTCCATCATTTGGTGTTTTCAGACTTTTTATTATGGTTTTGAATTGTGTTTTCTTGATGAATAATGATGGTGAAAATATTTTCATGTGCTTAATGGTCATTCAGAACTCTTTTCTAGTGAATTGAGATTGTGTCAATTCTTTTTGGCGTGTTTCCTTTTTGGTGCAAACTCTGACCTACTGCATGTTAAGGCACACATACTGATGAAGACAATGTGTTTATGAATAAGATGTATTTACAAAGGAAAATACAGATTATCTCTGTTGTCTACTTCTTCAAGCATTCGATATGGTTCCAAACACAGAGATATAATTAGTATAATGGCAACTTCTCTAAAAGAAGAAAGGTAAGGTAATAACTTGGTTAAATGAGACTTTCTGCCTGTGGACTGGGATCCAAGTTGACTCTGAGAATATAACATTACCCTTGTCCAACTTGGAAAGCTGAAGACTCAAAGTAAAGTTAGAGTAAAGAAAGAAAGGAAAGCAAGACATTGTTAGCCACACGGTAGATCCTGGAGCTATAAAGGAGGTCCCCCCAGCTATTAGTTTTTCAAATTATTTTTTCTGTAACCCTACTTTTGGGTCTCCAAAAGTGTTTTCTGACAGTGTGTGACATAGTTCTACAGGTCACTGAATCTCATATTATTACTTTTTCAGTGTTTTATTTCTCTGAGCTTCAGTTTTGATCATTTCTATTATTGTATCTTAAAGGTCACTGACCTTTCCTTATGTCATTTCTAAATTACATTAATTTTATCCTAAGCTATAGATTGTATTTGCTACTTTCTTCATCTTTAGTAAAAGTTTTGTTTATGTTGGATCTTTCTGTGGCTGATACATAAGTTGGTTGTGAGTCAGCTTGATTTTTTTGAGGCTTGTGTCTGTTGTAGCCATTATTCTATTGCCAGTTTAGCCCTACTATAAAAGCCTGGCATTCCTGAGGTATTTATCGAACTGCATATAGTCAACAAGGTTTCTTTACAGGGATGGTTGGAACTTGGCATTATAAAATAAATTTTGAGAGCTGCCTGGGTGGCTCAGTAGGTTAAATATCTGACTTCGGCTCAAGTCATGATCTCATGGTTCATGGTTCAAGCCCTGCCTTGGGCTCTATGCTGACAGCTCAGAGCCTGGAGCCTTCTGTGTCTCCCTCTCTCTCTCTGCCCCTCCCCCACTCATGCGAGTGCACTCGCGCGCTCTCTCTCTCTCTCTCAAAAATAAATAAACATTAAAAAGATTGTTTTAATAAATAAATAAACTCTGAGAATTTATATTTTTCTATGACATCATGATTTAGATAATAAAATGTATTGAATGTTAATTTAAAAAACAAACATTCAAAAAATGTTAATGAGTTCCATAAAGAGTTTGGGAGAAGACCCTTCTCAACACAGTGCTGATACTGAAGTATGTCTGCCTTTGCTCAGTTTCTTCCAAATCTACTCACAGCTGTGGTCTGAGCTTTCTAATCAAGGCTAAAGTCCAGTGCATAAGGCTGTGATTACCATTGCTGCTCACCTCCCACCTTCCACTCCTCTCTACTCTTCTCCTCAGTTCCTCTACGAAATCTCCCTTTTACTTCCTTCAGTGCCCTGCTTTCTCTCTTCTCTTTTTTATGCATTTTTGTGCATTTTGGGAAGAATTATTTAGGAAATGTGAGAAGTAATGTGTTAATCTAAATTTTTTTAAAACATTACTAGTTTGATGGATTTTTTATTGATCAAATGTAGAAACTAGATTGGAGATTAATAGGCTCTAGAACTGAAATTTTCAACTCAGATGTTTTCTAACTGTAAAAGAGACTTTTAACTGAGCAATACTATGAAATTGATAATTGTTTCTAATATATGTTAGGCTTTGTTGTTTCTAATTAAATTTTAATAAACATTACTAAATTTAAAATTAAAAATGCTTTTCAATCAAATGTAGTTAACATCTCTTTATCAATTTTTTTCAGTTTTCTTTTTTTATTGAAGTATAATTAACATACAGTGTTATGTTAGTTTCAGGTGTACAATATAATGATTCACCCTATTCTGTACATTTTTCAGTGCTCATCATGATAAATGTACTTTGTCTTCCCTTTATCTGTTTCACCCTTCCCACCCACCTTCCCTTTGGCAACCACTAGTTTGTTCTCTTTATTTAAGTCTGTTTTTTTGTCTCTTTTTATCTTTGTTTATTCATTTCCTTCGTTTCTTAAGTTCCACATACAAGTGAAATCACATGGTATTTGTCTTCCTCTGTGTGACTTATTTCACTTAGCATAATAGCCTCTAGGTCCATTCATGTTGTTCCAAACGGCAACATTTGCATGCACCCATTTTTATGGCTGAGTAATATTCCATTGTATATACTATATTTTCTATATCCATTCATCTATTTATGAGCACAGGTTTATTCAGTGCCTTCTAAAATGAAAGAAATATGGGCAATGCCCCTGGATTTTTTGTTAAAATTATTATAAAATTAAATTTAAGTTTAGCAATAATTTATCATTTTCACTGTACTTCAGAGGGAGATCTTTTATAGTAACCTGAGCTCTTAAATATACTTTTGCTATAAAGAAACTCTGCCAACTGTTACTGTCACAATGTTCATAAAAACATAATTATAAACAGCTGTCAGCGGTATACTTTTAATGTATCAAACACTTGTGTTTTTAATTCAAATCAACATTTGGTTTTACTTGTGTTTTACCACTGAAGAAGCCAGGGTTGACTGAGTAAAGAAAGATCAATTAATAGATGATGGTTGAATTATATGTATGTGTACATGTGTTTGTGTATCCTATATAGGATATATAATAATAGATCCTTTTCATTCAAAGTGCTCATTTATGATACTACTTTCAATTTATATCTGATAATATCACTATTCTTAAATTTATGGTTATAATTTTGCTTAAAATGCCTGCTCTTTCAAAAATTTTATTAGTCATGTTTTTCTACTTGCTATTATGCTAAAGTGTTTAATAAATTAAACAGTAAATATTAGGTAGTAAGATACTTTCTTATAATGTTTGTTTGCTATTTTACCTATTATTTGCATTAAAAGTAGTTGTTAAATCTCCTTCAACAGTTTGCTTTACCAGAATATTTAAAAACTGTTTCATCTGACATCAATATAAAGTCATTTTTGGGGCACCTGGGTGGCTCAGTCGGTGAAGTATCTGACTTTGGATCAGGTCATGACCTCACGGCTTGTGAGTTCGCGCCCCACATCAATCTCTGTGCTGACATCTCAGAGCCTAGAGCCTGCTTCTGATTCTGTGTCCCTCTTTCACTCTGCCCCTCCCCTGTTCATGCTCTCTCTCTCAAGAGTAAATAAAACTTTTTAAAAAAGTTTTTTAAGTCATTTTTAGTTTAACACATACATGGATGGGTAGATACAGAAACCATTGTAGAATAGCGCTTATACATGAGTCAGTAAATATATATACATATATATATATATATATATATACACACACTATATATATATACACACACACTATATATATAATTCATATATTGTATATACTATATATACTTCATATAATTCATATATTAATATATTTTAATATATAATATAACTATTAATATGTACTATATACACTATATACTATAGTATATCAATATACTATATTAATGATAATTATATAGATATATAGATATATAGATATATCTGAGAGAGCTTAGAAGCACCCTGGTAGCAACAAGCACATCAAGTACTAAGGCTTTGGTTTCTAAGTATCATTAGGCAATAAAAGGAACCAAAGTTTCTTGGAGAAATAGTTGATTCTAGGACTGAGGTAGGAAAAATGCAAATCAATTCTGGGTATTTTTTATTCTCAAATGGTAAGAAAAGCTGAAAAAGGAACAGAAGAATGAGAGCATACCAGAAGGACACAGGAGCAAGCTGAAAGAGCTCCCAGTGACCAAAGCTGGAAAAATTTGAGCAAAAAAATAATGACAACATTGGGTTATAAATCAAAGCACAAAATAAATATCTAAGTTTATATTGATATAAATAAATGATTAATAAGAGGAGAGAAAGACATATTTTTCTGTACAGAACAATCCCAAAAAAATAGAAGAAATAAAAATGCAAATAGATCATCATTAGACAACCACAGTTATAATTGTCACATATAAAATCTACTGATGAATGCTAATATTAGTGCATGAAACGTTAAGAAGAATCAATATTTTTATAGACTCAAAGTGTCATTATTACTCATTGTGGTGGTTTTAACCACTCTAAGAAGTGGAGTTTAATTCCTTTCCCTTTAAGTGTAGACAATGCTCAGTGATTTGTTTTAAAGGAATAGAGTATGGAAAGTGAAAGATACTAACTTTGCAGTAGAAAAAGTGGCAAACAACAACTTAATGGAATAATTTAAGCTAACAATGCCAGACACAATCCATGTTGGTGTTATGTATCCTCTGAAAAGATTTAATTAAAAAGAAATTTCAGGGGCGCCTGGGTGGCTCAGTCAGTTAAGTGTCCGACTTCGGCTCAGGTCACGATCTTGCAGTATGTGAGTTCGAGCCCCGCGTCGGGCTCTGTGCTGACTGCTCAGAGCCTGGAGCCTGTTTCAGATTCTGTGTCTCCCTCTCTCTGACCCTCCCCCGTTCATGCTCTGTCTCTCTGTGTCTCAAAAATAAATGTTAAAAAACAATTAAAAAAAAAAAGAAATTTCACCTCTGTTCTATTATTATCCACAATCCAAAGACTGATCATGAAAAAAACTTTAGAAAAAAACTTTAGAAAATTAATTAAAGGAATTCCATAAAATACATACCAGAATTTTTCATAAGTCTAAAAGTCATTTAAAAGAATAGGAATGACTGAGAAAATGTCACAAATTGAGTAAATTTTATAACTAAATGCTGGATTATGATCCTGGATTATGATCCAGTATCATTTTTCAGTAGAAAAATGATGTTCGTAGAAATATTATTAAAATCCATGTAAAGTCTAGAATTTGTTATATTGTTGTACCAATATGAGCTTTTTATTTCCTATTTTTATGTATCTATTTAAAATATTAAAATTATGGGAAACAAGGTAAAGATTATATGAGAACTCTACACTCTATAAATTCTAAAACTATTTCAAAATAAAAAAGGTGGAATCCAAAGGATCAATTATCACAAAATGACAATAAGGTTCATTAATAATCAGGAGACTTTAATGTAATTCTCCACCACACACACCACAGACTGACATGAAACTAAAGAGTCTGGAGCTAATAAATATTGGCTAAAGTATTGAGAGTTTTCTGAAACAGTTCTGGTAGAAGTGTAAGTAAGTATGACTTCTTTGGAAAATCGTTTGGCTTTATGCAGTAAATCTCAGGATATGCGTATCCATGACCTGATGATTCCACTCTGAGATGAATGGATACTCTAGGGAAATGCATACACAGGTACGCCAAAATAAATGTCAAGAATATCTATAGCAGTCATTTAGTATTACACCAAATCCCAAAACAATTAAAATGCTCATCGTAATGGAATGGATAAATTGTTACATGATCATACACCAAATTAAAAAACATACAGTAATTAAAGTTATTGAACTACAGCCACATGTAAATATATATGTATATCATAAAAACAACACTGAGTTAAAGATGCAAACATGTTAAAATATGCAATATGATTACCTTCATAAAAAAGATCAAAAATACAATATTATGTTAAATCTTTTTAGGAAAATATGCATAAGCAGTGACCATTAGGGCTATTCTAACAAAAATACTTTAGACTGGGTAACTTAAGCAACATTTTTTTCTCATAGTCCTAGAGTCTGGGAAGTCCACGATAAAGGTGCTGGTCAGACTGTTTTGTGAGAACATGCTTCCTGGTTCATAGACTGTGTCTCCTGGCTGTGTCCTTGCTGTAGAGGAAGGGGCAAGGGAGCTCTCTGGGGTCTTTTTGAAAAGGCACTAATCCCATTTATGAAGGTTCTGTCTTCAAGACTTAATCATCTATCCAAAGCCCCACCCCATAATACTGTCACGCTGTGGGGTAGGATTTCATATATGAATGAAGTGGGTTTGGGGAGAGACAGACATTTGATCTATGGCTGTTGGTAAAAATATGAATAAAAACAAAGAATTATCATCAAAGTCAGCATGTGTGTTACTTGTAAGGTCCTTTTGGGGTACATACTAGGTGGTAACAGTATAAAGTATGAAGCTACTTACCATAAAGATTAGCATAGTAGTTACTCTTGAGGATGGAGTGTGAGATCAAACAAAAACATATGAGGGACTTTTGGCAGGTGGCAAGTTTCTTTCCAGCCAAACATGGTAGTAACATGGACATACAGTTATTTGATATGCTGCATGGTATAATTTTATGCAATGTTGTTATATATTTTTCATATTTTTAAAAGGAAAATGCATACATTTAATAAACCCAGAATCCAAACTAAGACTTCAAAATCTATAATACTCCAAAAATAGAGTTCATAAAATTAAAGAGTAGAAGAAAATTTAGTTAAGCAAAAGTTAACAACGCACTTACTAAAGGTGTCATGTGACTCTAAATTTGAAAATTAGGTATGGATGTGGAACACATTTCCCCTTATGTTTTGTAATGTAAAATCTTAAATTTATGTAAAACTAGGAAAAGCAGCTTGGCTCACTGTCCAGTCTAAATATTCAATATTCTGCCAGCCTGAGAGATGTCATATAATATATTCAAACTCAGTTGATACACTAAAAAAGTGAACATCAATTACAGAGGCACAATAAAATCATAGGGGAGGTAGAAGAGAAGTAACACAATATTGCAAGTTTCACTTTTGCATCACTTCCAATAGTTTATTATTCAGGCAAATCATAATCCTCAGAAAGATTATACCCTCTCTGTGGCTAACTTCAACAGTCCAAGTAAAATATTTTAGTCCTTCATGGACTAGGTTATATAGCTAAAATGAGGGTTAGTCACTAAATAGGTCTCTTTAAATCCCTAGGCAGACTTAACTCCTTCACTTGCCCTGTGTGGAGATTTTATTATTATTTTCTATTTTTTTTTAAATAAAATCTGCTGCTATTCTCACTTGCGTGATTGTTCACTGCCTATAGGATATAAATAAACCCAGACCATGAGAATTTCTCCTTAATCTTTTATTTGGTGTTGTAGTAAGATTTTCCCACCATCTTTTTTGATACTATAGCTTCCATTTAATAGACTTTTTCTTTTCACTGAACTTTTATGTCATTATGAATCTTTATTCATCATTTATACTTTTGCGATTATGCCAGAAAGGGGTGTAAGGACTTCCCAGTACACATACTTGTATCTTGACAGCTCTTTCCACACCATTTATGGTATCCAAAACAAGGAATGCATGGATCATAGACATCCCTTTATCCACTCCTGGATGTTGATTTCACTTTGATGGATTCATTCCAACATATCTCTTCACTGGACATTTGTTTAATTTGAGGCCTGATCTATGGGGATGTATAGCCACTCCAATTTTACTTAGAAAAACTCTCTTCTAATACCTCCCATTCAATACTAGGACATTGCATGCTTTCCTTGCATTTTCTAAAACTTTCAAGGTCATGAGGAATTTGTCTTTTCATAGATTCAGTCCATAGTCTCAGAATCCCAAATGTGTATGCAGATTACCTGAGGCCATTTGGTCAGTATCTCTCCCTGTCTTGAGTGATAATAGTTCACCAGGTGTTACACCAGTTTGGTTTCACCCAACGGCCAAAAGACAAATTTACATGAAGCAGATGTCCTAACAGTTTGTCTCTATTCCAGACATAAGCCTGGTCAAGGTACACCCAGACAGATGAGTAGAAATGACAGCTGAGAGATATATGACTGATATTAAGAAGTGTCAGAGACAGTGGCTTTTTTGAAAAATGTAGGCGAGGGTTTTTTTTTCTTATAGTCATGTAAGTAAACATTTGCTACTTAAAACTAAATTTAAAGTTTTAAAACTCTAAAGATCTTTCGTGTATGAATTTTAAATTGCCTTATTTTAAGTATAAATTTTGAGTAATATTCACTTTCTAGGCTGTTAATTGGTAAATATTTTAAAAAAACTAAATGAAATTTACATAAATAGAAGAATAATAAGACAAAATATGAGGCTCTACATGAGAAAACACATTTTGATTGCTAGTTTTCAGTTACCATAAAATTCATTTTTGAATTTAAAAGCAAAATTTTGCACCAAAGAATAAGTCTCAGTTTTCATGGCAATCATGTGTTTCTAGATTTTCTATTTTGCCTTTTCCTCAATCAAAATAAAATGTTGTAAAATATTATGAGAGAGATAAAACAGCAGTTTTGGTATATGTTGTTGTCTGTGGCTTCTGAGGGAAATTAATAACATCTGTAATTGGAAATTTTGTTGAAACTGAGTCTCCAATGAATGGCACCACAAGTGCTATTATTGACTCGGAAAATTACTGTCTAAATAAAAATGAAAATCCATGTTGCAGGCCATTATTATTTCCTTGCCTCAAGTTAATTTCCTCTACACCACCTTTCCCACTGATGACAACCACTAGAGTTTTGACTAACCACAGCATATTACTGTTCAAATGCCATAATAGCACAAAACATACCCATACTGGAAATACCCTGAAGATAGCTTTGTTCTCATTCCAGGCTGAAAATACTTTTTTCAGAATGATAAACAGATAGGACAGTTAACCTCAGTGGCATCCTGGCACTCATAAATGTAATATTTTAGTGTAAATATCTGTAACAATATTTTTTCCTACTTAGCACTTAGATCTTATTTTCATGTCCTATAAATATTGTGAAAAGAAGAACCTCTTTGTAAAATAGTAATTATGTGAAAACTCAGCAATAACATTACAGAAGGAGTCGCACTGAAATCATGCTGACTGTACTGGCAAATCAAATTTCTTAGCTATGAGGCCAAGAGTCAGTCTCCGGGGTCTTGCAAATTCATGAAGGAACATGGCATTTTGTCGGGTTTCTTGGCCTTTTCCTTGGGCTATTGTTGGTACTCTGCATAAATTCACATTTTTCAGATAAAGAACCTAAAGCTTTCAGAAAATAAGCAACATTATTAGTGGTAAATAATTTGTGGAAAAGCCAAGATTCCAGATCTGGCCTATCTGATCCACGGTTTATAATTTTTCCACTCATTCGGCTTTTCTCTTCTCCCCTATTCTTGTCAATATCCTACAGAAACATAATCTTCATTTCTTAAAGTTATGAAGAATACATTTATGGCATCTTGATGAATGCAATGAAGCAGTGAGTAGGTTCAGGTATGAAAAACATGTGGAAGGCATTCTAATAGTTGGGCTAGAGGCAATGAACATCTAGAATAGAGAAATGTCATAAATATGGCAAGAGAGGAAGAGATATAATTGATGTACATACAAAATACATAGGACATAACTCTTTTAATGTAAAGTAGGATGAAAAGGAAGACTACTTCCTTTTCTATGACTTTGGAAGTCCTTGTAAAAGTATGAGTTAGGGCAATTAGATTTATCTTTTTGAAATTTGGAATTTGAAAACCATGAGACTGAGCCAGTTGCTACTGAGAGCTTACTGAGATGAAAAATATAGAGTTCAGACACCCAGAAAGGAGCAGAAATTTAATGACTTGAGAGAAGTTCTGGCCCATGATAAATAGAAAGTTGAATTCCTGATGGCTTTTAAATTCCCAGTTGAGCTCCATAAGAGGCCTGGATGTATTTTGGCCTGTTTGTGGGTTTCTTTGAGACTACAGTGTGTACCCATATAAAACCACTTGCTTGAGCTGGTTCAAATGACTCTTTGGTGCCTTGTAGCAAAAAGAAAAACAAACAAACAAAAAAAGATAGAAAACCAAAACAAAACTCTTTAACTGAAAACAAAACAAAACAGAAATTAATGAGGAAGGTCTATATTAATGTTGATAGAAGCAAAAAGACATTAAAGATGTAAGAACAAGGAATCAATGTAGACAAGAGGGTGATATAGGCATAGATGCATAACTGCCTTCTAGAAATCCACTCAGATGATCCCAACTGAATAATGAAGTAGGAAATCATGTATCCATATGGCAGAAACCTTAAGGAAAGTTGCCTATAGATCAAGTTCAATTTGAACCAAATCGAAGGAAAGGCTGGTTCCAAATCACAGAGTGACTAAAAATAAATTTATTTTTCCCAGGATAGTTTTGTTTATAGTACAAGGATCTCTGTTTAACAGACTTTAATTGTATGTATGTATGTGTGTATATATATATATATATTTTTTTAATTTTATTAACTACACTGAGGTTAAAAAAATAAGGCTACTGAAGATTTTAAATAAAAATTGTGTGCATTTTTAATTTAAATAGTCTATCTTTTGGAAGGGGTAGAAGTAGGTAATATGAGAATAAATAAAAATGCTACTTTTGCTACTTTTTAAAACTTGAGATTTTTATTTTCCATAATGACCCTTATTTTTGTAAACAAAATGTTGGTCTATATTTTTATCAGGTCCATTCTGAAGATATTCAAGATAAAATTTTTTTCTATATGAAAAATAAAATAAGTCTACTGTTAAAAAAAAGAAATGAAAATTTTATCAGTTCATAATTATATAAAGCTATGCTAAATAGTATGGAAAATCTGGTGGGAATAAATAGCATTTTTATTAAAATACAAAATTGGCTTTATATTTAGAGGAAAAAATAAATCATGGTCAGGAGAAAAGTGAGAAATATTTTTAGATGAAAATGGCTTTAGGCCTGATTGATTTTGATAGGAAGTGCTTTCAAGTTTTCAAGGAATAAATAATGTCACTGTTATGTGCTAGTCTACAGAGAATAATGTATCAACCCATCTGTCTATCATATCTATCTACTAATATATAATTGTGTGTGTGCTAAATATAATATCCACATATTTATGGTTTTACTTTAGTGAAATAAAAATTTATTTGAAGTGTCGTAAATACATTAACATAGTTAGTGTCAATCTTTTGGGTTAAAGCCTTCATTGTGTTAATTTAGCTGAAGACAGAGGCCTATCTGGATATCATATTAATGCTCATTTGGAGGTAGGAGGTAAGTAATCTGCAGATAAAACATAGTATTTTTCATTTTATACCATTAGCATTTTTAATACTGTCTTAACCCAAGTCATATTATTCCAATAATATGACTCCAATGTCAGGTATTCCCTAGCCAAAAAACCTTCCCTAGTCCTTCATTTTAAAATTCTAACTTTGCTAATATGTACTTTTTTTTGGAAACACTTAATAACATCTACATAAAAATTAAGGAGAAGGTCTAAGTGGTTATGAGGAAGGCAGGTGGGGAGAAGGCAAATAAATCATTATGTTCTATCTTATGCCGAGCACTGTGATGTTAGTTTATCTTGCGTCGCCTAACCTAATGCAGTAATTACTCTCATTTGACAGATGAGAAGATAGAATCAGAGATGGATATTCTGACTTCACCCCACAAGAGCTTCTCCCATACACAATAACCTGCTGGCACGCTAGTAAAACAGCGGATTCAAATTCAGTGTGAAAATCTGAGTTATATTTATGAAAGCCATTAAGAGTAGTGGCGAAGAACACAGGGTCTAAAACTAGATGACCTGGGTTCAAATTAAAATCTGAGCTTTATTAGATTTGTGACCTAGAGCAAATTTTGTAAGCTCTCTATGCTTTCATTGCTTCATCTTTGCAGAAAAAAAGGGGAGGTGGTTAGTAATAAATCCTGCCTGCTAACGTATTAAAATGAATCAATCAGTTAATATATATAAAACACCTAGGAGAATGCTTGGTACATGGTAAGGGTTTTATAGCTTTGCTGATAACACTGCTGCATAAAATTAACTTGGTGAGAAAAATGAGAAGAATTTTCTGTCCTGCAGATCATAGCATATTTTCTATTCACTGTTTTATATCTTCTACAAACATGACACAGTGAATTCCTACAGATTCCCTTTCTTCTTAAGCCTCCACACAATCTTTTAACTATCCCAAGTAAAGTGAAATTTTCTGCAATTTTCTTTTGAGTATTAATATCCTCCTGTAACTTAAAGCAATTGCCTGTGCAATGGTTAATTTTATGTGTCACTTGTCTGGGGCTACAGTACCCAGATTTTTGTTTCCCTGAGGGTACTTATGGATAGGATTTACATTTAAATTGCTGGACTTTGAATAAAGCTGACTGCTGTCCCTAGTGGGGTTGAGTTTTATCTGATCGGTTGAAGACCCGAATAAAACAAAAGGCTTCACCTCCACTGAGCAAAAGGAAAATTCTCCAGCAAACCTAAGCAGAGGTCCTTTATACTTGAACTGCAACATTGGCTCTTCCCTGTGTTTTCTGCCTGCCAGCCAACCCTACCAGATTTTGGAATTCTCAGCCTCCATAATTGTATGAGCCAATTCCTTAAACAAATCTTTAAACACACACACACACACACACACACACACACACACACACACACACACATCCTATTCATTGTGTTTCTCTGGAGAAACCTGACTAAATCACTCTGATTCCTCAATTTTTTACTTCATTGTTTCTAAAGCTTTTCCGTGCATTTTTGGTAATTTGGTAATTTGGTAATTTTCCTGCCCAGTAAAAGCAAAAAGAAAAGGGCCGACTGCTCTTTCCTGCTAACTTGCATGGGCACTTTATAAAATTCACAGAATAAGACAAAAGAGCACCACATTTTCTTAATTTGGGATGGGGAAAGGACAATATATTGATGTCTACATTTTAATTCTTTTTTTTAATGTTTATTTTTAAAAGAGAGAGAAACAGGGAGCATGAGCAGGGGAAGGGCAGAGAGAGGGAAGGAGACACAGAAATGTGAAGCAGGCTCCCCGCTCCAGCACAGAGCCTGACACGGGACTCAAACTCACAAACCTTCATATCATGACCTGAGCCATCCAGGTGCCCCATACATTTTTATTCTTTTCAAAACAAACAAGCAAGTTTTTAAGTGACAATTCTTCTTTTTAAGATTGAGACATTTTCTAGTAAATAGAGTTAGCAGTCCAAGTACTGTTCCAAAGTATTTTCCTTATTGGCAAGTAGCATTGGCATGAATGAGTCTGTAGAAAGGTGACTTAACATTGTCTCACATGGGGCAAATCATTGCCCACCCATTTTAACTTCCATGAATTCTTTGGGAAGATAACCCTTTCTCCACAAAATTTCCAGAGTACATACACATTAAATCATAACATTTTATAGTTGTGTGCTATTGGACTTAAATGTAAGGAATATCGAAGTTAAAAATGCTAAAAAATATCATCATACTACTAGAAAATTTTTTAAAAGAAGCACTTTTTTAGTTACAAACTGGGTCCATACAGAGAGAGGACAAAACATTGCAGGTTACTATAGTATAGTGTTAAGGGTGTGGCACCTTGGGACACATAGGAGGCTTAGGCAGTTAAGTGTCCAAATCTTGATTGCAGCTCAGGTCAGGATCTCACAGTTTATAAGTTCAGGCCCCCCCTTGCTCTCTGTGCTGACAGCATGGAGTCTGCTTGGGATTCTCTGTCTCACTTTCTCTCTGTCTCAACCCTGCTTGTGCTCTCTCTCTCTCTCTCAAGTAAACATTTTTTTTAAAGAGTGTGGGACCTGGAGACAAGTAATACAATTCTACTACTCACTTAAATTGTATTTTTTATTATTAATGTTCATTATATTTGGGACAATGCCCAGGAGTGCAATTTCTCAGTTGTACAGTATGTGTGTATGTGTATCTGTATGTATGTATGTATATTTTAAGAAACTGTCAATTCATATTTTAGAATTGTCCTTTTTCCCCTTTCTGATAGGTGTTTAGTGATATATCATTGTTTTTTTCTTCAAATTCATAATTTGATAATTATGCAATGCTCACCATGATAAGGGTAGTTATCATCTGTCACAAAATAACATTACTACACTATTATTGGCTATATTCCATATGCTGTACTTTCATTTCATTTCATTCTTTTTTATAGATGAATGATATTCCAGTGTGTGTGTGTGTGCGTGTGTGTTTGTGTGTATTCATATATATTCATATATAATGCTTCAAATAAACAAAGGGGTGCATATGTCTTTTTGAATCAGTGTATTTTTCGTTGGGTAAATATCCAGTAGTGAATTACTGGATCATATGAGATTTCTATTTTTAATTTGTTGAAGAATTACCATACTGTTTCCCACAGAGATTGCACCAACTTACATTCCCACCAATAGTGTACAAGTGTTCCCTTTTCTCTACAGCCTTGTCAATCCTTGTTATTTCTTGTCTTTTTGCTACTATCATTCTGATAGGTGTGAGGTGTTATCCCAATGTAGTTTTGATTTGCATTTCTTTGATGATTAGTGACATTGAGCATCTTTTCATGTGTCTGTTGGCCATCTGTATATCTTTTTTGGAAAACTGTCTCAGGGTCCTCTGCCCATTTTTAAATCAGATTGTTTGCTTTGCTTTGCTTTGTTTTGTTTTGTTTTGTTTTGTTTTGTTTTGTTTTGTTTTTGGTTTGGTGTTGAGTTGCATAAGTTCTTTCTGTATTTTGGATAGTAACCACTTATCAGATATATCATTTCCAAATATCTTCTCCCATTTAGTAGGTTGCTTTTTTGTTTTGTTGTTTCCTTTGCTGTGCAGGTTTTTTTGTATATTCCCAATAGGTTATTTTTAAATTTTGTTTCCCTTGCCTTAGGAGACAGACCCAGAAATATATTGCTAAAGTTGATGTCTGAGAGGTTACTGCCTATGTTTCTTTTAAGAGTTTTATGATCAGGTTTCACATTTAGATGGTTAATCCATCTTGAGTTTATTTGTGCATATGGTGTAAGAAATTGGTCCAGTTTTATTCTTTTGCATGAAAAAGATCATTTTTTGGAAAGACTGTCTTTGCACCTCTGTATGTTTTTGCCTCCTTTATCATAGATTAATTGACCATAGAAGTGTGGATTTATTTCTGGATTCTCTATCTTATTCCTTTGATTATGTATATATTTTTCTGCCTATACCATACTGTTCCCATTACTATAGCTTTGCAGTTTATCTTTAAATCTTAGGTTGGGATACCTTATTGTCTCTTAAGATTGCTTTAGCTATTTGGTGTCTATCGTGGCTCCATACCAATTTCAGGATTATTTGTTCTACTTCTGTTTAGAATACTATTGGTGTTCTGATAGGGATCACAGCGAATATATAGATTGCTTTGGGTTATATGGTAATTTTAAGAATATCAATTCTTCCAAACCATGAGCATGAACTATTTTTCCATTTGTTTGTGTCATCTTCAATTTCTTTCATCAGTGTCTTATAGGTTTTAGAGTATTAGTTTTTCACTCCTTAGTTAAATTTATTCCTGGTATTCTATTCTTTTTGATGTAATTGTAAATGAGATTTTTAAAAATTTCTCTCTGCTACATTATTCTAATACATTATTATCATATGGAAATGCAAGATATTTCTGTATATTAATTTTGTATCCTGGACCTTAACTGAATCCATTTATTAGTTCTAATAGGTTTTTGGTAGAGTCTTTAGAGTATATATATATATACTCTCTCTCTCTCTGTCTCTCCATATATATATATATATATATATATATAGTGTGTGTGTGTGTATATATATATATATATATATATATATATATATAGTATCGGCCATCTGCAAATAGTAATAGTTTTACTTCTTGCTTACTAATTTGGATCCCTTTTATTTCTTTTTATTGTGTGACTGCTGTGGCTAGGACTTCCACTACTAAATTAAACAAGTGACAAGAGTGAACATTTTTGTCTTGCTCCTCATCTTAAAGGAAAATATCAATTCAGTTTTTCACCATTGAGTATGATGTTAGTTGTAGGTTTTTCATATATGGCCTTTATTAGGTTGAAGTATGCTGCCTCTAAACCAACATTGTTGAGAGTTGTTGTTTTTTTTTTTTCATGAGTGTATGTTGAATTTTGCCAAATGCTTTTTTCTCCATCTATTGAGATGATCCTATGGTTTTTATCTTTCATTTTTTTTTAATGCCATGTATCACACTGATTGCTTTGTACATATTGAGCCATCCTTCATTGCTAGAACAAATCCTACCTGACAGTGATGAATGATCCATTTAATATATTGTTGAATTTAGTTTGCTAATATTTTGTTGAAGACTTTTGGAACTGTGTTCATCAGTAATATTGCCCTATAGTTTTTGTGTGTTGTTTTGTTTTGTTTTGTTTTTTGTAATGTGTCTGTCTGGTTTTGGTATCAAGGTTGCTGTCCTTGTAGAATACATTAGGAAGTTTTCTTTCCTCCTCATTTTGGAATAGTTTGAGAATAGGTATTAAGTCTCTGTAAATATTTGGTAGAATTCACCTGTGAAGTCATCTGATCCTGGACTTCTGTTTTTTGGGAGTTTTTTGATTTCACTAATGGCAAATAATGGTGAACAAGTATTATTGTTCTTCTTTGATATCTGTATTTCTTCATCAGTAAAATTTTCATACTCATTTTCTAAGTTATCTTCCTATTGAGTTGAAAACTCTTTGTATATTCTAAATACTAGGCCTTTGTCAGAAAAATGTGATGTGCACAGTTTATTCCAGTGAGTAGCTTGTCTTTCAATCCTTCTAACAAATTGCTTACCAAAAGTTTTTAATTTGATGAACTCTAACTTATTAATTTTTCCTTTTATGTATTGTACTTTTGGTATCAAACCTATGAACTCTTTGTCTATTCCTAGATCTCAAAGATTTTATCTGTTTATTTATAAAAGTTTTATGGTTTTATGATTTACATTTAGGGCCATGATCCATTTTGAATTAGGGTGTGTTATTGCAGCCTTGAAAGAATGAATTTCTAGGTTCACCACCAACCTTTTCTGGTATGTGTACTGGTGGGGCCGCATTTTGTTCTTTGCTTGAATGGAGTACAGCTGTTACTCTTCACAAGTTTCCTTCCTGACTGTTTGGTTAGAGATAGCAAATCTCGGTGGAGGTTTTTTTTTGTTTGTTTCTTCCTGTTGGTATTTCTGGATTGCTGACTTCTTCAGCTATATGTCTGGGATATAGGAGGCAAAAAGAAAACCTGGGAAACTCAGCACTACGTCATTCATCAGATCCCAAAGTCCCTAGTAAATTTGCTTCATTTTTTTTTCACCTTTAGAGTCTTATGTTTGTTTTATATACCAGAGTCATGGGTTTCAGTTGTCTAAATGGTAGGAATAGGGAACTTTGTGTCTGCTAACTCTTCCCAGAAGTGAAAGTTATTACTTAAACTGAATTTAAATCTATTTCTGCATATACAAAAGAATACAGAAATACAATCTTACACATGAGTTCATTGTGGGAATTAGGTTAATTTAAATACATTTTTTAATGTTTACTTATTTTTCAGAGAGAGAGAACACACATAAGGGAGGGGCAGAGAGAGAGAGGGAGACACAGAATCTGTTCTTAGCTGTCCGTGCAGAGTCCAACATGGGGCTCAAACCCAAGAACCATGAGATCATGACCTGAGCCAAAGTCAGATGCTTAACCAACTGAGCCACACAGTTACCCCTAAACAAGGTAATTTAAAGTGTCTATAAAAGTGTATGGCATAGGGGCAACCTGGATGGCTCAGTTGGTTAAGCATATATATTTCAGTTCAGGTCATGATCTCAGTTCATGGGATCAAGCCCTGCATCAGGTTCTGGGCTGACAGCATAGAACCTGCTTGGGACTCTTTCTCTACCTCACTCTCTTCCCCTGCCCTGCTCACATTCTCTCCTCTCTCATAATAAATACACATTTTTTTAAGTGTGTGACATATAATAAGCATTCAACATATGGTATATATATTAGCATATAATTGTTTTTCTTTTATGTCTAATGAATCCCATGTAGTAAAAGGAACCCCATAGTATAGCTTTGCATATTATTTAATTCACCAACATACATACACACAAACAAAAATTGAACTATAATAGATTCAAATTTAATAAATAAAAGTTGTCCTGGAAATGTAAAAAAATGCCCTTTTTCTAATATATACATATTGTCTTTGACTGTAAGTTCTGCAAGACAAATAAACCACTGCCTCAGAAGTCATCAATACACACGTGTGTTAGATGAATGATTGAATAGGTGTTTCAGAATTTAGTGTAGGCTGTTAGTACAAATCAATTTTTAGAAAAAAAATGGCTTAAAAAATGAACTGAAGCTTCTTCTTTCTCTTTCTTTTTTTCCCCCTTTTTTGTTTATTTCCTTCTCTTGTTTTTCTTCTTTTCCCTTCTGAAACAATTTAGTTCCAAAACATTTTAGCAGGGCTGACCATTGTATGGATCTGAGTTTTAAAAAAATCACAGTATTCCAGAATATTAATTCACAGCCAGCTCAAATGAGGAAGAAGTCCAAAGTGGGGGTGGCTTAGCACAAGAGTCAGAGCCCAAGCAAGATGACAAAGCTTTCTCATGCAAGGTCAAGTGATATGGGTTTCAGAGCTGCAGTGATCTGGAGTGGTATATGGGAGACTGCCCAGCCTGGGGTAAAGGATGGAGATCAAAGAGAGTTAAGGAGGATATTCACATATGAGGTGGCAGCCTGGTGCAGGATGTCAGAATCCAACCAAAGAGAGAAGGACATCTAGGTAGTAAGGCAATGATGAGAATTTGGCTATGTACAGGAGAGCCATTTAAATAAGTAAGTGCATTGTATATGATGGGAGCCATATTTAACACTGAAAACAAAGTCATGAATTTAAAAGACAGAGAGAGAGAGAGGTGCCCAACTGACTCAGTTGGTTAAGTATCTGACTCTTAATTTCAGTCTTAGGTCATGATCTCATGACATATAGGATGGTTTATAAAGTGAAAATGAGGAAGCTGTTTAAGCTTTACGATGTTTGGTTGTTACAATGGGGATTTCTTGACAGCTGGAGATTTGGTTAAAAGTGATTATCTTGAACAATTTTTAGGAAGATAAGTTTCTCTTATGCTTATCAAAGGCATTTATAAGAAAACTAAGTTAAGTTTTGCATATGTTTATTAAATAAATTTTGCTAATGTGACTTAAATGGTTTTGTCTGTTCTGGGAATTTTCAAGTCAGTTCTCCATTTTATATTTCATTTTAACACATTCATGGCATCCAGCTGAGATAGCAGAAAGACCACCTTATATTAGGAGTGGGGACCGTATTCTAGAACAGTGATTCTTAATGGGAGAGTTAGAGAATCGGGTGGGCTTGTCAAAGACTGAACAGTATCTGGAGTAAACAATGTTTGGTGATGACTAGAGGCATTTTTGATTCTTACAAATAGTGAAGTGCTATCGGTATCTTGTGGGTATTGGCCAAGGATGGTACTAACCACCCTCCCTTGCATACAACAGCCCCCACAGCAAAAAATTTATCTAGCCCAAAATATCAGCAATGCTGAGGTTGAGAAACACTATCCTAGCATTAGATCTACCCTCAACCTATTCCCCTAAAGTACCTAAGACTAAGCCTCAACAAGATCCACAGGAGAAAACAGTATGTTATGTGTTATGTGCAGGGTAACAGAAATAATAAATTCTGTTGACTTTTCACCAGAAATAGTGGAGGTCAAAAATCAATAGAAAAACCTTTTCAAGTACAAAATTAAGAAGAAGAAGAAGAAGAAGAAGAAGAAGAAAAGAAAGAAAGAAAGAAAGAAAGAAAGAAAGAAAGAAAGAAAAGGAAGAAAAGGAAGGAAGGAAGGAAGGAAGGAAGGAAGGAAGGAAGGAAGGAAGGAAGGAAGGAAGGAAGGAAATAAAGAAAAAGCAAGAAAGAAAGGAAACTGTTGACCTTTTTAGAAAAAATTGTCTAGTTGTCTACAACACCCCTCACTGCATGTTATTCTCATTTCCAAATATTTTTCTGCCATCTCCAGCTGCCCAAATCCTATCATCCTTGCAGATATAATCAAGATCATTTCCTTAGGTGAGACATCCTTAATCCAATAGGCAGCATCAATTATTCCTAGAAGACCTTGAAATTTTGTCATGGATTATGCCATTATTGCCTGAAAAACAAACTAACTTTTTCCTGCTCTATCATAATCTCACTTTTGAAGCAAGAATCAAGTTTTCCTTAT
Organism: Felis catus; assembly: GCF_018350175.1. Classification (NCBI taxonomy): domain Eukaryota; kingdom Metazoa; phylum Chordata; class Mammalia; order Carnivora; family Felidae; genus Felis; species Felis catus. The sequence goes on from NC_058374.1 coordinate 107,080,709, forward strand.
TTCTGATTCATGGGAAGAGTATGGTCTTTCAGTGAGACATGTGCAAGCTTCAACTCCTGCTCCACCATTTACCGGCAGTTTGATCTTCAGACAAATTACCAACCCATTATGAGATTATTTTCCTTCATCCTTAAAGAAGAAAATATAAATACACTTGAGATTGCTGAACCTTAATATATGTTAACTTCTAATAAAAAAAATAAGTGTTAAATCTGAAAGAGATAATGGATGGAGCTGAATTAATTTTTAAATGTCTTTTCAGTTTCTTCGATTAATTCAGTTTGTAGTGTGTTCAGATATGAGTGACAAATTTTAAATAAGGAAAAAAACACCCATGTGGGCATCCTGTTTTCAAAATGTTACCAAAGACCATCTCTTTGAAGATAACAATAACAATAAAACATTATATAACTAATGTGTAATATATATGTTATATATACTGAAATATATGAAATATATTTAAAATTACACAGTTTATAGATATACACATAACATTGACTTCCTCCAGGTATAATGAACCATATATATATATATGTGTGTGTGTGTGTGTGTGTGTGTGTGTATACACACACACACACACACACATATATATATATACATATATATATATATATATGTATATATATATATATATATAGTGGACATATATATATGTCCAAGCAATTTTGAATTCTGTAAAGGAGCTTTCCTATATCTTTTTGGATTGAATCCACCAAATTACTCTGACTTTAGTTTTCTTCTAGGCATAGCTACAGCTACATAAAAAAAACAACAACAAGGAAACAAGGGGTACATGTTTTCATTAAAACAATTTTATTCTGGAACTTTCTATTGTTCTTTTCTACTTCTCTTGCTTTTACAAATACTAAAGTTCAGGCCTCCTGGCTGGCTCAGTTGATTGAGCATGTGACTTGATTTCAGCTCAGGTCATGATTCCAAGGTCACAGGATAGAGCCCCATATCTGACTCCACATTGAACATGGAGTGTGCTTGAAATTCTCTTGCTCTCCCTCTGCACCTCTCCCTGCTCCTCAAAATAAATGAATAAATAGTAAAAAAAAAAGTACTAAAGTACTATAGCATATAAAATACATTATATTAATACATTATAATCAAATTGGATATCTGAAGACTACCAAGGTAGTTTGACATTAGAAATGTTACATTAAATTTATCATTTTAAGAGAGTAAGGGAAAATAAAGGACATGATATCCAATTATACAAAAAAAAATGTTATGTTAAATAATAAGGACCTTCTAACTAAAATCACTTAGCAAACTAGGAATTGAAACTTCTTTAATCTCATAATGGTCATCTATAAAGAATAAAAGCAATACACAAAAGCCTACATTATTCTTGATGAACATTATTTTACAGCATTTTTTTTTGAAATGAGTAACAAGACTGCTATGGCCACTATCTAGTCCACATCAGTTGAACATTGTACTGCAGGTTCTATATAGGACATAATGCAGGACAACTGACATAGATTTTTTAAAATGTTAATGTCACTGTAGAAATGGCTCTAGTTTATAAGAGAAGATTGACACAATGGGAAAAATTTTTATATAAACTCTCTATTAGGTAATATAACTTCATCAATGTTAATTTCCAAGAATATGGTAATTACATTTTCTTTATGTTGGAAGATATGCTGAAATATGTAAGAAAGTAAGGAACGGTAAACTTTCATACCCGATACACAAAAATAAACTTAAAGGGGATTCAAGGTCTAAATGTAGGACAGGAATCCATCAAAATCCTCAAGGAGAAAGCAGGCAAAAACCTCTTTGATCTTGCCCACAGCAACTTCTTACGCAACACGACTCTGGAGGCAAGGGAAACTAAAGCAATAATGAACTACTGGGACCTCATCAAAATAAAAAGCTTCTGCACAGCGAAGGAAACGATCAGCAAAACTAAAAGGCAACCGACAGAATGGGAGAACATATTTGCAAATGACATATCAGATAAAGGGTTAGTATCCAAAATCTATAAAGAACTTATCAAACTCAACACCCAAAAAACAAATAATCCAGTGAAGAAATGGGCAAAAGACATGAATAGACACTTCTCCAAGGAAGACATCCAGATGGCCAACTGACACATGAAAAAATGCTCAACATCATTCATCATCAGGGAAATACAAATCAAAACCACAATGAGATACCACCTTACACCTGTCAGAATGGCTAACATGAACAACTCAGGCAACAACAGATGTTGGCGAGGATGCAGAGAAAGAGGATCTCTTTTGCATTATTGGTGGGAATGCAAGCTGGTGCAGCCACTCTGGAAAACAGTATGGAGGTTTCTCAAAAAACTAAAAATAGAGCTACCCTACAACCCAGCAATTGCACTACTAGGCATTTATCCAAGGGATACAGGTGTGCTGTTTCGAAGGGACACATGCACCCCCATGTTTACAGCAGCACTATCAACAATAGCCAAAGTCTGGAAAGAGCCCAAATGTCCATCGATGGATGAATAGATAAAGAAGATGTGGTATATATATACAATGGAGTATTACTCAGCAATCAAAACGGATGAAATCTTGCCATTTGCAACTACGTGGATGGAATTCGAGGCCATTATGCTAAGTGAAATTAGTCAGTCAGAGAAAGACGAAAATCATATGACTTCACTTATATGAGGCCTTTAAGAGACAAAACAGATGAACATAAGGGAAGGGAAACAAAAAAATATATAAAAACAGGGAGGGGGACAAAACAGAAGAGACTCCTAAATATGGAGAACAAACTGAGGGTTGCTGGAGGGGTTGTGGGAGGGGGGATGGTCTAAATGGGTAAGGGGCATTAAGGAATCTACTCCTGAAATCATTGTTTCACTATATGCTAATTTGTATGTAAATTTTAAAAAATAAAATTAAAAAAAAAGCAAGTAAGAGTAAGTTCCCATTATATCTGCAATTTATTTTTTTTAAAGCTTATTTATTTGAGAAAGAGAGGGGGAGGGTTAGAGAGAAAAAGGGAACAGGAGAAAATCCCAAGCAGGCTCCTCATCGTTAGTACAGAGCCCCATGCAGGGCTCGATATTATGAACTGTGAGATCGTGACCTGAGCTAAAATTAAGAGTCGGATGCTTAAGCAACTGAGCCACCTAGGTGCCCCTGCAATTTACTTTTAAATGATGCCATCAACAATATACATAAACATGTATATGAGTGTTTCTGCATGTGTGAATGCACACAAAGAAAGAGAGCAACTGTTACAATGACAATTGTTGAGTGTAAATGAAAAATATATATGTGTTCACTGTATTATTTTTTCAAATTTTTAGTAAATTTTATATTTTCATAATAAAATTATTTAAAATTTGATGACGAACCAAATAGACTATTCATTAAATTGTATCAGTAAACAAAATATCCATGTTGAAAAAAGAAAAACAGAATTGTATCCTTACTCTAAAACCTTTGCCATATGAATTAAAATCTTATTTGGGAAATAAAACTGTTAAGGACTTACAATGTGGGAGAATGTCTTCATTTATATTATATTATATTATATTATATTATATTATATTATATTATATTTCATTATACAAACACACACACAAACATAAAGGAAATCAATGGTTGGGGCTCCTGGGTGGCTCAGTCGGTTGAGCGTCCAACTTCGGCTTGGGTCATGATTTCACGGTTCATGGGTTTGAGCCCCACATCGGGCTCTGTGCTGGCAGCTCAGACCCTGGAGCCTGCTTTGGATTCTGTGTCTCCCTCTCTCTCTTTCCCTCCCCTGCTCATGCTCTGTCTCTCTCTCAAAAATAAACATTAAAAAAATTTAAAGGAAATGAATGGTAAATTTGACTGCATTAAAATTAGTAAAAACAAATGAAAATGAAAGCCACTCAATGTAGTTCTCCCAAATGCATGTAAGTGTCAAAAAATTAGTATCCAGAATGTGTTAGAATGCTTAAAATAATTAAAACACCAAAAAATCACAATAAGAAATTAGACAAAAGATACATATAGAAAATACATAAGGAATCACAACCAATAAACACATGAAAATGTTTCTAGCTCACAAGTAATTATGAAAATTTTAATTAAAACTAAAGAAAAAACCTCAGCTATTTAGATTGGCAAAAAACAAACAAAACAAAAACATAAAAAAAAAAAAAACCCAAATACTGATGATACCAAGTATCTGCCACTTATTTTGATCCATAGAAAGTGTTATATATCGCTGGTGGGACTATAAATTAGAACAATCATCATGGAGGGGCGCCTGGGTGGCCCAGTCGGTTAAGCATCCAACTTCAGCTCAGGTCACGATCTCGCGGTCCGTGAGTTCGAGCCCCGCGTCGGGCTCTGGGCTGATGGCTCAGAGCCTGGAGCCTGTTTCCGATTCTGTGTCTCCCTCTCTCTCTGCCCCTCCCCCGTTCATGCTCTGTCTCTCTCTGTCTCAAAAATAAATAAGCGTTTAAAAAAAAATTAAAAAAAAAAAAACAATCATCATGGAAAACAAATTACCTCTAACACAAACAGTAAGATTCCCTTGTGTGCATCAAATCCACTTTAGGTATATACCCCAGAGGAGCTGTCCCACATGCACAAGGTAAAATGTTCGGGAATGTTTATGCCAGCATTATATGCAATAGTTAAATCTTGGAAGCAGGCTAAATGCTCATTCACAGTACAATCATTATTTATTTTGTTGTATTTCTGCAATGGAATATAATACAACAATTAATAGACACTTCTCCAAAGAAGACATCCAGATGGCCAACTGACAGATGAAAAAATGCTAAACATCACTCATCATCCAGGAAATACAAATCAGAACCACAATGAGACACCACCTCACACCCATGAGAATGGCTAACATTAACAACTCAGGCAACAACAGATGTTGGCGAAGATGTGGAGAAAGAGGATCTCTTTTGCACTGCTGGTGGGAATGCAAATTGGTGCAGCCACTCTGGAAAACATAGTGGAGGCTCCTCAAAAAATTAAAAATAGAACTACCCTATGACCCACCAATTGTACTACTAGGTTATTTATCCAAGGGATACAGGTGTGCTTTTTTGAAGGGGCACATGCACCCCAATGTTTATAGCAGCACTATCAACAATAGCCAAAGTACAGAAAGAGCCCAAATGTCCATCGATGGATGAATGGATAAAGAAGATGTGGTGTATACACACACACACACACACACACACACACACACACACACACACACACTGGAGTATTCCTTGGCAATCAAAAAGAATGAAATCTTGCCATTTGCAACTATGTGGATGGAGCTAGAGGATATTATGCTAAGCGAAATTAGTCAGAGAAAGACAAATATCATATGATTTCACTCATATGAGGACTTGAAGACACAGAATAGATGAACATAAGGGAAGGGAAGCAAAAATAGTATAAAAACAGGGAGGGGGACAAAACAGAAGAGACTCCTAAATATGGAGAACAAACAGAGGGTTACTGGAGGGGTTGTGGGAGGGGGGATGGTCTAAATGGGTAAGGGGCATTAAGGAATTTACTCCTGAAATCATTGTTGCACTATATGCTAACTAATTTGGATGTAAATTAAAAAATAAATAAATAAAACAAAATATAAAATACAAACAAATTTTAAAAAATGTGTACATTAGAACATGTGTACCAACATGGATAAATCTCAAAAACCTACTATTAAGGGGAGATATCATTTTAAAGATATTTTTGAAGTATGACATCACTAATGAAACATGGACAAATAAGCTAAATGTTGTTTAGAGAGGTATGTATTTGTAGACATACTTTCACAAAGGAAAAAAATAATGAAACCAAGGAACACAAATAGTTAATTGGGTAATAGAAGAGATGAGCTTGGAAACAAGGCTGAAGTTTTATAAGATCATTTTTAGTCCACTTTGAGATAGCAAGGTGACTTTTGGGATGAAAGTCAGAAAGAGAGCCCTCATCAGAAACCACATTTACCAGCCTTGATCATGAACTTACAGCCTCCAGAACTGTGAGAAAGTAAATGTGTTTTGTTTTGTTTTTTGTTGTTTTGGTTTTTAATTTTTTAATGTTTGTTTATTTTTGAGAGAGAGAGAGAGAGAGAGAGAGAGAGAGAGAGACAGTGCAACCAGGGGAGGGGCAGAGTTGAAATAACTCTGAGCTGTAAGCCCAGAGCCCGACCTAGGGCTTAAACACTCAAATCACAAGATTATGACCTGAGCCGAAGTCAGAATGTTAACCAAGTGAGCCATCCAGGCGCCCCAAATGTGTTCTGTTTAACACCCAGTCTGTGGCATTTTGCTGTGACAGCCTGAGCAGATTAATACTTCTTATGAAATACACATTTAGAAAATATATTATAAAACTAAAAGAATGATGACTTTGCTAATAATTGACTATATGAATGTAAATTTGTGCAAAACTGTATATTCTTTCCCCATATTCTCTTTTTTTGTAAAATACTATATAACATGAAATCAACCCTCTTATCTTACTTTTAAGTGTACAAGTACTGTAATGTTAACTATATGCATATTGTTGTACAGTAGATTTCCAGAATTTTTCTATTTCAGTTGCTGGAAAACCTAACCCACTGACCAGCAATTCCTATTTTTCTCCTGTCTCCCCAAGCCTCTGGTAACACAATTCTACTTTCTCCTTCTGAATTTGACTACTTTATTTATTTTTTTAATGTATTTATTTATCTTTTTTTGATTATTTTTTTCAATATATGAAGTTTATTGTCAAATTGGTTTCCATACATCACCCAGTGCTCATCCCAAAAGGTCACCTCCTCAATACCCATCACCCACCCTGCCCTCCCTCCAACCCCCCATCAACCCTCAGTTTGTTCTCAGTTTTTAAGAGTCTCTTATGCTTTGGCTCTCTCCCACTCTAGCCTCTTTTTTTTTCTTCCCCTCCCCCATGGGTTTCTCTTAAGTTTCTCAGGATCCACATAAGAGTGAAACCATATGGTATCTCTCTTTCTCTGTATGGCTTATTTCACTTAGCATTACACTCTCTAGTTCCATCCATGTTGCTACAAAGGGCCATATTTCATTCTTTCTCATTGCCACGTAGTACTCCATTGTGTATATAAACCACAATTTCTTTATCCATTCATCAGTTGATGGACATTTAGGCTCTTTCCATAATATGGCTATTGTTGAGAGTGCTTCTATAAACATTGGGGTACAAGTGCCCCTATGCATCAGTACTCCTGTATCCCTTGGGTAAATTCCTAGCAGTGCTATTGCTGGGTCATAGGGTAGGTCTATTTTTAATTTTCTGAGGAACCTCCACACTGTTTTCCAGAGTGGCTGCACCAATTTGCATTCCCACCAACAGTGCAAGAGGGTTCCCTTTTCTCCACATCCTCACCAGCATCTATAGTCTCCTGATTTGTTCATTTTGGCCACTCTGACTGGCATGAGGTGATATCTGAGTGTGGTTTTGATTTGTTAATTATGTATTTATTTATAATTTGACTACATTAGATAACTCACATAAGTAGGTTCATACATTATTCATTCTGGCTTATGACAGCATATGACAAGATTTCCTCTTTTTAAATGCTGAATAATATTCCATTGTAAATATAATCCCATTTTCTGTACCCATTCATCCAATGATGGATAGTTAGGTTGACATAAAAATGACCATCAGCTATATAAACATGTGCCTAATATCGCTAATTATCAGGGAAATGCAAATCAAAACTACAATGAGATATCATAACATACCTGTTAGAAAAGCCATTATCAAAAAAAAAAAAAAAGAAAAAGAAAAAAGAAACAAAGGAAGGAAGGCAGGAAGGAGAGAAGAAAGAAAAAAAGAAAGAAAGAAAGAAAGAGAAAAAAAGAAAGAAAGAAAAAGAAAGAAAGAAAGAAAGAAAGAAAGAAAGAAAGAAAGAAAGAAAGAAAAGAGAAAGAAAGAAAAAAAGAAAGAAAGAAAAAGAGAAAGAACGAAAATAATGAATGGTGGTGAGGATGTGGAGAAATTAGAATTCTGATTTATTGTTGTTGGAAATATAAAATGATGCAGCCACTATGGAAAACAGTATGGAGATTCCTCAAAAAATTAAAAGTAGAACTTCCATATGATCCAACAATCCCACTTCCAGTAATTATCCAAAAGAATTGAAAATAAGATCTCAAAGAGATATGTGTGTTCCCATGTCCACTGCAGCATTATTCATAATAGTCAAAAGATGAAAATAATTCTATATCTTTAACTGTAAATTCTTTGAAATCATACTGCATAAATCTTCTATAGACATTATTTTATAAGTAGTTTTTGACTCTTTCATAAGTAAATAAGTGTACCACAAATGACTTCAATTTATGTCAGATTTTTCTTAATATGAACATTTAAAGTTTAAAATATGAAATACATAATCAAAAGATGAAGATGACTATTAAATCCATAAAAACAGAGGTTAAAATAGAAGTAAAATTTTTGGCTACCTTTATGTACTACATACCATAAATTCTAAGTTTATTTCTGTTTTTCTTCAAATTATATAGAGCTCCATATGCCTTGTAACCACTACCCTACATAAGCCAGTAACTTAGCTATCATTTATGCAAAGAATTGAGTTTTAGATTTAATGAGTGATATGTGTATATAAACTGATACTAAAACCATTGAACTGATCACTAACTTTGTACATTCTTATATATATACATAGACAGCATAGAAATGATTGATTGCATTTGTGGACCGCACTAATATTTTCCATTATTTTACCTTAGTTTTGCTGTGTGTAAGTTCTGTCAGTCTTACTGTCATGGAAACATTGATTCCCCACTGTAATCACTGCTGGTGTAAAACACAGCTGCTTAGCAAATGTACACTGGAATGGGCTCCCTTTAGCATCTGTTAAATCTCAATACAGTATATAACTGCTCTTTTTAGAGTGCATCAATCATGGAAGAGTGAGACAGAATTAAAGAGTTTAGCCCTGCTTGGCTCCCTTTGTATCTAATTTAGGCATGTATGACCCATTGCATTCATTGTTGTGCTTACAACAGCTGTTTCTTATTATTAAGAAAAGCAGCTTTGCGTGCAGAACATAAAACAATAAACGCTAGCCATGTGGATGGAGTACATTTGCTTCTAAAGGTTATAAATATACACTTAATAAAAAAGCAAGGTGACACTATCCATATTTCACAGAGAATAAATAGTATCACGTCAGGCTATAATGTCTAACACCTCCTGCTCCAAACAAATAACAACAAAACAAAACAAAACAAAACAAAACAAAACAAAAACACACAACAGAATTTGCCAGCAATTCCAATTACGGAACAAAAATTGTAATTAATAAAGTTACAATGAGCACAAAGAAGAGAGCCAGTGCTTAAGAATGATGGTACAGGGGTGCCTGGGTGGCTCAGTCAGTTAAGGGTCAGACTCTTGATTTTGGCTCAGGTCCTGATCTCACCATCATGAGATCAAGCCCCGTGTAGGACTCTGCGCTGAAGCGGGGAACCTGGATGGGATTTTCTCTCTTCCTTTCTCTTTGCTCCTCCCCGCCTCCATCAAAATAAATAAGCTTAAAAAAACTTACGGTACAGAAAGAACATCTTTAAGGTTTTTCCTAGAATGCCACCCAGTTTAACCTCTAGAGACTATTGAGAAGTATAGAAATTATATAAAAACGTTGTTAAGTGAATGCAAGGATTTATGCCACAGATGATGAACTTAATTTTACTTGTATGTGTATATATATATCCATAGAAAAATTTTGGAAACACTTTTCTATAAATAATGTTTGCCTTGTCTAATTTGTAATATGAAACTCTACTAATTTAATAATTATGACAAATAAATATTAATAAATATGTTGACAGTTAATCCTACACTTTATAATTCCCTGCAAGTAGAAAATTCATAAAGTAAAAATCATTGAGGCAATTTAAGGACTATTGGTTAGGAAACATCAATCAGTAGGGGTCAAAATAATAAAATATGTTCTCAAGATGATAACTTTTTAGAATAGTGAGTGTTTTCTGCATTATACTCTTTAATCTCTTTTCAAACTAAAGGTCAGAGTATTTCTAAGTGGTCTTCGCTGATTCTGATTTGTAGGTGCTGAATAAGAAGGATCTTTTTTAACTTTCTGGTAAAAATACTGGCAGCTACAAGGAGCTCCGTAAGCACATAATTCATTTTTTCTTTTTGGTACGAATGAGGCACAGGAGGCTTCTATTTAAGTTCTTTTTAAAAATTTGCTTCTCCACAGTACCTCTCTATTCTCTATGATAATGGCTTATCTTTTAAATTTTCCAAGAGTGCCTTATTTATCACACTTTCTTTTTTTCATTACTTTCTCTAAACATTCTTAAAAGAGGTTGTAAGACTAATACTTACACGAATATTGGAGGGCTCTTGAGAAACCTGGGCATCTCTGGCTATAATAAAAACTCTATTATATACTGGTAGATAAATTAGTCTGTGAACTCTGCAAAACCAGGGGTATGTGTAACCCTGGGTAATACTGGCCAAGAAATAAAAATGGAGTCTTGTGATAAGCAATTTTTTTCTTTCCCATCCATTAGTACAAAAACTAATAAACTCAAGGTCTTCTTTCTTACCTTTTGGAGCCCAAATGGGTTGTCTAATGTGTACCATGAGAAGTCTTGAAGTTCTCCTCTTTTCTGATGGTCAGAATGCCTGTTACCCAGACACAATGTTGTTTTTGGCCAGCTCTCTGCCGTTGTAACTAAGCCTGTATTGGGCTGACACAGAGAGACTGCCTCTACCTTCCCCAGTCTTGGTACTATCCTCTCTTATATGTTGCCCAAATAATGCTACTTTCTGATTCCAATGTCTCCGAGACGTTCATCTGAAAATAGTTGCATCATTTTAAATTTGTTGCACATGTCTTTCTTTTCTAAGCATTCAGGTATGAGTTCCTGGTTTCAGGCTAACAACAAATTTAAATGAGAAACACTAAGCATTATCCCTTCTGAAGAGAGGAAGTTGACCCCTGAGGGAGCTTTCTTAAGCTTCTGACCCCAAAGCTTTGCTTTTCACTACACATATGTATTTGATGGTTTCTTACTTAAATCCAGCCCCAATACTCTCCCACAAGTGTGTTTGCATTCTTTATACAAAGCAAATCCTGGTGGTTCACCATGACCTTCTAGACATGCATTATAGATGCAAGTTGGAAGTGTCTGCTGCACATTAAATTAACCTTGGTTATTCCTGAAGCACCATCCAAATACCTATGCTTACTATATAGGTAAATACATAAAAGTTTGTACTTTAAATAAAATTGCTTTAGAAAATAAAGCAATTAGTTCTACTGACTGCACCTTGAGTTTTTAATTATAATACTAACATTGATTCATCTCTGTATTTTAAAAATCTGTATTGTCTCCCTGGATGTGTGCACCATACTAGGCCCTAGGCAACTTGGCAGTGAATACAACCTTCTGTAAGGAGAAGTGAATTCAGAGTCTAGTGAAGGAAACAAAAATTCAACAAGTGAACAAATACGAAAATAAATATTGATGACTTTAAAAAAGTCTTTTGAAGAAATAATAGTCTAATGAGAGAGAATAAAGTAATTGAGAATATGAGGATATTAGGAAAGCATAATTTGTTAACTAAAACTTATTTTTTTTAAAAAAAGCATGGAAAGAAATGGAGGGAGACCATTGAAGATAGAGTCCAAAAGCACATAGCCTCTAATACAGGCAAGAGCTTGATATGTCCTGTCATATGACAGAGGGTGGTATGGCAGCAAAGAGGGAGAGTGAGAAGAGCTAGACCAGGCAGAACCTTCTAGCAGCTGGTAAGAAGTTTGGATTTCTTTAAATTTTCAGTAGGAAAATATGATGTGTATTAAGTAATTTCTTTTTACATTTGCTATATTACAAAATATATTTGACAGTCCATCCTATTTGATTATATGCATATTTAAAAAGCAATACTCACTTTTGTCCATAAAACTGAAAATATATATCCAGAATTTACAAAAGAAATTGTGACACAAGATTTGAGCAATTTCCATGTGAGCTTGTGTCACTGTGCCTTAATATTTTAAATAACTCATTATAAATGCTCATAAATAAATAAGAAATTTCAAATACAAAGTTCCAGAATATTCATTTTTGAACTTAGTACTGTAAAATTATTTATGTCCATGGATGTCTACTATAAAATATTCACTGAATTTGCAGGGAAAGGAAGTCCCCAGTTTACTGAGTAGTACTGTTTTATGAAGGAACACTTTTCCTTTGCTACTCTCTCACTTTTTAATTATTCTTTTGTTTTAGTATAAGTATGTACCTGTATGTTCTTTTCTTTTTAAAATCAATATATTAGAATTCACTTACATCATTACTCACTTTGAAGCTAACATTTAGCCAGTGAGAGCTGTTTAATCTGGCTTCTGTGTGGCTTAGCGAGATTTCCATTACTCTGGAAGCATTTTCTGACTGTATTGGAAAATTAGGCAGTCCAGCTTACTTTGAAATTTCCCTTTCCCAAACCTGAAGCCAATCATTTCCACAAGAAGCACTTGTGGGATTTTTTTGTTTGTTGTTTAGTTGGTTTTGTTTTATTTTCATTAGGAAATAGTATCTGAGGTGGGTGTGAAATGTGGTTATTGCAAATGAGGAATTAGCTTTCTTGTAATGAGTTGACCCCAACGCCTCTAACTCCAGTTCAACATGATTCCTCTCCTCCTCTTCTTCCCAGAGGAAAATATATATCTCTCTCTTCACCCAGCCAGCGTAAGAACAATTGCTCCTAAGAATACATATATATTTACTGATTTACTTATTACTCCGGTAAGCAAATTAACTTAAGTTTTGATGTGTAAAAATAACAACATGGTTCAAAATTCAAAACTGTGGCAAAAACTATAGTCACAAAAATTGAATCCATTGGATTACTTCCAATTCACTTCTGTAACTATTTTTATTAGTTTCAAAGGCTATTATTCTTGTATAAAATTCTTCCAAATATATCTTTATTTCTTCGTAAAAAGTAGCATATCATATATACTCTTATACATAGTTTTTAACTTAATAATATAGCCTAAAAAGCATTCCATATAGGTTCACAGAGATTTTTCTTATATTTTTTATAGCTGCATAGTATTCTAATGACTAGATACACCTCATTTTTTTCACTTGCAAACTTTATATGCTATTAGATTATTTCCAGCATATTGCTATTAAAATTGCATTTGTGAATACATTTGTGCATGCATTTTGTTGTTATTAGGTCATTGTTTGTTTTCACGTTAGTGAATGTGTATCTTCAGAATAAGTTCCTAGAAATGAGATATCCGGGCAAAAGAACAAAAAAAAAATGTATTTCATAACCACTGCTTCCAGATTCTCTCAATAGAGATTGCATCATCATTCACTTGCAGTGTATGAGTTTTTATAGTCTTGTCAGTCTTGCCTTGTTTAATCAAACTCTTGGAATTATGCCAATGTAAAAAGTGAAAAATATCTATCTCAAAGTAGTTTTAATTTACATTTATCTTAGTATAATTGAAATTGAGCGACTTTATATATAACTTTGCATATATTTTAGGAACAAGTATGGAAGTTTATTTCTTTTGTCTATTTTTCTGACACATTTTTCACTTTCAATCCCTCTATTATTTTGGTGTTGTTTATTTTTATATTGAGATATAATTAATATACAATGGAATGTCCAAGTCTTATTTGTAGAGTTTAGGAAAGTTGAGTAATATACACGGAAGTAACTACCATTGTAGTCAAGATAAAGAACATTTCCAGGATCTGAAAAAGTATTCTCATGCCCATTTCCTATCAGTACCAACATCTGCTCCCCAAGTCAAACTCTGTTTTGATTTTAAGTAGCATATGTTACATTTGTATTCTCTTAAATTGTATGTTAATAGAATCATATTGTATAATAATTCTTTGGGTTGGGTTCAACATTATCACCCTGAGATTTGTCCATGTTGCTGCTTGAATCAGTAGCTGAATCGCTTTTACTGCTGAGTGTTATTCTATAATATCCTGTAATAAGTTTATCCATTCCTTTGTTGGTTTTTTCTAAATTTGGGGTATTTTAAATTAAGCTATTATGAGCATTTTTATATAAATAGTTTTTGATCATATGCTTTTGTCTTTGATAAATACATAAGAGCATGTATAAGAAATTCATAAAAAAATGTTGAACTATGTTTCAAGGTGTTGGTTATTTTCTATACCAGTGATCCATATATGAGAACTCTAATTGTCCTATAGCCTTGCCAAAATTTTGTCAATTATTTTTAATTTTAGCCATTCTGAAGAATGCTAATCATATCTTATTGTGGTTTCATATTGCATTTCTGTTATGGTTAATAATGTTGAGAACCTTTTCAAGGACTAATTGGACATTTGAATATGTTTTTTTATAAATGTAGGTTCACATTTTCACGAATTTTTATTACATTGTTTCAGTTATCTATATTTAGTGGTTTTATTTTATATTCTGGATACTATTCATTTGTATGTAACATGCACTGCCAATATTTTCTCTAATTCTCTGCCTTGTCCTTTTAATTTTCTAAATTATATTTTTTGGATGTGGAAAAATTTTTAGGTTTTGTTGAAGTCTAATATATCACTTTTATTCTTTAATGATTAGTTGTTTCCTGTCTTAAAAATACTTTCGTGCCACAAAGATACCAAAACATGCTAAATTTTCTATGTAAATTTTTGTAATTGTAGCTTTTTTTATTAAGCCTATGATCAATCTTATATTTATTTTTGATATGATGAGTGTGAAGAGTCCAAGTTTTTTTTTTCCCTATATATCGATAGTTATTGGAACACATTTTTCCTAAATTTTCCTTCCCAATTGAATTTCTTTGAAGTCTTTGAAGAAAATAAAGTGACTATAAATGTGTGGGTCTATTTCCAGCCTTTCTGTTCAGTTGCTCTATCCCTATATTTTTATGCCAATACCATACTTTTTTGATTACCGTAGATTTTTACTGAGTCTTAAAACCAGGAAGTGCAAATTCTCCAACGCTTCATTTTCAATATTGCTTTGCATATTTTAGGTCTTTGCGATACCTTATGAATTTTACAATCAACCTGCCAGATTCTACCAAAAAAAAAAAATACGACAATGTTTCTGATTTGGTACATTTAATCTGTAGGTCAATTTGGAGAAGATTGGTATTTTAATAATGAGTCTTACAGTTCATGACCATGATATATTTCCTTATTTGCTAATTTATGTATTCTTTAATGTTATTCTTATAGTTTTCATTATAGAAGTTTTGTTTACTTGTTAAATTTATTTATAAGTATTATGTTTTTGATTACACATTTAATATTTATTTTTTAGCTTTCTATCTTCCAACTGTTTCTTAAACACAAATGTAGTTGGCATACTGACCTTGTATTATACAATCCTGATCAATACAGTTACTAGTTTTACATATATATCCATGTTTAGAATTTTCTACTTCTAGAATTAGGTCCTCAGCAAATAAGAATGTCTCTGAGCAAGAACCACCTAAATAGTGTACTACTGAAACAATATGCTTCATTCTCTTAGGTTTCCTAAGTACATGATCACATTCGTGGAATGCCCTTATACTCTCTATCCATGGTGTTTTATTCCCTTCTATAAACTTATTTCTGCTTCTAGATTTTTTTTTTTGTCTGATTGCATTGGCTAGAATCCCCAATTCAATATTGTATAATAAAACATCTTTGTTATAACCTTGTTAATTGTGATGCTTCTAATGCCTTATCATAAAGTGAACTGTTTTTGTGAATATCCATGTCTGTCTCCTAAAATTTAAACAAGTCTGTGGCTTTAATATGCATGTGGGTTGAATTTTATGAAATTATTTTGAAAATTTACTTAGTTGTCACATTACAATACTGTTGTGCTCTACTGTTAATAGTAGTTTTGGCTTCAGAGTGGCAGTAGAACTCACTAGAAAGAATACATTTCACACACATCTCCTTTTCTTTTTTTGCAGCTTTGTTGGGATATAATTGATATACAAAAACTTCCCAGGGAATTTCAGTTTCCAGTTACATAGGTTAGATCCTTATTCTGTCTGAACAAATAAAAAGCCAAACAAGCTGAAAATTCAGTAGCTATTTTAGGATCTATAAGAGAGATGAGAACATAAGACAAACTACTGACCCAAGATTGGTGAGACAGACAAGATAATACAGGAATGACAGGCTTACCTGAGCAGAGATTCCTGAGAGAAGATTACCCTGGGAACCAACACCAGAGTAGGAAAACCTATGCTGTAATGACTGATGAATTGCTGGAATAATAGACATCCACATGCATATAATGAATTGAGACACAGACTTTACCCCCTTCAAGAAATGAACTCAAAGTAAATCATAGACCTAAATATAAAATGCAAAATTATAAAGCTCTTAGAAAATAACTTGGGATGAAATCTAGATGACTTTGGGAATGGCAATGACCTTTTACATACAAAACCAAGGGCTGTATCCATGAAAAAAATATTTGAGAAGCTGGATTTTGTTAAAATTTAAAAGTCTTCCCTGTGAAAGACAATGCCAAGAGAATGAAGAAGGCAAGACTAGGATCATTTATTTGCAAAAGACACATCTGATAAAGAACTGCTGTCCAAAATATACAAAGAACCCTTAAAATTCAATGACAAGAAAGAAAACTATCCAATTTAAAAGTGGGCCAAAGATCTTAACAGACACCTCACCAAAGATATATGGATGGCAAATAAGCAGATGAAAATATGCTCCACATCATATGTCATGAAGGAAATGCAAATTAAAAAACAATGAGACACCACTACACATCTATTACAATGGCCATTATCCAGAACACCAACACCACCAAATGCTGGTAAGGATGTGGAGCAACAGGAGCTCACATTCATTAATGGCAGAATGGAAAATGGTACAACTACCTGGGAAGAAAGCTTTCCATTTTTTGCTTTTGTTTTTACAAAACTAAATTTGCTAATTTATGTATTCTTTAATGTTATTCTTATAGTTTTCATTATAGAAGTTTTGTATACTTGTTAAATTTATTTATAAGTATTATGTTGGATCATAAGATCCATCAATCATGGTCCTTGGTATTTACACAAAGTAGTTGAAAACTTATGTTTTCATCCCACAAAAACTTGTCCATGATGCTTATAGCAGCTTCATTCATAATTGCCAAAACTGAGAAGCAACCAATATTCCCTTTAGAAGGTGAATGGTTAAACAAACTGGTAAAATTCCAGACAATGGAATATAATTCAATACTAAAAAGAAATGAGCTATCAAACTACGAAAACACATGGAGGAAGCTTAAATGCGTATGACTAAGTGGAAGAAGCCAGTCTGAAAAAGTGACACACTGTATGATTTCAGCTATATGACTGTCTGGAAAATACAAAACCATGGAGACAGCAAAGGATGAGTGGCTTCTAGAGACTGGAGGGGGATAGAGATGAATAGGCAGAGCACAGAGAATTTTTAGAGCAGTGAAACTGTTCTGTATTGTACTATAGTTGGATACATGTTATTATACATTTGTCCAAACTCAGAGACTGTCCAACACCAAGAGTGAATCCTAAGCTAAACTACGGAATTTGGGTGATTATGATGTGTCAATGTTGGTTCATCATTTGTAACAAATGTAGTATTCTATTGGGAGATGTTGATAATGGGGAGGCTATGCATGTGTGGTGGTAGAAGGCATATGGGAACTCTGTACCTTCCTAACAATTTTACTTTGAACCTAAAATTGCTCTAAAAATGTGGTCTTTAAAAATACATATATTTAACATATACAATTTGATAAATGTTGCATATGCACACACCCATGAAAACATCACCACAATCACAGAAATAGACATCTCCATCACCTCCAAAAATTCCCTGTGTCCCTTTCTTTTATTTTTATTTTTGGGTGGTAAGAATACAAAACATGTCTACCTTCTCAAAATTTTAATTGAACGAGTTGGTGTTGTTGACTGTAGACGCTATGTTGTGCAACAGTCCTCTAGAACTGATTCAAGTTGCATAACTGAAACTGTATGCTAGTTGAATAAGTCCTTATTTCCCCTCCCCTCCAAGCCCTTGAAACATTCTAGTCTTCTCTGAGTCTATTTTACATATTGCATACAAACGGAATCATGCAATATTTGTCCTTTTTTGACTGGCTTTTCTTTTTAGCATAATGTCTTTCAGATTCATCCATGTTGTCACAAGTGTCAGGACTTCCTTTTTTCAAAACCTGAGTAATATTTCATTGTATTTATTAACCACCTTTTCTTTGTCTATTCATCTACTGGTAGATATTTGGTTTGTTTCTGTAACTTTACTCTTGTGAATAGTGCTACAATGAACATGATTCTGATTTCAGTTCTTTAAGGTATATACCAAAAGCACAAGCACAAGATAAGTGGGACTATATCAGACTAAAATCTTTTCCACAGTAAAGTAAACAATCAACAGAATAAAAAGGCAGTGTGTGTACATAATGAGAGACCGTATTTGAAAACCATCTATCTCATAAGGGTTTAATATCTAAAATGTATAAGGAACTCACACAACTCAATAGTTAAAAACAAAAAACAAATAAAAAATAGATAGTCTAATTTAAAAACAAAGAAATAAAAGTTTATCCAAAGAAGATCTACAAATAGCCAACGAATATTGAAAAGGTGTTCAACATCAATAATTATCAGTGAAATGTAAATCAAAACAAAAAATCAAAATCACTTCACACCAGTAAATGAAACAAAACAGGGGTGCCTAGGTGGCTCAGTAGATTAAGTGTATGACTCTTGATTCCAGATCAGGTCATGATCTCAAGGTTCATGAGATTGAGCCCCACATTGGGCTCCTTGCTCAGCATGGAGCCTGCTTAGGGTTCTCTCTCTCCCTTTCTCTCTGCCCCTCCCCCCTCTCTGTCTCTCTCTGTCTCTCTGTCTGTCTCTCTCTTAAATAAATAAATAAATAAATAAATAAATAAATAAATAAACACATAAATATTTTTAAAAATAACCAATGTTGCTGAAGATGTAGAGAAACCGGAACCCTTGTACACTGTTGTTTGGGGGTATAAAGTGGTGCAGATGATAGGGAAAACAGTGTAGAGTTTCCTCACGAAAATGAAAGGTAAAACTATCATGTGATCCAGCAATCCAACTTCTAGGTATACATTTAAGTATACTTATTTTTAAGAAGGAATGCAGGACAAGAAACAGCATGATATGCCCAGAGACATATGATGTTTCATAGTCTGAGGACTATTCTAGAGTAATCATGTATACTTTACTGTCAAGATTGTTTATTGTGTGATGTGTAGAAGATTTTGAGATCATGTAGCTTCATCAGAAAATAAGGTATAGCTCTGTATCCTTGAGAGGGTTATGTGCCTACTATATATTGATTAGTGAAATACAAAAGGTGAAGAGACATAGAATGATGGATCACAGCACACATAGAAAGAGGTAATAAAAGTATGGTACACAGAAATGATGAGAAGGCTACGAACCCTGTGTTTCAAGAGTTTGATCATCAACTTGAATACTGCTAGTAGAGTTAATTAAACCAGTGATAATTACATTTTATAGATTTATTATTTTTACATTAACCTTATACTATTGAAATCAATTTTACATGGTGACTATTCATTTTTTCATATTAGTTTCTTTTGATTTTGCAAGTATTTATTTCCATATTTTGAGCATCTATATTCACAACATAGGCCAATAGTTTTATCTATTGGTTGGTTGGTTGGTTGGTCAGTTTGTTACTGGTACTCTTTTTGTTTAGGGAAATTTATGACAGGACTGTGTAATTCTTGTAAACTGCATTGGATAGGTGTCCATGGTTTTGTTTCTTTTTTTCCTAGAGGATATTTTACAAAAGATGAAAATGATCTTGCTCTTGAATGCTTGCTAAAATCTTCCTCAAGACTGCCTTGGCACTGTCTCTCTTTATAGGTAGAAAATTTATAACCTTTTTATATCGACTGTAGTTATTGATCTCTTGAGGTATTATGCTTGTTTCTGAGCCAGTTTTAAAATGTATATTTTTCCCAGAAAATTGACCATTTTGTCTATGTTGTCAAATTTATTGCCATAAAGTTGAACGCAGTATTCACTTATTATTCTTATCTCTCTTGCTTAAATCTTCAGTAATGGGCTTTTTTTTGTTCCCAATCTTGCTTGTGTATGCTTTCCTTTTTTCTTTTCTTTTTTAGTCTCACTTACCATAGATTTGCTGATTCAATAGTGTTTGTAAAGAATGGTAATTCTTAATTAATAGACTATACAGTTGTTTTTCTGGTTCATTAATTTTGACTTTATCTATAGCAATTACTCTCTTCTAATTATTTTGTCTTTTATTTAAACAGATAAACCTTTAACACTATATATTTTCCTATAAATATTCTCTCGGCTCTTTCCAAGTGTTTTGATGTGAGTTTGGTTCTTCTCTCTTATAATATTGCTTGCCTTTTACACAGTTGGTTCTTCTTGGACCCATGTTTGCCCTTGTATTGTTAATTTCTTAAATTAACTGAATTCTACCTCTTTTCACTACAGCCTTTTTATATAGAGGGATATAATTTTGCCAGGTTTCATTTGAATGATTCAGTAGGGATTGAAGTTCAACTGTTGCTGTTTAAAATGAGCTAGTGTCACATGTGGGACAGGAATTGGATTTTCCCTCCTGAATGTCAGTGGTCATCTTGGACATTGCTTTCTCTCTCGTGCATTATCTCACACTACCCATTGCTCCCAACTTTTGTTGTGTCTCTTTAGGATTTTTCAAATGAAGGATCCATTTCTTCTTTTACTTTGTAATTGAGCATTGTAAGTAGATTGATTGATTGGGACATAGATGTATGTGTACGTATATATGTGCATGGTACATGTGTATGTGTATGTGTGAATGCTTACGCATACGTGTGTATTTCATTGTAATCAGCTATTCAAATACCTTTATTATAGATATAGTGATAAATTTTGAGAATAGAGGGGCTTAACCTATACAACACATTAAATTTGTTTCCTGTATTCTGAACCAGTTGAGAGATAGATAAAGGACATGGAAGTCAAAATATCTAATTTTAGAACTATTAGCTGCATAATAAGCACTATGATTGTATCACTGAATCAAACAGACTTATTCACTTGCCCAAACACAGACAGTACTAGAAAAACACTGTCTATTCTCCATAGAAAAGAGAATATCTACAGAAGCAAAACAGCTAATGTGCTCTCTGTAGGTAGGCAGATCTGAAGACGGGAAAGGGAAAGATCTGAAATGCACATTCCTAGTTTTTATGCACCATTTACTATTCAGATAATTTATTGTTATTACTATGGGGAAGGGTGGGTGAGCAGAGAAAGGGCAAGATCATCTTACTACTGGATGTTACGTTACCTGGATATCACAGAATTTGAGAAGAAATATTTTTCTCACTCATTTCAATGAATTGTGGATTCAAAGTAGCTGAGAGCTAAAAGAGAGGAGATAAAACATCTAATCCATTGGGTAGCAGTAGGTGGTGGAATTGCAAGAGGAGTTTTATCAGTGTATATCTCCAATGGCCTTGATTCAGAAGCTCTGATCTAAGAAGATCTATTGATGAGTTTAATAAGAATAGCCAACATTTGTTAGCTATTTAGGAAACTAGTGGTCATTAGTTAGAAATGACTTATCCAAAGCTGTTTAGCAATACATGGTTAAATGAGGATTAGAATATAAAGGCCTCACTCTTATCAATGCCTCTCACTGGCCAAAGTTGTTTTTTTTTTTTTAAGCAAATCTGTAACTTTTTATAGCACCAGATGATAACTACATTTGTCATGGTGGGAATTTTGTAATATGTATAAATGTTCAACCACTGTGAAACCAATATAATATTATATTTCATATTTATTTTAATTAAAAAATAAAATAATAATAGGATCTATCTGACAGTTTTGAGGGTTAAATGAGAATATATCATAACATGAAGTATTGTAACTGATACCTTCATAACTATCAATTGTTTCACCTGAAGAATGTAGGGCAATTTATGTCAGTAAAAATCTAGGACTAGGAGTGTCCTTGTTTGAATTACTGAAACAATTATGAAAAAGAATGAGAAGGAATGAGGGGAATGTAGTACTCATATGGTGCTATATGGCAAAATGATTAAAGGTAACAAAAATGAGATGAAACAAAAGGCAGCTAACCTCGAGGTCCTAGCCCTATATCTGGAGAAGACAATAGCTATCCAATAATTTGGATGATAATAATGATAGTCACTGTATGACATTCAGTTTGATACCAAACAAAATAAGCACTAGCCACATCTTAACATTTGTTGAATTGTGTAAAAAGAATTAAATGAGAAGAAAACATAATTTACCCAAGACAGCATAGAGCTTCAAGGAGATTTGTAATAGTTAAGAGCCAAAGTAATGAATGATATTAGAATTAAAAATCCTGTGTCATTTTAAAAGTACGTTGTTGGTAAGATTTGTTAGAACAGGTTTTATATCAGAAGAGTGCAGGGGATTCAGAAGACCCTGTGTGTAAACGAAGTGGGTAGAACCTTCCTATATCTTTTACACACAAGTGATGTGCTCACAAATAACAGAGGATGTATTTTAAGTTATTTTTCTCTTAGTCACCGTACATTTTGTTGAGTCATGTATGTTTTCTTCATAATGAAACTTTATCTTTATGGATAGCATGTGTTTTGTACAGTAATTTCATGTGAGTAGCATCAATCAATAATCTAGCTTGTCCTGGAATTGATTTTATAATCACTTGGCTTGGATGTAGCCACAAGAGCTGGTTCTTTCTTTCCTTTTCTTTTTCTTTCGTTCATAGATAGGAGAAGACACTTCTCATAAATAATCTGATTAATACTGTTTGGTCGTCCAAGACATTATTTGTGATAGTTGGTGTGACAGTGAATTTTCAAGACCATTATAGGTGAAATATGTAAGATATAGAATACTAAATTTCACCAATATATTAAAATATGGTAACAGGATTTAACTAAAAAACTGCTTTGTGCTATTAAAAGATATCTGTATTGTAAGTTTGGTGCTCCACCTAGATCCCCCTAGATACCTTTTACCATTTTGTATATGTTTCAGAGAAGAGACCCTCAGGCTACTGGAATCTACTTTCCTGACATTTTCTAAAAGCCAGACAGTGCCTGAGATTTTTTTCTGTCTGGAGCTGCCCGTAACCAATGATTAACAGGCATGTGACAGTTGTAAGAAAGACCTCGCTCCTTTGCCTTAGGTCAGTTAAACTGAGTGGTGAAACTTAAACTTCAGTGTTTCCCCTATGGGATCAGGCCTGTGCTTCTCTCTGCATGACTCAGCTTGAGGGCTTATCCTTGTTTGGCTACCTCCTGTTTTCTACTCTGTTGCCTACATTTCCTTATTGGTTTTCCCTCAGAACCTTTCTTCAGTATATCATTAGCAAACTTATCTTCAGCTCAGGAGTCTCTTTTGGGAGACGAGCCTAAGAAAATGTTTTGTGAGATTTTGGTGTACTTTCTGTGTAGTATATAAAGCATCTTGTTATGAATTAGCCCAAGGAATTATCTATCTCTTCTGAGGATTAAAGAGTTAATCAGCATAATAATATCTATTTAAAAATGTGTATTTGGCATCTATATGTATAAGGTACTGTTTATTTACTCACCAAAGCAAATGTCATATTCCAAAGTAAGAAGAAATACTGTGGAAGAGGATTGCCAAAGGATAAGTTTTAAAAGGTTTTAATTATTTTAATGATTTTCCATATCCCCTCCTATTTGTAAAGTCTAACGGTATCTGGAGTTAGAGGCTAGAATGGGATTTACCAGCAAAGCTATGATGGGCTCTAAGTTCTACCCAGAAAGCGGGGCGGGGGTGTGAAGTGAAGCTTTAAGAAAACTCAGTAATCTTGATTAATGCTCTGTGAAGAGTGCACTGGCATTTGACTCCTATAGAGATATCTAAAGGGAGACCGATGAAATGACTAGCAGCTTTGACACACAAGTGATAGAAAAGTAGCTGTTTTGGGTGGCCCACCCGCCCAGAGCTTGTTGGGAGAAAGCATCTGTTTTTACCAAAGACCAGATGTGTACCATGCTACAAGAGAGTTAGCATGGTTTTTTCTTGGACACCATCCAAGAAAACTGCCTTGAGGTGTAAAAAGACCTCAGCAAAGAGACATTAGAGATACCACGATAAACTTTAAAGTTGAACAAAGACAAAATTGCTGAAATGTGTGGAGATGTATTTGCCCTTTTCAAGGCAGCTTTAGATAACTAACAGCCAGCCTCTGAGTGATGGGCAACATCCATAAAATTTTCCAAAATGAAAATTCAATTAAAATACTTTCAAGCCCCTGAGGCTGATGCTATATTAATGCAAGACTAAGTTGAGTTATAACATTGCTCTTACTCCTACATTTTCTCTTTCTTTATACCAAAAACTGATAAAGATCAAAAACTTTGATTATCATGATAGGGAAGGGTGGACCACACACTTTTTATGACTCCAGAGGCATCACTTCCATTAAATAAAATGTGGGTACTGTCTCAGAATATATGCAGCATAGCAGTCCTGGATAGGAGGAATAGAAATTTTGGCTGGGAAAAGAGAAAAGTGAACTAATCATCTTTCCCAATAGACTTGAATGCTCAAAGAGCCAAGGAATAGTTTATAGCTTAGATTAAGAATGGAAATTTGACAAGCCCACATGGCTACACAATCGAATGACAGTAAACTGAGACTGTGTATTATGATTTGGAAGGATCAGACTATATTTGTCACCCCAGTGCCACCATAAAACTCATGGGTTTTAGTAGGAAACTTCCAAGATGGTCTTCAATGCTCTTGAATTCATGCCCTTGTGTATTCCTCTCTCTCTGTGAACTAGGTTTAATGACTTATTCCTAATGAGTAGCAATATGGCAAAAAACAATGTACATCGCTACTGAGATTAGGTTCCCAGAGACTGTAAGTTCTGTTTTGCTGACATTGTCTCTCTGACCTGATTCAGGTTCACTGTAATCAAACCAACTACTTTGTTAAGAGCTGCTGTATGGAGCAAGGCCCATGTAGCAAGAAAGTGAGGAAAGCCTATTGTCAGCAGCTTGTAAGACACTCGGCCTTCTGTTCAACAGCTTGTAGGGAAATAAATACTGTCAACAATGAGTGGAATAAGCTTAGAGATGGTTTCGTACCCAGTTAGGTCTACAGATGAGACTATATCAGCAGCCAACACCATGATTGCAGCTTTGTGAAAGACCCAGAGCCTGAAGGCCCAGCTAAGCCATGTCTGGATTCCTGACTCACAAATATGGTGAGGTAATAAATGTTGTTATTTTAAGCCACTAAGTTCTGGGGAAACTTGTTACAAAGCAATAGATAACTAAACATGAACCCTGCCTTCAGCTTCAACCACAGGGATGGGAAGATATAAGTCTACCAACTAAATGTAAGGAACAGTGGAAGAAAAAGATATAAAATTGTGTCTTAAGCTAATACTCCAGAAGACCTGCTCTCATAAATGTAACCATTACAAAATCTACATAAGACATATTATCTGATTTTCAGCAGCTTATAATCTCACAGTGAAGATTTGCACCTAGAAGGATGTCTTGAGGAATAATTAAACATGTATATACTGGAGAATTACAAGGCCCTATTTTTAGAATTCATAATATCCTAGAAGCCTGTAAGTCCTTTCCTCATCTCTTGCTCAGAACTCCCACTAACAATGAGTTGTCTCCAGTTAACTATTGTCTCAGTATCCTACCACTGTTATCTCTGTTTCCGTCGTACTTTCACATATAGAAAATTCACATGGGTACACATGCACACCCTGCAGAAGAGATTTAAGTGTAGAAGGCTATACTTAAGATTTGAATGGTGGGGTGGGAAGAAAAGAAGAGATATCAATGTTCGTACAACATACATTGATTTAAATAGAACTTTAAAGGGCAGCAATTACAATTATTCTTTCCCTCCAATAAGAATTTTTATAAGCCACTTCATTTCATATGGTCCCAAATTCCATATAATCTCAGTATTTAGTTATCCAGACAATGCCCTCCCCTTATAATTCACTGTCCCTTCTTTCCTAAGAACAGAAACACATCCCATTAATTAATTTTCTACATAGTACACTTGGTTTCTCTCTTTGGTTTCTGAGGCACTTAGCTAATACCAATACTCTAAAGGTCAACTCCTCTATACCCTAGACATTAAAATATTTTATTACAAATGCATGGTTATTTTTAATTAAAATCAGTTATTTTCAAGATGCCACTTTTCACCTGGTAATGGAGGTAGACCATGATCTAATTTAAGTAGGCGCTATGGACCCTGAGGTATCCTCCCCTTTTTAGGAGAGAAGCATTCATTTCCCCCTCGCTGCTTAGGTGACAACTGAACCTCATAGCTGAATGCCCTATGCTAAAGAGAGTCACCTTGTCCAAATGTGGGACATTCCTTTTGAGGGGCAGTCTGCTCCAATGACTGGCCAATGTTGGGGTATAAAGATCTCAGCTCCTTGCCACAATATTTTTCCTTTGCCTAAGTCTGTTCCTACCCGCAAGTATGTTGGTCATTCCTCACTTTCTGCATATATACTCTGTGTGTAGAACTTATGTGTTTATCACTGTCAATAAACCTTTGCCTTAGAGTTTTATTCCTAGGGAAACTTACCTGCAAATATTGGCAGGATAGAACAACACACTTGAAGAGGATGTTAATGAGATGGATTTTAGATATGTTGGATTCTGTATACTATTAGACAGCCAGTGTAAATTGTTCACTAGGTAGCCGAGAGAATAAAGAAAACAGATTTGAACATATAGATGTTGGCATAATCAATACACTAATATATTTTAAATCACAGAAGTTAACTACTCTCTTCTTATTGACACACACACACACACACACACACACACACACACACACACACATGCACACACACAGACACACACCAATGACAAAAAAAAAAAAAAAAAAAAAAACTGTTTTTTGGTTTCCAATCAGCCAAATTGGTTTCTCTCCAAAAATTTTCCCAAGTTTACTCCTTCTCCTCACCTGCTTATCAAACAGTCTAATTATTCATTAAGTTAAATAACTACTTCATTTGGAGAATATCAACTGAACTCCTATAATGTACCATAGAAGGTCTAAGATACGTTCTGAACAAAAGAGAAAAATTTTCACCTAATAATTAGAAGGAGACTGACACGAATGATGTGACAGAATAATAATTGAAACAAAGATTCTGATGGGTGAATTTATTTGGTGTGCTTGAGATCACAAATAAGACCAGTGTAGAGTTGGAAAGTAGTAAATGAAGCAGGCATACTTACATACAGATGAGTTAAGAGTTTGGCATGTGTTACAAATTATAGGGATTTGAGACCATGCTTTGAATTTGTTATTCATTTTAATAACGGTAGGAATAAATTGGAGATTTTATGCAACAAATAAATTTATGTGTTAATTATTAGAATTTACTAGCAACTACTCTGTGCTAGTTTATATCTTTTAGTACTATGGTTTCAATGGTGAACAAAACAGGTTACCTACTGGTATCTACAATCTCATGATACAAGAAATTGCCAGTAGAGAAATAGATAATAGAGAAGAATAGAAGAGGAGAAAAGTAACAATAAATGACTAAATACTAAATACTTGTGTAATAAAAATCAGGTAGTGATAAGATTCATACAAAAAATAACGCAGCATAAAAAAATAATGGCAAAGGATATTAATTTAGAATGTGTAATTGGGGAAGACTTTTTCAGCACAGACCTGAATAAAGGACAAGAATATATATGAGAATAATTGTATTTGTTACAATCATATTTACAATTTAGAATATTGTATTAGCTGTAAAAAATTTCGTAGAGACATGAGCTTCTCAAGCAAACAGATGACTTTTAGAATACCGATATTGGATAAGTCCACTTTAGTAGAGAATGTAGAAAGGAGAAAGATAAAAACAACAAAAGCAAGGGAAACTCAACAAGAGTCATTCAGTTGAAAAGAAAGAAGAGAGTCCAACTGAAATAGAGTAGAGTTTAAAGTGAGAAGAGTATAAAGTGGTGAAAAGTTATAAGTCTGAGAGCATGAATAAGTTCTGAGAAATTCTCCTGGGAATGGAAAAAGGTGTGATAGCTCGGGTTGGGGAGACATGTGGGATCAAAGGAGTTTTTTGATGTCCTATTTTATATTTTGTTTGCTTGTGAAATATGTTCTTCATCATGTCCAATTGGTGATATGGCAGAGAGAAGAAATAATTTTTGGAGCAAAATTCTTAATTATGGAGTAGAGAGTGTGAGCCATGGCAGAAATGGAGGAATCGGCAATGGGCAGGAAGATAACTCTTTCCACTGAAAGAGTTATTTC
Source organism: Felis catus (assembly GCF_018350175.1). Taxonomy (NCBI): domain Eukaryota; kingdom Metazoa; phylum Chordata; class Mammalia; order Carnivora; family Felidae; genus Felis; species Felis catus. The sequence goes on from NC_058374.1 coordinate 107,109,092, forward strand.
CACTGAAACTCTTTCCACGTGGGAGAGACTCCCAATTAAAAGTGTGACTATCCCCTCAAAATTAAAAAGTACAAAATGAACTTACCAGGTTTCCCCAATCTTCTCCTTATGTGTTTCCTAGCTCAGTAACTAGAATGAACTAAATGTCTAAGAAAAAAAAAAAAAAAAAAGACCATCATCAAATCCCTTTCTTCATCAATAAATTCCAATAAAACCATCAGAATGATCTCTAAACCTTAAACTTCAGTGAGAGTGAGACATACGGATGGGGTACAGGTGAAGCTCTTCAATAAGGTCTCAGCCCTGGGGTGATGCCTCCTGTGGCTCTTTCTAAAGATGATGGTTGCTTTTTACACCTGCTGTATTCTGTTCTCTAATATTCTCCTTACTTCTTACTAGTCAATCTTTTATTAATCCAATACCCTATTTTAGTTTATAATTCTTTAGTATCAGTTTTTTCTGCTCAAATTATTGTGTGGGTTCTCTCTCCCAGTTTTAATTTGAACAATTATGCCTCCATCAGTTCACATAAGAAGTGAAACCAAAATTCAAAACCAGATTAAAAACAGATAGTAATATTTATAAAACTGGAAGATCAACATTCTATATCTTACTTGAACAAGAAACTCAGATTTTTATTAGATTCTTAGTGATCAGAACTTTTGCAATGGTAACATTTATTACCCATTTAAGTTTTGTCAAGCAGTTCAGTTAGTGATTAGAAAAATCATTCCTTTCGTAAATTTTGAGAGAGCACTTGCCATATTCAGTGTATTGTTCTAAGCCCTTGAAATAGAGAAATAAATTAAACTGATAACATTTCTAATTTCACCGACTACTTCTGAAAAAATAAAAAGTCATAAGTTCTACCAGTGATGTTTTGGGTGCTTCAGCATTGTTTCATAGAGGAAATGGATATGTATATGCTTTGTGTTCTTAGGATTATAAAAACTCATGGGCAAACTTTGTGCATTTCTATAGACTAAGTTATTATTGACTGTTACTACTTTATTCATCATATTCTGTATTATGCCCAGTAAGTTTACATATATACATGTATAGGAGAAATAAAGAGCAAATGAAGATAGAATTCTAAGTTACTGTTTTATTGGGCTTTAAAAATCATACATTACAGAATATAGAAAGAGATTTGACACCTTTTCTGAAAGACAGAATAGAGCACTCATAATGATGTTTTCTATTCACTCAAAGTACCATTCAAAATGTATGATTCCACACTAAGTCCCTATTACATAGTTCCACCTCTTCCAGATTAAAATTCCTGATGGGTTGATATCCCTTACGGGCCCTTCTAGACCTTCCCATTTACATTTTGAAGATTGTTGTGACAGAAGAATTCTTTCTGCTCTGAACTAATGGCAATATGAAATACATTTTCATAAAGGTTTCTTATTTTTATGGAAGTTATCAAGAACTTTTCTCTTTATACTCTTCACATCAAGCATTATACTTTTTTTTTCAGGTGGAAATAGGTTGCTTATTTGACTCTGCACATCAGAATTTTGGCTTTATGTGTGCCTTTGAGATGTTACTCATTAAATAGCAAATGCTTTGGTTAAAACTTACTCTTCTTTGGGGCGCCTGGATGGCTCAGTCAGTTAAGCGTCCGACTTCCGCTCAGGTCATGATCTTACGGTTTGTGGGTTCGAGCCCCGCGTCAGGCTCTGTGCTGACTGCTCAGAGCCTGCAGCCTGCTTCAGATTCTGTCTCTGGCTCTCTCTGCCCCTCCCCCACTTGTGCTCTGTCTCTCTGTCTCTAAAATAAAAATTAAAAAAAAAACCCAAAAAACAAAAAAAAAAAACACTCTTCTTTAATGAAATAGATGTCTTTACAAATTAGACAACTACAGAAGACCCACATATTAAAAATCAAGTATCACTTTAAAAATAGACATTGATATGTTTACTTAATAATCAACACCTCCAGCATTTCCTATTTAAAAACGTAAATATGTCGCCAAATATGTGTTTCTAATCATAGTCTCCTGATGCTTTTTAAAGAATCACATGAAAATTTGCACAGCATGGTGATAAGACAGAATCTTTAGTAGAACAGACAAAGTTTTGGAATCTAGGAATGCCTTTTTCTTGAATATCATTACCACTATACACTATTAATTTCTAAATCCCTTTTTTATAATTTCAAGAGAAAGAACTAAAAACTTAATATACTTTCAAATTTAGGAAGGATTCTTATATTTGCACCACAAAACTAATTCTGAAAAACATATAATTTTTAACTTTTTTCTTTTTTAAAGTTTTTATTTAAATTACAACTCAAAAATTTATAATTATTAAATAAAGTATTTCTTATCAGCTTTTTTTACTACAAAAAATAGTTACAAAAAATCCCAAACCTTAACCGTTTATTTGAAAAGAATATAAATTGCAATAAGTAAACAATTTAGATTTATGCTAATAATTTGTTAGACATATAAATTCTGTGAAAATATATTCATAATTAATCTTTCTTAATATGTAAATCATCTTAAGATATCCAAATTCCTTGGTAGTGAAATATTAGATGTAAGTAGTAATATAGTAAATATGGTTTAATATAACATGTTTTATAGCTGAAATACCTACATTCTAAACAAACAAAATCATGTTTAATATGTTAAGAGATGTTTCAAACACACAGAATATTTAAGGACGTAATATGCTTTAGAGAAAAATGTATGGGCACTTCATTTTTCAACCCAAGGGAATTTAATTTTTACACTTACTAAGGATTCCCCAGGTGCCAAGAAAAAAAGTGTCCTCTGTCTCCATTTACTTTGTGTGAATATGTGAGAGAGACTGTCCAAGTCACTGGAAATATAACAGTAATCAGCTCTACCCTATTGTTTTATTTTGTCCTCAAACTGTACTGTGAGTTATTAATATCCCCTGTACAATAGGTCATAAAACTGGGAATAATAGAAGTTGTAAGTTACAAAGTCACCATTACAACTCTTGTCTCTCTGAAGAAATGGACAATTTGAGGGCAACACCAGTTTACTATACTTATTAATAGAAAAAAAAAGTTAATAAAGTCAGCCTTGCCACTTTGTTCCTTACTTCTACTTGTTTAGGCTAGAGTTAGTTAATGAAAATGGTTTTACACAAGTTTTACATTTATTCATTCATTGCTGTGTCTGTGTTGAACATTGATTAACTTAGATCCCATATAAACAAGATTTCTTTTTTTCATTAACAAAGAATCACAGTTTTAAACATCTATTTTCTCTGACAAAGAAAGGGATTAAGTTGTTCAATTACAATCAATAAGAGCATGATTTGAAGGAGATACTATTCTACAGAGTTACATCAGGCAGGAATATTATAAAGATATTTGCTTCTGATTGATTAAAATTGTAAAGTCATACTCATAACCAAAGAATATGCAAAGTTTTGAATTTTCATCTAATAATATTTAATTATATTATACATTATTATTTGAGTGATAATTTGCCTTCAGTTTTACAAGTGCATATGTAACAATTAAAAGAAATATGTCATTTGTTAGGTTCAGGGATCAGCTCCCATTCTTTTGTGCCAAATTATCTATTCTTAAAGTTTTCTTGTTGAAGTCAATCTTTTCCTTGTTATGAAATTTTACTCCTGTTTCCAAGAAGTTGCCTTCTTATATCATATAGAAGAAGCTAACCCATTATCTAACATTTCTCTTGTTTCTGTAATAAAATATTGTCAAAGTTTATTGAATAAAACTACCAACAAACCATTATTTAATGTTGCCTTTAATTCAGATGATAGAATTTCATCAATGTTTAACCATAGAAATAGTGTCTACTACTAAGTATTTATGTTGTAAAACTCATTTTCCCCTCTTACATCTTCTCATTGATGGCCACATTTGGACTTTTGGATATTTTCCCAGTAATTCAGGACAGAATCACTTGAATTTCGATTTCACTCTTTCTCTCATTTTACACATCTGCTAAAACTTATATTCTACTTTCATCATTTATTTTCCATCCCCACAGTCATCGCTTATCCTTATATAACTCACAGACACATTCACTTAGTGAAACCTGGTGACCCAGCACACGGCTAGGTGCTGGGGATGCCACCATGCTGACATGTTCCCAGTCCCTGTGGACCTAAAGCCTTATAAAGAGGTACCTCTTGTGTCCTTTAGAAATGTTACCTTTATTTTACCATATTCTAATATAAATCTGTTGACTTCCCTTATTTTTTTTATTTTGTAAATTTTTATTTATCATTTTTTGTTTATTTATTTTGAGAGAGTGAGAGAGAGAGAGGGGGGGAGGGGCAGAGAGACAGAGAGAAAGAGAGAATCCCAAGCAGACTCCATGCTGTCAGTGTGGGCGGGGCTCAAACTCATGAACTGTGAGATCATGATGTGAGCCTAAATCAAGAGACAGAGGCTTCAACGACTGAGCCACCCAGCATCCCCACTATTTTTTCCTCTTTTAATACAGGAGAAACGTAAATAGATTGTATGCCTGTCAAATGACAGAGTTCATGGGACGTTATTTGTTTTGTTTTTGGTTTCATTCCACTGTGCACTTAGGTAAGATTAAAGCCCTTCTCAGAAGTACTTATGAAAGCAGAGTAATACGCAAGGTAATTTCTAAGGTATCTTGTTGTATCAAATATGATTATCTCCTTTCCTACTGCCTAAGTTTCAGGCACTTGAAAGGTGGACCAGGTGAGTTTGTTCAATCTTGACTATACTTTGCAATCCAGATGTTCTCTGACTCTTTCCTTTGTACAGGATTTTCTTGTAAAGTTATACATTTTCCAGGATGCAATGTGGTATCCTTCAACACTTGATATTTCCTGCCATATTAGTTTGAAGAAATTGCACTCTCTGAAAACATGTAAAAGTGGCCTTGGGAAGTCAAGGGTAGAAAACAGTAACGTTGAGCAGATGGTTATTTTTAAAAAGGTGGTAGCAAGAAAGAGGAGAGAGATAATGTCCAAGTTTTCTGTTTGATATAAACTCTGTTTCTTGGAATCGGGGGAAAAAGGTCAAAAAGAGTCCATGGCCCCATGTTTTTCCAACCGTGCAGGACTTGCAGTTGTTTCACGAGGTGATGGCAGTCTCTGCCACTGATGGGTTTTATAAATGTAATTCACATTTAGTTGAGATTTATACCAATTTCCAGCATTTGTTTTTCTATTAGTCTCAGATTTAGTACTTTTAATGCGTTTTCACGTGTTTCCTGTTTTGGGAACTGTTTAAAAGAAAGTAGGAAGAAGTTGACTCCATTGTAATCCAGAAGTTACCACCCCCAATTTTTTTTTTTATTGTAGTATAAATATTGAATAGGTTTATTTTACTTTTCTTTTGAAGATTCCATTAAGTAGTTGATTTATTCATCATGCCATCTGTTTTTTCCCCATTTTTACTGTTAGGACACCAAAGGAGGAACATGTTTTGAAACTTTAGTTTAATAAAGAGAGAGAGAAACAAAAAGAGAGAAAAAGCAGATGAACTTACACATGAACATGTACACCAGCCAGCTGTGTTTGCTTTCTTTTGTATCTTTAAACATCAGTTTAATATTACTTCTTTTTTTTTTCACATGAATGCTGCCATAGATCGCCAACAAGGCATTTTTGGACCACTTTCAAAGCATTATAGGAAAATATACCACATGGCAAACATTTTTCTTTTCCCTTCATCCCACTTATTCCATTTGTGATGGCTCCATTACAGGAGAAATGTATACTTCAAATAAAATATAATTTTATGTAAATTTGATCAAAATAGATTTCCATCTATAACATAAAAGGAAAAAAACTATTTTTATAATAATAACAGAAAATTGAGGAATAATTATTTTAATATATAGTATTATTTTAACTACTATTAGAATTACGTTACTTTAGTATAATGCATCGTATCTGTATTTTAAACATACTTTATTATAAAATAAAAACAGGTATGTCTGCCTATGAAGGTCTAATATAGAAATAAGATACATTAAAAAAACAAAGAAACATCTTATGATTTCTTGCCAGAATAATTCGGATGAAATGAAATATGTGATAAGCAGCATGTCCTCAAGGGAAAGAGTAAGAAGCCACAGCTCTAACAGAACTGGTATTCTGGGAATCATCAAATAAACAAGAAATCCAAGTAGGCTATTATTAGGCTAAACAGGAAGTCTTACATTTTTGTTAAAGTGCAGAATAGTATCACTTTACAGTTTCTAAAACTTTCTGTTTTATTTTTTAAATTTAATATATAACCAATTAGATAATTCCTTGTCTCACAGCATTGTGGCAAAAACAACATAAAAGAATTTTAAGAACCATTTTAACACATGAATTTTAATGCAGTTGAATAAATTTTAATCTGTAATCATAATCCTTAGACGTTTTATAATAACGTTTATATAATATATATTCATTACATAAAATTTAGAACATTCTAATAAGAAAAAAAATATTTGCAAAACTTAAGAAAAATAAGTAGTACAAGGTAATTATTTTTCTAATTTAATTCTCTGCTAAGAAATGTAATACATATTATGTTCTTTTTACAAATTCTTTAAATTATTTATTTATATTAAGAGAGAGAGAGAGAGAAAATGAGCAGGGGGCAGGAGCAGAGAGAGACAGAGACAGGGAGTCTCAAGCAAGCTCCTCACTGTCAGCATGAAGCCAGATACATGGCTCAAACCCACAAAGCCCGAGATCATGACCTGAGCCTAAACCAAAAGTCGGTAACTTAACTGACTGAGCTACCCAGGTGCCCCTACATATTATGTTCTGAGTAAGTATTTCTTGAATGACTAAATAAATGAATAACTAGAAATATCCAAAATAGTTTATAGTGGCTACCAAAATTTATTTTGTCTATGTATTATTTATATTTTAATTTTCATAATCTTTTATACCAATATATTTGGACAATAATCACTGAATAAAAGAAAAGAAAAGGAAAAGGAGGAGGAAAAAGAGAACAGAGCGAAGAAGAAAAATAAGAAAGAAGACAAAAAAAGAGGAAGAAGGCAGATGAGAAGAGGGAGAAGTCAGTTAATACATAAAAAGCAAAATTTTAAGTGTGGATATCAACCCAATGAAATAAGTATTATTTTCATCTCCAATTTTCCAACGAGGAAATCAGGACAGAAATAAGTAAAGTATCTTGTCCATGTTTACATAACTATTAAATGTTATAAGCGTAACTTGATTTTAGGAGTCTGGTTCAAAGTCCATACTTTTAATCAATATTTATTCTGAAGAAAATGATTTAGACAGGTATACACAATGAAGATGAAGAAGATAGAAGAATAAAATATATTTGCTTTTGATTCTCTATTATTTGTTAGGAGAAAGAATGAGTTCAGAGCTGGTATTGAGGTTGTGTTCCACAAAGTCCTAAAGGATGTAACTTTCTAACTCTTTGTTCCACTCTTCAAACCTCACTCATATTCCCCCAGTTTCCCCAAGATTGAGCTGGATGCTTTAACCTTCACATCTACATTTTAGCCAGTCAGAAAGGAAAGGCACAAACTATACCTTAAAAGAATCATCCTGAATTCATACACATCCTTTTTCCTATATCTTCAACAGCCAGATTATACTCAATTAGTCGTAGCTAATTGGAGTTTTTTTTTAACGCTATTAAATGTGATTTTATTCTGATTCAAAGGGAAAGCAAGTATGAGGTTAGAGTTAGCAGTCACTGCCACAGGGAGATACACAGATATTATCACATCTAATACATGCATTTTTTTAAGTTTACAGTTTATATACATATTAAATATTAGAACTAGGGTTTGAATTTAGCAACCTGAGTCAAGAGAATATGCCATTAAGGAGAGATACTAATAGGAAAAAGATGTTGAATTTTTTTTGAACAAGACTATAATGAGTATTTATCTCAAATCCTAAAAAGAATCTAGAAAAATTAAGACAAATATAAAACCAATATTGACTTTTAGCTTTAAGTAAAGTATTTCCTAAGATGAAGGTAACTAATTTTCACTGAATAGAAAGCTATACATACCCAGTCCAGTGCAGAATTTGTTGAGAATTCATAAAATACATTGTTTTACTAAATATGAGGAAGGTCCCACTAATGAATAGTTAGAAATCATCCTAGCTATAAATAAATTACACTTCAGACATGATTTCAAATTGGGTAAAAAGAAATGTATTCAGTACTAAAAATTTACATGATTAAAAGTTTTTAGATTAAAAGTTTATAAGAGATTAATCCTAACTCTTTCGTTTAGCCTATGATATAACATAATTGCACTGGAATTAAAAAGTTTAATGAAAAGTAAAGATCATGTATTATCATTAAATCCAGTGTTCTCTAATTATCAATACAACTAAAGAATTTATATTATAAGAAAGATTACTTATCTGAGAAAATTTATTTAATTTTTACATCTAATTGAAGAAAAGAAATTGTTTGTAATTGACGTATATAACCACTTTTTAATGTGCTCATCCTAGTTTTGATGTAAAAATCTTCTATGTCTCTTATGCACAAAAGGAGCAAAAGGCATCTGCTCTTAAGCATTATAGTAATTTTCTATGCCCAATTAATGTACTCATATTTATTAGGATAAAATAAAGAACTCTGGAACTATCAGATAAGAGAATAGAAATATAAGGATCAGTATAGGAGGAAGGAAGAAAAGTATTCATCCCAACGTTCAAATAAACAATAAAGATAAATCTTAAGTACTCAGGGATGATTTGAATTCTTCCCTGAAATTCCCTAGAGTTTGGTAGTTCATAACAAAACAAAACAAAACAAAACAAAAAAGTCAACCCATGAAATAAGGCAACAAACACACTTCAACTTCTTCATCAAATGAAGTTAGTTAAAATAAAAGGAGTCAAAGATTCTCCTTTTTGAGAAAGAAAATACTCCTCCGTAATATACATTGAGAAGTGGCCATGAAAACAAGCCATTCATATCTCCTACTTTGGGCACCACACCGTTGACTGAGCTGGGGCTGCTCCTCTGGACCCACCATTACATCTGTGCCAAGTTCACCCTTCCCCAGGTTTCTTCCCGCAAGTGACTGACAGGCAGGATACTGGTGCTGAACCATTTCCATGGGAAGTAGGACTCCCCTGATAGGAGACTTTGACTTATGGATTCACCATTACCCTGGCCAAAATTTTCTCAGAACTGTACTGTCATCTGAGATTTCCTACTCAATTCTCCTTTCTTCCTACTCTCCTTCAGAGACCAGATCTACATTGTAGTCTGAATTTTCCCCTACTTCCTTTCCCTTATTCTTCATAGATAATCATTTTCCTCAATAAATTTCTTGCATGTCTGATCCCATCTGAGTATCTGCTTCTTGGGGAAGCAAAACTAATGCACTTTGTGTAGGAAGTCACATCACAGACTCAATACTGGCAGCCAAGACATAGGAAATTTTATAGTAGGATGTAAATTCTCAGGATAATTTTTATTGTCAATGTTTATAAGTCTCATCATTAGAAAATAGCAGATTTTCCCAAGTTCTTTAAAGGTAAGAATAACGTGAATATAGCATAATTTGGAATTTTTTATTCGATAATATTTTGACTAATTTAAGAATTTTATTTAATATGGTATACAACTACTTATATGGGAATATATGTTCTCAGATAATGTAAAGCTTCAGAGGTGTGTTTTTTCTATGTAAAATTTCTCTGGCAACTGCAAATCTAAGTTCTTGAAAGCAGTCAATGAAAATACAATAAAAAAAATTGTTGAACAAATTAATGAGATCAGTGAGACCCTTTTGATATTTACATAATGAAGGATTATCCTCTACAAGTAGATTTTGTGCTTTTTCTCATTATATAAACCAATAATTTATATCAATTTCTATGAAAAAGCTCAGTTATATAATTGCATCTTTATTCTTTTGCACTTCAACTGATAATTTTATTAGACTAACACACAAACATGAAAATGTTTATAGGTCCCCTAGCACAAACTATTGAAAAAGTTAAATTATATTAAAATCACAAGTGAGTAGAATTGAGATCTGGAATTAATTATAAGAAAAACAAACCATATAGTCTAAACTAATCTTTTACATGATTTTCAATGATCATGATCTAGTTAATATGAAAATCTTTCTCATTGCTGAACACAATTAGCTTTCTGTGTTAGGACTAAAGGTAAATTAAGATCCAGTTAAAAGTTACCCCTTCACTGCTGTGTACAGATTATCATCCATTCTGTGCAGTCTCTGATTTTAATTAATTATAAAACAGGCATTAGAAACCATAATGCTACCAGTTGAAAAGGTGTATCATCTAGACCTGTAAGAAGACAGTACTAAATAAGCAAGTTCCATCAGCAGAAAAGTACTGCAGTGGACTGAATAATGCATTCCCCAGGCAAAAAATTTATGTCCCCCTGAAACCTCAGAATGTGAATGTATTTGAGAATCCAATCTTTATAGATGTAATTAGTTAAGATGATACCATAGGGATTAAAGTGGGACCAAAGTCCAATGTCTGGTGTCTTTCTAAGAAAATGGCGAGATTCAGACACTGACACATAGGGAAGAAAGCTCTTTGTCAACAGAGGTGGATTGAATTGATACAGCTACAAACCAAGAGTTAAGGACAATAACAAGAAGCTAGGAAAGGGCAACAAAAGATAATTCCCTAGAGCCTTCAGAGGAATAATGGCAGTGCTAACACCTTGACTTTAAACCTCTAGCTTCTATAAAGTGTCAGAGGATATATTTCTGTAATTTCAAACCACCCAATTTGTGGTAATTTGTTATTGCAGCATTAAGAAATTAATACAGATACCTTTCTACAAGAAATAATTATTTTAATTATAAGCAAATATTTCTCCCTTAGATTACATGCATATTATTTTACAACGGGATGGGGGAATTAAAAATATAGGACATTTTTCATAACCTGCCACCCAGTATACAGAAGGAGAAATTTTCGTTACCTTTGTATTAAACACACACATATGGAACATTTTAACCTGTCGTCATCAAAGTGGAATCATTACTCATGTTGGAACAGAATTGTCTATGTGTTAATGTGCATACATATACACACTTACTTATGTTAATATTTTTCGCATTTAATGAAACTGAAGCAAAAACAGAAAAGATCATTAATGTAGTATAAGCAGCCTCTGATATTCTAGTGGCAGGAAATATGATTATATTTTGTTAAAAGAAAATTAATAGGTTGTTTTCATAGAGGTTTTAAGTTTACATTATTATTAACTGAAGTCTACAGTATACATTAGAATCCATTCTTTCTGTCTTACAGTTCTGTGGGCTTTGGCAAATGCATAACATCATATATTCACCACTACAGCATCACATACAACGGCCTTACTGCCCCTAAAAATCCCCCATATTCTATTTATTCATCTCTCCCTTTCTACCCCCAAATCGCCAGAAAACACTGATATCTTCAATATCTCTATAACTTGACATTTTCAGAATGTCATATAGTTAGTTAGAATCATACAATGTGCATCCTTTTCAAATTGAATTTTTTTCATTAAGCTACATGCATTGGAGATTATTTCTTTTTTTTTCTTTTCTTTTCTTTCTTTTTTTTCTGTGGCTTGATAGCTCATTTTTGTATTATCATTGAGTAGTATTCCACGTATGGATGTCCAAGAATTTGTTAATCCATTCATCTATCGAAGGACATCTTGGTGGCTTCCAATTTGAAGCAATTATGAATGAAGCTGCTATAAATATCCATGTGCAGGGTTTGTGTGGACATACGCCTTCAACTCATTTGTGTAAATACCCAGGAGCACAATTGCTGGATCATATGGTAAACCTATGTTTAGCTAACAGCTATGTTTAGCCTACATTTAGTAAGAAACTGCCAAAATGCCTTCCAAAGTGTCTGTTTTATTTGCATTCCCACAAACAGTGAGTGAAAATGCCTATTGCTATACATCTTAGTATTTGGTGTTGCCCAGTTTTTTTGGGTTTCCCCATTCTAATAGATGTTTAGTATCTCGATTTTATTTTATTTTATTTTATTTTATTTTATTTTATTTTATTTTATTTTATTTTACTTTATTTTGTTTTATTTTGTTTTATTTTACTTTATTTTATTTTATTGAGAGAAAGAGAAAGAGAGGAGGGGAGAGAGGCAGAGGAAAAGAGAGAGCATCCCAAGCATGCAATCCCACAACCCTGGGATCATGACCTGAGCTTAAATCAAGAGTAAGACACTCAACAGACTGAGTGACCCAGGTGCCCCTCATTGTTGTTTTAATTTGCAATTCTCTAATGACATATGATGTTGAATTTTTTTCATATGTTTATTTACAATCTGGGTCTCTTCTTTGGTGAGGTTTCTGTTCATATCTTTTTGCCCATTATAAAATTCTTTTTTAACATTTACTTATTTTTGAGACACAGAGCAAGACATAGCACAAGTTGGGGAGGGGCATAGAGAGGGTGAGACACAGAATCCAAAGCAAGCTCCAGGCTCTGAGCTGTTAGCACAGAGCCTGACGTGGGGCTTGAACCATCCATGGACCGTGAGATCATGACCTGAGCCAAAGTCCCACACTTAACTGACTGAGCCAGCCAGGCACCTCTCTTTTTGTCCATTTTTTAATCAGGTTGTTTATTTTCTTATTGTGGAGTTTGGAAGAAGAGAATGATGAACCTCATTTTGGAAGTGCTGTAAAAACGAACAAAATCTGGAAGCAACTGCCATTGTCAGCTGAAGAGCTGGGGGTGGGCTTTGCTGGCAGGAACAAGAAGCAACTAGGGGAAGAGGTTTTTTTTTTGTTTGTTTGTTTTGTTTTTTCCTTCTAATTGCTCTCTAGAGCCCTCTATTGGCAGAGCTTAACAGGAAGTTAGCTGAAAATGAAAGATGGTGTTTCTTTTCACTGTTAAGCAAAGGTGAAGTAAACTCAGCAAATGTGCAAAAAGGTTTTAATAATGTGATAGTCTATAAACTATCTTATTAGTTTTCAAAATACTTTACAATTATATGCAGTGTTTTAAAAAAGGGATTCTCAAGAACGGAGGTTAAAAAGGCAATAACCATAATCAAAAGAAGGACAATTTATTTTTCTGAAAATGTGTTAACCTTAAAATGTCTTCTTATCCAAGGACCTATGTTTCAGTAAATTTTTTGGACTATTGGTGACTGTTAGCAAGTGTTTTAAAAATATTATTTAAGTAAACTAATGTTATAGTGTGACCTAAACTTACATGTAATGCATAAATTTTAATTTGGCTGAAGTGCATATAGAATCCCTTATATAATATAAAAACCTTCTGTGTTTTGAAGGTGCAGTTTCTATGTTTAAGAAATGCAAATTCCTCGATTTGCATGTACCTCGTGGTGCTTAGTTATTTAAGTTTTCTTTGCTGTATACCATTTTAAATGGTATATAGAACCCATGTGTTTCAAAGTAAAGCTCTTAAAAAAATGTGTATGGCATTTATATTCCCATAGTCTCCATACAGTTATTATTAAAATTTACAATTAGAATTTTGTTTTTGTTTTTGTTTTTGTTTTTTGAGAGAAAGAGACAGAGAGCAAGCAGGGGAGGTGCAGAGAGAGAGAGAGAGGGAGACACAGAATCCAAAGCAGGCTCCAGGCTCCAAGCTGTCAGCACAGAGACCGACGCGGGGCTGGAACTCACAGATTTTGAGATCATGGCCTGAGCCAAAGTTGGACACTTAACCAACTGAGCCACCCAGGTGCCCCTGGAATTTTCTTATATTAACACACAAAGAAACTGTACAAATGTAAAACACAGCACTTATAAACACCACACAACATTTCATATTCCCCATGCATGTCCAAATAGAGAATGGCTTAAAATAGTTCAAGTGAATTCTGTTTTATATCTTAAAAACCTGGGAATACTTCTGCAGTTCAATTTTCACAATATTATCTAGATTAATATTAAAAAAATCCGTTTGCATAATGGCACCACAATTTTTATTGCTATAAGAAAGATCCAATAGAAATAAATTTACAAGGGCTGTGTGTGTGTGTGTGTATTTTATTACTAGACTGTTAAGTGGTTTTTCAGGAATGAATATGATATTTTATCAAATATTTGTAAATATATCATATATGAAAATAACTTTTATATTGTTATAATAAATTTTATGTAGTGGTAAAATGTTTGGTAAAATTTAATAATAAAATTTAATAATAGAAAGTGTATGAAATAAACTTGTGGCAAGACGGTTTTTAGGCAAAATGTTGAAAATTTGAGATTATTGCTGCATATAAGCTACCAAAAGAAACTGATAAGTTCAGAAAGATGTGGAAAGATTTCAAGCAGAATTTAGAGGGAATGTGGAGAGCCCAGAATATTGGATGAGAAACTAAAATTTTCTCTTGCTTCCCATCTCTCCAGTCAATAACAGATTCTCAAATTAAGAGACAGTCCAGGGACACAGACAAAATCAGAACAAGGGAGGCACTTTGATAAGATCCCTGAAACAATTAAGATGGCATTTATTAGATCTTTTTATTTGGGCAAAAGACTTATAAAAAGCATTAAGAACATGGTTTTACTGAAGAACTATGTGCCTAAATTAATTGTAGTTAAATCTACTGGAAAGTGGGTGACCCTAAAATAATTATGGGTATAGATGGAATAGAAAGAGTTGATTGGAACCAAGTATATAGAAAGTCCAGGAAGTTTCTTAGAGAAATGCATTTTTTTTACCATTTGTTTTGATGTTTATTTATTTTTGAGAGAAAGACAGACAGAGCCCCAGACAGTATTGAGACCCCAGAAATGCATTTTTTAAAGTGCAACAAGCCTTGGGGCACCTGGGTGGCTCAGTCAGTTAAGCGTCCTGACTTCGGCTCAGGTCATGATCTCACTATTTGTGGGTTCCAGCCCCACGTCGGGATCTACGCTGACAGCCTGCTTAGGATTCTGTGCTTATTTATTTAAAAGTTTTCTGTGCTGTATACCATTTTAAATGGCTAGGTCATGATCTCAGGGTCTCAGGGTTATGGGATCAAGTCCTGCATCGAGATGGAGTCTGTTTGGGAATCTCTGTCTCTCCTTCCCTCTTCCTCTCTCCCCTGCTTTCTCTCTCTCTCTCTCTCTCTCTCTCTCTCTCTCTCTCTCAAATTATAATTAAAAGTGAAGTGCAGCAACCCTTGATTTAGTTCAAGGGTAGAAATGTTCTTTGGGTCTTAACTTGGATCCCAAGAAGAATGGGAAATCTATTCACCCCCCAAAACTCATGTTTTGTAATTCTCACTAGAAATGGCCAAAGAAAGTGACAGTAAAAGAAGGATGTCTTTAGGACAGATCTAAGAGCCTTGGAGAATACTGGAATGGTGAAGTACTCTCAGGAAGCAGAATCAGAGCCTAATCAAATGTATTCTCTACCTCACAGATAGGGAAATCTGGCATCATTTACCCAGAAGGATTTCAGAATGGTTGGAGATGAATAAACAAGTGAGGGACTGCTTTGTGTATCAAATTATTAAAATAGTTTACTATTATAAAAATAGTTTTTACTGAGGGTATTATTTCTCTGTTGTGCCATCGTGTTGGAGAGATGTTTTCCTTTTAGTTCACAAAACTTTGAATCATGAAGAACTAATGCAAAGCTGATATTGATATAGATCACAAGATCTTGGACTTGAGACCTAATACTGTAATCCTATTGGGATTCTTGGTATGAGTGTGGACATGTTTTGGATGTAGTAAATTTGTGAATGATTTTGACCATGATAGCACACTGCATTTACTGGAATTATTGGCTATCATCCTTTTTTCCTCCCTGATTTCATGCCCTTTGGTAGATAACTCCATAATATCTTCCATTAAAAGGCTAAGTATACTTTTCCCTTTGACTTTGGAATTGACTTTGGTCAATAGTATATGGATGGATATGATAGTGTGCTAGCTCTGAGCCTAAGCCTTAAGTAGTCTCAAGCATTTACAGCTTGTCCACTTGTGTTATGCTGACGCTACTAAAAAGCATGTCTCATCTGACCCATAGATTCATTTTAACAAATAGATGTTGCTTTGAATCATTGAGTTTTTGGGTGTTCGTTACATAGCGTCATGATAGCCATAGCTAAATGATACAGGTGTGAACTTCAAAGTGAATCAAATGATTAATTAGTTCCATTAAAATTTTTGTAAGATCTTCTTAAATTGTTTTCAATATCATTGTAAAAATTTATACTCTCCTTAGCAGTATTGTCTCTTGTGTCTTTACCAACAATAGTGTTTTTTTAACCAATCTATTGAGTGATTAATTAGGTTTTATTGAAAAGTAAATTTCCAGAGTTCTAGTGATTTTCTGCACCTGCTATGAATTCACTACTCATGTTTGTACATTTTCTTTTTTTTTTTTTTTTAATTTTTTTTTCAACGTTTTTTATTTATTTTTGGGACAGAGAGAGACAGAGCATGAATGGGGGAGGGGCAGAGAGAGAGGGAGACACAGAATCGGAAACAGGCTCCAGGCTCTGAGCCATCAGCCCAGAGCCTGACGCGGGGCTCGAACTCACGGACCGCGAGATCGTGACCTGGCTGAAGTCGGACGCTTAACCGACTGCGCCACCCAGGCGCCCCTACATTTTCTTTTTAACAACTTTTATTATTTTATTGGTATGTATGAGGGGTTTTTGTATCTTTTACATAATCAAATCTATATGCCTTTATTGGCAATCTGAGTTCTAAATATTTTCCTCAATATGAAGATTTTATTGTTAAGTGCTTAATTAATCATTTCCACAGGCAGAAGTATGCAATTGTAGTGTAGTCAAATTTATTATTTTTGATTTTGGTCTTTCAAAAAATCTTAGTATTCCATTATGTCCAAAAGTATTTCTATACTTTATCCCAAGCTATTTTTTGTGATCTTGCTTTATAACTACATTTATTTGTTATGGGTTGAATTGTGTCCCCTTAATATATATGTTGAGGCTTAACTACTTTGTGATCTAATTTGGAAATAGGGTTGTAACAAATGGAATTAATTCAGTTAAAATGACATCATACTGTAATAGGGTAGACTCTTAAACCAATATGACTGATGTCCTTATAAGAGGGATTTTTTGGACACAGAGACAGGGATAGAGAGAATGCCATGTGATGATGTAGCCATGTGCTGAGGAATGCCAAGGATTGAGGGCCACAGAAGTTATGAAGAGACAAAGAACAGTTCTGCTCAGAATTTCAGAGACAGCATGGTCTTGTTGACACCTTGATTTTAGATTACTAGCCTCCAGAATAGTGAGAGAATAAATTTTTGTATAGGCCACCCAGTTATGATCATTTGTTTCAGAAGCCCTAGGACACTGATATAGATTTTGGTACTGGAAAGTGGGTTGCTGCTATAATTAATACCTAGAAATATGGAAGTGGCTTTGAAATTGGATAATGGGTAAGCATGGGAGAATTTTGAGATATGTGAGAGAAAAAGCAGAGATGGCCTCAACGATGTCATTAGTAGAAATAAGGATATTTAGAGATGAGTCAGATGAGGGCTGAGGAAAACAAAAGGCGAGGAGAGCTGCAGAGAAAAGTACTGCCTTACAGAAATATATATCATCATGAACAGAATGTTACCAGAAATGTGAATGTTAAAGGTGCTTCCGGTGAGGTCTCAGAGGGAAATGAGAAACATGTTTTTGGAAACTGGAGGAAAGGTATTCTTTATCGTACAGTGACAGAGTCTGGCTGACCTATAGTCTACTTTTTGTATGGAAATTAGAATTTTTAAGTGATGAATTTGAATATTTAGCTGAGGAAATGTCCAAACAAAGTTTGGAAGGTTCATCCAGTTCTTTCTGCTCTTTTTAGTAAGACAAAAAGGATAAATTGAAGGATTAACTTTTAAGTAAAAAGGAACCAGCACTTGATGATTTGGAAAATTCTAAGCCTATCCTAGAAACATGACCCTATGCAAAAGAAGTTATGAATCCACTTAACCATCTCAGCAGAAGCTAGAAATAGACATGGAATTAGTCAGGAAAGATTTGTGGAGGACTCTCTTGTTTGATGGCTTGGAACCCTCAGAATTACATGCAAGGCCAAGGAGGTTTTTGAGAATTTTATACCAACAGAAACAATGTGAGTGTGAACTGAAAAGGAGAGAGATGAGAGGAAATGAAGAAATATTGACTCTGAAGGCAGAGCCAGGAATCCAGAGGCCAGCAGGGCCACTGCTATCACCATGGGCCAGAGGACTCAGGATCTGGGGAAGGAAAGGACACTGCCTCAGTTTCCCTGACCAGAACCAATGGTGCACGGTTACCCCAGTGGGTCCAAAGGACAAAATATAGAGCCACAGAGGATCATTCTCAGGCCTTGACCTCTAATGGAATTTGCCCTACTGTATCTCAGACTTGTTCAGGACATGTGACTTCATTCTTTCTAATTACTTTCATTTGAAATGTAGACATTTATCGTATGCTTTCCCACAATTGTATTTTGTAGGTTAATAATTTATCAAGTCAGAGGTTCACAGCAAGAGAGGAATTTTTCCCCAGGATGAATAATATCTGAAGTTTCACACATACTTGATTTAAATGATTTGATGATGAGGGGTGCCTGGGTGGCTCAGTCGGTTGAGCGTTGGACTCTTGATTTCGGCTCAGGTCATGAGCTTGTGGTTTTGGGGGTCAAGCCCCATCCAGACTCTGAGCTGTCAGCTCGAGGCCTGCTTGGGATTTCTCTCTCCCTCTCTCTGTGCTTTCATCAGTTTCTCTCTCTCTCTCTCTCTCTCTCTCTCTCTCTCTCTCTCTCTCTCTCAGAATAAATAAATAAACTTTAAAAAAATAAACATTAAAAATTATTAAATTATTTGATGATGAGATTGGGGATATTAAATTGAAAATATTTAAATGAAATTTTGGACATTGAGTTGATGCTGAAATGCAGAAGACTTAGGAGATGTAGGGATAGAGCAGATGTATTTTGTACTTGGGAAGGACTTGAATTTGAGGGGGAG
Source organism: Felis catus (assembly GCF_018350175.1). Lineage (NCBI taxonomy): Eukaryota > Metazoa > Chordata > Mammalia > Carnivora > Felidae > Felis > Felis catus. The sequence continues at coordinate 107,128,035 of NC_058374.1, forward strand.
CAGAAGGTGGACTGTTACAGGTTAAATTGTGTTCCTCTAAAAGACATGTTGAAATCCTAACTCCCAAATACCTTAGAATGTGATCTGATTTAGAAATAGTCCTACTGTAGATGTAATTAGTTACGTTAAAATGAAGCCATTACTGGAGTAGGGTAGCCTTTTAATCCAACATGACTAGTGTCTTTATAAAAAGAGGGAATTTGAACACAGAGACAGACAGATGAGAAGAATACCATGTGAATGAAAGAGGCAGAAATTGAAATGGTACAGCTGCCAACATAAGAATGGCAAGGATTCGGGGCGCCTGGGTGGCTCAGTCGGTTAAGCGGCCGACTTCGGCCCAGGTCATGATCTCGCGGCCCGTGAGTTCGAGCCCCGCGTCGGGCTCTGTGCTGACAGCTCAGAGCCTGGAGCCTGTTTCAGATTCTGTGTCTCCCTCTCTCTGACCCTCCCCCGTTCATGCTTTGCCTCTCTCTGTCTCAAAAATAAATAAACGTTAAAAAAAAATTAAAAAAAAAAAAGAATGGCAAGGATTCTACTCAGGTCTCAGAAGGAGCATGATTCTATTACCATCTTGATTTTGGATTTTGAGGCTCTACAACTGTGAGAGAATAAATTTCCCAGTTTATGGCACTTTGCTACAGCAGCCCCAGAGACTACTATAATATTTAATACACCAGAGCATATTTTAAGTTATGGCGTGAGGTACAAATGTAAGTTTATCATCATTCTTTTATGTGAATAGCTATTTTTTCCCAGCAATATTTCTTAAGTTGTATCTTCCGTCCTTCCTTCCTTCTTTCCTTCCTTCCTTCCTTCCTTCCTTCCTTCCTTCCTTCCTTCCTTCCTTCTTTCCTTCCTTCCTTCTTTCCTTCCTTCCTTTCTCTCTCTCTCTCTCTCTCTCTCTCTCTCTCTCTCTCTCTGTCACACACACACACACACACACACACACACACACACACACACTTCTCAATGTGCAGTGGAATCCTATAAAAAACAACTCATTTTTAGCTTTTATTTAAATTCCAATTAGTTAACATACTGTGTAATATTAAATGACCCATTTGTTTACTCTGTGTATTTTAACAGTAATTTTGTAATAAATCTTAACGTCCTATCTTTCCTCCTGCTACTTCAAAATTTATATTTTGAACATTTAATTTTTATATCCTTTTGGCTTAGCTATGTATCATGGTACAAAATTGGAATTTCACTTAAACTATAGATGATATTGGGGAAAATGAACATCTTTGCTATAGTTAGTCTTTCCATTCATAAGCCAGGTGTATGAATTCATGTATGTGGAAAAGCGCTTTCATTTTATATATATTTTCTTTTGTTTCTATTCTCCAATAAAGTTTAATGAATTTCTTCAGTGAATCTTACATATTTTTGAAAGATTTATTCACAGGTACTGTAGTTTTTCTTCCTATTATAATTTGTCTATTCTCTTCAGTTCAGACACTTATAACAAACTGTAGTAGACAGGGTGGCTGAGACAAAAGGCATTTATTTATTTCTCACAGTTCTGAAGGCTGGGAATCCAAGAACAGGATGTCAGCGTGGTCCTGGTGAGTGCATGATTCCTGGTTTGTAGGAAGGGCTGACTTCTTGAACCTTCACATGGCAGAAAGTGAGCTAGCTAGGTCTCTGGATTCTTCTAATGAAGTCACTTACCCCATTCATGAGGGCTCCACTATCATGATCTAATTACCTCCTAAAGACTCCACCTCCAAATACACTGATATTGGGAATAGGGTTCCAACTTAAGAATTCTGAGGTCACAAATAGCAAATATTATAGTGCGCAGAATAGTTCAGAATATATCGTTTATTTTTTGTGGAGATCTTTATTAGTCTTAGAGCTCTTATTTCTTGTTAAATACATGATACAGTTATCGTTTTGCCAGGTATCTTTTGGTTACTAAGTACTGGTAAAAGTTTTTTCTACTTCTTCTAACCCTTTATGATAATAATAATAATAATTTGACTCACCAGTGTATAAATTTATTAATAAATAAATAAATAAATAAATAAATATCTGGAGCCATAAAAAAGAACTCAAATACCTTAAATAAAATAATCTCCCTCCCATGTGCCATATTATATTTTAGGATAACCAGTTTTTTATCCTCCAATTCAGTCATTAGTATCATTTTACCCTCATGCTTGTTTGGATTCACAAGTTTGTATATTGATTCACTCACTCCCATTGCTTTAATGGGTCTCTACATCCTTCTTTGGTATTCAATTATCTGTGTCCTGATGTACATTCTTTCCCAGTTCTTTCAGCAAGGGTGTGAATGTGCCAGGCCCTCTGAGTTTTGTCACAAATTGTCTTCGGAACTAGAATACAGCATACAAATTGTTCATTTTTTTTTCTTTGAAACTTGAAAACTTATTCTGCTGACTTTGGGAATCCATTGTTGTAATTGCTCCTTTGCAGTTATTTTCTTTTGGCTTGCCTACTTTGCCTCTGCTGTTGCGCATTTTTGCCTTCAACATTCCTTGAATAGATTTAGTTGTATTTCCCTTTCCCAAGATTTGTTTCTTCAATCTGGAACCCATGTCTTTTAACAATTCTGGAAAATTCTTCAAATATTTTCTGTAGCCCACACAATTCTTCCTGGTCTTACGTTATAGAAGTTCTTGTAGGCTTATATGAAACTGAAAAATCCTGCTCTCCTTTTCTCCTAACCTCTCTTTCACAATTTTTTTTTATTTCTTCATTTTTTTCTGTGCTTAGTTTTGCACGATTTCTGTAGGTCTATGCCCAGTTCTATATCTTGCATAAAATGTGTACGTGATATATATCCTTATATGTAAATTTAAATAATTTAAATATATATGAATTCATATATGTGGGAAAGCTAAAAGTCAAAATTTCTTTGTTGACTATCTTTATAACTACTTTATAAAACGTTCAGCAGGCAAATCCGAAAGCATCCATGAAAATATCCCATTAGAGGAAACCACTTAAGGGGCAAAGGTATGCAAACAAAAGAAGTCATCTGTTCAATTAAAATCTGTCTGTTCCCTTACCTTTTTAATCTCTCCTCACTCACCTCTATTGACTCTGAAGATTCCCAAACAGCAATTTTCCACTAGTTAGTACTATCCCCACCTTCCCCACCCAAAATAGTCTTCAAGTCTGAAGCAGGTTTGAGACTAAAGAGAAGATTTTGACCCCAAATTAAGTTCAGTATTTTATTACCATCTTGGGCTGGAGTTCTGATTTTTGAATTTTAACTGAAACCATGTTTGTAATTTAAAATAGCTGTCATATTTTTCTGTTAACTAAATGTGAGCAAAAAGCAGCTGAACTGCCTTGAGTTCTCAGCCACAGTCAGAGCCAGAGAACAAAATTTCCGTTGCAATGTGAGGCTTATTTATGACACTGGTTACTTACATTAAGATAGTGCCATGAGGAATAGTACCTAAAGTTTTTAGTGTTCTATTTTAGGATATGCTAGATCCATTTCACACTGTTATTTTTACATTACAATATAAGACTACTTTGCTATTGTATATGTAATTAACTGAAATGGAATTATCCCGTTACAATTGCATACATTTAATAATTTTAGACACAGAAAGTAGGAGTTAGATCATATCAAATTCTAAAATTGAGCTTTATGGAGTGCACTCAACCTTGGTAATAGATGTTTACCTACTAACATCAAAGAAAGTACCTATTAGTTCTATCATAATGATGTGGTAGACAGCAGTAAATATGAAAACAGCATAAGTTACTGAAAACAAAACCTGTATCAGCTAAGCAAAAAGTAGCATCTATTATCTATGTTAACCATATATTAACACTGAATGAAAATAATAGGAAAATAATACATTTATACCCCATTTAACTTTTATAATGAAGTATTATTCTCTTAGTTTAAGTAGTTAATAAAATTACTGAATGTGAAAGCAAACAGAAAGCTTAGCTCCCAGTTTTGATGAACTGCAAACCTGAATGCTTATTGTCTACGTATCTTAGTAATATTACTACCAGAACTTGATCTACAACCCAATTTTATAAGACGTATAATAATCATGAACATTATAAACCTATGAATGTGCCTAATACCTCACTAAATTAAAAGAAAATCTGGGTTGTAAAGCTCTATTGGTTTTAATAAATGCATCATGTCACACATTCACCATTATAACATTATATAGAAGAGTTTTATTACCCTAAAAAAATTTCTGTGTTTTACCTATTTAGAACTGCTGTCCTCTCTCTCAGACTCCGACAACCACTAAAATGTTTTAGGTTGCTGTAATTTTTATCTTTTCCACAATGTCACATCATTGGAATCATATAGCATATGGACTTTTCAGGTTGGCTTGTTTCTGTATCAATATTCATTTAAAATTCATCCATTTTTTTATTCTGAATAGCTCTTTATTTTTTTATTGCTGAATAATATTCAGTTGTGTAGATGTACCACAGTTAGTTTATCCATTTCCTTTTTGCTTGGTTCCAGTTTTTCGTGAGTATGAATACAACTGCAGTAAACATTCATGTGCAAGGTTTTATGTGGGTATAAGTTTTCAAATGAGCTGGATGTACATCTAGAGCACAATAACCAGTTTGCTTGATAGGACTATGTGAAGCTTTGTGAAAATTTGCCAAAGTGGCTGTACCCCATTACACCACGTTCCACCAGCACTGAATGAGAATTCCAGTTGCTCGGCAATGAGTCTTTTCTGTGTTATTAGATTCTGGTTATTTGCATAGTTTTGTTGTGGTATTTTGTAATTGCTTCAATTTACAATTTACTAATGACAGATGTTGGGCATCATTTCACATGGCTTTTGTCATCTTTATATATTTTTTGAGGAAGTGTCTTTTCAGATCATTTGCCTATTGCTTTTTGATTTGGGCTGTTTGCTTTCTTACTGTTTGCTTTCTTTGTATATTTTGGATACAAGTTGTTTGCATTTTGCAAATTACTTTTTCCCAGTCTGTGGCTTGTCTTTTGTTTCTGTTAAGAGTTTTGAATTTTAATAAGGTCTAAAGTATCTTTTTTTCTTAATTTTGCCTATTGGTGTGTACTTTTCCCAGCATCATTTGTTAAAAGAATATCTTTTCTCCATTATATTGCCTTAGCTCCCTTGTCAAAGATTAATTGACTATATTATTGTAGGTCTATTTCTAGGCTCTGTATTCTTTTCTGTTAATCTATGTGTGTATACATTTACCAATTCCACACTATCTTAATCACTGTAGTTTTATAAGCCTAGAAATCAGGTAGATTAGAGCCTTTTCCTTTCCTGCATCTTATATACTATTCTATGTCTGCACCATTCACCATAAACTTTAGAATCAGTCTGTCAATATAAACAAGAAAGCTCACTGGGATTTTGATTGAGATTGCATTGATCTGTAGTTAAAGCTAGGGTATATTGACATCTTAACAATCATGAGTCTTTCAGTTCATGAACACAGAATATCTTGCCCTTTATTTAGGTCTTCTTTTATTTCTGTCATCAGAGTTTTCTGGTTTCTATATACAAATCTAACACCTATTTTGTTAGATTTATACCTAAGTATTTTTTTTATTGTAAAGCTATGTTGAATTATACTTTTAAAAAATTCCAAATTCTAATTATTGATTTCAGTGGTATAGGAAAGTGATTGGCTTTATATATTACTTTTATTATATATTCACCTTATATCCTACAACTTTGCTATACTCACATGTTAGTTCCAGAGGTTTGGTTTTGTTTTTGTTCAGTTTTTGGTCAATTCTTCAGTATTTCCTACATGTAAAATGTGTCTCATATCATCTGCTAATATAATTTTGTTTTTCTTCTCAGTCTACTCAGTCTTCTCAGTCTTTATTTTATTATTTTATTGTACTTGCTGTGACTTCTAGCACAATGTTTTTAAGTTATTTTTAATTTAAGTATAGTTGACACATAATGTTATATTAGTTTTAGGTATAATATTGAATGGGTGCAATGAGAGAGGCATTCGTCCCTTATTCTCAATCATAAAGGGAAATTTTCCAATTTCTCATTATCAGATATGAAGTTAATAATAAGGTTTTTTAAAGTATATATTCCTTATCATTGAGAAAGTCCCCCTCCAATACAAGTTAGCTGAGATTTTTTTTAATCCTAAATGGTGTTTGGTTTTCTCAAATACTTTTTCTACAGTGGTTGTTATGTTCATAAGTTCTTATATTCCAGCTTCTTGATGTGATAAATAACACTGATGTCTGAATGTTGAATCTACCAGCCTTATTTACCTGAAATAAATCCCACTTGGTCTTGGTGTATAATTCTTGTTAAGCATTGTTAGATTTGATTTGCTAATATTTTGTTGAGGATTTACAGCTATGTTTATGAGCTATATTAGGTATAGAAATTTTTTCTTGTAATGATTTCATCTAACTTTGTTATGATGGTAATTTTGACCCCATAGAATGAGTTATAAAATGTTTCCCACTGTTTCTGGTTTATGGGAAAGTTTGTGGAAACTTGGTATTGTCTCTTTCTTAAATGTTTGGTAGAATTCACTGTGGAAACAAACTAGGTCTGATGCTTCCTTTTTATGAAGGTTATTAATTATTAATTCAATGTATTTAATAGATATAGGTCTATTAAGATGACCTATTTCTCTCTGAATGAGTTTGATAGTTCATGTCTTTCAAGAAATTGGTTCATTTTATCTAAGTTATCAAATTTGTGGGCATAAAGTTGTTTATAGAACTATTTTATTATCTTTTTAATGTCCATAGAGTTAGTAGTGATTACTCTCTTACATTTATGTATTGGTAATTTCTTTTTTTTTTTCCTCTTTTCTTCTTAGTTATCCAAGCTAGAGATTCTTCAATTTTATTGATCTTTTCAAAGAACCAGTCTTTGGTTTTGTTGATTTTCTCTATTGTTTTTTTCTGTTTTCAATTTCACTGGTTTCTGTTTTAATTTTTATTGTTCCTTTTCTTCTACTGCTTGTATCTTACACCGGTCTTCTTCCAAAATATATTCTTTTTAATGTTTATTTATTTTGAGAGAGAGAGAAAAAGCGTGAGTAGGGGGTTGGGGGCAAAGAGAGAGAGGAAGAGAGAGAGTCCCAAGCAGGCTCTGCACTGTCAGTGCAGAGCCCAATGCTGGACTCAGACCCACAAACCGTGAAATCGTGACCTGAGCCAAAACCAAGAGTTGGACACTTAGCCAACCGAGCCACCCAGGCGCCCTCCAAAATATACATATATTTTTTTTTAATTTTTTTTTCAACGTTTTTATTTATTTTTGGGACAGAGAGAGACAGAGCATGAACGGGGGAGGGGCAGAGAGAGAGGGAGACACAGAATTGGAAACAGGCTCCAGGCTCTGAGCCATCAGCCCAGAGCCCGACGCGGGGCTCGAACTCACGGACCGCGAGATCGTGACCTGGCTGAAGTCGGACGCTTAGCCGACTGCGCCACCCAGGCGCCCCCAAAATATATTTTTTAAGTATTGTAAGCCTAACTACAAATAGCGCTATCACTTCACCCATAGTGCAGGTTCTTTAAAACAAAATATTCCCAATTTCTCCCTTCCTTTGCTTTATGACATTGCTGTCATTCACTTCCCTTATTCATATGCTACAATATCCCAATACATCGATCTGTGTTTAATATTCCATTGTCTAGCTGTACTACTATTTTTGTTTAAATAAACAGTTATCTTTTATATAAGTTAAGAATAAGAAAAATAAAGACTTTATTTTACCTCTGTTTATTGCTTCTCTAACATTCTTTCTTTCTTTTTGTAGACGTGACTTTCTATTCCTAGATCATTTTCCTTTTGCCTAAGATCTTTTAACATTTCCAACAAGGAAAGTCTAGTAGTATTGAATTCCCTTAGTTGTTTTTTTTTTTTTCCTTTTCTCAGAGGATGTCTATTTGTCCTTCACTTTTGAAGAATAATTTCACTGAATATAAAATTCTAGGTTACTGGGGCATTTTTTTTTCCTTTGTATACTTTAACTATTTTACTTGACTATCTTCAGACTTTGTGTTTTTTGATGAAATACCCATTGTGATTCTTTCCTTGCTCCTGTATAGGTAAGGTACTTATTTTTCTCTGGCTGCTTTCATGTTTTTTATTGTTTGTTTGCTTTGCCTTAGATTTTCCACAGTTGAGTATGACATCCTCAGTGTAGTTTTGTTGTTGTTGTCTTGTTTTGATTCATATTTGTCCAGTATGATATTTTCTGACCTTCTTGTAACTCTGGTTTGGTGTCTGTAATTAATTTATGTTCTCTGCCATTAATACATCAAATGTCTCTTCTGCTTTCTTCTATCTTCTCCTTCTGGTATTCTAATTATGTGTGTTTTCATCTTTTGAAATTGTGCCACATTTTTTAGTTTCCATCCTGTTTTTTTCATTCTTTTTCTCTTTGGATTTCAGTTTGAAAACTTTCTATTTACCTATCTTTAAGTTCACTGTTTTGTTTTGTTTTGTTTTCTACCATGTCATTTACTGTTGAGCCCATAACAAATATTCTTAATTTCTCTTAAAGCATCTTTTTCTAACTTTTGCTTTTGATTCTTTGTTAGAGTTTTCTTCTTTTTGCTTAAATACATATCTATTTTTGCACATTTTCTACTTTTTGTCTTAGAACTCTCCACATATTAATCATAGTTATTTTAAATTTCCTGTCTGATAATTCCAACATCTGTCTCATGTCTGAGTCTGGTTCTGATGCTTGCTTTGTCGGTTCAGATTTTTTTCCTTCCATTGATATATCTTGTAATCTTTTGTTGAATACCTGATATGATGAACCATGGGAAAAAGAACTGAGAGAAATAGGCTTTATTGTGAAGTTTCTTGTTTTTCTGGCTAGGAGTTGGCTAGGTTTAAATGTTTGCTATAACTTTAGGTTCCAGAGTCTTCAGATTCCTTGTTTCTTGTTTTTATAAACTCTCTTTATTTTGGACTTCCTCAAGTACTCCTCCTCAGGCACAGTCTGTGTCCCACAGCTCTTTTAGGTGTTATCCACTGTTATACTGCAGCCCTTTGGTGTGGTGGTAAGGTGTTGGAGAGGAGAAGCATTCTCTGACCTCATGATTAAGTCAAACTTGTGGTAGGCCTTTGTTTCCAGGCAGTGAACTTCAAAAGTGCTTCTCCATTGGTATGGCTTGTGTGTTTCCCCTTATGTGGGGACAGAGAAGGTGGAGTTCAGGGCGGGGGTTGGGGGGAGTATTAAAAAAGGGGGATAAATGCCCTTCTCCAGCTAGGATAAGGCTCAAGTAAAATCTTTTCACCTAGGAAGTAGTCCTTTGTGATGCAGAGTGTTCTGGGTGTATTTCACATTGATTAAGGTTTCCTGCTCCCTGCCAGAGCTAGAAGGAGATCTTTCTCAGATCCATGAGACCATTGTGGTCTCTGGAGGTAATATCCATAAAAATCTGTGTTCCTCTAAAATTGTAGCCCCAGGAGCTTCTCACTCTCAAGCTAGTCCACTAGCCTTCAGGCATGTTTCTACACACTCAAGTGTTTTGTCAGAGGTTTTTTGTTTTTGTTGTTTGTTTGCTTACTTGCTTGTTTGTTTTATTTAAGCAAATGGCGGAGTCTTTAACCTTGCTTAATCTCTGAATAGAAATGGCACATGAAGCATGTTGTAGAAGCCAAAACTCAAACAAAGTGTGTGGACTCAGAAGCCCAGAGCTAAAGATAGTACAAATCTACCATCCCCAAGAATTTATAGAAATCTTGGGGAATACTTAGATTTCCTTAAGGATTATTTATGGGAGTTTGATCTGATTTTATGTAGGTCTTAAGGAATTCTCAATTATTCCAGTTGATTTAAGACACAGAGTCTTCTCTGTTTTTTTGTTTCCAGTATCCCTAAGTATCAATCTTTATAGTGGTAAATTGAATCCTAGGGTTTGGGGATTTAAAGAGAATAGTCTAATATTTTAGACCTCAAAGATTCTATAATTTTGTGGGGCAGCTTTGAAGCAAATATAAGCAAAACAATGACCTAGTTTTGTATTTTTAGAAGTTATTTTTAGTAAACTTTTTAAATAAATTAAAACATTTATTTAGAAGAGTATATAGATTTTAAGTGTACAGATTGATAAATCTTAAGTGAACAACATGTGTAGCCAGCGTTGATGAATTTCAAAAATTATACGCACATGTGTGAACAAGATCCAGATCATGAAACAAACTGTTACCTGTAGCCCTCATCATTCCTTCCATGTCCTTCCCAACCCAGAGCAATATAAGTGTTATGATTGCAACCATAGAGCATGTTTTGGGATACCAAAAAAAGACTCAATTTACTTTTAGGAACAACCACTAGATAAATCACTGTAATTATTATTTAAGTGTGGAAAGATAAAGCAAAACTCTTCTATGGTGTACTTTCCTTAGATGGAGTAGATTAGGATATGTATGCTACATGCAGAACAAACAAAATCTATCAAAATCTCAGCAGCACAAAAAAGGAAATTTTTTATTTCTCATCATGTATTGAAGTCTGGGTGATATTCCAAGGGAAGCTATCTTCCATGTTGTTATTCAGTGATCCAGGCTATACCAGTCTTGTTCTATCTCAATAAAGGTTGATGTGGTTGTTCTGGCATAGGAAGAAGTCCATGGAGTCTTACACTGGTTCCATATCTTCCTACAGTGCATTGGCTAGAATGACGCACCTGGTTTTGCCTAAGTCAGAAGAAGAGAAATTGTGATGTGCCTCTGTGCCTACAGGGAAAGGGAAGCTGGCTAGGGATGAGGAATAAAAGCTTCTTCTGTAAGAGATTTTTGGGGTTTTATCCCTCTGGTATGCTAAATTTTTCTGCTTAACAACAAAAATACATATTTTGGGTGACGGGCAGAGTTGTTCTAAATAGAATATTTCTTTTTTTTTTAGAATTCCTTACTTTTCTTAATCCTGAGTTAGTCTACTTTATACCAGTTTATGTTTTGGTTCTTATTGTGTGTTTAATGTCCTGTTATCTTTCAAGGAATGGCTTAAGGATAAACTGGAGGTGGAGATTCTAGTCTTCATCTTGATGTCAAGGAGAATTTCTGAGAAGTAAGTAAACTGGATTGTTTAATTTGCCTTTAAAAGCTTAGATGTTGGATGGCTGTGTTATGGTTTTAGAGGGAGGAGAGCAAAGAATGCCCACACATTTGAAAGTATTGGTCTGATTGCTCATAAAGACAAAGGATAATCTCATTGTAAATCTTTCTGTGAAAAAGTCGTTATTTGGACATGGGACAAGACTCTGTAGGCAGGACTGCATCACAAATAGAGGGAAATGTCTTCTTACTAGGCTAGGCCTACATTTGGGGCATTGAGATTTCTGAAATGTTGCTAATGGTATAAGTTCTAATACACTTTTCCTCCTTAACCTTGAAAAGGAGGCAAGGAAAATATGAACCTATGGCCCAAAGCGATTTCTAAAGGATGAGGCATAGAGAATTAGCACAGAATCCCAACAAAGACAAGTAGACTGGAACTCAACGTTGATTCATATCCAAAGAATCAAAGCATTTTCTGAATCTTTAGCAAGGTGTACACAAATGCACTCACACACACACACACACACACACACACACACACAAATACACAATACACACACAGTCACAGACTTAGAAATTTATTATCCATCTAAAAAATCTACAATTTTTTACATATACTTTTTGAAAAATCTACGATTTTATAATAGATTTTAAATTATAGCATATTAGTGCATGGTGCTATGCATGGTCCTATGCTACTACTCAGTATATTAAGCCCTCACTAGTCTATGCAAAAGAAAATTATGGAATGATGTGGAGAAACAAAGTTAGGTCCACAATATCCAAAGATCTGAGTTCTAGACATTGCCTTATCATTAACTAACTTCAATGCCTTGTAGGTGATATTGAACCTGTCTGGATCCATGTTCCCATTTCCTCATTGACTTTTTCACTGATTGTTCACTGATCCTAATGGATCAAAATCACTTGTCAAAGTGTCATTTTAAGTAACATACAAATTTCCAGGTCCCATTCTTGATGATTCTGTGTTTAAGAGGTCCTGTAGAAAGAAACCATCTGAACAGGCCAGCTCCAGCCGTGTTTCCAATTAAATACTGCCAATGAGAATCCATAAGTGATACTAGCAGGGGTAAACAAACAAACAAACAAACAAACACACCTAGCTTAGTCCCAGGCAATGAACACAATTATGCAATATAATAATTTGAAGTTATTTTAAGCTTCTGAATTTGGGGATGGTTTTTATGTAACAATACCAGGTAACATAAAATGTAGATTTGAATCATGTCCCCCGGATCTCTAAAAAAAAATCTCTCTAAAAGATTCTAATACCTAGACAAATTTGGAAATGGCAGAATTAGCTGACACTTGATGTATTTTCCAGTTTCAACATTTCAGGAGTCTAGGATCATAGTCTGGCCCAAAAATGAATGAGAGTCTTAATGTGATTCAAACTGAATAAAATTCTCCACATCACCTCCTTCCAATGATCTAGCATTTAGGTTGTCTAAATAGGCACTGGCACAAATTCAGACTCCCTACCTGATATGGTAGTGCTAAATGATAGAAATACCACAAAACTCAGTCTTTTGCAACCTTCATTGTATATTCCAATTGGCAACCTAGTAGTTGATTCTTAGGTATCATGGGAAATATTGCATATAAGACTGCAACTCAGGAAAACTTATTCTACCTTATAGGATTCCAATTTTAACACTAATCTATGTTTGATTATTGACTTCATCACTCAAAACAAAACAATAACAAAAAAAAACATCGCTGCAAAATTATTTCATCAGACTCGGTGATAAATCTGAGCAAACATGGCTAGTATGTAAATATGCAGCAGAGCTGATGGTTGAAGGTTGTAAGAGACTTTTACAGCTACTCCTGGCCAAAGCACGTAAGCTTATGATCTCTAAGTAAAAACATTGGAAAGAAGACTTCTGGTCTAAAGAGATAAGGGCTTAATTTTACTGTTTCTTGAGAGTCAATAGTAGACCTTTGGCAGCAATCAGTGCTATGAGCAATATTATTTAAGGAAGCAAGAAACCAGTCCTTTAATACTTTTATAAACTATCTCATAAAACTTTAAGGAAAGAAATGTTTTTTCTTACCTCCCTCTACTAAGAATTTCTCATGCATGGAGCCAGACCCTGATAAGAGAAGAGCTCTAATTGTTGCAGTAGATTCTATAACAAACTTTGCATCCGGGCTCATTTTTATGATTTATTTCTCTGGCCAGACTTTTGGCTTTTGGGACAAGAATTTTATCTACCTTCAACGTATGTTTATACAGCAATTCAAGATCCAGTTCTATACAAAAAAAAAAAAACTCTATTCCTTTCCTTTCAGTTTTCGAAAAATTTGAAACAAAGAAAGGAATAGATCATTTTATAAGTTATTTAAATTATTTGTTGGGTCTTCGTGAAAACTGTGAGTAGACCACATAAACTCAACTCATGTGAATTATGGGTCTATTTTTCACCATTGCACAAAATGTTCTGCTCTAACTTCTGTTTGTAATTAGTTATTTTGGAAAGAACTAAGCAGATGTGTTACAGTTTTTTGAACTATCAGCATATATTTAAGACAAACTGCATCTTCTGAAGAAATTGTGTCCTCGGGGGAATTATTTTTCTTGTGTTAACAGACTTTTATTTGAGATGTAGAATTAGTTTTAGGCTTCAGGTGTGCTGGCCTGAAGTTAATATAGCTAATTTATAGCATAAATTTTTTAACATACAAGATCATCACACTTGGTTCTGATCCTCTGATTTCTAAGAAGGAATATATTCTCAGGATTTAAAAGCTGGAAATAATATATGTACAAGGATTTGTAGTAATTAGGATTGATGCAACAAAAAAATTAATTCTACAAATGTCTTTAAATAATTGTGAAGGCTTCCCTACAGCACGTTGTGGGCTAATTCTATCACAAATGTTTCTTTTTATAGGGAAGAAAATGTTCAGAATAGAGCCATATATATCCATCAAAACAAATGAACAATTCTCAACATACAGCTTTCAGAGCAATAGTACTTTTCATTTTGGGGAGAAAAAATGTAGTATTGGGAAAAATAAGTGCTTTAATCATATGGTGTCATAAATACAATAACAATATGAAAAAAAATTCAAAGGAAAGCAGTGCCCATTACTATTTATTTGAATATATATCCAATTATGATCTATCAATCAGAAAACAATGTTACTCTTTCTGTTATGTTGCCAATTTATCATCATTTTTCTACTTCATTATTTATATAACTGCTTTAAAATCCTATCAACTTCTCAATAATACTTTTAGTTCTTTTGGTTGAAGTAGTCATCCGGAAATAATGTTATGCCACTTTTATTTTATAAATGACTTGGTTCCTAACCATTAGCCAAGCAAAGCATCATTCACTTGACAAATGTACTTTGAATTGCATAACTAGTAAAGTTATGTTTGATGTAGGATAGAATTTTATGTTTTATTTAAAGTTTTCTCCACATATTTTATTCTTTTATGTGTATTATAAACTAACAATCTAAAGCAAATATATCAAAATTAAAAAGAATATTACTTTTAATGAAAATATTGCATGTCAATATACCATGGCTTAAATATTTTCAGGGCCTTTACTTTATAAACTGCCTTAATAAGATTTTCATATTTGAAATCTCTCTTTAGTGTTTGTCTATACCTGGCCATCTTACTTATGACAATGATGACACCTTTTGAAAAAATAAACCACATTTTGTCAAATCTCAAAAAGAACACTTGGTGCAGCCTTCTCTAATTCTTAAAATGAACATAACTGATATCGTAAGAAAAATTTAACTGGAATAGTATTCACTCCATAAAATATATTAATTCAATTTAGTTACATAGTTCATGTTTCCAGTTGGCTATATGTTTAACCTACATTCTAAATAAAATGCTTTGGGAAGGCTACTAACTTCACTTCCAATATCTCTAGAAAATAAAAACGAGAAAATCTTTTGTCTAAGAAATTTATTTTACCCGGAATTCTCGTAAGATGAAGATCCTGCTTCATATATTGTACACTATTTCTGCATGTTGTATTAAAAAACAGACACAAGCTGAAAGTAAGGGAAGAAAAGGCCAGAACTTCTTCTCATCCCTAACCTATACACAGTAAAAATGGGTATCCTATTTTTCTTATTTTGTTTTAAAAATAAGACCTTGATTCTAATCTGGGAGACCATCAAAACTGTGAAAATGAATAATGACTTTGATTTGGCTCAAATCTGCCATCTGTACATTCACATAACTCCCACTGAAACTAATTATTTTTTTTCTTCAATTTATGTTAGTAGGAGTTGGGCATTCAGAAGTTTCAATTAAATTGCACATATTGAAGTCAATGGGAGTTCACGGATGTTGAGGGAGTTACATGCATGAAAAAGATATAAAAGAAGATGTTAAAATTTGTTCAGGTTAGATCATTTAGCACAGAAATGTGTTTCCCAAAATTAAAGGAGTATTTCGTTGTCCTCTAAATTTGACTTTAAATTTTATCTATGCTAAATTGTCAAGCTTTTAAAAATGATTTAAAATCGCATATTCAAAAGAGACATATACAAATACCTGAATTCTCCAAATTTATCATGTATAATATATATAGTTTTCATCTTAGTGTTAAACCTGGTTTTTTTTTTCCTATTCATGTATAACTGCATCTTTTATTGACTAAAATTCAATTTAAATGTTGGAAAAGGCAGCCTCATGTGCATAGTCCATTGATCTTCATTCAGCCATATAACAATCAATTTGGGGACTGAACACTTTCTTACCAAGAGATAAAGAGCTCGCACAGTCTGTACTGGACTTGTACCTCATGCTGGAATATCTTTTCCCGTTTCATGATCAGAGTGTTCCTTTCTTCTGCTTACATGTGTATGTCAGTGGACCTCAGGCCTGCCCCAGCTTTCAGTATTCCATACTCCACGGAAGTGTAGTCAGGTCCTTCTGCTGGGGCATGAGAGTGGAACACACAGGCCGATTGCCCTGCATCAGCTGCCAGGAGGGATTGTAGCCAGTGTGTGTAGCCACGAGGGATTACAGACACTATTAGAGTTGATCTTCTGGCTCTTCTCTGTGTTAGTAAAAGTATCATTCCAATTAGTGTTGACTCTGTTATATTTTCCTTGGTGACTCAGGTACCAAGCTTCAGTGGACAAATTATTTGAACTTCAATTCCCAGTGGCTGGCATTGTGATAGCCTTTGCTATTCCCCCTGTAGCTGGAGTCCTTCTCTGCCATTTGTAAAGGGGACAGGGTTTTCTGCCCAACGTAAAGGTATTTGAAAGGGAGGAGAGGGGTGCCTGGGTGGCTCAATCAGTTAGGCATCTGAGTCTTGGTTTTGGCTCAGGTCATGATGTACTGTTCATGGGTTCTAGCACAGCAACAGGCTCTATGCTGGCAGTGTGGAGCCTGCTTGGCATTCTCTCTGTCTCTCTCTCTCTCTCTTTCTCTCTCTCTCTCTCTTTCCACCTCTCCCTCTCTCTGTCTGCCTCTCCCCTGTTCATGTGCACTCTCTCTTTCTCCAATAAATAAACTTTAAAAAATACAAATAAATACATACATAGTTATATACATATATATATATATATACATATATATATATGTATATATATATATATATATATATATATATATATATATATATAAATGAAAGGGAGGAGGAGGTAAGCAATGAATAACCACACAGCCAGTCTATTTATGCATAAGAATTTCACTAGCTATGGGTCCTGCCACCTCAGGAACATATAGAACTATCAATGGAATGAGCTCTGAAAATCTTAGTACAACACATGATAGATAGCTAGATAGATAGGTAGATAAACAATACATAGAAATATTGAAATATAGGACTTTTAGTTTGTATATCAAGTTTTAACCCACAAAATTTCCATGGTATATCTTTTTATTCAAAGAGAACTTCATATATGCTTTCCTTGCACAAGGCATCATGTAGTATTGTAATGTATTTTACTGACTTAATGTTCGGAACAATTCTGTGGAATTCCAGTTTTGTGGAAGAGAAATCAATATCTCTATTATACATATGAGAGAACTAAAGCTTAGAGAATTAAAAAGCAGAGTCTGGATTTCAAAGAGAATGAAACTTTTGTCTTGTGACTACAGTTTCAATTTTCTTTACATCATGCCAGACTGGCTCATGAATCATCTTCAAAATTGCTGTACATATGTAAATCCACTGATATATTATTTGATGAGCATATCATTCCCCATTTTATTGGACTTCAATAGAGTCTAAATAGCTTAAACCCTCTCATTCTTTAAATCCCAATTCCCGGTTAAAATGTTACAAAAACCTTAGTAAAGGGATGTAACTCATAAATCTACACAGAATTCATAAGATTTTTTATACCGATGTTTTGCTAAGATGTATGTGAGTAATTATGGCCATATGCTTTCAATATGATTTAATAAGATAAAGCAATGAGAAATGTTGCTTGACAAAATATTTTTCTTAGACCAAGACACTCAAAATAATCTGGGGATGTTTTGTGAAATCAAAATCCTCAAGTCTATTCATCCATAGTTTTTTTCCATGTTTATTATCATCATTTTTTTTTCCTCAGCAAAATGAGTAATAAGAGTTGGATATATGACAATCTCTGATACCTGATACCAATGCTATTCCCAGCAGAGTGATAACTAATTGCAGGAAACCCTATTGTCTAGGGAATAAACCTGGTTAGCAGAGATCTCTTGGAGCTCACGTTACTATTGTATAATGTATATTGACATTAAAAATGTAAATAATATAGTTTTAATGAATGAATATGACATTGGAATTAGTTTAAGTAAAAATAGGATGATATTGATTCTTTCAACTCCAAATTAAATGAATACTTTCCTACAAAATTAACAAATGTTATTTTCAAGATCTTTCATTTTTTCTCTTTTCTTACTTTTTATGAGATGCCAAATATGTCCTATGTTTACTGAGATTTGATAGTTACACTGTTATCATGGTTTATAATCAGAGTCTCTTGTGCATCATACTATCTGGAAATCCAAGGAAAGAGAAATAGATAATAGATGCACATATTATATGACCATAGATATATCCATCTTGATCCTCTGTCTTATATTTTGCTCCAAGTTTTTCTCCATTTACTAATCCGCTTTTTAAGTAGCAAACCTCCCCTTTTCAATTTTTTGTACCTTCTATATAACTCTTTGGTTGACCACATAATCATGTTACCTCAAAAATTTACTTGAAATTATTGGTAAATGTTATTTATCTTTGTATTGTCTGTATCTAACACAATCATCTGCAGAATAACAACTAAAGAAATACTTCTTGAATTAAACTGCCCAATTTACTATGTTGTAACCCTGAATAATTTAAACTATAAATCCTGGACTCACTATGTATTCCTTGGCAAAATTCAAATGAAATATATTTATTATTTTAATAATGATAACTAATAGTAATTGCCATTTTAGTACCTACTATGTTTTATCATTTTGTTGCAACATATAAACTACTATGTGTCATGCATTTTTCATAGATTGCCGTATTTAATTTTTGTAATCATTTATATGGCAGCAAAGTACTAACACATTTTTTTAAAGAAGGAAATGAGAGTTAGAGGCATTGGATAATTTTCTTAAAGACACAAGGGATAATAGGAAGCATCAGCATTTAAATTGTTTTTAATGTTTATTTATTTTTGAGAGAGAGGTAGAGAGAGTGTGAACCAGGGTGGGTCAGAGAGAGAGGGAGACAGAATCTGAAGCAGGCTCCAGGCTCTGAGCTTTCAGCACAGAGCCCGATGCAGGGCCCAAACCCACGAACTGTGAGATCATGACCTGAGCCAGTCAGATGCTTAACCAACTGAGCCACCCAGGCGCCCTGAAGCATAAGCATTTATATTCATACTTTTCTGACCTTAGACTTTTCAACATTTTACAAAGCCATACTTTAAAGACAGTATGCTGCTTTATTTTTTTTTAATTTTAAATGTTTATTTATTTTTAAGAGACAGAGATAGTGCAAGAGAGTGCAAGCAAGGGAGAGGCAGATGGGAGACACAGAATCTGAAGCTGGCTCCAGGCTCCAGATGTCAGCACAGAGCCTGATGAGAGCTTGAACTCATAAACCGCGAGATCACAACCTGAGCCAAAATTCGATGCTTGCCCAACTAAGCCATCCAGGCACCCATTAGATAGTATGCTACTTTAGATTTCTTGATTTTCTTTTAGAGATATTACTTTATTTTCTTTAATAAAAGTAAAAGAAGGCACTGGTGCTATTCGTTCTACATATGCAATAGAATTACATACATCTGTCCCTTTGAAGATAGGTGTGGCTAAGGGATTTTATTTGGCCAAAAAATTTCTTAGTGATGTGACACGTGTACACAATTGTCTATCTGCCATGGCATTTGACAGTGACCAAATAGTGGCTTCCTGGTTCCTGAGGAGGAATGTGAAGCAAACTGCTACAACCCACAAGTGAGAATCCTTGGCTCTTTAAGCCATTGAGATTGAGGGATTGTTTCTTACTAAAGACCTACCTACCTAGCAAGTTCAAGGAGTTGATGCTGACAAAAATCCAATTTTGGACACGTTTTGGCTTTTGTTGACTAAAATTCCAATGGAGCATTCAGATATCAGTCAAGAAAATTCCATCAGGGTGGTTTAGTTGGTTAAGCATCAGACTTTTGACTTTAGTTCAGGGCAAGATCTCACAGTTCTGGGTTCTATGCTGACAGCACAGAGCGTGCTTGGGATTCTCTCTCTTCCTTTCTCTCTGGCCCCCTTCCCACTAAAAATAAATATATAAACACTCAAAAAAAAAAGAAAATTCAGGGAGTAAAAATCAAATCCTTTTTAACAGCTTTATTGAGATATTGTTGATATGCAAAAAGAGACATATTGATTGGATACAATTGAATAGTTTGGGCATCTGCAAATACTTGTGAAAACTTCACCACAATCAAGTTTATAAACATGTCCAAAACTTCTCAAAGTTTCTGTGTATCTCTTTGTTTAGCTTTCGTTCTCTGTGGTGAGAACATTTAACATGAGTTCTACCCTTATAACAAATTTTGGAGAGCATGATACCTTACTGTTAACTATAGGCACTGTGTTTAATAGAAGGTCTTCAGTACCTATTTGTCTGTCATAACTAAAACTTTATACCCATTGGACAATAGAGGAAGTAATACATTTTTAGTTCAAGTACACAGCAATTATTTTCTAGTCAAAGTCTAACACGAGTAGTAAAGAGAAATAAAAAGTGGCCAAATAATTAAAATTAAAAACTATGTGAAAATGTAATGAACAAAGCTATATTGAAAACAGCTATTTACATCTATAAGATGAATGAAGTCTGAGGGTCTAATGTAAAACATGATGACTATAATTGATAATACTAGATTGTATAATTGAAATTTTCTGAGAGTGGAACTTAAATGTTTCCACACACACACACACACACACACACACACACACACACACAAAGTGAGGTGATGAATGTGTTAATTAACTAGATGAAGAGAATTCCTTCAGAAACACAATGGAAAAAACAGCTATTTTTAAAACATGTGATGGAAAGGAAAAGTGTTGTATTATTCTACAAGAAATAAGCCTTGTTTATTGTCCCATTTAAATAAAATTTGCATCATTTTTAAGTGTGTGTGTGTGTGTGTGTGTGTGTGTCTTATAGTTTTGGGAGCCATTCTTGTAAGCTCCTTCTAAAATTATAACAGTAGAATGAAATAGATGCACAGACAAATGCAATTGTTGATGAGAGATTTAGGGCTCCATTTGATACTATGCTCATATTTCGTGTGACAAAATATTACTTTGAACATTATTTGTTCACAAATCCCATAATGGTTCAAATTAAATAGATTTAGAAATTGTATAAAAAAAACACAAAACGCAACAAGGTATTCTAGATTATAAATTACTGACTGGAATCTGAGGAGGTCAAGCTCACAAAGATTAAACCTTGGGTCACTATAAAATTATACACATATATAAATAGTCATAAAAATCATATTCTTGAGTATTTCAAGGCCCGAGTACTATTATAACTAGTTTGACTTAAGAAGTAACTTTATTCATATGTATTAAAATAAAGCAAGCCATTATTTTACATCTAAAACAACACCAAAATGTTTGCCTGAAAATATAGTCATTTGGCAGTGTTACTGACTACATGACAAAAATTAACATCTGACTTTTACAGTTTTTACAGTTTACTGATTATTTTTTGATTAAATAAATCATCTGTAGTAATATTGTTTGCAATAATGTATTTAGATTTGAACTGCTACTATGCTTTATGAAAAAATGAGATATGTGTGTACTTAGCTTTACATATTTTTCAGTCAATACTGGCTTACCTATGTTGCTTTAATCTTAAATGATTCTTTTTCAGTTCTATGTCTTCTATTTCCCTGATTGAAGTTTTATAGAGCCATTTCTTGCCAGTTGAGAACTTTAAAGTAGACATAATATTGTTGAAAAAAATTAAGAATTTTTGCTACACAGTTATTAAAAACAAAGATAGGATTCAGTCTTGCATAAGACCAGCTCTATAAACAAAAACAATGATAAACTATAATCCAGTTGATCCTCTTGAATGACAATGGCGAGATTGCCTTTTCTTTTTTATGTTTCTGTATTTACAAACACATTGAATAATCAAATCAGAAACTTATTAACAAAGGAAAAATATTTACATTAAGAAAGAAATAATTTACTTGCAAAACGAAATAGAAATAAATATATGAGCATTTCTTACCTCACAATGAACTGGGGATGTACTTTTATATAATAAGCTGAGACTGTGTCAAAATTTATTCTTTTGACTAAAGCAGGGATATACACAGAATTATAAGGCTACTCCAGAGTGTACATTATTAGGTTTTCACCTTGGTATTTGGTTGTTTGGTTGTTTGTTTATTGGTTGCTAATGAAGTGTGAAAAAAATAATTTTGGTTAAAAGATCAGAATATGGCCAAAATTTATAATTGTGACATATTGCCAAGATTATTAGACAAGATATATAAGATTTATGGGTAAATCACTCAGAATATTGGTTTCAATGTCTTCATTTGTAAATTCGAACTTTAGGTTAGGTGACCTCCAAAGATTTTTCAGTTCTTAGTTCATGCAATATTAAAATTATAAGCTATTTATTACACATTGACTTTTAGAGTAATTCTTGTGTGTTCTGGACTGATATCTTTAGTTAATATAAATCAGCATTAGCTTTTTCAATCATTAACTCTGTTGGAAAGCATTTTCTAAACTCTAAATATACGTACTCTTTATACTCAGTCTTTTCACACACTTGCCAGAGTAGGAGAAATCAGACACTGTCAGCAGACACTAAAATTCTTTAGCACTTGACACTTCAAATATCTTCTGGCAACATCCCCAAGATGATGTCAGCTTCTTGTATAGTACCAAACATTTAATACTCCCCTAGAGCATCTCACTTTCAGAGTTGGTGCACTTTCAAATATCAAGTGCACTAATGGTTTTTCTCCAACCGGTGACTGAAATCTTTAGAAGTTATGCTCTGATCTCAACAATGAATGATATTATGATATGGAAAACAAAGTGAAAGAAACATAAAATACATATTAAATGTCTGAGAAAACATTTGTAAAATGAACAGATGCCTTAAAAAGCATTCCAGAGACAACTATGGTAAATGGTATAATTAAAACTGAACTTAATGATAATAATATTTTAAAAGAAAACATTCCCCCTAAATAAAAGTATGTCTCTTAAAAGGCTAATGAGTGTTTATTTAGAGTGTAGGTATTCATCCTATTTCTTAACACCACGTTTCAGAGATTGTGATTCAGAATCACAATCAATTATTGTGATTCACCATGTATTATTACTTCATGCATTTAGCATCCATAGGTAAATAAATCATTGCATGTATGTCAATTTTATATACTAATAAATATTGTTAAACTAGAAATATAGCACATTTTTAAATAAAATAACACACTTTTTCCTGCTGTCTTAAAACGCTAACTCCAAATCTGACTAAAGTTTTTCTAAGAAACTGCAATACAATATTATAATCACTAGTTATTATAATAGACTGAAATACTTTTAGGGATTCTCACTTATGTATGGCAAACTAAATGTTCCAACATTATATTTATGTTGATATCAGTGATCTTTGGTATATTTTGCTGATTGTAAAATATGACATGCACTCATAAACAAGACATTGGGAATTATGTGAATGAAAGGAGCTGAGAAAGTCCCTTATTATTCCACTATCTACAACGATATTTCCTCTCTGATTTTCTTCTTTATGGCTTTCACATGGTTACAGTAGTATTTTTTTGAAGTTTATTTATCTATATTGTTTTTGAGAAAGAGAGAGAGCACAAACAGGGGAGGGGCACAGAGAGAGAGGGAGACACAGAATCCAAGCAGGCCTTGGGCTCTGAGCTGTCAGCACGGAGCCAGACATGGGGCTCGAAGTCACTAACCGTGAGGTCATGACCTGAGCTGAAGTGGGACACTTAACTGACTGAGCCACTCAGGTGCCCCTAGAGTAATATTTCTATAAAATTATGCATGCTGTATTCTTTCCATAGCAAATATCATAACCACTTCGTTAAAATCTAAAACTCCATCTTAATGAAATAACATACATTCTATTATGTTAAGGTACCTATTACTGGGCTATTGGATGATCTCTTGTGTTTTTTTTCCTCTGCACAATAATGTATGTTACATCCATAAAACAATAAACATAATATTATTTAAGTACCTCTTGAAAAATAGTCTAGAGAAAAGTAGTTCATCAATTAAGTGATATCAAGCCTCTGTGCCATTTTTTCAGTTCTCTCAATCTTTCCCTGATTGTCAGGTGATTACAAAATCTCCAGGCTTCATTTCCTTACACAACTTTATTCAAAGGCAGAAAGTGTAACAACCTAACCAGAATGACAAGAGACTTCTTAATATATCTTTGTCCTTTGGTCATGGAGGAAATAATCTCTCCAGGAGGCCACCAGCAACATTCTCATGGATTCACTGGCCAGAACTGAATCACATAAGAACACTTAATTGCAGGAGAAAGGCTGAGAACAAGGGATAAAGGATCAGAATTGGACTAAATTTATTTTGCTTCATCCCCTTGATCTGACACACTGATGTACAAAGAAAATCAGTTTACTCGTGGCAAAGTAGGAGCAGACATCACTGTTGACTGGGCAGATTACTGTAGATTAAGAAAATAGCTGAATGGCATGTTTATTACCTAACAGATATTAGCAATTAATATATACATTAGCAGTACATGAGAATGTATTCAGCAAAAATGTGACTTGTTTCTAAGTTCTTATTAGCTGCAGTTGATTTGCCCTGGTAAATCTCCCCTTAGTGGCATTCCCTTTCTTGGTTATTATTTGTGGATTCTAACATCTTGAATATTGGAAATAGAGGTGATTTTTTTTAATGTTTACTTATTTTTGAGAGAGAGAGTGAGAGAGAGTGTGTGTGTGTATAAGCAAGGGAAGGGGAGGGGCAGAGAGAGAGGGAGAGACACAGAACTTGAAGTGGGCTCCACAGCACAGAGCCCAACGTGGGGCTTGAACCCACGAACTGTGATATCATGACCTGAGCCAAAGTCAGACGCCCAACCAACTGAGGCACCCAGGCGCGTCATAGGTGATTTTTTTTTAATGTTGTCTATTAATTTTTATTTTCTGAACTTTTGGTGCTTTGGTGAAATTTTTTTTTAAAAAATTACTCTTGTATACTTAAATCTGTCCCATAGTTTTTTTTTAATTAAGTTTTGATTTAAATTATAGTTAATTAACATATAGTGTAATATTAGTGTCAGCTGTACAATATTCAACACTTCCATACAACAGCCAGTGCTCATAATGCACTCCTTAATTCCCATCACCACCTCCCCTCTGGTAGCCATCAGTTTATGCTCTATAGTTAAGAATGTGTCAGGGCACCTGGGTGGTTCAGTTGGTTAAGCATACGACTTCGGCTCAGGTCATGATTTTACAGCTCACTGGTTCAAGCCCTGTGTTGGGCTCTTTGCTGACAACTCAGAGCCTGAGTCCTGCTTCAGGTTCTGTGTTTCCATCTCTCTCTGCCTCTCCACTCTCTCTCAAAAACAAATAAACATTTAAAAATTTTTAAAAATGTGTTTCTTGGTTGGCCTCTCTCTCCTTTCCCTTTGCTCATTTGTTTTGTTCCTTAAATTCCACATATGAGTGAAATCATATGGTATTTGTTCTTTCACTGATATTTCTCTTACTGTAATACTCTCTAGCTTTATCCATGTTGTTGAAAATGACAAGATTTTATTCTTTTTTTTTAATGCTTATTTATTTTGAGATAGAGACAGAGCATGAGTAGGGGGAGGGGCAGAGAGAGAGGGAAACACAGAATTCGAAGCAGGCTCCAGACTCTGAACTGTCAGCACAGAGCCTGACGCATGGCTCAAACCCACAAACCATGAGATTATGACCTGAGCCAAAGCCGGACGATCAACCAACTGGGCCACCCAGGCACCCCAAGATTTCATTCTTTTATAGCTGAGTAATATTACAGTATATACACACACACACACACACACACCATATCTGCTTTATCCATTGATCAGTCAATGGACATTGAGGCTGTTTCTATAATGTGGCTAATGTAGATAACACTGCTATAAACTCTTTGAGTAATTACCTAGTCCTGCAATTGTAGATTGTAGGGTAGTTCTATTTTTAACTTTTTGAGGAAACTCCATACTGTTTTCCAAAGTGGCTGCACCAGTTTGTATTCCCACCAACAGCACAAGAGAGATCCTCTTCATCTACATCCTCTCCAACACCTGTTGTTATTTATGTTGTTGATCCTAGCCATCCTGACATGTGGCAAATGATATCTCACTGAAGTTTTGATTTGTATCTCCCTGATGATGAGTGATGTTGAACATCTTTTCATGTGTTTGTTGGCCATCTGTGTATATTCTTTGGAGAAATGTCTATTCATGTCTTCTGTCCATTTTTAATTAGATTATTCATTTCTTGGGTGTTGAGTTTTATAAGTTCAGGGAAAAGAATGTGTCTTCAACAAATGGTACTGGGAAAACTGGAGAACAACATGCAAAAGAATGAAGCTGGATCACTTTCTTACACCATACACAAAAATAAATTCAAAATGGATTAAATACCTAAATGTGGAACTTTTTCATAAAGATTTTTCATAAAAATCCTAGAGGAAAACACTGGCAGTAACCCCTTTGACATTGGCCCTAGCAACTTCTTTTTAGATATCTCTCTTGAGGCAAGGAAAACAAAAGCAAAAATAAATGATTGGGACTCATCAAAATAAAAAGCTTTTGCACAGCAAAGAACACAATAAAACTAAAAGGCAATGTATGGAGTGGGAGAAGATATGTGCAAATGACATATCTGATATAGGGTTAGTATCCAAAATGTATAAA
Organism: Felis catus; assembly: GCF_018350175.1. Lineage (NCBI taxonomy): Eukaryota > Metazoa > Chordata > Mammalia > Carnivora > Felidae > Felis > Felis catus. The sequence goes on from NC_058374.1 coordinate 107,154,526, forward strand.
GAACTTATATCCCATAGTTTAATGTTGCTGAGTGGGGAATGTTTACGTAAGGAAGATGCTACTTAAACATTCTGCTTTCTAAAAGCCCATATTGCCTGGTCAAGATTATGGAATTAATTGATAATAATAAAAATAGGGCCACCAATGATTAGCCCATCAGATGTCATGAACCCATGAACATCCTTCTGGAGTTACTGTCATTTAAGAAGAGGCAATTTGCCAAAAGATGCAGAGACAGGAAGCTCTTATGTAATATGAAGGTGAATCCTTGACTGTAATGGAACAAATTCTGGTATAATTGGGTAAATTCTTCTCTTCAAGGACCATATTGCTCAGAAGGTAGATGTAGTAAGCCAAGCAGAACTAAAACATTGATAATGTGATGTTTAAGAGTATATAAAAAATCTTTCACAAAAAGCTTAGTCTTACAGCCTTTTATTACTGTCTGAAATTCTTTCTGATCAAGTTGAGCAAAAATCTATGTCTCTTCTTGTGCCTTTCACCTTTTTTCAACCTAATTCTGCTAATACTCAAGGATAGCCACTTTATCTGAACCAGACCTTGAATTCCTTTGGCTAATTCTTAGTTAATTTTATGTCTATTTTAATCTTGTAAAATTACATTTCTTAAGGGAAAATATAAAGATTACTTCTCACATAATAAAAATGCTTTTAAAAATATATGTAACTTATTTCTACTACCCTGAAGCCTCTTTTCAATAGGTGTGTACAAATCAATTGAGTTCAACATAATCAAAGTAAATATAGGTATAATCCAAGTGTCAGATAATATTAGAACAGATATACAGAAATAATATTAAGTTCTAATTGAGGTGAACCACCAATGATATTTTCAATTAATAATAGCAATGATACTCGTCATGTATTGAAGATGATGATTGTGGGAGTTTTTGTGCTAACTATATAGGCCTGTCTCTGAAAGCTACCTTTTCTATCATTCATTTTTAGCACATGGAAAATCAGGCTATGGAAGCTTAAGTAAATTTGCTAAGACTCTCAGCTGGCAAGTAAAGAGTATTTTATTCCAGCATATATCTGTTTGACTTCATTATCTATAGGCTAAACCTGCAGTGAGAAAAGAAATATTATCAATTCTAAAATAACCAAATATGAAAGCAACAGATAAAAAAGGGGGAAAAACAGAATCTACGAATTTTAAAATTATAACAAACTATACTGAGAATATTTTTTCACCTTTAAATGAATTCAAAGTGCCAGAATTAAAATATAAACTACACTAATTATGGAAATCTTTGCCTTTATAAATATTCAAGAAAATGTGTGGCTCATGAACTTGTAACACTACAATAAAAAATGAATTCAAAATAACTAACATTGTTATTCAAATATGACACCACAGACTAATATCTAACTAGTCTAACACTGAAACGTTCCAAACCTTTATCTTATATCTGACAATAATTATAATAATATCAGTTTTAGAGTTGTACTAAAACTATTAGTATATGAATAACTCTATACCCTAAGTTTCATCAGAAAGTTTAGACTTAATTATTTCACTCTATCAATACCAATATCAATATATATTAATAGAGTTATATCTATATCTTTCTCTTTTAAAGTGTCTCTCTGAGAGACAAAAGAATAATAAATAAGAGAGATTCTTTGAAAAAACAAATTCCCTCTCCCAGCACCTTTCAGTGATCACTGGCTTCACTATCAACATAGAATTTTAAATAGTTCATATGCTTTGGAAACAGTCCTAAGAGATTCAAATTTCAGTTGTTCTATTTATTAACTTTGAGGCCCTGTCGGTAAGCCTGACTAATAATAAAAAATGTTAGTGACTCCACACCATTTCTTTGGGTTAAGATTTCAGTTACATAAAAAACAAATTGGCTAACACAGGAAAAGAAGCAAACTAAACATAGCATATGGTACAAAATGAAGCCATGCGCTGAAAACCATGTACTTAGCCCCTGAGTTTGGAACACAGACAGAAATTTGAGTTCCGTAATAGATGAACATATATTCACTTTGAAACAAAAATATAATATGTTACTTTAATTGTTCTCATCTCATTAATATAACTATGCATAAAAATAATAAATCATGAAAGATAGCTCCCTTTCCAAACTGAAACTGTTTTTTGGTTCTACTAATTGCCTAGGCTGACAAAATTGATTTCATATGTTGCAGGAGCTAGCAATTAAATTTTTCGATTTAAGGAGGTCAAACCATAATGGCAAATGAAATTATATCACAAATTGAATTATTCAATATAGAAATATAACGTAGCCTACAGTGGTCACTTTAGGTAGCTCCTTAAAGAGATCCAGAAAGTATAAGTTTGACCTAAACCTCAATTTCAGTTCCTTATGTTTTGTACTATTTCCTCCATTTCCATGAATCACTTCAAATCTGCGTATGACCTGCTTGTCTATACTGTCTTTCTGCTGTCTGCATTTGCTTCCCTTTTTGGCTCTAGATTCTTCCTTGGGTTGTAAAATCTAGTTCTTTAATTTGCTTCCATAAGAACACCCTCAATCAAACATTTTTTAGTAACTTTACTGAAGAACTGGGCACTCAGTCAAAGGGAATTGCACTTTGCTTTCTTTTCAATCCACTTCTGCTCTCTCTCTCTCTCTCTCTCTCCCTCTCTCTCTCTGTCTCACACACACACACACACACACACACACACACACACACACACACACAATATGTTCATCAGGTTGTCCCATAAAGAGAAATTGTTTACTTTGGAAATCTCAGGTCCCTCTACATACAGTTTATCAAGGAACTCTTTCTTTAAAATCCGCTGCTCTTTTTCAAGGATACACTGGTTTGTACATAATATTGCTCATTTTGCTACGGCAATTCTGTCTAGAACTTGACGAGATTGTAATATTTTTCTCTGGGCTTGAATCTAGTATGTGTCCATGTAGAGAAATGCCACACACAAGATGCCGCTGGGGCTTTTAGGCTGGATCATGCCTCTATTGGCAGTTGTGTTCATTTCTTACATGATGCTTGTATAAAGAAATAGAAGCTGTCAGTCATTAAAATGGAAGGCATTCAGCTTTGTGCCTGTCTGAGGATAAAATTGGATTTCTCTGTCTGGGCTCTGCTGATTCCTTTTTATTCCACAAAGCAAATTGCTTTTCCAAGGCGTCAATATTAACGGAAAAAGCCTTTGCTAGGACAGGTAGTACTAAAAGCTTATTAGGAGCAATACTTTGTATTCTCTACTGAATATCCTACCGTTGGAGAATAGATTTACGGAATACAAAACTCATTTTGAAACTTTTGTGCAATTTCATGTGTTTTACTATTTTTTTTTATCTTTCATTCCCATTCCCTTCTCATCTTGTTTGTGTCGAATGCATCACATTTTTCACATTTATTGACAGTGCAATGCTTCATTTTGGAAGCAATAGACAGCTTTAGCAAATGGCTACATTTGTGATGAAAAACAAGATAAAAATTTTAACATCAAAAATAAGATATTATTTTATAGCCTTTGTTGAGAAATTTGAGACAGTGTTTCAAGCATGCTAATTTATTCTGTAGCATTCTTTGTAGAATTGATGGCCTTAAGTGCAAACCATCAGTATTTCCCTGTGGAATTACTATGTATTTCTACTATAACATTTATTCAAACACGAGAAGTTTGTAATACAGCACATATGATTTATACACATACAATTAAATCAAATGTGTTTTAAACAAAAAGTTAGATTACATATTATGTAAATTGATATCTTCATCATTTATGATCACTAACACCACAGTAATTTCCAAAGGTTTGATGTAAATCAAAGTTGAAAAGGAGGTATTTAGATTTTTTTCAACTACTTAAATTTACTTTTTAATATATTTAGAGATACATAATGACTTGTCACTGAGGTAAATGTGAATCAAAGTTTACTACGGTACTAGTGAGTTCCATAAAGGTGTATCTCAACTAAAGTAATTCAGGGTTCATCTATCCCTGCTGTGAGTCTGATTGAATATAACTGTATAAAAAGCTAAAATTTGGTAGCCAATTGGATTTTTAAGTTTTCTAAGCCTAGAATTTTATTTGTAGCTTATTTAGTGATAATAAATCACTTGCCCTTTTTTTTAATATATGAAATTTATTGTCAAATTGGTTTCCATACATCACCCAGTGCTCATCCCAACAGGTGCCCTACTCAATAACCATGGTTATCATGTTCGCCTGACACTTGCCCTTTTTTGATGAATGGAAATAAAACTCCACTTATAAGCATAAAAACTTCATTGGTTAAAATGATAGTTTAAAACTATTTTAAAAGATTAGTTTTGATTTAGTAAAAATTAGTAAACTTTCCTCAAATAGTTCTTTGTAAAATCATTTGAAAATTTTAACAATTTGTTGAATATAGAAAATAAACATCTCAACCAAATTATTACTGGCTCATCTTTTCTTGCTGACCCCAATTGAAAAATAAATAAATAATGGGAATGTCTTACATTGCATTTCAAAAGAATATATCCAAATTATAAGTGGTTTATATGAAAATATGAATAATAACTGTGACAACAGGGCATTTTCATTTGCCATTGCAATATTACATTTTTGCTTATTCCATCATGGCCTCTTTGTTTTCATAATACTACATTTGAGTTAATTCATACATCCAATCATTTCTTGATTGATTGCAACTGTCTCATCCTTTCCCAGCACTTTCCTCTCTGTTATTTTAATCTAACAAACTTTGCTATAATTGTCTAAGCCTGGTATTTAGAAAAACTTGGAAAATTCATCTGTCAAAAACTTCCCTAACACTTCCATATTTCTGCTAAAAATTGGATAGAGAGGTACATTGTATGGAATGCTGAATGTTGCGTTCTTGCTTGGATATTAGCATCATGTATTATCTTCATTTTACTAGGTATCTATATGCTTTCAATGATTTTTTGTTTTATATTAGTTTATTTTGATTGTATTTTTTACAGCTTTATTGAGAGATAATAAAAATCTTAAACCATTTATGTTTAAAATGTACAATTTGAAAATTTATGTACATATTATATATAAAAGTATGGAGCCACGACCACAGTCAGGATACCTCTCTCCTTCTCCTTTTTTGCTCAACATCTATCTTAGTCCCCACATAATTATCAATCTGCATTCTGTAACTATAGATTAAGTTTCAGAATTGTTATAAATGAAACTATATAATATGTGTATCTTTTTTTTCACCCAGTATAATTATTGTGATATTTATCAATGTCATTTGTGGGGATCAATAATTCAGTTATTTTTGTTGCTGAGTAAAATTCCATGTATGGATATATCATAGTTTGTTTATCCATTTACCTATTGCTTGAAATCTGAGTTGTTTACAGTTTGGGGCTATTATAAACAAAGTTACTAGGGACATTTATATATAAGTATATATTTATAGTATATATAAGTATTTATAAGTATTTATATTTTCTTCATGTCCTTATTTGCTCTTATTTTTCTAGTTCCCTAAAGTGGAAACTGAGGTCATCATATCATGGCTGTACTTCATAACAGAAGCATTTAGTGCTACAAATCTTTCCCTGAGCATTTAGTGCCATCTGCAAATTATGATATTCTGTGCTTTCATATTAACTCATTTCAAAATACTTTTTATTTCTCATTTGATTACTCTCTTTTTTTAATTTTTTTTTAATGTTTATTTATTTTTGAGAGAGAGAGTGAGCAGGGGAGGGGCAGAGAGAAATAGAGACACAGAATCTGAAGCAGAATCCAGGGTCTGTGCTGACAGCACAGAACCCAACGCAGGGTTCAAACTCATGAGCCATAAGATCATTATCTGAGCCAAAGTTGGATGCTCAACTGACTGAGCCACCTAGGTGCCCCTCATTTGATTACTCTTTCAGCACATGAGTTATTTAGAAGATTGTTAATTATAATAAATATAGAATAAATATTTTATTTAGAATAAAAACCATGCATATTTATTAGACAATAAATATATTTATACTATATAATATATAATATGCAGGAATTTTCCAGAAATCTTTTTATTTTTGATTTCTGATTTAATCCCATTATGGTCAAGACTCAATTCAGTATAACATCAAAATTAAAAAAAATATTTGAGGGTCGCCTGGGTGGCTCAGTCGGTTAAGCGGACGGCTTCGGCTCAGGTCATGATCTCACCGTCCGTGAGTTTGAGCCCAGCGTCGGGCTCTGTGCTGACAGCTCAGAGCTGGAGCCTGTTTCAGATTCTGTGTCTCCCTCTCTCTGACCCTCCCCTGTTCATGCTCTGTGTCTCCCTGTCTCAAAAATAAATAAAAAAACGTTAAAAAAGTTAAAAAACAATATTTGAACCTTTTTTACCAAAATATAGAATATATAAGTAAATATTCCATGTGTACTTGAAAATAATGTGTATTCTGCTGTTGTTCGAATGTCCCATAAATGTCAATGTCATCTTGTAGGATGATATTGGTTCAAATTTTCTATATTCTCATTGATTATCTCTTTTCTTGTTCTATCAATTATTCACAGAATAGTCTATAAAGCTCTGTTTATGATTTTAGATATGTTTACCTCTCCTTATAGTTCTATTACGTTGTGGTTTGTTTATTCAGGAGTTTTGTTGATAGATACCATTCCTTTCTTGTAAACACGCATGCATTTGAATATTCATTTGTTTTTTTCTTCAGTCTGAAAACATATCTTTAGTAAGTGGATTGTTCAGGTCACTTACATTAAATGAGTTTATTGACATTGTTACAGTTAAAGAGAACATTTTGCTACTCGTCTTCTATTTGTTCTGTGTGTTCTTTACTTCTTTTTTATGCTTTTGTTTCATTACTTGATAATTTTGTTTTTTAATTTTATTTTTTTGAAATCTTATTAAGCACAGCCATTCATTTTGTTATTTTGGTGGGTTTTTTAAGGCTTATGATATTCGCTTTTAACTTATCACAGTGTAGCCTGTGTATAGTACAAGAGATTTGAGTTGAATTATATTTTTTCATATAAATAATTGTTCCAGCATGATCTTTCCCCACTGATTTTTCCTTTCTTCAAGGTATTTTATTATTTATGTGTGAAAGAAATAAAAGATTTCCATCCTTTTACTTCTTGTCTTGTCTTAGAGTCTATATGTAAAGTGTATTTTTTGTAAACAGCATACAGTTGTGTCTTGCTTTCTCACCCAGTCTGAGAATCTCTACCTTTTATTGGGCTATTTACATTTACACTTAATGGAATTATTTATATGGCAGGGTTTAAGTCTATCATCTTTCTATGTATGTTCTATTTATCTTACATTTTTCCTGTTTTTCCTTTCCTATATTCTTTTAATTTAACATGTAGTATTTTTTATTATGAAATTTATTGTCAAATTGGTTTCCATACAACACCCAGTGCTCATCCCAACAGGTGCCCTCCTCAATACCCATCACCCACCCACCCCTCCTTCCCACCCCCCATAAACGCTCAGTTTGATCTCAGTTTTTAGGAGTCTCTTATGTTTTGGCTCCCTCCCTCTCTAACCATTTTTTTTTCCTTCCCCTCCCCCATGGTCTTCTGTTAAGTTCCTCAGGATCCACATAGGAGTGAAAACATATGGAATCTGTCCTTCTCTGTATGACTTATTTCACTTAGCATAACACTCTCCAGTTCCATCCATGTTGCTACAAGGCCATATTTCATTCTTTCTCATTGCCACATAGTATAAAAAAACATGTAGTATTTTCATATGCATCTTATTCCTCATTTTGCTATTACTTCATGTTTTTTAACTATTTGTTCTAGGAATTGCAATATGCACCCTATCTTGAATTAATTATATACCATTTAACATTTAATGTAAAGCCGTTCAACAGTATATTTTTATTTAGCTCCTCTCATCATTTATATTTTATCACATTTTTCTTTCTACATGTTATAACCTTCTCTTAGTAAAATATAATTTTCTTCAAATGGTCAATTTGATTTTAAATAAGTAAGGAAAAATTTTTTTAAAAACAACTTAAAGTGACCCCCACATTTATCAGTTCTAGTGGTCTTCATTAATTCATGTACATTCAAATTTCCATAAGGATTTTCCTTCAACTTAAAACCTGCCTTTATCATGTTTTGAGGTGTGAATCTGTTGGTAACCAATTCTCTTAGCTTTGTTTTATATAAAATTTTCTTTATTTCACTTTTATTTTTAGAAGATATTTTCAATGAATATGGGATTCTGGATTAATGTTTTATCCCTTGAGAGTATCATGATCCATTGACTTCTGGTTTATACTTCCAATGAGATGTCTGCTATAATTCTTAGTTTTCTTTATGTAATGTGCCTTTTGAATTGTAATTGTTTTCCTTAACTTTGAGTTTTGCCAGTTTGACTATGATGTAATTTACTTGAAATTATTATTCTTCGGTTGTATTGTTTTTCTTTGTTATTGACCTAATGTTTTCATCTAAATTTAGAAAAAAAATTCAATTATTATTTCACCAACATTTCCGTCCCATAACATTCCTTTTCTCCATCTGGATCTCCAATTATACAAATGGCAAACTACTTGATATTGCCACACATGTCTGTGAAGCTCTTTTAAAATTAAAATCTTCTTCTTGAGTTCCAGCTTGCAAAAATTTTATTTGATCTCATGTTTACTGACCCTTTCTTCTGGAATGTTCCATGTGTTGTTAGTACCATCCAATGCATTTTTAATTTTAGAGATTGTGTGCTTTTTATTTCTATAATCACTGTTTTTTTTTCTTTTTAGAATTTCCTTGTCTCCTCTGAATTCTCTAAATTTCAGTTATCATATCCATCTTTACCTGTAGATTCTCTACTTCCTAAAACCGTCAGATAAGAGTCTTTATTTGCTAATTCCAACACCTGGGTAATCTGTGGATCAGACGTTATTGATCATTTTATCTCTGTATTATGCACCACATATTTTTACTTGTTTGCATATCTAGTAACTTTTAACCACACTCTAGATATTGTAGATAATATATTAGGGAGACTCCCAATTCTGTAATTTTTCTAATGAATGTTGAGTTTCGTTCTAGCATACAGTTAATTTATTGGCAATTCTTTTTGATCCAATTCAGACTTGATGTTAGGCTATTAGGATGAGTCTATTGAGTTTCCTAGGAAACAAGTTTCAAGAGTCTCAGCCCATTCCTTTGTAGACATATAGATCCATTTCTAGTTACCAGATTTTTTTAGATCCTCTTATAGGTTCTACTTTTGATCTTATCAGTATGTCCATTGTGTCCTAAGTCTCAGAGTTGGTAATTACTCAAAAGAAGAACTTTCCCATTATATCCGATGCTTCCTGCATTACTTTTTCCAAAATTCCATTTTTTTCTCTCAAAGCATGCTGAGGAGTGCCTGATGCTACAGCTTTTCATTCCCCATGCAGGAAATCAGAAAATTCCCTGAAGAAAAAAAAAAAAAAAAAGAAAATTGGCCAATATAGGGATCAACTTAATGCATTTTGTTTTCTCAAAGTTCTTGCCTCCTCAAATCTCATCTCTTCCCTTGGAAGTTTTCCAACACTTCAAGCTGCTAAATTTTTATAATTTATTTATTTTCTAATATAACTTCAGTAAGAGCTTAATCTGATACTAATAACTATCATTTCAAAATAAGGAAGTCTCTCTGTTTTGTATTTATTACTGCATTGATATGTAGTTGAAAGGTTTATTTCTGTATCCAATAATTCATTAATTTCTTTGATCAGCCATTCATTCAGCAACTGTAGTTTATATAGCAGACCTTCCATTAATTATTGAAACAACTGATAAAACTAGATAACAATAATTCATAACAATTTTGTATTAAACAAAAACTTATACATTCCTACTGCCTAGTATTTATTAAATACCTAAGGGCTTATATTAAAAATACATCTGTTTGCACACACATACTTATCATCTTATGCACATCATACTTATCACATACTTAACATCTTATTGAAAAAGTTCAATATTATTGATGATGATGATGATGATGGTTATCTTTTGAATTCTCGGTAAATTGAAGCTTGACGTTTCCACATTTAATAATGCATTTACATTTTGGTCCCACTTACATATAACTTCATGTAGCATGCACCTTTATTGGATTTGAAGAATAGTAACATTAGTGAAAAGAACTATACTTTCAGAGATTATTATAATTCCCAGTACAAAATAGGCATGCTGGAAATAATTGCTTAATATATAATTAATTGAATCTCTGGAACAAAACATTCTGCTTATACAGAAACTGAATCTATATCAGTTGATCTAAATCTTGTCATTTATACAACATTTTCACCAATTAAGCAACTGGCTACTTCATATTCACCATCTTGCCTAAAAACCCTTAACTTCCTTACCCACATATACACACCATATGTAAATAGAATATGTTATAATTATTGAAGCTAAATTCAAACCACCTAAAAATATCCTGCAATACTTATTGAATGGATACTTATTCAATACTTAACAATACAATACTTATCACTGTGATATTTTTATGCAAAAGTTATGAACCATATTATATATATCCTTCTGTAACTTTTTCATAGGTTAAATATAGAATTATGTGAATCAACCATTTATTAAACAGTGAGGGATTGATTTTAGCCAAAACTGGAGTTCCTAGGCTCCGAGAATGTAGACATCAATAAAAACCATGCTTTGCCTAAAGCAAAGTCTAGAAAAGGAGGCTATCTATAATTTTGAATCACAGCCTGATTAATTAGAGGCAAATATTCAAGTTATATTTGGTTTCCCTACACTCATGGAACTATGATATTGGTACAAATCTATGTCATTAAATTATTAACTTAAGCTTATTACCAAAAATTATATGAACACATCACCCTTTCCTTACCTTTTATTAAGTAACCTATGATTTTACTATTTATACAGCTTTCTATTGGCACTTTTATCATCACAATTATTTGCCTCTTGACATGGTTAAATTACATTATCTTTATCAAGGAGGAACTTCCAAGTTCAAAGAGCTTTATAAAAGCCCAAGTTTTTTAAGTTGTCCCTTTGTAGAATATATAATTATATTTTCTTGTTTTATATTCTAATAAAAAGTGTATTTTGATGTAAGAATTCGTTAGTTTTCGACCCCTTCGGGAGTGTTTTTAGATATTATCTGAAACTAGTTCCTATGTGGGAAGGGCAAAAAGAAGGGAACTTACTCATAAGGTTTATTTTGGGCAATCTCAAGATGAATAGATCATTTCACAAGCCTGGCAAATCTTAAAAGTTTACATAGAGGCCTTAACTGAGTTCAAACACATATACCATCCAAATAATCTCAACACCACATTTTAACCTCAAGGTTGTTTCCTTGGGACGGCTTCTGGAAATGGGAAAGGCAAATGCAATGCACATTCTCAGGACAGGGGAACTTACAATTGCCTGGGTCCAGTGTGAAGGTCAACCAGTGGTCACATCTTCTCAATGACTTCCCCCCAAAACATCACTGGTGCCCTTGGTTATCTAAGAAGGAATGGCATTAGAACCAAAGTAGTCCAATGAGATATTACCTCCATTTGTTGACAGAGAACTGAATTCTTGGCCAGGCATCAAAGAAAAACTAATGAGCCTCCAAAGAGAATGATTTTTTTTTCACTTTTTAGCTAATATAGAATATAAGAGACCTGATCTGAAGATTTGCAAAGTTCATCAAAGGATGCATCTGCTTTATTGTGTTGTAGTAAGATTTCACTTACAGTCAAAGACCATAGGACACAGCTGGTCTCCAGCTGGTGCTTTCTACTATTTCACTGGAATGGAATGTTCGTTACACCAAGCTTCATTAAAATTAAATTCCACCTTCACTGTATTTACCATGGAAATTAATATGTTTTATAAGCTATAGCTCAGTATTCTACAAGATACAGAATAAGAATAAATAAAATGTTATATACTAAGATATGTATAATTTAATTGAGTAAAGAGAAGGATTTGGAAGAAATTTTTAAAGAACTGTTTAAAGGAAAGTCAGCATTTACAGATTAGTAATATCCAAGTTTTGATGAAATTGATATTCTTTATGCTGAGAGTCCTATATCAACCAATCCAGTTAACTAGTAGCCTTGAGATCAAACTAGGGCAGAAGCAACTGACTTGAAAAACATTTATTAAAATAAATAAATAAATAAATAAATAAACAAACAAACAAAACTAGAAATAATATCTTTAAAAAAACATTCATCTAGTAATAGTAAACACCATATAAGTAATTCAAATATGAACTTAAGATATGAGACTTAGGAAAAGAGGGGCAAAAGGTAAAAGGCAAAGAAAATGAAAGTGGAGAAATAATTTAGAAATTGCTTCCAGTATAACTGGCTTTAGACTTGTAGCCATTAAATTTTTGTTATAAATTGTAAAATACCAATAGAATAATGGCTTAAACAATTCAGACATTTGTTACATAAATTGACAAGAAGGCTGGAAGGGAGCCATTTCACAGTGCAGTGACTTACCGATGTCTTTAAGGATCCAGGTTTTTCTTATTATTTTGTTCTGTCATCCTTAGCATAAAAATAATATTCACATGACAGTTGCAGTGGATATAAACCTCAAATGATGTGCAACAAGGTACCAATAAGAAGGGAAAATGAGTAAAAAAAAAAAGTGTCTTTGCTCTCCTTTTCATACAGGAATAAACTTTTCTCCTAAAATCACTTAGCAAACATTCCTTTGAGGATCAATGACCAGGAAACAACCATTGTCCATCAAAAGACAAATCAATGGCAACAAGGGCAGAGTTTCTATAGTTGGCTTTTATCCATAGACCTAAAAGTACCCCACAGTAAAAAGATTACTTTATATAAACAATCTTACACACAATTTATATTTTAATAAAAACAGAAATTCTATAAAACTATATTTTCCATACACTGGAAAAAAGCACTTTGATGTTTTCTTTACAATTTAAATTGGTTCTGACCCACTAAATTAATTTTATGACTCACAGTTGGGTAATATTCCATAGATTGGAAAATGCTGACTTACTTATTTCCTTGGACTGGCAGGTTGCTAAATAGGTTCCTGTGAGCCAGGAAGATGTACAAATAAGTTATTAGGCATGCATTCAACAATATCCCACTACCAGAGACACAGTGTGGTAAAGGGGCTTGTCTTTGGCTTTTCAGTGTTTTCCTTTTGAGAACTCTCTCCTGCCACCTAATTCCCCAAAATGGGCGTGCCCTACCAGATTGTGCCCTACCATAAAGTTCAAGGTTGCTCTGAAATTACCAACATTCTCCATGCTTGACAGGGGAAACCATGTTCATTAGCTCAGTGTACATAAGAAAGCAAAACTTTTATTAATTCGGACAATGTGTGAAGGAGTATTAGGCCGTCACAACCCAGCATTTTATTTTTTTTTTTTTTTTTTTTTTTTTTTTAAATTTTTTTTTCAACATTTATTTATTTTTGGGAGAGAGAGAGACAGAGCATGAACGGGAGAGGGGCAGAGAGAGAGGGAGACACAGCATCGGAAACAGGCTCCAGGCTCCGAGCCATCAGCCCAGAGCCCGACGCGGGGCTCGAACTCACGGACCGCGAGATCGTGACCTGGCTGAAGTCGGACGCTTAACCGACTGCGCCACCCAGGCGCCCCTCAACCCAGCATTTTAAAAATAAGATGATTTCTAGCCAAGCAAATATTCATTTGGTGTCAAGTCATACCACCAACTAAAGCAAAAACAAAAATCAACAGGATAAGGAAAATGCTTAGTTACAGAAGTGTCTGCCACTAAGCAAGTAAGATTTTTCTGGGATTGTCATCTTGGATCTGCCTTTTAGGCCATTCTCAATTTTCATAGGTATAATTTTTCCTTCTCTGGAAACACAGGCAGTATTTTACTCCAAATGTATGAAATACAGAAGAACCGAATGGGAAGTAAGTACTGTGACCTGCTTGTTAACTTTAAAGGCAATATGGTTTTATAAAGATCAAGTACTGCAGATAACCCACTATAAGGTATTAACATTTACCTTCAAATCAAAGGATTGCCCCTATAGAAACTATGTATTCAACTTTTTTTTTTTCTCTTTCTGATGCTAGCTTTTTGTCATCCCTGATTGGGAGTAATAGAAGCAGCAAACAAGCAGGCAAAGAATCTCATAAGCAGACTAGGATGTAAAGCAGTCTATTTCTGACTAAAGACAGAATTACTTCTCAGAGAGGGTTCTATATTATTTGACAGAGAGGGCGTAAGCAAGGGAGGGGCAGAGAGATGGAGACACAGATTCTGAAGCAGGCCCCAGGCTCTAAGCTGTCAGCACAGAGCCTGATGTGGGGCTCAAACTCACGGACCTGGAACTCACGGACCATGAGATCATGACCTGAGCCAAAGTTGGTCACTTAACCGACTGAGCCACCCAGGCGCCCCTAGCTTTGCTTTTCTTTCTCAAGATTGCCTTGGCTCTTTAGCAAATGTTGTGGTTCCATATAAATGTTAGGATTGTTCTAGCTCTGTGAAAAATGCTAGTGGTATTTTGATAGGGATTGCACTAAATGTCCAACTGATGAATGGATAAAGAAAATCATCAGCCATCAAAAAGAATGAAATCTTGGCATTTGCAACGATATGGATGGAGCCAGAGAATATAATGCTAAGTGAAATAAGTCAGTCAGGGGGCACCTGGGTGGCTCAGTCAGTTAAACTGACTTCAGCTCAGGTCATGATCTCACAGTTCCTAAGTTTGAACCCCGCATCGGGCTCTGTGCTGACAGCTCAGAGCCTGGAGCCTGCTTCACATTCTGTGTCTCCCTGTCTCTGCCCTGCCCCACTCGCACTCTCTCGCTCCCTTTCTCTCTTTCAAAAGTAAACAAACATTAAAAAAAAAATAAGTCACTCAGAGAAAGACAAATACCATATGATTTCACTTACAGGTAGAATTTAAAAAAGAAAACAAATGAACGTAGGGGAAAAGAGAGAGAGAGAGAGACAGAGAGAGAGAGAGAGAGAGAGAGAAACAACCCAGGAAACAGACTCTTAACTATAGAGAACAAACTGGGGGTTGTTGGGGGAGGAGGGAGTGGGAAGGGCTAAGTGAGTGATGGGTATTAAGGAGGGCACTTGTGGGGAGTACTGGGTGTTGATTGTATATGATGAATCACTAAATTCTACACCTGAAACTAATATTAAACTGAATACTAACTAACTGGAATTTAAGTAAAAACTTGAAAAAAGTAAAATAATAAAATAAATAAAACTTGAAAAAGTAACTCAATTAATTTTTTAAACCACAAAAAAAATATACATTGCCAAGCCCCATTTAAAAAATAATTAAAATTCATGTTATACTCCTACCCATCGTAGGTATCATTTTGTAGCTTAGAGGGGTGGGGAGTATGTCTTGTTTTTGGACATTTCTTATGTAATAATATTCTTGTTTAATTATATTTTTGTTTGTTTTTGTCTATTTTTAGCTTTCTGGTTTCCCTGAAAAACCGTGTCTGAAAACTGTTAAGTACAAAATACTTCTGTTTCAATTTTGTGACAAGAAAAACATGTAGTGAAGTGATGTAATTTTTAACATTAAAACGAAGAGGCATGCACATTCCTTAAAATTATTTTTTTAGGAAAAATAGAGGCTACAATTATTGCTAAGACTTAACAAGATATTTTCCCGATGACATAACCTAAAACTTAGTTCATTTTCTTCCTGAAGAGTAAGAAAAAGAAAACAGTAATACTTGACCACTTTGTTTATTTGGGTTCTAGGGATTTGTCAGATCTACAATTTGTAGATGACTCAATAATACTTTTAAATATAAAGGGGAATGAAAAAAGACTAGCAGTAGGATGGTCATGTAATTTATTTTCCAAGTAGGAAAACTTCTTGAGGGTAACAAGGAATACTACTAATAACTATGTAACAAAAGTAGGTATAAAGCTCCCGGTCAGGGACAAAAGGAACCATAAAGTCATTCTAACTACAAGAGATATTGCAGAAGTAATTCTCATGTTCTTTTACCTAGAATAGTTTCTTTACTAACAAAAAGCAGGGTTCTTTATTCTTTATTCTGGCATTATTGCCTGCTTTATGTGCTTGTCCTTTGGTAAGTATTATGCATGCATCACTTCATTTTTTTAATGTTTATTTTTTATTTTTGAGAGAGAGAGAGAGAGCAGGGGAGTGGCAGAGAGACAGGCAGACCGAGGATTTGAAGCAGGCTCTGCGCTGACAGCGGAGAGCCTGATGAGGGGCTCGAACTCATGAACCGTGTGATCATAACCTTAGCTGAAGTTGGGTGCCTAACCAACTGACCCACCCAGATGCCCCCATTTTTCTTTTATAAAACCTATGAGGTAGACATTATTATTTTGTTTAGCTCATGAAAAGAAACTGAGATGAAGCTCAAACTTTTCATTATGAGGATTTTGGGTCTTGCACTGCTTCAAGCTATATTGTGTGCCTCCCTAACTAAGCCACTAAAGCAGCAGAAGAAAGGAAAAACAGTTCTAAATCTTCCTTCCTTGGGGGCTTTATAGAGCACTTGCCTCACAACATCTGTGAGAACATTGTATCAAACTACAAGCCTGTTTTCAAGCAGGGATGAGAAAGGAAATAAGGTACTTTAGATGATGTGGGCAAAACTCACTCATCCATATAGAACACAGTTTTTGAGCAACTACCAGTTATGAGACCCTGAAATAAATAAGATGCAAGAAATCAAATTCTTAACTTCAAGGAGCCAACATGTAGCATCAAGATAAGATAGGTAAAAATACCACATGGCATTATTAGATTAGGAGCCCCTCTGCAGTGTGCTGCCATGGATGGAGAATGATGGAGAATGATGGAGAATGATGGAGAATGAAGGGCTTTCCAAGTGAATGAACGGAACTGAACAAAGAAAGAAATGCTCGCTTTGTCTTCAGGAAAAAAGCAAATTGCTTTTATTGGAGAGGAAATACAGAGTTACATCTGCATATGAATGCACATGTACTTGTATGTTTGCATATATACATGTACTCACACCTTCACAGATAGCTACATGCAAATACATGAATACATACATTCTTAACAGCTCTGGGAAATAGGGCAATGAGGGCTGCGTGACTTTCTTTAATTATAAAAATCTATTCTGAAACTCATTTTGAATCTGAGATACAGAAACTGGGGTGTTTTTTTTTTCTTTGTTTTTTTGTTTTTTTGTCCTCAGTATACTTAATCACCAAGCTTCCATCATATAGAAATCATATGTCTGTTATTTGTGTAAAAGGAAACATACAATTCCCTTGGCACTTTCCCTAGTATTGCTTAGGAAATTGTTATATTTGTCACTGCGTTTTCAGGGCATTTTTCAAAGAAGAATAAAGCTATAACTTATAAAGCTGAGGCTAACATGTTGGCCCTTTTGAAATAATAAAAGACTCATTCAGGAGCTTCATCTATGGAGAATATGTTTTTCACAAAATAATATATTTTATAGATAAAAATCAAAAAGGGAGGTGAGGCAAGGCGAATATGTGTGTTACTTTACTTAAAATGACACTTAGAAGCAGAATAAGAAAGAAGAAAGAGATCTCATTTCTTTTTTTTTTTTTTTTATAAATTTTTTTTTCAACGTTTATTTATTTATTTTTTGGGACAGAGAGAGACAGAGCATGAACAGGGGAGGGACAGAGAGAGAGGGAGACACAGAATCGGAAACAGGCTC
This sequence comes from Felis catus, assembly GCF_018350175.1. Taxonomy (NCBI): domain Eukaryota; kingdom Metazoa; phylum Chordata; class Mammalia; order Carnivora; family Felidae; genus Felis; species Felis catus. Next base: position 107,172,191 of record NC_058374.1, read on the forward strand.
CAGGCTCTGAGCCATCAGCCCAGAGCCCGACGCGGGGCTCGAACTCAGGGACCGCGAGATCTTGACCTGGCTGAAGTCGGACGCTTAACCGACTGCGCCACCCAGGCGCCCCGAAAGAGATCTCATTTCAAGTATATTCAGTATTGGAAAATAAAACCTTAAATTTGACGTTTCTTGTGAGAGTTTTAGGATCTTGCCTCACTGGGATGAAAAAGACCACACAAAAAAAACTGTCAAAAACATTAAAACTTCATTCATTAACCAGTTATTTTTATGAGTTATAGAGGAATATTTGCTTGAGTACATTTTCTAAAAGAGAGATCGCAACATGTGGCAGAAAATGTTAGTATCCAGGAAATTAATATCACATACAAATTGTGATAAATGTTTCAATAATACTTGGAAATCAAATGCATAAAATAATTTTCATCCTGATTTCTTCACACTTCATTTATTTCCCGTTTCTACATTGGTAGAATTGTTAATTTAGACTTTTAATGGAAAGGAATTATCCTAAGGCAAGATGATTTTCCGTGACATTATTTTCTGCCCCTCTCAATGACATCGTCCTCTGCTGTAGTCTGTTTTTGTGCTCAGAATATTTTAAGATTATAGAACCCAACTTTCAGTGTTTCCATAATAAGGTAAACATATTTAACATATTACATATCACTATTTTCACAATTATGTACTTATTCAATGAACATATTCATATTCAATTCAATGAACGTATTCAATGAACATATTCAATGATAATATATTCCAGTCTCAAAATTATGATTACAAAAATTAAGTAATATGTTGTAAAGTGTTCTATCACATATGTATGGAAATTATAAAGTGTTAATAGTTTCAATGATTCAGTCTAAATTTTAAAATACTGAAGATAAGTTTTAAAAGATTTTTTTCTAGTGGAATGCTATGCAATTTTTCCTTGTTTTCTTCTATTAATTTATAGCATGATTATTAGACATTTTTTACTATATTGGTGTATTCCTAGTGTACTTCCTAGGAATATTATTAAAATTATGTAGCACAAAATATAATTACTTATGTTGGTTATCCAAAGATTTTATATAGTTATTTACTACTAAAAATCACAAAAGTCAATTTTATTGGTACTAGAAGCCCACATTCTGTGGGCTTTTGAATGCCTAAGTAAATGAAAATATTACATAAATATTTATTTAACATTATATAAATATTTATTTAAAGCAACATAAATGTGGAACAAAATAGGAAGTTCTAGGCGGCAAATGCCTCTTCACTATGTTTATCTTTTTTACATTAATTGACATTCAAATTTGAGTGTACACATATAAACGCATATATGTATTTACACATGATTTTTCTGTATGATTTTAGAATAAATTGCCACATTTTAGATGTACATGCCACATTACTCTTAAATATTCAATGTGCATTTCATAAGCACAAGAACATTTTCACATACAATCCTAGTACAGTTGTCAAAATCATATTATTTAACCTAATTTAACCTAAATACAGTTAATAAACATAAGCATTTAATAGCTATAATTAATAAATATATTATTAATATATTTATATTAATTTATAAAATTTAATCTGATACAGTTAACTGATTAACAGATCATATATACTCTGCCTGTTTTCCCAGTATTGCCTTTTTATGTAAGATAGTTATTTGTGTTGATCTATGGTCCAATCAGGATCACACATTGCACTTAGTTTTCATGTCTCCAAATCCTTCTTAAATCAGAAAGAGTTTGTCAGTCATGGCCTTTCATGAATTTGGCATTTTAGAAGAGTGAAGGCCAGTTATTTTGTAGAAGGTTCCTCACTCTGGGTGTGTGTGTTATTGCGTTATGATTAAGAATACCACAAAAATGATGTTGCCTCCTTCTCATTCCCACCCAAGGCCCTAATCTCCATGGCAAATCTTTGTTAATCTGGTGACTCACATGATCTGAAATAAGAATAAGGGTAGTCACATGACCTCCGTCAGGTTTTGACCATACTCTGGTTTGTTCTTTCTCTATTTAAGTTTTCTAGCATAGTTAGAAGTGGCCGGATTATTGTAATATCTTTATATTTCTTAATTTTGCCATGATAATCTATTGTGGCAGACCCTCAGTCTATGAAAAATTTGTCTTCAATAGGTATTTCAGCACCATAGGCTAGTTAAGGTCACTGTGTCATGATAATGTCTTATAAAAAAACAATCTCCATTTTCTAATGTTAATGACGACATCAGTGACTTCAAACTCAGCCAGAAAGATACCCAATGCCACGCTCTCATTTCCCTGAGTGACTTTTGCCTGTGAAAACTTCTGGTAGTAGCAAATGTTGTAACAGGGTAAAAAGAGCAGAAAAAAAGAGCAAACTCTTAAAGTAGTTTTTAGGAATGTGCCCTAAGCTGAAAATCACAGAAACAAGACTCCAATTGCCACTGCCTTATCTGTGTTTCAGAGAATGTCGTCATTGCTGTGACTTCAATAGAGATCACAATATCAGAAGCCTATCATATTCAGGAAGCTGTATGCTCCAGAAATGTGTGGCATCTGCCAAAGGGACATCCCATGCCTTGACTCTTGGCATCCGTAAGTTAGTGCCTGACGCTTTGCTAATATAACACAGAAAAACATTCCTGCAATTGCACATGTCAGTAGAAACGGCAGAACCGCCAGAAGCTGGAGCCCTACCCTACTTCCAACTTCACTCTCCCACACAGATATATCTGGTTGGCCAAATCTAAATTTTATCTACAACTGAGCCACAAAGGAATCTAGAAAAATGTAAATTTTAGCTTTTCAGCCTCTATAGTACAAGGAGCCATGCAGCACCAGGAGTGCTGAACCACTGTCTCCACTACTGTTGGGGAGAATGTTGCAAAGTCCTCAGAGCGTCACCTCTTGGCATCTTCTACGTCAGCTTGCTTAATGCAGATTGTGGGCTTGGCTTTGCCTCTTTCTGCCAGTAACTTTTTGAGTCCTCTCTTTAGCTCCGGCTTTTTCTGGGCTCTTTTTTAGAAGCATGATGTCACTCCAGAGAATCCTTTTAGAAGTTTCTTTTTAACAGACAACCCTAAGCTGGTTACCTTCTCTGGGACCAGGTACGTGTACAGAAGACAGTTTGTATTTTAATTTAGGAGGTGATACAACCAACTTCCGGCACAGCCTTCACTGTCATTGCTCTGAAACTAGAGGGTATTATGCTAAGCGAAATTAGTCAGCCAGAGAAAGACAAATATCATATGACTTCACTCATATGAAGACTTTAAGATACAAAACAGATGAACATAAGGGAAGGGAAGCAAAAATAATACAAAAACAGGGAGGGAGACAAAACATAAGAGACTCTTAACAGAGGGTTACTGGAGGGATTGTGGGAGGGGGGTGGGCTAAATGGGTAAGGGGCATTAAGGAATCTACTCCTGAAATCGTTGTTGCACTATATGATGATTAATTTGGATGTAAATTTAAAAAATAAAATTAAAAAAAATAAATACAAAAATAAATAAATAAATACCTACATAGTTGTAATTCTGTGCATGTCAGATTTAGAGAACACGGCAGTAACTACTTGTTTTTGACTTCAGGATGGCATGCTGAATGAGTTTCATATTTCTTGTGTTTAATAGAATAGAATGTCTATTGTTTTCTTTTGATGACTATGGAAACTCCAAATTTGAGTAAGTCTTTTATACCACTCATTGGACTATACATAAATATGTTTAATTATAAAAGCTAGGCCATTTTAATTTTGGAATATTAATCACTGAGGGAAGATGTTCACTGCATCTCTTGTGTTAATTTTATACCTGGCATTTATTCTTGGTATTTTTAAATTTTTATAGCTTATTTCATCTTATCTTTTCAGAGGAGGATTCAAGATGAACTGTTTTATATCTGATCCTAGCACTGAAGAGTAGGAACCAGAGGAAAGAAAGGTCCTAAAAAAATCAAAATGAATGCTCAAATGCTTCACAAGTCACTAAACTAGCTTAATCATTTTCTGCTTTTAAAATATGGAAGTGGAAGATATATATGGACTTTTCCTCCCCTTTTGTAATTCATAGCACGATTAGACTGTAATCATTGCTATACAATCAGAAAAAAAAAGAACAAAGTGCTGCCAAGGAAAATAGAATGACACTCTAAGATTAATTATAGAGAAACATACATAATTATTTTAAAATTGGCTCAATTAAAAAGAGAAATATGCCAATAATGAACAATAGGTAGTATTTCATTCTGTATTTTTCCTCCCGTCGGTTTTCCTATTAAATGGAGACTAATGATATAAACAAGATATTCTAGACTTAGTATGTCTTCCATCCTCTGTTTAAAAACAAACAAACAAAAATATACCGGGGTGCCTGGGTGGCTGAGCCAGTTACGCATCTGACTTCAGCTCAGGTCCTGATCTTGTTTCATGAAGTTCCAATCCCACATCCAGCTCTGTGCTGACAGCTCAGAGCCTGGAGCCTCCTTCAGATTCTGTGTCTCCCTCTCTCTGTTCCTCCCCTGGTTGTGCTCTCTCTCTCTCAAAAATAAATAAGATGCTTATGCTCTCTCTTTCAAAAATAAGTAAGATTAAAAAATGTTAAAAATTAAAAAAATACAAATAGGGGCGCCTGGGTGGCGCAGTCGGTTAAGCATCCGACTTCAGCCAGGTCACGATCTCGCGGTCCGTGAGTTCGAGCCCCGCGTCAGGCTCTGGGCTGATGGCTCGGAGCCTGGAGCCTGTTTCCGATTCTGTGCCTCCCTCTCTCTCTGCCCCTCCCCTGTTCATGCTCTGTCTCTCTCTGTCCCAAAAATAAAAAAAAAATAAAAAAAATAAAAAAAAACGTTGAAAGAAAAAAAATACAAATATACAAACTAAAGTTAACATATTATCTGCAATATTCAAGGTTTAGCTTAGAGTATTCTTGTATTCACCTCCAAGATGTGTGAAAGTGGCATGTCATTCCCTAAAGTGAGTATTTTATGGGACATAGTCCCAGGATGTGCTCCAGAACCAAAAGTTTCAGGGGGAAATGATTCTATGCTTGAATGCTATTCTTTTCTGGAGTAGTCACGGATACATTAGTGCACTGAAGATACCTAGAAATCTTTTAATTTGATAAAGCAGCTTATTTAGTTTTGTTAATCTACTCTTTGTCAACCTAAACTCAGTTCAGGTTATTTCTCTTTATATTCTTTGTTAAAAACCACTCTCTTCATAGTTAATATTACTTGCCAATAAAGTGGACTGTGGGTCAGAATGCCTAGGCTCAAATCCTGGCTCTGTCAGATTCTAGATGTGCCAACACAAGTTCTAGAATATTGTTTTTAAGTAATGTTTTTAAGAACAGTTTTAGATTTACAGAAAGATTGTGAAGATGATATAGAGAGTTCCCATAAATTCTGCGGTTTCCCTGTTATTAGCATCTTATATTAATATGGTACATTTGTTATAATTAATGAATCAGTATTGATAGATTACTGCTAACTAAAGTCCATATTTTATTCAGATGTCCTTATTTCTGAACTATTTTTTTTCGGCTTGAGGAGACTTTTGTAAATCATTTTTATATGAATATTTTTAGGCTGTGGAACAAATCTTCTGAGTTTCTGTTATTTCTTATGGGGAAATATACAAGTGCTTTCGATTACAAGCATGTTTTTGGAACGAATTATGCTCACAAACCAAGGTTTTACTATATAATTATACAGTGTATAAATTTAGATACACATACAAATAAATATTCCTATATTTAGCTATCTGCATCTATGTTAAAGTAAATGTGAATTTGTTCTAATGCCTACAGCCCTAACCCATTATCATAAATAATAATTATTATTAATATAATTATAATTATTATTATTATTTTGGTCTGCCATGGTCTGTTTTATTGCTTTATTGCCTCTTACTCTAACCTGAAACTTTACACCACGCAGGAAAACAAAATCCCCCTCTGCCCAGACTTGCCTTGATGTGGCTTGTAGTCCTTTTAGTTCTAAAAGCTTTAGATTTTTAGAGGTTTGCCCCTTGGGACCCTGGGCAGCAAACAGAAGTGCAGGGCTGGCTCCTCTGTCCTCGAGTCCTCCCCTCAGGGTCTTCTTGGCCACAGGCGAGAAGCACCTCACCACAGAGGTCCTTCCTCAGGCAGCTGCCCTCGGGCTGTGGACACTTGCATGCACCTGCCGGAAGCCACAGCCTGGATCCTGCAGGCCAGCCCCTACTGCTCTGGGAAGGCACGGAGGCAGCTTCGCATGCACCCCACACTGCTCAGTGCCGCCACAGAGTGGTTCCTCCTTGCACCCGTGAGCTCAGCTATCTCAGGTCTGTCCTCTTCCGGTGCTCAGCAACTGGATCCATTACTGTAAGTTATTATAAATTATTCTAGCCTAATCTTGGTGATCTATGAATTTCCACTCTAATCGTGAGAAACCAGGTTTCTTATGACCGCCATTTAAAGGAATGCTCCATCAACACCATCTATTTACTTAATTGTTCAATTCCAGTTCACATGAGTAGCGGTTTCAGAATTGTTAACCTGTACTTTTATGGGAACAAATTTAATCAATTACAATGTAGTGCTCATGTTTGGTTTCTTTTGCCTGCAGTCTTATAGACTCCTCTCTTTTTAGTTACCTAGGTCAGCACCTGTTCCTCCCGAACCCTTCGGTGAGATTGTTTCCTCATTCAGAACACAGATTGTTTTGTCATCTTCTGAATTCTGTACTAGTATCCCCTGATTCCCTAAATATTTTTTTTTAATTTGCATACATTACATTTCACTCTGTGCTGTAAAGTAATAAGAATTTTGACAAACCCATAGTGTCATGTATCCACCATTACAGTTTCAACTTAGAATATGTTCAGTGTTCTAAAAAACCCTACTATACTTTACCCTCCTTCCTTCCCCCATAGCTTTGACCACCATTGATTGTTATTTACTGTTTTTATAGTTTAGTCTTTTCCAGAATGTTACATAGTTAGAATCGAGTAAGATGTAGCCATTTAAGACTGACTCATTTCATGTAATAATATGAACTTAAAATCTATTTAAAAAATGGCATGATATCATTTCTTTTTTATACTAAAAAATATTCCAATGCATGTTGGTATCAGAATTTATCATTAACCTACCAGAGGACATTGGTTACAGTTTTTGGTGAATATGAATAAAGTCTCTTTAAACATTGGTATGCAGGATTTTGTGGACACAGATTTTCAAATCAATTGGGGAAATAAGTAGAAACATGATTGATGCATCGTGAGACTATGTTTAGATTTGCCAGAAAATTCCAAACTGTCTCCCAAAGTACCTGTACTATTTTACATTCCCCCAAAGTAATCCCTGTCATTCTGTATCTTAGACACCAACTGGTATGTTCAGGTGTTTTTTTTTTTTAATTTCAGCTATTCTAATAAGTGTGTAGTGGTATTTTATCGCTTTATTTGCAATTCCCAAATGATAAATGATGTTAAGCATCTGTCATTATGCTTATTTACTAACTATATATCTTCTTCGGTGAAAAGTCTGCTCAGATCTTTGGCTTATTTCTTTGGAGGGGGGTGTTGTTTACTTATTATTGATAAATTTAAGTGTTCTTCTTATGTTTTAATCAAGTTCTTTATCAAATATGTGTTTTGCAAGTATTTTCATACAGTTCTGGGGCTTGTCTTATAATTCTCTTGAAAATGTTTTTCACAGAACAGATGCTTTTAATTTTAATAAGGCTCAACTTGCCAATTTTTCCTTTCATGGACTGTGCTTTTGAGTGTATCTAAAAACTCATCTTAAAAAATTCTCATCACAAAGGATAAAAAATTTTAGGTATATAGGGTGACAGACATTAACTAGGGTTAGTGTAGTGATCATTTTACAACATATACAAAAACCAAATTATTTTGTTGTACAGCTGAAATTAATAATGTTATATATGTCAATTACACCTTAATAAAAAAATTAAAAACTCCTCACCACCAATCTCAAGGTCACCTATATTTTCACACAAGTTTTCTTCTAGAATTTATGTATACATACACACACACACACACACACACACACACACACACACACACACATATTCTGTTTTCCATTTAGATCTGCAACCCATTTTGAATTAATTTTTGTGGAAGATATAAGAACTTTTTCTAGGTTTATTTTTTTGAATATGGATGTTCAATTATTCCAGCATCATTTATTAAAAAGACTTTCTTTCAAGACTATATTTTCTTTATTGAATTACCTTTGCTCCTTTGTGAGGGCAGCTGACTACATTTATTAAGGGATGATAAATCATACATATTGTAAATACAAATGTTAGATCTGTAGTCAAAGATTTTTAGATGCAAGGCCAGTCTACTTTTCCATTTTGTTCCACCAAAAGAGAATGGATTTTAGATCTGTTATAAAACTTCTCATATTTTATATACAATTTTAAACTTTCCCTTCTACTTCCTTCACGTTATCTCTATTTCAATCCCTTATTTATTTAAGTGAAAGAGTCAATTACTGAGTTTGGGATTTATCATCATTAATCATTATCTATGCCAAAAAAATGGGACTCCTCCATATTATGTTCATTATATCTTTTGCTCTACACACCAATTTGAGAGTAATCAGTGCACCAATTTTCTTCACTATATACTAACTCCTTAAGAATAAAGAATATTTTTTTTGCACTTGTATGCTTCACTTATGGGACTTATTGGATTTATGGGACAGTGGGGCAGGGGAAGTAAGCTTTGAGTCAGTTTTGGGCCCCAAAAAATTCAATCAATTACTTGGGGTTATTTATTTATTTATTTATTTATTTATTTATTTAATTTTGAGGGCGCAGGGCAGAGCTAGAGAGAGAGAGAGAGAGAGAGAGAGAGAGAGAGAGAGAGAGAGAGAGAATCCCAAGCAGGTTCTGCACTGTCAGCTCAGAGCCTGATGCAGGGCTCGAACTCACAAACTGGAGATCATGACCTGAGCTGAAATCAAGATTCGGACACTTCACTGACTGAGCCACCCAGGCACCTCAAGGTTTATTTATTATGTGTGAGACACATAGATGTTTAAAATAGTGACAGCATAAGAATTCACATAGTTGTCTCAAGAATGATGCATAGACCAACAGATACTAAGAATAATATGGTTTTATGAAAGAGGTACATCATGAAGATAGCTACATAGAATAGGGGACAGAGCAGTTTCTCAGAGTGATTCCCAGATGCTATTGGAAATGCCCTGATTTGGATAAGGGACACTTAAGTAGCTGTATTTGCCATTCGCAAGAATGTTTTTAGTTTTAATACCCGTCTCTGTTCTCTCAAGTTTTGGCTACATGACTGCCTACCTGTTAGTAGTAGATGCTTTGAATTCCATTTGCCTGAGTGATAGCTACAAGAACTGGTGAAACATGGGTCTATGTTCCAGCCCTCATACACCCGTTATAGACCCAGCCCAGGCACCTTCTGGTGTCTATTCTTACGGACTTATAAGTGTATGATGTACCTAATTAAGAGATGAATAAACTGAGTCATACAGGTTATGCTACTTCCCCAATAACAGTATAATTGAATTTTAAGCTTAGTTCAATATATCTGTGAAGCCTTGTGTTTTCTACCACATTCTGGAAAATGTTAAGTAGTAACATTTAGTTTTCAAGTTATCTTTCTTAAAAGACGGTTTTCTATTAATGAACTACAAGTTGAAAGACATTGGAGTAAATAATAAGTTTAAAGTTTTTTTTCTTTCCTTTTTTCCCTTAATGTGGACAAATAACAATACAAAGGATGACTGGTTAGATTCCACCGCATGTTGAGAAGCATATGGGTAACTATCTTATTGTGTACAAAGTTCTTAAGAAATCTTTCAGACTTGGTTTCTGCATTTTTGAAAACAAGAACACTTAGAACAATCAAATGAAGTGAGATGATTAATTGCTTTGAACTTCACTTGCAATCTTAGAAAAAAATATATATTTTTTATGTTTAGAAAAGGAGTGCATCTTTTTAAGCAAGATGAATGTAGAGGAAGATTGAAGTATTCGTGAACTTTAGACTTTGAAAAGATACATGTTAAACGGAAGGCCATAGCCTATTTAATATAAAGATAGATTTTATAAAGATTGTAGACTCTTATCAAATATTCCTTTAGCATTTCAGAGAGATTTTGAAAAATGTTGGCCTTTTGGGACTACTAAGAGTATGGCATTTCATATTCTGCAAAGCAATATTGGCCTTAAATTGAACCATTTATTTTGTCCTTGTTAAATGTCACAGTTGTCCTTTCCCTTGAGTTATTAGTTTTATCACCTACAATTTCTTTTCAGGAAAAAGTGGTAGATATCATAATGGACCAAAATAGAGAACTGATTTAGTCTGAGGTCTGGACAACTAGTAATTGGAGACCAATAAAATAACTTGGTCCCCAAAAGAGCTATTTAAATCTAGGATTCTGGAGTTGTAAAGAACTGATCCTATTGAGTCAGAATATATATTGAAAAAGGAAAGACTTTTCGCTTCATCACAGAGGCCAAAAGCCCACCAAAGAAATTTTCTCAGGCCATAGCTGTTGAAATTCTTTCTTCCTTGGAAGACTTATAAAACGAGATTATTATCCAGGAGTGAACAGCTAATTATTCCCTAAAAGCAACATATCTCTCCATACTAATAGTCATAAACTTCAACAATACAGAAGGTACTTGATGTTTTTGTAGTCCAAATCCATCAGTCATAGTTGATACATACTACATTTTTACATCCTCTTTCCTTTGGCCCAAGCTTAGTTTCCTTTGAATGCAAGTCTTTTGAAATTTTGTGTGTGTAAATAAATGTATTTGATGCTTTCTCATAGTGATTTTTGAGAAAAGAGTGGATAAAAATATCCGGTCTCAGGGGAATGAGTAGGATGGGAAGGCATAGGACTCGGCTATTGGCAACCGTGGAGCACAGAGAGGAATCTAGAGAATTAAAATCCAGAAAGGCCACACTTTTTGATAGAAAATCCGAAGGGGGAAAAATGAGTATAAAGAACAAGGAAAACTCAATATGGACTGAGACAGTGTACAACATGAAACCTAGAATAAATGATCAATTTGCCAGAAACATAGTGAAAGAGCTCTATTATTCATGAAAGATAATGTGCTAGACAACATGTGTTTGATTCAGAGGATACCAGAAGCAATGTTTGACCTTGAGGGGAAGTACTGGCAGAGACTACATGAAGAGATCAGAACTTTCAGCAGACCATGCCAGAATACATATCTTAGTGAAATCCTAGCAAGGAACTGGAAAGGGATTATATGCCAGTAATTTAGTCAACAGATTGGCTGCACCCAAGGGAGAGGTAGGAGAGCTGCAACCCAGTGCTTCAAAGAGCTGAGGAAAGTAAATTTAACTCATCTCTCTTTAAATCCCACAAGATACCCAGGAGCAGAATGAGAAGTCTGTTCCAATTCCCATCTTACACAAATGGGAAAGTAACTCTTAAGGTACCATTAGGCAGTGCTCAGTGTTTTAGGTAGTAACAATGTGAGCTGACATAAATTATCAAATTCGCATGCCTGGCAAGTAAAGAAAAGTCAAAGACAGAAAATCTCTGAATCCTAGTGTCTCGCCTTCATTTCTGTGAAACTAGTAACCTTGTCAGGGTTTATCTAACCCTCAGTATAGTAAATATAATGCAGAGAAATAGGCAGGTAATCCAGGCCAGGGAATATGGTAAAATGAATGCCTTAAATTTAAATGACAAATAATCTAAGGATAATCATCAGATTAGTGATATAAAATAAAACAGAATTGGCAGCTGTAGAAAATAAACCCATTCAATAGAAATTTTTGAAAATATTCTGTAATAAAAATAATTTTTTACCGAGATTATTTTATTCTATTTTTAAAACATTTTTTAAAGTGTATTTTGAGGGAGAGAAAGTGTTTGAGCAAGTGGAGAAAGGGCAGAAAGAGAGTGAAAGAGAGAATCCCAAGTAGGCTCCATGCCATCAGCACTGAACCTGATGTAGGGCTCACTCCTATGAACTCTGAGATCATGACCTGAGACAAGACAAGAGTTGGACATTCAACTGACTGAGCCGCCCAGGTGCCCGAGATTATTTAAAATATATAGAGGATATAGTTCTATTTTTACTTTATTTTTTTTTTATTTTTTTAAGTTTATTTTTGACAGAGAAAGAGAGAGAGAGAGAGACAGAGCATGAGTGGGGGAGGGGCAGAGAGAGGGAGACAAAGAATCTGAAGCAGGCTTCAGGCCCTGAGATGTCAGCACAGAACCCAATGTGGGGCTCAAACTCATGGACCACGAGATCATGACTGAGCCTAAGTCGGACGCTCAACCGACTGAGCCACCCAGGCACCCTGGGTAGTTCTATTTTTAATTTTTTGAGGAACCTCCATAGTGTTTTCCAGAGTGGCTGCACCAGTTTGCATTACCACCAGCAATGCAAAAGAGATCCTCTTTCTCCACATCCTTGGCAACATTGTTGTTGCACAAGTTGTTAATGATAGCCATTTTGACAGGTGTAAGGTGGTATCTTACTGTGGTTTTGATTTGTATTTCCTGATGATGAGTGATATTGAGCATGTTTTCATGTGTCAGTTAGCCACCTGGATGTCTTCTTAGGAGAAGTGTCTATTCATGTCTTTTGCCCATATCTTCACTGGATTATTTGTTTTGGGGCATTGAGTTTGAGAAGTTCTGTATAGATTTTGGATACTAACCCTTTATCTGACATGTCGTTTGCAAATATCTTCTCCCATTCTGTCGATTGCCTTTTAGTTTTGCTGATTGTTTCCTTCATTGTTCAGAAGATTTTTATTTTGATGAGGTCCCAGCAGTTCATTTTGGCTTTTGTTTCTGTTGCCTCTGGAGCCGTGTTGAGTAAGAAGTTGCTGTGGCCAAGATCTAAGAGGTTTTTGCCTGCTTTCTCCTCGAGGATTTTGATGGCTTCCTGTCTCACATTTATGTCTTTCATCCATTTTGAGTTCATTTTTGTGTATGGTGTAAGAAAGTGGTCCAGGTTCATTCTTCTGCATGTCGCTGAACAGTTTTCCCAGCACCACTTGCTAAAGAGACTGTCTTTATTCCATTGGATATGCTTTCCTGCTTTGTCAAAGATTAGTTGGGCATATGTTTGTGGGTCCATTTCTGGGTTCTCTATTTTGTTCCACTGATCTGAGTGCCTGTTCTTGTGCCTGTACCATACTGTCTTGATGATTACAGCTTTGTAGTATCGCTTGAAGTCTGGGATTGTAATACCTCCTGCTTTGGTTTTCTTTTTCAAGATTGCTTTGGCTATTCAGGATTTTTTCTGGTTCCATACAAATTTTAGGATGATTTGTTCTAGCTGTGTGAAGAATGATTGTTATTTTGATAGGGATTGCATTGAAAATGTAGATTGCTTTGAGTAGTATCTACATTTTAACAATATTTGTTCTTCCTATCCAGGAGCATGAGATCTTTTTCCATTTGTTTGTGTCTTTTTCCATTTCTTTCAAAGCTTTCTATAGTTTTCAGTGTATAGATTTTTAGCTCCTTGGTTTATTTATTCCTAGGTATTTTATGGGTTTTGGTACAATTGTAAATGGGATTGATTCCTTGATTTCTCTTTCTGTTGCTTCATTGTTGGTGTATAGAAATGCAGCTGATTTCTGTGCATTGATTTTATATCCTGCCACTTTGCTGAATTCATGAATCAGTTCTAGCAGTTTTTTGGTGGAATCTTTTGGGTTCTCCATATCATGTCATCTATGAAGAGTGAAAGTTTGACCTACTCCTGCCCGATTTGGATGCCTTTTATTTCTTTGTGTTGTCTGATTGCAAAGGCTAAGCCTTCCAATACTATGTTGAATTACAGTGGCGAGTGTGGACATCCCTGTCTTGTTCCTGACCTTAGGGGGAAAGCTCTCAGTTTTTCCCCATTGAGGGTGATATTAGTGTTGCATCTTCTGTATATGGCTTTTGCGATCTTAAGGTATGATCCTTCTATCCCTACTTTCTTGAGGGTTTTGATCAAGAAAGAGTGCTGTATTTTGTCAAATGCTTTCTCTGCATCTATTGAGAGGATCGTGTCCTGTCTTTTATTGATATGATGAATCACACTGATTGTTTTGCAGATAGTAAACCAGACCTGCAACCCAGGTATAAATGCCACTTGGTCATGGTGAATAATTTTTTTAATGTATTGTTGGATCCAGTTGGCTAATATCTTGTTGAGGATTTTTGCATCCGTGGTCATCAGGGAAATTGGTCTATAGTTCTCCTTTTTAGTGGGGTCTCTGTCTGGTTTTGGATCAAGGTAATGCTGGCTTCATAGAAAGAGTTTGGAAGTTTTCCTTCCATTTCTATTTTTTGGAACAGCTTCAAGAGAATAGGTGTTAACTCTTCCTTAAATGTTTGGTAGAATTCCCCTGGAAAGCCATTTGGCCCTGGACTCTTGGTTTTTGGGAGATTTTTTTTATTACAAATTTGATTTCTTTACTGGTTATGGGTCTGATCAAATTTTTTATTTCTTCCTGTTTCAGTTTTGGTAGTGTATATGTCTCTAGGAATTTGTCCATTTCTTCCAGATTGCCCATTTTATTGGCATATAATTGCTCATAATATCTTCTTATTGTTGTTTTTATTTCTGCTGTGTTGGTTGTGATCTCTCCTCTTTCATTCTTGATTTTATTTATTTGGGTCTTTTCCTTTTTCCTTTTGATCAAACTGGCTAGTGGTTTATCAATTTTGTTAAAAATTCTTTCAAAGAACCAGCTTCTGGTTTCATTGATCTATTCTACTGTTTTTGTTTTTGTTTTTGTTTTTTTTTAGTTTCAATAGCATTGACTTCTGCTCTAATCTTTATTATTTCCTGTCTTCTGCTGGTTTGGGGTTTTATTTGCTGTTCTTTTTCCAGCTCTCTAAGGTGTAAGGTTAGGTTGTTATCTGAGATCTTTCTTCTTTCTTTAGGAAGGCCTGGATTGCTATATACTTTCCTCTTATGATCACCTCTCTGCATCCCAGAGGTTTTGCATTGTGGTGTTATCATTTTCATTGGCTTCCATGAAGTTTTTAATTTCCTCTTTAACTTCTTGGTTAGCCCATTCATCCTTTAGTAGGATGTTCTTTAGTCTCCAAATATTTGTTACCTTTCCAAATTTTTTCTTGTGGTTGATTTTGAGTTTTATACCATTGTGGTCTGAAAATATGCACAGTATTATCTCAATCTTTTTGTACTTGCTGAGGGCTGATTTGTGTCCCAGTATGTGGTCTATTCTGGAGAATGTTCCATGTGCACTGGAGAAGAATATATATTCCTCTGCTTTAGGATGAAATGTTCTGAATATATCTGTTAAATCCATCTGGTCCAGTGTGTCATTCAAAACCATTGTTTCCTTTTTGTTTTTTTGATTAGATGATCTGTCCATGGCTGTAAGTGGGGTGTTACATCCTGCTATTATGCTATTACTATCAATGAGTTTCTTTATGTTTGTGATTAATTGATTTATATATTTCGGTGCTTCACATTTGGTGCATAAATGTTTACAATTCTTAGGTCTTCTTGGTGAATAGACCCCTTGATTATGATATAATGCCCTTCTGCATCTCTTGATACAGTCTTTATTTTAAAGTCTAGATTGTCTGATATAAGTATGGCTACTTTGGCTTTCTTTTATTGACCATTTTCATGATAGATGGTTCTCCATCCCCTTACCTTCAATCTGAAGGTGTCTTTAGGTCTAAAGTGGGTGTCTTGTAAGCAGAATATAGATGGATCTTGGTTTTTTTATCCATTCTGTTACCCTATGTCTTTTGATTGGAGCATTGAGTCCATTGACATTTAGAGTGAGTACTGGAAGATATGAATTTGTTGCCATTATATTACTTGTAGAGTTGGAGTTTCTGGTGGTGTTCTCTGGTCCTTTCTAGTCTTTGTTGCTTTTGGTCTTTACTTGTTTGCTTGTTTGTTTGTTTGTTAGTTTTATCTTTTCTCCCCTCAGAGAGTCTCCCTTAAAATTTCTTGCAGGACTGGTTTAGTGGTCACAAACTCCTTTAATTTTTGTTTGTCTGGGAAACTTTTTATCTCTCCTATTTTGAATGACCACCTTGCTAGATAAAGAATTCTTGGCTGCATATTTTTCTGATTCAGCACATTGAATATATCCTGCCACTCATTTCTGGCCTGCCAAGTTTCTGTGGATAGGTCTGCTGCAAACCTTAGCTGTCTTCCCTCGTAGGTTAAGGACTTTTTTTCCCTTGTTGCTTTCATGATTCTCTCCTTGCCTGAGTATTTTGTAAATTTGACTATGATATGCATTGTCAATGGCTGGTATTTTGAATCTAATGGGAGTCCTCTGTACTTCCTGAATTTTGTTGTCTGTGTCTTTTCCCAGGTTAGGAAAGTTTTCCGCTATGATTTGCTCACATAACTCTTCTACCCCTATTTCTCTCTCTTCTTCTTTTGGGACCCCTATGATTCTGATGTTGTTCTTTTTTAATGAGTCACTGATTTCTCTAATTCTTAAATCGTGCTTTTTTGCCTTAATCTCCCCCTTTTTTTCTGCTTCATTTTTCTCCATAAGTTTGTCTTCTATAATGCTGATTCTGTGTTCTGCCTCATCCATCCTTGCCGCTGTGGCTTCCATTTGAGATTGCAGCTCAGTTATAGAATTTTTCATTTCATCCTGACTAGCTTTTACTTCTTTTATCTCTGCAGAAAGGAATTCTAATCTATTTTCGACTCCAGCTAGTATTCTTATTACCATGATTCTAAATTCTGGTTCAGGCATCTTGCTTGTATCTGTGCTGGTTAAGTCCCTGGCTGTCATTTCTTCCTGCTCTTTCTTTTGAGGTGAATTCCTTCATTTCATCATTTTGAAAGAAGAAAAGGAATTAATGAGGTAAAAAATTAGAATTAAAAAACTATTAAAATTAAAAACTATTAAAATTAAAAAATTAAACACACAAACACACACGCACACAAAATCAAATAAATGATGTGAGATCCTAGGTGTGTTTTGGTCCGGGGTATTGAAAGGGGCTTGATAGATTAGAGAAAAAAGGGGAAAGAAAAAAAAGGAAATTGAAAAAATGAATACACTGAAGTAGACTAAAGTGAAATTATGGAAGAAAATAGATTTTTAAAAAAATTACACAAAAATAAAAAATATAGTAGAAAAAATGAAAAAATATTTTTAATAAAAATTAAAGGTAAAAATGAATTTTTTCTCTTTATGTATTCAAGAAAAAGAAAAGAAACAACAAAGAGAACAAAGAAAAAAAAGAAAGAAAATTGGATAGATGGAACAGTGAACAGACTGAAATACTATTAAAACTACTTCGTTTTCGCCTAGAATTCAAACTATGAAGTGTCGTATAGTCCATAAACTAAGCAGGCAGAGAGACCTGTGTTCCTAAAGAGTGAGGTTGGCTCAGTTGGACAGGGTATAGTGTAACGGCTCCATTATCCACTAGATGGTGCTGCTTAGCTTACTGGGGTGGATTGTTGTGGGGCTTGTAGGTGCATATGCACATGAGTGGGAATGGTGAAAATGGTGTCACCCAGCTACCCAGTCTCTAGTATTGGAACTCTGTTCTCCCTGATCAGCAATCATACACCTGTCTTTTGTCTTTGACTTCCGTCCACTCCCCGCTTTTACACAGTCTGTGACCTAGCCCCAGGCAGCACCTTCCTCCTGAGTTTTGTCTCAGATGTGGCTGTTTTCCGGACCCTTTACTTCTGAGGGACTGTGGCTTTGACCTGTTCTGCCCCTCTGCAGGAGGGTCTCACCAAGCAATGGCCTGGAGCTGGCTGCACCCAGGAACATTTCCAGGACCGTGCTGCTGCCAATGCCCAGAGACTGTGGCTGGGTGCCTGCCCACCCCAGAAAAAGTTTGTGAGATAGTGTATCAGCAGCATTTCAGGGATTATGGAAAATCGAAACACACATCTGGCACCAGGCTTCATCCTTAATGACCTTGTTCCAGCACCAGCGAATATGGCCATTCTCTGGGTTCTGCTGGGTCCAGGTGGCCTCACAGCCTCTACCAAATGTCCTCCCAGCAGTGGAATCACTTCTCCCTGTGTGGGCTGAAGAATCCTGGACTCCAGTCTGCTCCTAGGGATTCGCCCTTCCCACCAGAGCACTGCCAGGTATCGAGCTGTGGAGTTTCAGACTCTGCACTCCCCTTGTTTATAGTCTAAATGGAATTTAACCCTCTCCTTTCTCCTTTCTCCCTTTTTAGTTTAGTCCCTGCGGCTGTTTCCACTTTTCCACTTTCTCTCAAGCTGCTTTTGGGGTGGTGCTTTCCCCATATCCTCCCCCCACCGTCTCTCCTCTCTCCGCACAAAAAGTGGTTCCCTGCCCTCGGCTGCTTTTCTCTCCCCCAGTTCACCTCTCCGTGCTGTGTGCCTGCTGAATTCTGTGGTTCAGGTTGTGCAGATTGTTGTTTTAATCTTCAGATCAGTTTTCTAGGTGTGCAGGATGGTTTAGTGTTGGTTTGGCTGTATTTCATGGATGTGAGACACACAAAAAACTTCCGTGCTGTTCTACCATCTTGGCTTCTCCCCCACAACTATGTAGGTAACTTTTTATATGAAAGTCAAAAAGAATTCATGTTGCTAAATAGTAAATATGTGTATTTTCAAACATATTTTATATGATTCGGCTACATTCTAAATTCCCCTTACCTGTTTATCCAAACTGTTATTAGTTTCTTAAACTTTTAAAGCTATTCTAGTTAGCTCATCTTATTAAAGCATTGAAAGTATTACAGTGATTGAGGGTATTGTAATAAATAATGAAGGTTTTAAAATTTTATAAATAAGTACAATGTAGTAAGGCTTGATGCACGGAAAAAATGCATATTATTGATCACCATTTTAATTGGCACAGAAGATACAAATATGCACTCTCAGGAAGAGGTAAACCTTAAATCATACTTATGAAAAGAAATTAGAGAAAAATTTCTAAAGGGACAATTTAAATGTAACTCATTACTTTATTAACTTTTACTTTGGTATTTATTTCCTATTTATCTTTCAGTAGAATTCTAACAGGATTATTTGGTGAGGATGCTATTAAATACTAAAGCTAGGATAATAAGGATGGTAATAATAATGACTGTCCCTCTGTGAGTTCCACTTTTCCCCTAAGGATCCTCGTTGGCTTATGTCAGTTCCTCTAATAATCACCAGTCATATGAGCTAGACATCATTATCTGTATACGTTGAAACACATAGTTGCATCGGTTGTATGCAATCTAAAACTTTTAATGTGGTTTAAAATTATTTTTGCATTCCATAAAATTGATATGTTTATGATGTTTTACATTTTCTGGTAGCACAGATGG
Organism: Felis catus; assembly: GCF_018350175.1. Lineage (NCBI taxonomy): Eukaryota > Metazoa > Chordata > Mammalia > Carnivora > Felidae > Felis > Felis catus. Next base: position 107,191,506 of record NC_058374.1, read on the forward strand.
GTATTTAGTCACATAAAACACAGTCAACTACTTTTAATATTTAAAATATAAAAGTGTGTATAACATTTTGAAAAAGATAAAAGATTGAGATACTCTAAATGGAACCCAAAAAAGCTTACCAACTATTATTTAATATAATTTTAATATGGAGTATTAACAGCGTGTCTATAGAGTATCAATTTTAAAGCTTTCTTTAACATTTTTAAATCAGTGTACAGAGAAAAGATACACATTTCAAAGTGAATTATTGTAACCAATATTTATCCTGAATTGTTGAAATGTTGTAAGAATGATGAAAAACTCTATAGCTGTGGGTCCATTATTAAGTATATAATGATTTATTTAACACATATTATTTGCCAAAGATATGCTGATCAATTCATTTTGTTATTTTATCCTCACAATAAGATTATGATATTTTACTATGTCAACAAACATGAAAACTGAGGTTCAAAGAGTTGTAATTGGAGGAATAAGAAGAAAAATATTAAAGTAAAGAAAAATATAAATGGGAAACTAAAACTGTCTATTACTTATTAACATAATAGAAATAAATATTTAAAACTCAAAAATAAACTCTAAGATGAACAGACCTAAGTATTATCGATAATAAATGAGGGACATGAGCATCTCTTCATCCAGAGGCTAGCGGGGCTCTTTGCATGATGGTCATTGCAAGATTCCCAAGAACCACATGAGAAAGAAAATTACAATGAGCAAGCACTTTTAAAGTCATTCCTTGAATCATGTTGGTTTTGCCCAGTTTGCCAAATTGGGTCACAATCATGTTGCTTATATCCCTTGGCCAAGAACATACTCACTATGGGAAGAGACCACCAGGGGTAGTGGCTAAGGGGGGGTAAAATATTGCAACCATTTTGCAAACAATCTAAAGTGCACATTGGTTCTTCTTATCTCAAGCCTGTATTCTGTTCACCACAGGGTCTATATCTACAAAACACAAGAAAAATAACTGTCCCAAGACCATTGGTTCCAGACCCTCTCAGTTCTCAAATGAGGAAATCAAATGATCCATCCTTTATCTTACTTGCATCTCTATACTGCTTGGTAAATACTCTCTTTCCCCCCTATATTATTTTCCCCCTATATTATTTTCTAATATACTTCTTTCCCCCTATATTATTTTCTAATATACCTCTACAACTCCTGCTGGAGTTGGTATCATTTATATTCCTACTTCTGCTTCCCTTACTCTATTGACACTCAAACAAGTTACTTTTAACATGGAGCATATGTGTCAAGAGTACCTGGGTGGCACCTGGGTGGCTCAGTCAGTTAAGCGACCAACTCTTGATTTTGGCTCAGGTTATGATCTCATGGCTTGTGACTTCGAACCCTGCATCGGCTCTGTGCGGACAGCTTGGGATCCTCTTTCTCTCTCTCTCTGTCTCCCCTCTCTCAAAATAAATAAACTTTTAAAAAGTGCTTATTCTGGAGTCAAAATACATGAGTTCAAATCCTGATTAAGTGACTTTTGGCAAGTTACTTAATCACTCAACTCTACTCATTTATAAAATCAAAAGTATCCAGTACCTCCCTGATAGGGGTAAAGTGAATCTTAGTTAAAATAATATGTATAAACAAAATACTCAGCATGTGCTTAATACTTTATGTGTTCAATAATAAGTAGCTCCCAATATTTTATTTGCCTCCTGCTGTATGTCATATGCAAATATTCTTAATTCTTTGAAGACTTGTTTTGTTACACTCCAATTTCTGCCATCATACTGGATAATGTAAGGGTGCCTGGGTGGCTCAGTTGGTTAAGCGTCCTACTTTGGCTCAGGTCACGATCTTGCGGTTCATGAGTTCAAGCCCCATGTCAGATTCTGTGCTGACAGCTCAGAGCCTGGAGCCTGCTTCAGATTCTATACCTCCCTCTCTCTCTGCTCCTCCTTAATTCGTGCTCTGCCTCTCTCTCTCAAAAATAAACATTATTTTTTTAAACTGGGTGATGTAAATAATATTATGGGTAATTTATCTAACACTGTTGAGCTCTGAACTCTATTGTTTGTAAGAAACTTTCCTTCCAGTTTAGCTTGGTAACTAACCTTCTCTACCATATCCTGAAGTGCCATTCTCATAATTTTGCCTTAACTGGAATCATGATTCTATATTTTTCTTTTCTTTTTTTTTTTTAATTTTTAGAGAGGGGGGAGGGGCAGAGAAAGAGAGAGAGACAGAGAGAGAAAGAATCACAAGCAGGCTCCACACTCAGCAAGGAGCCTGATGAGAGGCTGGATCCCACGACATCAGGATCATGACCTAAGCCAAAATCAAGGGTCAGCCGCCCCTGTACTTCTCACTCTTTTCTGTCCTTCTCAATTATTACATTCCCTGTTCTAAGCCTTCACTGGGGCCTTCAGTCTTTGATTCCTCCTTTTCTTCTCTATCCACCAGCAGTTCCCTGACTTTCCTTACCTCCTTGTATACATTGTTTGGTCCAGAAGGTCAAGATGTCCTTTATAAGTACCTTTTACTTCTTTTTGGCTGCTATAACTCAGCTACACTGGGATTTTAAATCCTTTAAAGTTGGTCTTTACTTCCTGGCATAGGGTATTCCTCATACTTATCTGGCTCAAGTTCCAATTCTTTTGACACCCTCCCATCCCTGTTCACTTAAGGTTACTCCTCACATCACGTGGTGACAGCCTGAATGCCATGTTTCAGTAAACTTTCCATGTGTTTTCTTTGTATAATTTAACCCTCCTAAGTTTAGCCCTCATCAAAACTATGTTTAGCTAAACCATCAAAACTCTCCTTGTCAAATTACTTATCATCTGCTCCAATAAGTCCCTTGAGTGCAGGGACCACATCTGACTTGCTTGCCATTTTAAATAATAACTGCTTTGTAAATATTATTGTTGTTGATGTCTAATGTCAGTACAGACACAAGTACTCTTTTGGCTCTTGTTCTTCACACATACCCACTTCTTCAAACTATTTTCCATTTTCCATACAAAAGAGAACTCCTTCTTGTAGAAATTCTGGGTTTTAAAGCTAGTAATATAAACCGGGTTCTGTTAGGTCACTGTATCCAAGTCATCTGTTTCGTGTTTGTTAATATTATTTCTTGCAGATGACAGGAAATGCAATTCAAAATGACTTAAACAACAACACAAAACATCTTATTGCCTCATGTAACTGAAATGTCCAGCTGTAAGTTTTCAGGTGCAGCTTGATCCAGACCCTCAAATGTTGTCAACAGGACTTATTTTCTCTAAATGTCTTGGCTCTAAATACCCTATACTGGCTTTATTCTCAGCCCCCCAGCCTTTCAGGTTTAAGTCCAAGGGGGAAGTCTCTGCCTCTCTTTCCTTGGCCCCAGGAAGCATCACATAGTATCTCAATGGCTTTGTTTTTTGGATAGTCATAACTTAGCCATCACTGTGTGCAAGGGAATGTTCTATTTCATTTGGTCATACTTGAGTCTCCCATTTGCCTATCCTAAGTCTGACATTAGAGATGGAATCCTATGTGAAGCATCTGGACAGAGATTTTCTCAAAAGAAAGTTACAGAACCATTTTATATAGCTACCAGATTAAGAATATACAACAAACCACACACACACACACACACACACACACACAAATGTGTATTTATACACACATGTTCACTATAAATCACACAACTAGGAGGGCATTAGGAAATCATATATGGTTATATTTATACTGCCTGCTCTTACCATTTTGGTCACATAAATAAGAAAGAAAATGTCATGCAGTGAAATGCAACAAGATTCATTTCTCTAATTGAAAAACATTTAATCATCTTTATTAGATATGTTTTTTTCTCCAAAATTTTGAAGATAAAATTCAAGCTATGGAGTTGTAGATGTTTGTACTTGTCATAGACATTCACACAGTTATGTCAAAATTCATCGTACATGTTTCAGGTTAGCCCTTAATTGAAATATATCCCATATTCGAATTTTCTCACTTCCAAAATTAGGAGAGAGTAAAGAAATAATTAATCTCATGTTTCATGAACTATCAAATGTGATTTTTATAATAAAACAAGAATAATGTAGGGAAACCACAGCTGGGATCATATGGATGAAAATCTGTCTCCATGAGAGTATATAGTTAAACAACTGACAAGATAAAGATGGGGCATGGGAGGAGGTTGGGAGAAGGACATTGTATGCACCAAAAGTAATGTGACAGGAATTCAAACCCAGAAGGTCAATTCTTAAAATAATTGGAAAAATAAAATAACTGTCAGAAGAAGTGAAAACCTGTGGTTGGGGAGCAATTTGCAGGGGTGTGGTGAGTAGGTCTTGGTCCTGCCACTTACCATTTGTCTTTGGTGAGTTGTTGAAATTCTCTAGGTTTCTGATTTCTTATCTTTAAAATAGGCACAGAACAACCTACCTCTCCAGTAGTGATAACAAATATCTATAACACAAGTAAATATTGAAGGCAATTATTACCCCCCCCCTTGGGGATGGAGTATTAATTTATGGGGCAGAGGGAGAGGGGAGGATGATCATGAAGAAAAAAGCTAAAACAAAGGCACTTAGGCACAAAAGTAAGTGTACTGTGGAACTATGAAACGTATTCTCTTACCCATTCTTTCTCCAAATCTTAGATTTTAAAACTAAGAAATGAATTGTTGACTCATTTTCATGAATATCATTCTCCCTACTTAATTCTGCCAATACTTTTTCTTCCCCTAAGATGAAATCTCAAATGCCTGCCAACAGGATCTATTCTAAGATTATGGATAACTTTCCCACCTGAAGGTGTGGAAGAATTTCCAAATTGCTCACTTAAATAGTCATCTAGTGCCTTTCAGTGTTCCACTTTTCAAATCATGTTTAAGTGTGCTAGCTATACTTAAACAGGCAAAAGGTTAAATAGGAGCAATAATAATGTATCTGACCATCTTGACAGCATAGAAGAGGATGTCAGCCTTGATTTAAAGTACTTTATGAATCATTATCTTTCTCTCACCTCCCTTGAGAAAGTTTGAGCATGTTCACATTATCAATTATTAATTGGTTAACATATCAGTAAAGATTTATTGAGGGTACATTCTTTAAGCTTTTTGAGAATAGGTTGGATTCAAAATTGATGGTGGACCTATCCTGGAAGATGTACAGATTTAATTACTAGGTCAACATGTTTTATCAATGGACATTATGATTTTAAGGAACGGAAAAATAACTTGACGATTCATGCCCTTTTCATAAAGACATCTAATTTTCTCTTTGGAAGTAGAGTCTCTTTGCCTCATAACCACAAAGGCTGAGAAAGAATCCTTTTAATTCCCAACTCCTTCAAACTAGGATGCATTTTTATGAATGTGGTTTTTAAAACTGCACATGTGTTTAACTTGGTTTTTGACTTCACAGTCCAACAATTTAGGAAATGACTGATACACACACATAAAATTGTATAATGCCATTCTAGGTTTTATATATAGAAAAACACAAAGAATTTCTGGAGCACACAGAGATGACACAGCTACATATTCACATGAATACTCCGTGTGTTCTTGTACGATGTTCCATGCTCCCCACACACTCACCTCAAAGCATTTCCTCCTCCTGAGTAGGGGAATGAGACTCAAAGGCCTCTGTGTTTTTTTCTGCCTCTGCTTCCATTAATCCAAAGGGTCTGTCCTGCCCCATCAAACAATATTTCTCCTTGCTCCATTTTCAGCTATTCCCAATAGTTTTATATCTGAGATTTCTAAATGCTTTAACATGGAGTTTCAGCATGACTTTTATTAATGGTACTATTTTAAATACACTGGTTTTACATATTTAGTAACTGACTCCTGCAAACTCAGTTTGATAAAATGAGTGAATTCATATTTGGAATAAAAACACAACTAATGATTTTGTCAGAAGTTCCAAAAAGCATGACTGCAATGAATCATGAGATATTTAATATTGAAATTGTTTCATAAGTTTCCAGTGAGAAAATATCACCTCTTTTTGTTTTCCCATGCTATCTTGAACTCCTTTTATAACCTTCAAATGCTATTATTGTCTTTCTGACTATACTATGATGTTTTCAAGAGCTAGAGTCATATCTACCCTTTTTCACTGAGCATAGAAGTGTCTGACATATATTAGGTACTTACTAAATATTGGTTGATTAATGAATAAACTTTAAAAATTTGCAAACAAAGAGAACTTATGATTTTAACATCCCATCTCTCTATAAGATTCATCACTTGGTGACAAAAGTTCTTCCTAACACAGAGTTTGGTTATTTCACACCTCTGCTTATAAATAATGTTACTTCTTTATTCTAACTAATGACTACCAGATCACTTTAAATCTTCCTTTGCACCAGTTTTCATTCTCTGCAATATTCTTCTCCACACTTCTTTGCCTCTCTATTTTTGCCATTATTGCCTTGCCTTACAATATTATCCCCCTAATTCTGTAACTTATAAAACTAAGTTGTGGTACTGCCAGTTCAAAACTTCAAACTTGGCCTGCAAATAAAACACCATTATGAGATGCTCTGACCATCTTATAATTCAGAGAGTAACTGAGCATGAAATGGGCTTGAAGAATATCCCTCTATTTAGTTGTCTGAATTCTAAAGAAGGGCTAAATTCTAAAGAAGAGCTAACTCTCTAAATAAATAAATAAATGAACGAACAAACTTTAAAAATTAATGTGAGTGACATTACTATCTTGTGACAAAATGCATGACACCAGCACACTCCTTTTCCTTTCAAAAGCTTACATCTGAAACTGAGTTTTCTAAGTACTCTCCATCATGCAAACTGCTATCACTAAGTTTTACTCCGATTTTTATTCCCTTGCTCATTCCCAGGGACATAATTATACTTTTTTTTTCCACTTTAACACTCAGTAACGTAATAAAGAATTACCTAAGAAACAAGTTAACTTTATGAATGTGAAACCTTTTTTTTTCCACATGTTACAGATCGCTTTTGGTTTAAATGTAAAACTTGGCTCACACAGGCAAAGAAAGCACAAAGGAGCATGTTGTTGGAATCATTTGTGCATTGGCCTCTGAGGATGGACTTGAAAGTATAAGCTTATAGAAATTCTTTCTAACTGGAAACTGTGTGCATTCCCTCCTGCTGTTTTATCCCCAGTACTTGCTTGTGCACTTGAATCATTGTGGGGCTCTATTCACAGAAATTCAGTTTGGCTTTTAGGTTCAAACCAAGAATTTTTTGTTTTGAAATGTTGAATTTTTTCCCCACAATAAGCTACTTAGATTAAAATGTATAAAATAAAAGAGAATTTTAAAGTTTCAAAATGACTATTGTTATAGGAATCCTGAACCACATTAAACTGTGACAACTTGGTCAAATTTACATGTTCCTCCTCATCTCAGTGACTTGCTTCTGCTCTGAGCATCTCTGAAGAACAGAAATGTACCACATAAACAGATATGAGAAAGTGTGAGTTTGGCCAAAATAAAGACATATCAGCAGAAAGATGGGCAAGATTCCCAGCATTCTTCAGAGACACCTGAATTCTGTTTTCTTTGCAGTATAGAAAGTTTCCATGTCCAGTTGATTCCCTCATGATTTAAACTTAATTAAGTATAACATAAGAAATATTTCAGTAAATTTGATGGCTTCCCTTTGGTGTCTATAAACTTCGCAACGTCAGAAACTATATTAGCTTTTCCTGAGTCATTTTGTTATAACAAATAACCCCATAATTTCACTGGCTTAAAAAATGAAGGTTTATGTTTGTTCATATTATATGTCCGCTTTGTGCCATCAGAGGCTCTGCTCCACATATATTCATTCTGGAATCCAGATTGAAGAAGCAATCACTATCCGAGACATGTCATTCCTATGGCACAGAGAAAGAATAATGGTGGAAAACTACCTGGGCTCTTAAAATCTATTTTGGCAATGGCAAACATCACTTTTGCTTACATGCCATTAGTCATAGCCAATAGCATGGCTAACCTTGATGTCAATCGAATGGTATCTTTTCCTACTTGAATGTACACAGCAAGTCATATGATAATTAGTAAAAATTATATTACTCGCAGGGGGGCATCAAATAATTGGAAACAATTACACAATCTGCCACAAGAACTTAGTCTGACATTCACTACTACACGTTTTGTGCCTAGTACAATTTTGGTTTTTTAATAGTACTTTCTTCATTCAGTGGTTACTCAGACTTTAATTTATTAAATTACTACTATGTGCATAAAATACACTAGATGCTTGGGATCAATTAATAGAGTTCATATTCTAATGATAGGGAAGACACAATAAACAGAATAAGTTAAATATATAGCAATTAGATGGTGATAATTTCCAGGAGAACATTTAGACAGAGGCTGTAGTTTTAAATAGAGTGATCAAGAAGAATCTCAAGGGGAAGGATATAGAAAAACTGAAAAGAAATGTAGAAGAACAATGTGGAGATCTGGCTGCCAGAGTGATACAGAGACAGAGACTATGAGGTGAAAAATTCCTGATACAAACGTACCAAGTGAGTTTGAGAAACAGCAAAGAACCAGTATAGTTAGAGCTGAAGCAGTTAGAGGAGATATGATAGGAAATGAGATCAGAGATACCGGTGCATGAGAATTTATAGGGAATGTGGGCCTTTTAACATATTGAGCTTTTCTATGAGTAGAAAATCATCAGAGGGCTTTGAGAAGCAGCATGATCTAATTTATAATTTACACTGATATACATTTTATTTATTTTTTATTTATTTTTGTTTTGTTGTTGATTTGCATTTTAAAGGATCATTCTAGGGGTGCCCTGGTGACTCATTTGGTTGAGCATCTGACTTCAGCTCAGATCATGATCTTGTGGTTCATGAGTTCAAGCCCCAATCGAACTCTGTGCTGACAGCTCAGAGCCTGGAGCCTGCTTCAGATTCTGTGTCTCCCTCTCTCTCTCTGCCTCTCCCCCACTTGTGCTCTGTCTCTCTCTCTCAAAAATAAACAAACATTTAAAAATTTTTAAATGAATAAATAAATAAAGGATCATTCTAGCAGCAGTGTTGAGAACAGATTGACTTGGGGTTAGGCAGGAGAAGGAAGACTGCTTATGAACATATAACAAACCAGGTGAGAGATGACAATGATCCAAACAATGGCAAAGCAGTGCTGGTGTGTAACAAATGGTTGGGGGCACCTGGGTGGTTCAGTCAGTTGATCATTTGACTTATGGCTCACATCATGATCTCACAGTTTCTGGGATCAAGCCCTGCCTTGGGTTCGGCACTGACAGTGTGGAGGCTGCTGGGGATTCTCTCTCTCCCTCACTCTCTCTGCTTCTCTCTCTCTCTCTCTCTCTCTCTCTCAAATTAAAGAAATAAAATTTTTAAAAAGAGAAATGGTTGGGTTCTAGGTATATTTTAAAGGTAAAATCTGTCAAATTTCCTTCTTGATTAGATATGGGATACTGTTTTGCCTGAGTCAATAAAGAACTGATGAGATAGATTCACTATACCAATAGATAAAATGTGTTCTCACATTCCTTTATCTACATATTTTGAATACAATGATATTTACTTAAATAGTCCTATGCAGAATCTGTGCTTGGCCATATGACTTGTTTGAGTCAATGTAACAATGGAATGTAAGACTTTAAAAGTGCTTTCAGATTGGGACTAAGCCTCTTGCTCACCTGGAACCCTGAGCCTCCATGCAAATAGGTCCAAAATGAGTCCAGATGATTAAAATCACATAGCCCAATCACCCTTGTTGTCTCTGATAATAAGCAGTCAATTCCTCAACACAGAACCAATCTAGCTGACTGGTAGTTAACCTCAAATGCATGAGTGAGCCCAGCTGAGAGCACTAGAATAATTACCCAGCAGATTCCATCCCAAACTGCCAACCCACGTACATAGTAGCTGAATAATTGGTTTCTGTTTTTAGCTACTAAAATGGAGGGTGGGGGGGTTTACACATAAAAAGCTGTCTGATACAATGAAGTTACTATTAACTTTGATGGGGATGGTTTTGTGAGGTTCAATTCTAAAGATGAAGACTAGAAGCTTATTTCTTGGACACATTGACTATGAGATTTCTATTATGTATTGAAGAGGAGAAGTGAACAAGAGAAAAATAGTACAGTAAACAGGCAGCCTTAAGTACTCCATGGGTTTAGTGACCAGTTAGCATGTTTGTGTGTTTTTCTCCACAAGAATGGATACAGAAGAGAAGGAAGCAGAGAGCTAGTCTCGCTAGATATCTGTTAGACATTGAAATGTTAAATATTGACAGGTCAAAGTAAATAAAAATTGATTAAAACAAACAAAAAATCTTCAGAGTCTTTCCAGGTATTCCCTACATTTCAAATGTCTTAGTCAAGCACTAAATAGGACCCAGAAACCTATGCTTGGTGCTGGGTATACAAAGTAAAAACAAAGATAATTTCCATTTAGTTGGAAAAGGAGATTAACATGCATGAAACCAAGTCAAATGGATTAAATGAAAAACTGCATGATACTAACTATAGATTTAGAAGAAATAACAGAAGATAGTAAAAACCATGAACTAACAAAGCTGAGGAACATTTCTGGCAAATGATAAGTAGGAGTGTTGTTGGCAGAATAGAGAAGTAGGAAAGAGAATTTACAGAATCAAAGAAGTTGTATGGATAGAATGAAATTAACAGCTTGAGCAGGAGATGGATGAAATCAGAAAAGTTGATTATTAGACTTTGGTAAGTCATCATCAATCACAGACTGTCAAGGACAATGGTATCCTGATAAATATTTAACAATTGGCTTTTCATAGATTGGGGAGGCTGTTTATCTGTAACATATGCTGTTTTCCATGGTGTAAATTCTGCCAGCATTGCCAATTTCAAGCTACCAATGTGGTTTAAACAACTTGTAAAATTCCTGAAATTAAGTAATCATGTCTGGTAGGCCAGTATATGCCATGTTCAGCACATCACTCCTAGATATTCCTATAGCTAAAACATAAGTATCTTTGTCACTTTGGGAATACTGCATCTTGGGATATTAAGCACTCTGGATCACCTGGAAAATGACTAGTTTCTATTCAATTCAGGAGCATTTCTAAAAAGCTAAAATGACTTATGTACTCAATTAAATGTGATTGATGATCCTTTCCTTATTGTTATGAGGCAGAACACATAACATTTTTTTCTGTCCTCTGGAATGCAGCAACTCATTGAGCTCTCCTTGTGGTTGGGTTCTTTATCTCTGGTGAACCACCTAATGTGGCCCGTGGTTCCATAGAGACAACTTCATGTTGAGCCCAACCAAGTGTTCTATCCCTAATCGTACAGAAGTTCATACAGTGTGAAAGAAACAGACTTTGGAGTCAGACTGGACTTTTCTTATGAGTTCCATGTTTTATCATCTCCATAACCTTATAAAAGTAAACTCACTTCTATTCACAACACTTCTGACACCAGATGTGTACAATTTTCCACACTGAGCAATTTTCCAGTTCTCGGCAGACACTGACTGGGTGTCCTATAACTTAACTCAATTCTGATACTATCTTCTCAGATGGAGCACATACCTCACAAGTTGAGGGCTCAGTCCCACAAGGCTGCTTCCCTGTAGATGTCAATAGCAAGTAGTGTGTCCCCAATTTATACACAACTTCTATCCAACCAGCTACATATCAAGAAGTTCCCATGAACCTCTCCTAAGTTTTGATAATTTGCTAAAACATCTCATAGAACCCAGAGAAAACAGTTTATTTACTATTATGGCTTTATTACAAAGGATGTTTTTAAGTTTACTTATTCATTTTGAGAGAGAGAGAGCTCATGTACACATGTGAGCACAGGATGAGCAGAGAAACAGAGAGAGAATCCCAAGCAGGATCCACACTTTCAATGCAAAGCCTGATGCCTGCATGGCTAGGTCCCACAAACTGTGAGATCATGACCTGAGCCAAAATCAAGAGTCAGACACTTAACTGACTGAGCTACCCAGGTGCCCCATGACAAAGGATATTTTAAAGGAAAGAAATAAACAGATGAAGAGTTATACAGGGTGAGGTTTGAAAGGGTCCTGAGTGTAAGAGCTTCTTAGTTGTTTTTCTGTCACCTTCCCAGAATATGGATGTGTTCATCCTATCAGGAGCTCTCTGAATCCCTTTGAGTAGAACTTTTATGGAGGCTTCATTATATAAGCATGATTGATTAATTATGGGCCATTGGTTATTAACTCCCTCTACTCTCTTTCTGGAGGTCAAGGGGTAGGCCAAAATTTCCAATCTTCTAATCACAAAAGTCACCTCATTAACATAAACTCAGATATGGTTGAAAGAGCTCCTAAATGCATAAAAGACACTCATTTCAACTACCCAAAGCAGTTTCAGGAACCAGGAACAAACACCATATATAACAAAAGATTTTTCTATTGCTCTTAACACTTAGGAATTTATAAGGGTTTTAGAAGCTCTGGCCAGGAGCTGGAGATGAAAACCAAAATATTTATTTCTTATTATATCACAATAGCACATCTTGGAACATTAACTTAACCTCTCTGAGTTTTCTGTACAAGAAGACAATAATAATGCTTATCTCACCTTACCTCATAAGGTAGCTTATAGTATCTTATGATTATCAGCTGGCATTTACTTTTTCTTATTGTTTATATAAATTTTAATCAAACCAGTGATGTCTTTTTACAGTTCTGTTCCTGGGTGACCTCAGATGAGTTAACCAATATCTAAGATTTAATTTGTATTTAAATATTTATGAGACATTCAATATAAATAGTTTTTCAAGCCTCTTACATCCTATGATTTCATGAGGCTATAACTCAGATCTCTGGGTCTTTTGTTGTCCTATCATGTTTATTCTTTGCTTAAAACCAGCATTCATATTCAGAAGACTTAGTACATAAAATTTTGTTTGAGGTTAGTGTACTCCCAAAATTTCCTATTGTGACTTGTGTTTTCTACCCACAAATAAGCCCTTCAAAAATGAAAGTTTCCAGTGAGGTAGCCACTAGCCAGTCATGGCTATTTAAGTTTACATTAATAAGATGAAATCAAATTAAAAAATTCAGATTCTTAATGGCACGAGCCTCCCCTCTGTTGCTCAACAGCCACATCTGAGGAAATAGAGAATTTCCATCATTGCAGAAAGTTCTATTTGACAGTGCTTCTCAAATTATTCATGAGATACCACAACTCTTTTAATCATAGCACATATAAAGTCAGAAGTCTGATCTGAGGGACTGGAAAATGGGACTTTTGACCAAATCTCAGTCTCTAATCATCTATTTCTTTTCTACAGAATATCTATGTTCTCAAGTTACAATGTAGGAAAATTCCATCTTGCTTCTCTTATCTCTAACTAGCCTTGGATACCCATAACAATAAAATAGCCAACATCATTTAGAAGAACTTGTGACATAAATGACTTTAAGTACTTCATGCATGCATCATTTCCAGAGGAGGAAACCATGAGTTACTCTTGTCACACTATTTCTGGTGGAATAGCCACAAATACAAGGGAAACAAACTGAATGTACAATTCTTTACTTGTACCCTATGTGCCACACCACCTCACGTTCTTAGTATATACCAACTTTTCTGGGTATAACTTTCCTGTGGATCATGGCACCTCTTCCTTATTTCACTATGACGGATAGTTTGCAAATTAAGCTCAGAAAAAAATCCTGATTTATACTTATGTGAGATAACAGAAAAAAATACATATTGGTCTCTACCCCCAGTTCCTGGCATAGAGCTCCTAAAAACCTTATAATTTCCTAAGTGAAAAGAACACTAGGAGTATCACTTGTTCTAATATTTGTCTTTGATCCCATCCCTGACACTGGACTCCCAAAATCCTTGTGCATTTTTAAGTGATAAGAGCACTAGAAGCACTTTTTTGTTGTTGTTGTTCTATTAAGGCAATGGTAGGTAGGTTTCTGGATGGCTCCTTGGTCCAGAAAAAACAAGCCATGATTAGAAGTTTTAATTACTAAGCCCCTACCCCATTCTTCAAAGAGGGGACAAAGCTTGGGAATGCAGCTAATAAGTGATCATTCCTATATAAGTAAGCTTTCATAAAATCCCAATAGTATGAGGTTCAGAGAGCTTACAAGTTGGTGAAAACATGGAGGTGGTGGGAGAATGGCAGGCCCCCAAAAGGCATGGAGACTCCACTCCCTTTCCCTTACACTGTGTCCCATGCATTTCTTCCATCTGGATGTTTATCTGCATTCTTTAACATTTAATCGACTGAGCTACCCAGGTGCCCCATGACAAAGAATATTTTAAAAGAAAAAAATAAACAGATGAAGAGTTATACAGAGTGAGATTTGAAAGGGTCCTGAGTGTAAGAACTTCTTAGGTGTTTTTCTGTCACCCTCCCAGAATATGGATGTGTTCATCACCTCAGAAGCTCTCTGAACCCCTTTGAGTAGAGTTTTTATGGAGGTTTCATTATATAGGTGCAATTGATTAATTATGGGCCATTGGTTATTAACTCCCTCTACTCCCTTTCTGGAGGTCAAGGGGTAGAAAATTTCCAATCTTCTGATTTCTAATCTTCTTTCCAATCTTCTAATTTACCCTTTAATAAACAAGTAAATATAAGTATTTTCTTGAGTTCTGTGAGCTGCTTTAGTAAATTGATTGAACCCAAGGAGATAGTCATTGGAACCTCCAATCTATAGCCAGTTGGTCAGAAGCACAGGTGATAATTTGAGTGGCAGGGGAAGGGAGCAATCTTATGGGACTTGTTCTTAACTTGTAGACCCTGCTGGCATCACAGAAAATTGCTTGTTGGTGTGCACAAAAACCTCCACACATTTGGTAACCAGAAGTGTCAGAAGTGCAGTGTTTCATGCAACAGTAAAGAAGACACGCAGGGAAGAGAGATATAGTAGGGAAGAGCTGGATTCTTCCCTACACAGGCATTGGAAAACTGAGTTTTTCATTTACAACTTGTAATAGACTATGAATGTTAGTGTAACGAATAAATGCTAATGACTCTTATTAATGAAATATACTTTAATTCTTTAATAAAATCAGAGTCTTTTCCTTTCTGTTTCCCAATCTAAAACCTATTATCTAATATATACTAGAATAGATCTTAAGGATGTAGTAGGCTATATGACTCTTACCAAGGAATTTATATTTTTGGTATATGCTCATTTTATTGGTAATGGAAACAAATAAAAAATATTTTTCTTGAAAAACAGTTCTCACAAGAATTTCTGCTTGCCTAATGAGTTGAAGTCATTCACTGGAAAAATTACACAGAGATATCTCTTTAATTTCAAGCTGTAATATATACTAGATTCATGGGCAAATCTACACTCCAGTTAGTGGAATTTATTTTCTTCTGCAGAACAATGCAGGTAGAGACAGGAAATAAAAATATTTCTGTTGCATAAAAAGCAATGTTAAGTTAAAACAAAATCTGTCTACTTCTTACAAAAGATAATATGATTTTGTTGTGTTTGTTCTTGCTTCCTTAGACTACTGTTCCTCAAAATGATGAGTGTTTGGGGTAATTTTCTTCCTTATGGCCAGACATAGACTATTTCTCATGGTATGCACTTGGATGAGAAGTAGCATCGTGGGATGGTTTAGAGAGTCCATTGATCAGAACTAGGCTGCCTCAGTTTGCCTATGTGAACTGGTAAGTCATGCAACCTCTCTATGCCACCATTTCCTTATTTGTAAGATGAAAATAATAATAATCCCACCTCAGAAGAGTAATTAAATTATAAATTAATTTATAATTAAAGGGTTTACAACTGTGCCTAGAGTAGTAAGCCCTCTAGGTTAGCAATTAATCATTTAGATATGCTTATTTTTTAAGGTTAAAATATTATCATATGAATATATAAATATATACATTTTTTAATAGAGAGAAATAGGGATTATGATTTGTAAACTAAGTAATGCCTTATATGATTTTTTCTATTTTTGTTTCCTGTATATATATA
Source organism: Felis catus (assembly GCF_018350175.1). Classification (NCBI taxonomy): domain Eukaryota; kingdom Metazoa; phylum Chordata; class Mammalia; order Carnivora; family Felidae; genus Felis; species Felis catus. The sequence continues at coordinate 107,207,423 of NC_058374.1, forward strand.
TATACAGTAAAGAGCAAGCTATAAAATGTAAATGTACTCTAGAGAAATTGTTCCTTTTTATAAAGAGAATAAAAGTTCTGCAAGTATGTTCTTATATTTTCTAAGAAATAAGCAAATTCAATTTATATTAGTCAAATAAAAGGATTTTCATATATTTATTTTTGTTCCTTGTTCAAATATCTTGTGAAATTTTAAAGGGGTATGATTGGACTTGTCTTAATTAGGACCTAGTTTGGGTAGTTATTTAGTAGAAAATCAATCATATTTGGAAGAAACCTGATATAGCAAACAATCTTAGCTACAAGCTAATTGTTTGATAACTTTGGAATTTATTTTTTGGCTACAGAATGTTTTAATAATATTTCTTAATTTCTTATAAGAGTTTTAAATTTTAACTTTAAATTACTGCTTGCATCAGTCAAGGTTTGGGCACATAAATGGAAATAACACTACATATTTAAACAGAATTTTATATAGTGATTTGAGGGCTGAAAAGGCAAAAAGGAAGACTGAGGGAACAACATGGTAGTTTAACAGTAGGAAGCAGCTGCCAGACAGGAAGCAGGATTATCAGAATCTAGAAGTTTGGGGGAGGGTCTAGAAGAAGTAACCCTCGCACCTCTGAGGAGGGGCTGATGCAGACTCAAGAGCTTACAAGGGTGCTAGGGAGTTGGGTCTAAAATTGTTGAGGAGGTAGCATTGGCTAGCTTCTGTGGAAACCGGGAGAGGGCATGTTGAGGTTCATGCTGAGTGTCAGAAAACCTGTTTGTTGCCCAAATGAAACACCATTGCTTGTGCTATGCTGAGAGGGACAGCAATAAATAGGAAAGAGAAAGTCCTTCTCTCTTCTTCCTGTTTCCAAAGTCCCCCTCCCTCCAGGTCTCTCTAGTGACAGAAGAAATGATAAAGGAGAAAAGTAATTTTTCAGAGACCCATCCCCAATGCACAAAGCTAAGAATAGTAGGGTAAACAAAGGCTTCATAACTAAAATATGCTTAAAATGAGATTATTAGAAATCTAAATGTCCCAATGTTAATGGCTCTCAATCCATCTCATAGATCTCTCTGTCTTTCTCTGTCTCCTCTTAGAATACGGTGAGCATTTCCTCTCATTTTCTCTAGAACTTTCCTAGTTTTAGCACTGAAAACCATGCATCTGGAGAAAACCTTTCATCCTAGGCAAATTAGAATGGTTGGTCACCCTACTCTAGAAAGTAATATTTAAGTTTCTAGATATAAGTGCAAAAAGAAATTGGCAGATTGGAAGGAGAAAGGAAAACATTTTGCTGTAAACAGACCTATACATCTGTAAGTTAGGAATACCACCTGCCTTTGTTTGTTTGTTTGTTTGTTTGTTATCATTTGCAGAGGAAAGAGTAAAGAAAATTGATGGTGTAGGAGGAGATGTAAAACATGTAAGAGGAAAAGTTTATGTCTGATCTCACTTGAGCTAAGTTGTACAAATTCTTACTGTCTGACTGATAACTGGAACTGATTGATCCACCCACTGAAGAGCCATACACTGGCAGTTACTGGGTGCTAAAAGTCAGAGAGCTTCACGGGACTGAATGTCACAAGTTTTGAATCCAGTTAAGATATTGGAATTACTAGTGCAGGCAAAAAGTATACTAGTTGCCACATTATCCATGGATACCTAGTTCCTTTCACAGTACTGAAAGATATTGGACAGGACTTGTAGGTTCAGCTACAGCATGTCAACCTGAAATATTAATGTTTTCTGTGGCAATTGACTAGATGGAGTGTCCCAGCCCATCTGGGTCCTTTGAAAACATCTTGATGCTGTGATCCAGTTAGCATCTGAAGTATTACTTGCCCTCTCTAATGGACATCTTTATGCTATTTTAAGCAAATGACAATCAAAAATTAACAACATACTTTTCTTTCATAGTCAAATTATATGTTTTCTTTGATCTTATTTATCTTCAGAATATTTGCAGTGAAATTTAAGCCTCTTAAAGACCTGGTTTCTTACTACCTTCTCAGCCTCAATTCCAACTACTCTGCTCATCCTCTGCCATCTGGTAATGTGAAACCTAGTTCCAATGTTGTAGCAATTGAGGTGAAGGGTAAGCAATGGTGATTAAAGCAAAGAGACACAAATAAGTGCATTTCTTCTGTAACTCTCCAGCTAGCCTATGCGGGTGAGGCCACTGTGCTCCATGAAGTCATCCAGGGATCCAGGTTCCTTCCTTCATTTATTTGCTTTGCCATTCATTAGACATCAGACTCTGCCATTCACTAGACATCAGACTCTGCCACATGGTCCAAGCTGAGATGCAAATCATCTGATTTTTAGCAAGAGGGAAAAAGAGATGAAGTCTTTTGCTCAAGAGGAGAAACTGCACAAGTCACTGTTGCTAACCCTGCCACTCATAGCGGCAAGGGAGACTGGAACTTGTGACAGATTTGGGGGTACAATCAGCCACTCATTTTATGGAAGACTCAGATTGCCTAAATACAGAGCAATTACTTTATTTTTTGTACCTTGAACATAACAATGCACTTACCAATATATTATATATTTCAATGTCTGCCTCTAATAAGAGACTGCAAAATCCTCAAAATGAAGGTAAGGTCTTTTCATTTATGTAGGGCCTAAACCTTACACATGGTTGCACATGGTTACTGAGCTGATTTGAATAGTTTGCATTGTTGTGACAGGTATTTGGGTACAGAGATTATAACAACTGCATTTTATAGATGGGGGGCAGGGAATCCTGAGGCTCTAACAACATCAAATGACATTTACAAAATCAAGTTCATGATGAAACTATTAGAGCGAACTTTTTTTATTTCTGGTTCAATTTTATTAAAGCAAGGCAAGCAATGTCGTGGGTCTGCTCTGGCATGGAAATCATTAATTTAAAAACTAGACACTAGTCATTTGAATGATACTGTGTTTATTGTGTGTGGATTCTTTTTAATGTCAACATCTGAAGGCAGCCTTCTGCATCCCCTAAGAGTTATTTTTAAAAGAGAGAAAACAGTGGCACCTGTGGCTCAGTCAGTTAAGCCATCCGACTTTGGCTCAGGTCATGATCTTGTGGGTTCGAGAGTTTGAGCCCCACGTTGGGCTCTGTGCTACCAGTTCAGAGCCTGGAGCCTGCTTTGGAATCTTTGTTTCCCTCTTTCTTTGCCCCACCCCAACTCGTGCTCTCTATCTCTCCCTCTCTCTCTCTCTCTCTCTCTCTCTCTCTCTCAAAAATAAATAAATAAACATTAATTTAAAAAGAGAGAGAGAGAGAAAAAAACAAAAACATGTCACAGCCCAAAGTTAAAGAGTAAGATAAATGGAAAGGAGGGAGATATAAAGAGAAAATAGTTTTTCCTAGTAGATCTTTGAAAGTAAACATTTTTTTCATCTACTGCTTTCATTACCAAGCTAACACCAACCCTTGAGCACATCACAGAAATAATGGCCTGGAAAAGAATTTGAATTAGACAGAGGACAATTTCTCCAGTGAGCTTTGAAACTTATTACTACGTTTTTTGATGGGATAATGTTATTTCTGCAATCAGTTGAACTAAATGAAAGTATGCATCTATTTGCACGACTGTAAAAATTATAGGCATTAACACTGATTAAGCCTGTCATCAATTTGTGGTTTAGGGTTTGATGGAAGGACCTCCAAAAGGTTGATTGTGAATAATTTTTTGAAATATATAAGGACATGTTTAGTAATTACATGTTTAGTATTAAATTGACAGGGCTAGATCCAAAGTTTAAGAGAAGTGAAGATATGGAACCCTCATAAATATTGGTCCATATAATTAATTTAATTTTATGCCATATATTTTATGTAATTTTTCTATCATTTAAATATCTCTGTAATTATACTTCTACTTACATATTGATGAAGTAATTTTTTTAAGTTTATTTATTTGGAGAGAGAGATAGAGATCATGTGCACATGTACCACCAAGGGAGAAGAGAGAGAAGGAGATAGAGAATCCTGAGCAGGCTAGCACTGTCAGCACAGAGTCCAAAGCAGGGCTTGAATTCATGAACCATGAGATGATGAAGTGAACTGAAATCAAGAGTCAGACGCTTAACCAATTGAGCCACCCATGTGCCCCATGTTGTAGGATAAATTTAATTAATTTTCATGATAGATGCACTTGTGATTTTTTAATTTTGGAAGAAGGTCTATAAAAAATTACATACTAGAACCAGGTTTCTTCTAACAACAAAAAAAGCCTTATTAAAAGTGCCTTAACTGGGCACCTGGCTGTTTCAGTCTATACAGCACACGACTCTTGATCTCCTGGTTGTGAGTTTAAGCCCCACTCTGGGTGTACAGCTTACTTAAAAAAAAAAAAAAAACCTGAACCTATTAACATTTTAGTAAAATAAATGTAAACTAAGGATTGATTGTTCTGAGTTTCAGTGAAAGCATTTATTTTTTTCAAACATAGGAAATTATGGTCATAGAAAATATTTTATAAATTGTTATAGATTTTTATTTACCTTTTTCTCATCATAATTTGTTTTGCCTTTTTCTAATGAGTTATTGATAAGTTATTCAAATGCAACTCTTTGAGATATATTATAAAAATGGAACTAACAATTTGAAGTTCTTAGAAGTCAGAACCTGAAAGATATGAACACTGTGCAACAAATTAATTTGTTCACATTTTAATTCTCAAAAAATGTAAGATAGATCTTGAAACTATTTTAAATATTTTTTTAACTGGTCATCTTAGACCACAATAATCATACATAACAAATGGCCACAAAGCTCCTGTGGAATACTACAATATGTGTATTTCTCACTCATCTGCAGTCATTGGTTATGCAGTGCTGTTGACCTCAGATGGGCCCTTCATGTTTTCCTATGTTAGGTAGTTCTTGAAATCTGCTGGGGTCACTAAGGTGCGTTAGCTCTGCTCCACATGTCTCTCATCCTGCAGCAGGCTAGCCTGGCCATATTCTCCAGTGGTGATGGTAGAAACACAACACAGTCAACAGAAACACACATACAGCCTTTGAGATACAGAGTGGGAATCCACTACATGGCACTGATGTTCATAGAATTCTTTGGTCCAGCAATCTCCAAGGTCAGCTCAACTCATTGTTTTGAAAAAGATCTGCCTATTTTATGAGGACTCTAAACTCACATGACAAAGGGTAGAAATATAAAGAGAGGTAAAGGATTATGACCAGTTGAATCTCTGATATATACACATTCTTTTTATTTTGTAATAAGTTTTTTTAATCCTTATTAACCAACAAAATGCAGGAATTATGTGATAACAACTAATATATCTGTTTTTGTGTGAACTACACTACTACACAACAATACATACTACACTACTACACAACAATACATACTGTTTCCTAACAGAAAAAAAAATTATGTTTTGTCCACTTTGACCACATTTTATCAGTACTTGGACAATGGGTTTTGCATCAAAAAATTAAACTTCAATAGCCCATTGGATTCTGTACACTTCTTATCATTTTAAACAATGTAGAAGTGTTGTCCAGTAACATAGTAAGGATCTTTCTAATTAGACAACCACCATTCCAATGAGAAGTAGAGTCACAAACATAACTGGATGATAATACGCATTTGCCTCTATGGGAATTCATAAAAATTATAATAACAAGAATATGAAGTAGAAGTAGATATTAAAATCTACTTCTCTTCAATAGAGTTCCACAGACTATAGTTATAAGTCCTTTAAATATGTGTAGAAAATAAGATTCCCCTTAATCTCAAATCTAGAAGGAAATATAATTCTACCACATAGACAAGAAAATAAAGTTACGATATTAATATATCAGTTGATTAATATTATTTCCTATTCAGGATCTCAAATTAGTTTAATAAAGACTCACGTTTTCAAAATGAAGCCTGTATTAATTCACAAATCTTGAGTTGGACAGGTTCTGCCTTAAAATTATTTCTTAAATATCCTTGAAGCCAGGGCTTCTTCTCAAATACATTGCTCAATAAATGACTTAATGATTCCAAGTAATCACTGGCCTTTAATAGTGTTAATTTTAGACTTTGTTTGGAAAATACCAATCCTTCAAATGAAAATTTGAAAGAAAAATGATATTTTCTATTTGGAATTTACATTGCTGTTTTAATACTGAATTTTAAAAATAAAGGTCATTTTGATTTGTTGATGCTATAGGGCACAAAATTTGTCTTAGTCACTGCTGGATTACCAGAGCCTGGAATAGAGCCTGGTACAGAGTATGGTCTCAATAAATACTTTTTAAATAAAATATTTGTCAACTGAATTAATGATGTTATTATGTAATTGAATAAGCTTATTCCTTGGTGCCTTGGGAGTAATCAACACAGGATTTTTCATAATCCACATAACTAGAAAATAATAAAGACATGCTCAAAGAGCTATCAGATTCTTCACAAACTTCAAGAGAATGACATGAATAATCCTAAAGTGAAAATCAGAGCCAAAGAACTCCATGTTATTTTCAAGTTTTATACATTTTGCAGATTTCTTCTTAGATTCATGGCATTTGAACTCTTTACTGCCAATCAGAATGGTTCCTTTGAGTTAGTTTGGCAGCCATAACAGAACATATTGTTAGGTTAAAAATCTAAGACTACATTTAAATTCAATCAGTTTATATTCAGAAATTTTTATAATTTGGGAGGAAATGTTATTTGCACTAAACTAGGAATTGGATGCCTGTTGAATTTGCCAAAGAACAGCCATAAGCAACATAAGTTAGAAAAGTAATAAATGTTCCTATAGCTCAGATTTTGCTATTTATGAGATTTCTCAAATTCAACAGGAAATCACTGTTTTCTTATTGTGCTATTATAAAATCCAGAGTTGAATTCAATATGTGGGGAAACATGAACCCTGGATTTCCTATTGTCTAAAAAATGTTGTGTGCTGGCAAATAAAAATTATTCAAGGTGTATTTTTATTAAAGATGAATTCACTGAGCGCTTTTTCTTTCCACCAGCAACAATTTGTTCTAAGAAGTACTATAATAAAAATTATAAATTTCACTATTTTTTTTTAGGAAAAATCAGTTGGGAAAATCATCTGTATCTCTGAGATAGAGAAGATAGAGGAAAGGATTATGAGAGGGACAGATTAGTAGACTCAAATTCCTGTAAATTTTTAGTTCTTAGATTGACTAGGTAGCTCATGAGTAATAGTTACATTTCTATGCTTCACAATATTATGCTTATAGTTTACATGGTTCATACCTCTTATGTAACAATATTAATAAACAAAATCATTTTCAGAGAAAAAAATGTAATCAAAATGACTTATAAATGCTAATTATTTTGAACTAGTTCAACTCTAAAAATGTATTGCTAAAAGCACATCAGGAGAAACATTTTCAGATTTACTTTCTGGGGAAAGTTAAAATCTTAATTTTTGTATGTAATATTTCTGCATATTATCTCATCACAGTGTGAGTATCATCACTTCCTCACAGCTTGAGAGAGCTCAGTGGAGGATTTTCTACATCTTCATAAATGGAAAATGATATAGATATACTGTTGATTTATTTTGATCAAGAAAAAATGCCCATTTGTTTGTAGTAAAATTTAAAGGGAGTTTAAAATTAAGAAGAATACATTTATTTAAGAAATGACTTTATTATTTGTGACAATCCTCGTCTCTAAATATGGGGTTAAGAGAGTATACATGTACACATTTTTTAAATGGGCGTGTACAGCATTATACCAAAAGGGAAACTAAAATTAGCAATGTTCAGCTGAGGTAAACAAATAAGTTCAACAATTTACATAGGTTATCCAGGTATTGCAACTGTAGACTACAACATATAATTTAACGCAATTGTTAAGATGTAATAAAGTAATGTATAAATAAAGAGTTAATGTTGAGATAAAAATATCATTGAACTGATAAAAATGTAAGTGGGTCAAGCAATGGTAGGAAAGAGTCAGTTTTGAGATACCTAGGAAATTCAGCGTTCTAATGTAAAAAAATTTGATATGAAATTAACATGCCATATATTTTAAAAATAAATTACTTTTGATAAATTCCATTAAAGTAGTATATTATAATTATATTTCATTATGCTAAGCATTACTAAGCAAAATATAAATGATACATGGGTTTTCAAAACTTATTGTCATTCATGTTTTCCTTCTTATTTTAGAGACGAGATTGTCATTTCTCTCTACCTCAGGGAAATTTTCTCTGTACCATCTTTAGTTCACTTTAAGCAGATGTTTACTGATTACAAGTAAGAAAAATCCAACTCACATTATTTTAAGCAAAAAAGAAAAGGATATTTAGTAACTCATATAATAAGTAAATTAAAAGGCGGTTTTTGATTTTAGATAGTGCTGGTTCCAAGAATTAAATAATGTCAGAAGGGCATCAGGCTTCTCTGTCCCTTCATTCAGCTTTAGCCTGTTTGGGAAAATATCATTAAGCCATCTCTACTGATAGATTAAGGATGGTGACTATTAACAGATGAATAAATTCAGATGGTAAATTTTCATTGACCTTTGGTCACATGTATGCATATCCCTGAAAAGTGTTTGTCAAAAGAAAAATTAAGTATAACAACCAAAATAAAGATAAATGGGTTCTGGGCACAAAAGCAACAAATAAAAATGCCCAATATAGTCCCTAGCACTGCTACTCAAACACACTTTTTCCACATGTCTAATTTTTTAAATGCCCCTGCTCTCATACAATACACTCCCCCTCTATTTTGTATTTTTGCCAACTCAAGTCCTTTCTCCACCCCAAAAAAGTTATCCTTCCATAACATAGGTCTGTACATATCACTATCTCAAAAGCCATTTTTATAATTACACATTACAAATTGTTATACAAAAAACAAAAGGTCTTTATTCAGAAATATGTATTCAGGGTCTACTAATACATAAGTGCATTTACACAGGGGCTACCATAATGGATAAATTGGACCAGGTCTCTGTCCTCAGGGATTTTTAAGTTCAGGGAGGAAACTATTTACCATGTAATTGCAGCAAAAACGTAGTCATTTCCATGAAAGGAGATTGGAGAAAGCTATGCTAGCTCAGGGCCAAGCTATATTTTATAGGTCACCAAGTGAGAGGGAATACTGGGAAGAGCTTCCCAGAGAAATTGACATCTAAGTTGAGACTAGATTGATGACGAAGAAATATGTTGGTGTCTGTGGGAAGACAGTGTTCTGGGTAAAGGAAACAACAGTTCTAAACATCCAGAGCTAAAAGTAAAAAGGGTCATTTGAGGAATTGGAAGATGTTCAATATACTAGGATCATGGAGTAAAATCTAAAGCAGTGCACAGGGAATGATGCTAGAGAATTAAAGTATGCATTATAAAAGGATATTTAAATGGTCTATAATATGACTTTTTGTGTTTGTCTTTTCAAAACTTATCCTTCATTACGCCTCATAGAATTCTCTCTTCCCTTCAGCATCATAAACATCAGAAAACCTGATATACTGGAAATAATTTTAAATAGGTCAGTTGTCTTCCATAGATAACTAAGATGAGTGTCTAAAAAGTTGATATGGATTAGAACTACGTTAACACATAGAATCTGCTTAGGGCAGTGCCTGATTTATATTTGATTGGTTATTACTGGTATTACTATACCAGAAGTCTGTCATACATTTCTTCACTTCTTTACCTTTGACCAAATTGGTTCATTTGGCAGGAATTATTTTCTTCCCCTCGTCTAAAGTCCATCTCAACATACTTATTACCTCTAAGAAAAATTCTCATATCTTGCAATCCCCATAGCTCATATTTGACCTCTGTTAGATGTAATACTTAAGTCCTATTGTCCTGAGTTAAAAATCATGTGCATATGTCTTTCCACTTATGTATCATATGATCTGTAAGTCTTTTTCATCTATGTTCTCCATGGCATCTAGGGTAATGCTGGGTTAAATTAAATGCACAAGTTTTGTTTTTTAATTTAACTGAATCCAGACAGCAGAGGTAAAATAAATAAGGAATTGAAAATCATCACGTGCATGCACACACTCACACACACACACACACACACACTACTGAAAATCAGTATTAAAAAAACAACCTTTAGTCATTTCAACCTTTGTTTCTAAATGTCTAGGCTCCATAGAAATAATACAAATAAACACACACACACACACACACACACGCATAATTTCAACTAAAAAACTAAAGACAACCTGTGTTAAGTGCTATATAAAATAGAGACCAAAAATGAGGATTAGAAAATTTGAGTTTACTTTTGTTCTGATAGATTGGGTTGAATTTATATTTGTATGGTGGAAATCAAATGATTAACTTTTGAAACTCATAGGATAAACTACATGTAAAAATGTAACTTTAAAAATGAATCCAGCGCTTTTAAGCACTTACGGAAATGTGTTTACAATCAAATAAAAAAGCAGAGCCAAGTGGTACTTAGACTTACTTTGCTATGATGATTTCAGTAAGCTGCTATCCAATCAGTAAAACAGGATTTTAGAGCAAAGAGGTATATAAAATTGAAAAATATCAATGCCATTTCTCTAAATATCATAAATAACTCAACAAGTCATTGATTCAATGGTCTTACTCCCTAAATATTTAATAAACACTTGTATACAACCATTCAAGCATAGGACTAAACTCCTTAGATGAAAAATTTCATTTCATTCACAAAACACCACTTCCACTATTATTACCATTTTACAGGTGAGGAAATTGGGCCACTGGGAAGTTAAGCAACTCACTGAAACTCATATCACCAATAAAAGGCAACACAAAGATTCCACCCAGACAGCTTGGCTCCAGAGTACAAACTGAAAAACCACAGTGTACCTGCTTCTGATGTTTAAGAATATACCTAACATGGAAACGGAGGGTGGAGAACTAAGGAAAAGAAAGTTGAATACTCAAATTAAAAAATGTAGGGACACCTAGATGGCTCAGTCGATTGAGTGTCCGACTTCGACTTAGGCCATGATCTCGTGCTTCATGAGTTCAAAACGCATGTTGGGCTCTGTGCTGATACCTCAGAGCCTGGAGCCTGCTTCTGATTCTGTGCCTTCCTTTCTTTCTGGCCCTCCCTGTTTGTGCTCTCTCTCTCTCTCTCTCTCTCTCTCTCTCTCTCTCTCTCTCTCTCTCAGAAATAAATAAGCATTTAATTTTTTTTTAATGTAATGCAACCAGGATCTGCCATTACTATGTAGACATTTACATCGTTTGAGTTTAAAACTGCTGTCCCTCGGTATATCAGATCTGTCATTTAATTTTATCTGACAAATTGGGTATTGCTTTGACATTCACTCTTCAGGTTATAAACTATTTCATCATATCTTTATAAATACTATTTTGTAAGTGTTATCTCCTACCATAGACTGTTTGAACTTTAAGTAATAAAAGTTATCTTTCTATATGGCGGTAATGGTCACTATAATGTGTTAAATGTATTAAGGGCAGTACGTAGAAAAAGCTTTTTTATGGGCAAAGACATTTATATCAATTGGCATATTCATAGGATTACTTTTGTGTCACTGAAAACAATGGATGTATTTAGATGTATGTACTTATTGTATGTTTCATGCCAAATTCCCTGAACACTTCTTGTTCAGATAAGACAAATAACTAGAACTCGCAACTTCCAAAACTAAGCACTTTTACTTTTACTTCAAAATGATAAATTACACAGTCAATACTTTCATCTATTTGTTTTTCTATCCCTTTTTAGTTATCTTTCAATTTGCTTGTTTCTAAATATATTTTTAGATTTTGTTCCCTTGGCACTTCCTTATGCAATTTCCAAGAAGATGGGCATTAAAAATGGTTGGTAAATTGAAACAGAGTTATGAGTGGCTTGTAATCTATAGCACACAAAGTTCCTGTTGCTTTTTCTTATTATTAGTTGATGTCCATGGCTAGAAGAGAAAAGACAAAAATTGTGTGTGTGTTTCCATGTGACTCATGTTGAAAGAGAAATTTGAAGCATATTACAATTTTTTTTAATTTGATCAAAATTCTATTCGAAACATGCAGTGTTCAATCTAGCAGGTAGGAAGGAGCTCTGAGGAACTGTACAAAATGAAAGACTTTTTATAGGCAGAAGGAAACTGAAACAAGGAAGTTATACAAGGCAAAAAAAGTGGGTTGGTTGCAAAGTTACTTTCCATTAGGGGATGGCAGAGTCCTATCAGGCATATTATCTAATAATGCTGATCAGCAATTCCTGATGAACTGATTCAAGCTTCCATTTCTGGGAGAACCAAACTAATTTGGTGGCATATGCTTATACCATTTCCATTTTGAGTCTGTTGTCTTATTTTTAACATCCATAAGAAGCTATTTAAAAGTGAATATCAGGGGAACCAAGGTGGCTCAATTGATTGAGCATCAGGCTTCAGTTCAGGTCTTGCATCCCAGCCCCTCATTGGGCTCTCTGCTGTCAGCACAGAGCCTGCTTTGGATCTTCTGTCCCCCTCTTTCTGTCTCTCCCCCACTCATGCTCTTTCTATCAAAAACAAAATTTTTTTAAAAAAGAGTGAATATCAAAGTGCTAAGGGGAAGAAGTACTATGAATAAGAGAAAGACCACAGAAAGAAGTCTCTTAATTAAAAACGTGTTATTGGCTGTTTGAAAAATCCTTGTTTTTAAGCACATTCCAAAACTAAAAAATAAAAACATATATATACTAGCTCTGAACATTAGCCAGCCAATAAATGGCTAGTGTTTCTCAGCCCTAAAATGGTAGATTGTTGAGCATTCAATAGTATTATCAATATGATTATACCACAATGGTTGTAAAAGTTAGTTATGGATCAATGGAAAAATCTATTTGGCAATTACGACTTCAGAAAAGATTAGCAATAAGAAGGGGTTTGAGAGGTTCATATAAAATATCCTGAGACCCAGCATACCTTACTAGGAAAATCTGATACAATTGTCACTTTAAAAAATAATACTGTGATCTTTTTTTTTTTTCAAAGCAAATACTTAAACAATGCTGTGTTAATTCTATTATTGTCTCTGTGTTTCTTTTAAAATATTTAAAAATATGATAATTATTCCCTCAAGTCGGCTCAGGTAAAACCTTGAGTACATTTTATCTTAGGATATTTTAGTGCCCTCTAGTGTGCAGAAATCAGCAATAGTATTTTTCTTCTAAATTGTATAACTGTTTTAAAAATGCAAGAGTTTAAAAATGGTAACTTTGGACCATTATGAACTGGGGGAAAAAAATATCAGCTTGGAAAGCAAATTAGAACCAGATGTCAGTTCAACCTAAATATATTACCCAACAAAATGCAACCTTTTCTCCTACTTTTATTCAACTCAAATTAAACAGTCCCTGTTTCTCTTCTCTCCCTCTCTCTGTTTTTTGTTTTGTTTTTGTTTTTGTTTGTTTTTTGCTAAAAGGACTTCCATTTGCATAAATCCATCTTTGTCCTTGGTGAGTGTGCGGAACGATGTATGCATATGGGTAAAAAGGGTGCCTCTTCTGAATCTACTAGCCTCTTATACTGAATCATTGATTTATGATTAGGAAAGTTGGTTAGTGCCACATAAAAGGAGCCTAATAATCCAAAGCCTCCTGCCATTCACACAATTTTTTTTTTTTCAAACAAGGATGGGAATATTAAGGAGATGCAACTATTGAAAAAAAAACACAAAACAGCAAGATCTGTGCAGCAACAACAGAAAGGATATAAGCCAAAACACAGTTTAAATTAAGTTTGGAAATAATTTGGGGGAGGCTTTTTGTAGTTTAACTTTAAATACAATGGTGGATTCATCAACAGAATTGAATGACAATGGCCAATATTAATCAATAGACCTCCTGCATTGAAAAGATATGATAGAGGCTATCTCCTAGCATTTGTAAAAATTTCTATGGTAAAGGGGCGCCTGGGTGGCTCAGTCAGTTGAGCGTGCGACTTCAGTTCAGGTCATGATCTCGCGGTCTGTGAGTTTGAACCCCACATCAGTCTCTATGCTGACAGCTCAGAGCCTGGAGCCTGCTTCAGATTCTGTGTCTCCCTCTCTCTCTGCCCCTCCCCCACTTGTGCTCTGTCTCTCTCTGTCAAAAATAAACATTAAATTTTTTTTTTTTAATTTCTATGGTGAGCACATGACTTCTAAATTAAAATGCATTCAGATAGAGATCATAGCCCAGTTCATACTATTAGAAAGTCTGTAAATGCCTCTTAGAACTGACTTGCATCACTTTCTTTATCATGTTTTACCAAAAAGTGAACAACAGCAAAATTGAGTGATTACAAATTGCTTTGTGGTTTTTAATATCAGACCAGGGACAGTAAAGATCACGAATCATTATTGAATATCTAGAAGACATCCAAAATGCCAGATAATGATATTTTATTTGGCAATGCTGTATTCTTAATATGATCCAAAGTGCATGAACAATCATCTCTGTGAAAAGTAGAGAATTATTTTGTCTCTGTTTTGGCAAGTCTCCTGTGTGTTTCCTGTGTGTAGTTTGGGGATGAAATCATAAAGTTTAGGGAATTATAGCATTGGAGGAAAACTAAACATTTCCATACATCTTAGAATTTAAATGAAATTTGAGTTGATATTTTTAATATTTTAAGATAAAATATTAATAAGCATGTTCTTCAGTCAATTTTGTAACTATCCTCAGCCAATATAACACTCTAGACATTACTATACATTTTATAATAAATTAGCCAGAACAGACTGAATTTCCCTACTTTGTACAAAAATTCACACAAATAGTTGCAGGGTTACCAAGTGACTTACACATTCTAGTTATTTTACTCAAAAGCTTGGACAAATACAGAATTACAACTATACCTACTATTATAATTAATAGCGGAAAGGTAGCATTCAGTATTCCCTGACGTGTACTTCCTGGGGTACGTTTCATTTTCTTGTATATTTATGTATACCATTCTCCTTACTCCAAAATTAATTATGCGTATGAGAAATATGAAGAGCCTTGAATACAACCACCTTTTTTATGCCCTAAGAATAAGAGGGAGAAATTCATGTTAATTGAGGGTCTACCATGCACTAGATACCTTTTATGTGCTTTTGCGGCCTTAACTTCTTTTAAGAGTTTTTTGATATGGACATTACTTTTTTTTTTTTAAGATAAAAAGAAAACAAAGTTCAGAGAAAAATTAACAATAATTTCTCTCCTGTATTGAACTCCTTCTTTTTGCAAAATACTCTTCTAAAATCTTTCCAGACAAGATTATTTTAATCCTGATGGCAACACAAAAACTTAGTTTTTTTAAAGTTTCCTGTGTTACAGATAACACAACTAAAGTTGGAAGAAATTAGTCACTTGACTATGTATATACAGCTTTCAGGTAATAAAACGGAGACTTTATCTCCGATCAGTCTGATTTGAAACTTGGTTCTCTGACTAGTGTTAACAGGATGAATTGGTAGGAGCAGTTGGGGTATATCAGCACTGCTGCCTTCTTCTCATTCCCAGGAAAAAGACAACATTTCTTTTCTTTGTTTATCTAAAGGCAGGTTGGGAAGAGGTACCAAACTGACAGTCCAGGTTTGTGAAAAACAGACAGGAATCCTTAGTTTCATGCTAAACACTAGGACTTGGGCTCCCAGACTTAGCAAAGGCTTATGTGCCCAAATTTGGGATGGAGTCATGTTATCCAATTTAAAATGACCCGGGGAGGTGGGGGCACCTGGGTGGCTCAGCTGCTTAAGCCTCTGTTTTTGGTTCAGGTCACGATCTCGAGGTTCATGAGTTCAAGCCCCACATATTGGCTCTCTGCTGTCAGCACAGAGCCCACTTCAGATCCTCTGTCCCTCCTGTCCCCTTCCCCTGCTTGCACACACTCTCTCTCTCTCAAAAATAAATAAAACATTTAAAAAAAGGAACTACAGACCAATGGGGAAATGCTAAGTGAGTGTCTTAAAGAAGAGTCAGACCATCATAAACAGAAGAAAACTAATGAATGGTGAAGAGAAAGGAGGGCAAGCCACAGAAATCTTGCTTCTTAGAGAAAGGATCAGACTTTATCCACTGCTCAGCCCACATCCAAACTCCTATTCTACTTTCCATTCACGTTTGGTTACTTTCACTTCCTAGAAAGAGCAATGTTCTCTTTTGCCTCAGACACTTTAGTTATGAAGCACCTTTATATGGAGTCCATTTCCTCACAGGTTTTCCCCCACTTTGCCTTGTCAATTCCTACTCATTTTTCAGGTTCTAACTTAAGATCATGTTCCCCAGGAAACCTTCTCTTACCCAAATCCACATTAAGTCCCACCTCTTGTTTCCTAAAATACCTGAACTCCCCCTCTTATTACTCTAATTGCTTAAATATTAGGTACTTAATAACTTCCTCTTTACAAGGCTGCCTCTTGACCACTGGAAGCTCCATGAAGACAGATATTACATGTCTGATCTACTAACATTTCACTGCATTTGACACACCGTTGAAAAGATGAACGAATGTTAATCTGTAGCTTTCTGGTGTACACAGAGGATCATAATTACAATTTCAGTATGAGTAGAAGTTCTTATGAATTTATGAACTTCTCATGAGGATACAGAAGGAAAATGAGCTAGAGGGCCTTTTTCTTTAAACATTCAGAGACTAGGGGTGCCTAGATGGCTCAGTCAGTTAAGTATCTGACTCTTTTTTTTTTTTTTAATTTTTTTTTCAACGTTTATTTATTTTTGGGACAGAGAGAGACAGAGCATGAACGGGGGAGGGGCAGAGAGAGAGGGAGACACAGAATCGGAAACAGGCTCCAGGCTCTGAGCCATCAGCCCAGAGCCCGACGCGGGGCTCGAGCTCACAGACTGCGAGATCGTAACCTGGCTGAAGTCGGACGCTTAACCGACTGCGCCACCCAGGCGCCCCGAGTATCTGACTCTTGATCTCAGCTCAGATCATGACCTCATGGTTTGTGGGATCAAACCCCACATCGGGCTCTGTACTGACAGCACAGAGTCTGCTTGGGATTCTCTCTCTCCCTCTCTCTCTGCCACTTGCTCTCTCTCTCTCTCAAAAATAAAATTATATTATATTAGGGGCGCCTGGGTGGCGCAGTCGGTTAAGCGTCTGACTTTAGCCAGGTCACAATCTCGCGGTCCGTGAGTTCGAGCCCTGTCAGGCTCTGGGCTGATGGCTCAGAGCCTGGAGCCTGTTTCCGATTCTGTGTCTCCCTCTCTCTCTGCCCCTCCCCCGTTCATGCTCTGTCTCTCTCTGTCCCAAAAATAAATGTTGAAAAAAAAAATAAAAAATAAAATAAATAAAATAAATAAAATAAAATAAAATAATATTATATTATATTATATTATACCATATTATATTACATTTAAATAAACATTCAGTGCCTAGTTAAAGAAATAACATAAATAGCTATAAAATATTATGGAATGAAATAAATATACAGTTTTATTCAGACTGTATGTAAGGGCTAGATTGCCCTTGTCACTTGAAAAAAAAAAAAAAAACAACAGCAAACAGTTCTAGTGTGCCTTTATTTGTTCCATTAATATTTTACAAATAAAAATCAATTATTATTACCCTTTATGTTCTTGTTATGGTCAAAAACATATTACAGTCCTTACTCATTCAAATATATTCAAATACATTCAATTCAAATACTCATTCAAATACATCAACATCTACATGCAAAGCATTTAGAACACAAAGGTTGACATTGAGCATATTAAGGGTACATACTGATTAAATATTTGTGCTAGACTAACTTAATAAAATTTGCATCTGCTCTTAAAGGATGCTCTAAGTTATACCCAATAAGAATAAGATTTTTAAAAAGTATGCTTTCCATAATGAGTGAGTTAACTGCAATTGAAGACATATTGGGCAAGTTTAATTGAGTAGGTTTGTAGTAGCGACATTTTCAAACACTTTGGAAAAAAAAATAGTTCAAAGGATGTATTTTTTGACTTTGGAGCTCTCAAAATACTTTTGCATCTATGATTGTCAAAGGCAAAAATAATCCATGCCTATGTTAGTCTGCTATGGAGAAATGATCCAATCTAATTTATTCTCCATGAAAGCAATTGTGCAAAATTTATTCAGTATCTATTTATATGTATAAATCATCAGCCATGAAATAGAATGAAATTGATTGTATTATTCTACATTTTAAACTTATTGTCTGTATTTTATTCTTCCTGATTACCCAAGTCATTCAAGTAAATTCAATCAGGCTTCCCTTCACCATCTTATGGATGCAGATAATATTTTTAAGTCTCTGAGCCAAAGTAAATCCTCATTTTAACTGACAATGAATGATGTAAGTATCAGATCTTAATAATAGGAAGCACTGATATTCAATAGACTAACTAGATGGCTTGGAGAGGCATCAAGTGATAGAAAATAAAAAACAGATAAGAGTTTATTTTTCCATGTGACAGAACTCCACACGTAAGCAGTCCAGTGATTGTACAGCTGTTCAAGAATGTCAAAAAAGACCTGTGTGCTCCTTCTATCTTTCTGCTACATCATGTTTATTTTCTGGGTTTTGCCCTCAAGGTTACAATCTGGCTGCATACCTCAAAGCATTATTACTGTATTCTTCACAAAGAAAGGTCAGTGTGCATAAATGAAAGACTGTCCCAATTTGGCTTTTCCTTTTTCTTTAGGAAGGGTTGTCCTCCCATGAAATTTCACTTCTTATGGATTGTTATTTATTTATTTACTTTGTCATATCTCACTACTAAGTACAAGAAAAGCTCAGTTCAGGGTGTTTTGTTTTGTTTTTAACATTTGCGGCCTCGCAGATTCCATGGTAGAATCAGGCAATGGAGAAGGGAATTGAACACTAAGTTCTCACTGATGAAACTTTAGTGTTAGCCACAAGTTTATCCTCTCTCTCTCTCTATCTCCTCTCATTTCTCTTCTCTCTCTCTCATATATATACACATCTTCAGATGCCGAGGAATGAGTTAACCACTATTATCAAATTCTACATCATTTCTCTTTTATCCTTCCTCATTATGTCCTATTATCCTGTAACCTCACACTCATGCCCCTCTCCTCTGACAGGCAGCCATTTAGCCTGTTTATTACTTGTGCCTCTCTGTCTGTTTGTGTACCTTTAAAATGTTTATTTCTGTTTTTATAGGTAAAAATAACTTACGGACATTGGGGTGTCTGAATGGCTCAGTTGGTTAAGCTTCTGACTCTTGGTTTCAGCTCAAGTCAAAATCTCATGGTTTATGAGTTCAAGTCCCACAATGGACTCCACACTGACAGTGGGGAGCCTGCTTGGGATTCTCTCTCTCCCTCCTTTTCTCTGTCCCTCCCCTGCTCGTGCCCTCTCTTTCTCTCTCAAAATAAATAGATGAGCATTAAAAATTTTTCATAAAAAATAACTTATGGATATGATATTGTGCTAAATAAAATTTTAAATGGGGCGTCTGGGTGGCTCAGTTGGTTGAGCATCCAACTTCGGCTCAGGTCATGATCTCACAGCTTGTGAGTTTGAGCCCAGCATCCAGCTCTGTGCTGTCAGGTCGGAGCCTGGAGTCTGCTTTGGATTCTGTGCCTTTCTCTCAGCCCCTCCCCCGCCCACTCTGTCTACCCCCCCCCTTAAAAACAAATAAAAACATAATAAATAAATAAATAAATAAATAAATAAATAAATAAATAAAATTTTAAACATAAATGTAGAATTCTTAATGAATGAGGATATAGGTCATTAAAGTTTATTTATTTAGTATACACTTACTGAATGCCTACTATATGTCAAGAACTACATCTAAGTACTACGGATACAACAATGAACCAGAAAATGTCCTCTAGAGCTTACACTCTAGTGAAAGTAGAGGAATAAGTAGATTCTTAAATCATACAGTATGTTAGATAGTAATAAGCACTAAGGAAAACAAATTAAAGCAATAATTAAGGATAAGGAGATTTGCAGGCAGGGATGAAAAAAGGGGTAGAGAAGCAAGATAGAATTTCTTTTAGTTTTTTTAATGTATATTTATTTTTGAGAGACAGAGTGAGAGTGGGGGAGGGGCAGAGAGAGAGAGAGAGGGAGACACAGAATCTGAAGCAGTCTCCAGGCTCTGAGCTGTCAGCACAGAGCCTGACATGGGGCTCAAACCCACGAACCACGAGATCATGACCTGAGCTGAAGTTGGGTACTTAACCAACTGAGCCACCCACGTGTCCCACCAGATATAATATTAGACAAAGGTGAAGGCAGCCAGAGATGATGGCACTGAGAGGACACCATGTGAGTAAAGACATAAAATCTGGGTACAAATTGTGTTGATATCTGAGGAAGCAGATCCCAGGCAGAAGGACTACTAAATATATAGGCATTTAGAAAAGAGAACAACCAGTCTATTCAAAAACAAGCAAGGCAACCAGTGTTGCTGTAGCAAATGGAAGAGGAGATGAGGTAGATATGTGAGAGAATCTAAGGGAATAAATTATGTAAGGCTGGTAAGTCATGAGCACTTGCATTTTCATTGTGAGCAAGCTCTTGGAGAGTTTGAGCTGAGGAATAAAGATACTCATGCTAATATTTTATAAGATAATTTGCTGCCAGATTTAGAATAGACCAAAGATGAGCAGCACCAGAATCAGGGAGGGTACACTGAGAAACTATTAAAATAATGCAGATGAGATATGATAGCTACTTGAAAGAAGATGGTAGCAGAAAAATCATGAAAAAGTATTAAATTCTAGATATATTTTGAAGAGTAGAGACAGGCAGAATTTGTTAGTGAATTATATGTGAAGAGTATAAGAATATATGAGAATGAAAAGTATCAAAAATGATACTAAGCTTTTCAGGCATGTCGACTGAACAGGTGTATGAAAGGTCGATGACTCTTCACCGTGTAATATGTAGCTAGGCTGACTACATCAGTGTCTCTTTATCAATTACTGTGCAGTCAGTCCCAACATGGACACTTCAGGGCAGTGGACTGGAGCAAATGGTTTACCACAAATCTCTACAAGGTATGTCACAAGGTCATGATTCATGTATACAGTGTATTCTTTCTGCCCTAAGGATGGATTAGGTATGGCTCTATCTCTAAGGTAGACCATGGAGCTGGAGAATCATGCTACCTGATGTAGAGTGAATTTAACATGTTCCACAATGTAGCAAAGCCTAAAGATAGGCCATGTAGCAAGATCAAGAGATTGTAATAACATTATGTGAGCTGAACATATGCCATTCCTGCCTCCTAGATCAAGGACAGTTTGTGTCCATTTTCTCTAGATGATTCATTGTCTAGAAAAATAATTACAGACTTGATAAGCTGTCACTGGAAAAGCATAATTTGGACCTTTTTCTCTCAAGATACAATTCTTATGCTACATAAAAAAAGAAGGCTCAACAGCAGGGCATGCTCTAAATCTTGATAGCTTGCTACTTAGTAAGTTGTGAACTTTCTACTTGAAAATGGAGTGCCCAAATAAAGAAGGAAATGCTGTGAATGCATATCATTATTATCAATCTTATCTTTTGCAAAAGAGCAAACCAAGTCTCATTGCCTGAGGGATGATTGATAGGATTGGTTTACACAGAATGTGGATAAAACCTCTTGTTTGTTAGTCCTTCTTAACACAAAGAGAGGAGGAAATTCTTCAATTCTGTATTGGTTTTGAAGCCAGAAAAGGATCTCAATTGTGAGTGTTAAGACATCAACATATGTTAATTATCTGATTACCAAAAGGCAGCTCCTCTCCTAAAGGAGTGAGATGGGCAGCTTTTAGAAGAATGCCTTTGCATCTCAGACTCTGTAGAATGTGCCCAACAGTTTCAAAACCACAATGATGATGATAACAACAACAATAACAGTAATAAAAATAACAATACCACCCAAATAACTGCCAATTCACCATGACCTCCCTCTCTTTAGAACAGTTATATTTATGTTTCATCTAGTGAGGAGCAAAGAATAGCAAAACCATTTTGAAGAGTGTTCCTGGGCAAAATCCTGTTCAAAAATAGTTAAGTAACTTATACTTTTCATCCATTTCTCAGCCCATACATGCAAATATGTACAAATGGTTACACGATTCACATCAGGTCATCTCACAAAACTTTAAAACTGCACAGTGAAGCCTTACTTACCAAGAATAGCTCAAATGGTCTTTCTATTAAAGACAACTACAATAAAACATCACAAAGGACACCTGGGTGACTCAGGTTAAGTGTCCAACTTCAGTTCAGGTCATGATCTCACAGTTTGTGAATTCGAACCCCACATCCAGCTCTGCACTGACAGCTCAGAGCCTGGAGCCTGCTTCAGATTCTGTGTTTCTCTCTCTGACCCTCCCCTGCTCATGTTCTCTATCTATCTCTCACTCTTTCTCTTTCTCTCTCTTTCAAAAATAAACATTAAATTTAAAAAAAAATTAGAAAAGAAAACAACATCATAAAAATGTGATGTAAGCTTTGCTCAGGTCTGGGAATGCAATGCAATAAAACCCCAGATGAACTGTTAATGGGAATGTAAACTGGTGTAGCCACTCTGGAAAACAGTATGGAGGTTCCTCAAAAAATTAAAAATAAAAATATCATATGATCCAATAATTCCACTATTGGGTATTTACCCAGGGAAAATGAAAACATTAACTCAAAAAGATACATGCACCGCTATGTTTATTGCAATATTATTTACAATAGCCAAGACATTAAAGCAATCTAAGTGTCCATCGATAGAAGAATGGATAAGGAAAATGGTGTATACACACACACACACATACACAGGAATATTACAGAGCCATCAAAAGGATGAGCATGTGCCATTTGAGACAACATGGATGGACCTGGAGGGTATTATACTAAATGAAATAAGTCAGACTGAGAAAGATAAATACTATATGATTCCACCCATAAATGTAATCTAAAATAAATAAATAGACAAACAAAGAGCCGAATCAGAACAATAAATCCAGAGAATAAACGGACGGTTGCCAGAGGAAAGGAGAGTGGGGTTTGGGCCAAAATGGTTGAAGGGGAGAGGGAGACACGGGCCTCCAGTTGTAGAATGAGTAACTCAGGGGAACAAAAAGCAAATCATAAGGAACGCAATCAGTGATATTTTAATAGCAACATAACTGGCAGATGGTAGCTGCACTTGTGGTGAACGCAGCCAACTATGATAAGCCTGTCAAGTCTCTAAGCTGTACACCTGAAACTGATATAACATGTGTGTCGCACCTGAGACCAACGTAGCATTGCATGTCAACTACACACAGCTAAAAAACAAAGAAGAGAAAGCTCGGGCTATCGGTCAAACATTTATAAAATTTCAAATGAAATCTAGCAATATGGTGTTTTAAATGCTATCTGCATCAAAAATTGAGTTGGAGAAAGATAGTAACTCTCTCTCAGGGCACTCTCTGTGGACCTAAAGCAGTCTTATCTCCTGTCATCCTTCTCGTTCGCGCTCACTGTCTGCCATCTGGCCTACATGGCCCAGGACTCCCTAAACTAACATTCATCTTGTGACTCTTATCCCCAAATACCCTTTCTTCTCTATTTGAAAATAATCTACTTACATTTTTGAGTCTCTGTCAAATGTTACATATTTGGGGGGAAAAAAACTGTCTGATTCCAATAGGAAAGTTACTGGCATTATTTAAGGTACCCGTAGAAAACTCTGATAATAACATTCACTGTATTGTACATAATAGTGTAATATGTGTTTACTAGCCTGTCTTTTCCAATGGAATGTGGCAGACTCATTAACAGATATATGTGTTTTTAACATCTGTACACAACATGCCTGCTCAAAGGGTTGTCTATTTGAATGAATCAATCAATGACTCAATCAATCAAGAGTGTCTGCTGCGTTGTCACATTGCACAGGTACCTGTGATTTGCATGAGGGCACAGATCGTATCTCTTTTCTTCATCACTGTTTACCTGATCTGAGAGCACTTGCTCTGTGATATAACGTCCATATCTTTATGTATAGACAAATGAGTCATAACACTTTTCTGTCTTTGTATGATTTTTTAGACTGTGCCTAAATTACGATACAGTTTTTGCTTTTCTGAGTTCAAAAGTATACATG
Source organism: Felis catus (assembly GCF_018350175.1). Lineage (NCBI taxonomy): Eukaryota > Metazoa > Chordata > Mammalia > Carnivora > Felidae > Felis > Felis catus. Next base: position 107,231,432 of record NC_058374.1, read on the forward strand.
AAGTGCATAATATCTTTGCTTTTTATTAACTATAGCTATTTATTATGTTTGCCTCAGAAATGCCATATAGAAAAATTCCTAACACATTATACTGGTCTGTACTTCAAGAATGGTCCCAGGACAGGTTCATGGAATGAGATATAGAAATGATATACAAATGAGGTAATCACAAATATTGTCAGTTTAAAGAAGTGTTACAAAGCAGTTTTCTGCTTTGAACACTTTGTCATTTTCACATCACCTAATGGGAAGAATGTATTTCCTAGAAGTCAGCAGTGAAAGCAAAATCTAATTCCCTAAAGCAGGAATCCTAATTGTTTGAAGAAATAACTAACATTGGATCCTTGCTTAACATCTCTTACTTTGGGGATACTCTAGCCAGACTTTGTACCACGCAAAACAGAAGTTATTTCTTAAATTCTATAACTGAAGATAATAAAGAAATAACAATGAGAGCCACAAACAGGTTCTTTTTCCCCTTTGCCAATCAAGAACAAACACGAGTCTCTTCAAATATCTGATGCTACTTTCTTAGGTGGCATTATTGACAAAAAAAATGTGTTTGTTTAGTTTTACAGTTTGCAAAAATGCCTTCCTAATGAGAAAACTGCTTTCATTTCTCAGACCTTGTGACCACAAGAAAATAGATTGCTGCAGCATAATGTGCTGTGATGTTGTATGTTCAGCCCTCCTTTCATGTCGGAGTATGCTAAACTTGAAGCTATTACTAAGCACAATGCGAGAAACAAATGAAAATCTCAAAAGGCATAGGTACTTCTGTGCATCAACAGTAGGTTTGAATAATGTCCTTTTACAACAGCCAAACAAAATTGTAATATTTCTGATAATGGTTCTGGAAATTGTGACCTATGTCTAAATGCCCCTTTCTTCTAGAATTTTGCTTTCATTTAACAGAATATACATTGTGGGCATTCTGGTTACATTTTTTTGTGTGTGTGTTGGGGAAGCGGAATATGCCTCTGATTCATTGAGTATACACCCTCATCTGTAAGGGCTGACACTGTGTAACTTTGGCAATTTAAGTAATGTAGAGAAGGTCTGCTATTTTATCTGTTGAAGGCATCCAAAGCTCTTGGAAATACAGTAAACTGCAAAACACATATGGAATTATTCTCCACTTAATGCTGCAACAAAATAATATGGCTCTGAGTAATGAAAGGTCCTAGGAAGAAAGAAAAAAAAATCTGTTCACACAGCTGCCTGTAAAGTCAAGATGATAATGGCCTTCAAAACTTTAAATAATGTATTGTATCTTACTCTTTTGGAATGCTCTCAAAATGTAGTCTAAAGACTTTTCTAATGGTCCACGTGAGCAAGAATATAACTTAAAAGATTCAAGTGTTTTATCTAAGAACAAGACGACTAATGGTGAACTTGGTTTAACTAAGCAAATGGTATTCCAGCCACTCTTTTTATTTCCTATTTGTGTCCTCCTTTTTTATTTTACCCACTAACTTTGCATTCCCCTACAATTTAATTAGATTTTTATGCACTCTTTCAGAAAAGGTTTACATTCTAAAGGATTAAATTAAACCACAGCCCTAACTGAAGTAATCACTTACTGGCAATATGCACATAATAAAAAATTTCAACTGGGGCTTAATATAAATTTAGTCAGAAATAGTTTGTGTATTTAAAAATCAAATAACACTTTCATTATGCTCACATTTAAGCAGGCTAAATATAGTTCTCAGCATTTGAGAAAGATGAAAACAACCTACAAATTTCAGGAAGGAAGAGTGAAACCGTTTCAAAGTTGGATTCTTTTTTTTTTATTTATTTATCAACTAAGAAGTAAACTCAACAACCTACTCTCAAAAGTATAAATATCTCAATAAATCAAGATAAGCAATTGCCTACTTTTGCTAATTTTTATTAATGGGGAAACACCGTTCTGTCCAGAGTTTAACACTGGCAGATTCTTATATTACTATTTATGTATGCATTCATTGATTCATTGATTCATTAGTTCATTTGAATCATCACCTCCCCTACTGCCGGCTACTTATTCTGATCATCAGACGTGGTAGAGATTGAAATTCTTCTGTTCATTAAAAAATAATAACAATTTCTTGGAAGACAACAGTCATAACAAAATTCTTTTAAAGTCAATGCTTCTCCCTTTTTCCTCTTTGTGCCTGCTATCAGTGGGAAGCCTGAGATAGGAAAGTTGTGAGCCATTACTTTCTCTCTCTTCCTCAGTTTGACTTCTACTCCCCTTCTCCTCCTCTGTGGGGCCTCTGGTTCCTCCAGAATGAAGGGTGAGAAATGAGAAGAAAGGGATTTTCCTTGTGTTTTTGGCATTTCTCATCTTGGCCTCTGGGGATTTGTCAAAGCTAATCCATTCTGGTCTCCACTCATGCTCTTGTAGATGCTTTTTCGGGGCTTTGGAAGTCACATTAGAAGCATTTCATACATTCCCATTGAAAGATGATGCAGAATTTTTGCTAGGCCCTTCATACTTCTTTGTCTGTTCTTGGGATTTGCATTGTTCATCATTTTACTGGGATCACATTCTTTCTCTGGACAGCGCCTCAGGAAGGATTTGAATTAACTCCTGGGCAGCTTTCTGTACTGTGCAGTTTACACCTGACCCTCAAGAAAACACAAACACCCTTGCTGCTACTATCAGTAGAAAAGAAGCTCCCAGAGCAAATCAAAAAACTTTCTTCTGCTACTGTCTCAGATCAATACCCACCACCTCTCCCATTTTCTTTCTTTCCATTCAATCCTAAGACCAGTCTATACCTCTCCCCGAGCAACATGTGGGCTTCTTAAACCATTTCTCATCTGGCTCGAGCTAAAGAGGAAGCAATACCTCTGTGTTGTGATACAGAGCACATGTCCTCCAAATCCTTGCTCTCCGTTTCCAACATGCCGGTCACTTCCACTTTGATCAGTATATATAGGCAAGGTGTGTGAGGCTCTGCCTTGTCTTATGTTGTTCACTAGTTCTGTATTGGTGGTCTTCCAGGACATTTTTCAATATAAAACATTTGCTGCATTTGTTATGGCTGTTGCTGCTGTTGTTCTGGACCATTATGTCTTATTTGATTCTGAGGCGGATTTTCACTTTTACAGTCAGTTGTGATACTTAAATCAAGTTCTAGAAAATCAACTCAGGTCAAGCTTACATTCATGTCATTGTAATAATTCCATCCTTCCTGTTGGTTTATTTAACCAACAGATAAACAGTATTGCCTATGGAGTTTTCAATCTAAAAGCTATTGAACATGTAAAGTAACAATGAGACAGAGTAGGGGATGCTCTGAAATTATTTATGTAGCTGTAACTGTCTAGATCAGAGAAGACTTCTTAAAAAATTACGTATAAGCAGAGAATGGGGAATGACTAGAGAACAGGAGCATGGCAAAAGTGAAAATAGCATGTCTGAAGGCACTAAAGGAAGAACACTTACAGCACGTTCAAAGAAAGGAAGAATACTTTTGTAAACAAAGTATCAAGAATAAGAAGGGTACCAAGATAAAGGCTGAAGAAATAAGTAGCAGCCATACTACTTAAAGCTTTCTCTAAAATATATATACATATATTAAAGGTTTAATTTTCATTAAAAGGCAATGGAGAACTATTAAAGGGTTTTAAATTGGGAAATGACAATCAAATCTGTGTTCCTAAAATACCACTCTAGCTTCAAGGGATATATCAACTAAAAAAGGAGATTGAGGCATACCAGGTGTCCTATATTAGAGATGATAGTGACAGGTACTTGGATTTGGGCAGAAGAGGAGATTAAAGTAGCTTTAACCAGCCTTAGGTTTAACTGTATATGAGGTCTGAGAGAGAAGAAGTACTCATCCATAACCATTAGGAAAGTCACCCAATTAATAAGCCTGGTGGGGGGAGGCAGGGAGAAGCAAACAGGTCATCTGACTTTCAGGATCACAGAATCATAGATTTTATGAAAAAGATCCTCACAATCGCTGTTTTTACTGAAGAAAAAGGAACTCCTTCTCCATGGAAGAGATTTATGAAATTCCATTTTCTTCACCTTCTTGTTTGCTAGAAACCTGCTCTCTCTTGAGGATAGTGCTTTCTCTACAGCTTTCCCAGGTGTGGTCGTGTTGTCCATTACACTCCTGTGCCAATGATAAAATTGTCCTCTCTAAATGCACTACCATCCCTCCTCCCTACAAACACTTAACTTATCCATCATTATCTGTCCATGCGGAAATAATCCATCAACTGCTCTCTCGTTCTGTGAAGATCATTGTTTCTGAACTACCATCAATTTCTCCATTATTAACTTTGTTTTACTTTCTGGTAACCCCAATATCAGCATAGAATAGGTTTCTGAGTGACTTGATCCCTTCCAATGATCTTGTCCTCTATTTCTATAGTCCCTCTATATTTTTTCTTTAACATTAAGTGCACCTGCTCTAAAATCTCACTTCTAAGTACCCTATTCCATATTTATATTGGCAGTCTAGCCCTTGGTAACAGCTGGATTTGTTATAGCACAGTGCAGCCAAATGTATCTATTCTTTCCTGCCAATACAATGGTATAGATAAAAACTTAAAGTCATCACCTGCATATATTAAGCTACAGAATGGCCATATAAGCATCTTTGTGTTGATACGCAATTTAAATAAAGAGAATGTAGGGGCGCCTGGGTGGCTCAGTCGGTTAAGCGTCCGTCCGACTTCGGCTCAGGTCATGATCTCGCGGTTAGTGAGTTCAAGCCCTGCATCGGGCTCTGTGCTGACAGCTCAGAGCCTGGAGCCTGTTTCCGATTCTGTGTCTCCCTCTCTCTCTCTCTGACCCTCCCCCGTTCATGCTCTCTCTCTCTCTCTGTCTCGAAAAAAAAAAAAAAAAAAAAAAAAACGTTAAAAAAATAAATAAATAAAGAGAATGTAAATACTCCCATTACTTCTAGCACAAAAGTAGCCCTGAAGCCCATTATTGAAAATATTCACAAGGGCCACAATTAGAAGAGACAGCCAAGTTTTGTGCACTGAGGCTAAACTTGGAAAAACTTGAAGATAAAATGAGTGGCTAGAGACAGAAAGAAAAAAAAATAGAGAGGCGGGGGGGGGGGATGGAGAAAGGAATTAAAAGGATTATTCTTCCTACTCACCTTTTAGATTAAAGTTGCACTATATAGCATATATATATAGCATATAACTGATGTTAAAAGGTCAAGGTAGCAAAGGCATTCTTTAGGACTTAAGTTCAGCAGCACAGGGATTAAGGGCATCTCTTTTACCGTTGGCTTAATCTTTGTGAGCCCAAACCAGTCAATTGCTCATCTAAACTTCTATTTCCACATCAGTAAGACAGGAATAATAATTACTTCATAAGGGTTTTGTGCTGACTGAATGAGATAATGCATGTAAACCAGTTAGCACTCTGAAGACTCTTCCAATTTTGGCCCTTCTAGAATTCATACTTCTTACTGATTAATCATAGTTATTTCCCTCCAATTCCCTGAGATCAGTCATTGGCATCAAGCATACCTTCGGAAGCAGAACGTACTGGAATAGCATACTAGTTCCTCTGAGTTCAAGAACGATGGTTTTCGGAATTTGTTTGTTCTTCCCCCAGAGACAGCTCCCTGAATTCCACTTCCAAGAGAAGTAATTTGGCATAGGTCTTACTAAGATAGACATTAGAGGAAACAGGAAGAACCATTGTCTTTATTTTGCATTTATTTAAGATTGCATTTTAAGTTCTTGCAGATGGATTCTTAAAGGTGGTCATACAAATAATACTAATAATTCGGTGCGTGTTTTCATTAGTAACTATCCAAGCATACAGTAATTCTTTATCCATCTTCAACTATCAACCTTTCTATCAGGATAAAAACATGCTTTCATTTCTTCCACCTTAACCAAAAGTCTCTCTTGATAATACTCGTCCTCCCTCTATCACAATATTTCTCTATGCACTCACCAAACTGTACTGAGTCATCAAAGAAGTTTACATGTTTTGGAAACATTTTTAAGACTTTATTTTTTTAAACAGGTTTAGGTTTATAACAAAACTGGGGTGAAGGAGATACAAAGATTTCCCATACACCTCCTGCTCCACACAGGCATGGCATCCCCGTTATCAATATCACTCACCAGAATGGTACGTTTTGTACCAAGGATAAATCTATATTGACATATCATAATCACCAACGTCCACAGTTTACTTTAAGGTGCACTCTTGGTTTCTACATTCTATAGATTTGGATAATGTATAATAACATACAGCCATCATTGTAATGCCATACAGAATATTTTGACTGGCCTAAAAATCTTTCATGTTCTATTTATTCATCTTCCCTCCTCCCCCAATCTCTGCCAATCATGAATCTTTTTATTGTCTCCATAGTTTTGCCTTTTCCAGAATCTCATGTAGTAATAATCATATAATAATCTTTTCATATTGGATTTTCTAGTTATTAATGTGCACTTAAAATTTCTCCATGTCTTTTTATAGTTCAATGTCTCATTTCTTTTTACTGCAGACTAATATCCCATTGTCTGGATATACTGCAGTTTACTTTTCCATTCACCTAAAGGACATCTTGGTTGCTTTCAAGTTTTGGCAATTATAAAAAGAGCTTCTATAAACATCTTTGTACAGGTGCTTGTGTAGACATGAGTTTTCAACTCCCTTGAAAAAAAACCAGGGAGCACAAATGCCAGATCATTTAATAAGAGTACATTTAATTTTCTGAAAAACCACAAAACTGTCTTCCAAAGTGGCTGTACCACTTTACATTCCCACCAGCAAGGAATGAGAGTTCTTGTTGGTCCATATCCTTGCCAAAATTTGGTGTTATCAGTGTTCCAGATTTGGGCCAGTCTAACAGGTGTGCAGTGGTGTCTCATTGTTGTTTTAATCTGCATTTCTCTGATAATATCTAATGTGGAGCATCTTTTCTGTATGTGTACTTTAATGAGGTGTCTGTCTTAATTGGGTTCTTTGTTTGCTTATGGTTCAGTTTTAAGAGATTGTTTTAAATATATTTTGCACAACAGTCTTAACAGATGTATTTTTTTTTATAAATAGTTTCTCATAGCCTATGGCTTGTCTTCTAATTCAGTTGTTTTGGAAACTTCTGATACTTATTGTGGAAAAAATAATAAAAAGAGTAAAGCTTCAATGGGAAAATTAAGAATGTGAGAATAGATTATCTAGAAATGCATAACCTCATATACTTGTATTTGTGATTTGGAAATCTACATGTGATTTGGAAATCTACATGAGGAAGACAACTAGGCACTGAGTTGAGAGAAAAAGTGAGCTTCCAGATCACATAGGTTTTGTAGGCCTAGTAAAGGCTTTGACCTTACTTGGAGACAGATGGAAAAACATGGACAGTTTTGAGAAGAATGATGTGATCTGACTTACTTTTTTTGCTGACTTACATTTTTTTAAATGTTTATTTATTTTTGAGAAGTTGGGGAGAGGGTAGGGAGAGAAGGAGAGGGAGAATCCCAAGCAGGTTCCGTGCTATCAGTGCAGAGCCCAGTGCAGGGCTCAAACCCACAAACCCTGAGATCATGACCTGGGCCAAAATCAAGAGTCGGATGTTTAACTGAGAGAGCTACCCCAGTGCCCCTGACTTACATTTTTAAATGATCACTTCAGTTTATCAAGGGGCAAGGACTGCAGAAATAGAAAGTCAAGTTAGGAAGCTATTAAATAATCTAGGTGAGACAAGATGATAAACTTCATCACGTTCTTGGTGCACAGTAAAGTGCAGGAGACTTGGTGAAGAGGTAAAACTACAAGAATTTGCTGATGGACTAGACTGTCAAATAAAGAGAAGGGAAAAAAAATTAAAAGGACACTACCAAAATTACTGGTTTGGGCAAATGAAAGAATGGAGTTATCAGAGACCCAGATAAAATCTTCAACACATTGCTTGGCATAAGCTAAGCACGCAATACACGTGAAGGATGGACATTCTAAATGGAAAACACAGAAGCACAACATATAATAGTAGATGTGGTATCCTCTAAATGGATATTGCCAAGCGGTCATGTGGGAGGCAGAGCTTATAAGCAGATGAGGCACACGGAAGTCAGTTTACAGGTTTTCGTAGGACATCATAAACTTCAACTGTCTTGTGTTAGTTGGGAAAGAGAGGCAGAGCCAGGGATTGGTAATAAGTACATGTAATATACATATTTCTTACATTACAGGTATTCTGTGTAATACTTATTACATATGAATTGTCAACTCTGCCTCTATTTCCTGAATAACAAAAGATATTTGGTAGAGGAATGCAGTGAAAGAGAGAGAGAAATAGATATGGAGAGACTTGATATTAGTTGAGTTTGGGGGTGCCTGGGTGGCTCAGTCAGTTAAGCATCTGACTTCGTTCGACCCAAGTCATGATCTCACAGTTTGTGGGTTCGAACCCTGCATCAGGCTCTGTGCTGACAGCTTGAAGCCTCGAGCCTGCTTCAGATTCTGTGTGTGTGTCTCTCTCTGCCCCTCCCCTGCCTGCTCTCTCTCTCTCTCTCTCTCTCTATCTTTCAAAATAAATCAATAAAGTTATAAAAAAAATAGTTGAGTTCCTCACTCAAGAACCCCTAAGATCGGCTCTACCCCTTTCTTCCCACGTATTAATTACAGAAGACAAAAATGCCCCCATTTTGCACAAATTTGGATTGAACTCCTATTATTTGGTACAGAAAAGTCGTAACTAATTATATCAACTTAGGTGCATAAGAATAATAATATTCATATCCTGATAGGGAATCTCCAGTATTAAATTAAATATTTTCTCATTATATGATTAACAAAAAGCTTCATGTCTCTGCCCTAATTTCAGTCTAAGTATTTTTCTGTCATTATCCTGCATCTATTTCATAGCATGATTTTGTCACTTGCTGCTGTGTTCTATGCTCTTCCATGTGATTCACTCTGTATGTCTCTTGCCATAACTAGTAACCAGATATATTCAATTTCTATAATTGTTCAAATTTAGGCTTTAAATTACATCATTTTAGATTTCAATAATGTCATCTCCACTTATTCTTAATACCTACTATAGATATCCAGAATATATTTCTCAGGAAGTTCACTCTTCTCTGTTACATACTCAGCAAATCCACCTTTTACAGCTCATTGCTGCTTATTGCTTATTGCTGATATGCACACGAACTCATGTGCATCTGTATGAACTAAAGCTGTATAAAATATATATGTACAGTATAAAGGAGAATTAACCCATATAACTACCATCCTGGTTGAGAAATGGAACATTGCCAGTATTTTAGAATTCCTCTGTCCTCCAGGAAGGGTGCCTGTAGCAGATCACATTTCCCCCTACCCCCAACAGATGATTATTCTGACTTTTGTGATAGCGATTCCACTTTTTTTAATATGCATTATCTATTTATATCTTTAAATAATATAATTGCTAGTTTTGCCTATTTTAACTTTATATAAATAAACTTACACTATGTAAGTGTTGTGGCTATAGAGCTTAATTTTGCTTGTAAGCTGTGTTCATATTAGTGTGTGCAGCAATAATTTATTTTTACAGATAGGTAACATTCCCTTGTAAGACTATTTTATTTATTTATGCACTCTCTTGCAGCAGAGTTCTTAAATAGCAAAAATATTAAAGCCTTCAGGCTAAAGATTCCCTCAAAGAACTCATTGCTCAAATAGGAAATATTCTTTTGTTCAGGGTCCCAATGTTAGAATACAAAGTGTTCAACAAACTTCTTTACAACTTTTCAATGGCATATGTATTCTAAAGATATTTTTAATCACAAGAGGGATATATGGTGAAGTATTTTACCAAACATATTTACTAGGGAAAACTCTGTTCAATTAACATGTATCAGGGAATGTGTTTCAAAGAAAATACTTTGACAAGTGGTACTCAGGGGTTACTTCCTATGTCAAATACTCCTTTCATTCCTATCTCTCCCTCACTTCCTTCAGCCCACCATTTTGCCCCATGTCTGCGTGCACCATAAAGTACCATAGTTTTTTTGCTTTATTTTCTTTTTTATTTTCTTGGGTTTTTTTGTTTTTTTTAAGAAGAGATGGTTCTCTCTGGAGGCCCATGGTGCACTCTTGACCCCACTCATATCCTTTTACTTTTTTTTGAGAAAGCAATTAGCTTGATGCTTCCCTTAATTATGCCCCCTGGCAATTCCAACTTACCAGGATGGAAATAATTGTATTTTCATTGATTCCTGGACTCACAGCTGAGATTGAGACAACAGTAGTACAATAATTCAGTCAATAATCTGGGTTTCATATGTAAAGAACAAATTCAAGATTTTTCAAGACATATTATAAAACTCTTATTTGTCCACTGTCAGAGGCTATTATAATTTAAATGAATCAGTGAAAATTGCATTACAAGCCAAATATATTTCCCTTATGGTGACTACCATATTTTGTGCACAAAATCATGAATTGTGTGCAATATGTTTTACAGACAGTCCCTGATAGAATCCCAGCAAAATTAAATTGGGTTTAGAGTAAATCAGCTTTGGGTAGCTCAATTCGAGTTGATTTTTAACCGACTTGAAGGACTGAAGATGTAAAAGCCTGTGGATGTAGCTCTATATGTGCATTCTTACTTTTAGGCATAGATCTGAATTTATTTTGGATATGCCAGAACCCTTTTGCATCTATGTATTTTGATGCTTACCCACTTGCATCTATTTTCCTGAGCAAACAGCCTATTTCTCCTTTTTTCTCCCCCCAGCTTCCAGCTTTACAGGGTCAACAGTGTCTCCTCTGATAAAGTGGCTACTCCTCTCTAAGCTCTCTTGACATACGTTAGGATACACATACTCTCCCACTTTTAGAAAGGCATTGAAAATCAGCACCAACTGTCTATTCTGATAACTGTAAACAAAACTTACATTTTATTTTGCTGGCTAACAAGAACTTTGGCTGGTTTTTTAGATGAGTTTTTGAGCCTGGGGCACAAACGCATAAATGCTTTTGTGAAAGCTTATATATCAAAAGCATTGCTTTGAGTCTAAGATGAATTTCCCAGCATTTCCCCAACATGCCTTATAAGTCAACTTAGAGGAAAGCGATATAGGAAAAATTATAGAAAGGCATGTCACGAGAGGCTCTTAAAGAACGCGATTTACTCGTATTTTAAGTCAAAATTTTGTACAAATATGTCTTCTCTACAAAAAGCTTTCTTGGGCCCAGGAAAAAAAAAACAAAAAACAAAAACAAAAAACCTCTTACTCCATACTGTAGAAACCAACTATATTCAAATATGGTATAAGGATTTAGACCAGAACATCTTATTTTTATTATGGTTAACTCTAAGGAATTTCTTTAGCCCTGCAAGGAAATTGTTACATAAAAGAAAAAATGAGATAAGTCTCACTAGTTTGAATGATGATGATGGACAAATACAGAGCTAATGTGAAAGCACTGAGGAACGCAAAAAGAATGCACTTGCACAGGGACTGGGATAGCCTGATGTTGATATTAGCTATAATGGTGGTAATGGTGGTGATTGTTACAGTCATTATTAAGGTCACCTATCTAAAAGGAAATGAGAAAACAAATTTTTGCCTAGTTAGGAAATTTATATTTAGTAGGGAAAAAGATAGAATACCAACTGGTTTAATCATCTTTCAGAAAGTAGAGTTAAAAAAAAATACTAATACAATTGTTTGAATGCAGGTTTCAGTGCACATGGATAGGTATCATTACACTCTGATTTTTGTGTTCCCTGGAACTTGTCATACTATAAATTGAACTATGGCAGTAGAAGTCATAATCATCTATACTGAATAATGCATACAGACAGCTAAATATAAATGAACAGGGCTTAGGTAAGGAGCATCAGATTTATTTATAAACTTTGTTCTAGAGAATAAAGATACAATATGTTAAATATCAAAAGTAAAAGACTGATCTGATCAGCATGACAAGAAAAACTATGATAAAAGAATGGCACTAAAAATTTGAGAAAGCATAGAGAAAAATACCAATATAATAAAAAAAGTTAAATGAATTGCAGAGTAACCAATAAGGCTAGGCTATACTCTTATTTTTTGCAATTTGCTCTTATTCCAACTTTGCTGAAGTAAAATTTACATACAACAAAATGTGCATGATAAGTATACCATTTGATCAGATTTAAAATCAAGAAAATTAAATTAAATTAATTAAATTAAATTAAAAACCATCACAATTAAAATGAAGAAAATTACTTTAACCCCCAAAGTTCCTTGTGATCCTTTACCATCAGCTGAACATCAGCTGATCTGCTTTATGTCCTTAGATGCTAACTTCACCTTTAGTAGAACTTCATGTGGATAGAATCATACAATACTCTTTGTGTCTGACTTCTTTTGATCAGCATATTTTTCATATTTAGTTTGTTATTGTTATTATGAATCGATTGTTTACACCTTTCTATTTCTGAGTAGAAATCCAGGGTATGGACATACCACAATTTGTTTATCTGTTCACTGGTGATAAACATTTGTATCATTTCCAATTTAGGGCTAATAGAAATAAAGCTGCTACTGATGTTAATGTCATGAGGAGTTTATTAATGTTGTGAGAGGGTCAGTTATATATAGGACATATGTTTACATTTTTCTTAAGTAACTGGTAAGTGTAATTCTATTTCTGGACTCACTATTCTGTTCATTTGGTCCAATCATCTATCCTTATAGTTTCACCACACTTTCTCAATTACTGTAGCTTTGCAATAAATTCTAATATCAGGTAATGTACATCCTCTATAATTGTTCTTTTACAAAATTGTTTTGGCTATTCTACACCTTTGTTTATTCTTTTAAAGTTGAGATGCAGTTTATCAATCCCCTATCCTGCCAAAAAAGTCTGATGGGATTTTGATTAGGAATGCGTTGGTTCTATAGATCAATTCAGGGAGAATTGACTTTCAGCAATATTGAGTCTTTAAAGGCATAACTATGTCTTTCTGTTCATTTTAGTTCTTTAACTTTTGTACCTTTCTGTACACATGGTAGTTAAACTTATTCTTAAGTACTTCATAGTTTTGAATATTATTTTAAATAGTCTATTTTAATTTCATTTCCCTGCTTTTGATCCCTGGTGTACCAATGTTCAATTAATTTTTACAGATTTTTATTTAAATTCTAGTTAGTTAACATATACTGTAATATTGGTTTCAGGAGTAGAATTTAGTGACTCATGACTTATATATAACACCCAGTGTTCATCACAAAAAGTGCCCTTCTTAATCCCCATAACCCATTTAGCCAAAGCCCTGCCCACCTCCCCTCCAGCAACCCTCAATTTGTTCTCTATAGTTAAAAGAATCTCTTATGATTTGCCTCCCTTTTTTTTCTTCCTTCCCCTATGTTCATATGTTTTGTTTCTCAAATTCTATATATGAGTGAAATCACATATATGTCTTTCTCTATTTTGCTTAGCATAATACACTGTAGTTCCATTCACATTGTTACAAATGGCAACATTTCATTCTTTTTGATGGCTGAGTAATATTTCATGAACAGACAATTAATTTTATATGTTTACCTTGTTTTCCACCACATTTCCACCAGCATTTCAATGCTGGTAGTTATTTGGGAGATTTTTTTAAGATTTTCTACATATACAGTCATCTTATTTATCTGTCTTCTTATTTATCTGCCTTTACTTATTTTTCTTGCCATATTATATGCAATAGACATCCAAATAAAATGTTAAAAAGAAGTAGTGAGATTTAAAATCCATGTCTTTCTTTCTGATCTAACTAAGGTGGATATCATTGTCTGATTATAGCTAAAGATTTCTTATAATGTCCTTTAAAAGTTTGAGAAAATTCTTGTATTCCTATTTTGCCAAGAGTTTTCACCGTGACTGGTGTTGAATTTTACAAATTTATTTCTGGGTATCCATTGTTTTCTGCTTTATGTTGTTATCACAATAAATCATGTTGCCTGATAAATACATTTTATACCACCTTTGCATTTCTGGGATGAATTGCACATACTTGTACTGTTTTATTCTTAGTTATAGCTGGATTCTACTTTCTAATATATTTGGGAAATTTTTACTTCTATATTTCAGAATATTGGTCTGTAATTTTTTTAAAAAAAAGAATGACTTTATAAGATTTTAATATCAAGTAACCTCATAAAATGAGTTGGGAAATATTTGTAACATCCTTTATTTTATGAACAAGATTGTGTAATATTAAACACTTACTAGAACCCACAAATAAAGCCATCTATAACTGGAGTTTTCCTTTGTAGGATGGAATTTCAATTAAAATTTCAGTTTCCTTCAGCTTTTGGATTTCCTATTTATTTTTAATCATTTTTAAATTGTATTTTAGAGAGACAGAGAGAGTGAGTGGGGGAGAAGGGAAGGGGGAGAGAGAGAGAGAGAGAGAATCTCCACGCTGAGCATGGAACCCAATGTAGGCTCAATCCCACAACCATGGGATCATGACCTGAGCCAAAATCAAGAGTCAGACACTCAACTGACTGAGCCCCCCAGGCGCTCCTGGATTTTCTATTTATTTTTGTGTGAATTTTGATAGTGAGTGTCTCTTTAATGTAATTTGTCCACTTAATCTAAGTTGCATAACTTATTGTTGTATAAGTTGTATAATTTATAAATTTATAAATGTTCTGGACAAGCTCCACTCAAATCTTTGCAATTTAACACTCAGGAACTTATAAGAAAAAAAAATTGACTGAGTTTGTACTATGCTATTTTAGAACACCAAAAAGTATATATCTTGTGCCTCACTGAACAAGGTTGTCCTTGGAACTTTCAGAATGGTTTCAATAAGTAGAGTCTATAATTGTCCTTGTTGGAAATTTATGACTATGTAGAAAATTTATGTAGAAAAAATATGATGACTTTATACTCATTTCACCAATAATTTAAGTAATACTTTATGTAAATAAGTATTTAGAATATATAGTTTTTTCATTAGTTTTATTAAAAAATACTATTTGGAAAATCCTGAGGAAAAAGAAAACTAAAGTTTTTTAGTATCCACACATAAACAGCTCCAAGTTTCACTGCTTTAAAAGTAAATTGTAGGCACTAGTTGTTTTCAAAGTATCAAAAAGAATTTATTAATATTTTTCAAAGAGGAAATGGATTTCAGAATAGAACAAAAATAACCAATTATTAATGACCTCCAATATTTATTCTTTGGAATTCTGTATTTTTTCATTGTTGAAATAGGAGAATTTGTTTCTTGTCTCACAGAAATGAAAACCTCATATAATCAAAAGTTCTAAGAAGTTTAATAATTCATCTTCAGGGTTTGTACAAGTAATATGGTTTCTGGAATTATTTTATTACTTTACTACTTATTTTATTGCGTATGCTTAAGGTGTATAGTTGTATAATTTGTCTCCTTATGTAGATTATAATTTCAGTGACAGAATAGAGACTAAGAGTATAGTCAGTTGTCAAGTATTGGCATACTATCTTGAAGAGTGTTGTGACCTTAGCCAACTTACTGAATCTCTATAAGCCTAAATTTCCTCATCTGTAATGTGAACTTAAAAATTATGCCTTCTTCTTGACATAATACATGTATGTCAAAATCTGGCACATAAAAATACTAAATCAATTTTTAATAATAAAAATAATAATAAAAACAGAAACACTGTCTGCTGAATATTCAATATGTTCTTTTACCTTCTTCCCTATTGCACCCTCCGACAAATTCAATTCATGGGAGGATTTGGTATGGCCCATGAAACAAAAATGTCTTTTACATTTTTAAGGGCCGAAAAAAGAAAGAAAGAAAAAAAGAAAGAAAGAAAGAAAGAAAGAAAGAAAGAAAGAAAGAAAGAAAGAAAGAAAAGAGAAGGGAAGAGAAGAAAAGAAAAGAAAAAAGAAAAAAAAAGAAAGAAACAAAAGCAAAGAAGATCAAAGATCTTATGGCCTGCAAAACCTAAAATATTTGCCATCTGCCTTGACAGGAAAGGGTACTGGCCTGTTACTGAGTTATATGCAGTAAATGTGTGTATTTAATTTTGTATTTAATCAATATTTAGCTGCCCTCACTCTATCTACCTGAAAAATAAAGAAAATAATTCACTAACCAGATAATAACCTTAGGTTTGATTAATTCATTAGATTATTCAAGTTAAATAAATAGAAAAGAGTACACAGAAAAGGATCAATTTAGAGTCATGTTTTGAATAATATAGTTGAAATTTCCATTTATATATAGTAAATACAGCTTTACAAAAGTTTTATAAGTTCAACTCAATCATGTAAAGCATAATTAATAATAGAGTAGTTCACAAATGGTCATAAATGGCCAGTTTGATTGAGCATAAGCTCAACAAAACCAAGAGAAAATTACAGGAATTAATTTTGTCAATTAATTGAAGTCATTGACTTGACAAAATTGATGCCAGCTATAATAATCTCTCCATTTCTGCTGTTTGGGGGGGGGGGGGTTGTTTCTTTCTTGGAAATAATAAATTTTTAAAAACTAAATTTGTGTAACTAAACATATTATCTGAAGTGCACCTTAGGCAGAATTCTAAGGTGACCCTCAAGATCCCCAGCCTGATGTATACATACATCCTCCTAGTTACTTGGTCAAAAGCAAATAATAGGCACTGTATGTAAATAAGTTCCCAAATTAGTTGACTGTAAAATAGGAAGATTATCCAGGAAGTCTGACATAATCACCTGAAGTCAGATACAGAGGAAGTCAGAAATTCAAAATGAGAGGGATTCTACAGATGAGAAATTCTTTTGTCTTTAAAGATGGTGAATTCAGGAGATAAGGAATGTGGGTGGCAAATGGGAGCTCGGATTGGCCCTTGACAGCTTTGAAAGGAAACAGAGCCTTAGTCATGCAACCACAAAGAATCAAGTTCTGCCCAAAACTTTAATAAAGTTGGAAGTAGATTCTTCCCCAGAACCTCTAGCTTAGAACTCAGCCCATCTGACAGTTTGATTTTAGCCTGTGACACCCCAAGCAGAGAACACATAGTATGCATAGATTTCTGACCTATTATGAGCCAATGAATGTTGTTTTAAGCTACTAGAGTAGGGTCATTTTTGTTCAGCAATAGAAAACTAATATAAACTAACATTTTCAAAGTGCTAAATTTCTCATATTTGGGTACGTTTTCATTTAGAAGTTTTTAAGTTTGTCAATTCATTCACATCATGTCAGGTCAACAGAGACTTAGTATAATTGTCTGAACAGAGATCATGTTACATTTAAAATAGATTGTTCTTAAAAAATAATAAAATTTAAAAAAATAATACAATAAAAAAAAGAGATCATTTTTGGTCGCCTGGGTGGTTCAATCAGTTAAGCTTCCGACTCTCGGTTTCAGCTCAGGTCATTATCTCGCGGTTTTGTGGGTTCAATCCCCGCATAGGACTTTGTGCTGGCAGTGCTGGGCCTGTTCAGGATTCTTTCTCCCCCTCCCTTTGCCCCTCCCCTTCTCACACTATTTCTGTCTCTCTCAAAATAAATAACTGAAATAAATATAAATAATAAACACTTAAAATAGAGTATTCTTAACAGATTTCAGAATTTCTCAGAGAAATGATAGACACACCTATGATTTCATAACTGTTTATTAAATTTTATATCTTTTCAATTTCATAGTAATGATAGTATGAAGTGGTAAAAATAAGTTCATAGGTGAGGTCAGTAAAAATTCTTGCAAAAATATAATATGTAATATGTATTATATTTTATATATACATATAATATATAATAGATATATAATATATGTAAATAATTCACCTTATTTTAGAAGATTGCATTATGGTCAAATGGTTCCATCCCCGAAAACACTATAGCTTATCTGGACTATTTCTAATACTTTCATTTTTGAATCGTTGCCCAAGAAACAGAAGCCTGTGAGTCGTACCCAGCTATCATGATGCTTGTTTCAGAACGAGAAACAAAAAGGCAAAAAAGAAGATAATTATTGAGCCACTTTTACTGCCAAGTGGACCGTGTTCAGTATTGTGGTATATTAGTTCTGCTATAGATTCATAAATGTATCTTTTCCTGAAGGCAAACAAGCATATTAAATAGGAGATTAAAGAACCACTGCAGTGTTTTTCGAAAAATATTTGCCTAAGGCATGTCTCCTGAGTTCCAAAAAACATCTTGTCCATTGCAGTCTGTGGAATTGGACAAACTGAATAACATGAAGATAGTATGTGTCAGATATACTTCACTAAATTTTCTGGAAATATTTTTTTTCTGCTGTGTGCAAAATACTTCATCTGCATTATCTTTTTAATCTTTATAACCGGACTATAAAGTAAATACCATAAACACTCCTGTATTGCTGATGAGCGAACTGGAGTTTAGTGGGGTTAAATACCTTATCTAAGATCACAAAGCCACCAAGAGGCTGAGTCAGGATCTCAATTAGGCAATCTGGTCTCCTTTGCTTAGCCATTGCCCAGTGCGGCCTCCGTGATCAAATAGGAGGACCTGAACATCTTCAAGTTAAATCAAATTACTTCTTAATTATTAACATGAATGTTTTAACGTAAGTGTTAAAATAGTTTAGAAAATATTATATATATAACAAGCTTAAAATTTAAATTTAACCTGATGTCTTGAAAATAAGCTCCTTTAAATTGCATATGGCTTAATTCAGGTCTTTAAAAGTTTTATTCTTTTTTTTAGTTATCTTTTACTTATTAGTAGCTGCATTTAACTGTGGTCAGAGAACATATTTCGATCCTATGAAATTTGCAATCCTATGAAATTTGATGAGACTTGCTTACAAAGTCAATAAATGTTGTATGTGCAATGTTGCATCATGCTCCATGAAATGTTTCATGGAGAGAATCTGTACTCTGTCATAGTTGGCTGCAGATATGCCTGTAAATAATGTCAACTAGGTCAAATTTGCTAACTGGGAAAAAAAATTTGTTTTTGAGATTTCATGCCCTTTGAATTTCTACTGATTGTTTTCTGCCTGTTCTATCAGCTATCAGGAGTATTCTACTATGATTGTGGATTCATCTATTTTTCCTTCTAGTGGTGCTCATTTTTGTTTGTTTCTAAATAATTTAAGGCTATGTAGTTCATTGCATGCAGATTTAGGATATCTGGAGGCTATTTTATCATTAGGAAAGATTCCTCTTGTCTCTTTTTTTAGAACAGCATTATTTTTTAATTTAATTAATTGTTTTCTTTTTAATTTATATCCAAGTTAGTTAGCATATAGTGCAATAATGATTCCTCTTGTCTCTTAAAAAAAAAAGTGTTAACCTAAAGTCTCCTTTGTCTGGCTATACCACCTTTTTTTTTTCCCCATCCTTTCACTGAACCTATTGTTTGTTGATTTAAAAAGCTGTGTGTTAGAAGTTCCATGTTTCTGCCATGATGCCTTGCATATAGTAGGAGCTCAAAAATTATTTGTTGAATGAACAAGTGAACATATGTTTAGATAAATGAACGAATGCGTTTGAATCTAGGCTTTCTGACTTAGAAATGCTCTTTCAAATTACTTTCAAATGCATTGCCTTTATTTGGCTGCCATACAGTTTTACACTTTTTTTTTTAATTTTTTTTTCAACGTTTATTTATTTTGGGGACAGAGAGAGACAGAGCATGAACGGGGGAGGGGCAGAGAGAGAGGGAGACACAGAATCAGAAACAGGCTCCAGGCTCTGAGCCATCAGCCCAGAGCCTGATGCGGGGCTCGAACTCACGGACCGCGAGATAGTGACCTGGCTGAAGTCGGACGCTTAACCGACTGCGCCACCCAGGCGCCCCAAGTTTTACACTTATTAACAACCACTCTCCTTCACTGTACATTCCTCCAGGTGTAATGAATTTATGAGGTACAGCTTATATGAAATACTGATTGACATACGGCCCTGTCTCCAGAGCTTGCCAGAGAATACAGGTTATGGGGGACACAGTGAGCATGCTGTTCATCAAAGTTACTAATATGCCTCTTCTGCCTCTGGAGAGGAGAGGAGACAAATGTTTTATAGATTTACCACAACAATTTTGAAGAAAAGCAGAGGTCCTGTTCTTCAGTGTTGAATAGGATGAAGAAGTTTTGTCGATAGGTACAGACTGGAAGAGACAGAGGAAATCAGTGAGGCCGTGCTCCTTCCTCTTCCCCACCTACAAAATGGCTAACAATTGACAGTTGCAACAAACATGAATACAAATTATAGAATCAGACTGAGATGGCATTAAGAGAGTCTGCCAACTGGTAGGAAGGAGGAGAAACTACAAAGTCAATAACAGTTTCTGAAATATTAATCTTTTCTATGTTTACAGTTAAAGTCCCCAGGAGATTATTTTTGTATATAGGTTTTATTTTTCTTAATAAGCTTTCTGATTTGCATGATCTGTCCTGAATTATACTGAGCAACTGATCAATTCCATTGCCTTAAACTCTTCCTGCTCCTTTATTCATCCAAATTATTCCAGCGAATAAATAATTCTCCAGGCATAAATTTAGCTGACACTATAAGAAATGTTGACATGGGGGGAAATGTGTTAAATCCCATGCAAATTTTAGTGAAAATGCAAGTAGATTTTCTCTCATATGAAAAGATATTGAGTACTAGTAAATAATCCAAATGTTAAGTGTTGAGGATATTTTTTAAAGTGTAAGTTATTAAAACAATAATCAAATATGACTATTGATTATTTTCTAGCTCAGTTTTATTTTTATGTTTTTTTGTACAAAAACATCAGAATATTTCTGTAGAGTTTTTATTTAAACATTTACATTTTTATTTAATGAAATAAATTTTTATACTATAGATTTGCACTGAATTACCTAGCCTTTTATTTTGCCTTATCCTCAAAAGTAATCTAATTCTAATGTTTATTTATTTTTGAAAGAGAAAGGGAGTGGGGGGGAGGGGCAGAAAGAGGAGGCACAATCTGAATCTGAAGCAGGCTCCAGGCTCCAGCTGTCAGCAGAGAGTGGGGTTTGAACCCATGAACCATGAGGTCGGACCTGAGCCAAAGTCAGGCATATAATTGACTGAGCCACGCAGGTGCCCTATAGGTAATCTAATTCTTAAAAGAAGTCCTTGTCCTAGATTTGTCTGAAAGTAATCTTTAAGCACATTTTCAGGCAAAATGCTTTGTGCCTTAGAGGAAAGATACTAACACACAAAGGGGTAGTATTGAGGAATTGAGTATTTCTAACCTGTGGATTCTGCACCCCCAAGCAATTTCTAACAGATTAGCAGTTTCAGATAAAAAGCTCAGAGGGACGTGGGTGACGGAACCCTATTGAGGAAAATTCATTAACACATCCATTTATAAGCATAAACAGTGTATTTGAGATGTTTGTTTATGCCCTGTAAATGTATTAACAACTTAATTTAGCATCATATTAGAATGAAATAGTTTGACCCCATTCAAGATCAACTATATTCACAAAATAGAGTTCCATCTTCTGTGTATTGGCAGCATGTCAGCTTTGAAACAAAACAACAGGCATAATACCAAAGTGTTTCCTACATGGAAACATTTCACAAAAGCGAGAAATTGCTCTCGCCAGCAGAATTAAATTATAAATTGTTGCTCTTTTTTTTTTTTTTTAATTTTTTTTTCAACGTTTATTTATTTTTGGGACAGAGAGAGACAGAACATGAGCGGGGGAGGGGCAGAGAGAGAGGGAGACACAGAATCGGAAACAGGCTCCAGGCCATCAGCCCAGAGCCCGACGCGGGGCTCGAACTCACAGACCACGAGATCGTGACCTGGCTGAAGTCAGACGCTTAACCGACTGCACCACCCAGGCGCCCCTACAAATTGTTGCTCTTAAGTATACTTTCTGTCCTAGAGTTACTGGGATTTGGGGAATTAGGAATGACACACGATGAAAAGATAAAAGCCTGATTTTAAGTCTGCTCTTCAAAGAATTAGAAACAAAGGCAACAAGCAAAGAAAAGGGATACTAATCACAGAAAATTCTAATTTACTGAAGTTAAAATTTTTCTAGTTCCTCAAGAAGAGTGTTTTCTTCGGGCATCCTTTAGCAGCCAATCTATCTTATCCTCAGGACATTGGAAATTATTTCCTACATGACTCTTTCTGTACAATAAAATGGCCTAAGGTCAAATCTGAAGCATTATACCTTTGGGAATAAACATACACCTTTGGGAAAAGACAGTGTTAGTCATATGTTCTGGATTCTCCCAAATACTGGAAAACAGAAGCAAAACAAATTTTTAGAATATAATCAAACAAATTATAACAACAATCAAAACACAAAAGCAAAAGCAAAAACTAAAAATCTGTATATGGCATGAATTTATTCCCTCTTTAAATGTTTTTTTTTTTTTATTTATTTTTGAGAGACCGAGAGACAGAGCGTGAGCAAAGTAGGGGCAGAGAGGGAGACACACACAGAATCTGAAGCAGGCTCAAGGCTCTGAGCTGTCAGGCTTGAACCCATGAGCCCTGAGATCATGACTTGAGCTAAAGTGGGACCCTTAACTGACTGAGCCACACAGGTGCCCCCAAATTTATCCTTTCTAATATTAAAGAAGAAATTTCACAGGTATACCTGGACTCATCATTATAATTATGCCAAGGGGAGCATCCATGTGAAATTGATTTTTCTATATACATAATCTTACCCACCTTAGCTTTGTTCTTCCAGAAAATTGTGGGGGTAGGGATATAAGGACAAAATTAAAAGACATCTATCCTGGGAGAGGAAAGATAAAAGTGAGGGAACTAAGGACAAAACTTTAGCAGGATTTCTTTGTTTGTCTCTTTTTCTTTCATGAATCTCCATCCCTCTGTCTCTCAGTTTCCATTTGACAAGTGACTTCATTCTTTTCCTTAACCCCCACTGTAGAGACCAACTGAAAAGTATATAAAATACATACCATCTGCTCCATTGTCAATTCACGGCTAACTATTGCTGATGGATAAGTTTTACAGAAATAGTTAGTGTTTCTAAGATAAACCAATTAGGAAAAATGCAGGCTTCAGGAAGAGCAACTCATGCAGCCATAAACAATTTATCTAGTATTTTCAAAGCCACAGATTTGACACAAAACAGTTCCCAATCAAGCTAATCTCATATCCCATATGAGGATATTTGATGAATTTGAGAGGGAAGGCAAAATCTAATTATATGTGAGTTCAAACTGCATAGAACAATAGACGGGTGATAGAACATAACAAAGCAGTAAACAATGCCAAGTAATGGGGCAGTCTGTCACTCATTGGTAAGGTATTCACACTGAGATAAACCACCACACACATGATTCAATAAACAGAAGTTCTATTCTTAAAGGATCTTCATTACCCTATTTTCCATAGAAGGTATGCATGCATCATAAAGAATTAGATTTCTATTGACAACTCAAAATGACATTTTGAAGGTCGAGCTCCTTCTGCCTGAACATTGACCCAAAGAAAAAGAAACCTAGCAAGTCAAGTCCTCCTTTTCCAGGATATGAACAGACATACAAACTTTTCACCAAATTGTTTATGTTCTGCAAATGTGTGTCAAGACCTCCACTCCATGGTCAGTCATTTCTCATGAATTTGAGTTTCTTATTTACTTTGGGAAATGTCTTGAGCATCTAATTATACTTCAGTCTCATTGGTAGACAATCTTTCTTCATTTACTTATATTATTGCCTGGCCCAGACTTACTTGTTTAGATTCTAAGTAAATTTCAGTCAGTGTATCTGACTCAGCTAGTTTCCTGATGGTGATGACCATTCCCATTTCACTTTGGATATCTAATCTGCAGAGAGGTCCTTGCCTGAACTCAGTGACCTAATAACATAAAGCTTAATACAAAAATATTAATATGAGCAGAAACACTATTCCACAAAAGGATTTGTATAAGAAAGCGAGGGCACAGCATAGCTAATACCTATTAAGAGAAGGAATTTGTATACAAATGCAACTTACAGAGCCAATGCAGACGTTTCACAATTCTTGATTCTGAGGTGTATAATTAAAAATTATATTCACTTTGACCCAAACAGCCATATTGTATTATAAAAGAAATTTATTTATTTAACTTAGATTCTGTTCTTACTCCTCACTCCTTAAAGTGACATGCTTAATTATTTTTCAGTCAAAAACACATAGTTAGGAAATAATACACTCTCTCTTTTTTCTTAAGTTTATTTATTCAGGTTGATATGTAAAGAGAGACAGAGAGAGTGAGTAGGGGAGGGGCGGGGGTGGGAGGGAGAATCCCAAGCAGGCTCTTTATTGTCAGCACAGAGCCCTTTGTGGGGCTCAAACCCACGAACTGTGAGATCATGACCTGAGCAGAAACCAAGAGTCAGATGCTGTACCAACTGAGCCATCCAGGTACCCCAATACACTCACTTTCTAAACTGTATTTAGGTAAGCTCTTATTTCATTAACAAACAAACTTCTTGGTTATTTCAATAGGTAATCTTAGCCAAAAAATAGTGACCAAAAAAACATAAATCTGGTTACATCAGAAAATACTGCAGTGTTATAATCTATATCATCAATGAATTGTAATGGCTAAAATTTCTCACATTTTGTGAGATTTATCCATATCCAGAAATAAAATTAAATGCAAACATTTTAAAATGCATTTTGAACTAACACTTTAGTACTGGAGGATATAAACTTTAAAAGTTATTACTAAAGGGGTGCCTGGGTGGCTCAGTCGGTTAAGCGTCTGACCTCCACTCAGGTCATGATCTCGCGGTCTATGAGTTCGAGCCCCGTGTCAGCCTGGAGCTTGCTTCAAATTCTGTGTGTGTGTGTGTGTGTGTGTGTGTGTGTGTGTCTGTCTCTCTGCCCCTCCCCCACTCATGTTCTGTCTCTCTGTCAAAAATAAATAAACATTAAAAAATTTTTTTTAAGTTATTACTAAATATGTCATAGAATGCCTCAATGCAAACTAGTTATTTTTGTAATGCTGTGATAAAAATTTCACATTAAAAACAACGACAATAAACATTAACATTTATTGAATAGTTACAATTATTAGGCTTTGTGTTTAGCACTTTTACATGCATTATATTAATTGAATCTTATAATAACCCAGTGTGACATTTTACTAATGCTCTCATTTTACAAATGAGAAAAATCATTCTTGCTTATGGAAATGGTAGACACTATTTCCTGTAAAAAAAAATATTAAAAAGTTTTCCAAGTCCATATTTAAAAACTAATTTCTACCTATTTTTGAGATCAATAAAATATTCATCCATTACATGGCATGTCATATACAGCTTGGGATTTTTACATTGATGGTAATAGTTATTCATTATAGAATCCTAAAGCATTTAGCAGTGCAAAGTAACTTTTGCTGTATAATTTACACCTCAAGGTATTCCGTATTTTCCAATGGTGCTCCTTTTGTTTTCCAAGATGATTATCAATTTTTTTCATCACCCACAAAAACTGTTTTTTAACTTCTACAATTCTAAAACCTTCTATAATCTGGAGCACATAAGTTTTATACAATTTGAGAGAATAGAAAAATGGAATGCCTTGGATCCACAAATACCTGGTTTATTTATATGAGGATAATTTATTCAATTTTTTAAACTTGGTAATGGCAAAATTACACAGGAAACATACATACTTTAAACTTCCATAGAAGTCAATAAAATATAGATGTATCTATTTACTATAAAATGAAGTTTTAAACAACTTAATTTTTAAAAAAGCAGAGATTTTTTTTTCTCTTTAGAGAAGCAATTTTGATCAAAGGCCAGAAGATCTTTTATGTCTGCAGAACAGAGTATAAAAGGTAGCTGCTTAGTTTTGGGAATGTACACTGTGATGGGCCACCCAGAATCCCTTCCGGAAGTAAGGACTTCCAGCTTTACGAACTTCCTCAGGTCAGGAGTGCAACCATACAAAAGGTCACATGCCCTTATCAGTGCAAACTACAAACAATGCCTGTTCAGCATGAGGGTGTCAAAGCCAGGACCCCTCATCTCTACTACAGAAAACTTGGAAGGAATAGCCCAGCCTTGACCTCCGCTGAGACCTCATCAAAGTTCATCTCCTCCCTTATTCACTATTGCTTCATGACTTCCCCTCAAAAGGGAAAAGCTCCTTAATAACCTGCACATTCCTTGCCATCTCAGGAGATGGTTGGCGTTCAGGGAACCCAGCCTGGGAAAATATTCTTCTGTTTTTTGTTTTGTTTTGGTTTGGGTTTTTTGTTCTCCTCGAACAGCTCTGCCTCTAGAAGCGTGTAGAGGACAGTAAAATCACAGCACATTGAAAGGAACAATTAAACTGATAACAAACTTCACAATTAAGAGGGCAGCTTAGTACCTAAATCTGATAGGGTAAGCTTCAAAAAAGTGCAGCTCACTGAGTGCCACTCTGAAGAAAGTGGATGTGATGACACAGGCTAGGACAACAGGGAGAGTTTTAAAGGCCTTATGTCCTAGAAAAGGTTTGGTCAGCTTTTTAAAATTATTTTTATTTTCTTATTATTTTTTTTAATTTGAAAGAGAGCATGAGCGGGGAGGAAGCAGAGGCGGGGAGAGACAGAGAGAAAGAGAGTATCTCAAACAGACTCCACGCTCAGCATGGAGCCTGATGTGGTGCTTGATCCCACAACCCTGGGATCATGACCTGATCTAAAATGAAGTCAGCCACTTAGAGCCACTCTGGCACCCCTACTTTTTTATTTTAAGTAGGCTTCATGCCTCACAATCCTGAGATCAAGACCTGAGCTGAGATCAACCAACTGAGTCACCCAGGTGACTTGGCCAGTTTTGAAACAAAGTTTTCTTCCTTCCTTTCTTCCCTTCTTTCTTCTTTCTTTCTTTTCTTTCTTTCTTTCTTTCTTTCTTTCTTTCTTTCTTTCTTTCTTTCTTTCTTTCTTTCTTTCTTTTTCTTTCTTTCTTTCTTTCTTCTTTCTTTCTTTCTCACTCCTTTCTCTCTCTTTCTCCTTTTTTTAATGATGATTTTGATGATGATATTTGAAAATAAATTTGGCATTTTCCAAAGTGGAAATCAAAGTATTCCTTACAAACACATGAATTCTTTGGCTTAAATATGCCAGTGTATTCTTTTTTTAAATTTCTAATTCTAAAGAAAAACTGCCAAAATCTTACAAACTAATTCAGAATCCCACACAACATGAGAATAATAATTTTGTTTAAAATTAAATCTATCATAAATTCAGAAGTTTAGAAAAATCTTTGGGAGTGATTTCTGATTAATCTGAGATGTCAGAGATTTTTTTTAATATAATAGATTTGAAGAGAGATCTTGTCTCAGTGAGGTAGAAATAAAGGGATTTTAAGTATCTCCACTTAAGTTAGCCTAGATTCAGATGGCATTTTGGTAATTTAAATAATAAATCTTGATTATAAATTAAGATCATAACTCTAGTCTCAAAAAAAAAAATAAATAAAAAGCAATGAAAACCTGACTACTATATTGAAAATGGCCACACTCACTCGCCTTATAGAATCAAAGTTTCTGAAGCATTGCTTAAGTAAAAGCACACATAAAGTATATCACAAGGTAATTAAATTGAATTACTTTGGCTTCACTTTTTGCTAACAAAGCAAAATTTCTTACTCTGCCTTATCCTAGTATAAATTGAAGGAACATAACCCTTTATAACTATTCTCTACATTGTAAAATCAAAGATGAGTTGTTTTTAAAATCAAATCCATTTGATATTCTTTATTGTTCTTATAACAGTTCCCCAAAGGTCAGAGTTGATAACAATTTCCTTAAGGAATGTCCTCAAGCACTGACTTTTTTGCTTTTATTTAATTCCAATGAATCTTTACCTTTTTTCACGCTCTGTTTCATCCAGCCATAAATCCCCTTCATGCAAGGTAATACACAAATAAATCAGTTTAAGTAGGTTGGCCCAACTTCCTGATGAGTCTTCAGAGTAAATTGTCTAGGTACTTTTGAAATGGTATGCAATACTGAAGAATTATTGGAAAAAAATTTTAATGTAATCATACAGTCCATACAAGGGAAGAAAACATTTTTTAATTTCAAGTGAAGAAATCTTTTAATTGGCTTCAGAAAAACATATTGCTTAATATTTTAGGTAATAAAATGTAACAATTATAAAATTTTCTCAAAAATGTGCAAAACTACTCAATAACACACTGGTCTTCCTAGGAAGTTTTGGTGTGTGTGTGTGTGTGTGCAGAAACATATTTACAAGTGTTATATTTTTTCTTTTTTCTTTTATTTTTTTTAATTTTTTTAAATGTGTTTACTTATTTTTGAGAGAGAGAGATCAAGCGTGAGCGGAGGAGGGGCAGAGAGAGAGGAAGACAGAGCTGTCAGCACAGACCCTGATGCAGGACTGGGCCTCCTATTATCTTACGATTCTTTAGGTCAGAAGTTTGGCACACTTCTCACTGAGCTAAAATTATCATATGAATGAGGCTACAGTCCTTTCTGGAGGCTATTAGGAAGAATCTGTTTTCTTGCCTTTTCTAACTTCTAGAGGTTGCTCCTAACCCTTGGGTCATTGCTCTTTCTGCCATCTTCAAAGCCAGCAAAATCACATGTCTCAAATTTCCATGGTCACAGCTCTCTCTCTCTTTGACCACAACCAGGAAAGTTTCTCTGCATTAGGACTCATATGTTTAGATTAGGCCCACCCATATAGTTTAAACTAATCTTCCCATCTCATGGTTCTTAACCTTAATCACATCTGCAAATTGCCTTTCTTATGTAAAGTAACAAATTCACAGATTATAGGGATTAGGGGATAGACATCTTCTGTGGGCCATTAATCTGCCTGGTACATACAGATAGAGTTAAATATTGAAACTTCAAGAGTAAGAATAACATTGCTTTCAAACCCATGTGGGAAGTCCTCAAAAAAATGATCATAGGGTCGCCTGGGTGGCTCAGTGGGTTAAGCGTCTGACTTCACCTCAGGTCATGATGTCACAGTTTGTGAATTCAAGCCCCATGCATAGAGCTCTGGGCTGTCAGCTCAGAGCCTGGAGCCTGCTTCGGATTCTGTGTCCCCTCTGTCTTCCCCTCACCCACTTACTCTCTCTCTCTCTCTCTCTCTCTCTCTCTCTTTCTCTCAAAAGTAAATAAACATAAAAAAAGTTTTAAATAAATAAAATATAAAAATAAAAAAATGATAATAAAGACAATACTGAACTACCAAAATGCATGAATAATACAGGCCATTTTGTCAGAGTACAATCAAATAAGATTAGATATAATAACAAGAGTACCTAAAAATATTTATACATCTAGAAATTCATAGGCCTCATAATAAAACACTATGCAGAGGAATTAAAAACAACAATGGAAATGACTACCTAATGATAAATGCATAACGTTGAGAACACAGTGCATCAAAAGCTTCGAGGTAGAGCTAAAGTGATACTCAAATGAACAATATTCCTCATGCTCATTACCATCAAATACGACAATTTAAATAAATGAGATCATTTATCCTCCCAAAAATCTAGAAAAAGGACAACTAAATAACAACAAATACAAAATGTATTAATAAAGCTACAACTCAAAGAGAAAACCAAAGTAGAGTTAATCAATAAAGACTGATTCATGGAAAGATTTATCAATTAGATCATGCTTTTATACTTATGACTGATAGAGATGGAGAGAGCCATTCTGACTTCTAGTTCCCTCTCTGACTTAATTTCCCACTAACTCTCCTAATTTAATCCCCATCTTCCCCAAAAGCACTATTCGCTGTTGCACCTGGAAAATTCCAGCTATGTTCTGCCTTGGGACTTTACATCTGCTTTTCCTTTGCTTAGAAATCTTTTTCAGCACATATCCGCATACATATCTTCAATATAAGAGTTTGTTATTTCTTTCCCTTAAGATGTCTCTTGATGACACTATTTAACATTGAAACCAACCCTTGGTACCCTATTTCTCTGCTCTGTTTTATTTTTTCTTCCGTAATTTTTACCATCATGAGAGATACCATATTCTGCTTTTTATTCACTGCCTCTATAAATTCAATGAGGCTAGAGATCTTATTTAGTTGTTCACTGTACATACCCCAAAATGTAAAAGTGATTATCTAGTACATAATAAGTACTTATAAATAGGTGTTTAATAAACACCTGAATAAATAAAAGTAAAATGAATTTTTAAACAAAAAAAAACAGTTAAAAACATACAGAAGATAAAAATTTGAAAAAAATTTACAACTTTGTAGAAATAGGAGTTCAATGAAATTGAATAAGAGTTAGATGAAATTTGATTATTCTTTATGAAAATATAGGAGTGATATTTTCAACATTTACTACCTACAGAATAACATCACATAACATTTACAGTGGATAGGTGCAGGAAAAACAACTGATCTGAATATTTTATGTGACGATATAAACTATCATTCT
This sequence comes from Felis catus, assembly GCF_018350175.1. Taxonomy (NCBI): domain Eukaryota; kingdom Metazoa; phylum Chordata; class Mammalia; order Carnivora; family Felidae; genus Felis; species Felis catus. The sequence continues at coordinate 107,261,745 of NC_058374.1, forward strand.
TAAAATAAAATTACCTCTTTAATTGCATATTTTGGTTTTTTTCATTGCGCTTTGCTTGAGGATGCTCTTTGGAAGTTGATTTGGGCAATGGGGACTGAAGAGGTAGGGGTGAGGCAAAATTGTTAAAAGGTGGTATTACAGGGCGCCTAGTTCCTTTGGGGAACTAGCCTTCCTCCAGATTTATTTATCTTTATGATTTCAATAATATTAAACCCACACCAAGCTCCATGGATAGGCCCTCTGTGGCATAATCCAATCACCATAATCTTGTCTCTTTGCTGAAGGTTTGATTTAGAAATGACTAATAGTCTCAATAAGTAAGAGCTAGCATTCCCTGGCCAAATTCAGGGGGTTATATGATGATGATGATCAAAGTGGATCCTCTTCTTCATCCTTAATGTGAACTGGAGAACTTGTAGTCCTGGTTGTTAGTGGTAGTCATTCTCTACACTAAGTAAGAAAGGCTGGGGCTTCTGCCAGTCCAGGGAAGAGGGCATTGCTGAGTCACAGAAAAATGGAGCTGAAGTCCTGCTTGGGTCAGGTCTGCCATCAGACTTACCTCTGGGCTTTTCAGCTACATAAGCCATTTGATCTTTTCCATTTTAAAAGCATGATTGAGGGGCGCCTGGGTGGCTCAGTCGGTTGAGCGTCCAACTTCGGCTCAGGTCATGATCTCACAGTCCGTGAGTTTGAGCCTCGCGTCGGGCTCTGTGCTGACAGCTCAGAGCCTGGAGCCTGCTTCGGATTCTGTCTCTCCCTCTCTCTCTGCCCCTCCCCCACTCACACTCTGTCTCTCTCTCTCAAAAAGTAAACATTAAAAAAACTTTAAAAAAAAAAGCATGATTGAGTGTTTTTTTTTATTTAATAAGGGACAAATGTGGGTGCACCAGCATGCATGTGCGTGTATGTGTTTTGTATGTCAGATTTGGACTTTGAGAAAACAGAGTTTGGCTTTTACTTTGTTTTTTAACATCGAGAGACTTTTTGCCATATGGAATTTCTTCTTCCTCTCTAGCACACCATCAAGTTAAAAAACTCAAGTTTTGCTTCTCTAACTTGTCGTTTTGTTCTCTGAACCATAAAATAAGTTTAGATATGAATATGTAGACACTTATTCAATGCATTATTACAGATTGAGATAATTTGGCTCCATAATTACAATGTTTCTCTTTAGAGAAATGGAATCAGAGCACTAATACTGCAATTTGTACATTGATCCCTTTATATCATTCTGTCAGACTCCTGGCCTTCAAAGGTTTCCTGAGTCTATTACAATATAGCATAATTCATCCATTTTGCTATCTGCACCATTTGCAAGAATGTTCTCATTAATTACTCTCAGTTTCAACCATTATGCCCTAATCCAAAACTATGTCCTTTTCTTCCACACTTTTGCCATGATGTTTTAAACTCTTTCTCAAGGAAAAGATAATAATCCTAGATCTTTGTGAAGACATGATGAACTATTTCCATGAAGGCTCATTTACAAAAAACAACAAAGTGCTCTTATTAGAAACAAGGGAATAATCAGTTCATGAAAAAAGAAGTGACCTGTGCCTACCCAAACTCAAGTGAACCTTTCCTATGGCTCAAAATTTCGTTAACATTTCTATTTGTTTTCTTTTTCATTTTCATGCTTCCATGCATTTCCAGCTGGACTGACTCTGGAAGAAGCAATATATTACAAGAAACTTTGTTCTCATATTTCGAATCTGATTTCAACCTCTGTGAGAAAGGTTAGGATAATCACAAGAATGTTGAGTTTCTTATCTGGACCCCATCTTTAAACCTTGAAAGGCTTACCCATCACTAGTTCTTAATTTCCAGTATTCCCTTCTGGGCTAGAATATTTGTTATGATTAATGTACCTCTGATCTTTCCCTCTGTCTCTGTCTTACTCTGTTTCTTCCTCTGTCTTCCAAAGATAAAATCTCTCCAGTTTTCCTCTCACATTGTTTTGTTTATTTTCAGTTCTTTCATCTTTGAAAGGTTAACTTTGGAATCATGGCTAGAGAAACACTGGAAAGTCCACTAGGAAAATATATTAGATAGGGATTTAGTTCATTTTATGAATTTTCTCTTTTAAAAAATATCAGTTCAATATTCAGTTATGTGTATAGATATTACAGTTGAGGTAGCACTGAACACACATTGGTCACTGTCAGGTAGTTAATATCATTGGCTTTATTGTACAATGGATACAGTTAAGACGTTTTAAACTAACTCTCATATAAATATTTTCCTAATTAAAATGAAATAGCCAAAAACATTATTTTTAAAATACAGTATTTTATTAGAGCAAGAAATTGAAGCCCTTATTGGCTTTATTTAAATTTCTTAGATCTGTGAACCTAGAAATAACAGGGAGGAAAGTAGAGACATTCAAATGCTATGAATTTAATTTACCATTTTACCAGAGAATCTGAGATTTGGGGAGAAGGGTTATATAGGAACCACCGAAGAGGATATTGGAGAAATAAAAGTGCTTCTTAGTTACTGTCATAGTACTTTTTATCCTCATGACATAGTAATATTCAACCTTTCATTAAATGAGTTCCAGTCTAGATCACTTACTATTAGAGATATTTTAGAATGTATAACAAAACCTGGACCGATATTATGTAGGCTTTTTGTTTACCTAATCTTAATCTTAAGAACTGTTCCTGCTTTAGACACTATGGCTAGTGCATATTGGAAAGGCTGGCTATAGAAGTGTCTCAATTTAGGGACGCCTGGGTGGCTCAGTTGGTTAATCATCCAACTCTGTTTCCACTGAGGTCATGATCTCACAGTTCGTGGGTTAGAACCCCACCATGGGCTCTGCGCTGACAGCTCAGAGCCTGCTTGAAATTCTTTCTGCCCCTCACCTGCTCACTCGCTCTGGATCTCTCTCTCAAAAATAAATAAATAAACTAATTAAAAAAATAAATGTCTCAGTTTATGGAATAAGATTTAGAAATTCAAAGAGGTTCAAATCTCTAGCTCTTCCTAACCTTCTAGATTTGGGCAAATAAATTAACCCTCAAAACTTAATTTTCCCATCAGTGTAATGGGAAAAAATAGTATCTACCTTACGTAATTATTGTATGTTAAGGTTAGTAAATACAAGTAGAGCACTACTGAAGAGCGTACCTAAAAACTGTATTCAATAATATTTGCCATTATTGAGAGTACTATTACAAATTATCTGTTCATTTTTCTTTCCTGAAATTGAATATTAATCTATTGCTCTGAGATTATTGATCTATGAAGTATTTATTATAAAAATCAAAGTATGACATTACCAAAAATTATATTTATAAGTTATAATTGGCTTCCTAAGGAGAGGTATTTTATTTCATTTTTCAAAGAGAGGTATTTTAGAATGCTTTATATTTAAATATGTATGTTCTTCTCGTCCTTACCTATACACACCATTGAAGAGAAATGCATAAAGTGTGAAATCATGAAAAACCAATGAGACTCTAGTAGATTGGACTTTGAATCAGACACACCTGAGTCCAGATTAGAACTTTTCTGCTTTTAAGCTGATGACTTAAGGCAAATTCCAATTTCATGTATCTCCAGTTTCCTTAATTGTAAAATAAAGATAATGATTCCTATCTCATTGAGAGCCTTTGAAAATTAAACAATAAGATGCTTGGCAGAGCACTTCAAAGAGAGTAACTAACAGTCAATGGTACTAACAATAATTAGCATTGCCATCATTATTAATAAGATGGTGCTTTTTGAGTGTTTTTAAGTGAAAGGGTGATCCAGTAAGAAACTGTAGTCCACTGAAAGTGAGATTAACCTTTTAAAAATCTATAGGTCTTTATAGGCTAAAGGAGGATGCTGAGCTGACATTTCATTATGCCATCATATTGGAAAACTTAAATGCACATTTTTCATATGTATTAAATAATGGGAGGAACTAATTTTAAACACATGAACCAGTTTGATGCAACGTTTCCCCCCGCAATTCTACCAGGTCTTTTCTCAACTCTCTTAAGGTCATTGTTAATATGATACTGTTTATTTCAACCTATGGAGCTGCTCTGTCTCCTTGTTCCTTCCCTGGCCACATTTAACCAGTTTTAACTGGTGTCAACTCTTTGTGACCTCTAGCAAGGCAAATGGCTGAAGTGTCTGGCAGGTTCATTTGCACAGTAATGAGTTCTGTCTACTAGTCTGCTGGAGACTGATGGGGAGACAGAGATTACCTTCCACCACTGCCTATTAAATGTGATTGACATGCCTGTATGATATCTGTCTTCCTTAACAGCCCTCAACTCTAGAAACAGTTTGTGAGCAAAAAGAATAGTACTAAAATGAGGTCTGAGGCATTGTTCTCCGACTTTCACTCATTTTTGTTTCAATTGCTATGGTGGAAAACGACAGAATTTCTTTTAAAAAAAATAAAAATGATATGATACTGTATATAACTGGTAAGAGAAGCAAACTTTCAGTTATTAAAAAATAAATTGAAAAAAATAATGTAGCAAGTCTCCTACAGCACAAGAATTATAGGGAAATGAGTAGAAATATTTCCTCAACTCATAAGCTTTTGTAATAGCATCTTTAATTGTGCCATTTCATTTGATATTTTCAAGCATTGGCATTTATTATAGCATTTACGTCTACATTTATTCTCTAATCTTCTGTTTTATTTTTCATTTCAGTTCATATTCTGTTTTAATATAACTTTTGCTTTATGTTATAATTGCTATAAACATCTTCTTAAAAATGTCTCTTAATAGCTCAATAACACGTAAAATTGCAACAACTCACATAATGACTAATTTTATACCTCCATAAGAATGCATTTAGCAGAAAACATTCCAAAAACCTCAACCTAAAAGGTATAGTCTAATTCTTCTAAAAATTATATTTTCCTATTACACTTTACCTACAGTATTTTAGGCAATCTAATATACATTTTATTTTATGGTCCTGTTGCAAGAGTCATTTTTAAACAAATGCAAGGCTAAATACTATTTAATTGCAAAAAGTCATAGGCAAGTTGTATTGAAATTCTCTTCAATAGTGAAATGTAACAAGTATTTTCCATTGTTAGACATTTAAATTTATTCCTACTTATGTTTTATGATCTATATTTCATGTCAAATTTCATCACGGTTTAAGTTTCAAAGGTGCCCAATCGTAACATTATTAATGCTAAGATCTGATGAATTAATAGCTTGAAGAGTTGCCTGCCAACTTTGAACTATAAGCATTGGATCCCTGCATAATCATCTTTCCCTATAATGCAACCGGGATATATCCATATAGTTATCATGAAGCTCAGTCTGTTGGTTCAAGTTTGGGTATAGCTCAAACTGAAACTGCTTGAGACAAATCTACCTTACTATAACCTAGAAGTTCTGAATGTACTGGTTTAAATTAACTGCTTGACTAGAGCAATATAGCCATGAAAGTGAGAATAGAGCAGAAATGTATTTACATTCAGTCTACATTCATTTTCAGCAAATGGGAGAGCAAGGGCCAGGTAGCTGCAGGAGCACAAAGCAAATGCTGCTGTTTGGATTCACTAAACAATTGTAGCACATCAATCGTTTATAACATATTATTCTGCAGTTTTGCTGTTGCAGAACAATAAGCACTAAAGGATAGTAGGTGTCAGCGGTCAGCTCTAGCAAAACAGTTGTTCTTTATATTCTATATATAAAAAATAAAATCCTGCTTCTACATTGATGATTGCCTTACTAAAGTACAGAGACGAACTACTGGAGACCCTTCTGGTATTAGTATTATAATTTAATTTAACTCAGGGCACAGCAGGAAATTGATTAATAGCTACAAAATGCACACGATTTAAAAGCATGAAAAGTAATTACTTCACCAATTACAGAAAGTCCAAAACAGTTGTGATTGACAGAGCACAAGAAACACATTAGAATTGAAAAAGTTGATTTTAAACAACAAAAACAGGAGACATATAGTCTCTTGATTTTATTTATAAAACACACATACTTTTTCTGTATGTTTAATAACCTATTAAAATGAAATCATAAAATTGAGATTCATAAATATTTATGAACCTTAGATGATTTTAGACTTGTGATGTTTTGGTGACCTGAGTCACCATATTAAGGTTGAAACTCATCAATATTTAAAAAACATTTTAATGAGAAGCATTCAGTGTACAATATAATGGAGCAAACAATAACATGTTTATGAAAAACTGGAATTTGAGGCACTTGGGTGGTGCAGTAGGTTGAGCATCTGACTATTGATTTTGGCTCCGGTCATGATCCTAAGGTCGTGGGATCGAGCCCCACTTCAGGCTCCACACTGAGTCTGGAGCCTGCTTGAGATTCTCTCTCTCCCTCTGCCCATCCCCCACTCACATGTGCATTCTCTCTCTCTCTCTCTCTCTCTCTCTCTAAAATATAAAAGACATAGGAAGAAATATAAGTTTTTAAAAAACTGAATTTTTCTTTAATATCAGAAATAAGGAAAAGAGAATTTACTTCTTTTTAAATTTTATTATTTATTTTGAGAGAGACAGACAGCACAAGTGGGGGAGGGGCAAAGGGAGAGGAAGAGAGGGAGAATCCCAAGCAGGCTCTGTGATGTCAACACAGAGCCCAGTGCAGGGCTTGAACCCACAAAACTGTGAGATCATGACCTGAGCCAAAACTGAGAGCCAGACATTTAGTTAACCTACTGAATCACCCAGGTATCCCAAGAATTCGTTTTTAATTTTAAATATTCCAAAAGTTTCAGGTATTATTTAACTTGAGAAATGGAAGTGCAACCATGTAGAATTTTATAGTAGGGCATGCAATCTTACGTAAGTTTCATACTATTAAAGTCATCATTATAGAGGATATTATATATCTATTATATATAATACAATATTAATATAATATAAGGTAATTTTATTCCAGATACCTAACAGCAAAAACTAAACAGTCTTCAAACTTACAAATCTGTTTACCTATCTTGTCCAAATATCTTTTGTTTTGACATACACTCATTTAATAGCTCAGAAGTCCTTACATAAGACCAAGTTTTTCACTTCTTCATTTCTTTACTCAGAACATCTTTTTGAGGGCCATGAGTTTATCACTGAGCATCACACATAGTCACACTTACTGCTCAGCAAATATATGTGGAATGATTGACTATTTAACATAAGCATTGTTTTGGAGATGGTATTAATCATCGAACTATGAATATTTCTGATCCGCATGGTATTTTATTTGAAATATAGAAATTTGGACTATAAAGTATAGTTAGATAATTTCAGATATTTTGTCTTCCAATGATAGATGGAATCTTCGAGGCATATAATACCCCTTATTCTGAGTCCTTACTAAGAAAAAATTTAAAAATTAAATAAAAACATAAACTTCTGATTTCTCTGTGATTCTATCCATGTGGAAAAACTCTATATTTATTAACCTTTGAGATTTCTTGCCCATGTGACAATGATATCTGATTATGCAGAATATATTATATTATTCAGTAATATGAATAAATTATACTTGTTAAGTATACAAGAAATACCAAAGAAAATAACTTCACAGCCATGCTTCCTAGCCACTTGGACATATTGTTTGTAGCATGTACCCATGCCCTCCAAAAAGTCCATGAATTGCTCTATGAGATATTTATCTCATTAATGAGCACCCTTTCAGAGTCCATAGATAACATACCACCTGGCATACTCAAAAAAAAAAATAATAATAATCTGTTTCTTTAAGGATAATGTACTTAGTCATGGGGCTAGTTGATGTAAATTAGTTATTTGAGGTAATCACTAATTGTTAAGAAAAGAGAATAGAAGATTGCTAAAAAGAGCTTAATGAGACTGAAGAAAACTTTGAATTTTAACCAAAACTGCTAAAATTAATGTCAGATAGCTGTAAGAATACTCCAACTTTGAATCAGAACAATATTGATTATGTTTGAAATTGTTTTTAAACTCTGACCTTCTAAAGATATTATTTAAGTGTTGCTGTAAGAATTTGTCATGAAACTAATATATCTGTCCAACAAGCTAATGCCAGAATCAATGTCTACCAAAGTAATAATTAAACTACATAATATTCATTCAGAAACAAGAGAGATCTAACATATGGATGATTAGTATTAAAATAAAAGGTTTCCTTCCAATTATGAACAGGCTAAAACTGGTAACCAATTGTTAAAATAGACTTTTATACAGTCTTGATTCATAGGTTATACCCATTTTTCCCTTTAGAAAAAAGATTAAATATATATATAAAATCAGCATTTATATTTCATGTTTAATGTAAAATTTACCTCGCTTATCCTAAAGCCATTTATTACAAATTGCCTATACTTTATTCACTGTTTCCCTTAATGAAAAATTCATTTTTCCTTTTCTGATTTCTGGAATAACTTGAATGTTTAGGGTTCACTTTGGCCTCTTATTATTCATTCAAATTCTGTTTCTTTCTGGGGGATAAAAGATATATATTTATGAATCATTCAGTATGTCAACCACATGTGGATTCTACAATGCTACAAGCATATGTTATTTGTATCCTGCTTTCTGATTTTCTGATTGACAGCATGAGTTTAAGGGTGACTAGGCTTATTTCCTGCAGTTTAAGATTGATAGAAGTTTAGCAAAGCATATTCACTGATATATAATATTGCTTCCCTGATGACAGTGGGAATGAAAATTGGCACATGAACTCCTTGAACTTCAGAAAGAGAAAAAAACTTTAGCAGATTGCATACTTATGCAAATAGTGACATAAATTAACTTTGAAAATGTTGAGAATACAACAGGAAGAAAGAAATTTGAAAGTGAGCCAATCATAATGTCAGGAAATTACAGAATCTTTTCAACCACTTTTCATTTACTGCATTGCAAGTATGAGCATTATCCTTTTTTTTAACGTGAGTCTTATAAGTGCTATTAAGTTTCATTTAGAAAAGGGAATCCAATTATATGATGAAAAATTAAATAAAATTCTATTGGAACTTCTTGAAAGAAATGTGTCACAACCTGAGTTCTATGGTGGCAAGTTAGGACATAAAATGTTGACATAAAACAATGAAGACTGCTGAAAGAATGTCATCACTTCTGAAACTTGTATTGTCATACAGCTTTAGGAAGAGAATAGAATTCAAGTTTTGGTTTATATTTAGGAGCAGTTACTATAGCTTTGAATTACTTTGCAAAAAGGATCAATATAAATTAATGACATCAAATTTTTTTCTACAGTTTTTTGTTAATCAAGATTTTAAAATTGGAAAATGAAGCTTCTATTTTTTCAGTCTAAGCTAATGTCTTTTTCAGTTCTCAAACAGACTATATTTCTCAAATGCCCTTAATCTTCCTAATGCATGGAATTCTACAAATATTTCTGCCAGAATTTCTACTTGTACTTTGGCTCTCCGTGTAGATATGACTTCCTCCAGGAAAAGATCCTCAGATATAGGTTAGTTATATCCCTTGAATGTTCTGCAGTCCCTTCCTTTTCTCACTTTGAGATCTTATCATGCACACTGCATTTGCTTATTGCTTGTCTTTATTCCTTATAAAATGTCCATGAGGACAGGAACCACATCAACTGGCAAAATGTTGGATATAAAGTATGTCAGCGATAAACAGTTATAGTATGAAATGTATGAGTTACATAGCATGTCCTTAGTCATGGGATATGAACTTGTCTGTTTCCACATGCAATTATCATTTTATGAACAAGAATAGTGTCTTATTAAACTTTTTATTTCCAATGCCTATTACAAAGTCAAGAATATGATATATATTCAATACATGTTTTATTAAATGTTCAAATAGATTTTGGAGAGACCCAATGGAAAGAAGTTGAAATCCTTACATTAGACAACTGAAATCCTTACATTTACAAACACAAAACTTTTTTCATTAAAAAAGAATCCTTTTGTATGTCAGAAAAAACATTTGCTCCTGATAAGAGCTGTCTCTTAGCAGTAATTTTACTTATAATAAGCCCTGATATTATAAACTAATGTGAGACCTTCTTTCTTCTTCTCAACCCAAATAAAACCAAAAGTGCATCCCTCCTTTTCCATTTAAATAGACAAAGTAGTTTTGCTTAAAAAAAGAAAGTCAAAGTACTGTGTCTTTTCAAGATGAAGAGAGGCACATGCTCAGAGTACATCTAAAAATAAAATGATTGTGCCAATGGCTTTTCACAATGGCTGCAAAATATAGGTGGTATTCATTGCCCACCATGTGTTAAGATGAGTTTCACGTATTAAGTTATGGCAAGGTTGGTATTCCATAGTGGCAAAAACTTGAGTTGAAAAACCAGAAAAACATAAGATTTGTTGGAATTCTGTTTCTACTGCAAACTGTGTGGAACTTTGGGGAAATTAATCAAGCATTTTACATTTGAATTTCAATTATAGATGTAGAGAATAATATCTAATCTATAGGACTTGTAAGGAGTAAGTGTCCAGTCCTGTGAAGGTCTCTTCTTTAGTTGAAAGAATATTAAAGGGAAGAAAACTCTATGGCTTTCTTCTGAAAGAATTGAGTGTGTACAAAATAAAAACTAGCATTTTCCCAGGTGCTTGGATTTCATGACCATATAATAGACTCCAATAACAGTGTCCATGATGCTTGGTAGTGACCACTGATAACTGGATCATTTCTTTCCTATCCAGGTAACTTTCATTGGTACCTTTACCAAAAGGGAATCCATGTTCAAATTCTCAGGAGTGTTCAGGTGTTCTTCAGACTCTAGTACACAATTCAAACGATAGGCGTGCCTGGGTGGCTCAGTTGGTAGAGCATCCAACTCTTGATTTATTATTGGGTTGTGATGCCAGGGTCATGGGGTCAGACGTTGTGCTAAGCATTGAGCCTACTTGGGATTCTCTCTCCCTCTCCTCCACTCATGCTCTCTCTCTCTCTCTATCTCTCAAATAAAAATTAATTAATTAATTAATAAAGTAAAATTCAAAACATAAAGTCAGGGTCTGGAAAAATATTAACATTTTTCTATAGTTAAGACAACATATCTGATTTTTCCCTTATTTTGTGTTAGTAATTAAATTCAACTCTAGATTCTTTAAGTTTCTTAGTCCTTTGAAGCTCTAGCACATATTTTTCTCTCAGAGAGCCCCTAATTCTATAATTGTAATTTTGGCTTTCAGAAGTATTGCTTAGTTTATGGGTTTTAGGAGAAGTTTGATTTGAATTACAAAACTGTGCAGTGATGTCTTGATTCTTGGATATATTTTTCTCTCCCAAGGCAAATGGAGAGCTCTCAACAGCTATCTAATTGTTGCCAAAAAGTCAGAGTTACCAGGAATCCCTAGAAGTTGAATTGTTAATAAGTATCTAAAAACACCTGCCAAAAATATTAGCACAAATTTCCAAACCAGGGTTATATTTGAAATGCCCCTTTCTACTAAATTTGACCACAAATAGTGACATACTATATCATCTTCTAAAACTCCTGAATTTCCCCGTGGCTCATAGTATAGTTTACTATGAACAAGAAAATGCATGTTAGACATTCACATTTATAACAGTGTTTGGCATAAAGTAAATTCTTCTTCTTCTTTTTTTGCTTAACTGACTGAGCCACCCAGGAGCCTGAGCATGTAGTAAATTCTTAATAAATGATAGCTAACATTTTAACTCAATATGATAGCTCTATATAGGAAAGAACAACAACAACAACAATAACAGCAGTATTTCCCTTCATCCTATTGTATTGGGACCATATGAGCCCCATATAATTTTGTAAAAAGCCTGCCTTTGAATTAAGCTTGATCACAAGACTATTTACCACCAACCACATTAACTTTCCTTACATCAGGCTACATGTTCTAACATAACTTATTCCTTTTACAGTTAATGCCATTTTCTACAGTTTCTTTGTATAAAATCAGAGAATTAGTGGATTTATTTTGAATAGCTTTCTATATCATTATACCTAGTATAATGGATAATACATTCTATGTATTAACTTTATACCTTTAAGCTTTTATTTGCTTACTTTCAAATTTTTCTGCCCATGGACTGAAGAGGGTGAGAATTAACTAAGAAATTCCCTACATCACTTAAACAATCAGTGTGAATTCATTTTTAGTTAGTTACTAACACACCATGTTACTAACAACCATTTGCTTGTTTTGTTTTTAATTATTGTGTTTAGTAAGTGAAGAGAAGCAAATGTGATGTGCCCAAATATGCCTTTTTTGGATAAGGATTATCTTGAGCTGATTATTTTCAAGAAACAGAGACACAGGTGAAGCTCTGAAAACTGAGTAAAAGGTACTCTTTTGTAGGAGACATTTATATTTATAAGGGAAACCTCCATTTGTAAGGGGTTCTCCCTTTCTCTACAGGGAGAGAAAGATCATTAAATCTCTAGAAATTTATCAATGGAGAAGACAGATTTAAATTTGCATAACAACCATATTCTTGTTTACTGTGTTTTGTCTGATAACCTCCATTAACTGGTTCTTTCCAACCCCAACATCTTCTTTTGTCTTCAGCAGGAGATAATATTTAAGGTGGTAGCTTTGTCCATTTTAGGAAATTACTGAGTTTTCCTGGATATCTCCCATTTATACAAGAGGTATATGTGTTATTAAACTTCTGTTTGTTTTTCTCGTGTTAATCTATCTTTTATCACATGGCAGTTTCAGCCAAGAACCTAGAAGGGTAAAGGGAAAATTATTTTTCCCCCTACATAAGTTAACATAAAACAAAAAAACAAAACAAAACAAAAAATTTACTTTTTCCCCTACGTGAATGTAAACAATACATTTGTGATAAAATATTAAACACTTGTGATGAATTAGAACTATAAGTGTCTGAAATAATAGTTAACACAAGCTAATAACTATCTTTAAAAAAATTTTTTATGTTTACTTATTTTTGAGAGGCAGAGGGAGAGAGAGTGCGAGTGGGGGAGGGGCAGAGAGAGAGAGGGAGACACAGAATCTGAAGCAGGCTCTGGACTCCAAGCTGTCAGCACAAAGCTCAAAGCAGGGCTTGAACCCATGAATAGCAAGATCATGACCTGAGCCGAAGTTGGACGTTTAACCAACTGAGCCACCCAGGCACCTGCAAGCTAATAATTATCTTAACGTCCGTAGAGAAAGAACTTCTAGTACTATAGAAGGCATTGTGGGGGAAGAGGGATGAGTCAACAAAACATTTTCCATTCCTGTGGTGCCTGGGTAGCTGAGTCGGTTAAGCGTCCTACTTCAGCTTAGGTGATGATCTTATTACGGTTCATGAGTTTGAGCCCCATGTCAGGCTCTGTGCTGACACAGGATTCTGTGTCTCCTTCTCTCTCTGCCCCTCCCCTGCTTGTGCTCTGTCTCTCTCTCTCTCTCAAAATTAAATAAACATTAAAAAAATAAAAATAAAAACAAACAAAAAAACCACATTTTTCCATTTTTTATTTTGATGCAGGCTGGCTGGGTCACGGATCCAGAAGGGGTCCTGTAGGACCAGCCAAGAGGGTCCTCATCTCCATGCAGGATGGAAATCAAATACAAACCAAAAAGAAGTAAAAGCAGAATTTATTACAGACATAGAAAGAGTCTCGATACAGAGCATCTGGGAGATTCAGAAAGGAAAGGAGAATGAGTCTTGTCTTTTCTTGGCCTGGGGTCTGGGGTTGTTGTTGAAGATTGTGGTCTGGTGTACATGTCTTCTCAGGCATCCAGGAACTTGTTAAGACCAAGAGGACTGTTTAGGTGTCCTCCATAAGTCACTTATGAACTAGAGCCTAGTGTCTTGGGGAGTCAGTGGTCTAAAAAACGTACATGAGGACCCTGCCTGGTTACTCTTTAAATGTTATCTATTGTGTTGGAAGACTGCAAAGAAATCATTAACTCCTTGACCTTTATAAGGAGAACATACATTATCGGTACCATAGGCTGCAAGGAAGGGGTGCAAGTCCTAGCAAGAATAGAAACATCAGAAAAAAAATAGTCTTTTACAGGGTCCCTTCAGTTTCCCTGTCTTAGTTTTACAGGTCAATTAAAGGAGCATTTGGACTGGTTCCAAGAGTGTGAACCTGGTTTTCGGCATTATGTGATGACCCTCACTGCCTCTTTTAACCTATAAGTAATAATATCAAAGTTCTATATGTATACCTCACAAATGCCTAAGACAACCTTGTGCTTTCCCTTTGTTAAAACAATTTTGACTCTTGAAACTTTTTTTTCTTTTTCACCATTGTTATATCTAAGTGAACATCTCAAACTATTTTTCATCTCAAAGGAAGGTTAGAAAAGCCTCCACTGGTGCTAGGTAGCTGAGAATTTGAAATAAGAGTCCATGTGCACTTCTGACATGGCTCAGCTAGGTAGTAAAACAGTTGTAAGATTTACAAGGATCTCAGCACAAAAGACAGCAGACAGAGCTTGGCTGAGCTCAGCAAGCTCCAAGGTTGTCACAAACCTTTGCTTTTAGCTTCTCTTTCTCTGCCTGAGCACAGTCTGAAGTAGCTAACTAATTGCCCCAGGTATTGTTGGAACAAGAGACCTCACGTCATTAATGGTCCTGTATTTTTGTCTTTTCCCCTGAGTTCAACCTTCCTTTTGGGTCTTTGTGGCTGTTTAGAGCTAAAGACTAAAATAAAGTTTAAACACTGACTGTGAAGATCTTTGGTGCAGCTGCATTAGTTCTAATAAACTGAGTTTAAACAAGAAAGACTATGCCAGCCATATTTCCTAAACACTGAATAAAGGAGCAATAAATAGAAGCCATCTGCATTTCCAGTTTATCAAATGTTTAAAATATTTAATAAGCCCAGTTATTTGATAACATATGATACGGATTAAAACAAATGTGTCCTGGCAGACAGCTTTATGTAAACATATGGCTGCAGGTAGAAAGAAGAGGTGGTCACCTAGATGAAAAGTGGAGGTCTGTTGACCGAACAAAAGCAGATTTCCACTACATTCTTTCCACCAGAAAATTTTGTAGTCTGTTAAACTCCAAGCACAATATCAAATCCTATAGAAAAAAACTATCATGTATGTATATACTATATATGTGTATATACATGTACATACAGGTACATGCGAAAATATATTTAATGGTGCTCTCATTTCCCTTAGAATAATTAAAAGTATCATGGGATGAAATGCATTGGGAAGAACATTGAACCAACGCTTCTGTGCCCTAAATATTTAAATAAAACAATGTAACTACACAAAAATACCATTTTTAGGATTACAGTCTGTTTTCATAGACATAACTCATCTATCTTTCCATAGCTAATGTGACCCTAGGCATGAAGTTGGTTTCTCAGAGTTGTCCTCATTCTTCAAGAGGAGGAAATCATTTGCAAAAACAAGATAGGAAACAAGATTAGCTGGTTTGAACTACATAATTAACTAGTATGTTTTTTTCATTATACTATTTTTTTTAATGAATTGAGTGGTTTCTATTCTTTTACAATTTTACTTTAGGTTGAGCAGATAATAAGATTAATACAACAGAAAATCTGCCTTCAAAACCTTGACTGCAATATGCAAAAACTTGTTTGATGAAGTTGCATTTGTAATGTATTTAGAATATAGCAATTACCACATGAGGTATATCATAAACCACAAAACAAGAAATATTTGCATTGACAACCTTTGGGTATAAAGGAACTTGGAGAGTGGGTACAAATATGTACTGACAGCTCATTTATTTGAGTTGGTCTCCTTTGGGAACTAATGAAGAGATCTTCTCTCCTCAGGTAGCTGAATCAGAGCATAGGTAAATCCAAAAGCTATTCTTGGCCACATTTTGCTATGCAGAATAACAAACAGGAGAAAGTAGTTGGCAATTAGAGAAAAGATTAGAACAGATATACAGAAGGAAGTAAAGGAAATGAATCTGAGTGAGGGGGGAGTGGAGGAAAGAAAACTATGAAATAGAGGGAGAGGTGAGGATGGAAGGGAGAGAGAGATAACTTACGTGGTCTCCCCAGTATTCTGTTCACTTACTTCTGTTTCTGACACATATCCTCAACCTTGAATTCCTTGAGATATCATACTGATGCTGACGGCCCTGGTCAGAAGATTCAGAGGAGTCACACAGGACTAGCAGAGAGGGTCCTTGGCTTCCCGAAGGATGAAATTCAGACATGACCCTGGAGGAGGTGAAAACAGAGGATATTGAACATATATGCATAGACAGATAGATACAGAGTGAGAATCTGGGAGAAGAGCATGAGTCTAGTCTTTTTTTTTTAAGTTTATTCATTTATTTTGAGAGAGCAAGAGGGGGGAGGGGCAAAGAGAGAGGGAGAGACAGTGAATCCCAAGCAGTCTCCTTACTGACAGCGCTAAGCCTGTTGCGGGGCCCGAACTCACAAACCCTGAGATCATGACCTTACCCCAAACCAAGAATCAGACTGTTAACCTACTGAGCCACCCATAGACCCCAAGCATGAGTCTAGTTGTAGCTTGGATTCTGGTGCATGTGTCCTCCTAGGCACCCTGGAACTGGTCAGAACAAAGGACAGGGTTCAGGTGTCCTTCATAAGTCATTCATTATCTTAAGTCAGGGGTCTGGGCACCAAGGTGTTTGGAGTCACTGGTCTTGGAGAACATTTATGAGGACCCTGCCCAGTCACTCCTTAGATGTTATCTATTGTACTGGAAGATTCCAAAGATATCTTTATCTCTTTGTCCCTTGCAAGGAGGACATACACTATTTGCATTACAAGGCATGTGTAGAGTGAGGTGGGGATACAGGTCCTAGCAAGAATAGGAGCTGGAAAAGGAGCAAAGGAAAAAAGGGCCATTTTATGGGGTCCCTTCAGTTTCCGTGTCTCAATAGCACCTTTTCCAATAAACATTATTTCTTAATTTAATAGTTAATTTTAATCTAACCAAACAATGAAACAATTCAACTCTTGGTAGAAAATTTCAAGTCTAAAACCAGACCAGGAGAATGGTTATTTGGATAAAGTAACATCTATTTTGGACAAGAAACCTGAAGCAAAATTGTAGGCATGGGTGAACTTTTTGCTAGAATTTCTTTTCTTTTGTAAGGCTCTTCTCCTCCAAAACCTAGTGCTTTTTTTCACATAAATATGTGAGCCATGTTTTTTTAATCTGAATCCATCTCTGACATATTCTAGTCAAAGTTCTTTTGATAGTAGGAAACATAACTAGCTTATGAAAGGGCGGGCCTACGCCAGCCGACTCCATCTTGTTCTGTGTCCTTCACCTTGACCACACCTCCTCCCCTTGACTCCATCTTGTTCTGTGTCCTTCACCTTGACCACACCTCCTCCCCTCGCCATCTTGTTCTGTGTCCTTCACCTTGACCACACCTCCTCCCCTCGCCATCTTGTTCTGTGTCCTTCACCTTGACCACACCTCCTCCCCTTGAGTAAACCCTCCCTCACCTGCCAGACCCTTCCCCAGGACCCCTCCCCAGCCAATCAGCTGAGGCCACAGCCATTACCTCACCAACTGCCCCCAGGCCCCAATAAAACCTTTGTCCTTTTGAAACTCGCTCTCTTTCCCTGGTATCTCACCGCTGTGTCGGTGCAGGTAGGGGATTGAGCTCGAGCTAGCTCGAATAAAGGCTCTTTGCTTTTGCATCGGACTCGGCTCCCTAGTGGTCTTTGGGGATCACGAATTCTGGGCATAACATTTGGGGGCTCGTCCGGGATCCCCAAGACCCCGAGGGACCCCCGACCCGGAGAGCCTGACTGGCCACGGTTAGTGTCTGTTTGTTCTGTCTTTTCTGTGTGAGCTCATTTCTGGAATTCTGGTAGTGCCCGACGCGGTCTAGGTGGACGCACTGGAGGACCACGGGCCGGGAGTTTCGGAAGACGTTCCGATTCTCCCTTCTGGAGGGACGTGGAATCCCCTCAAAGGTCTGAGACGAGGCGGGTCGCTCCCGCTGGTCGGCGTGAGGCCGTCGTCTTTGGAGGGACGTGGAATCCCCTCATCGGTTTTGGAGGGACGTGGAATCCCCTCATCGGTTTTGGAGGGACATGGAATCCCCTCAAATGTCTAAGCTAGCTCTCAGTTTTGCTTCCATGGAGTTGGAAGACTTTCTAGGGGCCCTCTGTTTGTCTGTTTTTGTGTTTCTCTGTTTTTCTCTGTGGACTTACTGGACGGACGTTATGGGACAGACTCAGACTACTCCTCTAAGTATTATGATTGATCACTTTAAGGATGTGAGGGGAAGAGCTAACAACCTCAGTGTGGAAGTCCGAAAGAGTCGGTTGCAGTTTTTTTGTTCTAGCGAGTGGCCAACTTTCAATGTCGGATGGCCACCAGAGGGGACCTTCGACCTCCCTACCATCCACCGAGTCAGGAGTATCATCTCTCAGCCTAAGATGGGCCATCTTGATCAGCTCCCTTACATTATCACTTGGCAGGACCTTGTAGAAGACCCACCCTCTTGGCTTAAGCCCTTCCTAACCCTGCTCCCTCCGGAGCCAAAACCCATTCTTGCTTTGCAGGAGACAGAGAAGAGGAAACGTCTTACCCAGTCTTCAGCACCCCTCTACCCTGTCCTACAGGGGGGTACTGAAGAAGAATTAATTTTTCCTCCCCCGTATAACCCCTCTAGGATGCTGGAAGAACACCATCCTCCCCCTCCGGGGGAGGCAGATGCTGTTCCGAGAGCGGGAGGCGGAAACACCCCAGGGGGAAGCCCGCCATTTACCAGACAAAGGGCTCAGAGGGAGCAATCCGCCTCTGCCGCCGACTCTACTATTCTGCCCCTGCGAGCCACCGGACCCCCAGACGCGGAGGGGAATCAGCCCCATCACTATTGGCCTTTCGCCACTAGTGACCTCTACAATTGGAAAGCTCAGAATCCTAAGTTTTCTGAGAAACCGGCAGGGCTTATTGATTTATTAGACTCTGTTCTTTTTACCCATCAGCCCACGTGGGACGATTGCCAGCAGCTTTTACAGGTCCTGTTCACGACTGAAGAAAGAGAAAGAATCCTCAATGAGGCCCGAAAACTAGTTCCGGGCGCAGACGGGAATCCCACCACCAACCAGGCTCAGATAGAGGCCTCCTTCCCCTTAACTCGGCCCCAGTGGGATTTCAACACGGCAGAAGGTAAGGAGAGGCTCCGGGTCTACCGCCAGACTCTAATGGGGGGTCTCCGAATGGCTGCTAGAAAGCCAACCAATTTGGCCAAGGTAGGAAATGTACAACAGGGAAAAGATGAATCTCCGGCTGCCTTTTTAGAAAGGATCATGGAGGCATTCCGTACCTATACCCCCATGGATCCAGAGGCTCTGGAAAGCAAGGCAGCTGTTATCATGGCCTTTGTAAACCAATCGGCCATAGACATTAGGAGAAAATTACAGAAAATAGATAGACTAGGAGAAAAAAGTCTGCAGGACTTACTGGTGGTAGCCGAAAAGGTATATAATAACCGGGAGCCTCCTGAGGACAAGCAGGCTCGCGCCATGGCGGCTGCCAGCAGTAAGCAGACTCAAGACCTGGCCAGAATACTGCTAGCTACCACTGCTGACTTCCCCGAGGAACGAGACCGCCGTCTCCGGCAGCTGGCAGATGACGCAAGAAAAGGTAAAAGCACCACCAAGGGGGGGAAGCAGAGGCTGCAGAAGGATCAGTGCACATACTGCAAGGAGATAGGGCATTGGGCCCGAGATTGTCCAAAATGGGTCGGCTGGAAGGGAAGCAAGACTGATCGAGTAAAAGTCCTAGAGCTGGATGAACTAAGTGATTAGGGGAGTCAGGGTTCAGACCCTCTCCCCGAACCCAGGGTAACTCTTAAAGTGGAGGGGACCCCTATTGACTTTCTTGTCGACACCGGAGCCCAACATTCGGTCCTCCGCACCCCACAAGGAAAACTAGCTAGCAAGAAGTCCTGGGTACAAGGGGCAACTGGTATGAGCCAGTATTCATGGACTACCCGAAGAACAGTAGATTTGGGAACGGGCCGGGTATCCCACTCCTTTATGGTAATACCAGAATGCCCCTACCCGCTGTTAGGACGGGACTTACTGACCAAGATTGGAGCTCAGATAACTTTCAGACAAGGGGGGCCTCAGGTCACCGATGGCAAGGGCCACCCCATCCAGGTCCTGACCATGAAACTGGAGGATGAATACCTCCTCCACCAGGAGGCGCTCCCGAGAGAGGATAATATAGACAGATGGCTACAAGAATTCCCCTCAGTTTGGGCAGAGACAGGGGGGATGGGACTAGCCGCTCATAGGACCCCAGTCCTGGTAGAGCTCAAGCCAGGAGAGAGTCCGGTAAGGATCAAACAATACCCCATGTCTCAGGAGGCCTGGAAGGGGATCCAGCCACACATCCGGAGACTACGAAGCCTAGGGGTACTAGTTCCTTGCCAGTCTGCCTGGAACACCCCCCTACTGCCGGTCAAAAAGCCTCACACAAATGACTACCGGCCGGTACAAGACCTCCGGGAAGTAAATAAGAGGGTCGTGGACACACACCCAACTGTTCCCAACCCATATACTCTCTTGAGCTCCTTAGCGCCCTCCAGGGTCTGGTATACTGTACTAGATTTAAAGGACGCCTTCTTCAGTCTGCCGCTGGCACCCCAGAGCCAACCCTTGTTCGCCTTCGAGTGGCATGATCCGGAGGAGGGCTACAGTGGACAACTCACCTGGACACGGCTACCTCAGGGATTCAAAAATTCACCCACCATCTTTGACGAGGCGCTACACGAGGACCTGGGTGAGTACAGAAGGGAGCACCCTGGCCTCACCCTTCTACAGTATGTAGATGACATCCTGATTGCTGCCGACACTGCCAAAGACTGTGAGTGAGGGACCCAGGACCTGCTGGCTACCCTGGGGGCCTTAGGATACCAGGCATCCGCGAAGAAGGCTCAGATATGCAGGGAGAGGATTCACCAACAGGACACCAAAATAGAGCAAGTTGTATCTGCCTGCAAGACCTGCCAACTCACCAACGCGAGGGCCACATCAAATAAAAAAAAGGAACCAGGCTCAGAGGCACCAGACCGGGAGCCCAATGGGAAGTCGACTTCATTGAAGTCAAACCAGGAAAGTATGGTTTTAAATATCTTTTAGTATTTACAGACACCTTCTCTGGCTGGGTGGAGGCATACCCAACCAAGCATGAAACGGCTCAGACGGTGGCTAAGAAGCTACTAGAAGACATCTTACCCAGGTATGGTTTTCCTGCCCTGGTAGGATCAGACAATGGACCAGCTTTTATCTCGCAGGTAACACAGGCAGTAGCCAAGGCGGTGGGGGCAAACTGGAAATTACATTGTGCTTATAGGCCCCAGAGCTCAGGACAGGTAGAAAGAATGAATAGAACCCTAAAAGAGACCCTTACCAAATTAACCATGGAGACTGGCGGGGACTGGGTGACTCTCCTACCGTACGCCCTTTACTGGGTTAGAAACACTCCTTACACTCTGGGTTTTACTCCCTATGAGATCATGTTTGGCAGGCCACCCCCTGTTATTCCCAGCCTTTGAGCTGAACTTATTGCTGAGTTTAAAGATCAAGAACTTTTTCTTTCCTTGAGCGGGCTCCAGAGGGCGCACGAGGACATTTGGCCGCGCCTCCGTGCCATCTACGAGGCTGGCCCGATCCCGACACCTCATCAGTACAGGCCGGGAGACTGGGTCTACGTCAAGAGGCACCACCGAGAGACTCTCGAGCCGCGCTGGAAGGGACCCTACATCGTGGTGTTGACAACCCCCACCGCTCTCAAGGTAGACGGCATCGCGACCTGGGTCCATCACACCCACGCTCAGCCAGCGGACCCCTCCTCGATCCGGAAGGACTTCGTCACGCGATGGGCCATCAGTTGGGACCAACACAACCCGCTCAAGCTCAAGCTACAGCGCATTCGACCTACCTAATATTGGTAACTCTGTTAACTCTGCTTGTCATTGCTCATGCTGCCGGGAGTCCCCACGCCCCCCAAAACATCACCTGGCAGATCATAGACACCAGCTCGGGGACAATACTTAATCAGACCTCCCAGAGCCATCCCAGGGACACTTGGTTCCCAGAACTTTGCGTAAACCTCCAGACTCTGTTCTCCTTGTCACCATAAATGCAGCCGGTCCCATGATTGGGTCCGTAAGCTACATGACAAGGGGGGAATGAAAGGGCGGGCCTACGCCAGCCGACTCCATCTTGTTCTGTGTCCTTCACCTTGACCACACCTCCTCCCCTTGACTCCATCTTGTTCTGTGTCCTTCACCTTGACCACACCTCCTCCCCTCGCCATCTTGTTCTGTGTCCTTCACCTTGACCACACCTCCTCCCCTCGCCATCTTGTTCTGTGTCCTTCACCTTGACCACACCTCCTCCCCTCGCCATCTTGTTCTGTGTCCTTCACCTTGACCACACCTCCTCCCCTTGAGTAAACCCTCCCTCACCTGCCAGACCCTTCCCCAGGACCCCTCCCCAGCCAATCAGCTGAGGCCACAGCCATTACCTCACCAACTGCCCCCAGGCCCCAATAAAACCTTTGTCCTTTTGAAACTCGCTCTCTTTCCCTGGTATCTCACCGCTGCGTCGGTGCAGGTAGGGGATTGAGCTCGAGCTAGCTCGAATAAAGGCTCTTTGCTTTTGCATCGGACTCGGCTCCCTAGTGGTCTTTGGGGATCACGAATTCTGGGCATAACACTTATGCTAACTCATATAAAACAGGCAGAAATCATGAGAGGAAATAAGCCTAGCTAGGTCTTCAGAATCTAGAATAAGGCACCAAGAAGGTGCCCGTTTCTAAAGAAGCTACTCGCTGTATTTCTTTACTTCTGAGGTTCCTGTGGTTGGGTATTCTCTGTAAAATTTACTAAATTTCTCTTTGAAAACTGTCATTCTCAGCTTAATCAAGTTTTCTACACACAGTATAACTTGGACTTGAACCTGACCTAGCACAGCCATTGTGTTAACTCTGATCCATACTCTGTGTCAGCTTACTGGCTAACCTTGTCTTTTAGAGATAAAGAGAAGGGAAGAGAATCTATTTAGTCACTAGGTGGCTAATTGCTGGTAGATTGGACCTGATTGTTTCAAACAATTATTGCCAGCAGGACACAGGATTGAGAAAGGAAGTCCCTAACATCTGATAAAGGATTGTTATCCAATACATACAAAGAACTCTTAAAACTCAACAATAAGAAAACAGACATTCCTATTAGAAAGTGGGCCAAAGACCTTAACAGACAACACATCAAAGAAGATATACAAATGGCAAATAAGCATATGAAAAAATGCCCCACTTCATGTGTCATCAGGGAAATGTAAATTAAAACAACAAAATATCACTGCATACCTATTAAAATGACCAAAATCCAAAACTCTGACAATACCAAATGCTGTGAAGATATGGAGCAACAGGAACTCTCATGCGTTGCTGGCAGGAATGCAAAATAATATAGCCACTTTGGAAGACAGTGTGGCAGTTTCTTATAAAACTAAACATACTCTTACTACATGATCCAGCAATCGTGTTCCTTGCCTTTTGCCCAAAAGATGTGTATACAAAAACCTGCCTGTGGAAGTTTATAGCAGCTTTCCCTATAATCCTACAATTTGGAAGCAACAAAGATGTCCTTCAGGTAAAGGGATAAATAAACTGTATTACTTCCAGAAAACAATATTACTCAATGTTATTATGGGGTTTTGGGGTGATGGTGGAGTTCAGAGCTGATGGTCAAGAAGGAATTCTTGAAGAAGACTTTGGTGCAAAAAGGTGCTTGTATTAAAGCATGGGGACAGGACACATGGGCAGAAAGAGCTGCACTGGGGTTGTGAAGAATGACTGGTTATATACTATGGACTTGGGGGAGGTAAAGTTATAAAGGAAGTTCCAAAGAGATTTTCATATGCTAAGGACTCACAGGTTACTGGAGACCTTAAGGTTGTTTTTCTCTCTAACAAAGCATTAAGACAGCAGAGAGTTCCTGGATGTTAGGCTATTGATAAGATTGCCCTTTTCTTCTTAATATTACATAATATTGTAAACTGATGGAGAGTCTATCAGTTTAACCATTTGTTTTCTGTCCTTTCCTTTGTTCTCAGGCAACCCAGAGTGCCTGAGGAATGTCACACATATCCTACCTGGGGGTAGGGGCAGGTAGTGCTGGGTGCTAGCTTTTGTTTGGCCCTAAGCTTGGTTATGGTCCCTCATCAGTTAGAAAGAAATGAGCTATCAAGCCATGAAAAGACATGAAGAAAATGTAAATGCATATTACTAAGTGAAAGAAGTAAATCTAAAAAGGTTGCATACTATATGAGTATAATTAACATTCTGGAAAAGGCAAAATTATTGAAATAGCAAAAAAAAAAAAAATCAGTGATTGCTAGGGGTAAGAGGTAGGGTGAAGAAGGAATAGGCAGAGCACAAAGGATTTTTAGGGCACTCTAATGTCAACTATGAACTTTCAGTGACTATGATGTGTCCATATACTTTCAGTTGTACCAAATGTTCCACTCTGATGAGGGATGTTGATAATGAGGGAGGCTGTGTATATGTCGGGACAGGGAGTATATAGGAAATCTCTGAGCTTCCCTCTCAAACCTAAAAGTTTGAGAGCTTCCCTCTCTGAACCTAAAACTACTCTAAAAACAAATTATCTTAAAAAAAAAAAGAAAGGAATTCCATTTCAGGCCCTATGGGCAGGGCAATTTTTTTACAATAGTTCACTGACAAACAGTTTGAAGCAAGAGATTTTACGAAGAGAGGGGAGAGAATGTTCATTTAAAAAACTCCTTTATAGAGATGCCTGTGTTGCTCAGTTGGTTGAGCATCCAACTCTTGATCTCAGCTCAAGTATTGAACTCAGGTTCATGAGTTCAAACCCCATGCTGGGCTCCACATTGGGCATGAAGCCTACTTAAAATAAAAAATAAAGGCACCTGGGTGACTCAGTCGGTTAAGCACTCAACTTGATTTTAGCTCAGGTCATGATCTCACAGTTGTGAGATCAAGCCCCATGTCCACCTGTGTTCTGGTTGTGGTGTCTGCTTAAGATTCTCTTTCTCCTTATCCCTCTGCCCCTTCCCCAAGTACACACACTTTCTACCTCTTTCTCAAAAATAAATTAAATAAATAAATAAATACTTTTATAAATCACATTGATTTGTGAGTGAATGTGGAATTCACATTATTTTTGAATTCACATCCACTATCTTTAATCAAGGCAAGAGACTTTTATTTGAATTAATTAAATTAATTGACCAATTAATGAAATGATCTAATAGATTTTCCCTCTTTCAGATTTATTTTTATCTAATATACATACAGAAATTAAAACAATCTTAAAGTATCAAAGCTATACTAGAATTGAAAGTTTGCTGAGAAGACAAGTTGTCAAAACAATTCTTAATAGCCTTTATTGTTTACAAGCACTGTTGTCTTTCCACTCCTCTTAGTTGGAGGAGAGAAGATCCACCTTGTAAATCTCATTTCAAATAGCATCTCCCTCACCCTCTAGGAGGCTCTCTTAGTTCACCAGTTTGAAGTATTTTCCTTTCATCTACTGCAGCAATAATTTTCAATATTACTTGCTTGTCTTTTATGATACAATACCTTTTATAGGGAGCTATATATTTTATGCATTACTATTATATTCTCTCTTAGCATACATATTCCATATCGGCAAAGATCATTTTATACTTCTTTATATTCCTCAAATGCATGCTAACAAAATTCATTCACAGTAATATTAAAGATTTTGAACAGCCAAAAGGAAAACCTCCCAGCAACTGTTTCTCTAAATCTAGTCAAACCTACCTCTACGTAGCCATGCCTCAGCCTAGATCCCTTAAAAAAAAAGCAAACCACAACTCTGTCCTTGACTCTCCCTCTTTTTACCAGTTTCCTGAGAAGGTCTTGAAGCTCCTTCCCATGTTAACACAGGTGAAGCTAGTTTCCCTAATTTGATCAATGAATTATATAAGTTTATACTGTCCCCAAATGATGGACATTTCCACTGTATTAGTGTCCACTGGGAATCACTGCCATAAGAGGAAGTTCATGTTACACAGCCAACCTTCCCAAGTTCACCATGGTCCATGGATTCACTCTGTTCTGAGGTCTTACTACCATTCTATAGTGGCACTATTCTGCTGGGCTCATGTCCGGCTGTAAGGAGTAAACCATCATCCCCTTCTCAGCATTAGGAATGTTTTCATTTCCGCCACCCCCCCCCCCACCACCAGCATTGGTAGCTTCCATTTATCTCTTATATGTCCTTTCCTCCACATCTTCTCTCTTTGGTGATGAAAGTCTGAATGTCTCACAATTTCCCCTTCAAAGAAACCTTAGAAATCCAACGTTGGTCTCTTTTGTCCCCCATTGTTTGAAAGCAGGTTAAAAATGCTGAAATCCAAGTTGTTGTTGTTGTTGTTTTTCTTTCTAGGTCCTCTTGTTACATGATAACATACACAGTTCAACACTAGCAAAATTTTTTTAAATAGGAGGTTTGATCTGTTAATATTTTAGTTTGTAGAAATGTAAATAGAGAGATAGTCTGGGAACTCAGTGTCTCGGAACTCACCGAGTCTTTACCTGAGACTACTATCTTACTGACTTACAGCAGACAGTATTAATTGTACACATTGCCCATTATTGGACATGAACAAAGTTAGAAGAAATCTAATAAATTATCTTACTTCCCTTCTTGTTAAATTCCAAATTGGCCAATTTCCACATGAATAACATTTGCTCTAGATGAAAGGAAGTACTGTTCATTATTTATAATAAGTGTCTGACATCATGGATCAAATAATTAAATCATAAAATTGGCAGTGCTGACCTGACATTCAGGAATAATACAGAACATAGAAACTGATATTTAAAAATAATAGTCTTTTCCTGAGTTAGTTACATGGAAAATTCTTACTAAAGTGAATTATGAAATAGAACTGAGTTATTTTTAAAGCTTAAAAATGTGTTCTGGAAATGATAAAAACAATATTTAGAGCACTCATGCATCATCTTGAAATAAATGGGAAATATTAATGAAAAAAATTAAATCATACATGCTTACAGCATCAATAAACTGCAAATATCTCCATTATAAGATGTCATGTTAAGATAAACAAAATATCTGGAAGTTTTCATTCTCTGGAAACCACCTAACTCTGAGGATAATGTAGAAAAAAGAAAAAGCCATTCTTGAACATTTGTTCCTACTACCACAGATGAATTATGTTCATTGTAAGAGTCTTCTAAAATGGGTAGACCAAACGTTACGTTTTTATGCTTGACAATTTACAGAGTTCCATGAACCTGATTAAAGTATGTCTAGATCAATTCCAAACAATGTGCAGGAGGTTGTGTAAAATAAGATACTTGGCAAAAAAGATGTTGTGCTGAGTTTCCCAACTTTTATAAAGACATTGGGACATCAAGCTCTAGAATTGTCAAAAACAGCTATTTCTTAAAAGGAATAATGTGACATTCTTAAAGGAAATTAAAACAATGTATGCTTTTAAGTTTATAGTCACTGGCAATTATCATTAGGTCTCTTCTCCATAGCACCTACCTAGTCTCATCCCATGCTATAAATGTTTTCTCAATTTATTATTTCCATTCAACTTGCATATTATTTTTTTTAATTTTGTTTAATATTTATTTATTTTTGAGAGAGCGTGAGCAGGGGAGGGGCAGAGAGTGAGAGAGGAAGATGGGATCTGAAGCAGGCTCCGGACTTTGAGCTGTCAGTGCATAGCATAGTTGCTGGGCTCAAACCCACAAACTGTGAGATCATGACTTGAGCTAAAGTTGGACGCTTAACTGACTGAGCCACGCAGGTGCCCCTCAACTTGCATGTTCTTTACTGAACCTGTATTTCTTTGTCCATGACACATATTAGCTTCTAAAATGTGTGTAAATGTATTTCTGGGAAGACCTAATTTCAAGTATATATTGATTTTAGACTCACTGTGTCTAAAAGCCAGCCAGTTTATATTATGTTTATTTTATTTTAATCTATATGCTTGATATAATACAGAAATTGTGGTAGGCAGACTTTCAAGATGCCACCAAGAGCCCATAGTTCATGGTGTTCATGGCTTTTGTAATCTCTTCCCCTTACTAATTTGTTCTAATCAAGAGAATATGGAAATACCCAGAGAGTGTTCCTTCCATGATAAGGCTACAAAAGATTATGATGCTGTCGTGTTAGCAGATTCTCTCTCTTTTTGGCTTTGATGAAGCCAGATGCCCTGTGCAAAGTCCTCTGCAATAAGGAACTAAGGAAACGTTACTGCCAACACCTGGGAAGGAACCAAGGGCCTCAGTTTAATAGCCCAAAAAGAACTGAATGAATCCCATAAACAACCACTGATGAGCTTGAATACAGATCCTATTGCACTCAAGCCTTCAGATAATTCTCCAGCCCTGACTGATACCTTGTTTCCAGCCTGAGAAACTCTGGATCAGAAGACCCAATTAAGCCATGCGCTGATTCCTGCCCAACAGTAACTATGAAGAAATATATATCCATAGTTTGAAATAACTGAATTTATAGTAATTTGTTAGGTCATAACATATAATGAGTGCATGTAATAATATAACAATGAAAATAAATCAAAAAAAGCAAAATTTAAAATGTCATAAATTGTGAATATGAAGAGTTTCTCTGTCTCCAAAAGTATATTTATATCTTCTGAAATATTCTCTGTATTATTTGGGTGTGGACTTAGCATTAATAATAACAAAATACCACCATCTGCTCAGTTTCTTACATCATGGTTCTTTTATTCCTGCCCCTTAACATCTATTTAATCACTAAGCCCTGTTAATTCACACTCAGAAACTTTCTTCTCTCCACGACTCCTCTGCTTCTCTACTGCTTTCACCATTACCTGGCATCTGAAACACTATGTCTTGCCCTCTGTGTTCAGTCTATAGGCCCTTTTTCTCCCTCTGTTCCATTTTATTCAGGGACTCTAGAGTGAATTTTTAAAATCCATGTCTGATCATATGCCTACCCTTTTTACAGCTCTTGTAGAATAATGTCACAAATCTCTAATGGAATGCACCTGTGTAAATATAACATGGCACCTGCTGACCTCTCTAGGTTTCATATGATGGATTGCCCTCTATACTTTAGATAGATTGGCATTTTGTTTTTACTTCTTCAAATGGGCCATACTCTGTTCTTCTACATGCTTCTTCCTCTGTCTGGGGTGCTCTTGTCTTCTATACCCACCTCCATTCTCAATCTTCTTTAATTAACCTATTCTTTTAGAACACTAACATCTCAGCTTACAGTGACTTCTTAAAGGGAAGTTTTTCCCAGTCCCTGGTTTAGGTTAAATTTCCCTGTTACATACTTTAATTTTACCCTATACTTCTTCATAGCACGTATTTGAAATTACTAGTTTAATATCTCTGTTTGCTACTAGATTTTAGGTTTTTGAGGACAGCAAGAAAGTATCTCATTTATTTTGTAATCTCGGCATCTAGCAACATATGTAAGCTGCTACAGATATCATTTCATCAATGGTGCTCAATTGTGTGGAGGGTGATTTTTCTCTCTCAGGGCATTCCTGGCAATGTTTGGAGATATTTTGGTTTGTCACAACTGGGTATGAGGTGGGGAAAAAAGGAAGGTGCTGTTACTGTCTGGTGGATAGAGATTAAAGATACTGCTACATGTCCTACAATTCACTGCCAGCACCCATAAGAAAAACTACACAGGCCAAAATGTTAATGGTGCTGAGCTGAGAAACTTTGCTTTACATGTTAATATTTACTGAATGAATAAGTCAATAACTAATGAATGAACTATTTTTACATTATGAAATAATACAGTCTTCAAGAATGTGAATAGACAAAAGGTTTTATTCTATTAGTTTATTATTTTCCTTTATAATTCCTTTAATAAAAAGATTCATTTATTCACTCAATTATTAAGTGTTTATTGACTTTTAGACATTGTGTTTGGTGGTGAGGGGGAGGATTCTACACTAAACCGGCATCCTGTACTCAAGGATCTTATATATCAAAGGAAGAGAAAGATAACAAACTGATAAATCAGTGGACTGTGATAAGTGTTAGCAAATAACCAAAATGATATGATAGAAACTGGCACAGGAGATAAACGTTGGAAGTATTTTCGTAAGGAGCCAGTCATGCAAAGAACTGTAGGGAGACTATTCCAGGTGTAGAAATAGTGGATGCAAACTCCAGTAGACAGGAAAGACCTTGGTATATTCAGGAAACTTAAAGGATTCCAGTAGAGTTGGATCATTTCAAAATTATTTCAAAAGGCAAAGGGAATTTATTCAATGGTTTGCAGTAGAAGCATAACATGATTTGACTTATAGTTTTAAATATTCTAGCTGTTGTGTGGAGAATGCATGGAGAGGAAAGGAGATACAGTAGGGAGTAAAACAAGATACTGCTTGCGGCAGGCCTGTGAAAAATAATGGTGATCTGGAGATGTAAAGAAACGGATGGATATGAAGTCCATCTTGTAGATACAATTCACATGACTTGTTGAGACATTGGATGTTGGTGATGAAAGATATATAACATTTAATGATAAAAAAATTTTAAATTAAAAAAATAAAGTAGAATTTAATGCTACTTTTTGTTTGTTTGAGCAGACGCAGTAAAGGTGATGCCATTTGTTGTTGAGTTTGTAAAGACTAAAGAAAAAGATATGACAGGAAAAATCAAGAGTTCTGTCTCAGATAAGAAACATCTGAGATACCCATAGCTAATTTATCAAGAGATGTTATAGACCAGGTTCAGTTGATTATGGACCATGGGCCAAGTATGCCCACTGTTTGTTTTTATAAGTAAAGTATTAGAACACAGACACTCCTATTCATTTACATATTGTCTCTGGTTTCTCCCACTCTACAACAACAGAATTGCAAAAGGGAGCATATGGTCTGCAAAGCCGAAATATTTTCTGTCTGGCCATTTACAGAAAAAGTTTACTGAACCTCTTATAGATTCACATTTTTTTCACAGATATATCCCAAGTACAAAAAAAAAACCCACAGTATCTGACATTTTATATGTACTTAATAAATATGTGTTGTAGGAATAAATGTCTACTGTGCACTCAGGCTTATAAACTTGGAGGTCAGAGAGCAGGTCTTGCATTGAGATATACATTTTGAGAACAGCAGCATGGTCATCATTTGAAATTGTAGGATTAAATAAAATTGCCTAAAAAAACCATGTTAATGAAAAGAAAGAGAGAAGAGAGAAAAGAATAGATGTAAAAGAAGAAATGATAAAAAGAAGGTGAGGAAAAGTGGACTAGAATTGAATCCCAGAAGCATGTTAAAATGTAGAACAAAATACAATAAAAAAGGAAAGCCTGTAAGGTAAGAGGAAGAAAAACTTGTGCATAATACTTTATGAAAAGTACTTTACTGAAACAGGGAAATGAGGCAACAGAGAAGAGTGATTTCAATTTGGAAAATGGGGGCTTCTGGGTAAAGTGGGAATGATGACAGCTGGATTAGAGAGTTCTGAAAAGAGAATAAGTGATTAGCTACAGTGTAGACAATACTTCACCTTTTTGCTAAGACACAGCAGAGCTATGTAATGGCATTTGGGGGATAATGTAAGGACAAAGGAAAATTTAGTATTAGGGGGTTGGTCTTCAGAGTGAAGATACTGGAAGGTTTTAGTCACAGGAATTATAGAAGAAGACAAAAATCAATGTTGTAACTGAGTGAGGGAAAAATTGAAAAACTTCTTGAGAAACTGAGAGAGGTATGACCCAGAGAAAATTGCAGGCTTTGTTGTCTGATAGAAGAAAGGATATTTATTCCATATAATAGAGGTTAAAATAGAACAAATAGAAGCAAATAAAAGAAAATCCGAAGATTTGGTGATTGGAATATATTATTTTCAATTGCAAAGCACAGGAAATGCAATTCACTATGTTTATTAAAAGCTGAACGTCCAGGAGAAGAACCAGTTCAAAGACTCTTTGAATCAGTTATTCACATGATGGGATTTTACATGGTTGTTCTATCTTGGCTCTACCTCTATCTGCACCTTAAATTTCTGTACAAGCCTGTGGCATTACACTAATGGCAGCAGCTTCAAATCTTATACCTTTGTGCCACCTGACCTGAAATAAATTGCAAGCTTCTCTTTCCCCCAAAGCATCAGAAGGAAAGATCTTCCATTTCACTGTCTTTGGTTGATTAGGTATTGTTTGTTAGATTAACCTTTATTCAAGGATAGAGTACAAACTAATCGGTTTAAGCCAGTTATGCTCTTTGCTTACACTGAGGTCAGTTCTACCCAATCACATTGCTGAGTGTTGAGATGATTGTTAGGAACTCCGGTGAAACTCAGGAGTACAGTAACCAAGGGAAAGGTGAACGACTGCTGATGTGTAAAAACAATATAAAGTGAATTTTGGTATATAGGAGTGATGTGGACTTAAAATTATACAATAAAACATTAATAATTCTGGCTTTGTGCGCACATTCTTTAATTATGCACATCCCTCAGTTTTTAAATGCTGTCCGGGATTTGAGTAATTTCAAATATCAGAGACCAAGTAAACTGATGTGAACTAAGCTTTCATATTGGGGAAGCACTTTGAGAAGAGAACAAGTGAGTCTGTCCTGCCGGGGCTCAGGTACATCAGTACTCCTGTAGGGAATTTGTTTATTCTTACGCTATGATTATTTCTATATCAGTATATAATTTATTGTCTCCTAACGGTGTTATCTGAACACTCTTTAATTTATGAGCCTGGTGCTACAAATGACCTTAATACCCAATAACTTTAGAGAGAAAGTCAGATGCCCTAAAAGCTCATGAAGAGGACAAATGACATTATTATATACCATGTCATTTATTTCAGGAAGCACACAATGCAGAGTATAAGAGATGATGCTGCACAAATAAAAATCAACCTCAAATGGAAAATGTATTAGAGTTTCTAGATTTATTTATTCCAAGCATGAACACATGCACACACATGTACCTGTTCAGTCTGCATTCAAATGGAAAATTTACTTATTTATTTTTAAATACTTACTTATTTTGGGGATAGCACAAGTGGGGGAGGGGCAGAAAGAGGGGGACAGAGGATCCAAAGTGGGCTCTGCACTGGCAGGCTGACAGCAGCAAGTCTGATGTGTGAACTTGAACCCACACACTGGGAGATCATGACTGGAGCCAAATCGGACACACTCAACCAACTGAGCCACCCAGGTCCCTCAAAAGGAAAATTTAATATTGAGTACAAAACATGAATATGATGTGACTACATGGTATATCCATTACGAAAGAATAAAAAAAATCCCTTTAAGAGAAGCCGTTTCCAAAGGAAGAATGAAATATGGTCATGAAGTGAGAATGAGAACCAGGAAGAATTATAAGGTAGTTTCTTTCAAGGAAAAGTCATTTAACACTACTAAATAGTTTATATTACTAAAATATAAATTGTAGGCCACAAACCCATTTTGCAGGAAGTTGCATCTCTGTTTTCTTATTCAGTTTAGTTTCTAGCTAAAATTCCCCTGCTCAGGTTGATGAACAACTTAAATTTAGAGTTTCCTGTTATTTTTTTCCTTTCAATAGATAAAGAGGTTCAAACACATGGGAAAGTATATCTATTATCCAAGCACACTATAAAAATGTAGTAGAGTTTTAAAACATTTTTGAGTTCTCAGCTGAGGTTTGTGGGGATTAAAGTGATAATAAGAGTCAGCCCAGGTGTGTGGCTTCTCCAAAAACTTTCAGCTGCATGAGGGCAGGTGCAAACGTGGTGAATATTTGGATAAAGGCAGAAGTGTTACCAGATGAGCACAATGGAAGGAGTATGCCTCAAGGAAGCTGAGGATATTCACAAGGATGTAGCTACATGCTGCCATTATTAGGGGTCCACTGTGGATGATAGTTGTGTTATGATATGGAAATTGTTTATATAGTAAGCAGTTAAAGGTTTATGCATTATGGCATAATGTGGTGGAAGGAGAATGGGCACCCGTCTCCCACAGAAGTGAATATTCAAACTTTAAGAAATTGGCCTAACAGCTTTCAAAGTCCATTTGTGTATCTGCTAGCATGTAAACAAATAGCTTAAATAAGTTTGGCCCAGACCAGGAATTGAACCTTGTTTTCTCTTTTAGTATTTAATAGCTTTCTGTTTTTATCGTGTGTGTGTGTGTGTGTGTGTGTGATATGCATATGCATATGCAAATGTGTACATATAAATGATGTGTATATGACATATATATATATATATGAAGCAAAATATAAAATGCAATTAGAGATATATTTACCACATAATCAAAAGAGTAATTTTGGCGATGATTAACAAGAAATTGAGGTCAACTAAGGAAGTAAATGATTTTTGGAAATTTATCTTGATATCACAACTACATGATTCTTCCCCAGATCTCTTGCTTACAGCTCAGTAAAGTCCACATTATTGTGTCATCCGCTTTGTGCTGCTAACGCAGGTGTACACACACACACACACACACACACGCACCTGCACACGCACATGCACACACACATGCACACACTTCAAAGAAGAAGCTGGTTTTAAAAAAATCCTATTGGAGTAGTATGTTTCTAGTTCCAAATAAATCTTCTAAAAAATGTGCTAGAGGGAACACACAGATAAACTGCTTTTAGTCCTGTCATTTTATTTAACACTAAAGAAATATTGAATGCTGAAGGAACTCTCAAAACATGTTGATGGATGAGGCAAATATTGAGTGTCCAAATTCTAAAGTCAATATTTATCTTGAGCAAAATATATCTTAATATTTCCTCAAGCAAGAAACCTATACAACATCTATCTATGGCATCATATATCAATGTATATATGTCACAGGCTTGATGGCATTAAAGAATTTTGGAAATTATCCTGGCAGTTTTCATCTGGAAATTTCCCTATTATGGTTACACTATAGAACATTTATTTGTTTTATTTTTAAAAGGTTATCACAAGAGTTCTGATTTTAACTGCTTAGACTCTGTTTCTATAATCAGCTAGTGATTAATATATCAAAATTAATAAGTGATATTTATTTTCTTTAGGCATAATGTTATGAAGTTTATATGATTTTACTCTCTTACCAAATGATGAAAATGAAATTCCTACAATAATAGTTCAGGGTTTTAGGCATAAAATGTACCTTTCATACATATATAGTGAGTGAACATTGATGCATATCCACAGATACAAATAAAACTTAGGTAGACACGTTAGAAAAAAAAAATCAGAGGGTTCCATAGTTAATATGTATTAGTTTCCTAAGCCTATTGTAGGCTTACCAGAAATTTGTTGGCTTAAAACAACAGAAATTTATTCTTTCACAGTTTAGGAGCCTAAAAATCTGAAATCAAGGTGTCTACAAAGTTCGTTCCTTCTATTTCTCACCTCTTTCCTAGTTTCTGGTTACCTGAAATCCTTGGTGTTCCTTGGCTTATAGATACATCACTCTAATTTCTGCTTCTATTGTCTCATGGCAACATGCTTCTTGTGTGTCTGTCTCTGTGTCTCCTCTCTTTTTATAAAGAAAGACATCAGTCATACTGGACATTAAGGGCCTCCCTTAACCTAATATGACATCATTTTAACTTGATTATACTATAAATAATCCATTTTCAAGTAAGGTCACATCCACAAATTCCAGGTGGTCATGAATTTTGGGGGGACACTATTCAACTCAGTATAATATATAATTAGGCTCATGAGCTGGGCCTAATAAACACACTTATTGTAGAGTTAGACCCATTTACTTGCCCATTTTAAATATATAGAATTATCGTGGGCACTTCTATTTCTGGAAATACAATAGACTAAATAACAAGAAATCTGTTCAAAACTGGAAATTTTTAAATGCTGAGTACAGTATTTATTAATTCACCTTAAATTTATAACTGAATTAAGCAATAAAAGGAGGGAAATTCTCAGAGAAGAAAATTACAAGAAAACATGACTCTGGGGAGGTCATCAAGGACTAAAGCAAACAGATGTCCTTAAGACACCTGCCATTCTTTGTCTATAGCTTTCTATTTTAAACGTTTACATAAGTATGGTATGGAAAGTAAAGACTAAGGCCTGTGTGAATAGGAAAGTTGGATGGATGCCTTCACATAATTCCATGACCCAAAAGGAGATGTTATAGATGATTTTCTCAGCATGGTTCTGGATAAATGGAGGGACAAAAGAAAAAAAAAATCTCCCCCTAAGACTTTCTAATCACAAACCAGAATTGAATTTAAAACAGTTCCAGATTGGTAGTGTCCCAGTTGCCTGGCAGAAGGAAACATAAGTTTTTCCCAGAAGAAATCACCTTCAGCCCAGAGCTCAATGTCTTACCATAGGTAAAGTCCCATGGAAGTTGAGCCCACAGTAAAAGTCATAAAGTAAATAATGAAACAAGTCAGCATTAAAGTAAGAAATAATGACAAACAGAAACAGATCCATAAAGGCTGATTATTTTAGCATTATACAAGATAGACTATGAAATAAGAATTATTGAATAGGTTTAAAATTTGAAAGAAGGTATTTAAAATATGACAAAAAAACAAGAGACTATAAAAAAAAATCCAGCAGAATTTAAAAAGAATCAAATATATCTAGAAATGGAAAAAAGAGTAACTATTAAAATAAAATTTCTTTTATGGACTAAATAGTGCATTGGAAATAGCTGAAATGAGAACTTGTGAACTAGAAAATGCATCTAAAGATTTTTTCCCCATAATGCAGAAAAAGACAAAAGAGAGTAAGATATTAGGAAAATAGAATGGAGAGATTCAAAAAAAGGAAATAGAGTATGAGTGAGAAATGAAATTCAAAGAACTATTGGATGAGAGGTCCATAACTGACCAAATATACAGATAATCAGATTTAGGGGAGCAAAGATCTCTTACTGTAATGAATAAAAATAAATTTGAACTAAGACACATTATTATTTTTTTTTTTTTGGAGAGAGAGAGTGGGGGAAGGCAGAGGGAGGGAGAGAGAGAATCCTAAGCAGGCTCCATGCCTGGTGCAGAGCCTGACACTGGTGCTTGATCTCATGACTGTGAGACCATGACCTGAGCTGAAATCAAGAGTCAGACACTCAACCAACTTAGCTACCCAGGTGCCCCTGAACTAAGATACATTATAGCAAAACTTCAGATGAGTGAAAATAAAGAGAATTTCTTAAGAGAAGCCAGGAAATAAAAAACAAACTACCCTTCCCCAAATCAAACACAAATAACAGTTAAATTGACAGCTGGAATTTTCGACTGCCACAATGGAAATCATTATATCCTTGAGTAACTGAAAAAATTTGACAATCTGAAATCATTTACCCAGAGAAACTACTATTCAATGAAAATCTAAAATAGTTTTAGGAAAACTCAAAATTGAGATGGTACAATCAATACAGCCTCACTAAAGGATTTATTTTTTTTTAGATTTTGCATAAGAATTAGTAAAATGAACCTAAAAGAAAAGTCTAAAGTACAAAACCAATGGTAAGTAAAGAAAACCAAATTCAAAAAGGAAAATCTAAAAAATTTTAACTGTATAAAATAATATTAATGATATTTATTTTATGAGATTATAAAACAAGATATAATTAAAATACTGCACAACCTTATCAGTTACACGGTTTCTAACTGGAATTAATATCTTCAAAGATCCTTACATTGTTTGGGTGGAAGATGTAAATGAATCTCATAGTCAACAGAAAAGAGTAAGGTGGGGAGAGGTGACTGGAGGGGTACTGTGGTGCAGGGAATGTAAAAAGTAGGACAAAGAGTAAACCCAAAATAAGATGGTAGAAATCAATCCAAATTTTATTAGTAACTGTAACTTAACTAATGTGAGTTTTCTCCTTGGTGAGTCACAGATAGAAACTACATCAGATGAAGTTGTCACACAAAGGAAACTCTATTTGCAGCAAATAAGGAAATCATGGGGAATAACTTCCAAAGCCATGACTCCCAGATCAAGAGTAAATGAGTTTCTTTTATTTAGGGTTAGGATGAATATTTAGAAGGTGAGCCTTGTTATCTTATGTGGAGGTAGGCATAAGGTTGCATACGTGCCTTAAGGAAACATGCCTATGCACACATTGCCTGTTATCTAAATGGAGCTCCTCCTTGGATGGAGATTTTAGTATTATCACGAGGTGAAGGTAGCTTGTCAGTCACTCCATGGTCTACCTGCACAGGTGTCAGTTGGTGGTTAAGCTCAAACTGGTCTGGGTAGTCTGGGCGTCCAGATTTCTTCTTCAGGGAATTCATTATTGCTGGAGGGGTAGTTTCCATTTCCATCACAGGATGCTATGCCTGTCGGGTCTTTTGCCTGAGTTAAGAGAAAAACTGCAAAGAAGAGCTTAAAGAAAAATGTGAGACAAAGATTAGTGGGTAGAAGAAGCAGGTGAGCAGTAAAGTCAGGTCTTGGAGTCCAGCAGGTGAAATAACCACATACAAAAAAAACCAAAACAAAACAAAACACAAAACCTACCCCAGCTATGTAATGTTTACAAAGGCATATCAAACATAAGAACAAAGTTTGAAAGTAGAATTCTGGAAAAATATGCAGATCCATACAAATCAAAGGAAAGTTAGAGTAGCCATAGTAATATCACACCCAAAGATTTTTAGGCAGCAAGCATCACTAGGGAACAGAGCTATTCATCATTTTAAAACAAGGCAAATAATTTAGAAATCAATCACAAAAAGAAAACTAGAATTACAATAGCTGGACTAAGCCCAGAGACCTCAACTAGTTTGGTATAAACTTTGTGGTTCCAAAAGTTCCTTGAGCACAAATAGTTTGGTGACTTAGATCAGAAAAAGCCGGCCTTCCTTCAGGTACCTAGTCTGCAGTGTTGTTAAGAATTGAAGTTGTCTTGAGACATTGCTTGTACTTGAGTCATGAGTCCCAGACTTTTTGTGCGTCTGTCTGGATGGACATAAAATGAGAATATTATTGATGGTGGGGGAACAGGGAGATTTTGCTGAAAAGCTTTGGATTCCATTGCAATCAAAGTAAACAAAGAAAATGTACTATTTAAATACATAAGAAAAGTAACTACTTAACCGAAAGCACTATGTGCTAGATTATTGGTTTAGGAATTGAGAAAGTAAGCTACATCATCATACAAGATGAAAGAGTGACTAGCTTTCTCTCCTGAACCTTATCATATTTGATTGGAGATAAGAATTAAATTGGCAATCCTTTTAAAAAAATTTTTTTAATGTGTATTTATTTTTGACAGAGAGACAAAGCATGAGTGTGGGAGGGGCAGAGAGAGAGGGAGACACAGAATTTGAAGCAGACTCCAGGCTCTGTCAGCACAGAGCCCAACACGGGGCTTGAACCCATGAACCACAAGATCATGACCTGAGCTAAAGTCGGTCACTTAACTGACTGAGCCACCCAGGCGCCCCATTATATAACCACTTTTAAGGGAAGCTTCTTTTAGAATTTTGATAAAAACTGTATTAGGAAGGATTATTTTATAAACTAGTTTAAAAATTAATCTACTTCTAGTGGATAGAATCTTTGTGACAAGTTTTA
The DNA here is from genome assembly GCF_018350175.1 of Felis catus. Lineage (NCBI taxonomy): Eukaryota > Metazoa > Chordata > Mammalia > Carnivora > Felidae > Felis > Felis catus. Next base: position 107,301,214 of record NC_058374.1, read on the forward strand.
AGATTATTATTATTTATTTTATTTATTGTTAAATGTTGTGCTTCATAAAATAGTCCAGCAATTTTTTAAAAATTTAATTCAAGCTCTCCTGAAAGTCATGGGAAGGTTCTTTACATCTATGTAAAGATTTTGCCATCCATTCTCGTTACCTTACATTATTAGCATTCGGTGTTTTCTAAGCTTAACTTACTCAGAGAAATAATGTTGGTTTGCCTCAGAGTGATTTCCTACTGTGTAAGTAAAATGAATAGTGAAAAACAGCATACAAATCCATGAGATTAAATATCCAAGGATGAAGCTAAAATTTTCCAAGTATAAACCTATAATTGTTTTGTTTTGTTTTGTTTTTTAGATAATTTGAAGTATGTTTGTCATTTTATAGGAAATATCAGAGCTACTTTTAAAAATGTATGTTCTGGAGTTAGAATTACACAGGAACAGAAATGTAAATGTTTTCCTCTATTTGACTATAACCATGTAAATTCAATTAAAAGACATAGTGGGCTATTTCCTGTTCCTGTTAGCTAAACTCATTCTTGGATTGTTTATAATGGTACTAATTTACATCACATTATTTAGCATACTGGTCTTTTTTTTTTCCTCTAAGAAAAGAGCACTGGATAGAAAATTTTAAGATTTTATTGTAGAACTTTCACTAAAATGCTTTAGGTAGATTGTCATTGTGAAAGCTAAGAGTAATCTTGAGAAACTTCTTTGAATTTCTGTTGCACATTTTTGTCTACAGAGATTTTTTCCATTGGTTTCTTCAGGGAGTACACATCTGTTATGCCCACACATACCTGAAGTGCTGCTGTTTCTCAAATTGAGTACATGTGTATTCATGTCCGCATATACTCATCTTGATAGTTATAAATCAAAGGAAGCATTTCAAGAAGTCATCTGGTCCATCTTCACATCTCTGGGATAATCACCTTGGAAAGAGGCCAGAAAAAGAGTGATCTGACTTATCCTTAATAATATCAGAGAAAAACCATTTCACACCTAAGTATAGTTGTGTCCTCTCTAGCATTCCAAGCCTTTCAAGGGTAAATTTCTACCCATTTTTACTTAAATACTTTTAGCCATTTTAAAAACCAATTAATATTTGTTTCCTATGTTCATGCCTACTGTTTTCAACTACACAAAAACTATACAATAATTTTTGCCTGTACTTTCTACCCCAAGTCCTGCTTCTTTTCACTGATCTTTGAAAACCAGTAAAGCAAAACAAAACAAAACACACTGCTCAAGATCTCATACATTTTTGTTATAATATAGAGACACTAATGTGTTTAAAACATATATGAAAAAAAAGTGAGAACTGAGTGAAGCAGGGCTCTGGATGAGAATTTTAAACATTATCAAGCAAGTCTAGGAGGAAAGGAAGATCACAATAGTCATTTCTTTAGATTTCTTACCAAACACTGACAGTATGTTGCATATTATTATGACTCTTCTAGACTTTAAGAGTGTGTGTGTTGAACTATTTTATTTTGCCAAGCACTAAGCATGAGCTCATATTTCTTCCAAGATACAGTTATTGAACTAGATACATAGGTAGGTATGGTTGTGATTAATCAGAAGTCCTCCTTCTTGCCCACAGTTTATCATTTACACAAGGAAAAATCCTGTAATAAAAATAATAGCATAAACAATGAACTATGGCAATGATTCATAAGTTCAAATAATCAGTCATATAATGTAAATTATAATTGTTTTAAGTTTTTAAATTTAATTTTTCTCTTATTTTTTCCTTAAACCACTAGCCCTGTACATGCCACACATAAATCCTTCCTCTATGATCTGTATTCTTCAATTTTCTCTCCACCGACATTTACTTATCAATCTTAGAACTGACCAACTTAATAGACTACAGTAAAACATAAATGTATTTACTATGGGGAAGGTACTGTCAGGAACCATTTGAATTCAAAATGAATAAGCAAATACAGTATTCAAGAGTGTATTCTCTGGTAGATGAAATGTTTTTAAAGCTACACATAAATGTATTACCTGTTTCATTTATAAATGACAGTGGCAGGAATTCAAACTGGATTAATCCAAGAAGGGAATTTATTGGCTCAAATAACTAAAATATCCAGTTGCCTCTTAACACAATTCCGGGGAGGGTGGGGGGTGGGGAGGGGGTGGGGAGGGCATCATTTATACAGAACTCAAATGTATGGTGTTCTGCAATACAGAATTCCTAAATCCAGGGTCTCAAAAAATGTTATTAGAATTTGGACTTTCTTCAGCTCTCATTCTTCTCAATTCCATTTTAATCTGTGTTGACTTGATTCTCAGGCTGGTCCTGTTCAAGTCATTAATTCTGTCACTCAAGTGACTCCAATAAAACGTAAACACATCATTCTTTGTAGTGTCAGAGAAGCCCAGGTGTTGGTGCTTGATTGCTCTGCCCTGTTCACTTGGATCACAAAACAATTCAGTAGGAGCCTCAGAAATGGATCAATCTTATGTGAAATAAATGGCCTGCATGTTTACCAAATTTTAATGTGTTTTTTAACACTTATTTATTTTTGAGAGACAGAGAGATAGAGCGTGACTGGGGGAGGAGCAGAGGGAGAGGGAGACACAGAATCTGAAGCAGGCTCCAGGCTCTGAGCTATCAGCACAGAGTCTGACTCAGGGCTCGGTCAACCATGAGATCATGACCTGAGCAGAAGTTGGGCGCCTAACCAACTGAGCCACCCAGGCACCCATATGTGTGTTTACCAAATTTAAATGAGGCTGCCATTGATAGAGGTCTATGGAATGGATCCTGGATGAGCAATATATATCAACTTAATAAATATGATAAAAAAGTATATAAGTGTCATGAGAGGGGTTTGAAGATACTTCAAAAGAGTGGGAAACAGAAAGATCTACAGGTGGGGAAAATCAGAGTGAGTCTACTTAAGTAGATAGTATTTAATCTATGACATGAAAGATGCCTAGGGTATTGAAACTGAGAAACTAAATAGATGATATTTCCAGGTGAGTAAAATAAAAACATGAGAAAACACATTGAGGCAAGAAATAATGGAATAAATACAGAAAAAATGCCTGTTATATAATTATTAAAACTGTGATGAAACATAGAATAAGAAAAATTTATTGAAAGCAGGAAATGAAGAGCTTTGAAAGCCGGGATAGAAATTTGGGACTGTAAATAGTGACTAGTTAGTGATGGCTTTTGAGCAAGAGAGTCATATGTTCAAATCTGAGATCTGAAAAGATTCATATTGCAGCTATGCATAAAAAGCATTGCACCAGAAAAAGGCTATTTAGGAGGCTATGGCCGTAGCCCAAGTAAAATATGAGGCCCTCAACAGGGAAAGTGGTGCTGGAAAGAACAGTGAAATTTACATGTCTCTTTCATGTAACTTTCCCTTGACCTCTGTCCCTTCTCTCTGTTACCTGGCATATGTATATGAAATATTGGACCTAATGGATGACCCAATGACCTTTCCGAAGCCCCATCTTCTTTGACTTCTTGTGTTATTGGTCACTGTGAACCAGTAATTTTTTTAAAAAATCATTTCTCTCTTGGCTCTCATGTTACTGCACTATAGAACACTAGAAAGATTAATCTGTATCTGTATCCCTCGCTTCTATAAAAACTCAGTCTTTGGGGCGCCTGGATGACTCAGTCAATTAAGCGTCAGGTTTGGCTCAGGTCATGATCTCACCATTTGTGAGTTTGAGCCCCGTGTTGGGCTCTGTGCTGACAGCTCAGAGCCTGGAGCCTGCTTTGGATTCTGTGTCTTCCTCTCTCTCTGCCCCTTCCCCACTTGCACTCTGTCTCTCTCAAAAATAAACATTAAAAAAAAAAAAAAAAGGAAAGAAGCCACTCAGTTTTTGAATATCTTTCTCTCTCTCTCTGTCTCTTCCTCTGTGTCCCTCTGCCTTATCTCTGTATCTTCCTCTCTAATCTCTCAGATAATCTTTCACTCTCCAGCTGCTTCTTTTACTACGAGGCGGCTGGCTGCCTCCTCAGTGGAGTTGGTGGCCCCAGCCTTTCTCTTGAGCAGCAGGCCTACATTGGTAATAATTCACTTGATATTTCAGCAAGAATACTGTACCTTCTAAAGCTTAACTCGTAAGAACCAAATCTGTCATCTTTTAAAATCATCACCCCTCCTCAATTTTTCCCATGATTGTTCAATAATTTTATCATTCCATTAGTCCCAGGTCAAATGCTACCTCATCCATGAAGACCCTTATGACTTACCTGCCTACGTATGTGATTTCATTCTCTAAACTGCCATTGTACCTGGTGTGCGCTTGTCATGTTACATAGATTAATACATTCATTAATTTTTTTTTGTTAATGCAACAAATATCTATTTAGCCTTATTTGTTCAGACTCTATGGTAGTAATTGAAAAACACAACCTTGAACAAACCACCAAATATTATTCCTTGCTTTCATGAAACATTTATGTCCAATTGTAACGTTCTTGTGTGTAGACTATATATCTGTATATAGCACAAGAATTGTCAGATAGGATTTTTGTAATAAATATGTGTTGGGTGAATTAATTACTACATGGATGAATCATCACAACTTTATCTTTTTTAATGTTGATATAGTCGGAGTGTGGGTATAAAAACATTCACAGTTTACAATTCTAGATACAGGGTTATGTCACACACTTTTTTATATAAGTCACAATGCTTAACTCACCATTTTTTATGTTTTTCCATTATTTTCTTGTAACCATTTGAAATGTTCTAAGAAATGTCATATTGACAATGTATATGTAACAGAAAAATAATTAGCAAGTACTTGGTTCTTTTTTTGTTTACATATTTTCAAAAGATAAATGCTAGTAGCGCAGGAACTAAACTCTTTTCATGAAAAACTTTAGGTGAATTTCTTATTACATGAGTTCGTTTCAGTCATTTTGGGAACATGAAAAAGTTCCTGGTCAAATATGCGTGAGTAAATGCCATGGAATTAACTTTATTTCCTAATCAGAAATGTCAACACTTTTATAATGTACCAGGATTCTCTGATAATTTAGCTCAATAAAAATTGTTAAATCAAGAATTGCATAGTTACATGGTACAGGGAAAAGTTGCATAGGATGAGAGAATTATGAAAATGCCTTTTTTTTTAACTGTTTAAAAAATTGTCATCTTTTTTTTCTGGAGTAGTTGCCATAAAATATAGATATATGGCATCCTGCCAATGTTAGATGTTTGAATACAAACACAAATAATAAAGTATATTTTATTCGTTGTTTCCTTTCATGCAGAACTACATATTCTATAGTGCTCTTCAATTAGTCCTAGTGACTGCCAATAATAAGATTATCTTTACCTTAGAGTTTCTCAACCTTGATGCTATTGATATTTTATGTCAGATACTTTTTAAAAATTATTTGAGAGAGAGAGAGAGAGAGAGTACAAGTGGGGTATAAGGAGAGACAGAGACAGAGAGAGAGAGAGAGAGAGAGAGAGAGAGAATCCCAAGCAGGCTCCATGCTCACCATGGAACCCAACATGGGGCTTAATCCCAGGACCCTGGGATCATAACCTGAACCAAAATCAAGAGTCAGATGCTCAATCAACTGAGCCACCCGGGTACCCTGCCAGATAATTTTTCTTGTGGGAGCTGTCTTGTACATTATATATGTAGCATATGTGTCATCTGCCTACTAGATGCAAATAATACCCCCAGATATGACAATTATTAAATACCCTTGGGATAAAGAGGTAAGGGTTGTGGAAACCACCCTGCTTGGGAAACAGTGGTCTTAGTGATGTTGAATTATCCCAAATCTACTGGAACTGAAGAGTGGCTTTTTAATGTTCCCCTGAGAAACTGAAAAATGTGTTTCAAATTGACTATTTTATCTGATTTGTGTGACTATCACAAAAATTAAAAAAAATATACAGTCTTCTTTCATTCTCAGTGAAGACAAATTCTTCCTTGTTTCCATTTCTGGAGATGTAAGTTGAAAAAGACTGTCAGTCCCTGGCTCTCTTTGGGGAGAACTGAACGCAATTTTATATTTCTGATCGAACTTTTCTGATGAGCCTTGCCTTATGAAAAATAAAATCACCATATGTAATGTGAAAAATAAAAATACATTGGGAGAAAAATCTGTTTTAATTTTTCCCAAATCATAATAAATTCCACACAGCTAAAGAATTTTGTAACTATAATGTGATTATTCTTAACAAGTAAGTTATACTAATGTTGTTTTGACTTTGTCTGAGAGGAAAACTAAAAGAATTTCTGAGAAAATTAAATTGATATAAGCTCATTGTTACATAAAAATATCAAATATAATCCAAGCACCTTTGAGTTTTCATTTAAATGAAGACACAAAAAATTTTCATTTTAGTTACTACTGTCTTGAAAAAGGGGAAAAAAACACAGAATAAATGGAAATGTAGAGACTTATATTTATCTTGCAAATGAAGCTTCAAAGGTAACAATTTGGAATTTTTTCAATCACATTTATATGTCCACTTGTTTGTTTTCTGACTGTGGATTTAAATAGCTTTCAAATAACAATTCCTTGAGCAGAGTAATTTTGCATGTGCAGTTATGTCTCTTATAATAGAGAAAACAGAGCTAACAGATGATGTTTCTATCATTTAAAGCCATTTTCTTTCACCTAAATAAAAAGAAATAAGGAGGTGCGGGGAGAAATTTACTCTGAGGCAGAAAAAAAGAAAGAAGAAAGTGCAATGTGTTGAACAACTGTGATTATGACATTGATTATTATATTTTCTATATTGAGGAGCAAATGTAAAATAAATGAAATTCCAGGCAAGCCTGAATAATGACCAGTGGGCACTATTCACTGTGGGTCTCCAAAGATTTCATTAAATGCCATTAAGTAGTTTGCATCTGTTTTGGACTCCAAAAGATAAGCAAGGGTTAGAAATAGGGATAATAGTATGGAATGCATTGTCCTTTAGAAGCTATAATTTTCCAAACTGAAGTATCTTCATTTAATCCAACAAGAACTACGTTCTTGAGGGGCCATTTTAAACAGATGTTCAAACAAGTTTAGATCATCTCCCAGTGAATCAATTTAGATTTTAGATGCAACATTTTTTTCTTATTATTAATAATTGCCCTAGTTTTCATATGCCGTTAGTTGGATTTTTTAGAAATATTTAATTTCAACTAATCAACAGGGCTGTTACAAATATACATATAGAAGAGTATCTAAAATGTAGATAAATCAAATATAGATAAAAAATAGCTGTCGCTATTTGTGATTTTATTCATATCCAAGGAATTCCCTTAATAGTCAAAACAACTTTGCTTGAATCTTTAAAACATCTTTTTTCAGAAGAACACTGTTACAGAATTTATCTTCTTTTTTGTCATTTAACAACGGTTATGTGTATCCCAACAACAACCACACTAAGCCACTGTAAGGTAAAAAGAGCTTATAAATATATAAGAAATTAATTCACCACTCTACATTAATAGTTACATAACTTCATATTCAGCTGAGGATAAAGACCAAAAAAAAAAAAGTTCATTTTAAGAAACTTAAAAAAAACCTCTATTTATTGTATATTTGGAATTTTAAAATTCCCCATGTAATTTACCTTTTGTTAATTCATTTTAATATTTGCCTCCCTACCTAAAATATAAATTTCACAAGATTCCAGAATTTTGTCTATGTTCATTGCTTTAGGGCTTATAGGTAGCAAAATGCCTAGTATATATTTGGCACACAATAAGTATTGGATGAATGATTGAGTGAGTGAGTGAATAAAGTCCACTCAAATATGATTTCAGAAAAAAATAAGATAGTTTGTCCTCTTTGTTTGTTTTACAATGTAATGACAACAATTTTACTCAGTGCTCATCAAGATTGATCCTCTTTATCTATTTCAAACCCATCTCCCCTTTGGCAAATATCAGTTTGTTCTCTGTGTTTAAGAGTCTGTTTTTTAATTTGTCTCTTTTTTCTTTGTTCTTTTGTTTGGTTTCTTAAATTCCACATATAAGTGAAATCATGTGGTATTTGTCTTTCTCTGACCGACTTATTTCACTTAGCATTATACTATCTAGGACCATCCATGTCAGTGCAAATGGCAAGATTTCATTCTTTTCATGGATAATATTACATTGTACATATACACCACACCTTTATCCATTTATCTATTGATGGAAAACTTGGGTTACTTCCATATCTTGTCTATTGTAAATAATGTTGCAATAAACATAGCGGTGAATATATTTTTTCAAGTTAGTGTTTTCATTTTCTTTGGGTAAATACCCCGAAGGGGAATTACTGCATTATATGGTAACTCTCTTCTCAATTTTCTTAAGGAAGTTCCATACTGGTTTCCACAGTGGCTACACCAATTTTCATTCCTACTAACAGTATATGAGGTTTCCTTTTTTTATCCATATCCTCACCAACACTTGTTATTTCTTGTCTTTTTGCTTCTAGCCATTCTGACAGGTAGAAGGTGATATCTCCTTGTGTGGTTGTTTTTTTTTTTACATTTTTTTTTTAATTTTTGAGAGACAGAGAAAGACAGAGCACAAGTAGGGGAGGGGCAGAGAGAGAGAAGGAGACGCAGAATCTGCAACAGGCTCTAGGCTCTGAGCTGTCAGCACAGAGCCTGACATAGGGTTAAACTCACAAACCCTCAGGTCAGATCATGACCTGAGCCTTAAGTCAGACGCTCAACCGACTGAGCCACCCATGCACCTCTCATTGTGGCTTTGATTTGCATTTCCCTGATGATTAATGATGTTGATCATCTTTTCACATGTCCGTTGGCCTTCTATGTATACCTTCTATGGAAAAGTGTCCATTCAGGTCCTTTGACCATTTTTTATTTAGATTACTTGTCTTTTGGTGTTGGGTTGTATAAGTTCTTATATATTTTGGGTATTAACCCCTTACCAGTTACATCATTTGCAAATATATTATCTCATTTAGTAGGTTTCCTTTTTGTTTTGTTTATGGTTTTCTTCACTGTGCAAAAGCTTTCTATTATGCTCTAGTCCCAATAGTTTAATTTTGCTTTTGTTTCTCTACCCTGAGCAGACATCTAGAAAAATGTCTAAGGCTGATGTCAAAGAAATTACTGCCTATGTTTCCTTCTAAGAGTTTTACAGTTTCAGGTCATATTTAAGTCTTCAGTTTGCCCTCATTTTTACAAATTAAAATGTCATGGTCTAACATGAAAACAATTTTGCTTATAAATCCAAACATTTAATAAATCATAGGTTTTATATTCTGATTGATCTGTGTATAATTTTGGTGGTTGCCACAGACTTTCTGTAACTTTGGGCAAGTAATTTAACCTCTAACTTTTTATTTCCTTGCATATATAATATAGCACCTACAAAAGTCCCTGGAAAAGAAGTAGATGCTCAAATAAAAGTTATTTTCATCTGCTTTCAGAAATGTTGGGGAATCACTTAAAGGGATACTAAATGCCAAATGGAAACAGAATATTACTTGATGGGATGTCTTTTTAATACCTATACCACTGAAGTAGCTGAGAAATTATGTATTTGCATACCCTGCACAGAAAAAGTAATCTATCATCTCCTTAAATCTACCTATTCTGCTTGTGGCCTTGTAAATAGTAGGCCTGCTGTGTAGTTGATGCAGTTTCACTTTGGATTTTGTGCCCTCCATAATTATAGTAATAGTAGCATTATGCCTACTCTCAGAGCATATTAATCCATTCCTATATCCAAGTGGCAAGAGTACTTTTGGACAGCTTTTTTTTAAGATGGCATAAAATGAAGTCAGGCCTTTATTTTATAAAGTAGAAAGAGACTTCTTTCTACTTTCTCTTTTCCATTAGTGAAGTTATAATTTAAATTTGAGATGGGTAGGAAGAAAAAAAAACGATACAGACAGAGGAATACAGCTATGGTTGTTTTTTTTTTGATGCCAAGATATCTATACTGACAGCGACAAGATCAGTCATCCAGATAGATATATCTAATCACTCACAGTGATTATTTCTGATTCAGTTTGGTGTTCAGAGGCAGTTACTCTGTAGGAGTAAAGTCAGTGAAGTCAGTCAGACTGGGTTCTAATCTAGAATTTACTACATCATAGCCGGACAATATTAAACAAATAATTTAACCTCAACCTTCCCAAATCTCATTATCTTAACTTGCCATAGTCCCTTCACCATAGTATATTTCTAATAATTTAATTTCTTTGAGATATTATATGTAAAGAGTCAGTGTCCCAGTGATATTTGATATTTAATAAATTATGGTTATTTTTATTGTCTACCCCAAACCTATGCTTTCACATCTAGCATATAATAGAACTCTACAGCTAAAGCCAAGAATAATAAGCTAAGGACATTTTAGCATCTTGGAGGGAATTGCCAATGACTCACTCTGTATCCAGGCTCTTTTTTAGCTTATTCTTTCATCAAGTTTCTGGCCCTTAGATTATATTCTACTTTTTGTTGCCATATTGCCTATTGCACTTACCTCTGATTATTCTTTTACTGGCTTGGTTCCTAGCACTCACTAAAATTTATGGCTTAGAAATTCCTTTTTAAAATTCTGGTTAAAAATTACTTACTCTCAACTCTCAGTATCAAATCTCTGTTTGCCTAAAAGCTCTCCAATGTCAAAGGTTTGCAAAAGCCATCACAATGATTTACATTGCGTAAGAAATGTAATTCTGTTTTAGATAGAATAGACACTCAAATATGTACATTTGAGGCCGTGAACAAAAGAAATTTATTTTTTGTTCATTGTAACTTTTCTAATAATTTTATTTCTTTAAAGATTTTTTTTTAGGGACGCCTGGGTGGCTCAGTCAGTAGGTTGAGCGCGGACTTTGGTTCAGGTCATGATCTCAGGATGGTGAGTTTGAGCCCTGCCTCAGGCTCTGTGCTAACAGCTCAGAGCCTGGAGCCTGCTTCAGATCCTGTGTCTCCCTCCCTCTCTCCCTGTCCCTTCCCCTCCCCCTGCTCCTGACCTGTTTCTCTCTCTCTCTCTCTCTCACTCTCTCTCTCAAAAATAAAATAACCATTAAAAAATGAAAAAGATTTTTTACAGTTTATTTATTTATTTTGAGAGAGAGAGAGACAGAATGCATGGGTGGGGGAAGGCAGAGAGCAAGACAGAGAGGATCGCAGGCAGACTCCACACTGTCAGCGTGGAGTCCAACACAAGGGTCGATCTCAGGAACCGTGAGATCATGACCTGAGCCAAAAATCAAGAGTTCGATGCTTAACTGACTGAGCCACCCAGGTGCCCCCCCTAATAATAATTTTCAAAAGTTTCCCCTCCATGTAGTAATTCAGGAATGCATCTTCTCTCCACCTTGTGACTATACAATTCCCTACATTTTTATTGTCATTTGCATCAAGCCCCCCAAAAGGAAAGAGAATGGTAGACTAGAAAGAGTACACATCATTTCTACTTTATTTTCTTTGGGTAGAATTCAATCATGTGGACCTCCTTACTGTAGGGGATTCTGGGAAACATACTCTGGTTGTGTGCCCATAAAGTAAAGGAGAACGTGGATTTGGTAAACAGAAACAATCATTACCACAATTGTTAAATCTGAGTTTTAATGATCTATCATCTGTCGGTCTTTCTCATGTATCAGTTTCCTTCTGCTCTAGACTTAGTAAGCTTCTTTCTTTGCCCCAGACATTATTATGGTGTTGAACTTGCTGTTTCCTCTTGCCTGAGGTATTTTATCTTTAGCTTATTCGTTCCTGTATCTTTCTGATCCTTTAGATCTCAGCTCTAACGTCACCCCTGGGAGCCATTTTTTTTTTAATTTCTCATTCTAAATTCCAACCTACAGACCTTTCCTTTCATATCACCTTGTTTAACTGCCCCGAAAACACTTACATTTCTGCAATGACTTCTGAGGCTAACTACATGAAGTTAGGCCAAATTTCATAGGTTAAAGGCACAGTTCTTTACAAAACTGCCATCACTTCAGACACCAGCATCAAGATTGGGAGATCTTAGGCTACCTGCAATTTCTGTCAAACTGTCTACCAGTTTGGGAGGCCTCATTACCCTCTCAGTTCTGATAATTCGGTAGAACAAATCACAGAACTCAGAAAAATGCTATACTTGTGATTAGAGTTTTATTATAGCAGAAAGCATACAAATAAAAATCAGTCAAAAGAAGATTTATGAGATGAGGTCTAGGAGGATCCCAAATGCACAACTACTCATTCCCTCACCCCATGAAGTAAGGATGAGTCACTGGCCCCCCTGCACATCAATGTGTACTACCAACTCAGGAAGCACACCTAAACTTTAATGTCCAATTTTTATTGGGGGTTTGATTACCTTTATAGGAAATTCATTGACTGAGTCATTGACCATGTGATTGAGCTCAATCTTTAGCCTCTCAAGAGATTGACTGCTGTTATTTGGCTCGAACCCAATGCTCTAATCACACAGTTAGTCTTTCTGGCATGGCCAGCCCTTATTTTCTGTCTTTTCATTAGTGTAAACTATCCAGGAGCCTGCCATAAGTCATCTTATAAGAATACATTATCAGGATCCACCATGAATAACAAAGACACTCCCACACTCAGTAAATTCCAAGGATTCAGAGACTATGTCTTAAGAACTGAGTGATCATGTACATTTATTTTTTAGTCTCTACTCTTCCTAAATATAGGTTTCATGTGGCCAAAAATCTTGTTTGCCTTGTTAACACAGAAGAATAATTTGTAACTAGGTAAGTATTTATGAAATGAAAAACCATGAGTTATCAATTCTGACCTGGTCAGTTGAACAGAAAATTGTTGACAATCAGTTGGTTCTTGAGGCCACTTTAAGTTAGGATATGTGGAGCCCCCCAAAATAGCTTAATTGAAGTTTTAATTATGTAGAGAAATATGCTTTTACTCTTTGTTATTTGGTGTTAAAAGTTAGCTCTACTGTTTATGCTCTGTGTGAGCTACTCTGTGCTTCATTTTCTAATTTCAGTATAGTGATAATAGCTGTACCTCTTTGTGAGGATCAAATGAGATGTTGTCTGAAAAGCTGTTTGAAGGGCAGCTGATATATTAAAATCTTTAATAATCATAATTTATTATTGAGGATACTGTGATTTGGTGTATAAAGGTATGGGGAGAGTCACTGAAGTAAATCAAGCATCATTATTAACTTTACAGAGATCAATACAACCAAGCCAAAGCATTCATTGAATAACTTTTCTTTTCAAGAAGAAGGCTTTGATTGATGTTATTTAACTTAATTTTAAATTCACTATGTTAGATGTGCTGTGAGATAATCAGATAGCCTATCTCTTAAAATTATACAAAATATCCAGGAAAAAAAAAGATTCATGTCAAAAAGATTATACCAGAATGTCCTTAAAGACAGACGATGTGTATTCAGATTCGTCTCTCCCTCAGTGTCTTAACTGTCATCTGATAGTAAGGCCTAACTAAGTAAAATAAATTTAGGGGATTAGAGCAACGAAGTAAATTTGTATAGGTAAAAATATGTGTACTACATTTATTAGGTTGTATACATTTAAGAAATTATTGCCATGAAAATGGTTCCCAGATCAAAAAATAGTTGGGGGGGGGGGGGCACCTGGGTGGCCCAGTCAGTTGAGCATCCGACCTCAGCCTAGGTCATGATCTTACAGTTTATGGGTTCTATCCTTGCATCAAGCTCTGTGCTCACAGCTCTGAGCCTGGAGCCTTCTTCAGATTCTGTGTCTGCCTCTTTCTCTGCCTGCCCCCTGCTCATGCTCTGTCTCTCTCAAAAATAAATAAATAATTTTTTAAAATCTTTAAAAAATAGTTGGGGAATTCGGTGTTGGACCTTTTCATTTTAAATATTCAACCATTGAGGGGCGCCAGAGTGGCTCAGTTGGTTAAGCCTCCGACTATGACTCAGGTCATGATCTCACGGTTTGTGAGTTCAAGCCCCACATCGGGCTCTGTGCTGACAGCTCAGAGCCTGGAGCATGCATTGTATTCTGTGTCTCCTCCTCTCTCTGCCCCTCCCATACTCATGTTCTCTCTCTGTCTCTCAATAATAAATAAACATTAAAAAAATAATAAAAATAAATAAATATTCAACCATTGATTATGACTATATTAAAATGTAATGTATAAAATCAAAAGATGTGCTAAAAAATAAGTAGTTATTATTTTACTAGTTTCAAAAAGACATTTTTAATATGCAGTTATTACTTTTATGATTAATAAAGATTAGAAAAATTTTAAAAACAATAGCTCTTTTGGTTTATATATCAGATGAAATTAACTTAGAAATTTAATCAGATTTCTCATAAAATTCAAAATATTTGACCATTTAGGAAAATCATATTTTCTCCTTTCTATTACCAAGAATTTTATGTTGAATTTCATTTCAAAATAAAGAGACATTGCATTTTGGGTGCTGTAAAGAGCTTCTGAAGACTTCTTAATGCATTCAATAGATTATTTATCAAATGCTTAGTATGTGCCAGGCCCTTCCTAGATTCTGAGACGTAATATAAAGTAATACAAAAAGAAATTCCAATCCTTATGCATGACCTTTCATGCAAGTCATGACACTGACTACTTTGGGAAAAGAAAAAGGTCTATAATTTAACAAACAGAAAACCAGATATCAATTTCACCTTATTCTATACTTAGTATCCCTTCAATACTTGGGCACATATTTATTTTGTGCCTCCTAAGTGTGAGATATGTGCTTGATCGGAAGGATAAAGTATTGAAAAGAGGATAGGTGATTTGTGTCCTAATGAAGCGAAGAAAATACAGGACAGAATTTCAGGGATAACAGAATTTCCAAATGACCCTACAAATAATGGCTTGATTAAAGTTTCTATTATGGTGATAATTGCATTTTTATACTTTCTTAAATATGTAATGGCCTACCTAAAGGAAGACATTTCCTTCACTTAAAGAGAATTGAGTTTCTAAAAGATTGTACTATTAACTCTAATTAAATATAGAAGCAAGGAGGGGCACTTGGATGGCTCAGTTGATTAAATGCCTGACACTGGATTTAGGCTCAGGTCAAGATCTCACAGTTCGTGGGTTTGAGCCCCACGTTGGGCTCTGTGCTGACAGAGCAGAGCCTGCTTGGGATTCTCTGTCTCTCTCCCTCTCTCTCTCTGCCTCTCACCCACTCTCTCTCTCTCAAAATAAACAAACATTTTTTAAAAAAAGATACAAGCAAAGATAAAAAACATCTCCTGAGACCAAAGCCAAAATTCTCTCTCCCATAATACCTTCCTTCCAGTTCCTCATGAAAACAAGCTGCACAGCATGTTTGGAAAGATTCACATTTGGAAATCTTGGTGTCTGAAAAATGTTAATCAGATTAGTTAGCCTACTTTTTATACTGATTTTTGGGGTTTTTTTGTCGTTTTGTTTTTCTTTTTCAAGTGTGTATTCTTTGGGACAAGAGAGGAAGAAAAGATAGTTAAAGTCCCACTCACTGATGCTCAAGTTTTAAGATTCCATAAAGACAACAGAACCAAAACATTGTGGGCACCATCATCGGCATCCACCCTCAGCTGAGTGGATTAGAACTTGAAATAAGCCAGAAAGAAAATGCCCTTGCAGCATGCCAATCACACCTTTGATATTCTTAATGATCAGAGTAGTAATCAGGGCTTTCTTGTATTTGACTTCAGATAATATTGCCCGATAAAATATATGAAGCACAGTTAAATTTGAATTTCAGGGGCGCCTGGGTGGCGCAGACGGTTAAGCGTCCGACTTCAGCCAGGTCACGATCTCGCGGTCCGTGAGTTCGAGCCCCACGTCAGGCTCTGGGGCTGATGGCTCAGAGCCTGGAGCCTGTTTCCGATTCTGTGTCTCCCTCTCTCTCTGCCCCTCCCCCGTTCATGCTCTGTCTCTCTCTGTCCCAAAAATAAATAAACGTTGAAAAAAAAATTTTAAAAAAATAAAAAAAAAAAATTGAATTTCAGATAAACAATAATGTTTCACAAAAGCATGTCCCATGGTATTTTTATTTGCTAAAATTGTCAGTCGTACCTTGAAAAGAAAGAAACTGCAGTTGCTGTAGTCAGTGAAAAATGTGGTCAAAGAAGAATTTAAAACAGAAGAAGAGTTCTCTAGCATTTTTCTGACACACTTACACTGAGTTTTGTTTTTTTTTTAAGGTGCAAGAAAAGTCTGAAAGTATGGGAGTAATTAGTTGTTGTATATCTGCCTGATGACTCCAGTGCCAAGACATTAATTGACACATGGTTCAGCTCTAGTGAGATGTGCTTCCCATGAAGATGTCCTCATAATTCTCTCAATGAACTGTTCCTCTGCCTAATATTGATTTTGCATCTGTATTTTAAGGTGGATCAAGTGGAGCTGTTCTCATTTTTTGACACGCTTGGCATTTATATATCTATGCTGACTAGGTCTGACAAACAACAAAATATGTCCCCATCTTCACTGCCACTTTCTTCTCAGCTGAATTCCAACAGGGTAGAATAATGAATGGTTTTACAATGATTACTTTGTACAAACCCTTTTCTAAATCTTGTTCTCTGGCCAATTTTTTTCTATCAATAGCATAGTGATGATTTTATTACCACAGAGGAATGTGACCTATGTCATATTGAACCTACTAATTCAACAATTAAAAGAAGAAAAGATTTAAAAATGTAAACTAGAAATCATAGTCTCAGATGCTTATGTTATTCAGTCATATACCTGAGGAGATCAAAAGGTCAACCGTTGTTAAGCAAGTCCTTATTGATTTCCAGAGTAAACAGACCTATATTTTCAAGTATAAAGAGTTGCTTCTTTTTTTTAATTTAATGTTTATTTATTTATTTTGAGAAAGAGAGAGAGAGAGAGATTGTGTGCATGAGCAAGGGAGGGACAGAGAGAGAGAGAGAGGGAGAGAGCATTTTCCATTACACAATTCTAGTTAATATCTAATGTTCTCAAATTTAAAATGCTCTAATTTTATTGATGAACTATAATAGTGAATGTTTTCCTGTAACTTCTTCAAAGAATCAAAATTAAGCAGCTGTAATTCCACTAAAAAGTATAATTTTAAGGTTTTATCTTCATTTTTTAAAACCCACATTATACTAAAACTAAAAAGAGTGCTGCTATGTTCAAAAAGTAATGTGTAAAATGTTATGAAACTAAAAGAAAATGGGTTTTTAGGAATCTCTCTTAAAATATCTTGACCGTAGCAGCTAGGTATTGATATCTGTCCTCATGAAGATAAGAGTTAATTATAGAGGAGAATTCCATACACCTAACTTGACATGAAACAAAAAGATCAGAAATGGAAGGCATGTGGCAGAATCACTAGCAAGACGGATTAAGTAATCACGGAAAAGATCAAGATTCCTGCCATTTTAAACACTGGTTTTTAGTCTAGGGAAAAGGAATACTGTAGAGAGCAGGGAATATAAACCTAAATTCATTCATTGGCTGAATTATATTAAGAATGTAACATGTACACAATTGGAAATTTTCCGATTTCACTCTATGTCAATGGTGAAAATCTTGACACCGCTCCCTAAAGAGTCTTCTAACTCATTATAAATTATTGGTCAAACAGGTGTAAGTTGCCTGTCAGAGCATCTGAAGCAGTGCTTCTATCTTGGCTTAGATATCTCTAAAGGGAATAGATCTTTCAAATTTATTCCAGTCTAACTCTTGAGCTCTTCTGGCTGGGAAAAAAAGGAATACTTTAAACAGCGAATAAATAAACAAAATACATGTAGAAGATGGGACAGTCCCAAATCTCTAGATCAAAAACATGTTTTATTTGTCTATGTAGTTGACAAACATTTAATTTATACAAAAAAATAACCACAGTGGAAGTATTTGACTGAAGGAAGAGTCAATGGCAGTCGGGGAGGAAGCAGAGATGAAACGAGGTATTATTTACTGAAATTGTGCTCCATTTAATTTGAGTGGAGGGAGATCAGGTATTGTTTCTAACAGAGAATAATGTGCATAACAGAAAAATTCTATAAGTTTTAGCATACAGTTATAGAAATAGCCCTGAAATGAATGGATATTTTAATTTCATTTCAACAAACATTTTTCTGACTTGGTTAGATATCAAATACTGTATTCAGAACCATAACAACTGCAAACAGCATAATTCATGGAAACTATTTATGGAAAAATTTTAGTAGTACATATATAAAACAATGGGCAATTTCATAAAGCCCTGGAAAACCTACACTAGGGCATTCACAGAAAAACATTCATCTGGGTAACCATTCCTTTCTCCACGGTGCCAGTATGTTTTCTGGAAAATTCAATAAATGATTGTCTAACGAATGCATAAATGAGTTGCAAAATACCAGAAGAGAGAGTAATTAATTCTGCATAGGGAAGTCTGGAAAGGTTTCAAAGAGAAGCTAACATTTGCATTGGGTCTTGAAAGATAAATGAAATATTAACAAGCAGTTAGAAACAGCAGAGTATCCAAGCCAGAAGCAACATCATGCAAAATAGGTGCAGTTTCCGTAAAATTCAAGAATAGTGTTTGGTCTGGTTTTATTGAGCTATAACTTGTATATAAAAGCTAAGAGGTCCAGGGTAGAACATGGTGTGAAAATGTAAATTGAAGCCAGATTATAACAAATGATCTGAATTCAAGAGTTTTAATTTACATAGCAATGTGACTTCATACCATTTTTTAACATTCTGGGCTTAAATTCCTGATAATTTTTGTTTTATTTTAAAGTGTACTCACTCATTTAACCTCTATTAATCATGTTAAATGCCATGAAGGGGGCATTGGTCTAATCACTGGTGCACAGCCTCAAACAGAAGACAAAAGTCTCTTCTTATATGGAAAGCATAGCCTGGTAAGGGTGATAGATGGTTAGAGAGGCAAAAAAAGCCAATGTACAAAAAATCTATAATATTTGTTTATTTAAAAATATTTATTCAGCACCTCTATGTGCCAATCACCATTTAAAACACACACACACACACACACACACACACACACACACACACTCCTTGCACCATAGATCTATATTAGATAAAAAAAAATGTTAAGATTAATAAAAAGATTAATAAAAAAGAAGGATCTGAGGCTAGAGGGTTACTGAAGCCAGTTTTAGAGAGTTGGGTATTTTTAATAGAATCAAAGAAAGACTTCTAAGAAAATAAAACATTTGAGGAGAGACTTCAAAAAATGAGAAAGACATGTCAAAAGAGCATTGTGGAAGTCCAAAATTTGAGTATCTTTGTTGTGGTCCAAAAATGTCTGTTGATACTGTGGCTGGAGTAAGTCAAATGAGGGGGAAAATCAGAAGCTAAGATTAGAGAATTATCTGGGGCCATGATTATGAGTTTTTCATTAGCCAATGGAATAACATGGGGATATATTGGAGGGTTTTGAACACAGAAGTGACTGGATCTGATTTATTATTTTACATAACCCAATTGCTGTATTGAAAATAGAGAAAAGTGTAGAAACAGAGAAAGGGGTTATGTGTGATTATAATACTCCTGGTAGGAGATGATGGTGGCTTGATCACATTCTATAAGATTTATAGAGGTAGAGTCAGTGGGATTTGTTGATAAACTGAATATGAAGAATGAGAAAGTTGGAGCATCGAGAGATGCGTTTGATATAGCACATCAAGTATGATCTAAGCAAATTTGAAGACAGAGTTGCCGTACAATCAGGCATGAGCATTTTGTGAGGGAAAGAGGAGAAATTCAGTTTTGTGTACATTAACATTGGGGATACCTAATGGTACATTCAAGTAAACAATGTTAAATAGACAGTTGAAATATTAAAATATGGAGTTCAGGTGAGTGGATTAGGCAATAAATGTAAATTTGAAGAGAGAGCTAACGTAAAACATTTGTGTTCTGTTGGAAGAGATAGCAGAGAGGGGAAATTGGTGACACAGAAGAGAAAGTGAAGAAAATCAGAAGTGATACCCTCAAGGAGTGCAAGAGTGGTTTATCCATTGTAATTAAAGGGAAGAGAAAATATGTAGGTACAGAATCAAGTAGAATGATATCTTTCATGATGGGAGTTTTAGAAATGCTCTTCTAATTGCATCTGTTACCTCAGTTATTGAGAAGCAAAGTTATCAGCTGAGTGCGTGGAGCAGAAAAGGTTGTGGAATAGTCATGAAAAAAAGTAAGAGAGTAAATTGACTAGGGAAATATAGTAAAATTGCCTGGGAGTGCTAAGAGCCCACTTGAGATTGCCGGTCATGAATTTAAAGTGAGATCAGTCAGCATGGTTTTCTATTTTTCTGTAGCTACAGTGAGCTGCTGTCATGGAGTTGAGTAGGTGGCAAAATGAATTAAAGAAGCATTGCAGTTGTTATAACAGTTGCTGAGGTTGTTACAGTATTCAAATAACCAAATATATATGAAAGAACTTTGAAAGCTATAAAGTACCATGGAGGTATACTTCATCACTGGGGTCCAGTACTGTAAGTTCCCATGTAGTAGCTTTGTTTTATGAATGAAAGTCAGAGTGCCAATTATTGGTGCCAGTCTTTAAAGTAGATCAAAGATGCCTAGTAGCCTCACAAGTCTTGAAGCCTGTACCTGACAGATCATAAAGTAAATTAAATTTCACATTACTACATAAGAAGAATTAAAAGAACCTGGCCAAGAATGTACATATATAACTGAGCCAAAGGTTGTGGCATTTTCGTTTTTCGTTTTTCAGGATACTTGCAAACTCCCTTGAAGCCAGTATTATTGTGAGATTCTAGTTGACAAATTTTGCTTTAGGATTTAAAATGTCCGTGCTTTCGCTTACATGTCATGTTAATAACTTTCCATCCATGAAAAAAAAAAAGAAAAGATGCTTTTGCCAGTTATTTCCCTGAAGATTCCTCTGTGAAACAAGTGTTCCACTCCAAGAAATTCTTTTCATATTGCAAGATTAGATCAATTTCATTCATTACCATCACCCTTGGCAATCCCTGTAGGACTTTTTCGGAATAATTGAGTAATTCAACAAATTCAACAATGGCTTCAGCTTTCCCATAACAGAAGAATGGTTCTTTAGAATCTTCATTTTCCATTCAAAGCTTTGGAAAGGGAATTGCAATTTTAAAGGCCAGAAAGAATATACATTTGACTGAATGGATTTTCAATATTTGGCTTGAAAATAGTCTTTCCAAGGTAACACTTTCTCATTCCTTTTCAATCATTTTTCTTTTAAACTTCCTACACTGCCTCTTAGTTCCATATAAAACTTTATTTTTAAGCACACATTCTTGTTCAGATACTTATGTTCATTTATTTTATGACTACATTAAAATTGGTATTTAGGTTTTAAAATAATTTTTATAGTATTTTGTTATTAAATTCTTAATATTTGATGGATAAAAATATCAACATGATGAAAATGGTCTGATCAATAAAACTCTTCAAATTGCTTTAACTAAGAAGCACCATTAGTTACCAATGTAACTATTTCATAGTTTACTCAAATATAAATTCCTAAGATAAATAAGCAAGAGTTTAAAAAGAAAAAAAAAAGAATTACTAGCAGGGCAATTAGTCAAATATATTGTGACTGTAAACTTAGCATTGCAAGTTATAATGAATATCTGAGAAAATAATTTGGTTTTGCCCAAATTTCAACAATTGTAGATATAATTCTGAATATTTATTTTAAGTATGTATAATTAGAATTTTCAATGGAAATATTGTATTATAGTTTCATAATCCATCAGGGAAAAATATGATAAAAATTTATCATATGGATAAAAAATTTCAAATGGATTAAAAAATTAAAAGGAAACAAGGATTTTTTTCTCAAAATATTAAATATGTGTGACATTAAAAATCTTAAATTGTTAAGCAATACATGCATGACATCATAATACCATATAGAAAATGCTCAAAGGATCACAAATCTAGAAGGAGCTCATGCAGTTATTCTCTTTTTTATGGAAAGGAGAGAACTCTGGTCCAAAAAATGTTCCTACCTGAGTCACAAAACTCTACCAAGTCCTCCAAATCTACTTCCTCTGTACTTAAGAAGTAAAACAAAAAAAAAATTAAAACAATAGAAAATATAGCCATATCTAGGATTGAGGCATGATAACAGGTACATATCCTCTGAGGATGGAAGAGAATTGTAGGATTATAAACTGGACAATACTCACATTGGCAAAAATACCCTTTCTAATTATCACTAAAGGGGAATAAGGACATTCTCAGATAAATATAAGGGGGGAAAAAAAAGACTTGTTGCTTAGCAAACCTACCCTTAAAGAATAGATAAAAGGAATTTCCAAAGTAGAAAGGAAACAATAACAAAGGAAGACCTGGAACTTCAAAAAAGGAAAGATAAATATTGGAATTGTTGAAAAGGTAAATATAGACTATATACATCTCACAAGTCTCTTAAATTTTATTTGATGATTAAAGCAAAGTTAAAATATCATCTCATGTAGTGCTCAAGGTATACAGAGGCAGTACTTAAGACAATTCTATCCAAAAAATGGGGAGGGTAATGGGACCTAAATGGAAGTTTTATTTATTTAACATCAAAGCCATATAAAATGTCAGTATCAGTCAACTCTGATAAGTTA
The DNA here is from genome assembly GCF_018350175.1 of Felis catus. Lineage (NCBI taxonomy): Eukaryota > Metazoa > Chordata > Mammalia > Carnivora > Felidae > Felis > Felis catus. The sequence goes on from NC_058374.1 coordinate 107,323,739, forward strand.
TGTATGTAACCACTATAGCAAGCCTTAAGAAAACTATGCAAAGTGATATACTTGAACACAGTAACTTAATCAAGATGGAATTGTAATACATATTCAAATAACCCCCTAAGCAGTAAGGTAAAAGAAACAGAGTTATGCGAAATAGAGAGCAAATAAAAAAAATGGAATATTTTAAGCTCTAATACATCAATAATTTCCTTAAACTTAAATGATTTATATACAAGAATTAAAAGACTATTGGTTATTGATAAGACAAAATGCATTAGCCAACAACATGCCCTCTATAAAACATTCACTCCAGATATAGCATCATAGGTATGATTGGTAAAGAGATACAAAAAAATGTGCTATGGAAATATTAGGTTGTTTTTAAAAGGTAGAAATGACTACATTGCTGTTAAAGTAGACTTCAGAGAAGAGAGAATAGCTTCAGACAGAGAGGAACTTTGCTAAGAGATGAGGCAATCAATCCACCAAAAAGGCATAAAGCCCTAAATGTTTATTTACTGTTTCTTGGGTTAGAATAAATATATAGAAGGAAGTCTTCAAAAAAGCAAAAAGGTCTATGAGACTAAGAGAAATCAGTTCTTTGATTCCTGATAGGAACCTATTGGCACTTCTATCATTTATTGCTTACATAAATTGGTAGAAATTATTATCTACATGCCTATCTATAAACCCAGATTAGTAATAATTCTATCACATGGTGCTGCTATGAGGATTAATTGAGTAAATACATATGAAAACCTGGAACCATATTTATCATATGGTAAGCATTCAATAAATATTATACGTTATCATTGTTATCTTCATCATTACAAAAAGTTAGGTTTGAAGATTTTATCTTAACTCAGGAAAATCTGAGAAGGTAAGAAAAGATCTGAGGATGCTGTTATGAACATCATAAAAAATATACACCCCTAGAAAACATGGTCATTAGAAGTCTTCCTCCTAATAGACATTGCAAAGAAATAAGCTAACAGTCATTTCTGTGTCCTTGGTAAAATATATCCCTTTGAAACACACTATTCCAAATGGAATTTGCTGGTTTTATAGGCATAAAACATGTTTCAGATTATTGTGAATAAGATTTGTTTTGACCCTCTATAACTAATTTCAGTACCCACAAGAGTTCATGAGAGATGGGAGAAAACAGTGCTTAAAAATGCTGGTTAGTCTATAGTCTGCCCCCAAAACCTAATTTGTTCTATATTGTAGGCAAGAAAGTAATTTTATGGATTAATGAATATGTTCTAGTGAGGAGTAAATGACATACAAATGACTTTTGGACCACACTTTTTTTCAGAAGTTGACTATTCCTTATATAAATACAAGATTACATCTTTTTTTTTTTCATGTACAGTGGCCTCCTTTTCTAAATGAGGGTTTTCTGATGTGTCCCATATTTAGGAGACTAAACATATCACCTTCAATAAAGCATGAGTTTGGCTTTTTACATAAATGGTCAGTTATTAAATAATTTAGGTTTTGCGAGCTAAATATTTGGTCTCTAGAAAATACTTAATTCTGTTTTGTAACATGAAGGCAGTCATAGGCAATATATAAGCCAATGGGCATGGTGAGATTTCAATAAAACTTTATTTACAAAAGCAGGTGGTGGGACAAATTTGTCTCACAGGTTATAGTTGACCAGCTCTGAAAAGGAGACTTAAAACTGAAGCTTTTACAGCAGAGTCTAGAAACTTTATCAGAAATGTTTCGGCTGTTACATTGTTTTGGTTAATAGCCATTGCTTGGAAAAATGAACATTTGATTAAGCATGAATAAAGAGAGCCCAGTGTCTCAGTCAGTCATTCTTATGGAGTGAATGCCTTTGTTTCAGTTATGCTTAGTTTGAAATCTTCATGTGGCTTTCTCTTATAGCAAGAACTATGAAATATTTGTTATTATTTAATCATTGCAGTCTTGTGACAAAAGAATGTATGCATTATTCAAACTTGTAATAAATCACTTTAGTCTCACTTTTTAATGTTTTTGAAAAAGAAAGCAATGCACAGTATAAAATCTGAGCCTTATCTTTATAGAAAATGAAAGTAAAACAGAGAGATTAAGTAACTTACACATTAAATTGCTAAATTTGTGTCACAGATAAGAAATAGCACTGAGTCCTGGCCACAAAGCCATTCTTATTTTGTTATTTTTAAGTTCAAAAATTTATATTCATGTCCAACAGATTTCAACTGAGTTACAAAAGCATTTCCAAAGAAAAAAGACAGACTTTTCAATAAATATTACTGGAGAAATTGGATATCCAAAGGCAAACATAACAAAACAAAATGAAAAACCACCGCAATCTAAACTTTACACCTTATATAAAAATTAATTCAAACTGGATCACTGACTAAAATGTAAACTCATGAAACTTTTAAGGGAAAAAAAACACAAAACACAGAAGAAACTACTTCAGATCTATGGCTTAGGCAGATTGGTCTTATACTTGACCAAAAGAGAAATCCATAAAAGGGAAAACTGATAAATTGGACTTTATCAAAATTTACAACTTTTACTTTGTGAAATACCTTGTGAAGAGGATGAAAAAATAAGCCATATACAGTGTGAGAATATTTGCAAACCACATATCCAATAAAAGACTAATATCTAGTAAATATAAAGAACCGAGTTCAACAGTAAAAGACTAAAAAATTCTTGGCAAAAGAATTCTTGAAAATGGGCAAAAGACAGATATTTCCCCAAACACAACACACAGGTAGCAAGTAAGCACATAAAAAAATGTTCCACATTATTAGGCATTTAGGAAATACAAATTAAGACAACACTGTAACACTATCTACCTGTTATAATAATTAAAATGTAAAGAAAAATAATAATGATGACCCAAAATGCTACTGAGACTACAGATTTTTAGAGGGTAAATGTTTTTCACTCTGGACAACAGCTTGAAAGTTTCTTGTAAAACAAAACATATAATTGTTTACATCTTTATAAATACATAACAATATAAAATAACAGTTGTTGTCTTAGATATTTTTCCAGAGAAATGAAAGCTTATAGTCACAAAACACTTATATTCATCATTACATGAGTCTTCAGAGCAGCTTTCTTTGGTATGACCCCAAACTGGAAATACCCCAGATGTTCTTTCATTGGTAGATGTTTAAGCATATTGTGTGCTTTCTACCATGGGATATTACTTAGCACTAAAAAGGAAGGACCTATTTGTACATGCTACAACTTAGATGAATTCCAGGGAATTCTGCTTATTGAAAAGAGTTCATAGTATAAAATTCCATTTATATAACATTATTGAAGTGAAAAAAAATTATAGAAATGAAGAACAGATTACTAGTTGTCAACAAGATTATGGTTGGAGTTTGGGGTTGAGAGGAAAGAGAGGCAACAGGGCAACATGAGATATCTGTAATGTAATGGAGTTGTTCTGTATCTTGAATGTAGTTGTGGATACACAGATAGATACATGCAAAAACTTGTGTAGTCCAAAACACACACACACATACACACATACACACAGATGAGTATATGAAAAACTGGGCAAATCGAAATAAGATAGTGGCTGTGGAAGTATCAGTTTCTTGGTTAGGATATTGTACTGTGGTTTTCAGATATGGTATCATGTGAAACTGGATTAAGGCTACATAGGATCTGTCTATATTATTTCTGACAAGTGCATGTAAATCTACAATTATCTAAAAGAAAAGAACAAAAATAAGATGTGTGAATTTGTGTATATGTATATAAATTCTATCTTATTTCTTTACAAATTAATTTTTCCCATTTTAAGAGATCTGAAATGAGGATTTTTTAAAACCAATGACTATGTTTTTATTTGGTACTGGTTTTACTTTTTAATGGCAAATAAAGATGTATTCACCATTTATGGCATTTTAGATTCAATGAAATACACTAATATTCCTTTAGAATATAATCTCAAAATCATATATATTCAGCATTAAATAGACAAATGCCATTAATCACTCCTAAATCACCAGAGGCATGTATTTGTCCATACACACATTTTCAGATTCTCAATTAAAATTTTGAATTATTAATGTATTTCTGGAAGATATTCACATCAGATCTACTGAATTTAAAGTAGACCTAGATAATTAGTAACGTGAGTTTCCTCAATGCATTTCAATAATTTCTACATTTTCACATAACCTCAGGGAAGACCAGAGAAGTGCTTGATTAATAAAAACCCCCTTCTCCCATGTCAGGTAGCCTTTCTAGCTCAAAAGCTGACAAAAAATAATGATGTGAGCATAAGAACTCCTGAGGATTTTATCTATGAAGCCTGTTTCTCAGTTTTCAAAAGGTCAGGAAAAGACATCACTGTATTTAGCCTTGTATTCCCAATTTCCATCACAATGCCTTTTGAAAGAATGAATAATAAATAATGTCTCAATACAATTGGAATATTGAATATAAATCTCTGAATTATAGTGCTCATTTCAGAACATTCACTCACGCTTTTCTGTGCATTCTGTTTCAAGAGATACAAAAAGGACTGAGTATTGGATAAAGATCTAAGAGATGGTAGATTTTATTTTACCACTAATCTTACCACTCCTTTTGGTAACAAGAGTTGTTTAGAAGCAATTACAATTCTTTATAAATTCCGGAATGGAGAATCTAGTCATCTGGAGATATCTTTTTAGAAAGATTCTTTGTACTGGTGTGAAAAAAACGGACAATTTGTGAGCTAACGTTTGACTAGGTGAGAGACCAACCCCAAGGTAAATCAAGGTTCAAGGCCAGTGTAATTCTTTTCTCTAAGAATTCAATCATGTCATCCATCTTCTGTTTTCACTGGTGTGGATTTTGGTACCACACCAAAATTATTTAGATAGAAAATGTATTAGTAAGTTTTTATAGGTTACTTTAATATACATTGAGGCCATATTTTCTAACAAATCATCTTTGTATTGAAAAGGGCATGTATTATTTCCTTTTTCAATCATGGTATATAACATTTAATCTAATTTTAATGTTAATCTCTGACATTATATATGAATTCAATAAAGTCATTTTTGTGTATCCTCATTTTTACATGTTAGAGATGGTATGTATGCCAAGGAGTTTTTGGGAAAATGTGCAAGAAATAACATCCTTTACATATGATATATTCTAAATAATGCTAAATAGGAATACTTTAGATATGGTTCCAAATCCTTTTTCCCTTTCCACAGAATACAGACCATTTATATTTCTGATTGTGTGAATTCCAAAATTCTGATTCTCACCACCACCATCTATTATCTATTATTCCAATGTCTCTCATTCTCTCATTCTGATGGAACTACCTCTTTACTCTTATTGAAATATTTAGTCTCATACTTTTCCTTATTTCACTTCTGAACTTTCTTCTGAGCTTTGTTGTTGGTGGTGGTGGTGGTCTTATTTGAATGTGGACTCCACCATCAATCATGTCAACCATGACTTTTGAGTGCCTTAAGGGTTTCTACCTATTACAACCAACTTGGAACAAAACCCCTCTTCCCCACCACAGTTTTAAGACTAATTTTATAGCTGCAAAACCAGAACTTTCTCTTAAAAGATAAGGCCTTACACAAGGAACATTGACTCACTAAGTGTAAAGGAAGTAAAGGAAGCATTAGTGTTATGCCTCTCATTGTCTGAAAACCTATAGGAAAAGAAGTCAGAAAATCCTTAGCAGAGGAGTAAGAAAGAATTACTGCTTTCACAAACAGCAAAAAAATCCACAGTGATATTGGAGAGGGTCATTTCCTGCAGATTGTGTGATATTTCTAGAGGACTTGGGCCTCCTTATTCAGGAAAGGGAGATGAAATTGTTTCTTATTATTGTGTTCAGTATAGACAAAAAAGGTACTTTTCAAATGAATTGTGGGTGTGAATATTTGTACATAAAGGAAAAAAAAAAAGAATTTCAGAGTTGTAGCACTAAAGGACCCAATAGCATGGATTAAGAGGTAGAAAACTTTTAAGATTCCAAATATTGACAGAGAAAAAGCAGACTAAAAATACTACTCAACTTTCAGGAATAGTGTATTTCTCAGTGTTCTTTCCAGATATGGCCAAGAAAAGCCCTTGCTATAGTCTAAATGCTTTTGTCTCCCTAAAATTCAGACACTGAAAATTTAAATCCCTATGAGATGATATTAGGAGGTGGGCCTTTGGGAGGTGTTTAGGTCATGAAGGCATAGCCCTCATAAATGGGATTAATGCTTTTATAGAAAAGGCTTTAGAGAGGTCCCTAGCCTTTCTATCAAGTCAGGGCTTAGCAGAAAAGTGCTGGCTATGAATAGGAAGAGGGCCCTCACCAGAAAGCAAACCTTCTGCCAACTTGATCTTAAACTGCCCAGCCCCCAAAACTGTTAGCAATAAACTTCTGTTCTCTATAAGCTACTCAGTTGTGGTTTACTATAGCAGCCTGAAAGAAACAAGACAATCCTCACAGAAGGGGAATCCAAAAACCATGAAGAAACTACTCTTGAAGGAATAGAAGTAGGCTAATCTGGGAATATTCCCTTACTATCAGGGTGAGGAGTTTTCACAATACTTGACCAGAGAATTTCAGAATTACTATTGACCAACAACAGCTTTGTGCCTCCCTTTCTTCCCCTTTATACACTAGACACTTGAGTGTACATTGCTTCTAATCTATTTCCCATTGATTATTTGATTATTATGTAAGTGGAAGAAAGACAACTTTTTTTTTAACTGTAGTTCAATAATATCTGATGGAAAAGAAGCCACATTAATTTGACATAAAGAGTATCATGAGATCTTGGCTTTGGAGCTTAATGCCATGATTGGATAAGACTCTGAGGTATTTTCCTTAGGAAAAAGTGAATTCTGCTTGCAGAAAGTAAGTAAATATTTGTGTAGAAGAGAGAGGATTACCATGGTTTCTATTATTATTTCTAGCTATTTGTTCTCTCTTCCTGTAAGAGGATTAAATATCCTTGCCAATTGCTGTGCATCCAGCAGTAACTTTTTTGTGGGAAGAGTATACTTTCCCATCCCATAGATAGATGGGATAGATAGATGGTTTAGCCATCTGACTTCCTTTGTCCATGGCATACAAAATAAGTTTTTGTGTGCCAAATCCAAGTCTATCATTACAAACATCTCATTTGAGATAAATTCAGACTACCCATTAAAATTAAATTACTTCAGTCTGCTTTTTATTAAAGTCTTCAAGCTTCAATTTAAGATACATTCTGAAGAAAAATTCATATTACATATAGTGATTTCTTGGGGGATTTTGAAGTCTCTTTTGATAATTGACCTAATAGATCATAACAAACTTACTCTTTTTTCCTTTTTAAAATGTTTTTCATGTGCTCAATCCTAGGCTGCTGATAATATCTGAAGAAAGCAAAATATGCTAATTAGTTCTACTATAGAGTATGGTCCTGTAACCTAAATTTGACATAAAATAGTGCTTGGCACTCTTTATTTTAGTTTCTAATTGATTCGGTATTATAGGGTTTACTAAATTTTATACTGTAGAATATTATTATCATTCGATACTTCAGGAATGAAGAAATCTGTGATCAAATAAATTAGGGAATTGTTAAAATATATTCATCTTTGTGGAAATATAGAATGCAGAATGATACATTTCAAACACAGAGAAAATTCCCAGAGAATAGAATGATGAAAAATCATTTCCAGTACAGAGCTCCATTATGTCCAAGTGTTTTGCCACACTTCATTTCATTTTATAGATAAAACAATATAGATATAACCAAAGCCTGTCTCTATAGCCTTTGTGATAGGAGGGACTATTATTATCTGTTTTACTGATTGAAATAAACTGAAGGATAATCTTCCCCAAGATCACCAAACTAGTAAGGAAATTAACTAGTAAGGAGCCTAAACTGGTTCTGGCTCATAATCCATCTTCTTCTTCTTTTTTTTTTAATTAATTTTTAAGTTTATTTATTTATTTTGAGAGAGAGAGAGACAGAGTGAGCACAGAAGGGGAACAGAGAAAAGGAGAGAGAGAATCCCAAGCAGGCTCTTTATTGTCAGTGCAGAGTCTGATGTGGGGCTCGAACTCATGAACTGTGAGTCATGACCTGAGCCAAAACCAAGAGTTGGATGCTTAACCAACTGAGCCATCCAGTCTCCCCATAATCCAGCTTCTTCTTAAAAATAAATGATAGGTATAATGTAGGTTCATTATCATTTAAAGGAAGAAAATGAATGAAAGAAAGAAAGAAAGAAAGAAAGAAAGAAAGAAAGAAATTAGACATGTATATGTGTATGTAATATATCCTACTAAAATTTTGAAATTACACATAAAATCTAAAATTTCTGTAGATGATTGCCTATAAATATAGAAAAATCTCTGTTAAACCTAAATGAACCTATCTCCTAAGAGACAATTGTATATTTTAATCCATTTGTTCATCTATTTTTCTCCCTTTGCTTTACACTTCCTTTAACAAGACACTATCTCTAGGGGCACCTGGGTGGCTCAATTGGTTAAGCGTTGACTTAGGCTCAGGTCATGATCTCATGGTTCATGGGTTAGAGCCCCACGTGGGGCTCTGTGTTGACAGCTTGGAGCCTGGAGCCTGCTTCATATTGTGTCGCTGTTCTCTCTGTCTCTCCCACATTTGCACTCTGTATCTCTCTCTCTCAAAAATAAATAAACATTAAAAAAAAAGAAGACACTATCTCTTTATCAAGGGTCTTGGCACATATTAGATGGCCAGTGAATATGATTGAATTTACAATAAATAAAATAGTGTATAAAAAGCAGCATACAATTAAAATATTCTTAAAAATATAGTCATAATATTTTTCATAATCTTAAAATGTGTTGGACACAAAATCATTTTTTTAATCCTACAATGAGCATTTCATTTTGTAGAAGAGGCAAACAGACTCAAACTCAGCCTTCTTTTTTCCCCTCTAATTTCAATTTTTAGTGAAAGTTTAAAAAAAGTCTCACTTCACAAACCTTTTACATATAACAATAAAGTCAAACCCTGGCATAAGGTGACCTTATGCAGTGATTTATTCTCAAAATATTCATTTACTATATTCATTGTTTGTCAGTATCAACAACTGCATTCCAATTTATCTGTGCTAGACTATTTCATATTGACACATTGATTTAGAAGTGTGAAAGTACTTAAAATTTTTTTTTAACGTTTATTCATTTTTGAGAGACAGAGCATGAGCGGGGAAGGGGCAGAGAGAGGGAGACATAGAATCTGAAACAGGCTCCAGGCTCTGAGCTGACAGCACAGATCCTGACACGGGGCTCAAACTCACAAAGTGCAAGATCCTGACCTGAGCCTAAGTCAGACACTCAATCCACTGAGCCACCCAGGCGCCCCAGAAGCGTGAAACTATTTTAAAGTAAAACATCTAAACACTTAATTTTTTCATTTATCAAGGAAATAGAAAACAAACAAACAAAAACAGTTCCATGCCATAGGGTGATAGGATGGTTATATGGATTTAAAAAAAGGAAAAAAAAGCTGTTTCTAATTTTGTTAACTACAATATAGTTTGTTAAAGATTAAGAATTTGAAAAGTTACTGATAAAAGAATGGAAAATTTTGCAACTGAACAATAGCTAAATCTCTTGATCCTTAGAATAATTAGAATAATACTTAAGATTGTTCAAAATAAACTTATCTGATTTTCTCCTCCATCTTGAATTTTTGTATCACATTGTTTAAAGAACTTCTGTAACTTGATATTTTTCTAATTCTTAAGTTGGTCATAATAATACATTATAGCTTGAGCAAAAAATACAAAGTTTTGAATTCAGTTGTGACTTGGTAATATTGTGTTGTAAGGGCAGAAAAACATTTCCTCCACACTCTTAGGGTGTCTGGCTGGGTCAGAAAGTTAAACTGACAAAGATAAATTAACAGGAGAAGACCATACAAATTTATTTAATATAAGTTTTGCACGAGGTGGTAGCATTGACAGGAAAAAAAATCATATAGCTTTATTTGGTTATTTAGTATAGTCTATGGACCTTGGTGGGTCCCTAAAACACTTTCAGGAGGTTATCAAGGTCAAAATTATTAAGATATTATTTTACCTTTGCCTTTTCCACATGTTGGTATTGCACTGACGGTGAGTAAAATTGCTGGTACCCAAGCATGAAACAAACAAGACAATGGTACCAAACTGTAGTAGTCATTCTAATTTTTGCTATGCACCATACCCTCAGAATTAAAAAAAAAAAACAAAACTTAAGAATGCCATTGATGAAGCAGTAAAAAATAGTAATTTATATTAAACATTAACCTTTGAGAATACATCATTTTTATATTTTACCTAATGCTTCATACCTAAGTACAATTGTCTTCAGGAAAAGCACTTTTGTGATTGTAGAAGTGGTGAGCCATTTGCAATGCCGCTGCCAGACAGCCCTCCTAAAAATTCTGATCACATCACTCTTGAAAGTTACCAAAGGTCAGTGATTATCTTCCATGTTGCTTACACACATCATCTTCCTGCCTTTTTATTTTTACCTATGCCAGTCCTTTCCCTACAATTCTGCCTTTCAAATACTTTTCGTGCTGTGCAATCCAATGCTAACACTTTTTCAAAACTTCTTGGGTCATCTGCTTGACTTCCATAGGAAGTCATCTTTCTCTGTCCTTGCGTTCATTAGGAAGTTCTTTAAATTGCTCTTTTCATACTTGCGGTATTGTGCGTTTTAACAGGAGCATTGTTGTCTTCTATTCTATTATTTTTGAGATTCTTGAAAGCAAAGTCATGCCTTTCACAGGGCCTTATATATAGTTGGTGTTTTTAATCCATTCATCCGTTTATTTAGCAAATATTAGTGATTACTTACCATGTGCTGGAGAATTAACAATTGGTTAGATTCAGAATGGTGTATCATGACTGTTGGTATTAGTTACAGAAAAGATTTGTTCGTGTTTTACACAAAATTCTTCTCATATAACAGCATTAAATCTCTACTTTGTCTATCACTGTTTAGTTAATTAATTCCCAAGGTTTTGTGGGTTACATTTACATAAAATGACTCATTTCATGAAACTGAATGTATATCAAATTTGTTTTTATAAGAAAATATAGAATAATAAAAGTTTATACAGGGACACCTGTGTGGCTCAGTTGGTTAAGCCTCTAACTCTTGATTTTATCTCAGGTGGTGATCTCACAGTTTGTGGGTTCAAGCCCCCACCGGGCTCTGCACTGATAGTGTGAAACCTGCTTGGGATTCTCTCTTTCTTCTTCTCCCTCAGTCCCTCCACAACTCGTGCTTTCTCTCTCTCTCAAAAATAAATAAATAAACTTTAAAAAAACGTTTATACAGTAACAAGTCAGTTAAGGTATAGTCTAAATGCACTTTTCACACAGAATATGAGTATATCCTTGTGCCACAGCCATAGCTCTAGAGATGTGACTCTGGGAATTATACTGAAATGTGTTTAAAATTCTATGAATTCAGATGATCAGTATAAGTATTTTAAAAGGTTCTGTCTTACTTTCTCTTTTATAGTATCTTCTATAGTTAATAATTTCACTTTTGTTGTATGATTGATTAATATTTGATCATTCCTCTGTACTTCAAGTTCATAAGGGCAAGAACATCACTGTTGTTCATTGTTGCATCCTCAGAACTGAACATTGTGCCTGAAATATAGTTGATTTACATATTTGTTAAATAAATAAGTGTGAAGAAATAAATGCTCCAAGATACCAATAATCTCTGCTTTCGTTACGTTTCCATAATCCTAACTATGAGCCATTTCTATGTGTGTCAGTGTTCTGTTTCCAATATAACTGAACCTTTGTTTTTACAATTACTAGCAGAGAATGGGAAGCACCATATTTAGGATAGTGGTGTGTATAAAAACAACAGCTATGGACAGTACGCAAAATATTAGATGCATAAGCCAGAGTTGTTTGTTAAGCACCACAACATGGTTAATAATATTATGTATTTGGCAATAATATTTGTGTTCAGAATATGAGCTCATAGTCAAAATGTCTGTGGGTTGGCCTTTTAGAGAACCTTAAATATTTACTTTGGTTACAGTGGTTTTTTCTTGTCCTTATTCATAGCAATGAAGAAAGCTGTGACAATAGCTCCCAGGCTGGCCCATCAGCCTGTAGTTTCTCTCTATCCTCCCACTTTTCATATAATATTTATTTGTCCTGCCACCAAATTCTGTCTCTAAAGCCTAAATTTCATCATACAAGTCTACTACATGGAACTCTTTTGTGATTGTGAAACCCAGTGGTTCTCAAGTGGGGAGCAATATTTCCCTCCCAGAGAACATATGGCAACGTCTGGAGATATTTTTGGTCACTACAACTGGGGAAGTGGGGAGTGTTACTTGAATCTAATGGGTAGAGGCCAAGGAGGCTGCTAAACATTCTGCAATGCACAAGAGAACCCTCAACAGCAAAGAATTGTCAGGACCACAAAGTCAATAGTGCTGGGACTGGGAAACTCTGAGCAAAGGATAAAGTCCAAATTTGTACACATCCCAAATGAAATCTTCTTACCGTTCTTTCTACCTCTTTCACATAATATTCTAACTTTTAGTTTAAGGGACACATCTGGCAAACACATGTGTTTTAGTTGATTGTCTGTTCCTTTTGGATGCCTCAGATGTTTTCCAGTTTGCCACATCCTCCACCGCTTGTTATCGTCTTCATCCAGCTGTCTTCACTTATTCGTGTCTCCCACCTTCCCTAAAACATTCAGTCTTGGCAAATCCTACTTCACATTCACAAAGAGCCTGCTAACCTTCTGTGTTCCTCAACATGCCTTTTCATTTGTCCATACTTTGCATTTGCTACAAAGTCTAACTGGGATTTCCTACAACTATGCTCCTCAAGCCCTATTTGCCTGATGAATTAATCCATGTTCTTCCATATTCATTCTTTCCACTTGTGTCTCAGCTATACATTTTATTATGTCTGTTATAGCAGAGTTTGCACAGTACCAGTTTGGTGTTAATGCCTTTGCTTTCTCTTTCATTATTAGCCTTTGAGGCTCTTCAAAATTTGACCATGCTATAATTAATATGCTGTCTTCACAGCTCCTAAGACAGTGCCTGGGCATGCATTTAATAAATTTTGTTTGAACTCCTGTAATTAAATCAATTTCTAGTGCACTCTTTAACTTTGTAAATCACAACTGCCATATATCCAATCATTTTGGAATCCAAATAAAGAATATTTTACACTAATATTTGTCTTCAAAGTTATGGACAACAGAATTAACATTGTTTTCTTTTGAAATTGTAGATATTAGACTGTATATTAAAAAAAGAAAATATCTATGGCAAAAGACTAAATAGTTAATGTATTTAGCAGAGAAGAATATTTTTTGAATTTAATAAATTTGCAATAATTTGGAATTGGGGATAATTATGGATATCTCTGTATTTATTGGTGTATTCTAAGTTTTCTAAAGTACCTACATGCTGCTTTTAAAATCAGAAAATATGATAAAAGAAAAGGATATTTATGGTCACATTTTAAAGAACAATGATTTCTTTAGATTAAGGTTCAGTTTCTACATTATGATAGCAGATTAGAGAATTGCTGATTCTGTACCCATTCTTGCTATAAAGAACAAAAAAAGAAAAAAAAGGAAAAAATAACCCTCATAGTTAGTATAGCCATTATGGAAACAGTATGGAATTTTCTCAAAAAAATTAGAAAAACTACCTTATGATCCCGCAATTCTACTTCTGGGTATATATTCAAAGGACATGAAGTCAGGATCTCAAAGAGATATCTGCCTTCCCATGTTCATTTCAGCATTATTTGCAATACCCAAGATATGTAAACAACTTAAATGTCCATGGATAGACAGATAAAGAAAATGTGATGTAGTATTCAAATAAATACAAATGATGCCTGGTAGGTTGTAAATTAGAGTACTTCAATGTTAGACAATTGTCCATATAGTATAATAAATATTAAAACTGACTGGTGTGCACACACACATGCACACATGCACAAAGTTTATACAGAAAGAGATTTAAATAAATTATAAATAATATAAAGCCATAGCTAATTTTAATGTAGGCATACCTTAAAAATAACAAATTAATTTCAATAATAGAAATGTAAATAGTTAAAACTCTGCTAAGAAAATAATGGCTAGTATTTACTGAGAATAATGGCTAGTATTTACTGGTAAAATTTCTTGACTCATCAGAGGTACTGAATCAATGTTAGCAATGAACCAATAAATACATCAGTAAATGAATGAATAAACACTGAACACTCATTTTAAGTACTTTACAAGTGGTATCTTATTAATTTCTCTCAATAATTCTATGAAGTGGCATTCCACAAATGCATTTCCTGAGGCTGAGACATTAAGAATTATAGTGCAGTGCCATCAGTATTGTAATTTGGATATCAGGCATTTTCATTTGTCTTTTGTCTTCTCTTTCACATGCATATGCATTTATAGCCCATAAATTGAACGTAGGTATTGAATGACCAAAGACACATGGCCGGAAGATCACACACACCAATCCTCAAGGAATAGCATTTATTAGAGAAAGCTTAGAAAACAAAGCAAAAGAACATGTTCAGGTCCCTAGTAAACACAGTGGTCCAGCAAAATTAGAAGTCAGATTCTGGGAGAGACACCTCAAATTTGAGCTGTGTGACTTCTAAGCTAGATGTTAGGCAAGAAACAGTGGTTTCTGGTATACAGGATGAAAGGAAAGTGCTGGCACCCATGTCCTGGATTAATCCAAAATCCAGGCCACTACTGCTTTCTGTGGAGCGTGGGAGGAGCTCAACTCTTTTCTGGGAGGCCAGCCTGTAAGATATTGCAACTTGCCTTGGGCAAATTAACTCTGAACTGTTAAAGTTAAATCTTAATAATGATTCTTATTATTTATTGAGCACTTACTTCACCAGCACTAAGTGCCTGGAACAACAGGCTGAGCCAGCCTCTAAACTCTGTAATGAGTCCAGTGCATCCCATATATAAAAATAAAACTGGTCTAGAAACTCTAAAACAAAATTCCTTTCTTCCTATCAGTAAATAAAATCCACAGAATTGAACAAGATTGGCAATAAAGATGCAGCTTCTCTTTGACTACTTCTTTAGTCTGAGTGGGAGCAGGTTACTTGCAAAAATTAGCAATCCAGCCAGCACAGCCTTATGTTTGGGAAGACAATAAATAATCTTCTGCTGTAAAGCTTAACATAATTATTACATGAGATTCAAATTCAGGTCTCAAAAGCAAAAGGTTTTACTCCCATGACAAAACCTTCATTAAGAAACAAACCCAAAGAGTAATTTAAATGGGATTTGCAAACCTCTAGGTTATACATCTCTCCAGAAATCCAATTAAGTCAAATAAATACCAAATCCTGAGGAAATGTTAAGAATTTAGTCCATTCTATTTAGTTGAGTAATACCAAATTTATTAAAGAAAGAGCTTTCAACTTTTTTTCTTTTTTTTTCTAGCCAAGTACTTCTTAAAGGAATTTGTAAACCTGTATTTCCTCATAGATATTTAGCATAGAATATTTCATATGTCTAAATAGTAGCAAAGGAAGTCATTTCTGCATATGGTTAAACACAGACTTTTTGAAATAAATCAGTTGCAAAACTTTTAAAAAGTGAAATCAATGGATCCTAAATGCCATAGGTATTTTATTCTTATGATCACACATGTTTAACATTTTTACATTTTAACATTTTTAACTTTTACATTATTTTCTCTTGGACTCATATTTCCGGTATACTTCTCCAATAGAAGATTATCCTAAAACATGTTTTGATGCCTGAAAATATTTTATTGATTACCTACATATTTCTCTGATGCAAAATTGTAAATCAACATTTGATATTCTCCAGTGATGCCGAAATGCTCAAGTTTTCTTCTGGATTGAATTGTTATTACAAATCTTACCCGTACACTATTGATTAAAGCACCACATAACCTATCACGTTCAATAATTTAAAAGAAGAAGCATACTTTTTTACCAGTTGTTATGTATCTTTGGATGACCATAATTTATTATAGAATGAGACTGAGTTCAACATTGGTTCTATTTCTATTTTTTTTAAGTAGATGTCCACACTGATGACCACCTTCTCATCGGCCATCTGTTCCTCAGTATATTTCATCTGTGTGGAAAGTACTTAAACTCTCAGATACCTGCCTATATCCATAAAGAGCTAGTGACATGAGGGGGGAAAAGCAGCTGCTGTCATCAGCAGATCTCTGTGATTCTGCCCTCTCTGGAATACTAACCACTTTAGTCCCATATTGTCTGTATCTCTCTGATATCTTTAACAGATCATTTGATAAATTAGTTTTCTCTAGTTATTGTCCTTAGGGGCATTTGTTCACGGATAGAATTATTCAATTCCATTCAAAAGTAGAAGTCTATCATAACAATGCTGGGTGTGTGTGTGTGTGTGTGTGTGTGTGTTTAACCTACCTGGTGACAAAGTGAAGAAATTTTGGTTCACTCATGCAATTGAATACTAAGCAGTCGTTAAAAAGAATGAGGCAGACTTTCAAGTCCTGATATGGAAACATCACCAAGTTATATTAAGAAACTAGCCTTATTTTATTGCACACCTTTTTGAATCATACGCATACATAAAAGATACAATTTTTAGTTAAAAATTCTTCCAGTGGAGTTCTTTCAGCAATATTACAGATTTAAGAATGGAGCCTCTTTGTTTCAGAATTAAAATTGAAGAAACAAATGTTTACTTCCTAAAATTTTATCCATATGCAAAGTTTATTAGGAGACTTTGGTGGGAGAATGTCGTAACTTAAAATCTGGATGTTACAAGATTTATATTCTTGTCTGATTCTGTTAGCTGAATAATATTGTAAAGTCTCTAACGTCTCAATGTCTCAAAATCCAGTCTGTAGGTTGATAAAACTAAATAATATAATTCATTTCTAGAATTCCATTACCCAATTGATGGAAGTATTACTCTATATCTAACAACTTGGCAATTGAAATAAATGGATGAGTATCTTATACAATCAATACATCCTCCAGTGATGTATATATTTATATGTATATTTAGATGCTGTATATTATATATTTTAACATATTTTATACTTGTTATATTACATATTTAATTTAACTTACTGACTAATCAAAAATAAAGTTTAAAGATTAAGCTGATAGCATTAGGTTAACTTTGTTATGTGTGGGTGTGTTTCATTTAAGTACAAAGTATATTTCTAAATTACTAAGTTTATTTGATGATTAGAAAAGAGCAATCTGGTTCTCAATAGCTTTTGCCTTTTTAGCTGACTTCTAGTCTTAATTTTTTTTTAACTTTTTAAATGTGTTTATTTTTGAGACAGAGAGAGAGAAAGAGAGAGAATGATCAGGGGAAGGGCAGAGAGAGAGGGAGAGACACA
Source organism: Felis catus (assembly GCF_018350175.1). Classification (NCBI taxonomy): domain Eukaryota; kingdom Metazoa; phylum Chordata; class Mammalia; order Carnivora; family Felidae; genus Felis; species Felis catus. The sequence goes on from NC_058374.1 coordinate 107,341,126, forward strand.
GAATTAGTATCAGGCTCCAGGCTCTGAGCTGTCAGCACAGAGCCTGAGTGAGACTAGAACTCACCAACCTTGAGATCATGACCTGAGCAGAAGTCAGACACTGACTGAGCCACCCAGGTTCCCCAAATGTTTATATTTTTTTGAGAGACAGAGACAGAGAAACAGAGACATCCAGCGCTGGGAGTAGGGGCAGGTGGGGAGGGGTTGGGAAAGAGAGAGAGGGAGACACAGAATCAGAAGCAGCCTCCAGGGTCTGAGCTGTCAGCACAGAGCCCATTCAGGGCCTGAACTCATGAACTTCGAGATCATGACCTGAGCCAAAGTTGGATGCTCAACCCACTGAGCTACACAGGCGCCCCAGATCTTTTACACTTTAAATGACTTTAATTTGATCACTTTCTTTAAAGTTTTAGGATTTAAACTTGCATTAGCAATCTTCCAACTGTAGAGTTTTGATGATCCAAAATTGATACAAATATTTTCCTCATAACTTGTCAAATTTAAATTAACACATGAACCAATTTATTATCAAAAACATAAAAGCTAAATAGTAATGTCTAAGTCCTGGAGCTGTTTAATTAAGATAATTTCAAATGTAATAATTACTTTTTATTAATTACTTTTTGTTTTAAAATGTCTCTGACAAAACTGGTAGTCTTACTTAGACTGGATTCAGTATGCATTAAAAATGCACATGCCCATGCTTATGTAATTGGCACAATATTTTGGAATTCAGGTATAAACCCATTGTAGCAGACACTGTGGGTGCCCTGCCTGGATCCCCTGACTCCCTTTAAGTGATTCTGTGGGCTCCTTCCACAGCTTCTGTCCCTTACTTCCAAAAGCTGACACCTGCAACTCTCTTTGGAGGATTTCTTTTGTCTGCTGGGGCAGCTTTGCCTGCCAAAATACGCAAACAACTGGAAAGTGCTTGGAAGTTTCAGCAAGCACACCTTGCCTTCCAGTTATAGCACCCTGAGCCAATACTGACTACCGTAGAAGTGTTAAAGTCCAAGTCCTGTGCTTTAAGACCCAACACTGAAACATCATTTATGATCCAGAGATGCCCTGTGGGATCAGACCCAGGGTGAGGCTGTCCCTGAAACTATGCCATTTTTTAAAACTTTCTTTCTCTGTCCTGCTTCTCCCACTCTTTTGCTGGGTTATTCTGCCTGCACTCTTTTCTTTTCTATCTTTTTTTTATTTTTTATTTTTTGTAATCTTTATTTATATTTGAGAGAGAGAGAGAGAGACAGAGTGCAAGTAGGGGAGGAACAGAAAGAGAGGGAGACACAGAATCCAAAGCAGGCTCCAGGCTCTGAGCTATCAGCACTGAGCCCCATTCTGGGCATGAACTCAAGAACAGAGAGTTCATGACCTGATCTGAAGTCAGAAGCTCACCCAACTGAGCCACCCAGGCGTCCCTGACAGCACTCTTTTCAATCACTTGCACACAAAACCTTGTCTATTTCTGCTTCTGAGGAATTGACATTAGGCAACTTGTAGTTGAGCAGCAACTCAGCAGGGTGCTAAAGAGAAAACACAAAGCACTGCCACCCTCATAGCTCATCCTCGGCCTAACCACACCTCTACCCCCCACCCCCACCTCCGCTTCCAAGAAATGAACACTTTGTAAAGGGGGAGGCAACTAACTACACAATTCTTTTGCCCCATAGTCCTGCTGCTGAAGGTAAAATGACTGTCCTTGTGTAGAACAAACAGAAACTCTGCCCACCCCGGTTCATCCTTTCTCAGCATGAACCTGGGGCATGCAGATAGCCTTGCAGGTAGCATTACTCTTATTGGAATTTTCCCAACAAATGAAAACAGCGTTTGACTGTTACTATATACTAAGCGAATAAAAACTTCATGAACGTATTAAGGTTTATTCCAGTCAAATATTTGAAAAGATGTTTGTAACTGCTTAAAACCTAGTGCTGAAATATCCTTATATTGATATAGGTTGTTTTTTTGTGTTTTTTTTGTTTGGTTTTTTTTTTTTAGAACTTAAACACCACACCAGATGGTAGTGTATTTGAAGCACTTCCAAATTATTTCACCTAAATGTAATTATATTATAATCTTATTACAGAAAAGAAGAAGGGGGCATAAAGGCCATGTTTAAATTAAGGAATCACATTCAAACTAAATTGTCAGGTGTAATGATACAACTAGAGCAGATGGTAAAAGTGATATCATCCTTTGAAATCAAAATAAGTTATTGTTTTAATACAAATGAATATTTTTGAAATATGAAAAATTGTAATTAAAAATAATACATTTTAACCTTATTTGTTATTGCTCTGTAATTAGGAAAATCCTTTTATTAAAACAAAAGGCTTGGGTTGCTTGGATGGCTCAGTTTAGTGTCAGATTCTTGGTTTTGAATCAGGTCATGATCTCATGGTTCATGGGTTTGAATCCTGCATTGGGTTCCATGCTGAGAGTGCAGAGCCTGCTTGCAATGATCTCTCTCCCCATCTCTCTCTGCCCCTCCTTTGCTCACTCTCTCTGTCTCTGTCTCTCTCTCTCTCTCAAAATAAAGAAATAAACTTTAAATAAATAAATAAATAAATATGTACATATATGTACATATGTATATATATATATACATATATATATATAACAAAAATGGCTTTATTTAAATAAAGCATCTTAAGTGCCCTTCAAGATGAATTAATGCCATAATTTGCCTGCTTCTTTTTAAAAATATTTCTCAAATAAATTAGGTTGTATTTCCATCTGTGTTGCCATCGGAAATAAACCCCCAAAGAGCAGTTTTATCTTTTCATTTCATAAAATTACTATTTCTAGCAACAGGAGTTTTTATTTGACCCCTGTTTTCCCTGCCATCCCTGATAAACACGGCCCTACAGATGACAGAAAGTGTCAGGGGCTCTGCATCAGTGCTTCTCTGTCTTGAGCATGAGGAAGAATCACACGGAAAGGTTGCTAAAACACAGGTTCCTGGCTGACATCCCGGAGCTTCTGCTTCAGTAGATCCAGGTCGGGACCAGAGAATTTATAACAATGCTCATTCTGCCTTTAACAGGGACCGCGTTTTCAGCAACACACTCTAAATGAAGTTATTCTTTTGTTTTCCAGTAAAACATTCAGTTGGTAGTGGGCATCTAATCACATATATTCTTTTCATCTCTCCCTGTGTCTAATACAGAATGTGATTTTTTGTAATTGCTTTGAGTTCTGAAATTACAGTTTTAGATTATTTTGTAATATCCATTTGGGGATTAATCAAAAAGCTAAAAAGACTAGGTTCATAAAAGCACATATCTGAAGAAAATATCCAGCCGTAGCATCACACGTGGAGAATGAGATAAGTCTCCTCAAAGGCAAGAACCATTGAGGAATAGGGTCAAGTATTTTCTTCCTCTCCACTGTCACTCCAGCTGTCGCTTGCCCACATCTGTCTTTCAGTGGATGCTTGGCCTGTCCTTGATTGCTTGAGAGCTCTTCATCATTTTAAGCCACACGGGGAAAAAGAAATAAAACATGAGAAGCACCATAATATTTCCATCCTTGAAAGAAACGTTCCTCCATGTGGCTTCGAATTCACTAACCTGGGATTGAATCCTCATGCAGTTCTGGGATTTGGTCACATGATGTCTTCAACCTCCAGGCAGCTTGATCACAGAGGACCCTCACAACATATTTTATCACACAGTTAAGTGTGTCAAATTTGAATATTTTATCGCAAACATTTTAGAAGTCTCAGCAAGCCTTTTGTTGTGGTTATTAGATATTTTGGACAAACTTCCATATGCCTCAGTGGGCCAGTTACTGGACTGAAATCCTGGACACCGTCTCTGTAATTATCTGTTTTATGAGATCTTGTACAAGGCGCTTCTCTCGCCTTCACTTTCTTCTCATCTGAAATATAAAATGGACCAGATGATCTATATCCACCTCCTCTTCCAGCTCAAAAGTCTTACCATTCCAAGAAACAGTTCGTTATGCCACATTTCTGAAGCAATTTTCTTTTAGAGGTGGTGAATATACATAGTCTTTATCCCTGAGAAAGAAGAAAGACAGAGGACAAATTAAGTTTGCACATATTTTCACGAAGAAAACTAAATGACACTTATTTATAGGATTTTAACTACTTCCCCAGGCCAATTTCCTAATCCCAGATGTAATGTTTAGGTCCTCTATAAGCCTGTATTCCTTAATTACTTATACCCTTTGAGAAATCATACTGCTCTACACTGCGATTTAATTAACACTGGAGAGTGGTGTTACTTTGATAGCTTTAAAATATTATCCAACTCCAAATTTCTTTAATAGACATAGCTGTCTGAATTCCTAAATGTATTTTTAGGGAGGTATCCGAAATATATATCGTGTAAATTAAACGCTGCTTAACAGCATATGCATATAAGAAGATACAGTTTGAAACAAGATCTAAAAGAACTAGTCTCAACTTCTACCACTCCTAATTTTAATAACAGTTTGACAAAAACTTGGCTTTTATTATGCTTCCGTAGAAACTCTTTAACTTTCAAAGGAGCCGGACCCTTGCCATACGGGGCCCCGGGCCAGCCATTTACAGCTTTGGGGTCTGTTGTTCAGTATCCAAGCTTGTCACTTCATCAGAGCTAAAGCATCTCTTTTAAATCTGGAGAACAGCTTTCTGGGCAGAGCAGGAACAGAACTCTTTAGCCTCCTCCTCTTGATTTCCCTCGGAATCGTCAAAGAAGGACCTCAACATGGTGGACTTTTGCTTTGGAAAGGATTATCAAATCAGTCCAGGCTTAACTTGTCTTTGAGGTTCACCATCTCTACACAATCTGTTCTCACTCACTGGGGAAGCAAGCGGCTCTCTGGCTAATGTCTCCTATCCTTGATACTAGAACTCACCCTTCCAACAGCTGTTAGCTTTTAGCAACTTCACAGTCTCCCCCAGGCCAAGACAAGTAGAGATATTTGAAAGGACCACCTTTATCTTTTGAATACCATAAAATACTTTTAAAACAATATATTTAAATCATTGTTCCTACTAACCAACAACAGTCCTTTTATAGTCCAAACTTCCATGTTAGGAACTAAGGCAAAAGAGTATGAAATTTTCAGATGAAAACAAAAAAGCCTGGATGAAAAGAAAAAAGCACAGATTTGGGGGACAAGAATTTATGTTGACATTAACAAAAGTTTTAGCACAACCATACAGTTGACAGACTTCAAAATCAGTTACATAGGCAGCATGATGGAGATACGGGAGTTTAAATGAAAAATATATAGATGCCTATTTAGCCACAAGCTTAGTATAAGCTAACAGTATGAAGAGAATAAATACATTAACACCTTGTATTCTGCAGGCTCCAGAGGGCTTTGTCTAATTTTGGACTTCATATCTAAAGAAAGTATTTTGACAAGACATCCAGAGCAGTTTTTTGTTGTTGTTGTTTAACTTAATATAGCATAATAAGGATGGTTGAAGGAACTAAGTGCTAACAAGACTCTATGGCCAGTTGTGGGCTGGAGATATAAATATATAATTGTTGCATGAAAGATGGGACTGTATTACTGGTTTAAGAAATTTGCAAATAGATTATCCTGTGGTATTCCTGAAAGTAAAATTAGGATCAGAAGGGTTAATATAACTGAAAAAATGTGGGTTCAAATAAAAATCAACTTCCAAGAAATCATCAAAGGTAACAGAGAAATAAACTTCCTCACCAGAGAGAGAACTCATCACTGAAAGGGGTGTTAGCAATAATTAGGTAACCAATGTTTGCAAGGACTTCTACCTTAAATTTAAATTAGAAAATATAACTTCTATTTTGGCCGGCTGAAAAAAGATCTGCGATTCCTCATTTTGAATGTGAGCTTCTTAATGACAAGAGTCTTGCTTTCTTTCATACTCCTTAAATCAGAAGCCTCTCTTAGAAATGGTGTCATGAATCACGGTGTTTCTTTTATCCTTATACAAGTGTGTAATTACCTAATGAGAACGGTAAGCATTTATAACAAAGGAGGAAGGTGATATAACCCAGGACCGAATGCAGAGGAAAAAAAGGATTTTTTTTTTAATGGTAGTTTTTCACTTATCCCAAACCTTATTTTATAGGGTTTTATTTGTGCCTTATGGATCATAACTTTTTTAACAATTGATAACCAGAATCATCATTATTTTTTATTGCAATCCGAGAAGTATCAGAAAAGAATTCTTTTGCCAGCATAGCTTTAAATTTGCTTTTGCCAGCAGTCCAGATTTTCAGTGATGGAATGTTTCCTTACAAATTTCATAGAAGATAAGATATATGTAACAAATAGTATGCATAATATCCCAGCAGGTTCATAAATGGAAGTTTTATTTTCTTATTTATGGAACATTTTACAAGGAAAAAATTCTGAGGGAAAACTAGAAAAAGTTTAAAAATCTTATTGCTTAAAAGTAAGCTTCAGATTACATTTTCCAATAAGCTTCAAATGCTATGTTTTTGCTAGATTTCCACCTCAAAATTCTTTCTATTTGGTTGATCTTTATGTGGTGTTTCATATTTCCGACCTTTAAAAAAATGATCTTTGAGGATATTGACATATTATCTGTATGCAATGCTATTAAAAGTGTGCTTAAAGAAAAAGAAGAGAACAACTCTAGCAGGTTAATGCCCTAGCATTTTAATGTTAGAAACAGAGGCTCAAATTTCAAACTGAATGGGTTTGACTAGGAGGTCATTTGTCCACTTCACAAAGACAGTACAGAATTGGCAGCTTCATGGTAGGAGAACAACACTACTGAGCACGAAGGAGACATACATATTCTTCAGAATAAATCCTTTTTGTGGGTCTTTCCAGATGGTGCTGCACTATCATTTATATAGGTATGACTTTTCTGACACTTCCCAATCTATTTTGACAAAGATACAATCTCAAAGTTTCCTGAAGAGGCTCCTATGTATTTGAAAGCCTATTTTAAAATTTGCATAATTGGGATGAAGTGAAAGTCTCTTCTTTACTTCCACATTTCTAACAGCTACATGTAAACATAATGTGTCCTACTCTTCTCCAAACATATTGCAGCCTTAATGCAAGTTAAGTTCTCTCCTCTGAGAGCTTCCAACACTTTTTATTGTTATGAATTATGGCATTCTGGTATATTTTGATCTTTCAGGTTGAATATTATGCTACAAGTTCCGTCAGCATTAAATAGTGAAATATAAGATGGTGCAAAAAGGTACTATGGAAGATATTCTACAGAGAAGAATAAAGTGAATATTAGATTTTCTGAATGTTAAACTTTAGCTTGAGATGATGGCCAAAAGTTTTACTCTAATCATACAACTTTTCCCCTATGAATCTTGAATTCCCAGGGTAAATTATAAGTCCTAAATAAATTGCATGGCAGAGGACAGCAAACTTCTGAAGTGGAATGTGCCAAGAATCTGTAAGAAGGTCTGCAGAGGAGATTGACAGCAATGAAAAGAATCTATAATCAAGTTTCAGAGCATAATGGTTTTTTGGTTTAAAAAGTGAGAAACAAGAGAAGATGGAGGGTATTTTCCCCACTGTAATGAGAAATATGATGGAGAAAAATAATAGAGGGCTGATTATGTGTCAGAAGTGGCAGAAGTCACCATCAAAGGATGTGAAGATCCCAAAACTGTGGACGCTAAAATATCTGGTGATTCTCCCAGTTGGAGAATGAGACATCCAAACCTATTAAACTCAAGCATGACTATATGACTTGCTTTGGCACGGAAATGTAAGTAAAAGCGACCTGTTCCATATCTAGTCTGAAGGTTTAAATATGGCTTACCACATTTGTTTTTCACTGACTGAAATTCTGGACTCATATGTTACAATAGAACCGTCATCCTCTTGGATCTTTAGATAACTGTAATAAGCCAAGCTCCCTTGCTTGCCCACAACAGACATGTGGCATGTGTAAGAAATTAACTTTGTTGTTTTAAATAATGAAATTTTCTGTTTGTTTTTATTGTACCATAACTTATGCTATTTGGACTGATAATTAGACCATGTGGCCCATAAGGCCATCACTGGGAGTGACAGGAGAGAAAGATGGTCCCTGGTGGCTGGAGGATTCTGGATAGTGGCACATTTCAGATATTCTATCAATGTCATCAGAAAAACACATGTATATTGGAACTGGGTTTCTGTAATACCAGGGTGGATATCTATCATGCAAGAGGGTCACAGACACACATCACTAGCCTGATGCAGGTGTAACATAGATTTTAGGGGGGAAAAATTAGAAAAATAGAAGTAGAATACACGCAGACCTGAGTTCCACACAGTTACATACAAAATGTTGGGGTCCTGAGGGAGCCCAACAATTCATACCCTGCTTCCCTACCTATATTCTAATAACATTGAGAAAAGGAAGTATTAAAAAATGAAGGGTTATCCTCATTATAACTTTTAAGTTATATGTATATTAAGACAGTCCAACGGTATCACCCTTTCCCTAATCACCTACGTTGGCCTTAGCACAATTGAAGAGACATTTCCAGTGATATACTATTACCAGACTGAGTGAGGATGGAAGAAGTCTGAGAGATAGCAAATTCCTTTCAAGATTATCTCTACTCAGTGAAGAGATTTCAACCCTCACGATAATCTACTTATTTTTCTTTTGTGAAGAGGAGTAAGAAGTCACCAAACCATCCTTGTTTTTCCCATTTTGCCTTTCAGTTACTAATTTTATTCATTAAAAAAAAAAGAAAAGTAAGGGGTTCCTGGGTGGCTCAGTCGGTTGACCATCTGACTTCATCTCTGGTCAGTCATGATCTGATGGTTTGTGGAGCTCTGTGTTGAGAGCTCAGAGCCTGGAGCCTGCTTAGATTCTTTGTCTCCCTTGCTCTCTGCCCCACTCATGCTCTCTCTCTCTCTCTCTCTCTCTCTCTCTCAAAAACAAATAAATAAACATTAAAAACTTAGAAAGAGAAAAATAAAAATTAAGACAAGAGGGAAAGAATATTTAGGGAAAACAGCTCTCTATATAGAAGCTAGTAGTAAGGGAAAAATCATTTCTCCTTATGATCACTTTGCTGTCTTAATCATTGGAGCTTAGCCATGAAGTCAATGGTATACCAGAAGCATGTTCCAACATCCTAGAAGAGGATATCAGTGATTTCTCAGAACACTGATCCAGGCTTCTGAAGGCAATTCCCAAAAGTTAACCACTGTGTGTGGCATAGGTTCAGGCCCAGGAAGTTTCTGAGATGAATAAAAATAGTGAATTGAAAAAAAATCATCCCAAGCCCACTTTTTACTCCAGACTAAAAATAAATTCCCTATTCTATTTCCCTTCCAAATTATGGCTGGCTATTTTGTCCAAAATAGCTTATGAGATTATGAAACCAAAGTGACAATATTAAGATAGACCTCATGAAGACATCACAATGATAAAATGCTGATGCTTTCCCTTATCAAATTCATGAGGAGAAATTAAATATCAAAAATTACATTGATTTTTATTTTAAAGTCAAAAGGAATTAAAGTCAAATATTAAATTATTTTACCCTATGAAGTTAGAGAGCTTGACAGCCAAAATCTACCCACCCCTATTTTATATTTTGCTTAGTCTCAGCTAGAGTGTTTCTCGAAACCGAGTAAAGTTGTGGTTTTTCCCAGAAGCAGCAGTCTGTGTTCTCTCCTTCAGTTGTTTGTGGTTCTTTGACATGAGTTTAGAGCCAGGTCTTTCACAGGCCAAACATTTGAAGAGTCTAAAAAAATTAGTTGGCCTCAAAAGATTGTCACTGTACTGCTCAACATCCACTAAATTTAGAAAATAATCCAATGTGTACCTCCTACAACAATCACTCCAGAAAACAAAATATTATTCCTAGAATACAATTAGCCACCACAGACTCATGGCTACGTTGGTTGTAGAGGGTAGGCAGAGAAAATCTTTGGCTTTAGCCTCAGCAGGATCTCAGTTAATCTACGTTTGAATGGCATCCACCACTTTGAAGCTATCTATTGAGAGAAATGTCCCAGAAGTAGATCATTTTTATACTTTGCCTATATCACACTTTTGGAGAGGGACAGATATCTTATCTTCCTTCAGAAACTGGCATTTAAATCCTCACTGTTTCTCAACTATTTGAGACCTTCAGGTGTATGGGGACGATAGTTGTTGGTTCTGATTTGAGGTGCTTTTTCCCAGTCTCTATTCAGATTTTAACTTGCTTACCTTTTGAGCTCTCTCTCTCTCTCTCTTTTTTTTTTTTTTTTTTTTTTGCATTTCATTGCTGAATTGAAGGCAAATTCTTTTTGTGTGCGCGTGGCCATTAAATAACTCAGAACTGAGAGAACTGCCTGCTACAGAAGAGGCTGCCTCATCCTCATGTTTTTTTCATCTGTCGAATCACCTTCTGCTGAGTCTTAAGTGAAGCTGCTTCTGCAAGTTGTGAATCTGCTCCACTAGCAGAGTAGTGAAGACCAGTACCTCAGCCCTCAGCCAGGCGGTCTTCATGTTATCTTTTTCTCAGGGTTTTAATGTCTCTGTCCTTGAGTGGGTTTTCTCTACAGTAGAGGGAGAAAACTCTAGTATGTTACTTCCTGTTACTATTCCTAAACCTGCTTCAGGAAGGTTCAGCAAAGTTTGTCCAGTTAAACCTACTTAATTTTGCCTCTTTTCTTCCCTAATGGGTCCAGGGTAAGTACTGTTTCCTGGATCAGGGAGCCTCTTTTTTTGTTTTTATTCCAGATGTGGGTTTTTTTAGTATTTTCCAGTAGAATCTTATCTTTTTGATCCCAACAATGAGAGATTTGAAATTATGTGTTCTGACACTGCCCAAAGCATCAACTGTTCCAGACGTAGGAGATGTACTCCCATCATACTTTTTTTTTTTAAGTTTATTTATCTTGAGAGAGACAGAGAGCACACATGCATGCACTGGAGAGGGGCAGAGACAGAATTCCAAACAGGCTCTGGTTGCCAGTGCAGAGCCCAATACAGGGCTCGAACTCATGAACTGTAAGATAAGATCTCTGAGCTGAGATCAAGAGTCAGATGCTTAATCGACTGAGTCATCCAAGCTCCCCATTGTACACTATATTAAGCCAAATCTTACACTCCACTGATCATCACCCTCCTTGATTTTCTTTGTCATCATTCCTGTGTCTTTCCTTGGAGTCTTAATTCCACACATTTTTACAGTATATTTTCTCAAGACACAAACATTACCTGAGTACTCTGCTACACTAGGACACTTTAAATCTCAAAAAATGTTTTCTGGATCTTATTTTACTGACATTCATGGTCTTTTTTTCTCAAATACGTTTAGATTCTTAGTTCATATTGGTGCCCCAATCTTATAAAGATGCTTTCCAATTTCTCTGACTATGGATGATAATACCACTTAGAAGTCAGTTCTGTATGTTTTCCTGATTCTTCTGTTGTGTTTACCAATGTATCAAGTGTCTAGAACAATTCCTGGTACATGGTTGTTGCTTAATTCATATTCACTAAATAAATTGCTGTCATTAGTTTTCATTCTTAATTCAAGATTAGTCTGCCCATGGTTTTAGTCTAGAAGGAGTGAAATAAAAGGCAACCAATCTACTGCCACTCTGTGAGGCCTGGGATTAGAATCTCCAGACATCAGGGGCGCCTGGGTGGCTCAGTCGGTTAAGCATCCGACTTCAGCTCCAGTCATGATCTCACAGTCCATGAGTTTGAGCCCCGCGTTGGGCTCTGTGCTGGCAGCTCAAAGCCTGGAGCCTGCTTCAGATTCTGTGTCTCCCTCTCTCTCTGCCCCTCCCCTGCTCATGCTCTGTCTCTCTCTGTATCAAAAATAAATAAAAACATTAAAAAGAAAAAAAAGAATCTCCAGACATCATTGAAACACAAGATACAATGCAGCAAGTAATTGTCTGCCTCCCTAGTGCCTTAGAGTTGTGACAATAAAAAAAAAAAATAAATAAATAAATCTCTTTTCCCTAGAATCCTACTTTAGCCATGCCTGCATTCTTGATGCCTACTAAAGCTCCAAGCATTGTTTTGTTTTGTTTTTTAATTTTTTAATGTATATTTATTTTAAAAAGAGAGGCAGAGAGACAGAGCACGAGCAGGGGAGGAGCAGAAAGAGAGGGAGACACAGAATCTGAAGCAGGCTCCAGGCTCTAAGCTGTGAGCACAGAACCCAACCCGGGGCTTGAACTCACAAATGGTGAGATCATGACTTGAGTCAAAGTTGGACACTCAACTGACTGAGCCACCCCGGCGCCCCTCCAAGCATTATTTAAGGCAGGGGGCCCTTTGATAAATATGGACTTTCATCTATATAAAAAACAGACGCATACCTCATCTGTGAGCAAAGTAACCCAAGAAGTCTTTCTTAAGAAACTGTCATTTAAGACTGCTTTTCCAATTAACTCAGACTATGAAAACAATTGACAGTTCCAATTTGAGGTGTTGTTTTTCATTTATATACAAATCTTAATTTTTGTCTCTCTTTTGAGGTCCTTGTTTTGTCTACCCGGAGCCAATATAACTGAAACTTAAATAAAGAATCACCAAAATTTAGAGCCATTCTCCCTGGCAAGCCAGAATCCTTGAACTCTGTATATCAATTTTGCCCATAAATTTACCCCAATCTGTTTATTAGCAGCGGTTGCCCCCTTGTAACCAGGTAACACCCTTATTAATTATATGCTACCCTTCCCAAACTGAAATTAAGCAGTGTTTTGCTACTCTGAAAAGAGGAGGATAGAATGATAAAATAAGAGGCCAGGCGTGCTTGGGGAAATTCTTAATGGAAAACAGGTCTAGGCAAGTGACTCCATATAGGATAATCCCCTTTGGTATGTGAGGATCTTGTTTGAGCTCCAAAATCCATCATTTGCCTCATGTCTCCATTTTTTAAGATAAGGAACCTGAGCTTTAAAACAAAATGTTTGCAAAATCATACAGCCTGTCATTGGCCATAGTTTGTAACTATGTCTCGTATTCTCTCCACTCTTGAAAAAATATCTATACCTGTAATTATATGTAAGACATTAACATCCCCCCCAAAAATTCCTCAAAGCTTTTGAGATTCTGTTTATATCATCTCACCAGTCTAGAATATTCCATTTGGTGATTTATCTTTAGATTACACAAAGGCAAGGCTAGTATCTCAAGAAAGAAGAAAGGGTGCATTCCCTACCCTTCCTTAAGTGCTATTTTCAGACAAACTTAGATTATTTTAAAGATATGCTTTTTATTTTGTGCTATGTCATTAAACTATGGACTGTACTATTGTATTCAAATGAGAGAAAGAAAAGGGTAAAAAAAGGCTAGAAATACCTAGAGGAAAAAACTTATGGCGCTAAAATAAGAGGAAACTAAAAATTTTTAAAAAGTAGAATAGATACTGGCTTGGGAGAAGATCCTCGACATACCAGGATTTATTCCCTTTATACTCACTCTTTCTCCATTTTAATTCTTTCTCCTTTTTCTTTAGTTCTTTTCTGTCTTTGCCCTGCCACATCAAGCCCCATAATACAGAAAATAAGCATAGGAAACACAGGAGAGCTCTAGAAGGATTTTTAAAAGCATTCTTTTTAGACAACAAAAGAAAAAAATGTAGATATAAAAATTAGTTATGATTTAAAAATATTGTGGAAGCTTTAGCAAAAATACCAGGGCTCATGTATAAAAGTGAGTGTTACTTACGTAGAACCTTAGGTGACTATGCCATAGCTACTATGAGAAATGCAAACCTTTAGAATTGTCTTCAGAGCATGAAACTTAATTTTTGCAATGTGCTTCTTTGTGAATCTCAGGGTGCAGTTTGTTTTTAAGTGATCATTTGGGTTCTCACGTGCTCTGGGAGAAGAAAGCCCAGTATTTCCCTCCTCTTTCTAACTGTCAAAGAACCTATGGGCTAGTAGTCTAAAAATAATTTAGTTCTGACTTCTAGCCCCAAGAGAAAGACTGTTAGTTTGGGATGTTTCTCCTTTGATCTATTTCATTCACACTGAATTGAAATTGCCATTGGATACTACAGGTCCCTATACAGCTCATGCAGTTCTTTGACAGAAAGTAACCTTACTCCTCAGTCTCAACTTAGTCAAGGATGTTTCATGCTAGTGCTCCCATGTTTTCAGCTCTTATTATTGACTCTTTTCAGGTTATACACCTTAAAAATCTTGAATCACTATATTCCCTTCGCTTGGGAGTTCCACATGATGTTCACCAGCTTTTAAGAAAAAAAAAACAAACCAGTGTCGGGGTGCCTGAGTGGCTCAGTCTGTTAAGTGTCTGACTTTGGCTCAGGTCATGATCTCACAGTGTCTGAGTTCAACCCCCCCCCCCAATCGGGCTCTGTGCTGACAGTTCAGAACCTTGACCCTGCTGCAGATCCTGTGTCTCCATCTATATCTCTGCCCCTCTTCTGCTCATGCTCTCTCTCTTTCTCAAAAATAAAGTAAACGTTAAAAAAAATTAAAAAAAAAATACAGTGTTGCACTTATATGGACAAAGGAGCTATTCACTCACTTTCTGAAGACCTACAATAAAGAGGTATAATAAGAAGTAAATAAAATTTAAAAACTTATTAGCCAGAATTCTATAATAAATATCTATATAATATATATAGATATATATAATATATATCTTCTTTGTGGCCTAGTAAAAATGTAATGGAAGTGGAAATGACACTTCAGAGAGGAATATGTTTGAGGAAAGTAGAATGATGAATGGCAAATGGAAAGGTCAAAGGTTAGGAGGGACTTCAGGACTTGGGGATCACTATACAAGGAACTTCAGTAAAGACTCAGAGCAGAAGCTGAAGAACCATAAAGCCTTTGTTAGAAATGACAGACGAAAAGAATGACACTAAGGACAGGGACTCCTTCCTGTGCCCACCTGAAAGAGCGAACTTCAAGAATTCAAAGACCATATCTGCTTCTAAGGGAAGTTTGTAAGTTTTCCACCTCCCTTAGGGTAAAAGAGTGGTCTCTTTCTAGTGATTTCTGTTTGATTTTTTTTTCCTTTTGGTGGATTAAAGAAAAACAAAACTAGGAATTTACTCCCTGATGAGGCTTTTTGTTATATTTGAAATTAGTTTTAGTGTTTGGTAATAACCAAAACTCATTTGTAACTGAGTATATTAAATGAGAGGGCCATGGAAGCTGTATAATACTGATTTGGGTCTAAAAGGAGCTGTATCTCTCTTCTGGCAATGGGTGGCGGTTATGGTCAGACAACAGTGTGAATGGACTCACTGCCACTCAACCGTATAATTAAATCAAACCGTAACAATGGTCACGACACTTTATGTCATGACAGCTTTATGTTATGTGTATTTTACCACAATAAAAATAAAAGTGATCTGTAACTCTAAATCAAGCACTATGTGGCTGACAAACTGGTTCCAACAGTATTTTTATGTGTGTGGTCCTGGTACATTTGCTTTTATTAAAAAAAAAAAATTTTTAACGTTTATTTATTTTTGAGACAGAGAGAGACAGAGCATGAACAGAGGAGGGTCAGAGAGAGAGGGAGACACAGAATCTGAAACAGGCTCCAGGCTCTGAGCTGTCAGCACAGAGCCTGACGCGGGGCTCGAACCCACGGACCGTGAGATCATGACCTGAGCCGAAGTCAGACGCTTAACCGACCAAGCCACCCAGGCGCCCCTGGTACATTTACTTTTAGAAAGAATTTTACTTTATGGTCACTACTCATAAAGACAGATGATTATATGAAAAAATAGAATGTTTGACACTCCCAGAGCTAGAAAAACTCATTCAATAGGTAAACTTTGGGGCAAAAAAATTTAAATAATAAGATGTTAAAAACAGTTTTGAAAAGTTAAAGTGTGTCTTTCATACAAATTCAAAATATCTTTCAAAAACTCAGCTTAATTTTAAAATTTGGGTTGTAACCAGTAAGATAACAAGACTAATTAGAAGGAGAATTTGGGACCCAAGTTTATACAGTTAGTCAACAGAATGCTAAAATAAAATTGCGACTCGATACCAAACTAGTTAGCGTCCTATAAGCCCGAAAACTGGTTATCTTTTCTACCAGACCAAACTCAAAAAGTTCACGTTAGGGAGAAGCGGCAAGATGGCGGCTTAGGAGGACGCTGGGCTCACCGCACGTCCTGCTGATCACTTAGATTCCACCTACACCTGCCTAAATAACCCAGAAAACCGCCAGAGGATTAGCAGAACGGAGTCGCTGGAGCCAAACGCAGACGAGAGGCCCACGGAAGAGGGTAGGAAGGGCGGCGAGGCGGTGCACGCTCCACGGACTGGCGGGAGGGAGCCGGGGCGGAGGGGCAGCTCGCCGGCCAAGCAGAGCCCCCGAGTCTGGCTGGCAAAAGCGGAGGGGCCTGAAGGACTGTGTTCCGACAACAAGCGCGACTTAACGTCTGGGAGGTCATAAGTTAACAGCTCTGCTCAGAAAGAGGGAAGGCTGGAGGACAAAGGGAGGGAGAACTGCTGAGCCCCCTGACGACAGAGCTCAGTTTGGTGGGGAACAAAGGCTCTCGCCAGCGCCATCTCCCCCGCCCATCCCCCAGCCAAAATCACAAAGAGAACCAGTTCCTGCCAGGGAACTTGCTCCGCGCAAACACCCAACTCTGTGCTTCTGCGGAGTCAAACCTCCGGCAGCGGATCTGACTCCCTTCCGCTGCCACAGGGCCCCTCCTGAAGTGGATCACCTAAGGAGAAGCAAGCTAAGCCTGCCCCTCCAGCCCCCGTGCACTTGCCTACCCACCCCAGCTAATACACCAGATCCCCAGCATCACAAGCCTGGCAGTGTGCAAGTAGCCCAGACCGGCCACACCACCCCACAGTGAATCCTGCCCCTAGGAGAGGGGAAGAGAAGGCACACACCAGTCTGACTGTGGCCCCGCCCACCAACTCCAGTTATACACTACAGCACAGGGGAAATGCCCTGCAGGTCCTCACCACGCCAGGGACTATCCAAAATGACCAAGTGGAAGAATTCCCCTCAGAAGAATCTCCAGGAAATAACAACAGCTAATGAGCCGATCAAAAAGGATTTAAATAATATAACAGAAAGTGAATTTAGAATAATAGTCATAAAATTAATCGCTGGGCTTGAAAACAGTACACAGGACAGCAGAGAATCTCTTGCTACAGAGATCAAGGGACTAAGGAACAGTCACGAGGAGCTGAAAAACACTTTAAACGAAATGCATAACAAAATGGAAACCACCACAGCTCGGCTTGAAGAGGCAGAGGAGAGAATAGGTGAACTAGAAGATAAAGTTATGGAAAAAGAGGAAGCTGAGAAAAAGAGAGATAAAAAAATCCAGGAGTATGAGGGGAAAATTAGAGAACTAAGTGATACACTAAAAAGAAATAATATACGCATAATTGGTATCCCAGAGGAGGAAGAGAGAGGGAAAGGTGCTGAAGGGGTACTTGAAGAAATAATAGCTGAGAACTTCCCTGAACTGGGGAAGGAAAAAGGCATTGAAATCCAAGAGGCACAGAGAACTCCCTTCAGACGTAACTTGAATCGATCTTCTGCACAATATATCATAGTGAAACTGGCAAAATACAAGGATAAAGAGAAAATTCTGAAAGCAGCTAGGGGTAAACGTGCCCTCACATATAAAGGGAGACCTATAAGACTCGTGACTGATCTCTCTTTTGAAACTTGGCAGGCCAGAAAGAATTGGCACGAGATTTTCAGGGTGCTAAACAGAAAAAATATGCAGCCGAGAATCCTTTACCCAGCAAGTCTGTCATTTAGAATAGAAGGAGAGATAAAGGTCTTCCCAAACAAACAAAAACTGAAGGAATTTGTCACCACTAAACCAGCCCTACAAGAGATCCTAAGGGGGACCCTGTGAGACAAAGTACCAGAGACATCACTACAAGCATAAAACATACAGACATCACAATGACTCTAAACCCATATCTTTCTATAATAACACTGAATGTAAATGGATTAAATGCGCCAACCAAAAGACATAGGGTATCAGAATGGATAAAAAAACAAGACCCATCTATTTGCTGTCTACAAGAGACTCATCTTAGACCTGAGGACACCTTTAGATTGAGAGTGAGGGGATGGAGAACTATTTATCATGCGACTGGAAGCCAAAAGAAAGCTGGAGTAGCCATACTTATATCAGACAAACTAGACTTTAAATTAAAGGCTGTAACAAGAGATGAAGAAGGACATTATATAATAGTTACAGGGTCTATCCATCAGGAAGAGCTAACAATTATAAATGTCTATGCGCCGAATACCGGAGCCCCCAAATATATAAAACAATTACTCATAAACATAAGCAACCTTATTGATAAGAATGTGGTAATTGCAGGGGACTTTAACACCCCACTTACAGAAATGGACAGATCATCTAGACACACGGTCAATAAAGAAACAAGGGCCCTGAATGAGACATTGGATCAGATGGACTTGACAGACATATTTAGAACTCTGCATCCCAAAGCAACAGAATATACTTTCTTCTCCAGTGCACATGGAACATTCTCCAAGATAGATCATATACTGGGTCACAAAACAGCCCTTCATAAGTTTACAAGAATTGAAATTATACCATGCATACTTTCAGACCACAATGCTATGAAGCTTGAAATCAACCACAGAAAAAAGTCTGGAAAACCTCCAAAGGCATGGAGGTTAAAGAACACCCTACTAACGAATGAGTGGGTCAACCAGGCAATGAGAGAAGAAATTAAAAAATATATGGAAACAAACGAAAATGAAAATACAACAATCCAAACGCTTTGGGACGCAGCGAAGGCAGTCCTGAGAGGAAAATACATTGCAATCCAGGCCTATCTCAAGAAACAAGAAAAATCCCAAATACAAAATCTAACAGCACACCTAAAGGAACTAGAAGCAGAACAGCAAAGGCAGCCTAAACCCAGCAGAAGAAGAGAAATAATAAAGATCAGAGCAGAAATAAACAACATAGAATCTCAAAAAATTGTAGAGCAGATCAATGAAACCAAGAGTTGTTTTTTTGAAAAAATAAACAAAATTGACAAACCTCTAGCCAGGCTTCTCAAAAAGAAAAGGGAAATGACCCAAATAGATAAAATCATGAATGAAAATGGAATTATTACAACCAATCCCTCAGAGATACAAACAATTATCAGGGAATACTATGAAAAATTATATGCCAACAAATTGGACAACCTGGAAGAAATGGACAAATTCCTGAACACCCACACTCTTCCAAAACTCAATCAGGAGGAAATAGAAAGCTTGAACAGACCCATAACCAGTGAAGAAATTGAATCGGTTATCAAAAATCTCCCAACAAATAAGAGTCCAGGACCAGATGGCTTCCCAGGGGAGTTCTACCAGACGTTTAAAGCAGAGATAATACCTATCCTTCTCAAGCTATTCCAAGAAATAGAAAGGGAAGGAAAACTTCCAGACTCATTCTATGAAGCCAGTATTACTTTGATTCCTAAACCAGACAGAGACCCAGTAAAAAAAGAGAACTACAGGCCAATATCCCTGATGAATATGGATGCAAAAATTCTCAATAAGATACTAGCAAATCAAATTCAACGGCATATAAAAAGAATTATTCACCATGATCAAGTGGGATTCATTCCTGGGATGCAGGGCTGGTTCAACATTCGCAAATCAATCAACGTGATACATCACATTAACAAAAAAAAAGAGAAGAACCATATGATCCTGTCAATCGATGCAGAAAAGGCCTTTGACAAAATCCAGCACCCTTTCTTAATAAAAACCCTTGAGAAAGTCGGGATAGAAGGAACATACTTAAAGATCATAAAAGCCATTTATGAAAAGCCCACAGCTAACATCATCCTCAATGGGGAAAAACTGAGAGCTTTTCCCCTGACATCAGGAACACGACAGGGATGCCCACTCTCACCGCTGCTGTTTAACATAGTGCTGGAAGTTCTAGCATCAGCAATCAGACAACAAAAGGAAATCAAAGGCATCAAAATTGGCAAAGATGAAGTCAAGCTTTCGCTTTTTGCAGATGACATGATATTATACATGGAAAATCCAATAGACTCCACCAAAAGTCTACTAGAACTGATACATGAATTCAGCAAAGTTGCAGGATACAAAATCAATGTACAGAAATCAGTTGCATTCTTATACACTAACAATGAAGCTACAGAAAGACAAATAAAGAAACTGATCCCATTCACAATTGCACCAAGAAGCATAAAATACCTAGGAATAAATCGAACCAAAGATGTAAAGGATCTGTATGCTAAAAACTATGGAAAGCTTATGAAGGAAATTGAAGAAGATTTAAAGAAATGGAAAGACATTCCCTGCTCATGGATTGGAAAAATAAATATTGTCAAAATGTCAATACTACCCAAAGCTATCTACACATTCAATGCAATCCCAATCAAAATTGCACCAGCATTCTTCTCGAAACTAGAACAAGCCATCCTAAAATTCATATGGAACCACAAAAGGCCCCGAATAGCCAAAGGAATTTTGAAGAAGACCAAAGCAGGAGGCATCACAATCCCAGACTTTAGCCTCTACTACAAAGCTGTCATCATCAAGACAGCATGGTATTGGCACAAAAACAGACACATAGACCAATGGAATAGAATAGAAACCCCAGAACTAGACCCACAAACGTATGGCCAACTCATCTTTGACAAAGCAGGAAAGAACATCCAATGGAAAAAAGACAGCCTCTTTAACAAATGGTGCTGGGAGAACTGGACAGCAACATGCAGAAGGTTGAAACTAGACCACTTTCTCACACCATTCACAAAAATAAACTCAAAATGGATAAAGGACCTAAATGACCTAAATGTGAGACAGGAAACCATCAAAACCTTAGAGGAGAAAGCAGGAAAAGACCTCTCTGACCTCAGCCGTAGCAATCTCTTACTCAACACATCCCCAAAGGCAAGGGAATTAAAAGCAAAAGTGAATTACTGGGACCTTAGGAAGATAAACAGCTTCTGCACAGCAAAGGAAACAACCAACAAAACTAAAAGGCAACCAACGGAATGGGAAAAGATATTCGCAAATGACATATCGGACAAAGGGCTAGTATCCAAAATCTATAAAGAGCTCACCAAACTCCACACCCGAAAAACAAATAACCCAGTGAAGAAATGGGCAGAAAACATGAATAGACACTTCTCTAAAGAAGACATCCGGATGGCCAACAGGCACATGAAAAGATGTTCAGCGTCGCTCCTTATCAGGGAAATACAAATCGAAACCACACTCAGGTATCACCTCACGCCAGTCAGAGTGGCCAAAATGAACAAATCAGGAGACTATAGATGCTGGAGAGGATGTGGAGAAACGGGAACCCTCTTGCACTGTTGGTGGGAATGCAAATTGGTGCAGCCACTCTGGAAAGCAGTGTGGAGGTTCCTCAGAAAATTAAAACTAGACCTACCCTATGACCCAGCAATAGCACTGCTAGGAATTTATCCAAGGGATACAGGAGTACTGATGCATAGGGCCACTTGTACCCCAATGTTCATAGCAGCACTCTCAACAATAGCCAAATTATGGAAAGAGCCTAAATGTCCATCAACTGATGAATGGATAAAGAAATTGTGGTTTATATACACAATGGAATATTACGTGGCAATGAGAAAAAATGAAATATGGCCTTTGTAGCAACGTGGATGGAACTGGAGAGTGTGATGCTAAGTGAAATAAGCCATACAGAGAAAGACAGATACCATATGGTTTCACTCTTATGTGGACCCTGAGAAATTAACAGGAACCAATGGGGGAGGGGAAGGAGAAAAAAAAAACAGGTTAGAGTGGGAGAGAGCCAAAGCATAAGAGACTCTTAAAAACTGAGAATAAACTGAGGGTTGATGGGGGGTGGGAGGGAGGAGAGGGTGGGTGATGGGTGTTGAGGAGGGCACCTTTTGGGATGAGCACTGGGTGTTGTATGGAAACCAATTTGTCAATAAATTTCATATAAAAAAAAAGTTCACGTTACAGTTATCAGTTTCTAGGGCTCAAGTAAAGTAATAATAATAATAATAATAATGATAATAATAAGGCATGTATAAGTAAGTACTTTCACTCATATAATTCTAAAAAGTTTTAGGTGAACTTGTTAAAAAAGCTTAAAAATATATGAAAGATTTGGAAGGAGGAAAGGCCATCCACCTGTTATATTTCAAATTTGGTAATTTTTCTTAACAAAGAAGAGCAAAACACAAAGAGAAGTGTTATAGAGAAGTAATAGTAAGTTAATAGTTTTATTTGAGGGGTTTTTTTCCTCCTTGAAACTGACCTGAGATACTAAGAAAGAACAATAATATCTATTATAGGTAGTGGCATTTCATTTTTGCCAATTGCAAGCACAGATCTTACGACATTAAGATCAAATACAAATGGCATTCAATTTCACACATATTCTATTAGCACATATTCTATTCAAGCACTGAAAATAAAAGGAGTTTAAAATTAGAAAAATATGGATAACTTTACTTTTTAAAAATGGGTGTTACCCAGTAAAATCTTTCTTCTTTAATTGTGAAAGTTTCCCTTAGAGGTTTGCCCCATACGGAAAATCATTCAGTATCAATTTGGCATGTCAGGATATAAGATTCAGTGTGCACAAAGCAGAAATCCATGCCTTTAATTTGGTAGTTCCATGTCAGGAAATAGTTTTTCCCTCCTATATTCTTGTTTTCATTCTACTGAAGGGCCATTTTAAATAATTACAATACCAGCCTCAGCATAAGAGTAGGACCAGTTAGGAGCGAATATAGGTATGTGAGGTAGCTGTGTGTTAAAACAGACCATCACTTATTTCACAGAGCATTGTGTTTTTCTCAATGGGTTTTAGAAAAATAGTTTCAATACTTTATCCCTAAGGCAAAGTATCCCTTTGTCCACAGGATCATCCAAATATTTTATTTGTCCACAGAAAAGTAAGCAAAATGAAGTTTGGGGGTTCAAGCATCACTAAAAAGTAATTCTTTCATAAAAGAAAAAGTTCTATAGTCATTAACAGCTATACATAATGTCAACTAATTGCCATAAGCTTACATAAAACGATTTGAAAATATCGGCGCATTTAATAAATATAAAGTTTCTCAGCAGAATTTGATTTGTAATGGAAATATTGCTAGGCTTTTAGCTAAAGATATAGGAAATGCGTTAGTACAAATTTCAGCTCACATCTCATCAATTACATGAAGGGTCACATAAAATATCTGAACTAAAATTTTAACTAACAGTTTATATTTAATAGTTCAGTCATACTGTCACCTACTCCAACCATTCACATGATGAAATAATAAATACAAAATAAGTGCTATCATGTATTGTCATATCCTACCTTCTCTACTTACTAACTGTACTGTTTTACCTTAAGCAAATTATTTATCCTCTTTATGCTTCACTTTCCTCATCTGTGCAGTGAGATGATAATAATAACACCTTCCTCATGACATTATTGTGAATTTAAAGGAGCTAGTGGTACATATAAAGCACTTAGAACAGAGCCCAGTATGCTGTAAAAACATTGGGTGCTTATACTGCAATTGTAATTACTATTAATAGTAATAATAATGGTAAAGTCTTTTTTTAAAAAAATGTAAGGTTGAACTTGTTCTTACAGTCTAGTTTTCTTGATGGGATTACAGAAATCTAAAGCCAATGATAATATAGTCAGAAAAGTGATTTTGATAGATTTATTTTAATTAGATTATACATTTCTGGAAGAGATGTGTGTGTGTGTGTGTGTGTACACCAAAACACATATTATATATTCTAAATTTTATCACTAATACTACCTTTGCTTTACTTTTTTTGCCTTTTCTTTATTAGCTAAGAACACTTTCCTTTAATTTCAGATCTCAACTCTGTACTCTAAAGTGTACATCCTACACACTTAAACCACTAAGTTGGGTGCTCTAGAAATTCTATGAAGCCTATATTTACCTTAGAACATTTCTTCACTCATTCAAATAAGAATGGACACATGCAAATTAAGGTATGCATTCCCTAACTTAAATTGCTGGTGTATTTAACACATCTAGGTAGAAAGAAATACAGTAAAATGTTGGATTGTGAGTAACTTGTTCTGAGAGTGTTCTGCAAGATGAGCCAACATTTCTAATAAATGTTAACTTGATCAATGAGTGATGTGTTGCCAGATGAGTAGTACGTGACACCAAATGGCACATAACACAACTGAGCTGTTGGTTCATCTCTCTCTCGCTCTCTCTCTCTCGCTGAGGGAATGTGGGTGATCGTCTCCCATGCTCAGATGCTCGGACTCAGGCTGCAGTGTTTGGCAGAAGTCAGTGATCTTTCAGAGTGTTGGAAGATGCCTACAACTGGCACTAGTGTATTTTTTGTCATTTCAAAGCACCTATGGACAGTTTCTTTGCTTTTCCATAGATGAATAAGCTTAGGAATGCTTTGCTTCACTTCTAGGTCAGGCTGCCTGCAGATATAGACCCTTTCCTCTACTGCCTTATTGCCAGTTACATTAAATACAGTATAGGACAAGAGTTTATTAATACTTAAGTGCAGTCAATATCCATGCAAGCGTGTACAATGGCCCCATGCAGAAAAGATTCCATTGAGCCGATAGATAGCAGTGATTCAGTTAGTGTTAGTGCAAGTCTTCCTACACAATAACCCTCCTCTCGTCTCCCTCACACCAGCCACAAAGGTTTTCAAAGGTAAGTGCAGGTTGATTTGTTTATTGGTCTTTATATTTTCTATTTTCTTTATTATTTTGTATTATAGTATTGTAATCATTTTTATATGAATATTTTTGGGTTGTGGAATGAATCATCTGAGTTTCCATTATTTCTTATGGGGAAATTCATTTTGATTTACAAGTGCTTTGGATTACAAACATGTTTCTGGAACAAATTACGTTCACAAACCAAGGTTTTACTGTATTTTGTCACAGAGTATGTTTAAATTAAACCAACTAATTGAGATATTTGTTTTATTTTACTTTCAATCATAAATATGACCATTATATTTATTTTTAAAATTTATTTATTTAAATTCAAGTTGATTAACATACAGTGGAGTACTGATTTCAGGAATAGAACCCAGTGATTCATCACTTACATATAACACCCAGTGCTTCATCCCAACAAGTGACATCCTTAATGCCCATCACCCATTTAGACTATTCCCCCACCCACCTTCCCTCCAGCAACCTTTGGTTTGTTCTCTGTATTTAAGAGTCTCTTATGGTTTGCCTCGCTCTCTGCTTTTATCTTATTTTTCCTTCTCTTCCCTTATGTTCATTTGTGTTGTTTCTTAAATTCCACATATGAGTGAAATCATGTGATATTTGTCTTCCTCTGTCTCATTTTGTTTGGCATAATATATTCTAGTTCCATCCACATTGTTGCAAATGGCAAAATTTCATTATTTTTGATCACCAAGTAGTATTCCATTGTATATATATATATACCACATCTTCTTTATACACTCATCAGTCGATGGACATTTGGGCTTTTTCCATAATTTGTCTATTGTTGATGACGTTGCTATAAACATTGGGGTACATGGGCCCCTTTGAATCGGCATTTTTGTATCCTTTGGATAAAAGTAGTGAAATTGCACTATTAGGTATTTACCATCATATTTAATAAGAATAATTGCTACAATTGATTTAGTGCCTATCTTGAAAAAAAAAACAACTCCTGAATTCTACATATTTTGTAATATCATACCCATTTTACAGAGAGGCATATGATTTGCCAAAATCTACATGAAAATAAAAGATTGAACAAAGAATTAAAGTCATGTCAGAATGTATACAAAGCCTAAGAATTGTCCACACTATATGATATGATCTCAACTATATAAAATTATATTAAGACACTGGAAGGAAAATATGCTAAAATTTCAACAGTTTGTATCTAGAATTACAATGATCTTTTTTCTGTTTCTTTATGATTTTTATATTTTCAAAATTATAACATGTAATTCTCATTTGTATGATTAGAATAAAAGTTAAATGTTATAGGGTGTCTTGAAAAAAAGACTAATTTGGATGGGAGAAGATATATATTCTATGAAAGAAAAAGATGACAAAATATGATTAAGTCTACTCTATAGTGATTTATGGTCTATGTTTTAACTTTTTTCTTTACATGTAAAAAGTTTCTTATGGGAATGTAATATTTAAAATATTTTTATTGCCAATTTATTTTCAGGCCTATTCAATGTAAGAAAAACAAATATAATATGAAGTTATAACAGCCTATGTGATTTCTTTTAATATTACAGTTCAGAGAGTCTCAGAGACTACAAATATTTTTTTTATCAGATGTAACATCAAAGCTACTCAGCATCTGGAAAAACCTTGTCTATAAAATAATGTATACAACCGTATGGTAAGTACATCTGCCACTGAGGTTTTTTTTTTTTTCCTTTAATGCTGAATCACAGCTGGAAAAAACTTACAAAACATTACCATTAATATTAAGCCTCCTTCTTTAAACATTTTAGATGTATTGGTCTGTATGCCAAAAATATAGTAGATTGTTATGCTGATAAAAAAATCAAGAAAAAGACTAATAACAAATATCCAGATATCTTTGGGTCATCTAAGTATGATTTTTATGTCTTATTTATTCAATGATATTCTCATATCTTCACTGTGGTTCTCCAATAGAAAAATAAATAATTTTGCAGGGGCTTAATACATTTCTAGAATTTTAGTTGGCCACATCTAAACTTTGACTCTATCTGATATATAAAGGAATGTTTTTGGAACATATCACGAAGAAAGACCTAATATGTGGTTGAAAGATTGAAAAAATTCAGTCTACCCTAATGTCGTGTCTACTTTGTATTTCTCCCTAGTGTTCCATTGCTGCTCTAACAAATTGTCACATATTTGGTGATATAAAATTACATAAACTTATTATCTTAAAGTTCTGTAGGTAGGAAGTCCAACATAGGTCTCCCTGGGATAAAATCAAGGTGTTGACAGAACAGCATTCCATTCTGTAGTCACTAGGGGAGAATCTATTTCCTTGCATTTTCCAGATTCTAGAGACCGACCACATATCTTGGCTACAAGCTGCTTCTTCCATCTTCAAAACCAGCAACATTACATCTCTAGGAACATTGTTTCCCAGATACATCATCGTCTGATCCTCCTATGCTGCCTCCCTCTTCCTCTGAGAAGCACACTTGTGATTACACTGAGACCACCAGGATAATCCAGCCTAGTCCCTTTATTTTAAGGTCAGCAGATTCACAATCTAAATTCCATCTGCCATCTTTATTCTCCTTTGCCATATAACCTACTATAGTCACAGTTTCCAGGAATTAAGACAGGGTCCTCTTTAGAAGTGGTTTTTACTCTGCTGACCAACCCTTCCCCTACCATTGTTTTTACTGCATTTATTTAAAATTATTGGCCGAGTTACTTTAGCCATATATTTAAATCCTCAAGGAAATTTTTTTGAAGAAGACACTATTCGCTGGATTACCAAATGAAGATCCTCAAACCCTAATTTCCTTGCAGGCTCCACTGTGGAGACTGACATTGTTTACAACTTGCTTTCCCAGCTGGAATCCTGATGAAGAGTAGCTATTGGACATAGTTTGGGTTAATGAATCTGATGTAGGCTTCTGAAAAATAGTTTCCCTTTGCTTTTAAAAGGGTTAGACCAAGCTACCCTCATATATTATTTCTTCTTTTTGCTTTGGCTACAGATACGATTCCCGAAGATGAAATGCCCATGTAGCACGCATGAGCAAAAGGCCCAGAGGACCACAGCTATGGTGGTCCTGAAGTGGATGACCCACCAAATCAACACCTGATGCTACTTACCTCAAGACTTTGTCTCATGTAAGAAAAATCAACAGTTATTTGTTTACATGACTATTAGCAGTTTATTCTGTTACTTGCAGCCAAACTGAGCATTATGCAATTAATAGCCAAAAATACTCGTATCTAATTTATCTTGAATCTAGAAGCAACATTTCAAGATGTTTTCTGAGAAAATAATATAAATGTTCTTAATTACTGCTGGCTGTTCTTTTTTTTCCACAAGAAAACCATAATTTTGGACCAAGTCCTAGTCCTAGTGTCTGTAGAATGCCATGAAAGTAAACAGAGAAATAATAACAAAAGAACATAAGAGTGAATTTTCTTCTAGGTATTCATGTCAGTTATCAACTTAGTGTCTCTCATCTTGAAATTTACCCTTCTTTGCCTACTCTGTAAAAATGGATATGGCCCTTTAAATATGCTATTCTTTGGCCAGTTGGCAGTAAGTTTCGTCATTAGCTGGTGGTGGGCAAGCTTTGCAGAAGGAGCTTTTCCTTCCTGGTTCAGGTGTGCTCACTTGGCGGGCTCCTGGGGCACACTTAGCTTCTCCAGCAGTGAAGAGCTGGGGCATGGATGGCTTCCCAGCTTCTCCAGTGCCCAGCTCTTGGAGCATACATAGCTTCTCTAGCACCGGGCGCTTGCAATTGCATACACAACTTCTCTAGCGCCAAATTCCTGTCATGCATGTGTCCATCAGTACTTAGAAGCCAGCAGCTTTCCCAGAACCTCCTCGGGTAGTTCTAAAGCAGAATGTTTCCATGAGACACCGTTCTTTAAATAACTTTCTTCCACACCCTCGAGCATTGATTTTTACTAGATTCTAGAGGATTCTAGAGGAAATATTTCCAGCAAGTTCCATCAGTGCCTCATCTCAGAGACTTCTCTGCTTCTCTGCAGACTTCAGTGAAAGATGGCCATTCACTTTCCAACAAGGTGTAGCTTTGCATCCCTACAGAATGGAGGGCAGGGGCTCTCCCATGGGTGTTTTGGCCAAGAGGTAGTGGCTGACTCTTATATCTGCTATGGGAATATTTTTATGGTTCCCTTTACATTTTACCAGCTGATCTGTCATTAATCTAATCCCCACCATGATTAAACACTCTTTATATTAATTTTTTTCTGTTCAAATTATGGTATGATTCCTTTTCCTGATCAGACTGACTGATTTACATTTTTGAACTACTGTTTATGAAGTTACAATGATTTTTAAGAAGTAATTATAGAATTTGCCTTAAAGCAGCTTCTCTCAAAAATGTTTCTCACAATTCATCACATAATATGCTCCAAGAAAAATGGGTTCTGTGGTCCAAGAGAGCTTAAAGAATTGTCTTTCAATTAGAGATTCATAGTGTGTATGAGCACATCAAATTCACCCAGAGGTCCTGCACTAAATATAATATATTTAATCTTATTTAAGCTAGCATTTCCTAAAATTCTTTAGCCTTGAAAATAGTTGGTTAAACAAAACAACCATACTAACTTGGGAAACATTAGGCTGGGAAAAAAATCTTGGAAAGTGCTTTCCTAAAGATATCAACATAATACCCTTCTCTGTCAACAACAAACAAGGTTTTGAAGAGCATGGAAAATGTATCCTCATAACATATTGTGCCATTTTTAAGACCCTTCTTTTGCAAATGTCATGAAAAATTTGACTGTAAGAAGGTTTCCCACTTTTTCATAAATGCATTGCTGTCCATGTTGGGTATAATCCGGTATAATTTAAAAATATATCTTTAGGGGCACCTGAGTGGCTCAGTCGGTTAAACATTCGACTTCAGCTCAGGTCATGATCTCACGGTTTGCGAGTTTAAGCCTTACATCGGGCTCTGTACTGACAGCTCAGAGCCTGGAGCCTGCTTTGGATACTATATCTCCCTCTCTCTCTGCCCCTCCCCTGCTTGTGCTCTCTCTCTCTCTCTCTCTCTCTCTCTCTCTCTCTCAAAAATAAATAAACATTAAAATTTAAAAAAAAAATTAAAAAATATAAATATATCTTTAAAACTGTGAATAGCTGGGGAAAAAGAGAGTTTCTGTTCATGTTATCTCATATTAATGTTTGCCATGTGTGATATTGGTCATTTTACTTATTATGATTTGTTCTTAATCAAAAGTAAATTCCTAACTAAAGTCTGGTTAGCTTCTCTCTCATCCAAAGAGGACTTAAATAAAAAAGTTGCTCTGTAGCACTCAATATCTGTGGCTAGCCACTGCTGAGTGAGCTTAGCTGAAAAAAACAACACTCACTGCTATAATAAAAAGTTACACTGTGTAATGTTGATGTGATAATTATTTGTTTAGACTAAAACTGCAGAGATTGTCTGCCATTCTTTTCCAAAGCTATAACATGATCATAACCAAATATCTAGACTCACTGTTCCCATTTTATATTATGTGATGATAGATTAGCTTAAAGAACTCAAATTGATTCTTCAGAAAGCAGAAATATTTTTACAGTTTTACTGATTAAAAAGATGGAGCAAAATTGTTTCAAGTCTCTCTGTCTTGAGTGCTCAAGATGTTTTTATCAAAAAATTTGACATCACATTAATTTTTGTGTTCTTTGGCATACAATAGAAATTATAAGACTTGTATTGGAATTTTTACATGGTATTTTGAAATTGTGGCAACTTATAAATTTCACAAGAGTGGTATTCATTATGCCTTACATTTCTTCTCTGTGTATGTAAGTAAATTCATAACATATAGTGGGTCTCCAATAAATGATGAAGTCAGGAATTATCATGATATGTTTAAGTAAGGTCTACAATCTACTGTTCAAAATGGCATTAATGAACTTCTCTTTATGACAGTTCTATGGCTGAATTATTCTGTTGTCATAGTTTGCCAATGTTCATGCTTTTTAAAATTTTTTTAAGTTATTTATTTATTTTGAGAGGGAGAGAGAAAGAGAGCAGGGGAGAGACAGAGAGAGGGAGAGAGAGAATTTCAAGCAGTCTCTGTGGTGCAGAGCCCCTTGGGGAGCTCAAACCCATGAACCATAAAATCATGACCTGAGCTGAAACTAAGAGTCAGACACTTAATTGACTGAGCCACCCAGGTGCCATGCCAACATTTGTGCTTCTTTTTTTTTTTAATTTTTTTTAATTTTACATTTTATTTATTTCTGATAGAGACAGAGCACAAGTTGGGGAGGGGCAGAGAAAGAGGGAGACACAGAATACGAAGCAGGCTCCAGGTTCTGAGCTGTCAGCACAGAGTCTGACGTGGGGCTCTAACTCACAAACCTTGAGATCATGACCTGTGCTGAAGTTGGACGCTTAACCAACTGAGCCACCCAGGCGCCCCAACATTTGTCCTTCTTAACTGCAATGCAGGCAAATGGTAGAAGTTCTTGTTGCTTCACCCAGATCCCCTTTACCAGCTCATTATACAACCATCCTCTAGCTGCTGTGAACACTGAAGTCAATGGCTTATAATTGTGACCTTCTCAAAAGAATTGTCCTTGGCTGAAAGGAACCAACTTGCTTGGAGACCTGAGTGGTTATATCACCCCCTCTCCATTTACTGACTAATAAAAAGATATAAAATCCTCAAGGTGGTACAACTTTTGTATAATTTACTTTCAGAAATATCCCCCATTCCTTCTGTGTATCACACCAAGTCTCGTTTATATCCTTGCTCAGATTATTCCTCTCCCTCCCCCTGCTTCTCTTTCTTATTCCTTTATAGGATTTTCCTGAGTAGCGCTCAGTCAGTAAATCACAAACAACTGAATCTCTGTCTTCCTCTCTGCTTCCAGGGTAGTGACTTAAGGAGTGATCCCTAAAAAGTCAACTCTAGGATGGGATTCTAGAGTTGAACATACAGTAACCAGCTTGTATGAGGATTTCATCTCAAATAGTAGGTGGAAAAATGATAGTCCCTGTGTTCTGTAAAACTGCAGTTGTGAAGGCTTTCACCTCCAGTGAATTCTGCTAAACTACAGTTGGAAAGGGTGAACTGGCATTTGACATTTGGTATGACATCTCTTGCCTTTGAGAAGCACAGTTATTATGGTAGTGATATTGAGAAATTAGATAGGTATAATTGAGCAACATTGATACTTTGAAAAGAGAAAATAGCAGATACATGGCGATCAAATATTAATTCAAATAATTCAGAAACAAATTTAAACAACAACAACAAAAAACATTTGAACATTTAAAAAATTATTTTCTCTGGGTGCCTGGGTGGTTCAGTCAGTTAAGTGTCCACCTCTGGATCTTAGCTCAGATCTTTGCCTTAGGATCGTGAGTTCAACCCCTGGGTTGGGGTCCACTCTAGGCATGAAGCCTGGGTAAAAAAAAAAATATTTTCCATAATGGGAGGTCTGATCATGTTGAGAAATAGACATGCAGTTTTATTTAAAGAATAGCAAAATTTGGAAGAAGTTTGATTACTCTTCTTGGCAAATTTTCTTCATGAAATTTGGATTCTAGTTATAAAAAGAATGGGATTCTGAGACTTGGGATGGTAACATAAGGTAAATTAACTAAAAACCTTAAGGACCAAGATTCTCCTGACATTTCTAGGCCAAGAAAAGTAGCACATAGCTCATGCTAACGGATAACATAAACTATAAACCTCCTTGCGTTAGGACTACGCGAAACCGTCAAATGAGGCAGATGCTTTCAAAGGCAATGTTTGCCTTCTTTAAAATCTGCTCCCATGACCCCTCCTGCTTAACAAATCAAATCACAGCACAACTAACTGGAGAAATTGGGGATTCCTGCCAAGGGAGAAATGTTACATGACAAGGCAGCTGCCATCCTGGCCTAGCATGTAGCAGCAGGGACTAGGAGAGTGACTGGGAGCAGATCTGAGGAAACTGAATCAAGGCAGGCAGAGTGTCAAGACAAAGAAGAAGGAGTTTGTTAATATAGAGAAAGTCTCTTCTGACATGAAATTTAAACCCTGACTTAGATTTGAGCTGCCAATTCTAATATGTTACTGAGATGGCTCTTGGATACTTGGAAAAAGATTGTCCACACTAGGTAAAGAAGATGCCAGAACTGCCAGGATAGATCATGTAGAAAAGTGGTCATGCCTGAGGTAGGCATGCTAGAGGATCTATTATAAAAGTTTGTAAATTCTACCAGCTGTCCATTCCTCAAGAAGCCTGTGATTTGTAACTGAGTGACAAAAAAGAATGCACTGCGAGCAGGCAGCAACATTGATAAAATGTTCAGTCATGATGTTCCTTTGTTTAGACTAGAATAATTGTTAGAAGATGCTGTTATAGGACTGAAATCCTTAGTAACAATGGAGATGATTAAATCTCTGAATAGCAGAGGCCACACGCAAGCATGTTGAATATAATTGCTACAATGGGACAGCAAGGTTGAAATGGTAGCCTGTGAGGTACAACTAATGCATGGCTATGTATAGACGTCTATATTGGAGATAACTAAAAGAATATGGTGATTTTAGAGGCAGGAGGCATAGGCAGCAAACAAGGAAAAAATATATATACACATATATACAATATTATTATTATTTAACATACAGTATTTATTAATATAATAAAAAACAATGTGTTACAATATAATAATATTTAACATTTATTTAATATTATTTCCAAAGAAAGTCAAATAGTCATATTAGATTTAAACAACAACAGTAACATCAATAAAATTAAGTCTAGATTCTTCACTAGTAACAAACTAGTAAAACTTAAAATCATAAAAAGGTTTAAACGAATGGATAAGAGATCAATCTATAATAAGCAAGCATATAGAAGAGAAATATTAATATAAGCTAAGGTTGAATTTAAGTATAATAATAATAAAGAGAATAAATCAAAATATGATGCAACCATCTAATATGATATATAGTACAAATTTATTTTATGTACCAAACAACACGAAAACTAATTATCAAGCAAAAATTATTTTTAAAAATACCTTTATAACAATACAATTATACTGAGAGCCAGTTTTCCAAGTTGGAAAAATATAACAGACAGAAAAGTAAAATGAATAAAATAATGGATGAATTAAGTAACAAAATAAAAATTATTAAATCTATCTATCTTGTGCTTGCTACTAAGTTATTAAATATTATTATTAAGTTATGTGTTATTTTTGGCATGAATATGGAATGTTTATAATAAAGATATTATTTATACAAAAAATGTTACATATTTAAAACTGTTCTGTTATCTGTTAATCTAGAAAAATTAAAAAATAAATCATTAAAATATTGTAACAGTTTAGAAATGTTGAAATGCATATCACGTGATCCTTGCATAAGAAAGCTATATTTTAAAACTTTTAAAACTCAGAAAAACTGAAGTCAAAAGTAAATGTATAGCCTAAATGACTCTAACAATAAACAACTAAAAGAAGAGAAGGAAAGAAGGAAATTCTTACTCAGCCTACAAAATATTTGAGAAAAAAAATACAAAGTAAGCCAAATAAATCAGAAGATGAAATTAATATGGCTAAAAAACCAATCATTAAAATTAAGTTTAATGAATAAAAAATTTAAAAAAATAGAAAAAGTAAAATGTTTAAAGGAGTTCTTTATAATAAAACAATTATAGGGGGTCCTGGGCGGCTCAGTTGGTTGAGTGTCCAACTTCGGCTCAGGTCATGATCTCGTGGTCCGTGAGTTCGAGCCCTATGTTGGGCTCTGTGCTGACAGCTTGGAGCCTGGAGCCTGCTTCAGATTCTGTGTCTCCCTCTCTCTCTGCCCCTCCCCTGCTCAAGCTATGTCTCTCTCTCTCTGTCAAAAATAAATAAACTTAAAACAAATTTATAAAAAGAAAACAACTATATTAGTGTTGTCCAGTAGAACTTTCTATAAGGATAGAAATATTCTGTATCTCTGCTGTCCAACACAGTATCCCCTAACTACATGTGATATTTAAAATGTCTGGAACTGGAACTGAGGAACTAAATTTTCAATTTTATTTCATTTTAATTAATAGAACTATGAATTCAGAGGTCATGTGACTAGTTCCTACAATATTAGCACAGATTTAAACAGATGAATTTTTCCATGCCTAATTCAAGAAGAAATAAAAATTTTAAAGGTTTTTATGGATAAAAAAATGTATAAACAAAGTTAGTGTAAAAATAATAGATTTGAAAAAAACCTTTGATGCAGAATAAAGGAAGTGGGTAACATATGTAGTATACAAGGAGTTTTTACAAATTGGCCAGAAGGAGATAAACAACCATACAGAAAATAAATGAAAGAAAGAAAAGAAAGAAAGAAAGAAAGAAAGAAAGAAAGAAAGAAAGAAAGAAAGAGAAAAGAAAGAAGGGAGGATGGGAGAAAGAAAGAAGAAATAAAGGAAAGAAGGAGGAAAGGAAGGAAGGGAGGGAGAGAGGGAGGAAATGATTCACAAAGAGTAAATACCTAAAAGCTAACTTTGGTAATCAGAATTCTAAGATGGCTCTCTGATTGGGTATAAGTGGAACCTTGACTATTTTTAACCAATAGAATATGGTAAAGTTAAAGGGATTTTTCATGCATAAGTAAGATTCTTAGATAGGTGACCGTGAGTTAAGGAAAAGAAACATTATCCTGGCGGGACCTAACCAAATCACATAAGCCTAAGAGGGTCAGACGTTCTCTGAAGTTAGAGAGTAACTCTCTCCATTGCTGATATTGAAGGAAAAAGCTGACACAAATTATACAGTCATAAGGAAATGAATTCTGCCAACAACCAGACGATGCTTGAAAACAGGTCCTTCCTTAGTCAAGCCGCCAGATGAGATTGCAACCCAGCCAAAATCTTGATTTCAGCCTTATGAGACCCTAAGCAGAGAATCCTTCTAAGTCATGCCTGAACTTCTGACCTGCACAATCTGTGAGATGGGTGTTGTTTTCAGCCTCAAAGTTCATGGTGGTAATTCGTTATGCTGCAATGGAAAACTAATACCCAAACAAAAAGATGCTCAGAATAGGTAGTGAGAAAAAATGAAAATTAAAGAAACAATGAATTCTTTCTGTGGTGATGGTTTTAAAACAATTGAAAATTCTTTGAAGTTGCTCCCAACCAAAGGTGGAGTCTAATTCTTCATGAATATAAACTGGCCTTAGTGACTGACTTCTAATGATCATAATGAGGTAGAAGTGATGCTAAATGACTCTCCTGGAGTGCTGAGATTTCTCTCCTGGAATGTTTGCCCTTGGAATGGAGCCACCATGCTATGAGGAAGCCAAACAACCCTTGGAAAAGCCACATGTATGTATTCTGGCCACTGCCCCAGCTCAAATCTCAGCCAACAACCACCATCAACTTGCCAGATTGTGAGTGAAGAAGGCTTTGGATGATTTCAGCCCACAGCCTTTGAGCAAGCACATCTGAAGTTGAATGCAGCAGAGATGAGCGATCCCTATCAAGTCCTAACCACATTGCTTATTCCTCAGCAACACTGTCATTATTTTAAACTGCTAACCTTTGGGGTAGTTTGTTACACAGCAAAAGACAATGGAACATGTTTATACTCATCTGACTGGCAAAAGTTTCAAAGAACAGTAACACCTATGGCCACCTGGGATTTTGTGAAAATACTAACTGTGGAGTAACAACCACAAATGTTCAAAAATGATTCTGGGTGCTCACTCTGATTAATGGTGATACAGAGCCAGCACTCAGCCCTGCTTCCCATACGACTGGTAACTCCCTTTAAACACTGGCAAAAGAAACTTCAGATGGCTTCAAGTTCTCCAGGTGCTGGGCAGCTGGTTTTCCCAAACAAGTGTAAACATCTCACAGTGAAAAATCTACTGGAAAGAACTAGAATATTTATTTACCCACTGACAAGATTGCAACAGTGAATTGGATCCCTCTCTTGGAACATTTATACCCCGTGTGTGTGTTCAGTAAGTTGTTCTAGCACTGGCAAGAGTCTCCATGGGAAATAATGAGGATCAAGGACCTGTGGCCTTCTTCTCTTGTTGAACTCTGGTTTAAAAGTTTTCCTAAATGTTCTTGTGTGATATAGACAATGTCCTCAAGTCTAGAGCAAGACTAGGAACAAACCACCTGTGTGATAGGTAGTGACAAGAAAAGGTCTCACCTAGTGCAGGATTTACTCAAACAGTGTTGGTGAATGTTCCATGCAGTCTGTTCAATAGTGAATAGACAAACACGAGCACAATAAAGAGAAAACAAAAAGTAAGAAAAGGGGTTAAAATAATTGTAGTATCTATTGTCAAGGGAACAATTGAATACATTATCATATATTAATAACATGGAAAATAAGAAGTCCCATGTATACACATGTGTGCATAAATTAATTATATACATACATACATGAATTTGATGTAAATGGGAAATGTGAAGGAATATGTACTGGGCTATTCATGTGGAGAGGATAGATGCAGAGGACAAGAAAATAAAAGTTGATAATTTCTTAAAAAGTAAAAATGCAATGAAATGAGTCAATGTGTGCCAGACTAAATCAGTTATTTCAGTTGGCCAGTTTATTACATTGAGAATAGAGGTCACATTATGGGAAATTTCAGCCTTTCCTTAGCTACTTCATTATTTAATAGGTCATGATGGGAATAATCATAGTTTACTCATTCTATCTTTTTTTTTATTTCTAGCAAATACTTTCTACTTTGGTTGCTCAATCCAATCCATAGACTAAAAGATGCCAACAACCTCTTAACTAGAAGTATATATTCCTTAAAATGAAGGCGTTGACATTATTCTATAATCGATGCTGCTTCAGAAAAGCATTGTCCTGATTAAACAATTGCCTGATTATTTCAATGTTTCAGGGCCCCTGGGAAGTTGCTGGAAAGACAGAAGAAGGTATTTTATTGTTTTCTTTGCATGTTTCTTTGCATCCTAAGTGCAATAGAGTAAGTAAATCTAGTAAATGGCCAGTAAGAAAAGACAACACATGTTGGAATCGCTGGCTGAGTGAGAGTAAGGCTCTGAAGCCCAGCTGCTGGATTCTCAACTCTGCTCTACCTCTTATTAGCTGTGTAAATTTAGAGCATTCTTTGTAAAATAGAGGTAATAATGGTATCTATGTCATAGTATTGTAATGAGGCCTAAGTGCACTAATACCTTTAACGTTCTTAGAAATAAATCTGACACACTAAGAGCTCAAAAGATGTCAGCTGATATTATTATAATTATCATTCTTGCCAACTGAGCAATCTAGTTGCAAAAGCAGCAAATGACTAGTTACTGTTGTTTTTCTAAATGGCTAAGGTGCTTTATTTCACCAATAATGGCACTGTAGCTGTAGATGTCCCTGGATCTTACCGCTTCCAAGTATCCCAGCACCTTCCTCCCAGCTTATTCCAAAGCAGACATAAAGAACTAGAGAACTAACAACCTCCCACCCCATCCCACCCCACCCCCACACACCTAAACAGCTCTCAGCCAATGAATGAAAAAGAGTTAATGTCTAAATACCCTGGTGCCCTTGTCCTTCAGGGAAATAATTTTGAGATATGTGTGTTATGCCTTTACCAGAGCTACCCTGCTGGGATTAAGGTACATTCATGTATGCTTTATTGACTGCTGTCCCTTCAACCATCTTATGGTCCCACCACCCTACTTGGAGTACTTTGGAGTCCTTATTTCAGGGTTGGCTTATGGAGGAACCTCTAGTGCAGAAACCGAGTAACATACACTGGACTTTTGAAATATTGAAGAATATATTCAGAACTATGTCAAATGATAAGCAGCATTACCTTTGCCTCATGAAGTTCTATAAAATATAACTGAAAATATAGTTAAATGAATAGTGATTAAAAGCACAGACTCCAGAGTCAGACTGTTGCACCTGTCCCTCCACCTTGGCAATGCCACTAACTTCTCTTGACCTAAATGTTCTTATGTGTAAAATGAATGTTATGATCTTACCAACCACGTGAAGTTGTTATGAAGAGGAAATTTTCAAAATTCAAAGCACTTAGAACATGATTACTGTTGTTATTTATGAAACCGAGTTGAAATGTGGAAGCTAGATTGCCACATTATAAAGTGGAATCCTGACCTAACTCTCTTTCTGCCTCCACTTCTCAGTCTATTGCCTTCAGTGCCATCCAGCTTCCTGGAACACAACTGACCTCTCTCCTGACCTCCCTGTCCCCCAGTTCCCCCTGCTATTATGGCCTGTCCCAGCCAATCACAACAAAAAGCAATTCAGTTTCATCTCTTGACCCAAAATCCTCTTCATAATCATTCTCCTAGTCTGCAAATCCTACACTAAAATGTGATTCAAAATTGAGCTTGGACAAATTTCCAAATTGCTACTCATCGTAGATTCTACAGGCAAAACTATGAATGCTTAAATTCCAAATGCTGGATTTCTGTTGTATGTCTTCACAGTCATTAAGTTTCTAATAAAATTATTCTATCTTATATGAATGGTCTTGTTGTTTGAACTTGAGAAGACATCTAATGTTACTAATGGTAGGCTATAACTTAAAATTAGAGTGAATTAATAGTCCAAATGGTGCTATCTTCTTCAGATGCTTCTGTGAAGACTGGATAGCTTCTGGACTGACTCTTTCTGCTATGATCTTTGCAGTCCTTGTATTTATGTTTAAGTTTTAACTCACCTCTCCTTAGTATCAGAACCAGCCATTTTCACCTGTCTTCCCTCCATCTAGGTGGGATGTGATCTTTCATCATCATGCATTCTTTCGAATTTCTGTCCTCTGTCCTGAATTCTTACTACCTTTCCAAAAGTCTAGACCTTTGAAATTTTATTGCCTTTTCCTTGCTTTGGAATGGCCTTCATCTCAAGCAATAGATACCAAATGCCTGGCTATTCCCTAATTTGGGGGAAATGTCTTGGGTCACAGGAAATGGAGTGGGGTGGGTACTGTACATTCATAATTGGAAAGTTACATCCCATCAAAGTTATTTAAGGATTGTATACAGGTAGATTATGTGTTACTTTGATTTGCTAAGTACTACAAATTGCTCAAGGCTGGAAGTCATCTCTCAATTGCCTTTGGATATTAATCCCTAGAAAATTGCCTAGTACATTAAAAAAGTTCAATATATGTTGCCTCTTTGTTGGTGGCTGAATATATTTATAAGATGCCAAAATGGGAAGACACAGAGATGCATGTTAGGTGGGCAATATTTGAAATTTGGTCATGGACCTAGGATGGACCACATATATTTTTGTTCAGAGGAAATTCCATTTTAGCTGACTAACATCAATAGGAAACAAAAAGCATCTATTTAGACCATAGTGGAGTATAGCTGTTTTACCCAAAAGGGAAAGATAATGACCTCTCCTATGCCAATACATACATACCTAGGAAAAAAATCCCAGTGAGAATAAACTTTGATTTAAAAGGAGGGAAAAATAAGGCACTAGTTGAAATAGGTTATAATAAGGCAGTTTGTTAAGGGCTTAATTATCCATGCCCCCAGAGGAGGGTATGATGTTATGGTAGAGGAAGAAATCATAAAACTTACCAGCAGGGGTTCATCTTCTCAGGTATTAAATAGGTAATTAATCTTAACTGCAAGAGGCAAT
The DNA here is from genome assembly GCF_018350175.1 of Felis catus. Lineage (NCBI taxonomy): Eukaryota > Metazoa > Chordata > Mammalia > Carnivora > Felidae > Felis > Felis catus. The sequence continues at coordinate 107,381,378 of NC_058374.1, forward strand.
TAAGCCTCACTCAGTAAGGTGAGGAGTTTTAGGTTCACAATCACAGCAAAACTTCAAGCTAAAGCAGAAATGAAACAGGCAGGAGAGCAAAATAAATGACACGCATGAGTACTTTTCTTTTGAAAAATACATTAATCTTCATATTGTTTCTATAGTAAAATGTATTGTTTTGGAGAACCCTAGGTTGTGTCTGAACTAGAATTTTATTTTCTTTTATTTAGAAATGTACTCTGGATTTCCCCTTATTTTGTGGATTTTTATTTTTCTGCAGTTACTATAGGGATATAACATAGATGCCAAAAGTGTATATTTGAACATTCTTCATGTTATAGAAATGTAATCTCATGACAAATCTAAAGAAACTGGGGGAAGCATGATTAGTATAATCCTTATAGATACCTGAAAAAGGATATAGGGTTTAAAAGAAAGTTTTTATTAAAATAAAATATAATTCATTTTCATCCTATATAAAATATTAAATCAAATTTGAAAAAAAATTTAAGCTGGTTTTATAAGTTTAGGAGTAAAAAGAATAATATATACTGTATTTGTTCTCTAGGCTGGAATAACAAAATGCAGCCCTATTTGCACCTGTTTAAATCATGGACTAGGTGGTTTAAACAATAGAAATTTATTTCCCCACAGTTCCAGAGGCTGGAAGTCCAAGATCAAGGTGTCATCAGGTTTGGTTTCTCTCAAAGCCTCTCCCTGGCTTGCAGATGGCCATTTTCTTGCTGTGTCCCCATGGCCTTTTCTCTGTGCACACACACCCTGGTCCCTCTCTGTAAATCCTCATCCTCTCTTCTTGTGGAGATACCAATTAGATTAGATTAGGACCCATCTTAACAGCCTCATTTTAAACTCATTACCTCTTGTAAGGTCTTATCTCCAAAGACAGTTACATTCTGAGATACTAGCAGTTAGAGCTTTAACACATAAATTTTTGAGCAGAACATAATATATACACATAATAATAATAAAAAGCATAAACCTTTGGGATGAAGGAAGCTGTGTCAAAATTCCAACTGTACTTTCGTGCTTCATGATTTTAAGCTAACTATTTAAATCTCCTGAGGATTAGGTTCTTATATACATGTGGTTGGATATAAGCTATTAGTATAGAAATTCTCCCTAACTTCGCTTGCCTTATAATAAATAGAATCCTGTACTTGGCAAATTTTAAGTCTCTTCTCACCATGATACATATTCCCTCCTATTGCCCCAGATGAGATTGTCTTTCCCAGACCAGTTACTGGATTTCTTCTCTATAAAATGGAATTTTATAATACCTACTTTATAGGTTCTTGCGAAGTTTAAATAACTTAATACAGGAAAAGCTCAGACAACAATGCCTGGCAAAGAGAAAGAACTACATGTAAAAGACAGGAATTACTATCATGACTATTAAATACTAGAGATAATATAAAGTACAGTGCCAATGATAGGGAAAAATCTGTTATAAGATGGCCGACAGGACTGATAAGGGAATTCCAGTCCTTGCCAGAAGACTCCTCTTCCAGGATTTCCTTCCTACCCCACTTGCCACTGTCTCCAAATTACTACTAATGAGGAATGGGGAAATAACAGATTATAAATTGTCCCCTCTGTTGATGCTCTGGGCTCAGACCTCTGGAGAATGATCTCCTCGGAGCCCACCAGTGTAAAACAAACCTCCTGCCTTCCACGATCTCCGAGTGCCGCTTGGTTCTTCTGCCGGGTGATCCAGACCAGTTTCCATAACACCAGAACTTGGTGTATAATATGCTGACGTTACAAAAGTTACTTTTACTATTAGTATTTACTATAAGTGGCAGATACTATTAACTTTCTCTAATATCTGCTCTTTCCTTATTCCTTACTTATAGAACTAGTTGATTTTTATCTGGACATGTAGCTGCCTAGAATTAAGACAACATTTTCCTATTGTAAGGAAAGCAGACAAAGTTGTGAAAAATGGGACACTGAAGTAGTGCGTGTAACCTCTAGAACGTGGGTTACTGAGAATTCATCTTTAATGTGGATGAGAGAGAAATAGATCTTTATCTTTTTTCAAACCACTGGTATACAGTTAGATATACAAGTATGGAACTCAGAGAAGTTTTCAGGGAAAGATATATGAATTTAGGAATCGTCTGCTTAAAGATGATAGCTACAGTTAACATGGACTAGGACCACATAGGAAGAAACTATAGCCAGAGAAGTGGTCCACAACTCAGCCTGGAGCCCAAAAGTTAGGGAAGAGAAGCAAGCTGTCTATCCAAAGTAAGCTAAAGTGGAGCAGCCAGTGAAACTGGCTTAGAAATGCAAGGGACAAGACTTCAAAGAAGGCAGGAGTGGTTAAAAAACAGGTCACTCAATGAGGTCAAAGAAAAGACCAGTGAATTTGCAGCATCAAGGTTAGTGACCTTGATGGGGACAATTTCAGTGTCATGGTATGGACAGAAGTCCAATTTTACTCTGTTGAAGAGGCTAAGAGGATTAAAAATAAAGACAAGTATGACCACAGACTACACATCTGAGTTTTTAAGTTTTGGGATTTTTATTTTATTTTGTTTGATTTGGCTTTTTTTTTTCACTCCTAGAACAGAAAGCAGTAACAAGATGCAAAAGCAGGAGGAGGATGAGAGAAGGTGAATCAAAGGAAAGGGATTTTGTTTTGTTTTGTCTCATGATAAATAATAGATGTATTTATACACCCCATACGTGGTCTTTTGTGTGGGTTTTTCTGCAGGTCTCTTCTGCCTGGAATAAATAATTGCACCTCACACTTTTCTCCTGGCTTCTCCTCTTGGCTACCAGGTCTTACACAAAGGTGTCAGCCTCTGCTGCCTTCACCAGTGTGTAGTGACTTTCTATATTTACTAGTTTGCAACTTCCTCTCACTGCAAAACCTGTGAGGGCAGGGTGTGGGACCGTCTAATATTATCCTGAATCTCCACTGCCTACCAGGTGCCTATTGTGTGTAGGGGAGCCAATATAATGGGAACAGCAATGACTTCTTGTAAACAACATTTTGAGAGCTGGGTAAGATAAATCATGACAAGTGCATGGGTTACTGTAGGTGCTGAGTATATTTGCATTCACTGATGTTTGTACTTCAATTGAAGTCCACTATGGGCAGTTTTTAAAAAGAAATCATCAGGGCATCATGGTTTTTGTTGTTGTTGTTGGTTTTGATTTTGTTTTATTGTTTATTTGTTTTTGCCTTTTACCATGTAAGATTATACTACTGTTTTTCATGAATGAGACCTCTACCCCATGACCTAGAATTTGTGTGTTACCATCAATCTTCTCTTCGTGGTGTCAGTTTAAGTATTTCATTTTGTAGCGGGGTTGGGGGGAGTGTTGTCTTTTCCCTTCTTCCCTTTTGGTTCTTTGACTAGTCTAGTAATAAAATTGACATAAGACAGATAAACAGGAGAAAAACAAATTTTAATTTCATACATCATGAGCTAAGGAACAAAGAAGTAGAGGTCTGGGACTTTAAAGGTAAGGGAGATAATTCACAAGAAGATGGGAAGAACAAAGGTTTGCCATGTCCTGCAGAGGCAATGGTGAGGGAGCATAAGGCAAGCTGAGGACAAAGCACAAGCTAACAACACCACCCCCCACCCAAGTGGGCTATGTGTGATATTCCTCAGGCACTCCTGGCTGCCCAAGAACAAAGGAAAGGAAAGAAAAGAAATGGTTAACTAGTAGAGATCACGGTCATGCAAGACATGAGTCTCCATCAGTTTTACTAAAATACATCAGTTTACTAAGATACAAGTATCTTGGTAAATTATAAGAAAAAGGCAATCTTATCAATAGTCTAATCTCCAGAAACCAATGGATTTAGTCTCCTGGAGTCCTAATATCACCTTCCTTCCTTAGTGATGTGGGGAACAAAGGCAAGAAGGAAATGGCAGGGAAAATTAAATTTCTTTATAACCTACAGACCATCGGCAAATACTTGAGCAAATACAGAGTATAACATTTCTCCAGGTGTCATAATGTTAATAATGCCTTACTAAAAGGAAAATAACCTTAGCTTGACAATAGTAAGGCCTCGGGCATCCTAGGAGTCCTCTTTAGCATATCAAAGTCCTTCTCCAGGCTTTACTTTTGTCTTTACTTCCCCTGACTCCAGAGTATATATAACCTGTCACTCTTCACAACCCCAATACCACTCTTTCTGCTCATGGGTCTTATCCTCATGCTTTAATAAAATCACCTTTTTTGGTACCAAAGACGTCTCAAGAATTCTTTCTTGGCCTTCAGCTCCAAACCCCCACTATTCCAAAACCTCATCAATGGGACACATAGAGGAATTCGACCAAACACGTCCTACCAAGCTCCTCCCAGTTTACCACATAGTTTTGTGGTTATCTCTGGTGATATCTCTCTTCCTGGACTAGGCCCTCTGAATTATTTTAGACAATTAAGATAGAAGCAAAAAATTTCAACTGACTCCCTTTGGCCCTGATTGTCTTCAGCTCAAAACAGTGTTCACATCAAAGTGGCACAATGTGGGACAGCCTGCTCCATACCCCATCAATTGAATTGCATTTACCTTGGACATGCTCTGTGTCTCAGAGTCATTTACATTTTTTGACATTTACTTTTACAGTTAATTAGTGTCATCTGTGTAATTTTGGTGTCTTTATCTTTCTGCTGAGTTTGACAAAAATTCCTTAAAAAATATTAAAAAAAATTATCTCTATACAATGTCTGGCCAAGGTGAGAAAATTGAACCACATGAAATTTAGTTATGTTGTTTCTACTATTACATATATATATATATATATATATATATATATATATACTTTTATGGAAGGTAGAATACCAACAACACTCTCACAGACATTTGCCATCAGGTTGAAATACATTGTGGTCTCTAGTGTTCAAATTTTTTATGAACTGACTTCACACTATTTTCTCTGATTTTTAGGCCTTGGCCAATGGAATATTCTTATCTACTTCTCTAGGTTCCTTGTCACATAAATTAACACCTGAGTTATGTACAATGCTATTTGGTCTTTCGTTGAAGTATACTGGTTATAAATAGACAATTTGCCTATAAAATGTACTTTTGTTAACATAAAAAATAAGAAGCCAAAAGAGAGTCATTTAAGACCTTAACTGTCTAACACGTGGTGTTCAGCCATTATATAGACTCTGTGTTGTTTAGTAAGCAATCAGGTAATTAATAAAAGGCATTTCTGTAGAAACAAGAAAAATATAGGTTAATGGTTAGAGCAAATTACAAACTTAGGGTCTACCAGTGCTGCCAATGGGATTTTTTTTTTTTTTTTTTTTTTTTTTGATGTCAGACTTGAAGCATCCTCAGATGGGATTGGGAACAGGCAGCAGGAATCAGATGGATTTTCCTGGTTTATAATTCAAATGCCTCTGGCAACTCTTTTGAATGGCGCATTGTAAGAAGGAATTGTCAGTATAAATTGGGGAAAGGAGGGGCGCCTGGGTGGCGCAGTCGGTTAAGCGTCCGACTTCAGCCAGGTCACGATCTCACGGTCCGTGAGTTCGAGCCCCGCGTCGGGCTCTGGGCTGATGGCTCGGAGCGTGGAGCCTGTTTCCGATTCTGTGTCTCCCTCTCTCTCTGCCCCTCCCCCGTTCATGCTCTGTCTCTCTCTGTCCCCAAAATAAATAAAAAACGTTGAAAAAAAAATTTAAAAAAAATAAAAAAAAAAAATTGGGGAAAGGAGAACGGAAAAGAAAGGTAACAAGAGAAATTTGAGGTCTTCCACAGGTTCATGAGAATAAGGCACATTAGTTTGCTCACTGATTTCCTGCAAAGGGGGCACAGGTTTTATTTTAGACACAGGAGCGCATGAAAAGTGCCCCTCTAACTTTACTGCGGTGGGAGTAGATAATATGGCCCAGTAGGGGCCCTTCTGTTTTGGAGTTAACTCCCCTGCTGTATTAGATTTTCAATTCACCACATCTTCTGGGTTTATATGGGGAGGTTTCTAGTAACTGTCAGATCAGATTTAGGGAGGATATGGCTTGTATACCTAGAGATTTATGAGTTAACCCAGCTTCAAATGAATAATTTGATAAAGCACTATAGTCTTCATCTATTGATAGGTGTATAATGAGAAAAGGTTTTTCTTTTTTTAAAAAAATTTTTATGTTTTATTTTATATTTAAGAGAGAGCAAGAGTGAGCAGGGGAGGGGCAGAGAGACAAAGACAGAATCTGAAGCAAGGTCCAAGCTCCGAGCTGTCAGCACAGAGCCCAATGTGGGGCTCGAATTCACCAGCAGTGAGATCATGACCTGAGCTAAAGTCAGATGCTTAACTGACTGAACCACCCAGGCGCCCTGAGAAAATTTTCTCAGATATAATTGTTAGGGCAGTCCATCCCAGTTTCCAGTTGTTCAAATAAGCATATGCCTATGGGTTACTGTTACTATCCCCACAGAATAATAAGCGTGAAGATTGTCCATATCTGTGGTATTGTGACAATTTTTCTGAAGTTTACCTCAAGTTGTCTAGTTTAGTCAAACAACAAACATTTAAAAACAATCAGAACTAGGGGCGCCTGGGTGGTGCAGTCGGTTAAGCGTCCGACTTCAGCCAGGTCACGATCTCGCGGTCAGTGAGTTCGAGCCCCGCGTCAGGCTCTGGGCTGGTGGCTCAGAGCCTGGAGCCTGTTTCCGATTCTGTGTCTCCCTCTCTCTCTGCCCCTCCCCTGTTCATGCTCTGTCTCTCTCTGTCCCAAAAATAAATAAACGTTGAAAAAAAAATTTTTAAAAACAATCAGAACTAGAATTTGACATCCATAAAGTTGCTTTAGTGAAACAGTTTTTCTCTAAAACTTATTTCCAGAGATAGCCAAATCAGGACTAATTCATTTGTAAAACAGTCCAGTTTTAACAAAATTGGTCTAATTATTTACATAAGCTCAGCAAGAGTAGTGATTGATCATATAGAGCTTTTAAATTTGCTTTGCTGTAACTTTTTATAAGGAATCTCTAGGTTGAACTTTTAATAGACTTTCTAGGCCAGAAGTGAAGCCAAGAACTTGCCATCAGGCATGCCTGCAATCCCTGTTGATTTGGGCAGATTCCTCTTTTCAAGGTCCCCATGATATCCCGAGGTTCCTTCACCTGCCAGGATATGACAGTCTTTACTCACCTGGTAAGGCTGGTGGGAACTCTATAAGCCAGGTATCAGGCCAACATTTTCAAGGGGCTTTATTGGCTTCATGTTTCATAAAATCAACCTTAGTTCCTTAAATCTGTATGGCCATATCTTGAGTCTATGCATGACTCTAAAATATGACATTCCAGTCAAAGCCTTGGTAAAATTGTTACGGAACCAGGCTGGAAGGCTGGCAGAAAAACCAAGCGGCACTCGGAGATCTTGGTGGATCAGAGATTTATTTAACACCGGCGGGCTCAGAGGAGACTGCTTCTCCAAAGATCTGAGCGCCATATGCAAGTGGGGAGGGTAATAGTTGTCAGCTTCCATATCTGTGGGGGGTTTCATGCTCGCTGCAAAGGAAGAAGAACACGGAGGAGGGGGCTCTAAGCTAGAGACCAGAGTTTGTTTTATCCCCATCGGCCATCTTTGGCATAATTTTCACTTCTCCAACAAAATACCCAGTATTTCCAATGGTGTCCTGCTACAAGAACAGATTCTTATTGAACTTATGCAAATAACTGTAATTGCCATGAAAGAAATACTCACTGAGAGTCTTTGAGTTTCAGACGGTTTAGATAAAAAAGTTAAATATTTCAGTTTGTTTACAAATGAGTATTTTATCACATTTCTGTACGTCATGGGTATCTTAAAAGAATGTTTCCTTAATCTGGAAGAACATTAGAGAACCAGCAATACTATAAAATAAGAGTCAAAAAACTATAATTTTCTTCAGTTCATGTAATCCCATGTTACTAATTCTTGTCCAGTTTGAATGCAGCTTTTTAGTTCAGGAAATTCTTACCCATTTTAGTTTTATGATTTTAAAGATATCAAATGCTTGTATTTGTCCTAAAAGTCCTTTTTATAAGTCTTGTTGAAGATGAAACACGTTTTGTAAGAGAGTAAGTACAACTATAAATGACAAAAGACTCAAAAATGGGCATGGCTAACAATCTGATGAGAGTTCATTATGATACAATTGACAAAGTAATCCAGTTATTTCTGTGACACATAATACGATAATCAGAATATCAAGTGATGACCTTATTACCAAAACATAAAACTTTAGGAATTGCGTATATATTTGAGCAGTTATAGTATTTACCCAAGCAATACAACCTAAGGTTTACCATTATTTGACAGGGCTTTCTACTTAACATACCAAATAAAAAGGTCTAATTGGTCAAAAAGACTTCATTTATAATTTAACTTTTGGGAAAGTTTGTTAAAACCTTAGAAAGTTATAAAGCATATTTTAAATAGGATTACAGATCATTACAAACCTTCTTTATTTAACTAAGATGGTAATAAGAGATTCTAAAGGCAAATATGCAGGGTTATACAGTTGTTGGCAACTAAGCTCCTTTAACTGAGAAGTTTTAGCTAAGTAACCAAAGCTCTGAAAAAGGCAAAACGTAAGCTTTGGTTTTCCCAGCAGACAAAAGAGGGGGAAAAAACCCTTTGTTTACATTATCTTATCAAGAGCAGATCAACAATTCAAGAAAACTTTGTCTTTTGAACAAAGAGAAAAGCAGAATTTTAACCTTCTACCAGTGCACTTTTAAAATCCATTCATTTCAGGGGTGCCTGCTTGGCTCAGTCGGTTGAGTGTCTTACTTTGGATCAGGTCACAAGCTCACAGTTTGTGAATTTGAGCCCTGTGTAGGGCTCTGTGCTCACAGCTCAGAGCCTGGAGCTTGCTTCAGATTCTGTGTCACCCTCTCTCTCTGCCTGCTCATGCTCTGACTCTCTCTCTGTCTCTCTCAAAAATAAAATAAACATTAAAAAAATTAAATCCATTCATTTCAATGGAATGAAATGGCCACACATAAAATTCCTTTCCAAAGATTTCCCTTTATGAACCTTCTAAGACTTTTGTTTGCATTCAGATTTTTGTCCAAAGACATTTCTTTCCAAACAACCAATCTCAATTAGAACAAAATTACTTTCTTTTAACTTCAACAAAAAATGTATTTCCATTCCTTATCTTTCTTACACATCTCCTGCTTTTTACATAAAGAGTTTCTTTCCTTATTTCCATCAATCTTAATTACATTTAGCAGAATTTTAACTTTTAGAAACCTTAGTCTCCAGTGAAAACTAAGTAATTACCAGTTGTAAACTGTTACACCAGAATTCTTTTTTTTTTTTCCAACGTTTTTTATTTATTTATTTTTTTGGGGACAGAGAGAGACAGAGCATGAACGGGGGAGGGGCAGAGAGAGAGGGAGACACAGAATCGGAAACAGGCTCCAGGCTCCGAGCCATCAGCCCAGAGCCCCACGCGGGGCTCAAACTCACGGACTGTGAGATCGTGACCTGGCTGAAGTCGGATGCTTAACCGACTGCGCCACCCAGGCGCCCCTACACCAGAATTCTTTAGATGGCAAAGTTATGAATTAGTCAAGTGCAAAGCATGTTTTCCAACAGATCCAAATATTTTTAGTTTCTCTGCAATAAAAAGTTAAAAGCACAAACCTACATTTAGTGGTCAATGGTTTGCCATTTTATCTCATTTGGAAAAGATGTCCAATGAATTCAATCCCATTTATCATGCAAGCAAAACTTTTAAGTTTCAGGTTACCAAAGACTTTGAAAGCTATCTTAACAATTAATGCTGAAAACTTTGAGACAGACAAATTTGACCATTATCTCAAGTCATCTTTTTGTTAAGAAATTGCAACAGAGATAACATGAACTTATTTGACTTTTAGCAAACGTAGGTGGAAAAAAAGTTTCATATTTAATGCTAATAACTCTAAGGATGGGTCTATCTTAATAAAAGCAGCAAATTTAAATTAGTTTAAACACCAAATATGTTCTACCTGCATCCACTTAAAAGACAGTCAATTGTTCCTCATTGTAAATTTTTACCTGGGACACCAGTGGGGGAATCTAAAGTGGGGAGTCCAGGTGGGTGATCTTTGCTCTTCAGCATCGAGGGTGGGAGAAGGAGCCAATGGCGCAGAGGATGGTAGAGAAGCCAGTTATATAGGCCACACCCGAAATGGTGATGAAACAGGAGGAGGGGGAGGAGAAGGCAGAAGAGGTGAAGTACTAGCAGAAGGCAGAGAAAGAAGATTCCTGGTTCTAAACCTTGTCAACTTGGTCAGAAGAGCAGACACCATGTTTTTTTTGGGTGTTGTTTTTGTTTTTCCACCAACTAGTGGAATTAGGCAGTCCATGTCAGGCCACAGAAGACAGGAAATTGCCCCAAAACAAATAGAGTTTTGAGAGCTGCTTGGGAATATTCCTTAAAATCCCCATCTAGGATAGACTACCATTGGCTCCATTTTTAGCCATTAATCCAGGAAATGAATGAAGGAGAAGCCTTCACAACTATTAAGAGGAGGAACAGAGAGTCACTGTCCGCTTTATTAGGGATGAACTGTGTTTCCTCCAGCAACTGAATTCTATCGGGAAGAGGCCTGTTTAGGCATCCAATATGTCAGGAGGGACTTTACTAGCCAAACACATTTGGACAAACACATTCTGCAAGAGGCCTTTTGGTCCAGGTCCCGATTTAGATCCGTGAAGTCCTGGGCCTAGGGTACCTCCATCCATTTGCCCTGTTTCCTGCAGAAGATATCTAACTGCTAGATCTTACTAAGGCCATGCAGTGTTACAGGAGATTAGTCCTTTCATAAGTTTTTCAATCCAAATTGTTTCATTTCCCGTGGGTTAAAAAGACATCCTGAAGGAGAATCCTTGGGGATTGAAAAGAAGCTCCCATGCTCTTCCTAGAGAGAAAAGTAAGGAAAGCCAATTACCATGAAAATTATGCACCCCCCCAACTCCCAGGTGGCTTACAACATTCAAGATATGTCAGAGGTTCCTGAGGTGTCAGAGTGACCCAAAGCATCTCTTGAATGAAGTCTCTATGGTCACTGATCAGCCACTAAGGGCCCCTGTAGGAGGGATACTAGCATTCCCCTGATTCCCCATTGCATCCTAGGCTACAAATGGGTGTCAGCATATGGACTGAGTTTACCTTGCTGAGAAGGCTGAAGAAACCACTGTTTTTAACCCATGGAAAACACTGGAAAAGTTTTACAAGGAAGAATTACCCAATTTTGTAATTTAAGTAGTAGTTAGTAGAGGATATTGTCAGAAAACAAGAAAGCTAGAGATCCATCATGATCTAAGTGACATTCCAACGTATATAGTCTTTACAGCCAACTTCCTAGGAAATAGTCCCAGTTGGGTTTTAATTCAATTAGGTACTGGTTTTGGCCAGCTCCCAGTGGAGGTCTCAAGGCCAGAAGTGACTAGACCAGGGATGTGGAGGGGATCACATTAGACCATTGAGGAGGAAACATCACATACGAGTCTTAAGATTGGTAGCGGTTCTGGTGACTTAGGTGGCTGGCTGTGTCTAAGACAGACAACTTTGTATAAGGACAGGAATAAAGAGAAGTATCAAGTTTCTGGGTCTTATTACCATTCCAGCCAGGGTGCTAACTTCCAGCCAAAAGGCAAGCTTCTTCTCATAGAGTAGTCATGGGCTAGAGGATTGCTGCCTGAGCAATTGGCATGAAAGTATTTCAATAAGACCATACTTCTCAAAAAGCCCCTGAAATGAGAGTAAAGGAAGAAAAGAGAGTATTCACCAAGTTTGCACCAAGGCTCCAAGTCCACATGAAAAGACCCAAAGCCCTGTGTTAGAATGCCAAATGATGAGGTTTTGCAGTGGTGGGGGGATGCTGTTAGTTTGTACTTTGCCCTCAGCCTGCCTTATGCACCCTCATCAATGACATATTTCTCAACTTGGGTCAGACTACCTTAATATTGCATTATAACATATTTTACTAAAAAATTATCTCTTTTGTATCCACCTGAAAAGGAAATACTATCATAACATAAACATGTCTGAAATTTACTTAGCTTTTTTGTTTGTTTGTTTGTTTTCTTTTTTAACGGACTATACATCTTCAACCCAGTCTTTTAAAAACTGAGACACTTGGGTGTCTCAGTCAGTTAAACGTCAGACTTTGGCTCAGGTCATGATCTCATAATTCATGAGTTCAAGACCTGCATTGGGCTCTCTGCTGTCAGCACAGAGCCCGCTTCAGATCCTTTGTACCCCTCTCTCTCTGTCCCTCCTCTGCTTGTGTTCTCTCTCCCAAAAATAAAATAAGCATTTAAAAAAATTAAGAAATTGATAAACATTGGCTTTCTATCAGAGAGAAAGTTAGATGCTATGTCTTGTAAAATGGTTGTATCTATGCAGTTATCAAATGATACCCATCCATCACCAAATAAGTTGATTTTTCTGGGGTGAATATTTCTTTTATAAGTGCAGTATTAGGTAAATTATATGTTTATTTCCAGTTTCCAGTGTGACATCTAGGGACAGAATCACACCATGCTAGAACAGTATTCTATCAGGATGACTCTTAACTCTAACCTTCCAGAGGAAACACCAGAATTGTCAATGAAATTTTCACTCCTGGGATTTTCAGAATTTTATCAAAGAAAAAAAAAGAAACATATTTAGTTAATAATGGTTGAACTCCTATTATAAAATGAGAATTACCTGTAAGTTATTAAACTATTGAGCAAAATCATTAGGGAAATCCATAAGAAAAACTCTCATCTATTCTTTTGCATTCTCTTTCTCATTATGAAAATAGTGACACTTAGCCTGGGGAACAAGAAGTCTTTTCTTTCAGAGGGGCAGCTGAAGCAGGTTTTTATCATTGAAAAAGAACATAGGAGTCAAATGGGGCTTCTAAGTAGAAATTATTTAATACTTAAGTAGTTGCTTAGCCATTGTCTCTTCATTTCCTCAATAAAAAAGTAGCATATATATTTTTCAATATTGAAAATCTGCTATAAAACCTCAATGAGATAAGATGTAAATGGCTTTGTATACAACCTGTCATGTAGCAGGCCATCAATAAAAGTAGCTCTTTCCATTTTGAGCCTGTCTGGGCCCCTCTTTTCTCACCCAATTTCTACAGATCCTTTTCTGTTATTCATTATATTTTTATCCACTGTCAGACTGAGGTATAATATCACTTTTGTTTTCAGTAGTGTTAACTGCAAGGAAGAGAGACATTCATATTCCTTCAACATAATATATGTAGAGAGAGAGGTAAATATATTTTCAATATATTTGTTGTTGTTATTGTTGTTGTTCTTAAATAGATACGTTCAAATAAGACAAAAACTGGTCTATCACTGGAATCAGGCAAAGCTATCCTACCATATACCATGGAAGAAACAGCAACAAGTATAGTTTCATTTCAGGAGACTGGAATACATAGTTCAGGAAATAAGTCACTCAGGACTGACATGGTTCTGGGACTGGGTTCTATGTTTGGCCCTTAACAGCCAAGGTTTATTGAAAAAGTTGCTTCATTTTAGGATATTCCATGGGGCATTACCAAGCCTATAAATTGGGTGCTTTGGAGTCAAATATCTCATCTTCTGAAATTAGCTCCTTCCATGAATGTGGGTCATGTGACAAAAGTCATGACTAAATACATCTTAACCTAGACCACCTCCTTCTGCAGGGGCTGTGACTTTGGTAGTTTCTCTCAGACTCTATTTTCTTTAGCTTATTCATCTGAAATACAGAAAAATTTCAATGCATATATTTGTATTTCCTTAAGGTTCAGTTTAACTATTTGTTAACAATATTACAAATAATCTGAAAGGGTAGTACCACGTTTTAGTTACTTGATATATAAGTTTTGGCATATTTCTATTGACATAGGCTCACTGGTCTTTCCAAACTATGTCTAGGGTAAAATTTATCATATAACTTTGGAAACTATATGTTTTTGTGTCTCATATGACCTCATTAGACTTCACAGTAAGGGATAAGTGAAGTGCTTCACAGTAAGGGATATTTCTTACTCATTAAAATGCCTCTAAGAAAATTCAAAAAATGTGGTCTGTGTTCCTTAGTATGTGTCTATAATTCAGCTGCTTTTCTTCTCTGCCACAGAGTCTATTGCAATTTATGATAAAATTTAAATTCTTTTTTTTTTTTTGGCTAACTCCTAACTTGGCTATAAGCTTTAGTGTTTGTCTCCTTCAAGCAAATGTTAACACCACAGTGCTGAGATTTTATCCCTAATGTTTATTGTTCTATTTCTAGTACTTAGAACAAGGCTTGGCACATATTAGGTCTTAATTAAGTATTGTTGGAATAAAGTGAGACATACACAAATTACCTCTTTAATGCTAGTAAGCATCTTTTCAGTCTCTAATTGCCCATAAAGTCAGTTTCCAATCATTATGTATCTATTGCCATACAGATTAAACCTGTATATCACAAGAGATTGATGAAACTAGCTAAGCAAGCACTTATTAATTTGATCAGCTTTATAAATGTGTTAAGCATGTAACCTATGCATGCTTAACTTTAAAGTATTATGAACTCTACTGCTTTATATATATACATATACTTTATATATATACATATATATACACATATATATGTGTATATATGTGTGTGTATATATGTGTGTATATATGTGTGTGTATATATACATATATACACATATATATGTATATATGTGTACATATGTGTGTATATATATGTGTATGTGTATATATTCATTTATGAATTCTTCTGATGTTCTTTAGCTGGTGCTACTGTCTAGAGAAGTTCAATAAAATCCATAATATTTGACCCTAACTATAGCAGAAATAGAGTTTTATGAAACATCAACAAAAAAATACTAATAGTATATATACCAACACCTCTAATGCAAAACAAAACAAACATAAAAGAGAGAACTGAAATGTATTTAAGAAAGAAAAATAGGTAAGGGGCACCTAGGTGATTCAGTCAGTTGAGCATCTGACTTGATCTGCATTTGATAAGATGCAGTTGAGCATCTTGATTTCAGCTCAGGTAATGATCTCATGGTCATGAGATTGAGCCCTGAGCCCTGCATCAGTCTCTGCACTGGGCATGGAGACTGCTTAAGATTCTCTCTTTTCCTCTCCCCTGCTTGCACACTCTGTCTCTCTCTGTCTCTGGAAAAAGAAGAAGAAGAAGAAGAAGAAGAAGAAGAAGAAGAAGAAGAAGGGGAAGGGGAAGAAGAAGGAGAAGAGGAGAAGAGAAAAGAGAAGAGAAGAGAGAAAGAAAAATAAGTAAAATCTTTGACAATTGCACATTAAAGGAAGTCACTCAGTGGTAACATGTTTTCTGTTTCCCAATTTTTTACAGCCTTATACCAACCATATATGTTATCTTAACTGCAGCAGCAAAACCTTTCCATCTGGCTACCTTCTCTAGGGTAAGAATACAGAAAAATGGCTGAAAGTGTGGATTCTAGAGGCAAGGGGCTTTATTGGAGGCCCAAATCCAACTCTTTCAAGCTATGTGATTAATCTTTTTGATCCCCCAAATTGACTCATCTCTTTCCCCACATCCTACTTCAGAGATATAACAGAAGTCATAAAGTTAAAACTGCCTGCAAGACCTTCTTCCTTTGGGTGTCTCACAGGTATTTGATTTCTCCTAAACACTCTACATTTTAAGTAATACTGAACAAATGCAATTTATATGAATGTTTTCAGGGAAAATTCTGGCCAAATATCAGGAAAAACCTTTAACTTTCTAGGATACTGATTAAATAATAGGTTATCATCAGTTTTTATTTTTGGTTTTAAGGCAATGAGTCAGAAGTTCAGAATAGCATTGAGACAGACATCATTCAGAAATTTTTGTTTGGTTGTTTTTAATGTTTATTCTGTACTCAAGATGCAGAATACGAGATTATCAGATATTACTTATGGACATTTTCTTCTCAACTAATGGTAGACCTTCCATATTTCTGAGAAGTAAAGTCACCCATTATTTTATGCTGGTAGACACAAAGAGGCTTACCCAGAGGGAGCACTATAGTCATAAACTTGTCATTGTGTTTATCCTTAGCAAGGTGACATTCTTCCTTCGTTTACACCCAAGATGACTGAGAATATAACAATATCAAATTTTACTGGTTTCTTTCATAGAGATGTGAAAACTAACCAGCATATAATATTTCTCATGATATAGCACAAGACATATGTACTATATCATGTATCATGCTTTCAATTCTCCCATTTGGAAATTCCATAAATTGTCTGCTGGGAATGAAATAGCCCAATTCAGGTGGCCTCATCCTCTCTGGTTGCAATTTATTAAGTTCATGTATTCCCATAAGAAGAAAACATTGTCATATTACAAATGACCAAGGTCTTGTGTTCCCAAACAAGAATGTCTGAGCTCCTCTGACTTGTTCATGACTTTGTGACTTTCTTTGTACATGCTACTCACTCTTGCTAAAATGGCTTCCCTCTTCTGCTTCCATCCTTCATCTGGTTACTTCCTCATCATGGATAATTATCTTTCTTATACATTTATTTTTACTTTTCTACATCTCTTTCTTGAAATTTAGCGCCATGGACTGCACTTGTTTAAGCCCTTGAGGAAAGATATCAATCTTAGTAAAGGCTTGTCACATAGTAGATACTCACATATATGACTGAGTGAATAAATTGATGGTATTTTACTTTATCATTTGGCAGACACATGGCAAAATATAATGTGATCAACGATGAGGAGAAGGGATTGAACTAATAGATAGCACTGTGCAGAAAATTATATCTAGTGACAAAATTTTGGATAAAAAATGTACTACTTGAATGAAAATAGATATAGATTGCACCCTTCTTTCAGCAGGCATGGAGACTTCAACATTTCTAGAGGAGTCAAGAACTTGCAATGAAGGGAAAAGAATAGGCCAGAGAAGTTTCTCTTTCCTCTGGCTCATAGAGCTCATTACAAATGAAGTGTTAAACTGAGCTGTAAAGAGATTATAGTCCCTTTTTTCCCGTATAATCTGTTCAGTTTCTCCATAAAATAAACTGCAAGAAGGACATGATCTCTTGTGATTATATTGAAAGTTTTGGGTGTCTTGTAAAGGAAAATCTTAAAAAAAATAAGTTGAATATAAATGTACAAGTTTCCTCCACTACCCAAAAGTAGAGCTTTCCTGAGAAACCTTTCATAAGCCAAAATTGTGCAAACTAAAGAGAAACAATTGCTATTATTTAATATGGAAATGTTTTTAGCATTCCCAGACCCCCAAAATAACCACTTTTAGGCTTTTTCTGATACCTTAGAACACACCTTGAAAATGAATGCATAAAGTAAATTGGGAGAAAGCACAGATGCTCACAGACAGGGTTCACAGCTGTGGCAGTCGATGCTGAGATGCTGAATGTAGTTCCAGGGGCCACCCCTGCTGCTCCTGTGTGCACTGCTCTACAAGGGCTCACTGCAAACAAATGCTGAATGCTCTTCTCACCTATTTTTTTTCTTATAAAAGCACAATCCTCTTTAAATTTCTTTCTTTAGTGAAAACAGTTACTCATGTAGGTCTTTAGTAAAAGCAAAGTGAGAAAGGTGAAACTTCAAAAAACTGGGGATATATATACTCACATAAAATCTCACTTTTATGAATCTTTTATTATAACCGTTAAAAACATTTTTAAAATTTTTTATTTGAGAGAGAGAGAGAGCAGGAGCAGCGAAGAGAGAGAGAGATAGAGACAGAGAGAAGAGAGAATCCCAGGCAGGCTCCACGCTTAGCACAGAGCCCAATCCTGGGCTTGACATGGGGCTCCATCCCACAACCCTGTGATCAAGACCTGAGCCAAAATCAAGAGTCCAATGTTCAATCAACTGAGCCACCCTGGTGCCCCTCTTACAGCCTTTTAATGGAATCAAACAAATTGCAAAGAAACTTATCCTTTCTTCATTTTCTGTTTTGCTGTAATAGCTAAAAGTATCAATGATCAAAATACGATTGAATTTCTCCAAAGGCAAAAAATAGCTATTATAAATAAGCAACTTGTCAACACAGCAGAAATAAAAACAATAATAAGAGAATATTATGAGCAACTATATGCCAATAAAATGGGCAATCTGGAAGAAATAGACAAATTCCTAGAAACATATACACTACCAAAACTGAATCAGGAAGAAATACAAAATTTGAACAGACCCATAACCAGTAAAGAAGTTGAATTAGTAATAAAAAAATCTCTCAAAAACAAGAGTCCAGGGCCAGATGGCTTTCCAGGGGAATTTTACCAAACATTTAAGGAAAACTTAACACCTATTCTCTTGAAGCTGTTCCAAAAAATAGAAATGGAAGGAAAAACTTCCAAACTCTTTCTATGAGGCCAGCATTACCTTGATTCCAAAACCATACAGAGATCCGACTAAAAAGGAGAACTATAGACCAATTTCCCTTAGGAACATGGATGCAAAAATCCTCAACAAGATATTAGCCAACCAGATCCAACAATACATTATAGACATTATTCACCACGACCAAGTGGGATTTATACCTGGGATGCAGGGCTCATTCAATATCCACAAAACAATTAACATGATTCATCACATCAATAAAAGAAAGGACAAGAACCATATGATCCTCTCAATAGATGCAGAGAAAACATTTGACAAAATACAGCATCCTTTCTTGATAAAAACCTTCAAGAAAGTAGGGATAGAAGGAGCATACCTTGAGATCATAAAAGCCATATAAGAATGACCCAATGCTAATATCATTTTCCCACTGAGGAAAAACTGAGAATTTTCCCCCTAAGGTCAGGAACAAGACAGGAATGTTCACGCTTGCCACTGTTATTCAACATAGTATTGGAAGTCTTAGCCTCTGCAATCGGACAACACAAAGAAATAAAAGGCATCCAAATCAGCCAGGAAGAGGTCAAACTTTCACTCTGCACAGATGACTTGATACTCTATATGGAAAACCCAAAAGATTCCACCAAAAAAAAACCTGCTAGAACTGATTCATGAATTCAGCAAAGTGGCAGGATATAAAATCAATGCACAGAAATCGGTTGCATTCTATTCACCAACAATGATGCAACAGAAAGAGAAATCAAGGAATCGATCCCATTTACAATTGCACCAAAAACCATAAAATACCTAGGAATAAATCTAACCAAAGAGGTGAAAAATCTATACACTGAAAACTATAGAAAGCTTATGAAACAAATTGAAGAAGACACAAAAAATGGAAAAAGATTCATGTTCCTGGATAGGAAGAACATATATTATTAAAATGTCAATACTGCCCAAAGCAATCTACATATTCAATGCAATCTCTATCAAAATTACACTAGCATTCTTCACAAAGCTAGAACAAATAGTCCTAAAATTGTATGGATCCAGAAAAGATCCCAAATAGCCAAAGCGATCTTGAAAAAGAAAACCAAAGCAGGAGGCATCACAATCCCAGATTTCAAGCTATACTACAAAGCTGTAATCACCAAGACAGTATGGTGCTGACACAAGAACAGGAACTCAGATAAATGGAACAGAATAGAGAACCCAGAAATGGACCCACAAACGTATGGGCAACTAATTTTTGACAAAGCAGGAAAGAATATCCCATGGAATAAAGACAGTCTCTTCAGCAAGTGGTGCTGGGAAAACTGGACAGTGATATGCAGAAGAATGAACCTGGACCACTTTCTTACACCAGATACAAAAATAAACTCAAAACGGATGAAAGACCTCAATGTAAGACAGGAAGCCATCAAAATCCTCAAGGAGAAAGCAGGCAAAAACCTCATTGATCTTGGCCACAGCAACTTCTTAGTCAACAAGGGAAGGGGGGCAAGGGAAACAAAAGCAAAAACGAACTACTGGGACCTCATCAAAATAAAAAGCTTCTGAACAATGAAGGAAACAATCAGCAAAACTAAAAGGCAACCGACAGAATGGGAGAAGATATTTGCAAACGACATGTCAGATAAAGGGTTAGTATCCAAAACCTATAAAGAACTTCTCAAACTCAACACCCAGAAAACAAATAATCCAGTGAAGATATGGGCAAAAGACTTGAATAGACACTTCTCCAAAGAAGACATCCAGGTGGCCAACTGACACATGAAAAAATGCTCAATATCACTCATCATCAGGGAAATACAAATCAAAACTACAATGAGATACCACCTTATACCTGTCAGAATGGCTAACATTAACAACTCAGGCAACAGCAGATGTTGGCAAGGATGCAGAGAAAGTGGATCTCTTTTGCATTGTTGGTGGGAATGCAAGCTGGTGCAGCCATTCTGGAAAACAGTGTGGAGGTTCCTCAAAAAATTAAATATAGAACTACCCTAAAACCCAGCGATTGCACTACTAAGTATTTATCCAAGGGATACAGGTGTGCTGTTTCAAATGGACACATGCACCCCAGTGTTTATAGCAGCCCTATGAACAATAGCCAAAATATGGAAAGAGCCCAAATGTCCATTGATGGATAAATGGATAAAGAAGATGTGGTATATTTATATATACACAATGTATATATACAATGTATATATGTATACACACACACACACACACACACACACATATATATATATACACACAATGGAATATTACTAGAATGAAATTACTAGAATGAAAAAGAATGAAATCTTGCCATTTGCTACTATGTGGATGGAACTTGAGGCTATTATGCTAAGCGAAATTAGTCAGTCAGAGAAAGACATATATCATATGAAGACTTTAAGAGACAAAACAGATGAACATAAGGGAAGGGAAACAAAAATAATGTAAAAACAGGGAGGGGGACAAAACATAAGAGACTCTTAAATATGGAGAACAAACAAAGGGTTGCTGGAGGGCTTGTGGGAGAGGGGTACGGGCTAAATTGGTAAAGGGCATTAAGGAATCTACTCCTGAAATCATTGTTGCACTATATGCTAACTAACTTGGATGTAAATTTAAAAAATATATAATTAAAAAAATTAAATAAAACAAATAAGCAACTTGTGAGAAATTTAATGCTGATATATTTTAAAGTATAGTAGAGATAAAGGTATACCTGGTGTTTATGTCAAGTGCTTGGCATATTTATTGCATGAGTAAATAAATTAATTAATTAGTATAGCTTTATATTTCTTCAATATATGGCTTAAGGATTTTAAATGTAAATACAAATTAGCACTATGATCTAAAAATATAAAAGTTCATGTCAACAGTTAAGATTTGGAAAAAAAAAATTTTTGAGGGTTGAACTCTCTTATCAAGATATATATTTTACATTTCAAATGATGTTACATCAAACAAAATACTGTATTCACTGCCCTTTCAGTTTCTTAGAGGAATCTCAAGATTGGCTTAAATTTTCATTAAACTTTTTTGTCTCCAAGCTCTTTCTTTTTGCTAAAACATTAATTATGGGTCACTTTACTAGCCTTCCTATTAAGTTCCTATTGTGCAAGGACAGAACATAGTACACTTTCTTTGATCTGCCTTGCAAAAGTGCTGCTGACACTAAATTCTCTATCATTGAATTTATTAAATATGCAAGAAAAATTGAAGATTCACAATGACAGCTCTTAAAACTTTCCAAGTTTCTTTATGAAATATTCCTGATGATAAATAAGAAGTAATGATAGAACTGGAATATCACCAGTTTGCAACCTCTAATGAGAAAGTGAGTGTAGGAAATGAATATATTCATGCCTGCTAACAGAAAAAAGGAAGTCAAGAGCAGAATAGTCACCTTCTGGCGGAAAAATGCAATACCACTTATGAACAATTCTTGACAAAATATCAAAACCATATCTCATGAAATTCCTGTATCAAACCTTCAGTTTATAGGAAATGGAACAGAATACATATCAGACAATACCACATATATACAATCAGCAAAATCTAGCGTGTGGTGAACTCTAAGAAAAAATGACCCTGTGTCTTCAACAAATAGTAAGAAAAAATACAGAGAAAGGGACGATGAACATGTAAGACTTGGGGCATGTAACCAATTTTAAACTATTGAAAGGTAAAATTTTGAAACATTTGGGAAAATGTGAACACTAACTGGATATTCAATAATTTTGAGAATTTATTATTCATTTTGGTGGCGTAATGTTGGTATTGTGAATTTTTAAAAGTCATTACATTTCAGAAGTAACTAAAATATTTATTAATTAAATTATATGATGCTTGGAATTTGATTCAAAAGGATCTAGGAGGAGTAAGGAAAGGGAAGTTTGCAGTGGTGCAGAGGAAACACAGTTGACCACGGATAGATAATTATCAAAGCTGGGTGATAGGTACAGGGAGGTCATTAAACTGTTACCTGTACTTTGTATATGTTTGATATCTCCTGTAACAAAAATGCTATTTTAAAAAGTTTTTCAATTAAAACTCTGGCCGCTTCACAAAAGGAAATTTCTTGTTACCACACCCTGTGAATGCGCTTCAACTATTTATCCTGTTTCTCAGCACTCTTTCCTCTCTGCTCTATACTTCTCCTTCTACGTCTGTCCCATTGACCATTCTGCTACATGCACACACACTTAATTCTTCACTTAGAGACAAAGTCTACCTCTCCATCTCCTGTAACTAAGTGCAGTCTTGCCATTGCAGATCCAAAGACTCACGAATGTGGTCTATTAAAGCACAACGCCAGGCTTACCATTGCACTCTGGCAAAGATATTAAAATGTCAGGCCTATCCGTCTGACAATCAAGCTCAATGAGAAGAATAGAGCAGGAAACATTTTCCTTTCTTTCACCGATCTAAATTATGCAACTACTACCTCTTCTATGTCTTTAAAAGGCAGAAATGGCTAAGATCAAGTTCAGTTTTACACGACTATTTTTGGGTTCCTCTCATGACCATTACTCTTTATATGAGATGTGGATATTGCTTGAAGGACATTACATTTGGGGATAGGACTGGAAGCAAGAAAATTCTGTCAGCACTTGCATTGAAACAATTACTATGTAAAGTGAATGCTTTGAATAAATCAGCAACTTTTTTAGTGAGGCAATTCTGCATTTTAATTATGTATTTTTATCTTAATTTGGAAGAAGAGGTAAGTGTATCATTCATTAAAAAAATGTTCCTTTAAGTCATTAATGGAAATTCTCTCTAAATTAGAATTGCATATTTTAATTGTATTCCTGACTAAAGTTCATGTATCATCCACTTGCATAGCCTTGACAGAAAATCATTCTCCTCTTTCTTGACTGGTTGGCAGACCATCCACATTTTGTGTGTTCACGGTAGAGTCCAGGATAAAAAGTTAGTGCGTTAGTGAATTTCAGTGGATTATCAGTTTCTTTGATTGGAGTTTTTCTAAAATAAGATCAAGGCAATTTTAGATATAGGATGTTATTTGAGAGAAAACTACATAGTGTTGTCATAATCCAATGCAGTTAGTTAGGTGAACGTGTGAGTTTTTGCTTTCAGTCACTGCAGGCTATCTGCCCCCAAACTCCATTCCACCCTTCACATTTAAATGACGGAAGGGTCTGGAAATCAGATCTGTTCCAAAGGATGACTGGACATTTTAGACGTAAATGCTAATTTCCCATGTGGAAGGAGCCCTAACTGTGTGCCATGCATCTTTTTTCTGTCAAGCCTGAAGGCTTACTTTAGTAGGACTGACTGCTCCAGCAGCCAGCACAAAGTAGCTCCTGTATGGAAGGGCTATGTACTATGACCTAGCCTTTCTTCATAGACTCTCCACACCTAAATGCAGTTTCTAAATATTTCCAGTCACCAAGCAGTTACTCCATTCAGAGTACTTGCCATACATCCTCAGTTTTCTCAAACATATTTCCAATATAATTTTGGTTTCTCCTGCTTACGACTATTTCTCCTACTTTTCAGCAAAGAAAAAAATGAGGCTGTTTTCAGTGTGGTGGTTTATAGCAATGGCAATAGTGTCAGACTGGTTTCAATTTAAATCATATCTCTGAAATGTACTGAGCCTGTGGCCTTGAGCATATAGCTTACCTTTGAAAAATCTTAATCGCCTCATCTGCAAACATGGATATATTTCTTATAGAGTTATTTAAATGAGATCATGCTCATAGGACATGAATCACAAGGTCATCTATTATAAGCAATCAAACTTGGCCACTGACTGTTATCAAGAGAAATTAAATTGTTCATAATTAATTAATTAATTAATTGTTCACTGTTACCAAGAGAAATTAACTGTTCACAATTAATCGGTGGCATTTAAGCCCAAGAATATAGACCCCAGCAGCACACTGAAGTCTCCATGTTCAAGAACCAGCCCAAATTAACCCCTGCTGATAGACTGGCTACCAGTCCATACCACACAGCAGATGAGTCTTTCCACTCATTCATAAGCAACTATTTGGTGACTAGGAATATTTAAATCTGGACCTTCTGATCAGACCATTAGGCTCTTTCTTCACCAAATAAATGGCCTTAACCACTAGCTTCTCCTCAAAGCCTTGATAAGAGCAGTTGCAGAAATCCACAAACTAAAGTAGAATATATAAAACAAAACAAACATACAAGAAACAAGAACAACAACAACCGTAGCTCTCTCTGTTCTTACAAGAGAATACTTAGCTCCCTGGCATTTCTGTTAATTCATGTTGTCAGCTTACCATGGAAAACTGTCTCTTCAATAAGGAGACCTATAATTTCAGTAAAGATATTCAATTCAGGGATACATATTAGGGAGTGTGATGTTAGCCCTATGTTGAATTATTTCTTCCAGTCAGCCTCCTATGTCTTATTTCTTAATTTTTGACTTGCACGTGTTAACATCCACCAATAGACAACACATGTGGTAGGATAAACTGGACATACAATATGGCCATATTTCTCACACCGGTACACGACTTACTTGTTTTCTTCCTTCTACTATGGCAACTAGTGATGCCCAGATAATAGAGGCTGTTTCACCTTGTGTCCCAGAGGGAATACATCATGGATAATGGCCCCATGGTTGCTGTCTCATGCATGTGTGGTCAGCTGCCATACGTGATCAACTGTATATATGTTCTATTTTAGAATAAGGAGACGATATTACATTTTATGTTATACATCAGTATAGTCAAAGAATTTTTATTAGAAAAAATACACCAGACAATTTTATTCATCTCCATGTTTTCATTCAGAATTTAGAACAGAGTCAAAACTCATTAAAACAGTGTGTTCACGGTTCTGGAGTTTTTAAAAACTATTTTACTGCTTTAACACAATGTTTTTCACCAAGTATTTTCAGATTTTCCTCTTTCTGCCACATAGTGGATTTGCATTTCTCTGACCTCTTTGGGTTTTTTAAGTTTATTTATTTATTTTGAGAGAGAGAGAGAGAGAGAGAGAGAACAAGCAGGAGAGGAACAGAGAGAAGGAAAGATACAATCCAAAGTAGGCTCTACACCATTAGCGTACAGCCTAATATGGGGCTTGAACTCACAAACCGTAAGATCGTGACCTGAGCTGAGATCAAGAGTCAGATGCTTCACTGACTATACCACCTAGGTGCCACCTGATCTCTATAGATATGCCCACCTTGTGACTTGCTTTTGCAAATGAAATGTAAGCAGAAATAAAATGCCCCACTTTGGAAGAAAACTTTTAGGAATACAGTTTGGTTCTCTATATTCTCTTCCTATTGCTATAGCAACTGTAGTGAAGCCTGAAGAGAGGTTTCCCTCAGCCTGAGCCCTTGAGTGACTAAGATGAACAGGGACCCCTGTTGGCCTACACTGAGGGAAAATAAAGTTGTGCGCATCTGTATGTGTGTGCATGAGTGTATGTGTGTGTGTGTGTGTAGCTATTGAGAATTTGGGGTCCCTTTGCCACAGTTTAACCTAGTTCATTTTGACTAGCCTAGACATTGGTACTTAGAAAATCAGTGATATATAACAAAAGCGAAAACATTAGATTGATTTAGTGGTCACTCCGTAGGTGGTAAGGGAACTATTCAAAGACTGGGAAGATAGTGTTTTATGTCCTTCAGAGGTAAAGAATTTGGTGAGCTCTGATACCTGAATAAGCTTAGAAGCAGATATTATGGGAGTGCCAGGGTGGCTCTGCCAGTTAACTGTCCAAGTCTTGGTTTCAGCTCAGGTCATGATCTCAAGGCTCCTGGGATCTCACAGTTTGAGCTTGGAATTCTCTCTCCCCCCCTTTTGCTGTCCCTCTCCTGCTCATATGTACATGTGTTCTCTCTCTGTCTTTCTCAAAATAAGTACGTAAATTAAAAAAAAATAGAAGCAGATATTATGTTACAACTCTAAGGGAAGAGATTGGAAAAATAGAAAGCTTATACTGCATTGGTTTCTTTCCTTTTTTTTTTTTTTTTTACAAAAAATAGATGGGTACAGGCACAGGAAAAAGTAGCTAGTTTTAGGGAAATTGAAAGAATCTATGAGTTGAGGGAACTATAGGGTTTGAAGAGGAAACCTCCCTCCCGTTGAAAAGAATAGACAATGTATATGTATGAATAAAGCAGAACTATAGCCAAAGGGGGAGGGAGATAGAAAAAGATAGAGACAGACAGAGAGGTATTGTTGGAGTAAATTTGTTTTAAAATGAAAAGGCTATATTCAGTGGGAACCTGAGATCGAATTGTTTTGTATTGCAGAAACATGTTCTTATGTTATACCAAATCTCTATATCCTCTTCTCTCTTTAACCGCACATCATTTGGGAGGGAAAAATCAATGATGTAGTTGCTGCTTTCTGAAATTATATGTCTTAGACACATGGATTCTTTGGGTCATTGCTTTTCTTCACTAATGGAAAATATAATGAAAACTGCATAATGGAAAGAACAATTCCAATGAGAGCAGGTTAAACTGGTGCAGAATTTTAAACTTGAAATGTGAGCTATGGAATAAGTATCTAATATAAGTTGTCATGTCTGTAAAAATAAGAATTTCTTCATATGAATACCACTGGCTTTAAATGTTTTCTCTGAATTTAGAATCTTCTTTTTCTATACCAAAAGATGGATTTTAATCTTAAATGAATTGAGCCCCCTAATGACTCTAAAACTAGGGCTCAGAAATGAAAAAGACCTGGTGTGTCAACAGGCTAGCATTCCTAAAAAAGTGCACCCCTGAGGAATTACCACTTAAGCATTATTTGCATGTGTAAATTCCTAAAAGAAACTAAGAAATGAGTAAGCATAGTAGTCAAAGTTTTAGTTAGACTCTATGTATGTGAAAATGGCATAAATATTGAATATAAAATTATGAAAACATACTATCTCGGAACAACTGAACCTGGTGCATGTGTAAGAATACAAATACGGAAAGTGCCTGATGTTCCTGTTTCTTCCAAATGAAGAAAATCACACATATTTCCAGCCCCATTCAGGAATGTCTTCTATATCTTCCCATTCACCCCACTAAAAAAAAGAAAAAAAAGTAAAAAACAAAACAAAACAAAAGAAAAAAACACTTGAGTAATTCATTAATTACATTATCACATATGAAATACAAAGTTACTCAGGCTAATTTCAGAGGCAGGTAGCCAGACAGCATAGTGCTCAGAAAATAGAAATTTGGAGGATCATGAGCATAGAGAGAGAAGTCTTCCCAAAGAAATAAGAAGCTAGAAAGAATCGTTTTTCAGTTACAGCTATGAAGACTGAGAATTTCTTAAAAATGTTAAAATGCACTCTAGAAGTAGAGAAACAGATTCCCAACACATATAAAATCAAGGAAAAGTATTATAAGATATCGGAAGGATTAACAAAGGGTATAATTATATATTGCTGCACAAAAAAATATCCCAAATTTAGCAGCTTAAAGCAACATTTATTATTGCAGTTTCTGTGGGTCAAGGATTGAGAGGTGGCTTAACTGGATAGTTCAGACTCAGGGTTTCCTATGAGACTGCAGTCAAGGTTAGGACTGTGTAGAGGCCAAGGGCAGCCTGCCCAAGGATGTGCCACTTTAGCATTCAGGTTATTTCCAGCTGCAAACAATCAAGGTCCAGATGACTCCGGAAGAAACTTTGACCTTCCCTCTCACTGCCTAAAAGGATTTAGGTACAGGACCAGCTTCAGGAAAAGGGCTATCACCATAGAAGAAAAAACTACCTGTGGTAAATAGGGAAGAACCGCAAAGTCCATTAAAATTCCTCGCTATGTCCCATCCTTTCTGTATGGCCCAGCAGACATTTGTTTATCAAATGTTTACTTTTTTATCTTTTAATAAATTGCTTTGCCTCCTTTAAAGTCTTATATCCCTATGCCCTACTCATTACCTCAGGATGACATATATGCCTCATTTTGCCTGAGTCTTTGGAATCTCTTGTCTGTGTGGTTTCCCCACACTTACATGAGTAAATTTTATTTTCTCTTGTTAATCTGTATCATGCCAATTTAATTCTTAGACCAGCAAGAAGAATCTTACAGGGTAAAGGAAAATTTTTCTTCTCCAACAATTGTTATCGTCCCAAGGTTTGCCTGGGCTTAGAAAATCTGACTCCAAGATGGCTCACTTACAGGGCTATTGACAAAAAGCCTCAGTTCCTTGCTGGCCATCAAAAAAAAAAAAAAAAAAAAAAGGCCTCAGTTGCTGGCCATGTAGATTTCATAAGGCTGTTTGAGTGTTTACATGACATGGCATCTGGCGTGTGGCAGAAGCCACACTGACTTTTATGGCTCAGTCTCTGAAGTCACATATAATGACTTTTGTTGTATTCTTTTGGTCAAACTGACTAATCCTAATACAATGTAAGAAGGAACTATACAAAGACATTAATACCTGGAGATAGGGGTCATTGGAGCCATCTTGACACATGGAGGGTCTGTAATTCACTTTCTCCTTCCTAGGGGACACCTGAGGTAGTGTTGACATAAAATGAGGGACCTTTGTAAATATGCTAGTGATATTTTACTACCTGAGATACCTGGATGAGTTCTCATCTGAGAGTTCTTTTGCTGGTTACATTTGGTCTATCTAGATTGATTGTTGAAAATAAATCTGAAATTCATCAGTTGAGATGTACCTGGTTAGAAAATGGAAGGTAACACACAGTCTCCCTACCCCTGCATGACTCATCAAGCATAAGAACTAAAAAGCTCCAAACTTAAACATCTTCTTCTGAGTTTAGATATACTACAGACATTGATAGAATTCATATATTACTATGAACTTAAACCATGCCCTGGTGTGGCAGAAGAGATCATTAAAAAGTTATGTCTGATGAGTTTGGAGACCCCTCCAGAAAGAATGCTGAAGCTATGCCTGGTTTCTGTTTATATTATTTAATATGTGTTACAGGTTGAACTGCACCCACCAGAAAGATATGACAGAGACCTAACTTCCAATACTACAGAATGTGAACATATTTGGAAATAGAATCAAATACTTAAATATTGGAATAGTATCGGCCCTTAATACAATGACAGGAGTCTCTAAGATGATGATGTAAAGATCTAGGGGGAGAATGCTATGTGATGATGGAAGCAGGGATTGGCATTATTCAGCTACAAGCCTAAGGGCATCAAGGATTTCTGATAACACCAAAAGCTAAGAGAAAGGTTTGGAACTGATTCTTCCTTGGAGGCTATTAAGAGAGAATGGCCCTGCAAACACTGATTTCAGATGTCTAGCCTCCCAGAACTGTGAGACTAAATTTCTGTTCTTTGAAGCAACACAGTTTGTGGTAATTTATTAAGGTAGCCTTAGGAAACTAAGCAATACACATTAGTCACTTTTGGTGTGAGAGATCTATTATGTGTGTGTCTGCTTTGACAATTCAGCATTCTGTGTAATGCAGATTAGTGGCAGTAATGGGATTGTCATTCAGACCACAAATTAAAATGGCTGAAGTATTGGGGGTAAGAAAAAAGGAGGGTGAAGAAAAGCCTGACAAGACTTTAATAATAGGATATCTCTACATATCCTTTGTGTGAAGAGAGGAATGCCTTGCCGTAGATTACACAGGGCAATCTTACTAATGAAATACAGAAGAAATACACCGAGACCCAAGGGAATTGGCTAAGAGGATGGACAGAGAAGGCCAAGCAGAGGGAAAGTCAACTAAAAATACTTTTTCTGGCAATTACAGCAGCACTGGTGAAAATTAAACCTCTAAAGGAGGAAACTAAGATAGGAAAGTTAATTTTCTCCACTCAAATGTATTAGTAGGAAGGAAATCAAAAATTAATACCAAAACCTCATGTATGTCATTAGTTAAATCTTGTATATATGCTTATTAACTGAATAATTACTTTCCAGTCTCTAATAGGACTTCAGGCATCATCAAATATTTATATGTGGTTTTATAAAATGCAAAGGTAAAGAAACCCTCAGGGTATTAGTGTGAATAGGTATCTGAAAAAAGTACATCCTAAATGGACAATTTTTTTTATTTTGTCACTTAGAGTGGGAAATGCTTATTGTTTTAAGGGCTTATGATTTTAATTTTTTTTGACGTTTTATTTATTTTTGAGACAGAGAGAGACAGAGCATGAACGGGGGAAGGGCAGAGAGAGAGGGAGACACAGAATCGGAAACAGGCTCCAGGCTCTGAGCCATCAGCCCAGAGCCCGCCGCGGGGCTCGAACTCACGGACCGCGAGATCGTGACCCGAGCTGAAGTCGGACGCTCAACCGACTGAGCCACCCAGGTGCCCCAAGGGCTTATGATTTTAAAAAGTAAAAGCTAAATAGATACAGGATAAGCTGCTACTGAGGTGACCATCCATTACCAAATTCTATAATAGTAAGCAAATTATGATGCAAAATGAATGAAGATTCAATGAAACAAAACGCCAGAAGAATTAACAGATCACATCAAAGAGAAATAGTTTTATGTCAGAAGAATTTCATGCTGTTATATTTTACTTTTACTAATTAATACAGATCCATTAAGTTCCAATAATATAAATTGCATGAGATTCATGGGTTGGCTCTTCTTAGCATTTTAATTGTAAAAGAAATTTTTTTTTAATTTAATTTTTTATTTTTAAAAATTTACATCCAAATTAATTAGCATATAGTGAAACAGTGATTTCAGGAGTAGATTCCTTAATACCCCTTACCCATTCAGCCCGTCCCCTTCCCACAACCCCTCCAGTAACCCTCAGTTTGTTCTCCATATTTATGAGTCTCTTCTGTTTTGTCCCCCTCCCTGTTTTTATATTATTTTTATTTCCCTTCCCTTATGTTCATCTGTTTTGTCTCTTAAATTTCTCATATGAGTGAGTTCATATGATTTTATCTTTCTCTGACTAATTTCACTTAGCATAATACCCTCCAGTTCCATCCATGTAGTTGCAAATGACAAGATTTCATTCTTTTTGATTGCCGAGTAATACTCCATTGTGTGTGTGTGTGTGTGTGTGTGTGTGTGTGTGTGTGTACACCACATCTTCTTTATCCATTTATCCATCAATGGACATTTGGGCTCTTTCCATACTTTGGCTATTGTTCATAGTGCTGCTATAAACATGGGGGTGCATGTGTCCCTTCAAAACAGCACACCTGTATCCCTTGGATAAATGCCTAGTAGTGCAATTGCTGGGTTGTATGTAGTTCTATTTTCACAATTGTAAAAGAAATATTATTTGATCATCCTTGAGAGAGCCAGTTATGAAATGAGACTTAGAATATATTACTGAGTATACTTATTGAATAATTGCCAAATAACTGAGTTTATGCACAATGGATTCCACAATTATATTAAATATAGAGAGAAATGTAAGCCTAGATAAATTGTAAACAATATATCTTATCACCTCATGCCTAGTGCCCTCCATAGGACTTCATTGATAGATGTTGTTAATGATAATAATGATGATCTTTTACAAAAGGAATAAGCCATAGCCAGAAGAATAAAGTTTTTGTAAACAAATGGAGTACAAAAATAATACCTTAATTCTATCATTTTAATTTCCAGAATAAGAACTTTTCAAATACCTAATCTTTCAAAAAAAGAAAAGGAATAATTCAGGATTCTGTTCAGAGATGAAATTGTCAATGAGTTATTTTTATTCGTTTAACAAGGATTCCATTTAATCAACAAACCATTTGTGAATACTGCTTGAAAACTGATGAATGTAATCCCCAGAAATTCCCTAAATACTTCAGCACATAAAATACTTTAAAAGGGAGAAATTTAAGCAATGGAATAGTTTGACAGAAAATATTCTGTAGTCAACTTTGGGAGAAATAATTTATAATGACTGTCGAGTCAGGAGACTGTCTGCTAATTCTCAGCATTATAATACATTATTATAATGTACATATATCATTATAAAATGTAAGTAAAAACTGTTTTATCTTTTAAGCATAAGACATGACCATTGCACTATAAAAATATTTGATAAAAAACTATTTCTACATAAGATGAAAAAGTAGAGCTACAAATAATCATCATAGAAGAAAATGATTTTTTATTTAATATTTTAACTTTATTTATTTATTATGAGGAGAGAATGAGAGAGAAAAGCAGAGAGCAGAGAGAGGGAGAGAGAGAATCCCAAGCAGGCTCCACACTGTCAGTGCAGAGACTGATGCATGGCTCAAACTCAAGAACCGTGAGATCATGATCTGAGCTGAAATCAAGAGTCAGACGCTTAACTGGCTGAGCTCCGCAGGCACCCGACTCACAAGAGAAAATTCTTAATTTAATATATCTATCAAAACTACAATAGTTATTAAGTAACATTCCCATTTAATTTCAATACTGCATGATTCATGTGCAATTGTTCATTCAATAAATCCATACCCTCCCCTCTATCCATTCCATCTTCAGTACACTTAACATAAGTAACATTTTATGTCAAACATGCAACTATTTACTTTACTGTCTATAATATTAAAAATTCAAAATCACCGATTTTTATTTCCAAAGTATTTCCTCACTTCCCTACGGTTAAGATTTCCTAATGGAAGAACAAAAATCAAAATTGTTCTGACTCAAGTAGGCTCAAACTCCATCTCAATAAAAGCAGCAATTCCCAAGAGAACTGGGTTGGCCGCACGCAGGCTTTTGAGCTGACTCAGCTGCATTGCTAATAGTCCTGAAATTGCAGCAAGATTAAGGGATCCAATACTGAGAGGCAGCTCTGGCAGCTCTTTCAGCATCACCATTAGCAAATGTTACCAAAATCAGAAAGCTATAGAGAGAGCCATGAGAGACATAAGCCCATCAAAACCCCGAATCTATCTTCTGCAGGGCTTTGATTCTGAATGCAAGAGTAGCAATTCAAATTTTAGTGTGAATAGATATATTTATATGTGTGTAAATGTACATGCCTTCCTTTATTGTTTTGTTCGGTTTGCCATTGTAATCTTCATAATGGTTGCGAAGCTGATGTGCAATTTACTAGAAAGTGCCAAAAGAGCTTCCTCAAGATAAGTCTCACTGTTTTTCTGGCAGAGTATATATAGAGCATCATTTGGGGAGTTTAACATCTTCCCTAACACACTGTAGAAAGGCAGCCCCTCATTTAGCTTGGAATTGAATACCTGTGTCAGGGACTGGAAAATACACTCTGCCAATATATGGATAGAAAAGTATGGTCCTCACTCCCAAGTCTATGGTGGAAAGGTACATATATAAGCCACCATGTACAATATTAAGTGCTCAATCCTATGGGGTAGAATAGAGGGAGTATGGATGAGATACACTGGCAATATTGTCCACTTAGCAGAATAGAAAATGTTCAGGAGGTAATATCTGAGCTCACTTATGATAAATGAATGGCAATTTGCTAAAATAATAAGGAAAAGGACATCTCTAGCAGGAATAACTGTAGGAGCCTTGATATAAAGCCCAGAGTATGTGTGGCATGTTTAGGGGACAAAAACTATTTAGTATTTCTGATGTACAAACAGAAAACTTGTAAAATCAAGATATAAAACAAGATAAGAAAGAAGGTCCTCAATCTTAAATAGCTTTGGATGACATGCCAAGGAATTTTAATTTGATCTTGTAGATAATGGGGAGTCATTGAGGAATCTTGAAAAAGATGCAAGTGGAGGTGGAAGAAACACCAGTCCCAGGCTGACAAAAGTCCAGGAAAGAGGAGCACAAGGCAGACAAAATTAGGTAACAGAAGGGGTTGAAGAAAATGAAGACGTCATTTATGATTTAAGCAATTGCACGGAAAAAAAAATTGCGAGGATGGAAGAGTTTTTGATGACTTTCAAGCTTCTAGCTTGTGATACCAGGTGAATTGTGTGCTATTTATTCACATAGAAAATAATAGATTTGAAGAAAGACAGTGTGTTTAGTTCTGGATATGTTGCATCTGAGGTACCTGATGGGCCAGTGACATTTCCAAAAGAGATTTAAGCTTAAAATGTTGGTTTTAGACATAAAATGAGGAAGGAGGTACTGATTGGAGATAAAGATGTTGGTGTGTATATGTAGCAATTAATGCTGCAAGGTTAAACGCACTAGTAATTTGACTCATCCATAAGTGCTCTTATATATCACAAAATTATTAACTTCATATATTACAAAATGTATAATGAATGTGAAGGTATAAACCAACACCAAAATCGATTTTACAATATAATCTCTATCCATTTACTAAGGATCTAATCTGTGATGTCTTATACTGTACATTTCTCAACATATGTAGAGTCAGAAATACTTAACGAAGCACTTAAGTACTTTCCAGACTTACAATGATTACATACATGGAGAACATACCTGTCTAATTACACTAAAGAAAATATGACTCTTCCCAGAAGCAATGAAGAGACAATGTCATCGACCTGAACATCAGTTAGGAATTAATTACAATGTTCCTAACTAATGGCATGATGGTATTACAGAAATGCAGTGATGCAGATATTGAAAAGAGAACTCAGGCTAAAAGCATTTCTGTAATTAAGAAAGAAGTTTAAAGTCAAATGTACACAAGTCAATAACAAATTTTTGTTTAATACCTGCTAGTCATCATTCTAGGCCCTTTACATGTGTTGATTCACTTAATCCTCACTACACTTTATGAGGTAAATACTATTATCCTTTCATTTTATGATTGAGAAAACTGCAGTAAAGCAAGCAATCAAATTTAGGCCAGAATCTATACACTAACAAACATCTTTCAAACAGTGGCAGTCTTGGTTCAGAGCCATACCTCTTCCTCCATGGTAGATTTGTGTCGTTACTAAACTTTGATCACTCTGCTGTGTTCCGTGAAGTAGTATCGTACGTACTTGTGATAACAACTTTATCACAAATGAAAAAGATTAATTTATTGACAAATCCAAATTGATAAAACTACACAGCAATGTTCCAGAAGTCCATATTTTTTATTCTACTACGTGCAAGTAAGCTCAATAAAGATCAGTAAGGATTTAGGTTCTGCTGTGCTACTGCTATATTCATAGCATCTAAAATTAAGGCACTTAGAAGGTGCTTGAAAATATTTCTTAAATAAATTAATAAAGCGCTAATGATCCAAAATATGGAAGAATACTCTCTTTTAATCAAAG
Organism: Felis catus; assembly: GCF_018350175.1. NCBI lineage: Eukaryota > Metazoa > Chordata > Mammalia > Carnivora > Felidae > Felis > Felis catus. Next base: position 107,416,790 of record NC_058374.1, read on the forward strand.
AATTTATATTAGCAAATCTGAGGTTTCCCTTGTAAGAGTTTAATTGCATAGAAAATGTGTTTAGCATTAACAAATGGTTAGAGAAAAAAATAACACAATTTATTTTTTAAGTGCCTAGGTACTAAAGACATTAATTTATCATTTTAATATATGGGCCTGACTTCCAACTCCTCTTTAAAAAGTAACATTTTGTGATAATTATAATGCTACTATTTTTTGAAGAAAATGTATATAATAAAACAAGGTATAAATACAAAATTGAAAAGAACTTCCTCTATATCGTTGAGGGGTAATACTGTTAAACATTCAGTGTCTGCACTCCAGCATCCATTCTATGAATGTGATTAAATTTCATTAAAAAATAGATTTATAGTAGTATATTGCTTTATTATCTTCCTTCTTCTCTTAATTGTGTACCATCAGAATTTCCACATGCCATTAAATATTACTTGAAAGCTGGGTTTTGGGATACATAGCATTCCATTCTAAGAACATGTGACAATATATCTGACTTTTGTGATTCCTACTATTTCATTTATTGATTTTTGTAAATAATAATGTATAGACATTCTTACATGTAAATACTTGAGCATATCTCTAATTGTATTTGAGAATGTGTATCTGGATTTGGAAGCTATTATTATTTTTCAGCTGAATGACTACCAACTCACTAATCACTAAATGTAGATTTCAAAGTCCTAGGGAATTGTCTGTTTACCTTTCCTTTAATCAGTAAAACAATTCCAGTATATTGGCACAACTTAGAGGTTTAGGCATTAATACTTAATAAAAATTAAATAAATGGAAGTTAATGGTTATTAACCACTATTATTATTATGTTATTATTCTGCTAAGAGAAATAAATTTCTGCTAAGAGGCTTAATTCTCTTTATAAGTGTCCACATTTATTTTATCACTTACTGTTAAATTATTTTAGTCTGCTTTCATTGCAAAATCAAATTTTGCAACTGTAAAAGCTTACAAAATTAAGAGATCTTGAATTGCAAATCTATGAAAAGCCTGATAGCTTCCCGGATAAATGGAAGAGATGACAATTTTAAAGAGAGCTTCCAAGAATAAACCCATTTTTAAATTCTCATTATAAAATTCGACTGGATATTAATATTGTAAAGTTCTTTAAATTTAAAAGCAGCACTTTAATTCATGATTTTTACCCTAGAAATGATTATAAAATCACACATGATTTCATCTCAAGATATATTGTATTCACTCAAGGTACACAAACTTTTTATATATTAGAAGCACACAGTGGTCATTTTTTGCATGACAAGAAAATTAAAGTTTTCACTACTCTACTGATATCTAAAGCATTATTTTCTATTTCATTTTCTTGGTTTCTTATCTCTTCAGTTGTGTGAGACATTTTGAGAACTTCTTATATGTATAATTTAATATTGACCCATAAGTCATCTACCACTGAACACTTTAACCAGATATGTACATGACTCAGTGTGAATGATTAATCCTCACATATGTCTGGCATTAAATGGACTTTAAAATTTTTTTGTATTGGAACTGTGAGAACTGAGGGCATTTGTAGCAAAGTCAAAAAGGGGAAAAATAAGTGCTTTAAGAAAATATATGTAGGGGCGCTTGGGTGGCTCAGTCAGTTAAGCATCCGACTTCGGCTCAGGTCATGATCTCACAGTTCATGAGTTCGAACCCCATATGGGACTCTGTGCTGACAGCTCAGAGCCTGGAGCCTGCTTCGGATTCTGTGTCTCCCTCTCTCTCTGCCCCTCCCTGCTCATGTTCTGTCTGTCTGTCTGTCTGTCTCTCTCTCAAAAACAAACATTAACAAAATATTAAAAAAAATAAAATATATGTAATAAACCTGACCAAGTGCAGCCAAATTAAATTAATCATGTCAATTCAAGTGGAAACACTGAAATCATCACCACCTTATATTTTCTGGTAAACTGTCTTTTCAATATAATGATATTTTTCTGAATTCTACAGAAGTTTCCAAAGTGTGGTCTATAGACTATAGACTCTAAAGCATAAAAGTAGCAATTAATATATTTTTTAAAAAAGGAAGGAAGGATTGTTGAAGTTCTGTAGCCAAATAATTTGAGGAAAGTTGGCTAAGCAGAATTATGTTTGAGATAGGGAAACCGAAGGACTCTATAAAAATCTACTTTTTGCTCCTTTTTCTGCTTTTATTCTTTCCAGGACCTGCAACCCCCACCCAACTCTACACATGCTTCAGAATACAAATAATAAATATGTCCTCCTTGTAAGGGACACAGATAACATCTAAGGAAGGACTAGGTGGAAATGAATGGACGAAGCTATCATATGTATATTCCAGACCACTGGTGCTAGCCATCTCAATGCCAAGGCTCCCTGGCTCTGATAATACCTGGACCTCATCTTTGTTGCTAGTTCCTGGGCCCCTGAGGAGACACGTACACTAGACCACCGTCCTCAATAAAAACTCCCATTCTCCAAGCAAAGAGGAGACTTCCCCCATTCTTTTCTGAATCTCCTGGACATACCGTCTATTATCTGTTCTCTCTCTATCTTCAATAAACTGCTTTCACCTCCTGTTGGCTTGTGTTTGATTTCCATTCCATGTGTAGCCAGGTACCCTCTTTGCTGGTCCTGCAGGACCCTCTCTAGGCATCATGTCCTTTGAATTTTTGTTTTGAATCTCTAGTTTCTTATGGTTAAAATTATGTTTATGGGTGCTGTGAGGCTATTTGTGTCAGTTTTCAATGGATATATAACAAACCATACCAAAACTTTGAATCTATGGATTTTGGGGCAATTCTGCTCATCTGGACCAGGCTTTACTGATTTCTGGGCTCATCATGCTTCTCATCAGCAACCATGTCAACTAGAGATGAGATAGTCTGGTATCCTCAGCTGAGACAATCTAACTCTGTTTCACGTGTCTTTCATCCTCCAGCAAGCAAGCCTGAGCTTGTTTTAACAGTTGTATTACAGAAGAAAGAACAAAAGCATGCTAAGCCTTCTGGACCTACACTTAAAAAGGACAAAACCTCACTTTCACTGTGTGCTGTTGGCCAAAGCAAGTCACAAATGCAGCAAAGATTCAAGGAATAGAGAAATAGATTACACTTCTTGATAAAAATATTTCTTGATAAAAGTTATATTATAAAAGATGTATATACAGAGAAGAATGAAGTATGGGAAACAATTTATAACCAATTTACTGTAGAATTTGACTGAGAAATCTTTTTTTTTCACAAATTCACAAAGTTGAACTTGCAGCTCACATCTTAAAAATGCTAACGTATAATAATTTTACACATTCAGCTTATGCAATAAATATTAATTGAGCCCTATTTGAGTCCAGTTAACGACTTAACTTTTGGCACACAAAGTGAATTGAGAACATGTTCTTTGTCTTCAAGACATGAGTCTTTCCTGATGAAAATATGAAAGCACAACTAGGGACACCTGGGTGGCTCAGTTGGTTAAGCGTCTGACTTCGGCTCAGGTTATGATCTCATGGTTCAGAATTCTGACCCCACATTGGGCTTGTGCTGACAGCTCAGAGCCTGGAGCCTGCTTCTGTTTCTGTGTCTCTCTTTCTCTCTGCCTCTCTCTCTCTCTCTCTCTCTCTCTCTCTCTCTCTCTCTCTCTCCTTTTCTGTCTAAAATGAATAAACATTAAAAAAATTTTTTGAAGATAGAAACACAACTCAATGCAGCTTTCAATGGCTGCTCAGGTAGGTGGAGTGTAACTGTTCCATTGGCACTTCCAATAAACCACACCTAGTGTTATTTATGCCCCTGTTTCTCATCCATGGTAACTCAGGTTGGCCATGTGGTTTGCATACCAATGGGGCATTAGTAAGTGTGATGCAAACAGAAGCTTGTAAGTGCTTGTGCATGGGATTTGTCCTCTTGAAATATTACCTCTTGGCTCTCTGAGACCACTATCTATGAGAAAACTCAAGCTTGCCACATGGAAAGGCCAATGGAGAAGAACAAAGGAATCAAATGGCCATCCAGATCCTAGACTCTGGGTGTATGATTCCAATCAACCTTTTTAAATCAGCCACAGCCATGTAAGCCATAGCAGTTTAGGCCACAGACATTATAAAGCACATACTGTCTCCACTGTTCCTTGCCTGAAATTCTGACCCACAGAATGAATTTTATGAATTTATTGCTTTGATATACTAAGCTTTTGGGTGGTATGTTACGTGATAATAGATAACTTTAAGAGAAATTGATACCAGAAGTATGGTGTTATAACAAACACTTAAGCATATTATTGGCCTTGGGACTGGGAAGCAGGTGAAGACTTTCTTATGTGTAGCATTTCCTGTGATAAACAGAGACTCAAAGGGGAGGAAAAAAACCTAGGGAGAACCACTCCATGGAGCAGAACTAGCCTCTAGTCAAGGACCACTTTCTCTCACTGCAGGGCTTGATTTCATGAACTGTGAGATCGTGACGTGAGGCAAAATCAAGAGTCAGACGCCTATCCAACTGAGCCACCCAGGAGCCCCAATACTACTTTTATTTTAGTTAGGTTCATTCACAAGCTTAAAGTAATGTAATGGAAACTTCAATAAATAAAGAGAGATGGTCTTGTTCCAAAGGAAGAGACATAAAGAGGAGCTATACAAGAAAGAGAGGTTTTCTGGCAAACTCATACTATTAAAAGTACCGGTTACATATATGGCACTGTTTTATATTTGGATATTCTAAATTGCATCTAACCCTATCTTGATCTGAGAACATTTTAGTGTGAAGTATTATACATCAAATAAATTGGAAATTGTCAAAAATTCCAAAGAGTACTAAGTAGTTTTCTATTATTTTATTTTTATGTCTTGAATAAATAATTTAATGCTAAATTGTAATATTTTTCTCTTTATAAATTATTAATAACCTATATATACTTATTAAATGACAAACCTATAATAGGTGGGAGGAAAAATGGTAAACATGTTTTCACTGAATAAAAATTAGAAATCTTCATAATTTAACTATGAAATAATATTGAATTCATCATTTATATCATATTTCCATGATCCATATTGATTGGAGGGACATTTCTTGGGTTTGTTTATTTGTTTGTTTGAAAGAGTAGTATTACCTACTGGTAAAGAACAAGAACTCTAGAGCTCAATCCACTGAGGTTCAAATTCTGAGTCCGTCACTTCTTTTTTTTTTTTTATGCCTTTTTTAACGTGTATTTATTTTTGAGAGACAGAGAGACAGAGAACAAGCAGGGGAGGAAACAGAGAGAGGGAGACACAGAATCCAAAGCAGGCTCCAGGCTCTGAGCTGTCAGCACAGAGCCCGATGTGGGGCTCAAACCCATGAACCGTGAGATCATGACCTGAGCCTACATCAGTTGCTTAACCGACTGAGCCACCCAGGCGCCCCTGAGTCTGTCACTTCTTAATCACATGACCTGTGTCTCTGATTCCACAATGTTAAAATGGATATAATATTAACTTCTTAAATTAAATGAGCTAATATATATGTAATGCAATCAGAGCACTACCAGAAACAACCGCATATGCACTACCTAAGTGTAAGCTACTGTTATTTTTAGTAGATTGGTTGCTGAATTTCTTTTGTCAGTTTAAATTGTCCATCCAGTGCTTTGTACTTCTCTTGAAATTGTTAGTAATTTCTTTAAAAGGAAAAGAAAGCTAACATTTATTGACTGCCAGGAAATCTTTTAAAAGCTTTACTTTTAGAAGTGATGTTTTGATTGATTTAATAATTATGACAACCTCTGTGAGGCAGAAACTATTACCATCCTCACTTTAGAGATACAAGAATAGAGCTTCAAATGGGTTAAACAATCTGCCCAAGATGTACCCCTGGTGAATAGTGAAAACAGGATTCAAGGTAGGTATTGGAGCTCCTGAACTTGCAGTCTTAATTATTATATTATGTGGCCTCTAAACTGTTCTGGATGATATAACTTCCAATTTTTTTCTGTCAAAATTATACCCTATGAAAATTATTGCCTCTAACAGTCTATTCCTTCAATAACTTTATCTTTGCAGGAAAGAGAGAGAGAAAGCAGTAGAGCATGAAAGAATCAAAGGAAATGCTCAGATGGGTGTGAGAGGTAGGAGAAAAAACAGAGGGATATATATATTGCTGCAGTGGGCACTTAAGCTGTTTTAAGAACTGTCGATATAGGAGCAGCAAAGACCAACACGGAGAAGTTCCCTGCCTGTGTGGAGTTTGCATTGATTCCAGAAGAGTCACACAATGAATGATGACAAAATTAAAGAATCAATACATGTTAAATGAGTAATAAGACATAGATAAACCAGGTAAAAGGAATCAGAATATGCCACCCCAAAATATGCCACATTGGCATATTGATTATTTTGAGCTGAAGATAATTGAGAAACAGCAGGTGCAGGAAAAGCTATCATCCCCCTATCTTCCTAAAAGCAGGACATATATTTTCCATTAGAAAGGCACCTTCCCTGTACCAAGAAAAGCAAGCCCTCAATCTCCAAAGACAAAGAGTAGATGCCAAGATGAGTCTGCATAAACAGACCTTGCTAAAATAGCCTGTATCTTCCATTAGTGCCCCCCACCATGTAGTTCCTCCTCCCTTGTCACTTTCCCACAATGTGTTGGCCCTTGAAGCCCAAACTCCTCTCCTTTGGCTAGTCGCTTCTCTACAACTGAGTACTTTCTTTTTAAAAAATTTTTTAATGTTTATTTTTTTTTTTTTTGAGAGAGGGAGATACAGAATCTGAAGCAAATTCCAGGAGCTGTCTGCACGATGCCCCACACAGGGCTTGAACTCATGAACTGTGGATCATGACCTGAGCTGAAGTTGACGCTTAACAGACTAAGCCACCCACGTGCCCCTAATACTTTCTGTTAAAATGTTGCATAAACTGCAAGTCTGACCACTTCTTTGGGCTTTTTACTTCTTTTCTCTGAAGTTTCTATGAACATGAAATTAAAAATCATGATAAAATTGCATGTTTTTTCTCCTGATATCTTGGTTTTGTCAATTTAATTTGCAGGCTCCAGCGAGTCCATCTAAAAAGGTGGAGGAAACGTTTTTCCTCTCCTACAGAGTAATGATCTAGAGAGGTCAGGGACATGTTATTTTGGAGACTGTGTCATGGAAAGCCTCTCTGGGTAAGCACCATTTGGATGAAGACCTGAGTAACTAGAAGGGTGGGTTACATTTAGAAGAGAAGCCATTCATCCAGGGCCTGAAGGGAAAGGGCACAATAACAAGAAGACAAAAATGGAGAGTGCAAGGGGAAGAGATGAAGGAGATGAGGTTCTAAAAGGATACAGAGACCAGGTCATGGAGGGATTTGTGTACCAGTCTAAAAAACTTGGAGTTTATTCTAATTGAAATAGAAAGCCACTAAACAAATTTAAGCAGGAAGTTCATTCCCCTTGATTTATGTATTTAAGAGAATATTTTGTCGTTCATTCATGGAGGTCACCGTGCATAGCTCTCTGAGAACGAAGTGCAAGCCAGTATATAGAAAACATTTTGTTGGGTGGGAAAAGGAAGCCTCTCGTTGAAACAGATCTGTGTGTCCACCCACATAATACAGAACACATCTTGTGTATCACACAAGACCTTTGATTTCCATTCAAACTTAACGTCAATAAACCTTGAACTTGTTTTCTTTTTGTAGTATATTTTTTTCTTTTTGTTTAAAGCTGTATTCCAAACATGACTTAGTCTTAATGATTTTCAAATGTATTAAGCATAGTGTGTAAATTGTACTTGAGATATTTGTATTAGAAAGTAAATATTTGTACCATTATAGAGTAGTTTTTTATTAAAAATATGATTCTTTAGGTTAAATTCATAAGATTGAAGCAATTAGAATAAAGATAAAAATTATAAACTCCTAAGAATTTTACTGAATCTCCATAGCTGTCTGAGTATACTTTAGTTTTTAGGTTTTTTGATTTGGTTTCATTTGGTTTGTTGTTTTGTTTTGTTTTTTGCTAATTAGCATGCAAATGGGACACAAAAGGAAGGACTGTTATTTGGAGCACTACAGTCTTTCTGAAGTTGGTACAATAATTGAATACTTCAGAAGAAAACCAGAATTGCTTTCAGTTAATTTTCTTGCAAAGGTTTTTCCCAAGGGGTAGTTAGAAGTGTGCCACAGTGTTTGATTTTAATGCTAACCAGAAGTGAAATGATTTGCCCAAGGTCATCAATTGTCACTACAAGATCAGAAAAAATTCCAGTTCTCTACATCATTCACTACGTCAATGATTTATATCATTTGGTTGTGAAGCTGTGAAAAGTGTAACAAAATCTGAATTTTTCATTTTTTTAAAAAGTGGGGGTTTTTGACATTCAGAATTATGTAAGTTTTAGGTGTACAACGTAATGATTAAATAGTTGTATATAAATTGCAAAATGATCATTGCAATGAGTTTAATTAATATTCATCACCATACATAATTACAGAATTGAATTTGTCACTTTTTACCTGACTTTACCCATGCAGACTTTGGCATGCCACCTGATGAAAGGGCAAAAGGCAAGATAAGGGCAAAACATGCTAAGGGCATATCCCCCTTAAGGTGGGATATGCATATATAAATATAAATATAAATATAAATATAAATATAAATATAAATAAATATAAATATAAGTATATGATATGCATATGTATATTCCTCAGGCACTAAAGCAGAGTAAAAACAAGTGGCCAATTGATAAAGATCTCAGTCATGTAGGACATGAAACTCCACCATAGTTTGTAATTGTCTTGGTGATTTATAAGAAAAACACAATCTTAATCATAGTCAGACCTCCAGGAACTTACAAACTCAATTTCCTGGAGTCCTAACATCACCTCCATAGGATAGAAAATGCTATAGGGGGGCCTGGGTGGCTCGGTTGATTAAGCATACAACTTCCACTCAAGTGATGATCTCACGATTTGTGGATTTGAGCCCCGCTTCAGGCTCTGTACTGACAGCTTGCTCAGAGCCTGGAGACTGCTCAGAATTCTGCGTCTCCTCCTCTCTCTGCTCCTGCCCCACTAGCACTCTATCTCTCAAAAATAAATAAATGTTAAAAAAAGTTAAAAAAAAAGAAAAAGAAAACCTTATATAGTCAGCCACTCCTCACAATGACAATGCAGCTCTTTCTGCTCACAAGTCCCCTCCCCATGTTATGATAAAAACACCTTTTTACACTGTGAAACATCTGAGATGGTAGCTGAGGATGGAGTAATCTCACATGCTCCTTCCTTCATGCATCCTTTGATTGATGTTGGCCATAATACTGCCTGGGGGCCTTTTCACAAGGCTTAAGTTTCCTCATTGCACAGTAGGTGATATTACCTTTTATACCTAACTTCAGAAGTCACATGGCTTCACTCCCCCTATAGCCAAGGGTCTGCCCAGATTCGGGAGGAGTGAACAGAGACACTTGAGGTTCTCAATGTTGTGTAAGAAGAGTATGTGGGATGGAACGCCTTGCTACAGTCTTAGAAAATACAATCTGCCACACTAGCTATGTTATCTTGGTCAAGTTTCTGAATCCCTTGGTGCTTCCCTTCTCTCGTCTGTAAAATGGAAATGTTAACTGCCTGATTTATTTCACACTGAGGTCCTGAAAACAGTTATTAGGATATGTAAGAAAAGATGCAATAAATTTTGAAACGTAGTATCAATGAAAGTTGTTATTAGGACATAAATATTTTCTAAATTACGTGACAAGAGAGAAAGAGAAATGGATTGAGAGTTGAGAGTTGCTACTTTCTACCTTGGCAGTGAAGGTATGGGGTATACAATGGAATTAACCCAATATTAAAACAAAAAGAATCAGGTCCTATAAAGTTGATTCTGAAAATTCTTTACATGTGCATATTTGAAAATGAATTGTCATAAGAATGAAAATATGTTATTTATGGTAACACAATGACTCAGTATGTTATGCAATTGTCAAAACACAGAGCTTTGAATTTTAATATTTCATTTTTTAATTAATTAATTTTTAAATTTAAATTCAAATTAATTAACATACAGTGCAATATTGTTTTCAGGAGTAGAATTGAGTAATTGATGTCTTACGTACAACACCCTGTGCTCATCACAAGTGCCCTCCTTAATGCCATCACCTGCCTAGTCCATCTCCCACCCACCTTCCTCCATTAACCCTCAGTTTGTTCTCTATTGTTGCGTCTCTTGTGATTTGTTTCCCGCTTTGCTTTTTCCCCACTTTCCATGTCTTCATCTGTTTTGTTTCTTAAATTCCACATGTAAGTGAAATCATATGGTATTTGTCTTTCTCTGATTGACTTATTTCATTTGGCATAATGCAGTCTAGCTCTATCCACATCGTTGCAGATGTCAAAATTTCATGCTTTTTGATAGCTAAGTAATATTACATTGAATATCTATACCACCTCTTCTTTTTTTTTTTAATTTTTTTAATGTTTATTTATTTTTGAGACAGAGAGAGACAGAGCATGAACGGGGGAGGGTCAGAGAGAGGGAGACACAGAATCCGAAACAGGCTCCAGGCTGTCAGCACAGAGCCCGACGCGGGACTCGAACTCACGGACCGCAAGATCGTGACCTGAGCCGAAGTCGGCCGCTCAACCGACTGAGCCACCCAGGTGCCCCTATACCACCTCTTTTTTATCCATTCATTGGTCATTGGACATTTGGGCTCCTTCCATAGTCTGGCTATTATTGATGCTGCTGCCATAAACATTGGGGTGCATGTACCCCTTCAAATCTGTATTTTTGTATCCTTTGGATAAATACCTAGTAGTGCAATTGATGGATGGTAGGGTAGTTCTATTTTTAATTTTTAAAGAACCTCCATACTCTTTTCCAGAGTGGCTGCACCAGTTTGCATTCCCACTAACAGTGCAAGAGGGTTCCCCTTTCTCTGCATCATCACCAACACCTATTGTTGCTTGTATTGTTAATTTTAGCCATTCTGACAGGTGTGAGGTGATATCTCATAATGGTTTTGATTTGCATTTTCCTGATGATGAGTGCTCTTGAGCATCTTTTCATGTGTCTGATAAGCATCTGGATGTCTCTTTTGGAAAAGTGTTTGTTCATGTCTTCTGTCCATTTCTTACTGGGTTGCTTGTTTTGGGGTATTGAGTTTCATAAGTTCTTTATAGGCTTTTGATGCTAACCCTTTATCAGATATGTCATTTGTAAATATCTTCTCCCATTCCTTAGACTGACTTTTAATTTTGTTGATTGTTCCTTCTCTGTGCAGAAGCTTTTTATCTTGACGAAGTCCTGATAGTTCATGTTTGCTTTTGTTTCCCTTGCCTTTGGTGATGTGTCTAGTAAGAAGGTGCTGTGGCAAGGTAAAAGAGGTTGTTGCCTATCCTCTAGGATTTTGATAATTTCTTGTCTGACATTTAGGTCTTTCATCCATTTTGAATTTATTTTTGTGTATGGGGTAAGAAAGTGGTTCAGGTTCATTCTTCTGCCTGTTGCCATCCTGTTTTCCTAACACCGTTTGTTGAAGAGACTTTTTTCCATTGGATATTCTTTCCTGATTTGTCAAAGATGAATTGACTATAACATTATGGGTCCACTTCTGTGTTTTCTATTCTGTTTCATTCATCTATGTGTCTGTTTTTGTGCCAGTACCATACTGTCTTAATGACTACAACTTCATAATATAGCTTGAAATCCAGACTCTTGATGCCGAGAGTTTTGTTTTTCTTTTTCAGGATCTTTTTGCCTATTTGGAGTCTTTTCTAGTTCCATACAAATTTTAGGATTTGTTTGTTCTAGCTCTGCAAAGAATGCTGGTAATAATTTGATATTTTGATAGGGATTGCATTAAATGTGTAGATTGCTTTGTGTAGTATAGACATTTTAACAATGTTCTTCCAATCGATGAGCAAGGAATGCTTTTCCATTTCTTTGTGTCCTACTCAATATCTTCCATTAGTTTTCTACAGTTTCATAGCACAGATCTTTTACCTGTTTAGTTGAGTTTATCCCTAGGTATCTTATTGTTTTTAGTGCAGTTATAAGTAGCATTGATTCCTTGATTCCTTTTTCTGCTGCTTCATTATTGGTGCATAGAAATGTAACAGATTTTTGCACATTGATTTAATACCCTGCGACTTTGCTGAATTCATGTATTAGTTCTAGCAATTTTTTTGGTGGAGTCTTTCAGGTTTCCTACATGGAGTATCATGTCATCTACAAATAGTGAAAGTTTGACTTCTTCCTTGCTGAGTTGTATGCCCTTTAATTCTTTTTGTTGTGTTATTGCTGAGGCTAAAACTTCCAGTACTGTGTTAAATGGTAATAAGAGTGAGCATCCTTGTCTTGTTCCTAACTGTAAGGGAAAGCTCTCATTTTTTCCCACTGAAGATGATATTAGCTGTGGGTCTTTGTTTGTGGTCTTTATGATGTTGAGGTATGTTCCACCTATTTCTACTTTGTTGTGGGTTTTTATCAAGAATGGACGTTGTATTTTGTCAAATGCTTTTTTTTCTCAACGTTTACTTATTTATTTTTGGGACAGAGAGAGACAGAGCATGAACGGGGGAGGGGCAGAGAGAGAGGGAGACACAGAATCGGAAACAGGCTCCAGGCTCTGAGCCATCAGCCCAGAGCCTGACGCGGGGCTCGAACTCCCGGACCGCGAGATCGTGACCTGGCTGAAGTCGGACGCTTAACCGACTGCGCCACCCAGGCGCCCCGTCAAATGCTTTTTGTGCATCTACTTACAGGATCATAAGGTTCTTATCCTTTTTTTTTTTTAATGTGGTATGTCACATTGATTGATTTATGAATGTTGAACGAGTCCTGCAGCTCAGGAGTAAATCATACTTCATCATGGTGAATATTTCTTTTAATGTACTGTTAGATTCAATTTGCTAGGATCTTACTGAGAATTTTTTCATTCATGTTTTTCAGGAATAGTGGCTTGTAATTCTCCTGTTTAGTGGAGGGTTTGTCTGGTTTTGGAATCAAGGTAATGCTGACTTCATAGAATGAGTTTAGGAGTTTTCCTTCCATTTCTATTTTTTGGAACAGTTTAAGATTAATAGGTATTAACTCTTCCTTAGATGTCTGGTAGAATTCCCCTGGGAAACCATCTGGTCCAGGACCTCCATTTTTTGGGAGATTTTTGATTACTGATTCAATTTCTTTGCTGATTATGGGTTTGTTCAAATTTTCCATTTTTTCTTGTTCTAGTTTTGGTAGTTTGTAATTTTCTAGGAATTTGCCCATTTATTCCAGATTGCCTGGTTTGTTGGCATATAATTTTTCATAGTATTCTCTTATAATTGTCTACATTTCTGTTGTGTTGGTTGTGACAGCTCCTCTTTAATTCATTATTTTATATAATTTGGGTCCTTTCTCTTTTCTTTTTGGTAAGTCTGGCTAGGCCTTTATCAATTTTGTTTATTCTTTCAAAGAACCAGCTCTTGGTTTCATTGATCTGTTCCAATTTTTTTTTGTTGTTGTTGTTCATTTCTATATCATTTAGTTCTGCTCTAAACTTTATGTTTAACTTCTTCTGCTGGATTTAGGTTTTGTTTGCTGTTCCTCTTCTAGCTCCTTTAGGTGTAAGGTTAGATTGTGTATTTGGACTTTTCTTGATTCTTGAGATAGGCTGGGATTGCAATATACTTTCCTCTTAGGACTGCCTTTGCTGCATTCCAAAGGGTTTAGACTGTCACTTGTTCATTTACATTTGCTTCCATGTATTTTCTTTAGTTCTTCTTTAAATAGCTCATTCACTCATTCATGCTTTAGCAGGATATTCTTTATGTATTTTAGGGCTTTCCAAATTTTTTCCTTGTGATTGAATTCAAGTTTCATAGCATTGTGATTTGAAAATATGCATGGCATGATATCAATCTTTTTGTACTTGTTGAGGGCTGATTTGTGATCCATTATATGATCTATTCTGGAGAATGTTCATGTGCACTTGAAAGAATGTGTATTCTTTACACATTCTTTTTTTTTTTGTTTATTCAGTTTTGAGAGACAGAGAGAGACAGAGCATGAGCAGGGGAGGAACAGAGAGAGAGAGGGAGACACAGAAGCAGAAGCAGGCTCCAGGCTCTGAGCTGTCAGCACAGAGACCAATGTGGGGCTTGAATTCACTGACTGAGATCATGACCTGAGCTGAAGTCAGATGCTGAACTGACTGAGCCACCCAGGTGCTCCTTTACACATTCTTGAGGATGAAATGATCGGAATATATTTGTTAAGCCCATCTGGTCCAGTGTATCATTCAAAGTCATTGTTTCCTTGTTGATTGTCTGTTTAGATGATCTGTCCATTGCTGTAAGTGGGAGTGTCAAAGTCCACTACTATTATTGTATTATTATCAATGAGTTTCTTTATGTTTGTTATTAATTGATTTATATATTTGGGTGTTCCAAGTTGGGGGCATAAATATTTAAAATTGTTAGATCTTATTGGATGGACCCCTTAATTATGATTTAATTAACATGACATCCATTAGCATGATAGATGGTTCTCCATCCCCTCACTTTCAATCTGCAGGTGTCTTTAGATCTAAAATGAGTCTCTTGGAGGCAGCATATAGATATATCTTGCTTTTTATACATTTTGATAAGCTATGCATTTTAATTGGAGCATTTAGTCTATTTATTCAGAGTGATTATTGAAAGATACGAATTTAGTGCCATTGTATTGCCTGTAGAGTTGATTTTTTTGGTGATGTTCCCTGGTCCTCTCTAGCTGTTGTTGCTTTTGGTCTTTTTTTAGTCTTGTTTTTGCTCCATTCAAGAGGCCCCCCTTAAAATTTCTTGCAGGGCTGGTTTAGTGGTTACAAATTATTTTAGTTTTTGTTTGTTTGGGAAACTCTTTATCTCTCCCCTTTATTCTGAATGACAGCCTTGTTGTCAAGAATAAGGAATTCTTGGCAACATATTTTCCCCTTTCACCACAGTGAATATATCCTGCCACTCCTTTCTGGCTTGCCAAATTTCTGTGGACAGATCTGTTGCAAACCTGATCTGCCATCCCTTGTAGGTTAAGACTTTTTTTTTCCCTTGCTGCTTTCATGATTCTTTCCTTGTCTGTGTTTTGTGAATTTGACTAGGCTATGCCTTGGTGATGGTTGGCTTTTGTTGAATTTAATGGGAGTTCTCTGTGCTTCTTTGATTTTGATGTCTATGTCTTATCCCAGATAAGGGAAGTTGTCAGCTATAATTTGCTCATATAAATCTTCTGCCTCTTTTTCTCTCTCTTCGTCTTCTGGGACTCCTATGATTCAAATGTTATTCCTCTGTAATAAGTCACTGAGCTCTCTAAGTCTTGTATTGTGACCTTTTGCCTTAATTTCTCTCTCCTTTTCAGTGTCATTATTTTCCATTATTTTATCGGCTATATCATTGATTCACTGCTCTGCTTCATCCATCCTCAGCCATTTGAGATTGCATCTCAGTTATAACATTTTTAATTTGGGGCTGATTCGATTTTAGTTCTTTTATATCTGAAGAAGGGGATTCTCTGGTGTCTTTTATGCTTTTTTTTCAACCCCAGCTAGTATTCTTATAATCATGGTTTTAAATTCTAGTTCAAACATCTTACTTATATCTGTGTTGCTTACATCTCTGGCCATGAATTTTATTGCCTGTTCTTTCTTTTGGGGTGAGTTTCTCCATCTTGTGATTTTGTCCAGAAAAGATAAGCACAAAGAAAGAAAAGAAACAAACAAACAATAAAGATAAATTAACAAAAAACAGAAAAAAAACCTAGATACTGGGTGTGTTTTGGTCTGCTTGTTAAAAGAATTCAGATCTAAAAATACAATAAAATACAATAATATACAATAAAAATATAATAAGAAACAAAAGAATATGTATATGTAAAAATGTATATATAAAATAAAAATTAAAAAATTAATAACAGTAAAAAGTACAAAAAAGGAATTCAAAATAAATGAAAAAATAATAATAATAAAATAAAGAATAAAATTAAAATGAAAGTTAGATCCTATTTCCCTTAGAGCTGAAACTTTGCAGCACTGTGATCAGTAGACTTGGTAAAAGGGAGTTGTTAGTGCTGCTCTTCTGGGGGAGGGGCCTGCTGCCCACCTTCTTCCAGAGACAGGTTTCAGTGCAAATGCAACTCAGAGGTGCAAAGCGGCGGGACTTTGTCTACGTGGCTCTGACCTCCCTTAGGTGGTGCTATTTTGCTTCCTGAAGGCTTTCAGCTCTGAAGGGTGGAACGAATATGGCTGCCACCACTCTATAGCCCCTGAGATGAAAGTTTGTGCCACAACTTTTCAGACAAACCTCACAGAGGAGCAATTAATCACCCCTATTGTGTCCTGGGTTTCTGTCAGAAACCCATGTTCACCTACTTTTTTTTTTTTTTATCTCAGACACATGACTGAGTTTCAAAACTCCAAAATTTTAGGGATTCCCATAGTGTGGACCTGACAGAGGGTCTCACCACACTTTTTCCCCATGTGAAAAAAGCAGTGGCAGGACTGCACAGCTGTTCAGAGTTTATGTAAAAACAGAACAAAAAGCTGGCACCCCTACTTGCAGCCCTCAGCCGGAGTAAATCCCCTGTCTTATGCCTGGAAACACCACGGCATGTAGGCACCGCCGGTCTTTTTTGTAACCCACATGATCCTGAAACCACACTCACTCTTGGGATTCTGCCCACTTCACCGCTTGAGCACCTTTAAGCCAGGTGCTTACCCCATACTAACGAACTGATAAAAGTTCAGATTAGGGGCTCCACTGCTTATACTGCTTTGCAGTAGCCTCTTCTGAAAGCAGGTTCCTTTCTTTGCTGGACCAAGAGCAATGTGCTCCTTGGTAAACTCTCTGCACCTCCTACCTTCCAAACAGTCGTCCCTTTTCTATATGTAGTCTTGCAGTTTTTGTTCATTCGGACCTCAGATTGATTTTTTGGTGTTCAGAATGTTTTGATAACTATCTAGCTGTGTTTCAAGGGATGAGTGAAGCTTAGGGTCTCCCTACTCCTCCACCAACTTAACTCCTCCACCTAAATATTGATTTTTTATAATGAAATGTTTGGTGTTTTTGCATATAACTTTTCTATGCTTCAGCTGCTTTCATTAGTAAAATTAAAATAATAATATTAATATGTTATAGTTATTAGATTAAATAATCAATTAGATTACATTTAGAATGACATCAACATGAATGGTGAATACAATCTGTCATAGAAATGCAGTTGGGGGGCCCTTGGGTGGCTCTGCTGGTTAAGCATCTGACTTGGGATAGGGTCATAACCCTACAGTTCGTGAGTCTGAGCCCCACATCAGGCTCTGTGCTGACAGCTCAGAGCCTGGAGCCTGCTTCAGATTCTGTCTGTCTGTCTCTCTCTCTCTCTCTTTCTCAGCCCCTCCCCTGATTGTACTCTGTCTCTGTCTCTCTCTCTCTCTCTCTCTCTCTCAAAGATAAATAAACACACACAAAAAAATTAAAAATAAAGAAATACAGTTGGAATTTGATTCTAAGTTATGCCTAATCAAGGCACATAGAAAGCATGAAATAATGGCCAAATTTCCCCCCAGGATAAATATCCTACTCATTTGAGCATATTAGGGGTCTTATATTTGCCTCTTTCCTTTGCTTATGAATTCTGATGGTAGCCCTTGTTTATTTTGGCTTTCCCTAAAGATGTTTTCTTGATTCAGATGTTTCTTGATGCAGAAAAATGTGACAGATACTATTTAATTAAGAAACTCAGAGAGTAAGATCATGGATCAGTGTGGGTGGTAATGCATTGCCATTATTTTAGTGAAAAACAATAGAAAGAAAAGAATTAATAATGTTTGAAATAAAAACTCATTTAGAGGCACCTGGGTGGCTCTGTCTGTTAAACATCCAACTTTGGCTCAGGTCATGATCTCACAGTTCCTGAGTTTAAGCCCTACGTGGGGCTCTGTGCTGACAGTGCTTAGCCTGGAGCTTGCTTCAGATTCTGTTTCTCACTCTCTCTCTCTGCCCCTCCCCCACTCATGCTTTGTCTTTTTCTCTCTCAAAAAAATAAACGTTTAAAAAATTTAAAAAACTCATTTAAAACCTAAATGAGCCTAAAAACAGTTTTCACTGAGCTAAAAGTGATTTTTTTTCAATTATGTCTAAATAAGTAAACACAAACCATTCTAAAATAAGGAGATTGGTTGACTACATATTCCATTACTTTTGTCAACTGGAATTTATACAAGCAACAATTTTAGGAAATATAAGTAGTGGAGTAAAGTGTGATTAAAGGCAGCAACTTTCACAATCATCTCGAAATACCACCTCTTACCAACAATGATTCATTTAAGAAATATTTTCTGGGCAGCATAGTTTCTACGTGCATGGCATTTTTCTTAGGTCCAGAAGACAAAAATAGAAGAGGCCTCAAGGGCCTTATGCTCTAGTGTGGAAAGTAAACATTCAAACAAAGCAACGTGATACATTTCTATAAAGAAAGAATGTAGAATGTAATTCAATTGTATAGTCATACATTATATGTTTGTCTTACTATGGCAGAGACTTGGTGACTATCAAACTAGTTTCATATTCTTCTTGGGCACACAGCTACCCATATTTTCCCAGATGTATTTGCAGCTAAATGTGGCCATGTGTCTGAGATTTAGCCAGAGGAATAATAGTGAAAGTGAATTATGCTGCTTTTAGGACTAGACCATGAAACTTCTCGCGGGCATCATTCATGCTCTTTCTTCATGCACATCTTTGATACAGAAAAACAATGGAAGCTTCAGAGATCTGATAGATGATGTAAAACCCAAAAGATGACCAAAAGCACCTTAACATTTCCCTCATCTTGGCAAAACTTAAAGGAGTTTCCTTCTTGACTATCAGCGCCGACCTCCTTTTTCTGAGAGCATTTACTTTAGAATACTTGTTAATTGTAAATTCTTCCTCTGCCTCTTTCAAATATAAATCCTCTACAACCCCAGAATGTGTTTGTCAAATACCTGAGAGCCATCCTTTGAAAGACAGGGCCTCTATATCCCAGACTTTGTGGGAGAGTAGAAGCCTAACTTGTATAAGCACCAATTAGTCAACATAGATGACTGGTCACATTGATCATATTGACTAATGTCCTTTAATACTTCTCCACCAGCTCACCCTTGTACTTAACAACCCACCTTTTGTTTCAGTGGAGTTCAGTTCAGTCTCTGCTCTACCATAATAGTCTCAATACCTATTATTATAATCTTGAATAGATTTCCTTGCCAGTTAAACTTTCCTGGTGTGTTTTTTTTTTTCATTTGTTTTGTTTTGTTTTGGACTTAGGAAACCTGGGTCTCTGTATTACCTCATGAATTCCAGACACAGTCTATACAGTAACACCTGTTTGGGACTTTTCATAAATTAAAAATCAATTTTCTTATATGACTTATAAAATTTGGGATTTGTTGCTTAGAACAATGAGCTTCCCCTTAATATAATTTCCACAATAATGCAAGCTCTTGGGAAGAGCAATTATTTTGAGGAGTGAAAAACAGATCATTTAAGATAAGGTAAAGTTTGAAATCCTTATGGGGTACCCAGATGGAGATCCAAATTACAGACAAATTAAATAAGATAAGGGATGCATTCTTCCAAGAGTTGAGGTGTTTGAAAGTATGTTGGTTATGATATAGGGGTGCCAGAACACATAGCAGATTATAAAGGGGGTAATCAGTTGCAAATGAATTAGTGACAGAGCAAAAGCAAAAAACCCTGAACTTTAGAATATGAGAAAGGACTGATGGCTGGAAGGGCTGGCCACGATCCATGGAAATTTGTTTTAGATGAGAATAAATCATCTACTCCACAGACTTGGGAGCAATGGTACCCACTTGAAGTTCACACTTTGGCATGGCTAGTAAAGACATGGGTCTTCAGATGCTGTGCTTTTTCACTGCCTGAAATTATCCTCAATGAAGTTTACACTGTGAATTCGCCCAAATTGAAAATAAATGTGATCCTGAGAGCAGGACTTATCAGATTATTTGAATCCTGAAATCAAGAGCTGGATAGTTTTTGAGTGAATTAAACAAAAAATGATAATTTTTATTAACCAGGAATGTAAGGGGAGCTGGCATTGGAGCAACAGCCATTTAAGCCACAAAACATTCAACAGGGGTCAATACAAAATTTGTTTTCCATACTTGAAGATGTAGTGACAGTTGGCATATGGAAATTATCAAACAATGAGCTCCCCATAAAATTTTGTCTGCTGTCTTTCACTTTATCCGTTATAGTCTTCTAATTAACGATATTTTCCCTTTTTTCTATTGTTAGAAAAGCATTCGACATCTTGAGGTGGAGAACTGTACGTGAACTGACTGTAAAATTCCCAAACGTTCCATCATATGATAATAGAACATTTACTGGCTCTCACAGAGTTGAGTATAACTTGTCTGCAGCTTCCAGCTAGAAAAATGGTAAGACTGTTTCGAAGCCCCAGTCACCACGGTACCTTGTCAGTAGATAATTTTTTGAGCTATTCATTGGTTTTCAGTCAGGTGAAAACGTAAAAAGCAGAGCAAAATACAAAGCATGTTCACTGGGAAACTATCATTTCTTTTTGACACTATGGTGCAAATGCATTGTAATGTGCTGTTAATATTTGACTAGGTTACAGTATAATGAGCTCCAACAAATATTACATGTCATTCTACTAAGAAACACTTCACGTATACAGTAGCTAATTTATTTTTAATACAGCTGCACTGAGGTATCAAAAGCTAATAGGCAACAAGATTATGTTTAGAGCTCAGGCTCCAAAGACAAGAAGACTGGCTTAAAATTTAGCTACTGCCATTTACTAGCATGTGACTATGGTCAGGCTGTTAAAGTCCTGAAGCTTCAATTTTTCTTTAATCTTTAAGATTAGTATAATAATACCTATCAAATTCTATTTATGTAGGGGTTTTATTAAATAATGTATATAAAGTGCTTGTAGAGTGTGTATTACCTTTCAATAACTAATTACAGCTTTTATTGGAACATGACTGTAACAGGGTAGAGGTGAGGCATAGGAGCACAATTAAAGTATTGTGGACAACACTTTAAACATCATGCAAAATTGTTTCCTTTTTCCTAAAAAATATGGCTGAATTTATAACAGTATGTTGTTAACTGACTCATGACGAGAGGATTTTGTTATTGGTTTTGAAGATCTGTTCAAATCGCACCTTTGAGGAACAACTCTTTTCTACATGTTTTATTTTCTGACACACTTCCCCCTAATTCACAGATAGTAAACATCCCCCTTCACTGTACTTTCTTAAGATGTAGATAATGCATTCCAAGAAGAAAAATAGATTTAGCCACATAATATTAAGGTGATATTTGCCATCAAAGAATGAGTGTTATTTTGACAGCAATTTTCCCTGGTGTCTGGTCATTTATCATCCCTAGTGACACTAGAAATGCGATGTTATCAGCAGCCCCAAGTTAATTAGAAAGATTAGTAGAGCACTTGTTCAACAAATAGATTGACTTCAGAAAGATACAATTGAGTCCTAATTTGATTTTACACTTTCTCCATAAATTGTAGCTTTATTGGTTCAAGAAGCTATATTGATTAAATAAAGATAAACACAATTTCTCCCACTTCCACATTAGCGGTCAAAGAAAATCCTGCTTGAAACACACAAGGATCATGAGTTTATCCAGATACAAAGTATTAATGAAACTTTAGGGGTAATGTGTCAATAATAAATGTGGGGAAATTCAGTAAGAATGGGAGGGTATTGAGTCTTGACCCATCAGCAAGTGCTAGAAATCAAAGGAAAGTCATAAAAAAGCTGTGATCTTCCATTGTCTAGTTTTTTTTCTAACTTATTTACAAAACTAGCTATAAAGTATATAATGTAAAAGCCCAGGATTGAGGTTTGGAGTTGTGTCATAACAAATGAGTCAAAGAACAGAGTAAAAGAGTGCTACAGGCTAAACATGTCCCCCTTCCATTCATATGTTGAAGTGTAACCCCCAGTACCTCAGAATTTAATTATATTTGGAGATACAGTCTTTAAAGAACCAATTAAGTTAAATGAGGTCTTTAAGGAAGGTCCTAATCCAATAGGACTGTTGTTTTTATAAGAAGAGGAAATTTGGACACAGATATGCATACCCACAGATGAAAGACCATATGAAGACAGAGGAAGAAGATGGCCATCTCCTGCAAGTTAAGGAGAAAGGCTTCAGAAGAAAACAGCCCTGTGAACACAGACATCTTGATCTCAGACTGCTAGCCTCCAGAACTATAGGAAAACAAAGATTTAAGTCACCTAGTCTGTTTGTTTTGCTATGACAGCTTTATCAAACTAAAATGGAGAGAAAAAGAAGGGGCTGGAGAGGGGAGAAGCTGATGCCTCCCACTTCCTCCAAGGTCATCCTGTGCCATTGTCACTTCCTTCTTGCCAAGGTGACCTTTATCTGGTCTCCAAGAACCTTAGGTCTTCAAGAGGCTATTTGTGGCATAAACCTGTTTCCTGATCTTTTGAGCATCTTTATTTAAAACTCTGTCTATGTTATTTTGGAACTGATCATAAACAATTCCTGTCTATTGAAAATTTTCCTGTAATTATCCTCATACAAAAGTAGAAGCCTTTGACTAGTTGAATGTTGGCACAAGAAATCATGGAGGTCGACCTACAGACTGACCTTTTTATTTTTTTTTTTTTAAATTTTTTTTTTTTTCAACGTTTATTTATTTTTGGGACAGAGAGAGACAGAGCATGAATGGGGGAGGGGCAGAGAGAGAGGGAGACACAGAATCGGAAACAGGCTCCAGGCTCTGAGCCATCAGTCCAGAGCCTGACGCGGGGCTCGAACTCACGGACCGCGAGATCGTGACCTGGCTGAAGTCGGACGCTTAACCGACTGCGCCACCCAGGCGCCCCCAGACTGACCTTTTTAAATCAATATGTAGGTTGGCCTTCTCAGATGTAATAAAATTACTTGTAAACACTAAATTATTCAATTATATATGTTAGTAAAATTTTTCAATTGTAAATTAGTTTTCTGGCATTCAAGAACAATGAATGAAGATAACTTATTGAAATAGTAATGCCTGCTAGTCTTCCTTTCCTTTTTTTTTGTTTTTGTTTTTGTTTCTCTGCCACCTTTACTGTCTTCTACCAAAGTAGATAACCAGAGTTTAAAAGGCCAAAGGGGCACCTGGTGGCTCAGTCAGTTGAGTGTCCAACTTCAGCTCAGGGCATGATCTCAGGGTTCATGAGTTCAAGCCCGACATCAGGCTCCATGCTGACAGTGCAGGGCCTGCTTGGGATTCTCTCTCTCTCTCTCTCTCTCTCTCTCTCTTTCTCTCTCTCTCCCTCTCCTTCTATCTCCCACTCTCTCTCCCTCTCTCTCTCTCACCCTCCCCCCCCCCGTCTCCTGCCCCTCCTCACTTGTGCTCTCTTTCTCTCAAAATAAATAAATAAACTTTAAAAAAAATGTCTAGGGATTTTGGTAGAGTGGAAAACTTCAGAAGTAAAGTGATATCATAGATAACTTTTTGTCTTTTGAAACTTTTAACTGGAGCTTAAACAGGCCAACAGGAGTGTTGACATAGTTAAAAATATGAGGTTCACAACAAGCTTCACCATTCTCTAATATATTCAGTCTGATTCCAAGAGATAAGTCAGGTCAAAATCTCTGGGCCCTAAGCCAATAAGAAAGATTATGTTACATAATATGGGCAGAGTTTGAAGAAAGAGCGTCTTTAAGAGTCAAGGGGCAGAGGAAATGGATTATGGAATGAAAGAGAAGATTCTAAGTTCCACAGGTAATGGTGATCTAAGGACTGTTCCATGATAGACCAGGGGAGCTGACTCAATCTTTATAGAGATGGTTGTATGACATATCTAGGGAAGTGCTATATCTGGTACAGAAAGACAGAAAAACAGATCCAAATCTTGAACAGAAAGACAATCTATTCATTTACATGACTGAAAAGTTTAGGTATGATTTTATCAGTAGTTGAAATAATGTCCCAGGATTCAGTTCCCCATTCTATTTCAATTCTATTCACCATAAAATCAGTGTTGTTTTCCAGCAAGCTCTCCCCTCTTTGTTTTAAAACAGAGTACACAGCTCCAAACTGTACATGCTCTGAGTTTCATATTTTGTTGTTGTTGGTTTTTTTTTTTTTTAATTTTTTTTTCAACGTTTATTTATTTTTTTGGGGACAGAGAGAGACAGAGCATGAACGGGGGAGGGGCAGAGAGAGAGGGAGACACAGAATCGGAAACAGGCTCCAGGCTCTGAGCCATCATCCCAGAGCCTGACGCGGGGCTCGAACTCACGGACCGCGAGATCGTGACCTGGCTAAAGTCGGACGCTTAACCGACTGCGCCACCCAGGCGCCCCATCAAATTTTGGGTTTTTTTAAATTTATTTATTATTTTGAGAGAGAAAGATAGAGAGAGAGAGAGAGCATGAACAGGAGGGGCAGAGAGAGGGAAGGAGAGAGAGAATCTCAAGCAGGCTCCACACTGTCAATGCAGAGTTCAATGTGTGTTTCAAACTCACGAACCATGATATCATGACCTGAACCAAATTCAAGAGTTGGATGTTTAGCCGACTGAAACACCCAGGAACCCTTGAACTTCATATTTTAAAGGAAAGAGTGAAATTTTCTCAGGCAGTATGCTTGGCTCCCAATAAGACTTTTCATTCAATTCAGTACCTCTGAATATGTCACATATTCATCTATGAACCAATCACTGTAAACCAGAGGAATGTGCTGTGTTGACTGGCCAGACTGAGCTAATATGTATATTTATGGGTCTCGAGGATAAAGTCAGCTTTATCCAAACCTCATTGAATAAGACTAAGATAAGTGACAGTTTTTGTTTTTTAATATTTATTTATTTTTGAGAGAGAGAGAGAGAACAATCAAGTGGGTAGGGGCAGAGAGAAAGGGAGAAAGAGAGGATCTGAAGCAAGCTCTGTGCTGACAAGAGAGAGCCCTATGAGGGGCTTGAACTCAGGAGCTGTGAGATCATGACCTGAGTAGAAGTCAGATGCTTAACCAACTGAGCCACACAGGCACCCCAGTGACAGTTTTTAGGGACAAAAAATGGTTTCCGAAAAGAATAAATAGATCCTGTGTCCGAAGATTTCTATATCTCACACCCAGCATAAAACAGCACCGCCTGACATCAAAAGAACAGTGCAGATTTAGACAAAAACGGTATTAGTAGTAAATAGTAGGCAGGAGCTTACAAGCCATTATCTCATTTTGGAAGTAGTGTCTAGATCTCCTGACTTCTGAGTGAAAGTTGAAGCGGATACCCTTAAAATGTCGGAGATGAAAGTCCCATCCAGCCTGGGAGAAGTACAGCTCTGAGATAAATCTAAATTGATTTAATGGTATATACAAAGTAATATTTCTTTTACACTTCACTTATGGAGTAAGATTAATATCCTTTCATAACTATCTTAGACTTGCATAGTAAATGCTATCCCAGAAAAATTTCTGAACTTGTAAGTTTAAATGTTGTCACTGGATTCATGGAAAATCACCACAGAAAGGCTGACATTTGATGACTATGTATGACCCAGGGTATTTTTCATTGTGACATATGCATAAATTAATGAATACACAAAACTACAGCCATCCAATAATGCAGCCGTTTACTGAAACCTTGCTTACAAGCTAGACTTTTGACTCTACAGAGTCATCACAAAAGTTAGAGAAAAATGAATAGAGTGGTTGGAGGGGGGTGTTTTACTTAAAGACAAAGCCTCTTTAAAGGAAAAAAGATTCAAAGAGGAAAACAAAATCTTGGATCATATGTCATATGTTCTCTTGATACCTCTCTGATTTCACTTCTTTTTTTTTGGAAATATTAAAAATACACATCTGTACTTCAGAGAGAAGAGATCCTTTTGTTACTAGCATTAAGGTTGTGCTTTAATGTAAAAACAATGAAAAACTATAAATATGGTTCTAACCGTAAATATATATGGAACATTTTAAGTACTAGAAACACACTTTTTTGCCTACACATTCCAGCAGAATAATGAAACCAGATGACCCCCAGTGGTGACAGATGGGCTCAGTTTTTGACAATGTGATTTTTACATTTGCTCTAAGCTACAACATCTTTAAACTTGATGAGGAATCAAATGAGAATTTTATAGCACAATATGAAATAAGACTCAGTCATATAAATTGAGCATGGACCTGGAGCATTAATTTACAATAACTTGAGCTACATATAATTATACAAACACTTATTCTAAGTCAGTAAAGCAGAAACAATTTTACAATATAGTAGTTCAGTTTCCTAGAATTGTGCAGACTTGATGGTTAGTTTGCTCCTTTATATCACAAGAATTTTTGAAAATTAATGTTATTTCTCTTGGTAACTTGGTTAATTTAATATCTTTGATATCTTTCTCCAGGAAGTATCTACCATGCCAAAGGTTAATACCTTCAAAAGTCTAAGAAAGTGTCTTCATTTGATTAGCTGTATGTTTATAGTTTAAAAATCAGTTGCTTCCTACAGGAAGTTTATTTTATCAATCATTAGGTTATGTCATTTTCTTTTTTCCTACTTGTACCTAAGGCATTTATTTAATTTTTTTCTTTTTATTATTTATAATGTTCTGAGTCAATAAATAAAGAGTCTAAAGAAACTAAAAGTTAGATATTTTACATATAGTTTTCATTACCCTTCAATATACTGAGATAGACTAACTGCCAAACATTTATGTATTTACTTCATGGCAAGATACTCAATTTTCCTTGTTTCTCCCAAGTTATTATAGCTAGCCAGAAATCTTTTCATTTTAGTTTTAAATTGAATCAATGGAGGGCAAATGTGCATGTATATATATATATATATATATATATCAAAGAATATGTCATGGAATGATTTTCCACTATAACTTCCCTATGGGGACAGTCTGCTACCAAAGAAGTGTTTAGCTGCTTTCCACCAGATCATCTGTACTCAGTTATACTATGCATAACTACTTTGAATCCTGGTTGATTTTTTTTTATTAGGTTGAGATGTAGAAATGAATATCTTGGTTGCATTTTTAAAAAGTATGGATAAACCAAGTAGTTTGGTTTTTGTCTCATTTGAGCATATTATATGCAACAAATTTTGTGTTTGATTAATTGAAATTTTTAAGCTAAATCAACAAATTCAGCTTTCTTAATTCTTCTCCATTTCTTAGTCTTTACCTGTGCAGGGGAAGCTATATCCAATGGTGAATGAGAATATAAGTTCTTTAGGCTACCTGAGTCATAATGCTTATTTCCTACTGCATACTGTGTTAATCAGAACTGGCATGATGCAAATGAAAAAACCTAACTTCTTACAGAGAAAGAGAATTTATTGAATCCTATAACAAAAAAAGACACAATGTATCCAGGCACACAAAGTCACCAGAACTCTGTCTTGCCCCTTCCTCCAGCTTTTCTTCCTTCTATACTATTTTTATTTTCAGTTTCACTCCTCATGCTATCAAAGATGGCCACTGGTTTCTCTAGGCTTACACTATACCTGCAACTCAGGGAAAAATATTTCTTGTGAATGACTGATTGGCTTGGAACGTTCTTTTTTGAAGTGAATCAGAATAGTTAGATGAAAAGAATGGGGGGTAGCATAGACCCAAATACTAGATTGACAACTTGACTAATTAACAGGGCAGTTCCCAAAAGGAAAAGATTGCAGGCAAATAAAAAGGCATGGATAACATTGTATGACAATCTTGAGCAAGTCACTGCACCATGAGAGTGACTCCCTCTTCTGTGTATATATAAAGAGAATAACTCCATAACCTCTATCATAGTAAAGAGAAAAGGAGAGATCGAGATCATCAGTAGAGCTAAGAGATATCTTTTTTTAACTCTGGGAAATAAAAGCAAAAAGAACACTATTAATGATTTAATAAAATGAATGAAAGCACAAAGAAAATACAGAATGTGCCTTTAGAAAAAACAAGAGTGAATCTGTCTCCCTGAAAGAACCTTGGGCTTGAAATCACTAGAGAATTAGAAGAAGAAATAAACCCAAGAGGGTGAATTACATGCATGTTTAAAAGGCAAGTCATGTTTCTACTTCTTCCTCTTCCCTAATCCATCTATTCTACCACCTCATCTAAAATAAAATATAGGTACAAGGAGCTAAGTATTTACTCTTAGTCAAAGCGAACAAAGTTTTCCCTGAAGAAATGGGACAAACCCCTGGGGAAAAGTCAGAACAGGGTATTCCTGTCTCAGGGCAAAGCCTTCCCAATCTGGGTTAGGTCTACGCCATACTAAAGGCCAACCTGCATTGCATAACCTCAAGTGAAGCCTGCAGGTAGATCAGCACACAATGTGCACTATTTTCCCAGGCAGCCCCAATCTTCCAGAGGAAAGAACCCCAGAGAAAATAGAATGGCCTATACATACCCGCAAAAGAAACCCACGCCACTCACCAAGAATAATCAGCTCAGGTTCTTCTAAAACATGATGAAAGTATTAAAAATCACCAGACATGTGAAGAAAATCAGAACTACAAGAAGACCAAAATAATATAGCAATTCGAGCCATACAGTATAGACAATTCAGGGAACAAAAACAACTTAAAAAAAAATCAAGCATCCTTGGGGATGCTCAGGCCAGAATATTGTGTCCTCATAAAACAGCAACAGGATATTACTTTAAAGCAACAATTTGGGAATAATAAATTCTAAAAAGAAAGGCTAGATACAATAGGAAAAACTATCAAAAATAACTGAAGAAAATATCCCAGGCTTAAGAAAATTAAAGTCTGAAGATTTTAAAGGTCCTTACAGTGCCAAGAAGGGTGAATAAAAGATACATCATAATGAAATTTCAGTATATAAAGAAAACACAGAGAATCCTATAGGCTATCAAAAGAAGAAAAAAGTAAATGCCGACTATAAAGGAATGAGAATCAAATTGATATTATCTTTCTCAGTAGAATACCATATGGTTGAGGACATTGGAGCAGAGAAAACGAGTTTTGAACCAGAATAGTCTATTCAGTAAAACTACCAATTTAGGAGATGAAAATAAATATTTTTTTGCTAACAAATAATATACTTAATCTCATTTTCAGATAAGGTAATGCATGAAAACAAGAAACTAAACTCAGTGGTTACCTACTCTATCCAAAAAAGAACAAAAACTCAATTCAGGGGGAAAAAAACCTAAAATTCCAAGATAACAGTTTTGCTGTACAAATCAGAGCAGATATTTGGTGGGATCAAAGAACAGTGTCTTCACAAAAATACTGGAATAGATGCAAGCAATTGATAGTGTCAAAAGGTATTTTTTTGAAATGTAAATTTCACTGTCATATAAAATAAAATATGCCCAAGATTTCATTTTCTCATTAACTTATGAAGTAAATAAGATGTTACCAGCAATTCAAAGAACATATAAATATATGGACAATCAAAAATGCTAAAATGAATTTTTCAAAATGCAAAAACGTTCAATATCCACAGGTCAATAATTGATTTCATTCCACTTGATAAAACTCATTTATATTTTTATGGACATGGATGATATACTTTTTAAATCAATTTTATACAACTTGGAGCAGTAAAAGACCCCAAAGACAATCACAGTTAACCTAGCAAGGTGAGTTGGACAAGATTTTCAGGAATCTTTTTTTTTTTTTTTCCATTGCAGTCTCTCACAATTTTTCCTGACAGTGCAATGGATAAGAAGCAGGAGCTTATTAATTGTTTGGTGGAAATAGCATGTTACATCTTCCAGATAAAGAAAAAAGTAAAGGAAGGATGGAAGAGGGCAAAAAAGTAGGACAGAGGACAGGAGGGGAGGAGAGGGAAAGGAAAACCGGCAGGCAAATAGAAACTTCACAAAGAAAAAAAAAAAATAATGGTCCAAATATGAAACAACTAAAATGTGGCATGACTGGAATGACAATGTGATGTAAGAAAAAATAATGGATTCAACCTTGACTCTAAGAACATTCTCTTTCAAAGGGCCATCTTGAACTTACCAGACCTTATCTGCAGTGGCTAAAACTTACATAGTCATAATAACAAAAACAGAACTTATTCGTATTCACCTTTTGGGATCTGTTACAACAAAAGTGAAAGATTAATTCATGGCTGCCCCCAAATACACAAATATTAACAAAAATAAAACACATTGCAGAATAAACCAGGTATTTCTTAGCATTCAGAAAGGAAGATAACAAACAGTATTTCATTGTTAAAGCAGTAAAAATAGTTCACATTTGTTTAACATGGGAAAGACACCTTAGTAAGCACTTTAGATTTATCATGTCATTTATTCCTCACAAATCCACTATCAGTAGGGTATATTTTTATTGCCAATTTGCTACTAAGGCAAATGAGACACAGAAAGGTTTTAGTAGCTGGTGATTACACAACGGAGTGTCAGAATCAAGTCTTCACACCAGGCAGTTTGACACCAAGGCTAATACAGAAGAAATTGGATACTAAGATTTCTCAAAAAAACAAAACAAAACTGCAAATACACTGAAACCTAGACATCTATATTATAACTCTTTTTGTAGTGAATACCAGAAAATAGAATTCAAATTGGATTTAGCAAAATGAAAATTTAGTGGTTAACAGATCTGACAGGCCCAAGAGTATATAAGAAACTTCAAGAATAGCTTGATTCAAGGGCACAGAAAATACTGTATCTCCCTCAATCCCAGTTAGTTTTCGTCTATCATGGCTTTTGTATATGGGTTTCATTTGGTATCTAGATGGTTCTAAGCAGTTAGAAGTCCACATCTACAGGTTTCATTCCAAAGAAGAAAGGAAGGAGGAGAGAGAAGGGGGAGACAAAAGAGTGATATTTCCACAGAAGTCCTAGCCTGTGTTTCTGTCAAATTGTTATAAAACCATCCTGAACCCATCAATGTGACTAGCACAATGTGATGTTCAGCTTGACCTGGTCTGATTTGCATGCCTTCTGGACCTATAATTTAAGCCAAAGCAGCTAAATCCTCACAAACTGAACTTGGACGTGTTTTATTTCCCAGAGAAAACTTAGGATCTAACACCTAGAGTGCAAACATTAGTCAATAAAAAGGAGATGTCCAATAGACAGATGGATGCGATCTTGCTTTAATCTGTAGGAATGACAACTCTCTACTTGTATGTATACTGGTGTCCTGGAAAATGCAAAGTGTTGACAACAATCAAATGGTAGCCTTATATATAGAAGAATATTGGATTTTTGTTCTCAGAATCTCTAGCAGCATTGTAATTTCTATGTATGAAAACGATGAGAGTAACTCTCAAGCACTAGACTGATTACTTCTAAAAGATTATTGCTTGTACCTAAAAATAAAGGGCAATGGGATAATTTCTCATTTGACTCTAAGCACTAAATAAGAGAAGAGTCTTATTTTTATCAGTTCTTCACCATGATCTAGACACTCCAGCTCCACAGTTGGGAACATTTGGCCTGTACTAGTAACAGTAACATAGTTACCATGACATAGGACATGTTACAAGAGTTAATCTAACCTCCCTTTTTGGTACACTACTTCTCCAAAGCACTCAGACTCTCAAACACTTCATCACTTTTAAAAAACTCTGTTCTGGGGCGCCTGGGTGGCGCAGTCGGTTAAGCGTCCGACTTCAGCCAGGTCACGATCTCGAGGTCCGTGAATTCGAGCCCCGCGTTAGGCTCTGGGCTGATGGCTCAGAGCCTGGAGCCTGCTTCCGATTCTGTGTCTCCCTCTCTCTCTGCCCCTCCCCCGTTCATGCTCCGTCTCTCTCTGTCCCAAAAATAAATAAACTTTGAAAAAAAAATTAACAAAACAAAAAAAACCTCTGTTCCTTCATGCCTTTATGCTTTTATACTTTCTGCTTATTTGGTTAGACAGTTCTTTTCTGTCTCCCTGTCTTCTCAACCAACTGAATTGATAATCACTCTTCGTCACTAAGTATAGGCCACTTCTTCCTGGAAACTTTCCCAGACCAGACCAGGTAAGTTTAGATTCCTACAGAGGGGCCTCATGAGGCATGATTATATTACTGATTATACCTATGTACCTGGCATATTTCTTTCCCCAAATTTGCACTTTCCAATGGCAGGGATTGTGTTTAATTCATAGCAGGGTGTTGAGAGCATAGTAGGAAATAATAAATACCATATTTCATAAAATCTAAAGTGTCATCGGCATGAGATGAATCATTACATTATATACCATCGAAAAGGGAAATAATAACTTTAGCAATTAGAATTCTTATTTTATACTTTCTTATGGTATTTATTATATATTCCTGAAACATCTTCAGATCAAGTTTGGCTTTTCAGAATTTTTTCAACTCAGATAGATGTCTATTTTTTTCCATGCAATATCAGCCTCTATGCCACTACCAACACTGATGCTGAAACATTTTTAAAAAGGGTTCTCAACAATTATTCAGAATTTTCTTTCAAGCTACTGACATGCATTCTGCATGTTTTTGTACTGATCATAATAGATCAAGGATTCTCATGCCACCTTCAAATAGTACTTAAATGTTTACTGATGAAAATAACAAGAGTTTACAATTGTCCTATTGTATTATCAAGAAGAATAACCAAGATAGTGCATTCATTAGGCTGAAGTATGTTCAAAATGAATAAATGACTAAAATAAAATTTATATTCTACATCCATTTCTTTCTTCTGACATAGTAAAAAACTTTAACATACAGGAAAGTTGAAAGATTTTTACACTATGTACCCATATACCTAGTACCAGGTGATATAATTAATATTTTATTATACTTGCTTCATCACATATCTGTTCATCAGTTCATCTCTCTATCCACCAACCTATGTTA
The DNA here is from genome assembly GCF_018350175.1 of Felis catus. Classification (NCBI taxonomy): domain Eukaryota; kingdom Metazoa; phylum Chordata; class Mammalia; order Carnivora; family Felidae; genus Felis; species Felis catus. The sequence continues at coordinate 107,449,584 of NC_058374.1, forward strand.
TTTTTGATGCACTAAAAGTGAGTAGCAAACATCAGTAGACTTCCTTTTAATACTTCAAAATTGATGTAATTATCTAGAATTTAAGCTGTTTCTTAAAAACTTATAAGCAACAAAATGAATAAATATTTAATTCACTTACCTATGCAATTCAACCAATGAAATATTACTACCTATTCATTTCAACCAATGAAATATTACTATCACCCCAGAAAGCTCCCTCATGTCTCTTCACAGGAAAGCAATAGGGTGACAACTCCTCAGAGACAAACACTATTTTGCATGTTTTTCCTATTCTAGAATCTCTTACAAATGTAATCATGCAGTATTTGTTCTGTACAATTTCTCTTTTGCTCAATGTTTTTGAAATTCATCCATGTTGCTACATGTATCAATAGTTCATCCTTTTTATTGCCGAGTAACGTTCAATTTATAAATATATCACAGTTTGTTTATTTATTCTCTTATTGATGGATACCTGAAATGTTTTCAGAAAGTTTAGGATATTATAAATTTAACTGCTTTACATATTATTGTAGGTGTTTTGTTGTTTTTGTTATCAACATGCTTTTAATTCTATTAGATAAATACCTGGGACTGGAATTTCTGGATCATGGGTAAATAATGTGTTTGGTTTTCCAATAAACACATATTTTCCAAAGCAATTGTTTCATTTTAAAGTAACTATAACATTTTAAGGGTTCCACATTCTCCACAATCTTGCCAATAGTCAGAGTGGTCAGTCTTTTTCATTTTAACCATTTGGGTCATATGTAGTGATTTCTCTTTGTGGTTGTAGCCTGATTTTTTATGATTACTAGTGATATTGCACACTTCTTAATGTGTTTATTGCTTATTCTTATATGTTTTATTTGTGAAACATCTATTATTTTTTTGATAATTTATTTTGTGTTTATATAATATTTACTTTTTATTTTTGAGTTGTTGAAGATCTTCATATTTTCTGGATACCCATCCTTTGTAAGACACACATTTTGCAAATACTTTAAATATTTCTTTCCATATCTGTGTCTTTTATATGCATTTCTTTAGTGACATCTTCTAATAAACAAAAGTTTTATTTGATGGGGTCTAATTTGTCATCTTATTCTTTTATAGTATGTTTTTAATACGCTAATAAAGCTTAGCCTACTTACCCACAGTTGTGAAGAATGTATCCCTTCTCTCTCTCTCTCTTTTTTTTTTTTTTTTTTTTGAGATTTATCGTCTGGTAAATATTTTGAGATTGTGTCTTGAACATTATGAATGAATGATACATTGTAGAAGTTTTGCTTTTTATTCCTCCAAAATTTTGTTTTGTTTTTTAACCAGGGACTTGATTTGACCATTAAAATTGCAAATTCTTGTTTCCCTTTTAGTGGAAGATAGACTAAATCTCAGATCAGTTCGTTTGACCCTTTCTGGGCTGCTTGGAGTCTTTCCCATACAGACGTACTAAAGGGTCAATTGAGATACTGGCACAGTTTGCACACAGAACTTCAGTTCCTCCTTCTGACTTTGCTCTTCCTAGGATTTCACCTCTAGCTTTCCAGCGAGTTTGGCCTGATCCCTGTCCTGTTCTTCAGGATAGCAAGACAAAGGATTTTCCATTAAAGTTCTAACTGACCACAGGTATCGTCTGGGACATGTCTTCAGGTGAAAGCTATAAAAATAAAAAATTTACCCAATTCCATTCTTTTTTTTCCAAGTGTCACTTCTTTTTCAGAATCTACTTACTTTTGTCTACTCTCCAACCACAGGTAGTTGTTTTATACTGGATTTGTGGTTATTATCTGTTTGGTCCAACAGGAGCTACATCATCATAGCTGACATGGAGCTCATGAATTCAGTTTTTACATACATTTATATGTAATTAGTTTTTTCCACCAATAAAACACATTGTGATACAGTGTGATTTTTTAAAATAAGATTGGTAATAATTTTATTCTGTTTCCATAAACCTAATAGGAAACACTAAATTAACAGAATATGAATGAGTAGTGGAAAGATAAGAGTTATTTAGAAAAAAAAGAGATAATAAATACTTTTTTTTAATTTTCTTTGATAAGTTTTGCCAATTGTGTGAAAACTCCCAAAACAAGAACATTCTTTGTTTTTTCTTCTCTTGAGACTGGAGATATTTCATATGCCTAATAGATAATTTTATGTTACTTTAAAAATTTCTCAGTTGTATGAGAGATTGTTTAAAGCCAATGCCTTAAGACAAGATACCAAATTTATCAAAATTTTTGAAATGTCTTCTTGTTTCTCCAATACTTCCAAATTTTTTAAAGTTTATTTGTTTATTTTGAGAGAGAGAGAGAGAGAGAGAGAGAGAGAGAGGCAGAGAGGGGAAGAGAGAGAGGGAGAAAGAGAATCCCAAGCAGTTCCACACTGTCAGTGCATAGCCCGATGCAGGGCTCGACTTCACAAACCATGAGATCATGACCTGAGCCAAAATCAAGAGCTGTCTACTTAACTGACTGAACCACCCAGGCACCCCTGTTACTCTAATACTTTTGAATACTGAAGGATATCTTTAAGCCCTTTGTATACAGATGAATAACTTTTTGTAAACTTAACAGGGAAATAATAGAGTATTATAACAATAAAATCAATAAGTAATACAAAAAGCCAGCTAATCTGCCATTATTAGTTACTTTTTATCGAATTACTGGCACACAGTATTATATTAGTTTCAGGTGTACAACACAGTGATTTGATATTTATATACATTATGAAATTATTGATCTTTTCTCTTAGTAATTTTGAAGTTTATAATATAGTATTGTGACTATAATCATTCTCCCGTTTATTGGATCTCAGAACTTACTCATCTTCTACTTGCAAGTGAGTGCTCTTTAACATCTGCCAATTACCTCACCGTTATCGATTTCATGGAGCCAGTGCCAAAACACTGGAATAAGTGTGAACCTATCAATCACAACTGTATAAATTTTACCAAAAATTGGCCAAATGTAGCTAAATAGGCATCTGAATGTTTTAACATATTATGTAATAGTTGTCTTGGATTAGTTTTTGCAGTAATCCCATCAAGCAGCCAGTATTTTTTGAGTACTCAGCTGTGCAGGCAAGAATATATACAAAGAAAAGGTTACTAAAATTTTTTAAAAGCTAAAATATGATAAATTCAAAAAAAAAAAAACAGCAAGAGAGGACAACCATAAGAAAGAAAATCACAAATGGCTTTCTTTTTTTTTTTTTTTTAAGATTAAGACTGGCATTTGGAAAGAATTAGAAAACAGGAAAGGAAGTTATCAGCTTAAAAGTTTAAAATGTAAAAATAATGAAATACAAATAAATGAAATCCAAATAAGAACCAGCTTTGCCAGAATGAAATCAAATACCAATTACAAGGGGGAATTTGCTTATAACAAACCAACGATCCATTGCAGGCCATGTGAATGTGAAGTCCAGTTGATTCAAATACTTAATAAACAGATAACTATAGTGAAAATTAGAAAAAATAATTAAGACTAAATTGGTTAGAATATAGGTTTAAAAGATATCCACCAAATGAAATCAAGAGTAAATGGTCTATCACAAGTTGAAATAAATGGTGCTTGAAATATACCACTTCCAAAAAATACAAGCTGGAAGTTGACAGTGTAAAGATACACTCTCACTAGAGAGAGGAAAGAATACAATTTGACATTCATTTCTTTCCAAACTGCATCCTTTTTATAACATATTTATTTTTCTGTCCCATGTATATAACTTAAATAAAAAACAGACACTTGTTTGTTCTTTTTTTCTATAAGAACTTGTTTTTCACATATATTTGGCATGAAGTTACATTATACTGTAATTTTTCTTAAGCTGATGATGTTTCAGAAGACTTCATTCCCAATCCTAAGAGAATTGAATGAAATTTTCTTTCTTGAACTTGTAAAAATGAATAACCTTAATCAAATAATGAAAACAATAAAACAAAAAGTGTTCCATTTTGAAAGACCTATAGAGAGATTTGGTCTCTCTCTCTCTCTCTCTCTCTCTCTCTCTCACATACACACACACATACACACAGAAATCTTGGCATTTATATGCTCCTAAAATTTCCATCTAACTACTGTCTACATTTGATTTATGGACCTGCCTTAGATTTCATTACCTAAAGTAGATAAACTATGTAATAAATGATTTAGTTTCATTCTTCAGTATGATTTTTAGATAAGAACAATATAGCAAAGAAAAACAATGCAGTAAAAATGTTCAAAAACAAAAATGAAAGTAATTGTATTTTCTCTAAATATTTATTTTCTTTCCTTCATAGTAACTGAAATATTATCACTATTATTGAAAATTGGAAAAAGTGTTTGCATTTAAATTAGTAACTAGACTAATTTATATTATTGCATATGCAGTAAATATACCTATCTATATCTATCTATCTATATCTATATTTATAACTATAGCTATATCTGTATCTATATACACACATACATATAGCATTTTATGCTGCTAAGGAGGGTGAGTTCTGAGGTCAGACATTTTGGGTTCAAATCCTGTCTCCAAATGCTTCTGCAAATTATTTAACTTTCTTATGTCGCAGCTTTTTACTTATATTGTAAGGATAATAATGTTATCTCATAGGCTTATTGTAAAGTTAGTATGTGTAAAGGGATTACAGCAATGCTTCCTGTATTATTACTATTATAATAATTATTATAATTATTTGTATATAATGCACAAGAAAATTGAATTGAAACTAAGAATTATGAACATCATAAATTATTGAGTATTTACTTAACTTTTTCTGATTTTCCTATCAGCATGTGATCTTTGAAACCAAGAGTGAGAAGGATAAGACATGTGAAGGAATATCAGAATCAATGGAGGGTTTTTTGGTTTTTTTTGAAATACATTTTCCTGGAAGTCATATAAAGCCTACTGTATTAAAATTCAGAGTAGGGATGAAGAAGAGAGGAGAGGTAAGTTGGGTGTGTCCCCTTTTCCTCCCCAAACTTTGAGCGCCATTTTTCAATTCTATAGATTCCAAAATGACTCACTCAGACACTGCCTGACTTTAGTCATTGCAACCTTACTTTCCTGTTTCTCCACAGGTAATCCAGAAGAACAAGGTGTGGCATATTTTCTGTTATTCTCTCCCCTATAAAGGCAAAGAGAAGAGGAATTTAATAGCTTATTCCTCTCTGTGTCTTTTGCTTCATCAAAGTCTCACCTGAATTATAATATTTCAAAACCCTGTGACTCTTCATCTTTGATAATAACACTAAGCATATTTCCTTTACGTTACATTTCCTAGATCAAATGAATCACAGAAGTAGGCATTTGGGTTGCTAGCTTTAGATTTTAAAAGACAATTTTAAAAGATCAGTCAATCCGTAATGACTATTGGTATGATCTTTTGTGCTTGCTCTGAGAAAGGGAAAGCAAAACATTTTAACAGCAAAAAAGTGGAAAACTTGAAAATCTATGACTAAAGATATGATTAAGAGTGGGCACATAGGCTGTCTTCTCAAAAATGTTATAAATAATATTCAAACATAATTTTCTGTTTTAAAAATAATTCACAATAAATTTGGGTTATCCTGCTTGTAAGCAACTTGTGTAACTAACTGTAACTCTATATTGAATTTTATAGCAGGTTGTCTTTTCTATGCATTTAGAAGCCTTGTTAAATGGAATCTTTAACCTTAACCAGGAATTCAGAAATTAAATTTAATATCTACTCCATGTACTGATAGACATGACTAAACAAAACCCCCCATATTTAGATGCAATTTATGATTTTCCTAACCTGTAGCAAATGTATTATTGCCTCGAACTGACCATAAATAAAGTAGTGTTGGGCTCCTCTAATGCATATAAGGATCACTGATATGTTAGTTCCATTTGGTTCTCTGTTTATTTGGTGACTGTTTGGGTTCTGTTTATATGGTTATGTATGGATCCTTCACCCATGTATTCAAGAAAATAATTTGTAAGCCTATTATGTACCTGGCAAAACAAGGAAGAACAAAGTACAGCTTCCTGTACTCTGCATCACTGAGGGGAAAGCCTTAAAATCACTGGGAAGAAAGTCTAAACTTTTAAAAAATTATAGAAGGCAATTCTCAAAGTGGACTTACTCGAGGGTATGGTTTAGTAGGAACGGGGAATTTCATGTTAAGATCTAATATGAGGAGAAGTTCTCTAAGTCCAACATTGTGAGGGAATTTTCTCCCCTGGTTTCTAGAGGTCTTTAGAAGCAAGAGCATAGGAATCTCAACAGAATGAAGAGGGACAGAAGTAAATGTTTGTTTTGAGTAGATTGAGGAGGTACATGGAACAAATTTTAGTATTAATAAAGTATATTTACTGAGGAAAATCCATACATTTCATTTAGCCAGGCATTTAACAAATGGTTTTGAGTGCCTGTAATGTTTGTGGAACATTCCTTCAAAGCTGAGGAAAAGGTACCAATCAAGTAAACACACAAATACACACACCAGCACAAGCCACAAAAGGAAAGTATGGTGGGTCATGTGAGAGTACATTAGGGGTTAATTGACTGAGGTTGGGGATTTGGGGAAGATATTCCTGAATAAACGATGACCAAGGTGAAAAGCAAACCATCATCAAGAATTAACTAGTAAGGAAAGATGGAAACTGAGAGTGGGAGAAGCAGGCTCAGCCCAAGAAAACACTTTTAGCTCCAATGAAGATAAGCTCCAATGGCCTGATCTAACACCTGCCAGAGCCTGAGTTCTAATCTACCATGTTGGACCCAAAGTTTACGGTCATTCCCCTTCACCTTGAAAAGTGAAATGCTGGAAGAGACTATAGAAAACTAATATCTGGGGAGAAGCCATTCCTTGCAGAATTCTATATGGAGTCTTATTTTTTCCCCACTCAAAGCTATTAATGTGAGGTAAAAAGTCCCTTTGGGGTGGTATCAATAATGCAGGTAGCATACACTATGGAAATCTGGAAAAACAAGTGGATGTCCTGGTGTATGTAAGGGTAAGTACTGCCCAATCCCAAGGTACTGCCCAGTGGTTAATGTTTAGCTGCTGAATCTCGTATACCTGCTGGCAAAAATAAAAGGGAAAGCATGAAGCCTGACAGATTTTAGGATACCAGGTGACCAAAAAGTAAAGCATAGCTTATTAAATAGCAGAAGTAGAGTGCAGTGTGAGGCAATTAAAATAAAGCAAAAGCAATGCCATGTTCAAAGTAAAGAGGCCAATCGAGCATATAGCAGCAGCAGCAGTAACACAAGAATCTGTGATGGAAAGGGAGGGATTTTATGGATTAATTTAGCAAGCCCTTGGACTATGGCAATTAGATGCTAAAGAAATTGTGTTGAAATTTGAAAACAAGACAATATAAAAGCTCCAGCCTTAACTGTAATAGATTAATGTATTAATTAATCAGTTTACAAATACTGGTTGAGTTCCCACTCTCTTCTAGGTACTATTTAGATATTAGGGATTCAATGGTGAACAAAAATAGTCCTTGCCTTCTTTCTATTAGAGAAGATCAATAGAAACAAATAAACCGTTGGTATGGCAGATAAATGATAAGTGGAATGGGGAAAAACATGAGGGGTGGGGGCCAGAAAATTCTGGGAGTGGGTAGTTAAGCATGCTCCATTGGCAATGTGGCATTTAAACAGAGGGTTGAAAAAGGGGAGGGGAGAGGTGACAAGGATTCCTAGAGAAGCACCTTCTAAGAAGAGGAGAAGAAACGGTCAAGATCTTGACTCCAGAGCTTTTCTAGTGAGTCCAGAGATTACATAGGTGGGCAACACTAGAAAATAATCCTAATTATTTATGTAGCGTTCACTAAATGCTAGGTACTGTTCTTAGTGATTTATAGAAATATACCCTGGTGACTCACTGCAACTTCATGACAATCTCATAAGGTATGTGTGCTATCATTCCCTCTATTTTATAGATGAGAAATGGAAGAAAAGAGAAGTTTAGCAGTTTGTCCAAAGTCCCACAGTTACTGTGGGAACATTTCTGGGATGTGAATCCAAACATCCTGGGTCCATATTCGTCTCCAGTCTTTCTCATATAACATCTCAACTGTTCTGTGCCCTAAACACATCTTTTGATTCTGTCTTCTCTGCCTTCTTTTTCAAATTTGAAGGGCCTTTGTGATTATACTGGGCCCACCTAGAAAATCCAGGATAATCTCCCTATTTTATTTTTATTTATTTATTTTTTTAGCGTTTATTTATTTTTGAGACAGAGAGAGACAGAGCATGAATGGGGGAGGGTCAGAGAGAGGGAGACACAGAATCTGAAACAGGCTCCAGGCTCTGAGCTGTCAGCACAGAGCCCGAGACGGGGCTCGAACTCACGAACCGCAAGATCATGACCTGAGCCGAAGTCGGCCGCCCAACGGACTCAGCCACCCAGGTGCCCCAATCTCCCTATTTTAAAGTCAGCTGATTGGAAACCTTAATTCCACCTGCAACCTTATTTCCCCTTTGCCATGTAGCATCACTTCTTCACAAGTTCTTGGTGTTAGGACATCAAAGTTTTTGTAGGGGGCATTATTCTGCCTACCACAGGCTCCAAATCTGTATTCTCACCACTAATGACTCAACATCTACAAACATGGACAGAAGATAGATGGTTTCTGTTTGGGTCAGTCAGACTGTCTATAGCCTGTACATAGTCCAGGATATTAGGATGATTGAAGCCAGACAAATCTGGGTATCTGAAATGCTTTGAGTCTAGTCATAAATTCAATAGGTACTGAGCTGAAATTTAGGGGTGGGTTGCTACTCACAATGGGTTTGGAATTTGAACCGTATGCAATTATTTAAAACATAATTTTATTCTTTATTTCAAAAATATGAAAATATTCTTAATTAAAAAAAATCTGGTAGTATGCTCATTTTCCACTTCTTTTAGTCCTATTGGCATTGGTGTAAGTCGTTTCTTTTAGCCTTTTCTCAGTCTTTTTCTCTGCATTCATTCATTTCCTTTCTACATGAGAAGCTCCTAATGTTATTCCTGTCCATGATCTATGTTCTTCAAGAAATTTAACAGTAGAAAAATTAAGAGTCTTTATCTACAAACATCATTTCCCTCCTAAACTGAGACCATTTACCTTTTCCTAAATACATCCTATACTTTGTCTTATGTGTGACCTTTGCTCATAGTTCCCTCATCCTCTCCCCAGTTCTCCTGGTTCTACCCATCTTTTGGGCCTGCTTCTCCTCTGACCAGCTCTTACCAGCCCTTTGTTTTCCTTTATGATGCCACATACTGTATTTTGCCATATTTTATTGTTGCTATGTGTATCCATTTTTATGTATTCCTTACCATATTTTATATGTAGCAGGATATGGACTTCCAAATAATTTTAATTAAAAATTAATGTACCTTTAAAAAATATTTTTGTTGACTCTGTACTGTGGTTTTTGTTTTTCACATATGTAAAAACTTCTCTTTATGATTTTCTAATACCCCATTACATCCCTGAAATTAAGTTCATAGAAAAAATAATGAGTTAACTGTAAACAATTTAATGCATGAGTTTTGGCATTTGCGAAATAAAAACAAAAGAATTTTATAATAAAAATAAAAATAAAAATAAAGCACTGCTTTCTTTCCCTCTGTCAGTGATTTTTAGGACGGCAGTTCTACCGGAAGTGATATGAAGTGGTCAAAGAGTTGAGCCTTAAGCAGACTCATAACTACAGATGTTGACCTCTACTGTGCCTATTGTCTTAAATATTATCATTGGAGTTATTATTATTTAGTTTATCTCCCACAGTATGAAATACTCTTGGGAAATTCCAAAACGGAATAGTGTATAATTTTCCCTTGATTTTTACAATAGTTCCATTTCCATAAAATTCAGTGTAAATTAAAATTATGCAAAAAAAAATGCTTTGTGTTTCTATGTAACACACAAGGAAGTTCTAGTCTCAAGTAATAATAAGTAAGTTTTTCATCTGAAAATTTGATTACGTACATGTTTAAAAGGCATTACGACACAGTAAAAATCGGTTTTGTGTGACACTCTCCCCACACCCTTCCCGGATGTCTAGCACTCTGGCAGAAGTCCCGGAAGGCCAGCAGTGCCAAATAACAGTGACAACAAGAAACCTACTCCACAAAACTTCAACTCCTGTTTGGCTCTCAGGAGTGAATACGACTTTTTGAAGACCTTATGTTAAAATTAACTTTACTTTGGGAGAGGTGCCCCAACAGCACCATCACCATCCAGAATTTGGTAAAAATATTCCTTAGTAATGGGAAGGTCTTTGAAGACTGATCCCTTCCTGTTCTCTAGGAACTACTTAGACGGTTGTTTCATGGACCAGCAAGTCTATTTTGAAAGAGAAAGGGAGTATGCTTGTGGAGGGATAAAAAGAGTGTGAGACAGAACCCCAGCACAGCTTTCCAAATTGTGTTTCAGTAAAGAAGGAAAAGACATGGAGTCTCACTGCTGGGGAAGTGCTGACTGAATGGAGCATTCATTCATTCATTCATTCACTCATTAATAATTAAGAGGCCAGGTTTACTCTGACCTGCTATCCAAGTGATCCAAGGTAAAAGACATTCGATCTGCCTCACCCAGGCTGACCACGGAAGCTAACTAGTCTCCTAAACCACTCTCTCACTTGTTAGCTGCACAAGTGAGGCAGGCAAGCCAGGAGATTTTACTCTGATCTCTGGCTGGCTACCCTTGAGTACATTATTTCCATAATGCATCAGAATGCATGTCCACCTAAAAAGGGCTCCTGCATATCTAACAGTGCAATTTTACTGGGAGGCAATTACCGTATCTGCCTTTTTTTTAAAGTTTATTTTCATTTATTTTGAGAGAGGGAGCTTGTGTGGGAGGGGCAGAGAGAGAGGGGGAGAGAGAGAATCCAAAGCAGGCTCTGCACTGTTAGCACAGAGACCCATGAGGGGCTTGACCTCAGTATCGGTCAGATCATGACCTGAACCAAAGCTGCTTAACCGACTGAGCCACCCAGGCAACCCCTCACCCCGTATCTGCCTCTAAGAAGACACTGCAAAATTGAGTACATTGAGACCCTGGAGGTGGGATGTAACCTAAGTCCTCTTTTCATAAGGATTGTAAACTCTTTGAAAACCAGATGATAATTTATCTTCATAATCCCATACCACCACAACCACCACAAAATCCTAACACACTCTGGCAGAGTAGATTCCAAATATATTTGTTTTTTATTTTATCATTTTAATTTTTTTACATTTATTTTTTAAATTGATTCTTTCCTGTCTCTTTTTGAATCGTTTATTCTCCCTTTGCCAAGAAAGGGTGCTAGAGACTGTGATTTTACATCATTGTCTCTTCATAACATTCTAGGATCTTTCTCCATCCAAACTATTGATAGATTTTAAATTCATGTGCATGCAATATGTAGCTCATAATTAGTCAAACCAGCCGACACCAATTTGTGTGTGTGTGTGTGTGTGTGTGTGCATGTGCTACATTTTGAGCACAAAATAGGTACCTTAATAAATATTTGTTGAACTGGATTTAAATTCATTATAATCATTACCTCCATGTTTTTTTTATTCTAAGTTTTTTTCATATTTTGTATACCTAGGATTGTTGAAAATTTGTCCCTAAATGCCTTGTACAACGTTGTGTACATTGCAGGATTCAGTAAAAATTCTTGAGTGAATTAATAAATGAATGGCTGAATAAATGACTACCAAATTTAGACAAGAAGCTTAGCAAAGAAACTTGCATTTAGCTCTTGTCTTGTCAATTCTGAAATGATCACTTTGATTTTAACTATTACTGTAATTTTAGAACATAATACGATGGGGTTTTGAAGTTGAAATTTAAGCCTCTTTTTTTCTTATACATACTTGTTTTTGTAGTTGAATCAACAGAAACAATAAATGCACATCTATCTTTGGATCTTTTGAACATGGTCTCCTGTGCCACAAATTGTGTAAATAAAACAACACAACTGGATGATCTAGGTCAGGAAACAACACACAGACACCAGTTTTAAATCTGGTTAGCAAATCTGTGCATCAATGTCTCATGTATGCCGTGTTAGTGTGGGCAATTTTTTCAGTTACTATTTCAGCTAAAATGCTTTATAAAGGAAAACATGTATCTCGTTGGATCAAAAGTAAACAACTATGAAATAGTGACTTCTTGATATACCACAAGTGTATTTAAATACAAAAACATGTGATTACTTTAGCCAGCTGTGTGAATTTGCCTTGAGCAAAGCCAGACTCTTTGCAATGTGTATTCCTCACAAGCAGAACTGTGCGCATACATCTTGGGGTCAAGAAATGGGATGGCAGAAGTGGAGGACTCGAATACCTGGGTGTTTTTGGACAAGCAAACCAATTGGACACAATCAGACTCTAAACTTTGCTTGGGAAAAAGATGAGAGCATAAATGTTGGGAATGAATGTCTAACGGATTTGTTCACCCCTGCTCACTTGAATAAAAGAGCCCTATATCAGCCATCAACGCTGGACAATGTTTTTCTATCCAGAGAAATGTAAAACAGAAATCATTCATTACATTAAAGTAATGCAGACAAGTCAAAATAATATCTTTAAACTCCCCCTACCTATGTTTTTTAGAGTCAACAAATATTTATTACCCATCTATTCTGTGCTAGGAGGTGTTATGCTTGTTTAGTACATAACTCTGAAAAATTGCCACTATCCTTAAAGAATTTATGTTCTAATAATAAACTTAAAAACAAAGAAAAATTAAATATGTGTATGTGGGGGGGGAGAGGGAGAGAGAAGGGATAAGAAATATAAAATAAAGAAATGTAATAGGTTACTACGGTAAAGAGTGATGAAGATAGAAGTTTGAAGGGGAGTGCTTCTTTTACTGGAACAGATAGAGAAGGATGGTTTGAAGTGACAGCTAAATTTATATGCATTCATTCATTTATGAAACATGTAGCATGGGATAGGCAGTTTTCCAGCAGTTGGACAATATCTGTGATCCCTGCCATCACTATCTTCTGGTGATGGTGGAGAAGAGGGGTGAGAACCAGGAAATGACCAGTAAACATAATCAATAAGTAATATGATAGAATGTGATGGGTGCTATAGAAACGTCACGTAAGTAAGGGGATTCAGAAGAGCTAGTAGAAAGTTGTCTTTTGAATAGGGTGGTCGGGGAGGCTTCTTGAGACAATATTTGCTAAAGTACTTGAAAGAGGTAAGAGATCTGCTGTGTCCAGGCTGAGGAAATAGCTAGTGCAAAATTTTGGGGTGGTTTTGATCAGGGAAAAAATACTACAGAAGCCAGTAGGACCAGATTTGGAGAAGGGCAGAGAATTGGGAGATGACTTCAGAGGTCTTTGCACTGTCTTCTTAATAATGAGGCTGTGACCATGTGTCAAATTGATTTTGCCTGCAAGTGCCTCTCTGGGAGGAAAGAAGCTCTGAAAGTGGGAGGTGCCCCTGCTCAGAATAAAATTCCCCTTCCCTCTCGTGACCTCCCCCAAATTTTCACCCCAAATCCTCATCCACGCACCTCCCCAACACACATCTGGGCCTATGCTCACTCTTGGCAGAGAAACTCATTCATCTAAGTCAGTGGTAGCCACCCTGGCTGAGACTCAGAATCGCTGGTCTTATTAACTGCACACATGTCAACAGCTCAACTGGGTGACCCAGATTCAGATCTAGGTTATGGCCCTGACCTTGCCTGAAGGAAAACCTCCCTAAGGCAACTTCTCCAGGCAGTCAGGTACAGGATCCACAGTTCTGAATCGTAGGTACTCTGAGAGTGGTTTGAGCCATATGAGCATGCTCTGCAAGCGTGTTAGAAATGCAGAATCTCAGACCTCATCAGATAAACCATGGAAGCTCCATTTTAACAAAATCTTCAGGTGATTTGTATGCACATTCCAGCTCAAGATACACTTCTCTAAGTAATTGCCTCAATTCTTGATTTTTTCACACAGTCTGTGTAGGTTTGCCCAAGTACTGTAAATCCATTTCTTGGAAGTAAAGATAAACCAGTAGAATAAAAAAAAAAAATCTTCCCATAGAAACTCTTCATAGGACTTCTTATGTAAACCTGTTCTGCTTTCTCACAGTATTTTTATAATCTGGAAACAATTTGCTAAATAGTTTAGGTGAAAAAAAAATAGTTTCTGTGGCCAGAAATCTATCATACTAATTTTGTGTAATATGATATCATAATTATATAATTATTTGTTAATTCATGGGTGAAACATTTTTTGTAAGTTTCTCTGAAGCATTCTTGAAATTGAATTTTTCTCTTCTAGCTTGGAAATATGAGTAGGCTCTTTTGCATGTTGGAAATTAGAAAATGATCAAATTAATGTAGGAAAAAATTAAGGAGTGTATTTCTCAGGGTCTGGCAAACAATATAACTTCTTTGCATTTTGTTCTTTTTCTCTCTTTGGATGTAATCAGTAGACATGAATATTGTAATTATGGGTTCAGAGTTTTTCTCCACCTAAGTTTTTAGGAATAAATAGCAGCCTATAATTGAAATAAAATATTTTAAATTAAACAAATACATTGAAGAAAAGTAGGGTTTCTTCATTATATATGTATATATTCTTATGTATGTATTTCATATACATACTGTGTTAAATGAAATGACATATTCAGCAAAAATAAACTTCAAAACATATATAATTATACCCACTAATTTCCACAGCTGTCAGAGTGATATCTAACAAATCCCAAAACCACCACCAAGGGACAAAAAAATATATCAGAGAATATCTTTCATTTTAGCTTCATGGCAAAGAGGACTTATAATTATTATTTAAATACCACATCTGAAAGTAAAAATATTGCAGAAATAGCAACCTGCAATATTGGCCAAGGTTGAAAATAAGTTAGAGCCATTCTTGGTGACTCACATTAGTTTCTTCACTGACAGCCAGTTGAAAAACTGGTGGGTCTACTTCATATCTAATTTTGAAGCTGAAGGTGTTTCTTCAAATAGAGCATAGAGTCTATGCTCTATGACATGGGAGAAATTTCAGTTGAAAAACGGACAAGGCTGATTTGTTAAACGATACCTAGCCCAATTCTGTAGGGTGTACTAAGGACTATCACTTGTTGGTAGGGTAATCTCTAATGATAAAGATAGTTAATTAAGCCACAAATCAGCAAAATAAGTAACTGATTCAGGAGAGCAAAGTACATAAATTATTTTGCAAGAGACATAAAAATTCAGTCACAAATTTTTAAAACTGGCCTGTACCTAAATGTAAACTTGACTTAAAACTTTGGCAAAATATATTGCATATAAAAAGTATTACTTAAAAACAATTAATAATTTTTTCTGTCTTTTTTAGGGAGCTTTTATGTACAATATTTAATTTCAGCCACACTATAACTCTATGAATTTAGGAGGACTAAACTTTAGGATTTCCTTAGAAAACACATACTCTTGAACCATTTGTTAACCCGTCCTCCATCTGAATGTACACATTCCTGAAATAACTTCCTTGTCCAGCCCCTTCCACATCTTCCAAAGACTCAGTGCTATAAGGGGCATGGAAAGATAAAAAGAATGAATATTATCTGTAACTTGATCTACTGGCATAGATTCAAAAGGAATCCTTCCATTTTTAAAACTACAGAAATTGTTTACTATAGTTAAATTTAAGTGTCCTTGATTTAACTAAAACCACCAGAAAGCCTAATGTACAATCATAATACCAGAAATTAGAACAAAATGAGCAGTTTCCAATATGGTATTAAAGTAGTTTTAATAATTCAAGCAAGAAACTTTTTACTGAATTATCTTGGTAAAAGAAAACATGGACTGGGGTGGCTCAGTAGGTTAAGCCCTCACTCCTGATTTCAGCTTAGGTCATGATCTCACGAGCCCTGCATCAGGCTCTCTACTGACAGTGCTGAGCTTGCTTGGGGTTCTCTCTCTCCTTTTCTCTGCCCCTGCCCTGCTCACACGCAGGCACACATACTCTCTCTCTCTCAAAATGAATAAATACAACTTAAAATAAAGAGAGAGAAAACTATAGTTTGTTTTCTTCAGTTGCATGGAAATTGAAAAGATAAGAAACTAATGACTACCTATTTTTAGCAATTCTAAACAATATTATCAAATCTTTCTCCAAAATAAAAACCTTTGCAAAACCATACATTTGATTGAGTCCCTTAAAATCAGGAGGGTGTCATCTGCAGAAAAAGATTTGGGAAGGAAGTTCAGATATGTTGAAGACTATTCTTAAAGGAAAACAACTTCTTAGTAACACCGACATCTTTTGCCCTACCTTAGTAGTTCTCAAACTTGACCACACACAGGAGTTACTCATGTTATTTAATAAAAATGCAGAATTCAAAAGTTAATCTCTGGAGATTCTGATTCAGTGGAATTCTAGAAATGAAAAAATTTTAAAACTTTTCAACAGATTTGGATGGGGTTAGTCTAGATATAAGGATATAGGATCTATGTCAAAAGATACAAATATATAGGATCATGTTATAGAGAAAACAAACCACCACCAACAAAAACAACAAAATAGGTAATACGTAACGGTTGCCTAAAAATCTACCATATTGTATGAGTGCCGTTGATACTTGAAAATTCAGACAGATTATACTGTTTTTCCCCCTGTAAACTATTTAACTTGCTTTAGACCATTTATTATCTCAGAGATCAACTGTATTTGACCACTAAGTGCAAATGGGGGCTTGTGCCAGTGTCCTGTGGTAAAAGGAATGATTTCAGGCAAGAAGAAAACCTCAAGTAAATATCTTTGAAATTATTATTTTCCACACTCCATTATGTCATATTTATTTTTACTAGTTTTTCCTATGAAATTGCTTCATCTATGGTTATTTCAGGATTCTGCTTAGAAAACAAAGAAAGTGTTTGGTGTAGACATTTTAGGACTGTTTACAAAAAGCTTATTAAAAAATTTTCCAGGTTATTTTCTGGTTATTGGGAGTATGGATGATTTACTTTTATGATTTTTTTGGTATTTTCCAAATTTCTATAATGTACATGAATTACTTCAATGATTAGAACAAAAATTAAATATGTCAAATGGGAATTGTGAATGGTATGACCACTGTTATAATCATCAAAAATATCAATACCAGTAGATTTACTCAGGTGACATGATACTTTATTGAGTCCATAGTTTGTGCATTTTTATTCTTGCTAGTTCTCTTTTATCAAGTCATAACTGTGGGCTCCTGTGCCTCAGAAGCAATGCAAAAGTTGCTTGTAGTCTGCCTACTCTACTTTTCTCTCATGCAGAAAGTTTAGTTTATTAAAAGTGTAAAGATTTAATGTTTGAGGGTAGAAAGGAAGCGAGGGAGAGAATTAACCAAAGGCTGAACGGTGGATCTGAGGAAGCAAGATTCTTTGGACCCATCAGGGGTTTCTTGCAGTATGCTAGAACTAAGAGCATTAGGTAAAGTGAAGTAATTTGCGTATCTGAGTTAGTGGAACATGATATATACTCACTACACTGTTTGCTTCAGTCAATTACTGAAGTTTATTTTATGTTTACACTCTCTGACAAAATGAAAGTAAATGAAGTCAATGAAGATCATTTGCATCCAGATCCCCAGAGATACTGGTTAAAAATCATGCTGATCTTGGGATGAGCACTGAGTGTTACATGTAAGTGATGAATCACTAAATTCTATTCCTGAAATCATTATTACTCTACATGTTAACTAACTTGGATTTAATTTAAGAAAAAAATCATGCTGATCACTGAGTTCCTCTCAGACTTCTTCAATCAGAACTTCTGAGGACCAGAAAGCTATAATTTAAAAATAAGCTTCCTAAGTAATTTTACTCACATTAAAGTGTGAAAATTATTATTATAAAGGCATAAACTAATATTTATTAAGGACTTTTGTTTTCATTAATTAACATCATATCATCACACATGTAATTTTTAATACTAGGAGCAAATCTTTCCTACTTCTGTCAGTCTAGGAGGAAATCTTCTCTGGTCCACAGTAAGATGGGAAAATGAGGATAATGCAGTGAGTATGTGTGTAACTGAGTGATCACCTTCTCCTTTCCCTTATTCTCGACCCATTGGGGAATGATTGTTGTGGACAGAAGGATAGTAAATCCTTATACTATCCCATTCACTTACATCAATTTGCTTCCCTCTAATCTAAGGTGAGTATCTCTTTTCTTTCTAAAGGAGTTTTGTAGAAGAACGTATCCACAGGTGACAGAGGCTTGCAAAGTGCATAGCAATTGCCCATAGTCATTGACTATTGACTATGTCTCATTGACCCATAGTCCTCTGTAATTGGGAGAAGGGGAATAGGCATGCATGATAACATGTTAGCATCAGCATGATAGGTGAGGTACCCTATAAAGAATATAGTATATTTAATATGAATCTGGACCATCCTGATAGCAAATTATTTCTTGTCAGGTGTGGGTTTATGATCATATAAACATTTTACATGAATTATCCACTAACAACTACACATCAGATTGTGCTAATGGAGGGGAAGAACTGATTTTAGAATGAGGTTTGACTCTACAATTATGGATGGAGTTTTCTAAGGGGAAGGAAATGAGACCATGGTAGCTTAAAAGGAAGTGTCTTTCAGGATATGGAGAAAGGAACAGTCTTTGAAATAGCAGAGCATGGCTAGGTTCTGAGAGTCAGTCCACAGATTATTCTGAAAGGCCCTTGGTTAAATACTTTATAATAGCATAGAGGTTTTCCTAACATTCATCATACAAGAAAATACATTTTTTCCTATTCTCACAGGTTCAGGCTGGGATTTGACTTTTGATTGTTGACAATTGACCTTAATATCCGCATAAACTTTTGCAGATGAAGGTAAATTAACCATAATGTAAGCAACATGTATTGATTCCTTGCTATGTTAATGTTTTTGGAGAAAAAAAAAAGGGACCACCTGTTCACTAACCCTATCTCAAACGAGGTGATGGAATTATGGTCGCCTTTTATCATGACCCATTGTTTTTACCCAAGAGAAGCAATAAAAGTGGCCAAAATGCCTCCCTACTTTGTAACCAACTGTCACCTGGAAACCTACAGGACTACAGCACTACAGGAAACCTAGAACTGCTTAGAGTTTTAGAAAAGGAGAAGCAAGAGAAGGAGTTGTTTTTATTAAGGCTCAGGGCTGAAACATGGTAATAGAACCTGAATGTGTTTATAAACCATGTGTGGGGTGGTAGAAGGGTAAATAATAAAGAAACACAGTGGATTGGTTTTTGCCTCTGTGTAAATGTTCTTTTAGAAATAAAATTACAATTGTATGTCTTGTGAGATTTACTTTAAAATACTCCAGAAAAAAAGTTGTAGAAGAGAATAAACAAGATAAGCCAACCCTTTAAAATTATTCAATTTTGGTGAATGAAATCCATGAGCATTTATTGTATCCTACATCTTCCTTGCATATACTTCAGATTATATAATAAAAAATTCAATGTGTTTTCTACCATAAAATGGTACCATCTCTGGTTTTAGTCGGCTTTAAAACAATGATACTACTAAGGTTCTTTTTTCCACATTGAACTATAGAAGAAATCATATTCACTGTGAAGTTTCATATTTTTTCTTTTATGCTTAAATTTCCTAGTTACTCCCAATTTCTCAGTAAAGTCTTATACACCTATAGCCTTTAATAGGGAACACAAAGATAAAGCACAATAAAGTTTGACCTTTTGCATATCAGTATGTCTTATAGGCAATTGTAGCAGCATTCTGGGGAGGCCAACGATCCAGAAATTTTTGACCATAATCAGCAAAAAAGTTGCAATGAGAGGTAGTCACTTTAGAAGTGGGAGAATTGAGAAGGAACACTAAAGAAATCTGCTCTCAACTAATCTATAGCCAAACATATAACTACTTTTGTTCCCAAATAATGGAGGAGAATGATCTTTGAGGAATGTCTGTGGTATGTCTGCCTGTGTCGATGTTGAGTAGTAAGTTACTGCCATTTCTATAGAAGGAATGACTTCGATTTTGACAGTATTTTATTCCACCATTTAGATTAAAATGATTTTCTTTATGAAGTGATGATGCTAACATATGGTAACATGGCAAATATTTTTAAGGTTTATTTTATATTAGCCTCCATAATAGTTTCAGATTGCCCCCCCAAAATCAAAACCTAGGAATCATTGTCTTTTTTTTTCAATCTCCATTTAATCCATTTCCATCTCTTCATCTCCTTTCTTTAGTCATCTGTTTTTTCCAATGTCTTCACTTCTGTGATCATTTTCTTTCTCTAGTCCATAAAGCTTAATTATGTTGACCTATTTATCATATCACAGATACCTCTCGCTCTTTTTGATGACTAGTGTCTGCAGTGCTTGTCAAAGACTCCTGGGGGCACACAATAAACATGTGCAACAGAAAGATGTATACTACATAGAATAACTTGATCTTCCATTTTGCAACAGTGAAGAATGGTGGACAATAAGCAAACATGTTCAACTCTGTACTTCTAACATTTTCCCAGATGCACTGGTTGATAGTATTATTAATAAAAGTATGTTTAAGAAAACAGAAACCACACTCATTATTTTATTTCACTCTCTATTTAATATAGAGAATTGGTTGAAGAGATTTGAGGGGTTCAAAAGATATTTTCTAAAAAATATCACAAAGATAGTACATGGAGACAGCAGTTATCATTATTAACTTGGGGGAAGGGGAAGAGGCTGAAAAGATTAGAACCCAGTTAGCTTCGAGAAGAATTTATGCAGATGTCTCAGTCCTCTTAAAAAGGGAGTCGTCCATCTGGCCTGTAGGAGGGTCTCAGCAGACCCAGAACCCACACCTTGGAATAGAAAATGCTGCCTGGCTGATGCTGGTACCTCATGACCTCAGAGCCATTGCTTTGCAAAGGTGAAGCCCAGACTTCTAAGGAAAGAACTCTACTAAGCTGTAACTGGTATTTCTGAGGGGATATAATGAGGCTATTTTGGGAAATGTATATATAAAAAAAAAAAGCTAGAAACTTGAATGAAGTGCTGTTCCCAAACTAAGAAGCTGGCATCACAGAACACAGAATGCAAGGATCGGTTTGGAGATGAGAGAAAACAGATTAATTAGCAGCGTGGTGAATTCCATCTGCTACTCATCAACTCTGTATACTCTTACAATACACTAGAATATCATATAACAACTTTAACAATGTTATGCTGTCACCTAGAAGTACTCAGTTGTCCTTTATACAATGAAGATGTTCTCATCTACTCCTCAAAAAGTGTGACACAAAATCCAATTGGTCATAGAATCTTCCGCTAGACTTTGTAATTACTTTCTATTTCCAATCATGTTCCTACTTGTATATTCCGTTACCTAAAGACTATATTATAAAGTTAACCACACACAACAATCCTTAATACATTCATAAAGATAGGAATAGAAATGGGACACAAAGTAATTAGCACACACAGACACAGCATACTGAAGAAGACAGGCATAGCTGCTACGATACTTGCCTTGTAATAAGTCATAAAATAATAAGTCATACAGGCTCTACCTTGAAGCATTTGCTGATTTCTGTGGTGTAAATACCTCCAAAGGTTTATTTGAAGCTCACAAGGCTGTGTCACTAAATATGGAGTGAGGAATGACGCACATAGTCAGCTTTTGGGAGTCCATATGCACCTGCTCCACAGCACCACTGCTTTCATAGTCCTGGAAGTTGAAACCTGGCCATTTTGCACTCCTCATGTCATTCAAGCAAGAGGCAAAGAAGGTAGTATCTGGCCAGGTAGGAGACCCTAATGAACAAGGAGAAGTTGTGGTTGCTGCTATACAATGGGGGAAAGAAAACTTTCTCTGGAATCTCTGGGCTTCTCCAGGGTTACTTCTCATTGCTTCCATTCCAATCAGTAAAGGTAATTGAAAATTAGAACAAAACGAAGAAACAATCAACCAAGCAAACAAACAAACCACAAAACAAACTAATGAGGCAGGTCCACTCATGACTCAGACGCTTCAGAAACAAACATGTAAATCACTATCAGGTAGAGAGTTTCAACCAGCTGAGATCCTGACATTACATAAAGGGTATGGGGAATGTGTAATAGATAAAGATCATTGCCTATTAAATTTTGTGTCCCCAAAACCTAATGGAGTTTCCGATACATTTAAGTACTTAATAAATATTTGGCAACTAAATAAAATTCACCTACCAAGTCAATTATCTAAATTGTCATTAGACCAAGTTCTCTTTTCAGAACTAAATTATCAGTTACATTAATGACTTGGGGTTTGAAATTCCATTGTTTGTTCCCCATAAATGTGTGCCAAGGTGTAACAGAAAAGTGACTAGATTAACTTTGCCATTATGATAAAAATCTGAGTAATCCTTATTATATATTGCCCAGTTCCTCACTTTGCTTTTTCATTATAATGATATAAGGGATTCTGGAGAACTACAGACAAAACATTCACTTTCAACTGACTTTAATAGCAGGTGCAGAGAAATAACAAGCCATTAATTTGAGTATTGAGCGCAAAGAAAGAATAGCATCAGTCTACCTGTGATAGATACCATTTGCTGATCCTCAGCACCGTCACCCTTCAAAGATCTCCCAAAGAAAGCCAAGAGCCACATTTCCCAGACCTCTTCATCAACCGGGAGGTGGAGAAGGCGAGAAAAAGAAGGAGTATTTACCACTGCAGATGGGTGTATGGGCATCAGTAGGCAAGTAGCAGATGAAGACTACTTTCAGCAGTCATTGGATTTTTTCCTATTACCAAATTCAGTGTTCTATACCTTTAGGATCATTAATGGAAGCTCCCAGAGGCTTCCTGGAGTCCTCCTGAAAATAACCCACACTCATACTGCAGGCAACTGAGGTCATTGGTGATGATTTCCCTGTTCTACCATTATTTTTCCATTTCCTGAAAGTTCTTTTCCTGATGCTCACATCCTCGGGGGCTCGGAAAGCCTCTAGTTATCCATTTAAATGTATTTTCTGTATCACATTAATCTAGAATGACCGCTGAATGATACACTGTTCTATCCCACACTTTTTCCTTATAAACCATGTGATCAAGATGGATGAAGCGCAAAGAGGCAAAAAAGAAGGCAGCAGAGATCAATATTTGTTGATTAGTCTTTGAAATTCATGCGTATTTCCTGGTACCGGGATCCTTAGAGAAGGATCAGATGAACATTTGTCAGAAAACACTGAAATAAAGTATTGTTTTAGTGGTCACATTGTAAAATCACTTTTAATGCTACCATATTGTAATTCAATGAATCATCAGCTAGCAACTAAGGAGTGGGTGTTCTTAACCATCCTGGAATTATTATTAAATTATGTAAATGTCATAGAATGATGGTGGCAATCATACTGAAAGCTTGCATTAGTACTTAAAATTTTTTCAAGGTAAAAAGTCTACATAATCTCTTCATAAAACATTCACCATAGAGGCATTATTCTATAATTTTGTCTGCCCTTCCAATTTTCACATGAGATAAAATTATCAGTTAGCAGGGGCACCTGGGTGACTCAGTCAGTTGAGCCTCCAACTCTTGATTTCAACTCAGGTCCTAACCTCAGGGTGGTAAAAATTGAGTCCCACATCAGGCTCTGTGCTGGGCCTGGGGCCTGCTTGAGACTCTTTCTCTTCCTCTCCCTCTGCCCCACTCCTGCTCACATGCACACAAGCTCTCTGTCTCTTAAAAAAAATTATCAGTAAATAGATCTAAAACACACAGGAATATTTCCTATATGCAAGGTCCTACACTATGCATGTAGCTTGGGACATACCAAAGAGCATAATTTACATGCTCCCTATTTCACAGAAAACCTCAGAGTCATTATTAATCCCTTCATTCAATAGATCAGCCTGTAGCTGCAGGTTCTAACTCCAAAATACACCTAAAATCGACTCCTTTTCATTTACCTTACAGTCACGCTGGGTAAGCTAGCATCATCTCTCACAGATTTGCCTCCTTACCACAGCTTCTATATTCCTCACTCCAGCATCAACAACCCAGTTCACACTCAGCACACACAGTATGGTTTTAAAATGGAGATCAGATCATGTCAATTGCCTGTTATACAACTTTCAGGGCTTCTTCTTTCTTTTATGATGAAACCCAAATGCCTCTGTCCAGCCTAGTCTTGCACAATAAAGCTTCTGCATAATTCCCAAGCTTCATCTGGTACTCACCACACACCTTTCCTCGCCATGCTCAGCTACCCTGCCCTTCCGTCTTTACCTTCCTTCTCTGCTCTAGCATCTTGCATTTGATGGTCTCTCACCCTGGTAAACTCTTCCCTAGTGCTTTTCTTTTTTACTTTTTATTTTGAAGAAATTTCAAATTTATATAAAAGTATCCAGATAGTATTAAGAGCTCCCATATACCTTTTTTTTTTTTTTCAGATTAGGACACTTGCTTTCATAAGCATGGTAAAATCATTACAATCAGGAAATTACCATTGATTAAAACTGATTAGATATTCCCATCTAATTCACAAACCACATTTGAATTTTACTGATTGTCCTAATAATATGCTATAAAGGCCTAAGATCCAATCTAGAATTTTATGATATACTTAATGGACATGTCTCATTAACCTTTTAAAATCTGGAACAGTTCCTGGGGCTCCCTCATATTTCATGTCTTTGACAGGTCTAATGAATACAGGCCAGTTACTTTGTAGAATGTTTCATATTGATTTGTGTTCTCCTTAATACATTGTATTAGAAAGTACACCAAGGCTAATTGTATTCCTGGTGATGCTGACTTTTACTGTTTAAGATAGTCCCAGATTTCTTCACTATAGAGTTCATTACTTAATATATCTATTAAAAATAACTTCAAAGTATTTTGTTGAAAAATACTTTGAGATTCTGAAAATATTCTGTTCTTCATTAATGTTTGCATCTATTTATGATTTTATATGAATTACTTGCATGATGGTTGCCAAATGCTGATATTTCAATTCCAGCATTCCTTTTGCACATATTGGTTGGAATTCTACTGAAAGAACTTGCTGTCTCTTCAATTTAACATATAATTATATACTTCTGTATATATGCATTTTGAATTTCTGTTTTACCCAAAATGTTGACAATTGTTACTGTTGTTATTTAGATGCTCGAATTCTCCTCTAGTTGGTCACTGGAAGCCTCTTCAAAGTTGTTGCTCTATCCTTTTGACCCATTGATATCATTCTCACAGCACTTCCTTTCTCCTAGCCCAATGAGTTTTCCTGAGCTCATCTTGCTTTTTCCCTGTCCAATCCCTGGAGTCAGCCACTTCTTCAAGAACCTCTGGTTCCTTTTAGTGGAGAATAGTATTTATAAACCAAGGTCTGGGTGCTAGTTGTGCTCATTTCAATTGGGACATCATTACCCATTGGCTGGCCAGTGGAAAGAATTGGGAAATAAATATGCACACATACACACACACACACACACACACACACACCTAAAGCGATTTCTACACCTCCTTATCTACCATTTATTGTTAAAAGTCATTTCACACTGTTACCTACAATTCTACCCTCCCCTTTCTATGTTGGTAACTCCATTCTTAACATCTTGGAATTTTATTCCCATTATCCTCAGTTTATTTGCTTATTTTCTCTACCCACCCCCCCTGTATTGTATCTACAAATCTTTCAGCACTCTTGGCAAAAGCTCACTACCGATGGAGGGGAAAAGGGAGGGGGAATGGGAAAGGAAGAAAGGAGGAGGAAACCTCACTATGTCTTTTAACCATTTTAGTCTCATTCTTAGGTCTTAGCTCAAATGCAACCACCCTTTACACTGGATTCTTTTCACACAGGGACACACAGGTCATAAGTAAAAATATAAAAAGATTGCCTATCTAGTTTTTATAATCTCCTATTTAAAGAAAAGTGTCAAATGTTTAGTGCTTTATTCTTGCAAACTGGTTGAAGTCTTGGGCTCCTTGAGACCTGATTCTGCAAATTACTAGCATTGTGATTTGGGCAACCGGTTTTAATCTTTATAAAAAGACGATCATAGTATTAAGATGGCTAACTGAAAGAGAAGTTGTGAAGAATAAATGAGATCAGAATCATAAAATTCTGCCATGAGCTTTACCTGGCATGTAATAAGCACTTAGCTAAAAAATGTTACCTGTTGCTGTTGAAATATATTTTGGGTAGTATTATTGATATCAGGTTCAATTCATGTCAATATTAACATTAACACTCCTCAGATTTATGTTCTTCGAGAATGTGTGTATCCCCCAAATCATACCTTAAACAACTACCATTAAACTGTCTGTACATTTTTAAAGAAACATTACAAATCTACATCAATGGAAAATATTATATACTTGTCAGCATATTATACAAAATAATGTGAATAAATTTATTTTGGTAAACTATCTATTACAAACAGGTACTATTTATTTTCAAAGATGATTCCGGCATTCTACACACTAATACACACATACACACAATAAATATCTAAACAATGATGGAAACTTATGTAATATTATTTAACTACTTATATTTTAATTTAAAGTGTTTTAAAAATATTTTATTAATGTCCAGAAATGTTATTGGAATATCAATATATTATGTCAATTTTCTTGATGGCTGCTTTCATTTGAGAAGACAAGATATTTAATGATTATTTGTATTTTGTTTTTAAGAATCAGTTATGTTGGTCTTGTAATTTTATAAAGGTTTATTTCAGCATAGAAATAAAAGCATTTTTCTTTAAATTTATAAGGTAATAGAGATGTAAAACATAAAACTTCAAGCCTTAGAAAACAAGATTTTTTACATAAACATACACTTTCTAAAGCCCTGTCAATTTACGTGGACATAATGGCAATGAAAATATTTGAAAACCTTCTATTGATATGGAAATGTGCTACTGCCCTCTTATGGAACATACTTGAATGACAGTCAGTGATTTTACACCTCTCGAAGTAGAGAGGAATAAAAAAATATTTTTAAAATATGATTCAATTCATTATACTCAATTCTGTTCATTTAGTATTTTCTTTTGTTAATTCCTGACCACAACACAACACTTTTAAAAAACTTATTTGTATATACCTTTTTCCCTTGAGCTAATCAGTATAAAATTTCTACAGATTTCCTTCTCACATGGTATCCTTGAATTTGTATCAAAATTATAATAGTATATTTAATGGAAAACTGAAATATAATATTTGACCATTAAGTTTTGAGGGTGGCTGAAAATACTCATTTTAATGTTTAAATACTGGCTGGTTAACATGTCTAGTTAATCCAGATGGAAAATCTAGATAAAATAAGAAAATTATGAAAATATTAATTATCATTATATAATGTACTGTTTGATATGCATTGATCTAGGTGCATAGCATTCTACATATATTAACTCACTGTATTCTCACATCAACCTTATGAGTTAGGTGCTGTTATCATCCATAACTTACAGGTGAAGAAAAGGAGGCAAGGAGATGTGAATTATTCAAGGTCACTTGGATACTAAGTAGCAGATCTGGCATTTAAACCCAGGCAACTTGATTCCCTGTGTTGAATTCCAAAACTCTCCTGGTTCTCTATGATCAAGGTAATTTATTTTTTATTTCATTTTATTCTATTGTATATAATTTATTGTCAAATTGGCTTACATGCAACACCCAGTGTTCATCCCAAGTGCCTTCTTCAATGCCCATCACCCACTTTCCTCTCTCCCCCATCCCCCATCAACCCTCAGTTTATTGTCTGTATTTAAGAGTCTCTTATGGTTTGCCCCTCTCCCTCTCTGTTTGTAACTATTTTTTTTCCCATTCCTTTCCCCCATGTTTTTCCATTAAGTTTCTCAAATTCCACATATGAGTGAAAACATATGACATCTGTCTTTGACTGACTTATTTCACTTTGCATATTACCCTCCAGTTCCATCCACATTGCTGCAAATGGCATGATTTTATTCTTTCTCATTGCCACGTAGTATTCCATTGTGTATATAAACCACAATTTCTTTATCCATTCATCAGTTGATGGACATTTAGGCTCTTTCCATAATTTGGCTATTGTTAAAAGCGCTGCTATAAACATAAGGGTACAAATGCCCCTATGCATCAGCACTCCTATATCCCTTGGGTAAATTCCTAGCAGTGCTATTTTTTTTTAACGTTTATTTACTTTTGAGACACAGAGAGAGACAGAGTATGAATGGGGGAGGGTCAGAGAGAAAGGGAGACACAGAATCTGAAACAGGCTCCAGGCTCTGAGCTGTCAGCACAGAGCCCGACGTGGGGCTTGAACTCATGGACCACGAGATCATGACTGAGCCTAAGTCAGACACTCAACCAACTGAGCCACCCAGGCGCCCCGGGTAGTTCTATTTTCAATTTTTTGAGGAACCTCCACACTGTTTCCCAGAGTGGCTGCACCAGTTTGCATTCCTACCAACAGTTCAAGAGGGTTCCTATTTCTCTACATCCTCTCCAGCATCTATAGTGCCCTGATTTGTTCACTTTAGCCCCTCTGACCCATGTGAGATGGGTCTTGGACCCATCAAAGTGGCTTTGACTTGTATTTCCATGAGGATGAGTGACATTGAGCATTGCTTCATGTGTCTGTTGGCCATCTGGATGTCTTCTTTGGAAAAAGTGTCTATTCATGTCTTCTGCCCATTTTTTCACTGCATTATTTGTCTTTCAGGTGTGGAGTTTGATGAGTTCTTTATAGATTTTTGGATACTAGCCCTTTGTCTGATATGTCATTTGCAAATATCTTTTCCCATTCTGTAGGTTGCCTTTTAGTTTTGTTGATTGTTTCCATTGCAGTGCAGAAGCTTTTTATCTAGGTGAGGTCCCAATAGTTCATTTTTGCTTTTAATTCCCTTGCCTTTTGATACTATCAAGGTAATTTATATAAAGATCTGATATATTTATCAATGATCCTGAAAAGAACCTAGAAATTGTCAGCTCATCTCTATATAGATAATTTTCATAAGTTTAAAAAATTGAATAGGTAGACTAGTTGATTCTGTTTAATAAAAGTGTGGGCATTCAGATATATGTTTATTCTCTTCTGATGCTTCTTCCTCCTTCAATACCTCCTCCTCTCCTATTCCTGTTTCATTAAAAAAAAAAGTTGCATGTCTATTCTGTGCCAAGAATACATAACTTCAGGAAATATAATTCTGAATAATATAAAACATCTAACCTTTGGGAATTTATAAACTAATGTGGGAAACAGAGGACTTGAATATAATGTGATGAGTGTTGTTCCAAAGGTAAGTAGAACATATAAATAGGGCAAACAAATCCACAAAGGAAAATACCTTCTAAACTGAGAACTGAAAGATGTGTTGATTCTAGCCAAAGACAAAAGGAGGAATGGGGAAGAATGGAGAACAGTCTGAATCCGTAAAACAATATGTAGAAAGAAATGGGTTAGAAGGAATTTAGAACATTCAAAGAAGCATAAATATAGCAATAATATAGGGCTGGGGTGTAAAATGTGCTAGGAAAAATATGAGCCAGAGGTACGGCAGAAGCTTATGAAGAACCAGGTCTACCATCTTAAGTAGTTTGTAATTTATCCAAAGGAAATGCAGAGCCTTAGAAGGATTTTTAAGAGAAGGATCAGATCAGGATTACACTTTTACATGCTCTTGTTATCTGCATTTTTTTCCAGAAATATGAAGGAAAATACTGAAGTCTATTCTTTTATTGTTACTCATAGCAGTATTAGATTTATATTTCATCAGGGAAACTGGACATAAATGAACACAGCCTCAACCTTCTCTGCTGTCAGTTGAACGTGTCTCGCAAAAAGATATGTTGAAGTACTAACCCTGCTTCCTGATGAATGTGACCTTATTTGGAAATAGGGTTGTTGATCAAATCAAGATGAAGTCTTACTGAATCAGGATAGGCCCTAATCTAAAAGCACTGGTGTCCTTATAAGAGTAGAAGATATACAGACACATGAAGGGAGAACATCATGTGATGAAGAAAGTAGAGATTGCACTGATACATCTTCAAGTTAAGGAGCACCAAGCATTGCTCAAAACCACCACAACTAAGAAAAAGGCATGGAGTAGATTATCCTCTAGAACTTTCAGAGTTGAAGTTTCCACAACTTCGAGAGAATACGTTTCTGTTTTTTAAGCCACCCAATGTGGTACTTTGTTTTGGCAGCCATAGAAAATGAATGCATTCTCTCTCCTAGTTCTGCCTTTATACTGACTTCATATACAGAATTGGCCAAGGGATAGTCAGTTAGTTGACTTATGTGAAAAGGCCATCATTTTATTTTGCAAGACATTTTTATATAGTATTTTCCCCTCTCTGAATTTTCAATGTGGCTATTTATTTAGGTGAATGCAATTATCTAATCACTCAAAAGTTTTTATAAGTTAAGTCTAGTGTCTTCTCATTTGCCTGCCAAGACAATAGCGTATGAAGAAATATTCCTTGGCCATGTGATTCCCAAGACTTTATACGGACACAGATGAGATATTGTGCATGGATGTGGTTGTAAGCCGGCAGCTTGTTAGCACAGTCTGGCCTTCAGATATGTGTTATTCCTTTAGCACATGTGAATCTTAGTTGCTTTCCTTTTTAAAAATCATTTTGAATGATTTAGACATGTAATCCAGTCCCTAACATTCCCTCCTGTTCTGTAGATTATCAAATATGTTTAACTTGAAGTGTCTGAGTTTATCACTATCCAGCATCCACCTTGCTTTCCATAGATGTACCTGTCATCCAGCTATATTATGCCAGTAGAAGGCAAGAAGGGTTGGCACTGATCTGGTTTTTAAGCCAATACAACAAACCATTGCTATTCCCATAGGAAGGGGATCTTGGTATCTCCATTCACAAAGCTCTGATCCCACAGACCTTATTCTTTCTTCTGACTCTTAGCTCCCATTTCTTCCTTGGGGCTCTGACTCTTGACTTTTAGGCCACATCTTTAATCTTCAGCCCTGCACTCATTGGTTGGATATTATAACTTATTCTGTATCTCTAATTTGGCTATAATTTACATGTGGCATGGGCTTGGGAAATGTATTTGTAATGTAACAGAATAGAAGTATGTAATGCCTTGGCCATTTCCAAATAAAGAAGCCTAATGTGTCTTGGCATCTCAAGACTAGTATTACAAATAGGAAAAATAGGAAAATTTAATATATGGTTTGATTTTTAGGGATTCTGAAAAGCCTCAAGCTTGTAAAGGATAATCTTCAGCCTTTAATGAATGCCTAAATATAATGATCATTTCATATGGGCCAGCAACTGTGCTGAATATTGTATCTCATTATCTTCTTTAATTTTCAAAATAGCTATCTGTGGTAAACAGTATTATCAATCCCACTTTACAGATAAGGAAACTGAGGTGTAGATTGGCTTGGTAAGTTGTCCAGAGTTACATCATAGTAAGCAGTAGAGCTTGTAATAAGAAAAAAAAAAAAATCCGACTCCAGAACCATAGTGTTATTGTATATGTGTGTAGTTTGCATATAGCCTCTTGTAAACTTGGAATTCATTTCTTTAATGAAATGTTGTCCAACTTAAAAATAACAAAAAAAAGTGAAGCTGCATTAGTTGAATAAAAGAGAGGAGGTAGAGTTGAGCAGAAGCCCTATCCATTGCCTCCCTAGGCACTAGGGGCTCTATGGATTAAAGGTGGAACTGATTTGGGGCACCTGGGTGGCTCAGTTGGTTAAGTGTCCAACTTCGGCTCAAGTCATGACCTTGCAATTTGTGGGTTCCAGCCCTGCGTCGGGCTCTGTGCTGACAGTTCAGAGCCTGGAACCTGCTTCAGACTCTGTGCCTCCCTCTCTCTCTACCCCTCCCCCACTCGCGTTCTGTCTCTCTGTCTCTCAAAGATAAATAAAATGTTAAAAAAAATAAAATAAAAATAAAGGTGGAACTGATTTAAGACTGTACTTGCTAGCAAACAGTAGGTGCCTATCAGAGTGGAGCTAAAACCTAAAATTTTTCTAGTTATTTATTCCCTGACTGATGGATAAGAGTTAAGGAAAAGAGGAGAGAAAAGAGCAGAGAACACTACCCTGGAAGTGGGCAAAGTAGGAGGAAAAAGCTGAGGGAAATTTGGTTAGCTTTGAGCTTAGGACTACCCAGCTAAACTATACAGATTGTCCCCTACCCAACGATGGTTTGACTTACGAGGGTTCAACTTTATGATGGTGCAAAACCATATGCATTCAGTAGAAACCATACTTCTCCTTTTGGGTTTTTTTCCAAGCTGGCAATATGTAGTATGATACTCTCTCTTGAGATGCTGGGCAGTGGCTGTGTGCCACAGCTCCCCATCAGCCATGTGATCATGAGGGTAAACTAATCAACACATGACCACTCTGTGCCCCTACAACCATGCTCTTTTTCCTGTTCAGTACAGTATTCAATAAACCACATGAGATATTCCACCGTTTATTATAAAATGGACTTTGTTAGGTGATTTTGCCCAACTGTAGGCTAATGGAAGTGTTCTGAACAGCTTAAGATGGGCTAGACTGAGCTATGATGTTCAGTAGGTTAGACGTATTGAATGTATTTTCGACATATTTTCAACTTACAATGGGTTTATCAGGATGTAACCCCTTCATAAGTCAATGAATATCTGTAAATACCCATTTGAAGTGGTGTTCATAAAGTCTAGGGATGCGATAGGTATGTTCTCTATACTTAGCTGCCCAGGTCTCAATATTAGAGCTCTTACGTGGAATGTTTACACTTCACTGTTTCAAAAGTTTGGACGGTAATTTTCAGTAGCTGAGTCTCTAGCCTTTCAAATCCCTATTACCTAAAACATATTGTGCTTCTTAAAATGTGAGTAACTTGTGGGAGCTACTTTTCCAGAATTTCCATAGGTTATTCTAAGCAATGACCCTGATCTCAATTAGTTCCTATGTGCTTTTTAAGATGCGGCTGCTGTTAGGGCTACATTCCTAGTATTCCCTTTGTGTGAAACCAGCTGGACAAATCTGAAACCTGGACAGCAGAAGCCTCTGAGTTAGCCCTGAGAGTTAATCAATAAAAGCAGACAAAGCTGCCATGCCTGGCTGATCAGTGAAAGGTATCACGGCATGGAAAAGGAAAGCCAAGTCCCACAGTCTGTTCATCCATCTAGTGCGCACCAGGAAGCTCTTCAGCCAGAAACATCTCCCTATTTTCTCTGAACAGACCAGAGCCAATGTCTTTCTTTAATGATATCACATCGGCAATCGTTTTTTTTTTTTCCCCTATTAAAAGACAAAGACTCATTCACAGATAAATTGCTTTCCCCTCTGATGACTGGAACAATGATGTAAAGACATAGATTCAGAATTCATTTCAGACTATTGTCAAATAATAATCAGCATTATTTTTATTCGGAAATGGGACTGTTTAATGCCAAAAATATTTTCTCCCTATTATAAGAGCTTCCTTTATGCCCTTGACATTACCTGAAATTATTTGATTATAGTAAAGAAATACTTGTGTCTTAATCATAAGCAGCTATTAAATTCCTATGAGACAAGCTACTTATGAAATTCTGGGTACTTTTTCATTTAATCATTGCAAAATCAAGACAAATTCTCTGGACTAGTGCTTGTCAGCACTGTATGCATTATGAAGTTTACTTTTGTAATAAGAATACCAAAAAAAAAAAATGATGCTTCTATCTGTCACTCCTATTCTAGAGGTATTTTGCTTACTCTGCCTAAAATAGAGAACCAGTTTTAAAAGCCTTATTTGAAAAACTCTGAAATGCAAAAGCTTAAAACTTTGAAAAATTCAAGTTTAGGATACGGACCTAAAATAAAAAGAAGGTAAAAATGTGTGTGCTGTTTTGCTATTGTAATTCATCTGTAAAATTCAAGAGGAAGGCAGCTTAATCTATAATTTGGGTTGGGATTTGTTTGAATATAAATATTTTATGAAGAGGTGGGAAAAAACTAAAAATGAAAGAGTTTTGGATGGGAAAATGCTATTTATAATGGATATGAGTCATAACTACAAGTTAAAAAGTGAAAATAAAATAGATAAGAAATTCCATATCATGATAAAGGGTGCATTATATCAATAATTAGATTTATTCTATTGAATCTAAGTCTCAGAATGAGTTTATCAGTGACCTCACTTGGACAAGGAAATGGGGAGAAGACATACTTATTTAGAACGGCTGGTTGGATAGTTGTCTGGTTGTCTACACTGATACTGCGTTACTTCATACGGTAACGCATGAAGAAGAAAAGGATTGAGATGATTAAATCTCATATGATTGTTTATAAAAGGCTGAATTGAATGATTCTACCCAAAATTGTATTTAAAAAGTACATAATGAAGAAACTTTTATTTGATTAGCTAAACAGAGAGATTGGGCCATCCGGTTCCCTCTTGCTCGGAGGGCGTATCTTCCTTGTTTAATTCTGCCAGATATTGACGTAACTGACCCTGAATGTTCTCGGATTGATCCTTTTAATAATTATTCAAATTACAGCAAAGCTTTAAAATGAAGGGGGGAGGGGAAACATAATCTTGATAAGAGAGATACTATGCTAGGGAAAATGAATATAAGCCAGGCACCTGCATCTATGAATTCTGTTGACCTGGTCAACAATGTGGGTGAGTGCCAGTGATGAGCAGATCAAATGAATGCCACCTTGCTACCATGCTTGAAAATTTTAAGCTTTACTCAATCTTTTCAGATTGGTCCTGCTTTTTTGCTTTTTATAAGCATCCCTTTAAATAACAGTAAAATTGGGGCGCCTATGTAGCTCGGTCGGTAAAGCACCTGACTTGGGCTCAGGTCATGATATCTTGGTTTGGTTCATGAGTTTGAGTCCCACTTTGGGCTCTGCACTGACAGCACACAGATACTGCTTCAGACCTCTGTCTCCCTCTCTCTCTGCCTGTCCCCTACTTGCTCTCTCTGTCTCAAAATAGTAAACATTAAAAAAAAAAGAAAGAACAGTAAACTGATGTTTTTGCCACTCTTTTAATGGATTTTTCTTAAGAAAATTGTATTTTCAGAAACATTAATGCCACTCTTCTCTAAAAACCTTTATCTTCCTTACTATGCAACTGAATATAGCCTGAAAAGGCAAATAGGGGGAAAGAAAAGCAGCAGGGATACCACCATTAATTCATCTATGCGGCATGGTTCTTTATACGTACATGGTACCTCACGTGGCACTGCCTGGGTACCACAGGGCATGTTTTTGCCCAGTCATATAAATCAGGTGTTTTGATTGTGTTATTTATTATTGGTGGTTGCAGTGGTGGTATGTGTGTGTGTATTCTTTTTAAACGTTTATTTATTTTTGAGACAGAGAGAGGCAGAGCATGAACAGGGGAGGGGCAGAGAGAGAGGGAGACACAGAATCCGAAACAGGCTCCAGGCTCTGAGCTGTCAGCACAGAGCGCGACGCGGGGCTTGAACTCACGGACCATGAGATCATGACCTGAGCCGAAGTCTGACGCTTAACCAACAAAGCCACCCAGGTGCCCCTGTGTGTGTGTATTCTAATGGGAGTGCTAGGAGTGACTGGTGTGTTAAAGCAATAGCAGAGCCCAAAGGGCACTGAATTTAGGACAAGATAATGTCCCAGGCTTTTTTCCTCTTTAAAGAAAACCTCCACATGATAGGCATCCTTTAGGCAATGTTTCAGATGGGGACATATGTCCAGTAACTAGACACAATGAGCCAATTTGGGAGTCAGTCATTTGAGGCAAAACAACATATGAAACCTTTTACTTCAGTGGTAGTTATAAAGGTAAAGTATGCTATACTCAGTAATGACTAGCTTATGGAAAGTTTTATCTTTAATATTTCCAATAGTTTTCTAGAGTTTTACATTTTTTTTCTTTTTATCAAAACTTTATGGCCCCAAAAATTTATAAGTAAAATTTAGGGGGAAAATTCATATAATTGATATAATCAGTATTGATTTTATTCATATTCAATCGACATAGATATGGATCATTTCTGGGGAGTGTTCAGGCAACAGTGACTGGAATAAACTCAAAAGGAGAAAGATATTTTACTTTTCAAATTATTTTCCAAATTATGAATTCCAACTTCTATCCACCTAAATTATTTTTCTCCCCAGTTAGCACAGCTATAGCATCTTCATTTTTATTCTGTTTGAGTGAAGACAATTAGAATTCACATTTACTTGTCCTTCTTCTCATCTTCTTCATATCCACGGTTCCTAACCAAGAATGCACACTGGAATAATTTTAAAAACAAAAACCAAAAAAAGAGTCATTGTCCTGCATCCAATCCTGAAAGAATTCACATTCAATAGGTTGGAAATAGTGTCTTTAGTAACTGTAAGGCATAATTACAGTTAAGAAGCACTACATCTTACTCTTAAACTTTCTGGGATCACTTGCCCATTTGAAGATTCTATAATGTATCTTCCTCCTTTAAAAAATGCACATAGACATAACCACATGGAAATGCAAATATACTTTCAGAAAATTACATCCCAAGACTTTGTCGCATCAAACTATTAGACTCCCTCCTTATGATTCCAACACCTAACAGTGAGAGTACATGGTCTCCCCTTCTTTTTGCCCCACATTGAACGTTCTATTAGCCTTACTGTTCCACTCCCCAGCCTCCTTTCCATTTAAAAATAGACAACCTTGACTATGTTACATCCGAGTACAATTCAGGCCAGAGCTTACAGACATAGTGAAAGTGATACGAAAACAAGTAAACCTCAAATTTTAGAGCACAGAGAAGGATAACTCATACACACTACCGCTTATTGATTAAATACTGTGCTGTCCGGGAAAGCGTGGGAAAGGGGTCTCCCAGACAAACAGGAGAAAATAGGATCAAGATAAACAGTTCACGTTAATTAGAGTAGTGCCTTGGCTTAGTACTAAGAACAAATTAGATGCTTGAAGAGATGCTCAAGAAAAAGTGGGAAAATGAGTAAATGAAAGAACAGCTGAAGAACTGACGGAATAAAAGCAGCAGAAATGAGAGAAGACCTTGCTCTCTTCACTGTCTAGTTGCCTCATTTGCTAAGTGGGGGCATTAGAAACAGTTCAGATTCTCTTCCGTTCTACAGGATTCCTGCATTCTTCACATTACTGGGTGAATAGAAGAGAAGAGATCTATTCGCCAGCAGAAGGCAGGAATCCAAACTGTAGATAAATGGCCTATGGCAAGAGGGGGAGGAGCAAAGGGGGATGGTGCTATTTGACAATCTATAGTCACGACAAAGTAAAGGCCAGCAGGTAAAGTAAGTATTTGGTACAAATTCTTTAATATTGGGGAAGCTTATAAAAACTATTGCTTCAACATAAAAATAAACAAAATTTATTACTTCAGCTTCTGAAATAATCAGGCAGATCTATGTGCTTTCACATGAAACACTGTCCAGAATAAATTATTCACTGAAATAAGATCCGGAAAACAGAACACAGAATGCTGTTATTTAAGCTCTACATAGAGCATCTCCAAAAGGATACATAAGAAACTGGTAATGGTGGTGCCTTGAAGAATGGAATCGGGTGACTAGAACTGTTGGAAGGGAAATTTACACTGAACTGGTATCAATTTTGAGTTCTTTATAATGTGCATACATTGCCTATCTATAAAATATTCCTAAATTTTAAAGTGATACAAAATATAATATTTACGAAAATGTAAAAACAAAACCAAAAGTTTTGGTCACCAGCGGAATTATATTTTAAATGCTACGACGTGGTCTGATAACATAGTCTATAGCAGACCAAAAATATTTGGCCATAAATAATAGATATGGTATGTGTCCTACCTCTCCTATTTTGCTGTTGTATTCATCGTTATTTTATAAATGCGACTAATCTAGTGGTAGGACAGCTATAAATAAAAGCCTTTTAGTGAGATGGTACTCAGTGGAGCTCTGCTTCATCGAAATTCATATATGCAACAGTCTCATTAAAAAAAGTCACAACTAGGGGCGCCTGGGTGGCTCAGTCTGTTGAGTGTCTGACTTCAGATCAGGTCATGATCTCACGGTCCGTGAGTTCGAGCCCCGCGTCGGGCTCTGTGCTGACAGCTCAGAGCCTGGAGCCTGTTTCAGATTCTGTGTCTCCCTCTCTCTGCCCCTGCCCCACTCATGCTCTGTCTCTGTCTGTCTCTCAAAGATGAATAAACGTTAAAAAAAAATTTTTTTTAAAGTCACAATTTCTTACACTTCAGAGACAATACTGACCCTGCAAGTGGTCAAGTGTACACATGGTTTCCTAGGAGACTACTTTTTCAAGAATTGTGAGACTGCATCAGAACACCATTTAACCATAGCATTCTATTTCTCCCTAGTCTCTAAAGTGGTGGTAGCTGTATTAATCAATTTATTAATCCCTCTTTGAATGTGATGATTACTTATTATGAAATGCCTAAATCCTGACTGAAATGCAAGATAATCCAGTATAGGTGATACAAGAAAAATCAATGTGGAAAACAAACATCATTTTTAACTTCATTTATTTGTAGCTTAAAATGTAATGCCATACAATCTTAACAATCACTTAAAAAAGGATTTATATTTGCATAAAACAGAAGCAAAACAGAAAGATATGAAATAAAATGCCATCTTGCTTCAAGTTTTCAAATCAGTACTTAGAGTACTAATATACATATATACATTGCAAGTATATATAAATATACTATGAGTAATCTTGAAACCACAATAAATATCAAGTAGGTTTTTAGGCACACGGCATAGGAAAATGCAGAATCTGCATAATTCTTGAGAGCGCTGAGTGACTCATTCTTAGATCACTTTCACACATATATTTTACACAAAATATACAGCCATCGAGCACATGATCCCCAGTCACCTCTGAATCTAAACTGTCATCCAGCATTAGTGCCTTCTTATTCTTTGATACTATTGCTCTATACAGCTATTACATAAGAAAATATTTGCAGTCTTCTTCAGTTAATTGTCTAAGAAGGTATCAATGCTACCAAAATAAGTACAGCCTATCTACACAATATGTTCATGGAAATGTGCTTAGAGGCACCAACTTACAGAAATGTTTTTGTAATACTGGGATTTACCCTGAAGGCAAACTTATACATTTTAAATTATACCATTTTTGAATTGCCAATACTATTAAACCAGAAATCATTACAAACTGAGGTAACACCTGTTTTTTTTTTTTTTTGAGATAGAAATGCTTGAAAAAACACCAAAAGTATTTTTAAAAATTCTGACACACATGGACCTCAGTCACTATAAGCTTTATCTGTAACTCTTTCTGCGCAAATGTAAACCAAAGAATCTGAAGGAATGCTCTAGTTGAATTTACATGTACTTAGGATTAAAGATCACAGCCAAGGAACACCTGAGATCGCCCTCTGATAAGTGAAGCCCAATGCTTCTCTTAGTAGAGCCCATGTTCATTCATACAAATGAACCAAATAGAACCCGCTGACATTTTCCCCCTGGCTACAAATCGGATTCTGGCATATCCGGCATATCTGCCATTAAGTACCCTATCCCATATCGTCCATTGGGAGCAGTATCCAGAGTTGGTGATCCACTCTGTTTTCGATAAATATTTTTACCAAAATTTGGAGATGACATCTCGCTGGGTATCTTTCCATGAATGAGGCTTGCATCATCTCCCTCTAAGTTTACAGGCTCTTTCAGGACCCTTCCTCTCTTATAGGTCACAGATGCTAAATTGCCAGAGCTATTGTCTATCAGGTTGCAGCGACGAATGACGAAGACAGCTGGGACAGGGAGTATTGCCAGGACCATCAGCAAGATACAGACAACCATTCCCCAGGTTGGATAGCTCAGAAATTCTTCAGATGCCTGTGAAAGTCAAAAAAACCCATTATTGGTTATCTTGCTCTAAAAGTGTGTGGGAAAAAAAACCAAAAACCTGTATTTATCTTGGGTTTGTAAGCAAAGAGTCTTCGGATGTGCTTTGACCAACAAAAGTGACATCAATCAACTTTCAAGGCTAGGCGTTACAAGCCTTGCAGTTTCTGCCTCTGTTTCTTAGAATGCTGTCCTCAGTCAATAATGCTAGGAAGAAGGCAAGAATGAAAGATTACATGGACAGAGACCAACCCTCCAAGTTTAATCAACTGTATGAGTTAGCTCAGGAAAAACCTAAAGAAGAATTGCCCGGCTCAACTGCAGAACCCTGAGAAATAATAAATCAGCATTGCTCTTGGTCATTAAGTTTGGGGATAGTTACATGTTACATGTGCCACCTGTCTTTCTAAAAACTGAAAATCTAAATTTTGTGGGTTTTTTTTTTTCTTTTTAAAAGTTTATTTATTTATTTTGAGAGAGGGAAAGCACGAGCAGAGGAGGGGCAGAGAGAGAAGGAGAGAGAGAAGCCCAATCAGGCTCCACGCTCACCGTAGAACCCAACACGGGGCTGGATCTCACAACCGTGAGACTATGACATAAGCTGAAATCAAGAGTCAGACACTTAACCGACCAAGCCACCCAGGCACCCCTAAAAATCTAAATTTTGGCCCCAAGATTTTTGTAAGAGTTAACAGACTTGTTTATGCCCCAGTCATGAATTTAATTGTTGTTATATAATTACTGACAATAGAAGAGTTAAAGGTCAGAAATATCTCTGAAAAATAAGGATTTTGGTTTTATAACAGCTAATATGTACCTTTATTATTATGTAGCTAATTTGCACCTTGAAAACAGAAATTGAAATAGTCTTTGCTAATATAAAGCAATTATAACAAAACTTTCCTTCAGTATTTACTTAAATTATGTGTACACGGCCACTGCATATTCTCTTATTATATAGTATCTGGGATATGATTTAATAAATTTATGTAGGAAAAAATATTCCTGGTGGTTTAGGCAGTATGTTTTCTAGAGTCAAAGGCCCCATAATTATTGGTTCATCTGTGGTGTCATAAACACAGTTACTTTAATGAGGACCAAATCAGTGTTTCTCATGTATTAAAAAAAACAAACAAACAAACTACAATGTACAGCAAAATCATACATGTTTGGGGTCAAACAAAATATAAATCTCAAGATCCCTGCATAAAAACAACACCATGTATTAAACAGCAAAATATACTGTGAAGAAAGCAAAAGACAAAAACCCCTAAAATAATATTTTATGTATATTTTTCATAGCTTCCTTATTTTGTATTTTACCTTATCTTCAATCCATGCATTATAGCCAGGAGGACTTAATCCCATATTCACAACACTAGCTATTAGCAGTGATAATAGCATTAGAGGAGAAATATATTTCCACATATAGTAGTAATATCTGTTGGGAGCAAAGCCCAGCATATCTTTCAGGTCTTCCATAAACCTAAATAAAAAGAAAGTATTTAATTATGCCTCAGGTAATTATTTCTATGCCTTAAAAATGTGCATTATCAATAGTTTGACAGAGGTTTCATCGATGATACCCTATGACATTTTATACTGAATCAAAAAATCATATTGGAAGATTACTTACAAATTAAGAACATTTATAAAGTAAAATGGAACCAGTTAAGTACTGTGATTTTCATTTAGCAAAAGCCTTCTTAAACCAATTACTGAAAAAGTCTCCTACTGGTGACTTTCTACTCTATAAACACAATATTTGCAATACATTAAAAATTCCTAGTCCCTTTTTTTACTTAGCAATAATAAATTAATATCATTCAATATTCAGTCAGTCTTTATATAATCTAAACTTTCACTTCTTTTCATAGTCTGTTTGTTTGAATTGAAAGAAGGTCCACACACTGTGACTAACTGATGTATTTCTCAAGTCCATTTTTCATCTCTAGGTTCCTTCTACTTCTCTTTTTTGTTTCTTCCAATCTATTTGTTAAATCAACTAGGCACTTTATCTCATAGTACTCCTACAGTCTGGATTTTTCTGATCACATCCCCAAGTGTTGTTTCACAACTACACTTGATCCTCCTGTTTCCTGTAAATTAGCACTTAGACCTAGTAATGATCAGGCTTATGTTGTTTTAAGTAAGGTTGTTGTGGTATCACTTACATGAAATAAAGTTCACCCTTTTAGGTAAATGATGTTACCATTGTCAAAGCATATAATCATTACATACTAGTCCATATCCCCTAGTATTTATCTAGAGATATTTACTGCCCACCCACCAGTCCTTGTAGCAATGTTTCTGCAGAATTTTTGATTTTGTACAGATAGTTCTCTATTAGATTCTTCAAAGAGAGATCATAGTAGCTATATTCCCCAATTTTTTGTAAGTTCACAACTGTCTGTGGTCACTACACTTAAATGTGAGTTTTGCTGGATTTAAAATCTTTGGCTTATGTTTTCTTTCCTTGAGAACTGTAAATATTTCTTAACTATATAATATTGTTACAAAAAAGTTTGTTGATTTTTCTCTTATACATAATTTTGATTGTTTTTTTTATTTGTTTGTTTTAAAGGAGAAAGTGTGAACACAGTCCCCTATTACTACAAATTGTGCAGTTGAGTTTCCCACGTTTGGGGAAATCACAGCGGTCAGTGCATCCGGAGTGCACTAAGCCTCTCCCTGGAAAAACGACCTTCATGATCATGGTATCTCCCTAGCCAGGGTAAGTATGATCGTTTTGTTTCCTTATTGTTTTTGCCTGGATAGCCCTTTATTTTTTCCCTTCTTTCTATCTTTGTGGTTTTTTTTTTTTTTTCTTTTGTCTTGAAGTAATAGCCTAGACTACGTCCTAGTGTTGGCTATTATGGGCATTTTTCCAAGTATATCATGTGCCTTTTCAACATTCAAGTTGTCGCTTATTTCAGGCAAGTTTCTTGAATTACAGAGTTTG
This sequence comes from Felis catus, assembly GCF_018350175.1. NCBI lineage: Eukaryota > Metazoa > Chordata > Mammalia > Carnivora > Felidae > Felis > Felis catus. The sequence goes on from NC_058374.1 coordinate 107,492,306, forward strand.
ATATGTTCCAGCCACTGCATTTAGAGGACTTCATTGTACACATGTTGAGTCGTCTTTGTATAACTCCTGTCTCTATTCTTTCGCTTTGCTCCTTTGTTATTTCTTCTTGTTTAAAAAAATAAACATTTACTCCTTTCTGGCTTCTAATTCTTGTGGAACTAGTCACTGTGCTTATTGTTTTTGTGTTCATTTTAATTTGATCATCACTTTGGAAGTGTTTTTTTATTGTTATTATTCACAATTATTTCCTGAGTTCTATCACCTTGTTTTCAAATCTCCCTTTTCTCTAATTGTCATATTCTTTATTTTTAAAATATTTTGTAGCTTCTATCACTTAAAACAATTTATTTCAACTCATTTTGAAATATGGTTAGTTTTCCATCTATTTTGCTTGTGTGTTTTTTTGTCTGCAGGGATTTATTCTCCTCCTTTCCTCTTTAAAAAAAAAAAAAGTATTTTTTCCTAAGATTTTACACCACAATCAAGTGAAGTGAATTTTCCTGCGTTTTCATACACGAAGATATACACTAAAAGATGACAGAGCATTTTTTTTTCGGCATTTAAAAAAAACAGAATTTCTATCGTGAAGTTATTGTTAGCCTCATAGGCAATGCGTGCAGAGCACACTGCCTCACATACAGTAGGAATTTCGTAGATACAAGTTTAATAACTACTATTAGTAGGAGTATCATTTCTCCTTCTGTTGTTAACCATTATTATTTAGGGACACTACTAAAATGAGATATTTTGTACTATGCCTATTGTAAATGACATACTGTGTAAATGGAAATCTACATTATGATCTTAATTGATCCACAGATCAGTGCAATAATAACATCAAATGCCAACACAATGCAAGTTAGGAGTTGAGGGTAGCTTGGTAGAGATACCTAGTTTTGAAATTAAGGTCTAAATTAAAGTCCTGGCTCTATAACCAACATACTGTGTTCTCCTGTATAAATAAGGCCAATTTTCCATTTGTAATATGGATATTAGTTACTACAGGGTATTTTTATGAGGATTCAGATTTTAATGCATGTTAGACAGCTATTACTACTATCGCTATATAGTACATGACTACTAAAAGTCCCTCCCCATGCTTGCCTGGAGCTTTTGACAATAATAAAAATATTTTCCAACCTTTGTCACAAAACTCCTTCAATACTGATAATATTCTCAACGTTGTTTGAGAGGACTCTGGTCTTCATGCAACACACTCATTCTTACTTTACATATACTTTCAATAACCTAATGATCTTAGTGCCTTAGTCCATATATGTTAATTAGAGGCAACAACTTTAAAAAATATTGTACAGAGCCTCTAGTAACCCTTTTCTTCTGCAATTACTCTAATGCCTCATTTCATGCCAAGTATATATACTTTTGGCATTAAGCAGGTATATAATTTAGAGGTAATTAGGAAGTAATTAGGAAGATAGGATTTAAAGTTAAGCAGAAATAGCTATGAATCCCAGATGTGCTTCTGTCCAGGTGTGTGATGAGTTAGTCACTTGGCGTCTCATAAGCCTGAGACATGTGAAATGTGGACAACAATAATAACTTCAAACAACTTAAAGTTGTTGGTTCTTGGACCATAGCCATTACTCATTAATCTTGGAGGTTACTATTTGATAACTAGAATTAAATCAAAGCTCCAGAATCCTAGATTATATTACTATCTACACAATTCTATCTAATCACCTAATAGGGGAATATACCGTATTCAAGGGATTGAATGAAAAAAGAGCCTGCAAAAGATCTGATGTTGCAAAGCATTTTCCCCTCTAATCATTCCCCTCCTCTTCTAAATGAAATAGGTATTGACAATTGGTCTTTCCAAAATAGAGATGAAAAATGAATGCATAGATACTTACTTATCTATGCCATAAACAAAGGATACAGCAATATTCTCCAAAATGACTACAATTAGCAGAGGCAGTGTAGCAGAATAATCATCAAACATTGTAACAAAGTAATTTCCAGAACGTTGCACAAATATCAGGCCAATACAAAATGCCAGAAGACAACAGATAACTGTACAAAAGAAATAGATGAAAAAAATTAAGCTTTTATTCACGGGCATCTTTTAAATTTAATTATGAATTACCATGTTCAAACAGTTTTGTTTTCACTTTTATAACTTATCAATCATATAAACAGGCAACACCTTTCTTGATACTATGGAATATAATACATTGGGAGTTAGTTAGCTGGAGCTACGCCCAGATTTAATAGGAATCCATGGTAAGACTCAATTCATTGCCCTGACTCTGCAGAAACTTACTTACACGCACAAATAAGAAAGACAGAAAAACTGAGAAGATTTTAAAAGCATAAATCTCTGTAATATACTTCTCTTTATTAATAACAAAGTGACCTTTTCAGGGCTCCTGGGTAGCTCAGTCGGTTAAGCGCCCTGCTTCAGTTCAGGTCATGATCTCAGGGTTCATGAGTTTGAGACCCGTGTCAGGCTCTGTGCTGACATCTCAGAGCTTGGAGCCTGCTTCAGATACAGTGTCTCCTTCTCTCTCTGCTCCTCCCCCACTCATGCTATGTCTCTCTCTGTCTCTCAAAAATAAATGTTAAAAAAAATTATATATAAAAAAATAACATAGTGACCTTTTCAGGCAGCAAATGTTCATAGGTCTTTTCTGCTTTTAATAATGTTTTATAGTTTTGGAAGCTCTGTGGAAGTCTTAAATTAATAATGAGACTAATATAGCTCATAATAAGATTGTGATAACATATATTTTTATATTTGACTGAAATACAGTTATTTTTAAAGCATAACTGAAGAAATCCGATCAGATCTTGCCTGAGCACCAACCCAAATCTCTATCTTGATATTGCATGAATAGATAAGTTGAGAATACAATAATGACAGGGTTGGACAATCTCATTATCCAAGTAACAGAGAAGAACCTTCGAAAAGGAGTTTCTGGAGTAGTAGCTAAGAAAGAGGCAAAAACTTCTGAGCACCTACAGTTAATATAAAAACTTAGAGAGGGGTGCCTGGGTGGCTCAGTCGGTTAAGCATCTGACTCTGGATTTCGGCTCAGGTCATGATCTCACGGTTTGCAAGTTTGAGCCCCAAACTGGACTCCATGCTGGCAGTGTGGAGCCTGCTTGGGATTCTATCTCCCTTTCTCTGTCTCTCCCCAGTTTGCTCTCTCTCTCTCTCTCTCTCTCTCTCGTCTTAAGTAAACAATAAAAAAAAAACTTTATAAAATTTTTTTAAAATCTTAGATTTCTGGAATCTATATAATATTCCCATATTTTCATTAGACTATTCTCTCACACACTCAGCAAAGGACCTGTCAAAAATAAAAGATGGCTATGTTCTACTTCTCAACCACCTTTTAGCAGAGGTGAGTGCAAATAATTGAGCAGGTAATGGCAGTTTGGGAGGGGAGAAAACAGACATCCTTGGGTTCAATCAGATGAGGGTTCTCTAACAATCCCAGTAAGTATGAATTTCCAATTTAACTTCCAATTTAACTTCCATCGCTTTTACTGATAGTTCCACCATATATTTAGATGACTTTTGTTGCTTCCTTATTCTTACAGCATGTTAAATCACTGTTATGCTATCTATCAGTATATTACCTGGTGTAAGTCTTATCTACCCAAACTTGGTTTTAGTTATCAGTACTATTATTTTTGGAGACAAGGCTCTCCTATATCTCTGTATCTCTTTTCTAATTTCTCTTATATCCTTTACATTCTTCAAATGCAAGGATGATGCAGTACATAACTGGTATTTAATAACTGCTTGCAGACTGGACTTATGAATAACATATTGATAAACTGTTTTATTATCTTTCTTACTTAGAAGTATTAACTACTAGTAGGCCATAAAGGCTATTTTATATGAGAACTGAATTTAGATTTATCAATTTCAACTATGCATTTTTTGGAACAGGAATATCAGATCTGAACCTTTAAAAATATTTGTCTTGTTGGGGCACCTGGGTGGCTCAGTCAGTTAAGCGTCCGACTTCGGTTCAGGTCATGATCTCACAGTTCGTGAGTTCGAGTCCCACATGGAGCTTTTTGCTAACAGCTCAGCGCCTGGAGCCTGGTTCAGATTCTGTGTCTCCCCCTCTCTCTGCCCCTCCTCTGCTTGCACTCTCTCTCTCTCTCTCTCTCAAAAATAATAAACATTAAAAAAAGAATATTTGTCTTATTTACAAAGTTATGCATAAACATTCTATGACTTTATTCTAATGCCAGTAATTCATGGTAGTGACATTACTATTAATAAAGAGTGATATAATAAGTAATCATTAACAATCAATTCAACCTATGTTAAATCTATAATTTGCATAGTATATAAATACATAAATAACAAATAATATACATATTAATAGATAGGAATGAATAAAAAACTTTCCTAAAATGGCCTGTATCAGTTCAATGAAAAGTCAAATGCATAAAAACTCACCAGTAAGAATTTCTTTCCTCACTTTGAAAGTGTCCACAACAGGTGTGATGATCCCTTCAATGGTTCCAAACATGCTGCCAAGCCCTAGATTGACGAGCATGAGGAAGAACATCACTGACCAGAAGGGAGATGCAGGGAAATGTGTCATTGCTTCCGTAAAGGCAATAAAAGCTAAACCAGTCCCCTGAACAGCCTGTAAAATATATATAAAATAGTGACATTAGTACCAAATAATATTAAGAGATAGCCATATATATATATGTATATATATATATATCAGTTACAAAGAGGAGGGAAACACTGAATAATGTTTGGAAATACTGGAAATAAATAGGCTGATATCGTGTTGTTGTCTCCTAAGAAACTGTGTCTCCAACCAAACTTAGTCAATTGTGTTATCTCATAAAAACAATATACCAGAATTAAAAAAAAAAAAAGAACGTTTAAAAGTAAGTTGGTAATTAAATCTTTCTTTACAGAACTTAAGATTTTTATATAAATGATGGCTCCATCCATAATTTCCTGCACATGATTCTTTACGCTTAGTCTCATGTATGGTTAACTGTCTTATGGCAAAGGATTAGTAGCCAAGCTCTCTGTTATATTTTCCTTTTTGGCAATACAGGGAAAAGGCAACAACCAATACAATGATATTTATTAATGTTCACCTATTTCGTGTTTATTAAAATAAACGACAGTGGCTGAAGAAAAGGACTTAATCAGGACTTGTTAAACATAAATACTAAAATGGCCAAGTATTCATGTGTCAAAGCAATTATGCAATATACAAATGATAGTCAAAATTCAAATTTTGTATTAAAATATTATACCAAGAAAAGTATCAGACTAATTTCATTTTCTATGATGAAAGTTTCTATTTTATTTTAAATTATTATGGCTTAACCAATGGGATTGCTTTTTAAAGTAAAGCAATCCTGCATGATTTAAGAAAGTATGTTCTTTTGATTTCTCTCTTGTTTTTTCCCACTTTGTCTTCTTCCTTAAATTCCACATGTTAACTGGTAGTAAAATAAAAACTTAAACAAAAAAAGAAGAAAATATCTCCTCTGAAATTAAAAATGTCAGTTTTGAAACAGCATAATCTTCCACAGGCATTTTAAAGGTCATTTTCCTAAAAGACGTTTTCTGGATAATGCATTAATTAAATGATTGATGACTATTGTACTGCTTAAATATAACCTACTAACTTTATTTAGCTCATCCTCAATTTGACAGGAATTGAGATGAAGAGCAGGAAACTCTTCTTCTTTCACTTTTTGAATGATGTCATAAACTAAATGATAATCTTCTGTAGTAACAGCTGACAGGTTGATATGATGAGGAATAATATCCTGACTAATGTTGCCCATTCTCAAAAATTTTACGATCATTTTCGAATTTCTGGAAAACAGAAAAAACGTATTAATGAACATTTATGGGCTTGGGAGGTTATACTTTTCATATGCTTATGCCATCAAAAGCTAAAGGAAATGAATATCCATACTCTGCGATGCATTTCTCATTTATGACATTTGCTTTGAAGCCCAGAACTGCAAACACCACCAATGTTGCCAGGACAGATGTAAAAAAATTAATGAAGGACACCAGGACAGCATCGAAGTGGCAATTGTTGTCTCTTTTGTTGTAGCTTGAAAAGGCGATGACGCCACCAAACCCCAGCCCTAAGGCAAAGAACACCTGGGTGGCAGCTTCTCTCCAGACCTTGGGCTCCAGCATCATTTCAAGCTGTTTAAAATTAAACATAACAGAAGTCAGCTGCAAAATAGTATTTAAGAATGCTCTACATGGAATCAGTTCTACTATTTAAATATATCATAATGATACTTATGATATATTTAAGGTTATTTAAACTGGGGTGACAATCTGTTCGTAAGTAGAAATAATAAATTTTTCACTTAGTAACGAAACAAGAAATATGAAGAAAGACTACAGACAAACATGTAGATGGAAATTTTACTTACGTGGAGGTTTTCTACCTATAAGGGAATTTTTAAATATCTTTAAGACAAATAAATCAAAAGGACTATTTCAAATTAACTATCTTCAATCATTTCTTACTTATGCCTTTGTTTTCTTTCCAAAGCAAAATAACTTATCAATAAAATCTAATTACTTAACTAATACCCTACGTTTTGTGTTTTCTGGTGGAAGTCTAACAGTCAAAGCAGATAATAAGCAGATTATGAGCTTGGTTAGAGCTATTTGTACTTTGCATGTTCATATATGTATTGTTGATTCATTTCAACAGTTGCCTGAAAATGGAAGAAGTGTAACTATATCATCTCTAAGACACTTTCATATCCAAAGTTTTAAAGTTCTAAACCTGTGCTGAATATATACTTCAAGTAACTCAGCTTCACTTCTTAGGCAATTATAACTGTATATAACAATCAAACCTTTCAAATGGAACAATTATTACCCATATCTGACACAGATGTTAATAAAGTTAAGTTTGATTTCAGTAACAATAGTGTTTAAATTGGTATTGTATCTCTTTTTACCATTGCAGTGAAATTGTTCTCATTGGGAGCAATGTCAAACATGGCTAAGAACATGAGTTCCAGTTTCAGATCCTGATTCTGCCATTTCATTATCTAAAAACAGTGCAATCTACCATAAGTGGCTGCTCTCTCTAAGTTTCAGCTTCCTCAACTGCAGACGGGGTAGCAAGGCATATACCACTCTGTCACATTCCTGACCTACCACACTCTAAGTGCTCAATCATTTTGGACAACTATGGACTGTACTGGTAGGCACACTGATAAGCACTTTATATGGATTATCTCATTTAATCTTCAGAACAATTCATGAAATTTGTTGCTACTATTATCTGAATGATAGAAAGATTAAGGAATCTGCCTGAGGTTACACAGCAGTTCTGGAGCAGAGCTAAAATACGAACTCAAGTAGATTCCAAAATGCCTATTTTCTCAAATATTAGGATTTATTGTTCAATTAATTTTAGTGATTACTATTGAAATATAATGTAAATATAATATTCTCATGAAACATAATCATGATCATATGTATAATTTATGAAGACTTAACTAAAATATTCATATTGCTTATTGATTGTTGCTACATTACTATTCTATCATGAATACTGATCTAAAACACACTTAACAATCTATCTCTACTCTTCCCACTAGATGGCAGGCAATACCTATTTACTAAAGATATTATTCAGATTACTTGTGTCCTTTACTTTCTCCCTTGGACAAACAATGTAAACTAAAAAGTAATTGACAACTTATCATTATCAGAGTAACTATCACACCCACATCTATCCACAGTCAATGGAAAATGAACTGAAGAAAGAATTAACTATATTGTAATAGTGATTCCCCAGTCCTGGTTTAAAATGTTAATAATGCTACAGTTTTAAATATGGAGGCAGGTAAAAGTGTCCTATCAAAGTATTTACACTCTAAGATGTTTATTTAAATCAAATATTCAGAATTATGTCACAAGCAATAGCCAACTTATAAAAAGTGATATTCCAGAAGTTTACACCAAAGTTTGTTGTTTTAAACTCAAAAAGCTTTCTTTTTTTTAACATTACACTATAAATGTTTTTAGATATTAAGTATGGTCCATTTGAAGCCGATTTAAATTATAATACAGCTGAAATCTATAAATCTTCAGTAGTTACTCACTGAGGAGTTCCAAAACTCTAAATGCTAACCAGGACTTTTGAATTAGTCAAGAAAATCAGATATCAATGGCAGCATTTTTGCTACTAGAGAATGAATTCCAGGTTCCAGCTTGGGAACCTGATACCCAAAGAACACAGCCTCTTTTGCATAGTATCAAGGCAGCTGCCAGGACTGACAAAGAATTCCAGGGAAGCTAATTTCTGCCCAAATCCCACAACATGATGCTGGCTGCACATTCACCCTTCAGATAACTTCCAATTTCTGAACTAATTTTGAAACGGTATTTTTGTAACTCAGTGTCTGCCAATAAAAGTGTTAGCAAACTAATAGTGAGGTATAACTTCATTACTAAAATTATGTACATCTCAAAACTTGTTTCCTGCCAAATCAATATATTTAACCCACAAGGATTCATTAAACAGATTCAAAGGGCCCAGCATTGGGTTCAGCTCTAACATGAATAAAAGAACATAAGTTCTGAGCCTTTTATGGAGCCTAATGAGAATGCTTCTGAAATGTATATTCAGAAAACTTCCCAAACTTGCCACTATAAGTATTATTCTAGGAAGTACAAAACCTCAAAACAAGAACACTGATTTTCTCAAGACAGGATTTACAGCACAGACACGTCCTCAGCCCCCATTTATGGATTTTAGGTAATCTGTCAATCTTCTAGATATTAAGCAAATCATTATGTTCCTTATGTTTTTCTGGTAAGAAGATCTTATCGGTTTTTTCCAAGCAGTCAATTACAAAAGGTTAAAAACCACTGACTTAGAGAAGGAAGAAGGGTAAAGATGGAAAAGTCCTAAAATGTCTCAGTGTAAAAAACTGGAAGTTAATTTACTATAGAAGAGGAATTTTTGAAGTTCACATAGCGAGTCTTACTCTAGAACTAAAATGGGACATATAAAATTGGAAATAGATGGATATAATTATAGATATATAAAAGCCCTGTTTTTTTCTAGGCTGGTTAACATAACAGCTATAATTTAAAAGGCTAATGTACATATGTTAGAACAATTGTCCCTTAAGTCTAACTGTGGGAACATTTTAACAATGGACATAATGCTTTTATGATCATAAGCCTTGAATAGAAATGCAGTACATACCTTAGGGGTAAACATGTGGCGGATGCCATCAATTGAACCATTTAAAAGGAGTGCTCTGATTAGGAAGCATATAAGTACCACATATGGGAAAAGAGAACTAAAATACATGATCTACAAAGAAAAAAAAATATAGGTGAGACACACTAACATCTACATTCCTTTCTATAGTTAAGATTATATGTCCACTTCTATACTTTGGCAGTCTGTTTTTATAGCATGATTAATAATACTATTAATACCTTGTATAGCCATCATATTAGAATGGCTTATTAGTCTTAATGCAATGCGACTTAAGATCCTATTTGAGATATAATGAGAAATAAGGACTCTCTCTTACTTACATTCCTTTAAAATAGTCCATAGTTATCGTTAACTTGATTTCTTATAGTTCACAAAACAAGCAAGATTTAAGAGAAATTAATGGCCACTGACACCCTAATAAATCCTTACTTATATTGTTTTAGGTAAAAGAAACAGCAAAAAAGTCTTTATTGTCTCATTAATCAAAATCCCATTATAAGTGTGTAAAGCTTTTGGAGTAAGGAGCGACCCCTGTTAAGTCTCCCAAGACTGAATAATTGGCAATGCCAAGGTTGTACTTTCCGCTTCACAAGTTTTCACGTTTAAAGTTAAGCAAATGTTTAACCATAGAAAAGCAATTGTCCTAACCAGACATTTACAGCTTCCTTGACATCTCCATGTAGAAGCCTAACAGGTCTCTAAAACTTTTCAGGTCCAGAAAAGAACTTCTGCATTTTCCCCACAGATGTCCCCACCCGTCTCCGCCTCTACAAATAGCCCAACCATCCATCCAGGTGCAAAAGTCAAACACCCAGAAGTAGTCCTGCACCACTGGTAATATTCTCCTAGTTTTCAGGCTACCACTCAGGGTATCTTATTCCTGCTTAACACATTCCCAGGATTTCTAATACAGCTGCAATACAATGTGAGTTCCTCCCTCTGACCTGCAAAGCCTCACATTACAGCACCTCCCTTCCCTGCCCCATCATTCTTCCTCCAGCTGAGCCCCACACCGAGGCCCTTGCTAGCTGCCTCAGACCCCTCTCTGCAGCTTCAGGACAAAGCAGGGCTGCACCCACAGTCTGCGGCACTCATCTCCTGAGCCTCATGACTCGCTCTCCTGTTATCTATGTCTCACCTCCATCTTCGGTGAACTAAAACATGAGGGTCAAGTGAATGAATAGCAAAAGTAAAGATTGTTTAGTATTGACACAAATTTCAGGAAAGATCTTTGATGAAATAAGGAGAGATTACGTAACTTCAGATTTCACTATCAAACACATTTTTATGGTCTTTCTTTAAACACATTTTTAAAAGCACCACTTTTTGCCAATCTGTATTTCCTAGAATGACATGGTACTTGTAGTTTGCCCAGACATTTATAGCAGAGCTTGAGGGGTGCGTGGAGGGCATGCAGGAGTGTTGATTAGCATAATCAGGAGGGGCTCTAATATACTAACTTTTCCAGAAGATTGAATGCCCTTGATCATAGCCAAGCAAACTACAACCCAGGCGGCCAGCAAGCAGACGGTCATCTTCCAGTTTAAGCCCCCACTTTCAGAAATGGAACTGGAAATATTCAGGGCTTCTCTATACCAGTAATAGGTGGTGGCAGAACTTTTTTCACATTCCGGCTCTACGACTGTAGAAAGAAAGGTAATACAGTCATTTCAGACTAGAAAGAGGAATGAGGCATTTTTTCCTCCAGTAAGCCTATAAATCAGTTTTTAACATTTCATAGAAAAGTACTACTATTCTCGAGAAGTATTTACATTCACAATGAAAACACAATGGTGCAAAATTCACAGACATGTATCCTTGTTGAGGTTTCTTTAATTTTTTTTAACGTTTATTTATTATTGAGAGACAGAGAGACACAGAGCATGAGCAGGGGAGGGGGAGAGAGAGGGGGAGACACAGAATCCGAAGCAGGCTCTAGGCTCTGAGCAAGCTGTCAGCACGGAGCCTGATGTGGGGCTCAAACTCACAAACTGCGAGACCATGACCTGAGCCGAAGCTGGACGCTCAACCAACTCAGCCTCCCAGGTGCCCCTTCCACATTATTTTAAAAGGAAAAAAATCTCAAAGTCTCACACTTTTAGCAACTTTATGATCTTTATATACAAAAACAGTACATGGTACATGTCTTACAAGTGTGTGAAGCATTTTTCACCAAAGGACATTGATCCCAAGGTAGAGGTTGCTGAAAAGACTGAGAAAAATAAAACAAACTCCAGCCAATGATGACATTGTAGTAGAGAGCCACAAAAAAGCACACCTGCAAAACAAAACAGTGTACATTACATCTCTCATGCCCCTTCCTTTGAACAAGATGAAATGCATAAAACCCCATTCAACATTTTAAAAATCCTCATTTCATTTTTACTTGAAACACATCATCTTTTCTAAAAAGATGACTCCTATAGGTCTTAACAGGCATTATCAAGGTTGAACTGTATTAATATTTACAGCTTGGTTTGCATATTAGTGCAAACTCCAGAGATGTTTTTTTAAAAATACGATTAAAGAGTTGAATAGAAATACACAAATATTTCATATAAATGAAAACTATACAATTACAAACCCTGTAAAAATTATATGGCATACACCATACCAGGAAACTTACTACACAACTTGCAAATCCAATGCCACCCAGTTTAGGGCTTATGTAATTCCATACACCAATGCTTCCTCGCCGAATTCTCTGACCCACAGAAAGTTCCAGGAAAAAAAGGGGAATACCTATTACCAGAAGCAGTATTAAATACGGCAAAAGATATGCACCTACAGAAACAAGGACAAATAAAATAGATTACATTTTTAATAGTCACAGTAGACAATGCACTAATTTTGAAAATCTCATAAAAGACAATATTTGAACTTCTATATAGTATAATTCTAAAGGACTTTGAAGAAAATGAAATTTCATCATTTTAAACTTTCTAGTATTTGAAACCCAAACTTGACTGCTACAAAGGGCGTCTGATAAAAAATAATTGTGATTAAAGTAAGAATACAGTTTTTAGTTTCATCTTATTGAAAGGGCATGACTTCATTTTCCATAAAAATAATTGATTTCTTAAAATTATTTTCTCAAGTAGTTTTCACAAACTCCAAGAAGTCTTATTCACACATTGCTCATCAAGTGATTTATTAAATCTTATTCAAACTCATCTAAATCATGCATTCCAAATCACATAAATTAGAGTGAACGAGATATTCTAGTATTACAGCTGACTTTTCTCCCTAAATAACAACAGGGGAGAAGCGGCTGCCAAGATTGAAAAAGAAAAAAAAATAGAAAAATAATAAGAACTTCTACCTCAGACAAATGTTATTTTTTCCCATATATACTTCATTTACAAGGTACATTTCAGGAATTTTTTTGTTTTCCAAAATTCTGTGAAGGGATGGTGACATTGACTGAAAAACTAAGATATTTAATACATATTGTAAAATACATGTGCAAATTTATATATTATCCTTGTAGTAAGGTTTTCATACTTAAAAATTATTTTATAGCAACATCTCAAATTAAGACATATGACTAGTTATTTTAAAATGTGAATAAGTTTGACAATGTTAATATTAGATCCTATTAATTGATAAAGTTAAATGTGAAACATATTCATTCCTACATAAGAATACATATGCAAATTATTCATTAAATAACCCCTAGAATGGACTTCCTACATTCAAATTTCTTATCTGAAGTTTTGTCCAACCAGATACTGTCAAGTAAATTATGCAATTGGTGGTGTCAATGCATCAAATGCATTAATAATAAAATAAGAATCCATTTGTTGTATTTTCCCATTAAAAAAAAGACTATTTAGTGGAATTGAATAGATTTTGGAAGTTGCTCAAATTGTTCTGGTGGTTATTCTGCTGAAGAAGTAAACATTACTTTTTTTTCAAATTATTTATCTTAGTATATATCTCTGAAATAATGACCACATACAAGAATTTCCCTAATATAGTGGTCCACAGAAAATCTCTACTTTCTTACGATGGATTTTCAGTCTTTCTGACTTAAGTTGATTCTACAAATGGGTATGTAATGTAAAGCATGGATTCATGAGTTTATAAAACAGAATTATAAAAAATCTAATTCTTTAAAAATTTATTTATTTAAGTTCAAGTTAATTAACATACAGTGGAGTACTGGTTTCAGGAGTAGAAGCCAGTGATTCATCACTTACATATAACACCCAGTGCTCATCCCGACAAGTGCCCTTAAAAAATGAACAATAAAAAAAAAAATCTAATTTTTAAAATGATTAGTAACATTGAGGTGCTAATGACGTGAAAATGTTTCCCAAAGGACTGAAAGAGCATTTTAATACATGCGCCTAATCCTAGAATGTGAATGCATTCACGTATGTGTGCATGACTAGAGAGGGAGAGAATGAATTAAAACTGGATTCACTGGCGACAGTGCCTCAATTATGTGTGCACGACATGCTATTAGATACTTAGTTTTATCTTCTAACCGAAATTACTCTAACACTAACCTCCATGTTAAAAATAGTCATAGCTAAGATATAAATGAGCATTTACTATTTGCCAGGCACATTTCTAAGCATGCTACATGTAGTTACTCATTTTTTCCTTACAAGAATCCAATGTGGTAAGTACTCTTATTACCCTCATTTTACAAGTGTGGGAACTAAACCAGAAGCAAGTTAACTTGGAAAAGGTCATATGGCTACTGTGGGAAAGAGCCAGGCTTCAAGGCCAAATTGACTTCAAAATGTGAGCTGGTAGCTTCTATATTACACTATTTACTAAGCTTACCCATTGTACTTTAAATTTAGTATCTTCAAATCAACTTATGCTGGTTTACCACTTTTTAGTTCTATTATTCATAAAGTGCCTCAAGTGACAGATGAATGAGATTCAACTAGTCTCAGGTTATCTGACTAACCAGCCAGAAAATACAACTCAAATACCTGTAAGGCTCAATACTATACTGCATGTTGGGTACAGCCTTTTGTATTGACAGCCCTTTTGAAATGAAAAAGTCCATTGGCATTTTATATCGCTGTCCGGTATTTTTTTATTTGAAGAGAGGAAACAATGGTAGGAAGAACGTTTTGACTCCTATTACATATGACAATAAGGAGGAGGAGCCATTCTGTCTAATAACTAATCTCTAAATATGAAATCCTTTGAGTTCTCCACCAAAACACAATTTGCGTTAAATGGATGGCAACCTGACTTCAGGCAATACAGCCTTCTTCCTCAACAGTATAGCCAGTAAGGCTCATAAAGTGAAAGGCTTAAAGATCAGAATTCATCTTCTTCTAGTCTTGGCAAATGGGATGACTCAGGAGAAACAAAAAGCAGGGTAGTATACAGCTGCTTATAGCTGATTTGATAAATAATTCCTATGTGATGTTCATGACTGGCTAAGGAGCATACGGTTTCAGTGGAGTGATGTGTAGTGCATCACATCACTGACATCAAGAGGTATCGATTCTTACCTCTCAGGAAGATTTGTCTAACAGGCTACTATTTCCAAACCTGTTGTTTTGTGCCTGGTTGAATTAACTAAGTAAGATCTTACATATATTTTGTCATCAGAACACCTTAGCTTTTTATCTTTTAATCCAAAAAGAAATTTCACAAATGAATGGCTATATTATCTCATTTGATTTGTACAGAAAGTATAAAACCATATTTTTGTCCAGTCAACTAAACTATCACAAATTGGAATCAAATACCAAAATAATCTTTCTACATTTTGTACGATGAAATTTAGTTAATATTTAGTTTTTAACCACATTTATTTTCACAGCCTCCATGTACGTATATAGATAATAAAGTTTCAACTCAAATGTTAGTTAACTTAATATTACTTGACTTTGGTACCCTATAGAGCTTGTGTCCTACATGAACAAGCCAATCCCTTGAATATGTTTTTTACTGATTTTTAAGACAATTTTTGCTAAGTAACCCTTATTATTATATGCACAAATACAAAAAGCTAGACCATTACGTTGATGGATTTATTTTTGTTTAAAGTTATGGATGCTGATTTCTTTTCTAATTTAAATTCAAGTTAGTTAACATACAGTGTAGTCTTGGCTTCAGGAGTAGAACCCAGCAAGGATGCTAATTTCTTTAAAGTTTTTTTGAAACTAAACATTGTCCCCAAATACTATAGAATTAGGAATCAAATATATATGGTATCTAAGGATGAAGAATGCCTAGCAATACATTAATTATCTGGTTAAATCCCTTCCACTGGGATCTACAAAGTTTTGGTCAGCATTTGAACACTATAATTACTCTAAATTAAATACAATTTTTGTGTGGTAAAATGAAATTATTTCAAATTCAGAGTTCATAAATTGTGTAGAAAAAATTCTTTGTGACTTGTTTTACCAGTATCGTCTTATATCAGAAACTTTAGGTTTTTCTCCAAAGAGATTAACTGACAGGCATAAGGAATGCCTGTAACATTTGTTAGAAAGTTCAGTAATTTAGAGATGCTTAATAACATCCACAGAAAGAATCTGAGAATGTATTACCCTTAAGAAATCTTTCTTTGAGTATTCATAACAAGCCATCTGCCTCTATGGAAACCTAATCTGAAAACAGAGGTGAGCTCACTTCCAACAAAGGAGTCTCCCTGGCTTTACAATGGAATTCATACTTTCTGAAATAATGAGACTGCAGCAACAACAGGAGCTATTTCAAACAGTCAATTACAATTTACTTAGCAACGTATCACTGAACAACAAAACAAAACCCCCCAAAACTTACCACCTCCGTTCTTCTGACATAGGTATGGGAATCGCCACACATTTCCTAAACCCACAGAAAATCCAACTTGGGCCAGGATGTATTGTAGTTTACTGTTCCAAGCTGGTCTTTCATCTTCAACTTCTGATTCCTCTTCAACATCTATATCTTTTTCCTCCTGAACATCAACAATTAGTTCACTCTTCTTAAAAGCATCATCAGCTGAGTCTTCATTGGAAAGAAGGTCTTTGACAGACTCAATAACTTCATCATCTAATTCTCTTTTTACCACCTTGCTATTCTTCGGCATTTGAAAACGTGGGTAGTATTATTTTTTAAAAATTCCCTTATGGTGAATTTGTCAATTTTTTTTTGAAAAATGTTAATTGATATGAATAAAAGATGGAGGAGGGTATCAATTAAATCCTTGATTCAAGGTGATAGAGTCTTAATGGATCCTGGATCTGAATGTCCAATATTCTAGAGGTACCTGTAAAATTTTAAGTTCAAAAACAATATTTAATGAGAAAAAATATTTAAAGTACTGAAAACTCTTTATGATTAGTTTATATAATGAAAACTCTCACTACCAAGTATAAGACATATGATTGTCCTTGGCCCTTCATAGTTTAATGTTGCCAGAAGTATAAAAATTGTAAAGTACACATGTGCTTCAGGCACATTTTCTTTTAATGTTTATTTTATTTATTTTTTGAGACAGAAAGAGAGAGAAAGAGAGAGAGAGAGAAAGAGCGAGCACAAGCAGGGGAGGCACAGAGAGAAAGAGAGACACAGAACTTGAAGCAGGTTCCAGGCTCTGAGCTGTCAGTACAGAGCCTGATGTGGATCTCAAACTCGCAAACCATGAGATCATGCCCTGAGCTGAAGTCGGATGCCTAAGCAACTGAGCCACCCAGGTATCTCTGGACACATTTTCTTTTAACTCACTTCTTCCTTCTTACATAAATCTACTTTGATTTCAGATATACTCCAATGCATAATGTATATGGGATTCATTAGTACTTAAAATTTTTTGACTTTTTTTTTAATCTTCCTTTTCTCCTGACTAAAGTACATCCTTTACTTTATTCCTCATAGAATTACATACACAATTACATGTCATCCCTATAAATTTGTCTTATATAGAATCTCTTCTGTTCATGTATTCATCTGTTCACCCACTTGATATTAATTATAATAGGGCTACAATTAAGGGATACAAACATTCACAAATTATACAATATCTGCTTTAAAGGAGCTTATATTTGATAGAGCGAAAGGTACATTCCAAATAATTACACTACATTGCATAATTTATATGACCCAACATCATTACTATAGGAGAGATCAGAAACGTTGCATAAAAGCAGCATTATAGTTGGGCAGAAATGGAGTTGAGGACACACCAAACATAAGGAATAGGATAAAAAGATGCAGGAAGCGGTAAAAATTATTATTTGTGTAAACATTCTCTCCAATGAGCCCAAAAACATACTACCACCACTTTGGCATTTTCCCTTTATTTCATTTTAGGTTATATCTCATTTCCCTTTCTCTGTTCAAATATAGACCGAGTAAGTCTATAGGGTATGTCCGCAGACCAATCAGATTGTCTATTTCAAAAAGTGCTTAAACATATGAATGCTTCTTTTCAAAATTAGGTCAGAAGACTTAGAAATAATATCCCAAGAAGTCTGCCATTTGTTGCTACAAAAAACCAATTCTTTGATGGAACTGTATTAGATTTACATTCAAAGTCAGAGAAATAGCCCATCATACTTTAATTTATAATCTTCATGAACAAGACAGGGGGCTAGGTAACTCAATGAAAAAGAAAAAAAAAAAAAAGGAATTCATTAACTTGACCATGTAACTTTTACTGGTTGCCTTTAGGTAAACAACTTTTATTGGAGGTGTTCAGTTGTTTCCCAATTAAAATATATACCCTAAGAGCAAACACTCATTTAGGATTTGGTGAAGATTAAGAGTTAGACTGTGAAGAAAGCTCTGAAAAACAGCATTCCCAAAATACTTTAAATAATAGATACATCTCTAGAATAAGTGAAAAACTTCTCATGGTAACTATCGTAAAGAGACCAACAAATTTTTGATGTGGAAATAGTTTTAAGAGGTTAGAGATTATGTTTATTTAATTTGCTTTATTTTTCCCGAGAGTTCAGTAAATATTAGTTGAGTAAATGAATAAATACAGCCAGTGAAAAATTGAAATAAGCTAATTATCCAAATAATTTTTGCTGAGGAAACAATCTGACGTATAGGAAATTGTGAGACAAGAATTATGTAAAGATCTACATAAAGCTTACCTTAAAGATCTGCTCAAAGCTTACCTGAAGATCCTAGTTAATAAAAGTAGGTCGTATATATAGATTAAAAAGAGAATAAAAAGCCAGGTTGACTACTGCCAAAAGTATATTGGTCATTGCTACATCTGGGAAAAGAAGAAATGAAGCCAGAATGTCCAGGAAGGAAGTGAGGTAGAAAGTAATAAAGTATCACTACTCTACAGGTCACACAGGAAGTAGGATAATCAGTTTCAAGGAACTGCACAGCTTCTGCCAAGCTAGCACCAACCATTCCTGTGACAGAATCAAGCTATCATTTACTGCACTTCACTGCACCTATGAGTTGCATTATCAGTCTACATCACTACTGGCAAAAGACCTCCTCTCTACCCCTGAGCAACAGATATTCAAGATCCAACATCAATAAAATATTGCCCATGGGTCAAATACAACACACTGTCTGATTTTATAAATAAAATTCTAATAGAACATAGATAGCCATGCCCACACATTTACATCTTTTCCATAGGTAATTCTGTGCTGCAACAGCAGAGTCACTTTGTATGTACTGCAAAGCCTAAAATATTTCTCACTATCTTGAAAAAAATTGACAACCACTGTTCCAGAGAATAAATCTGAATTGAAGATGTGGAGTTTCCTAGACCACTCAATCCAGGCTCCATTTGAATGACATGAATTTCTTTATAAAATAGTGTGACAAGATAGAACTCTACACATTCAAAGATAAGCAATTACTAAGAATGAAAGGGTTTTATACGGAACCAGGGAGATGGAGTGGTAGTATTTGAGAGGGGAAGAAATATAAGCAAAGACAAAGGTGGAAAATATATGTCAGGAAACAGAATGCTCAAGAGTTTCAAGTAGATTACTTATTAAAAAAAAAAAAAAAACAAACTCAGAGATTCAATAAATTAAAGATTAAAAAGTTCCCCTCTAAAAAAATCAAAGAAAAGATATTAAAAATAAATAGAAATAAAAAGTTAGGTGGATGAATACTAAATATAGAAATTGGAATATTCATTATAGGAATAAAAGGCATATTCGGAACAAATAAAGGCTGCTACAAGTACATCCACATACATCAGAATAGACTTAAGGAAACTTCTCAAAAAGAATGAAAAGAGTCAAATATTTTAAAGTAATTCAGAGAAAAAGCTAATGGAAATGGAAGTCAGAAAAAGGTGATACAACAAACATAAAATTGGTGTACCCAGGAAAGAAAATAGAATATAACATAAAATACTAACAGAAGTTTTGCTTATACTCATATTTCCAAATAATAATAATACAGAAGGGTCAACACTGAAAAATACTGGCATAAAGATTCCTAGGGACTTCAAGCAGAGTAGGAAGGGGAAATAAAAAGACTTCCCAGTATACTTAATAACCTCTAAAACAAAACAAAACTAAACAAAACTAAGAGGAAAAAATACTTACTTTATAATTTTTGTAATCAATTATTTTGTATTTTAATTATAAAGGCCACAGGCAAATATTCTTATCTAAAAGAGATCTGATGATCCCTATTGGGGAGGGAAAGAAACAGGTTACATGATCGTGAACTTTGGCCAACCAAGAGAGAAAACAAAGTATCTCAGTAATAGAGAAGGCATGTTAAAGGATAGCAGTGAACGTTAATTTAAACAAGAAATAAACTTTAAAATCTATATGAATTATGTTTAGGGGAAAATATAAATTAAAAATTAAAAAATAACTGACAAAAATTGGGAATTAAATGGGAGAAGACAGAAAGAAATAAAAGTATGAGGATGTTCTCATCTTTCATATCAGGAAGCAACTCAGGGTACCTTCTAAATATGAAACCCATAGTTGAAAAAAATGATAATGCCCAACCTCTTCACATTTTCATATAATCCTCCTGATTTACTTTTAATGGGATCTTGCAGAAGTTAATATTTCTTGCTGTGAAGAGACATGTATTGATGCCAAACACTTATATCTAGATTCTAGAATCAGATTGAGTTCAAATCCTATTTCTATCACTTATGGTTCTATGAGCTTGGCTAAGTTACCCTGTTACCTAATAATAAAGTGCTTGGGTACATGCCAGCACGTTGAGAGAACTCAGTATACGTCTTCTTTCATTACTATGATTATCATTCCTCTTACAGTTGTATTATGTTACAACTGGCTTGTTGCAAATTATTCTATTAAGAATAATGGTAAGTCCAGAGCCAATGCTATATGTTTAAATTGTTGTAACATCACTTTGTTGTCTAGTAACAGTTTTCTATTGCTGCATAACAAATTACCTCAAAACTTAATAAACAAATGTTTTAGTTGCTTATGATTCTGTGTGTTTGCAATTTGAACTAGGCTTAGATGAACAGTTCTTTCATTCGTCTTGACTCAGGTCATTTCTCCACTACAGTCATCTATCAACTGAAGTGGGGAAGGATGGTCTAAGATGGCCTCACTCACATTCTGACAGGAGGCAGTCTATAAGTCAGAGCACTTTGGTTCTCCTATATGTAGTCTCTACAAAATGCTAGCTCCAACTTGTTCACATTATAAGCTCAGACTTCCAACTCTAGCCAAAAGAAGTAAGCCCAACCTGTGGGTGCTAGTAAAGCCTCTGTTTGTTTAGCATTTGCTAATGTTTCACTGGCCAAAGCAAGTCACACATCTAAGTCCAGATTGATTACAGAATGGATAAACACCACTTTTTGATGGCATGAGCAACAAAGTCAGATTGCAAAAGCACAAGTAGAGAGAAGAGAAAAATATTGCCACCATCTTTGAAAATAATCTACACTTGTCCAGTTAGAATTCCTCTCTTTGGATTTTGATTCTTGAGGAGACGAACAAAGAGATCAAAAGGTTGGCATCTCACTCAATTCCAAAGGCATTATGCCCAGGCTGTAACTACTACTGTAGTCATGGATTCTGGTTCCTATTTTTAAGAACTGTTTTCATTCTTGCCCTTTTCCATCTCATTGCCAAGCACCCCATTGTTCCTTTGAGCCCCTGAGCTCCTGAGCCTTGCCAGTATTTCTTCCTTATTTTACTTTATTTTTGCCTCTTAGCCAGCATCAGTTTCTGCAACTTTCAAACAAAGAACTCTGAATAATACAACACTATAAATGTAAAACAACTGGTGTCTTTCTATTCATCACAATAAATGTTGGGGATGTTACATTACTTGAATTTGGACTTATATTTACATTTTTCTCATTCTCCTATCTTTGTATTGCTTTAATTATCTTTGTATGCAATTTTTCAGAAAAAAAAGACTAAAGCACTTAAAACAAGATTGAAAACATTTTCATATCAACATAATAAATTTCTAACTCAGTGCTTCTCAACCCTAAGCATTTTTAATGTCTTTTTTCTTTTTTGAGATTATTTCCTTGCCTTTCCACATAAATTTTGAAGTCAGCTGGTTAATTCTACACCCCTCCACCAAAAAACAAACAAAACAAAACAAAACAAAACAAAAAACCCAAAAAAACAACCAAAAAAACCAGCTTGCTATAATTCTGATTGGGATTTCATTGATTCTATAAACCCATTTGGGGAGCATTGACATCTTAAAACATAGAATTTTCCAATCTACGAACTTGGTATATCTCTTCATTTATTTATATCTTCTTTAATTTCTCTCTGGAAAAAGTTCATTTTAAATACAAGTTTCCTATCCTGCAACAATGCTGAAATTGAGCTGATGTTGTTTTAAGATCCCTTAGAATTTTTATATACACAATATGTTAAAGGTAAATAAAGACAGTTTGGGTCTCTCATTGTTTACCTTTAATTTCTTTTTCTTGACTTACCATACTGGCTGTGACATCCACTAAAATTTTGAACAGAAGTATTAAGAACAGACATCTTCATCTATGCCCTGATGCTAATTGGAAAGTACTCAATATTTTACTAAGTACAATGTTAGTTATGGATTTTTTTTTTTCATAGATGCCTTTTGTCAGTTTAGGACAGTTTCTTTTTATTCCTCGTTCAGTGAGGGTCATTATTATTTTTTTTTAATCCCGAGTCACTATTTAATTTTGGTGCATAATTTTTTACCTGTATTAGGATAATCATATAACTTCTTAATCTATCAATATAATAACATCAATTGTTTTTGTATTTTAGACCAATTTTTCATTATGAAACAAACCCACTGGTCAAGATGTATTACCTTTTTAATATGTTACTGGAATCAGTTTGCAAATATTTTGGTAAGGATTTTTTCAACTTTATGGGAACATGGATCAATAATTTTTTCTCTTGGATTTTGCTTTTATGATTTTGGTAGACTTATAAATGGAGTTTTAAAATGGCTTCTCATTTATTTTCTGAGAGAATATACGTAGAATTAGTTTTATTTCTTCCTTACATGTTTGGCAGCACTCACCCATAAAGCTATCTGGGCCTGGAGTTTTCTTTCAGAGAATATTTTTAATTAAAAATTCAATTTATTTCATTGATATACAGCTACCGAGACTTTCTTTTTCCTGTGTTATTTTTGGTGACTTGTATTTTTCAAAGAATTTGTCCATCTCATTTAAATTGTCAAATTTGTTTGCAGAAAGTGATTCATAATATTCTGCAGTTTTTTAATAGCTGTAGGCTTTGTAGTCATACCACATTTTTAATTCCTGATATTGTTAATAGAATAGACAATATTCTCAGCATTTGTCTTAATTAGTCTTACTAATATTTTCACTTCACTATATAATTAACTCAAAGTATTGTGCAATTCTTACCCTATCTTTCAAGACTTTTTAGCTCCTAAACTATTGTTACAACCTCTTTTGTAACTTAATTAAACTCTAATTAACATTTCCAGTGAAAATATGCAGACTTAAAATAACAGGCAGGCACTTGCATCTTAGAGACAAGAGAGGACTCAAACAGACATGTGTGCACTGGCTAATTACTGGTACTTGCCACAAGCTTAATATTCTATTAATAAAGAACTAGAACAACAGCGAATTATCTCCCCGACTTGGGCAATTACAAATTTTACTGAATAAAATTTTCTTTAAATACGAACCAATTATGAACACCGAGTCTGACATTTACTGTGGATCCAAATGAAATTTACTTTTCTAATTCTTGATATATAGGATAAAAAGTAAAGACTATTCGAATAAAAACAAAATGTGAAACCAATTGCAACACCCAAGAAAAAAATGACACATCTTGAGACGTTTATAGTTATGGAATAATTGTGAGAGAAAAAAAATAAGAGATTCTACAACACACAGAATTAATGATCTTCATAAGTAATACAGAAAATTTCAACAATACAGAAATCAACCTAAGCATTTCTTTTCCAAATTATATCCCCTTTACATAAAATGTTTGCACTAAGCAAAAAGATGACAAAAATCAGAGCCAATCAAAAGAAGAGAAACAATTTTTTGCAAATGACAATACAAAATCGAACTTAAACTTTATATATTTTGCCCCCAAAAAGGTGGACTATAACACACCAATCAGGATGGCTAAAATTGAAAACAAATTTTAAAAAGTAAAGAAACCAAAAGTTAGTAGGCATGAAAAGAGGCTAGATCAATCATATGTAGCTGATAGAAACATAAAATAGGACAGCCACTCTAAAAAATAGCTGGCAGTTTCTTTTAGCACTAATAATAGAGTTATCACACTGACCAGCAATTTGCACTCTTAGACATATATCCCAGAGAAATAAAAACTTATTTTCAAGCAATAACTTGCACATAAATGTTCTTATCAACTTTATTTATAATAGCTCCAAACTGAAAACTACCTAAATGTCCATCAATGAGTGAGTGGTTAAACAAGTTGTAGTACATCCGTGTCATCCAATATCAGCAATAAAAAGGAAAGAATTATTGATACATGTGATAACTTGGATGAACCTCAAGGAAATGATGCTGCATGGGGGCAAAGCCAATATTAAAAGGATACATATTGCATAATTATTCACTTATATAACATTTGTAAGATAACATGATTACGTAGATGAACCACAGAACAGTGGTTGCTAGCAGTCAGGGGAGAGAAGGGCCGGTGGGTGTGCTATAAAGGACAAAGGAATCTTGTGAGATGGTACAGTTTAGTGTCTTCATTGTGGTTAAGGATCACAGGAAGCTACACATTTGATAAAACTGCAAAAAACCATACACATATATACACACACAGGCAGGGACCCTGACAAACTCTCCGGCTATCCTAATATCAATACGCTGGTTTTGATACTGTACTGTACATTTATACAAGATTGTAAAATGAGAGAGCCCAGGTGAAGGGTACACAAGGACCTCCTTTTGTAACTTCCTGTGACCTGGCAATTATTGCGAAATTATAAGGTAATTTCGATAAATTGAAATATATTTTTTGTTGATTTCTATGAATCAAGGACAGAGCTTAAATCTCACTTAAGTATTTTAATAAATCTCTTAAACATTTTAAAACTAGACAAAAGTTCTTCTAAACACTTAAATTACATATTGAAAACACCTCAGATTTAGACACTATATTCATTTCCTAAGAATGCTGTAACAAATTACTTCAAATTTAGTGACTCAAATAGCATAAATGAATTCTTCAAAGATCTGGAAATCAGAGATACAAAGTAATTTCAATAAACCAAAATCAAGGCATGGGAAGGTCCCTCCCTCAAGAGATCTAGGAAATAGTTTGTTCCTTGCCTTTTCTAGCTTCTGGAGACTGCCAGCATGCCTTAACTTATAGCCACATCCCTCCTATTACTACCTCCATCCTCACACTGTCTCTTCCTCTTCTGTGTGTATCTAATCCCCTTTGACTCTTTCATGTAAGAGGACATTGTGGTGACATGTAGCACCCATCTGTACATATCAGGATAATCTCTTCATTAGAGGATTATGTCTGCCAAGACTCTTTTTCCATATATGGTGACATTCACAAGTACCAAGAATTAGTAGGTAGACATATTTTTTAGCTGACTACAGGCATAGAATATTATATCACACTTATTTATATAGTTGTATTGTCCTATCATGAAAAATGAATTTGGAGGCAAATGTTTTATTCATCACCATGTTTTATTCATGACCATCATAAAATATCAAGTATGATCTTTCTTACTTATTTCCCATAGTAGATTGTTTGCAAAAAGAATGTTTTTAGTTCCTCTCAATGCTGTGCATGTCTGCCTGCTACTCCTCTCATTAGGAAACGGAGCCTATTTCCTCTTCTCTTAATTCTGGGTGGTACCTGAACTTGAGTTTGAATTCTGGAAGTAACTGAACCTGCTTGGACCAGTAGAAGGCAGAAGTGACACTGCAAGTTCCAAGGCTAGGCCTGAAGAAGCTTGGCAGTTTCTGCTTTCACTCTTCTGGAATGCAGACACTATATATAAAAGTCCATATGCCCTGCTAGAAATCTCACATGGAAAGAGAGAGATAAAGTCTCAGTCAGCCACCAATTGTTCGGCCATTTAAGCTGAAGCCCTAGGCACAAGAACAAAGGCACTGACATTCTAGCCCCAGTCCAGCTGCCAGCACATACCAAATGGAACAGACGAAGTACTCAGCTGAGCCCAGACAACATACAAAATAATAAGAAATAATAATTCATTATTGTTTTAAGTTATTATAATACCAGAAAGGTAACAGACACTAAAGAGGCTAAATAAATCATTGTTTCAAATCTATTGAAAAAAAAAAAAAAATGGCGTGTGTGTGGGGGGGTCCAGTTTGCGATGTAGCAACAGATAATTTAAACATTTGCCTATGGGGGAGATAAACTGAATATTCACTGAATTTAACTGAAAGTATAAATATTTAACTCTACTGAAATTTAAAATATTGTCCAAGGAACTGTTCACAAAGGGGCTATATCCATGCAAAAGGGATGTAACTTAGAGTTTAAACCCATGCAGTGATTTTCTTTTAACCGTAAGATAAATATTAATCTTAAAATACACATTTAGTTATTCTCATGTAAAGTTCCATGTGGTCAGCCTTATGTCTAAGGCAGTTATATATCAGAAATGAAACAGGAATTATAATAACAAAACCTGCAGATATCAAACTGATCATAAGGGAAGAGTAGCAAAACACTCTATACACATAAATTAACAACTTAGATAAAGTGGACAAATTCCTTGAAAAACACGAACCACCACAACTTACCCAATATCAAACAGATCATGTAATAGCTCTATATCTATTAAGGAACTTAAATGCATTATTTTTAAACTCTCACAAAAGCAATCTCTAGACCTACCTGGATTCAATGGGGAACCCTATCAGACATTTAAAGAAGAATTAACACCAACTCTGCACAATCTCTTCTAGATGATAGAAGTAATGGAACACTTCAGAATTCATTTTATGAAGCTAGTGAAACTAGTATTACTCTGATACTAAAACTATAAGCAGATAATGCCAGAAAAAAATGTTCAAATGTAAAATATAAAACTATAAAGATGTCTTAAATAAATCATTGGAGAAAATCTTTGCAATCTAGAGCTAAGCAAAGAGCTCTTAGATATGTCATCAATAGCAAAATTCATCAGAGCAAAATTTGGTAAACTGGACTTCAAAACGTAAAACTTTTACTCTGTGAAAGAACCCATTAAGAGGACAAAAAAATAAGCTAAAGACTGGAAGAAAAATATTTGCAGGCCACATATCTGGGAAAGGGTCTGTATTTAGGACCTATAAGAAATTCATAAAAATCAACAATTAAAAATATGGGTAAAAGACATACAGGGGCATTTCACTGAATACAATGCGTGGATGGCAAATGAGCACATGAAATGAGGTTCAACATTATTAGCCATTAGGGAAATGCTAATTAAAACTACAATGAGATGTCATTGCATACCTCTCAAAACAACTAAAATATAGGGATGACAAAATTCTGGCAAGGATACAGAGAAATTGGATCATTCATACTTTGCTGGTGAGAATAAACTAAACAAGCAACTATCATATAACCCAGAAATTGCACTCCTGGGCATTTATGCTGGAGAAATGAGAATTTATCTTCCATAAAACTTGTAAATGAGTATCCATAGCAGCTTTATTCATAATAACCCTAACCTGGAAACAACCCAGATGTCATTTAATGGGTGAATGGTTAAGCAAACTTTGGTAAATCCATACCATGGAGTACTACTCAAAAATAAAAATAAACAAACTAGTGACATACACAACTTGGATGAATCTATAGACAATTATGCTGAGTGGAAAAAACCAACTTCAAAATGTTGCATATTATATGATTCCATTTTGATAACATTCTTGAAATGCAAAATAATAAATATGAAGAACAGAGTGATGTGGTTGTAGTTATAAAGGGTAACACAGGGATCCTTACAGTGATGGAACTGTTCTGTAACTTGACTTTATCAATGTCAATATTCTGATTGTGATGTTGTAAAACAGTTTTTCAAGATGTTACATTTTCAGGAAATTGGGAGAAGAGCACATAGAGCTCTCTGTATTATCTTTGAGCAACTACATGTGAATCTATAACCATCTAAAATAAAAATTGTTTTAAAACCCTACTCAACTCACTAAAAACAATTTTCTTTGTATTTTTATGCTAATAAACCTGGCTAAATTTAATGATTCCACTAAATCTCATCTGCTGCTCTAATATAATTTTACTATTAATAATGTTGAAAGTAGAGACTTCTTGTAAATTCAGATACTAAAAAAATCATGGAGCCAAAATACTCATTGGCTTTTATACCTTACTCATTTGGCAGCATCTGATGCCTGGATAGGCTCCACACCCAACGCCATGGGGCTTGAACTCACGACATGTTCTACCAACTGAGCCAGCCAGGCACCCCAACTATTGTTTTCACCTTAGAATATATTTTAATCCAAACTTGGAATAAGTAATACAGTCATATAGTATCAAACGGCATAAAGTGAAAAGTATTTCCTTTCTTTCCCTCAGCATATCAGTTTCACCCCCATCTCCCTGTAAGTCACCAAAGTCCTCCACAGGTATTGGTATATATTCAAGCCAATAGGTGTGTTCTTCCACCCACCCAACCTGTTGTTTTTTTTTACACAACTGTCACTATATGTATAACTCTGCCTTTTCGTTTTTCACTTAAAAATTCTTCAAAAACTTGCTCTCATTACAATTGCTCGTTTTTGCCTTTTGTTTGTTTTATTTTGTCTTAATAATTATATGATAGACCATGACATGAGTATACATTTAGGT
The DNA here is from genome assembly GCF_018350175.1 of Felis catus. Classification (NCBI taxonomy): domain Eukaryota; kingdom Metazoa; phylum Chordata; class Mammalia; order Carnivora; family Felidae; genus Felis; species Felis catus. Next base: position 107,520,816 of record NC_058374.1, read on the forward strand.
TATTTCTGATAATCTGAATCAATGTTCAAGCAACTGACTTTGTATATTTGGCATTTGCATATCTAAAGAATATGTTGTTAGAAGAGGAACTACTTGATAAGAGGTTATGTGCTTCTATAATTTAGGTAAATACTGACAAGTGGCTCTTTATAAAAGTTGTGTCAACTTGTACTACAACTAGCAATGTATGAGACTGCGTGTTTCCCTCTGCCCTCTTGAAGACAGTGAGTCATTTTTTTTTTTATCTTTGCCAATCTGACCAGTGAAACAACTCCCAGTGTAAGCATTTCATTCAAAGATAACAATCAATGAATCTTGTGAAAGGATACCTTAGTGTATTAATCACAAGGAAATAATGTGACCTTCAAGACTGAAAACAGTTCTCCAACAAGTGATACTGTGCATTCAAAACCACCCTGTAGCCCAGTCTCTGGGGCTTGTTATTCACAGAGAAATATAAGTAAATCACTATTGGTCAAAGTTAATATTTAAGTCGATAAATTCATTAAAAGTTTACCATATGCATCCAGAAGAGTAGTTAGGGTTTATTTTAGGTTATAAGGGAAATTGGAAATAAATATAAAGAGTCCTGCCGTGTAACTTTAAATGTTTTCATGTATCAGACTACACCCATGGAATTCTGTTAATGGCATCTGCTCAGAAACCATTTTAATATTACTCTGCACAGAATATATTAATATATCCAATCACGCATATGTATGTAGTAATAAAGAGTTAACACATTACCCAAAAGAAGTGGAGAAGTAAATTGAGAAGCAAAAGTTTTCAGAGCTTTTGATAATCAGCAAGGTGTCTTTCAGGTCTATCATTCTAAGTCAATGTCTTTTTAATTATCTGGGAAATAAACCCAGAGTTCAACACAATACAAATTTCTTACCTATTTATACACAAGTTTTATTTTATGACAGGACAACTGTATTTTCTAACATGCACACAGCAAAATTTGAACACTGATCACTAGGTAAATTAATGATTATAAACATAGAGTTTAGGTTTTAGTAATTATTCTAACTTAAGTTGACAATTGACCAGTAAGGCATTTCGTTTGATTATTAGTATCTCAAATAGCTATTAGCCAATTTAAAAATTCTTCTACTATTTGCTATGATTTGAATGTTTGTGTCCTCCATTCCAAATTCATATGTTGAAATTCTAACACCAGGATGATTGTATTAGGAGATGAGGCTTTTTGGGGTAATAAAAGTAACTTCAGAGAGCTAACTAGCTCCTTCCAACATGTGAGGACACAGTGAAAGTTGCCATCTATGAACCAGAGAGCAGGCTCTCACCAGACACCAAATCTGCTGGTACCTTGAATTCTAAGCCTCCCAAACTATGAGAAATAAATTTCTATTGTTTATAAAGCTCCCAGGGTATGGTATTTTGCTATAGGCAGCCTCAACAGACCAAGACGGTATTTCTTACTTATGTTATTATTTGGATGACATAGCACTTATTTTCTAGAAACACATATAAATAGCTTTCTTAATGCCATTAAAATACTATCTCTTGAGTTAACATATATTGGAGGTACACAGTAATTCTGGAATCAAGAAACAACATACAATCAGAGAAAAGAAAACTTGTCAACATAAGAGACTGTCTTCCTTTCAGAATAGTGTTAATTGCTGCCTTCCTGGAAAAAAAGAACACATTACATGTTTCATTTGGATGAAAATGTCCAATGAATTCAATAATATATTTTACTCCAATAAATCAACACGGATCATTGATCATGTGGATACAAAGGGTACGCACACAAAAATAAAGTATGATTCTGATGATCGAATATGCCGAATATAATGAGACACTCTTCAAGGAAAATTCATTGCATCAAGTACTTATTAAGTACTTACTACAGAAGTCAAAACTAGTAGGAGGCGTCAAAGACAAAAGTAGGTCTGCATGTCAACATTGTTGTTGTGGAAAAGAAATGCGGCGGGGGAAGGGGGGGTAAGAACCTCTACAAGGTTGCTTCGTCAGAGAACGATACTTCCTAAAACAAACAGTTTGTTTCCTGTATCCCCGGAAAGCAACCAGGCATAAACAGTTTTTAAAACTGGGTGATGAGGCTCTTAAACGCAGTACACAAAGCGAACCCTCCAGTCCTCTTGGTGCTTTCGGGCAGTGAACCATACAAACGATGCAGGCTAAGAAAGGCTGGGTCTACCTTTAAGACCTGGAAGGGAAAGACCCGACTGGGAGCAACGAACGCAGCCTCATTTGCATAAGCACCCAAACACTGCTGACGTCACCGCGCCGGAGTGCGGACCCCGCCCCGTCTTACTCCAACCTTTCCCTGGGAAGGAAGAGGATGGAAGGAGGGAAGGGAGCGAGACGCCACGGAGCGCGAGCCTGGGGGCTTCCCTCTCCCACGCGCGGCAAACGCCGCTCCTCGGCTTAACGGAAAAGAATTCCCGTTCTTGCGGCCTCTGCGACAGGGTGGGTCCACACCTGTCCCCGGGATGTCTCGGCTCGGCGTTGCGATTCGTTCGTTTTTACGAGGCTGGTATGCCTGCATGTTTTGATCCGGAAGCCCCTCCCTGTACTCCAAACCGTCCTCTGCCCAGGCCACGCACACACGAGCCGAGCGAATGGTGTAGAAATGGTCTGGGTTTCCCGTTCCGCCCATCCTCTCCTTCACATCCCCGCACCACCATCTCACCGCCACACGCTCAAATTCCTGGATGCGCAGAAAAACACACAGGCTGTGCTTTCTTCTGGAGCCACGTGCCCTGTGCGGCGAAAGGCCCGCTTTAGGACCCTTAATCCAGGATGCCTCAGGCTAGGGGGAACGGGGGTCACGTGAAAACACACAGCCTCGGGGGATCGCGTTCGGCAGTGGCCAAAAGCAAGGAGAAGCGAATGAGAAATGAGCCTGGCTCCTCTCCCCGCCCCGCCGCCCACCCGCACGGGGATCGGCTGCTAACTCCCCTAGAACCTCGGAAGCGCCTCGCTCCGTCCAGACCCTACCAACTTTCCTCTCGGGCTTGCCCCAATCGGACCCCCCCGCCCCCACGTCCAGCCCTCACTGGACTTGGAAGCCACTAGTTTCTCGGGGATGCTGTAGGCGATTTCCACCACGAGAAGGAAGGATGGCGGAACGTTTCAACCCATGTGCTTCCCCTACTCGCGATTCTCGCCTCCTCCCCCCATTGTGCACAGGTGCAAGACACAGCCTGGAGGGTCGCGCGCCGAGCCCAACTTCACCCTCAAAAGCTTTAGAGCTGCCTGCCCCCCCCTCCCCTCACCCCAGGACCCAGCTCGAGTCCTTCCCGGGATCCATCCATCAAGTCCGCTCGCGCCCCTGTCCCCGGGCTCCGGGGTGGCTAACGGGGAGCCCCGCCCTGCCTAAAACCGTGCTCTTAGCTGTAGGAGCGTGTCATTACCGTTCCCGTGTCTCCACCGGGCGCCTCTCGCTTCTCCCACGTCCCGACAGCAGCGGCAGTGGCAAAGGGTCGGGTCCAAGTGGCTGCGACAGAGGCCGCGAAGGAGCTGTCCAGAGAGAAGCAGCCGCTGGCCTCGGGCGGGCCCTGGGGCTGGGCTGGAGCCGGGGGGGTGGGGGTGTCGCTGCCCTGCGGGCTGGCTGCGAGAGACTCGCGAGCGCCGGTGTGTCGGCCAGGGAAGGAGCACGAGATGCAGGCGCGCGGGTGCGTGCGCGCGGGTGTGTGTGAGGGTGTGAGTGAGGGTGTGACGGAGGCGCCCACGTGCCCGGCCCGCCCGCGCTGCGGCCGCCGACCCGCTGCGGGGGAGAGGGGGAGGCTGCGGGCGCCGCGGGGGAAGGGAGCCAGGTCGTCCGGCTGGGCGCCGCACCTCCCCGCCCCGCCGCTCCTTGACGCAGAGGCCGCTGCGGCTGCCCAGCCGCGTCCACCCTGCGCCCCGGGATGGGCCGGCCGGGGCGGCACCGACCGAGCAAGTCCGCTCCGAAGCAAAAATGAACGGATCCCCCCCCACACACACACACACTCCTCCGCCCCCCTGCCATCCCAGCCTCCCTTAACCCATCCAACGCAAAGGACAGGCACCAGTTGCCCGCCCCGCGCCTTTGTCTCAAAGAGGATAACAATAGAAATGGTCCTGCCTCACACCCTCCAATGTTCTCTTAGAGTCACTGACGGGACTAGAAGAAGTGGGTGACCCAAAGAACCCTTTTCCCTAGCTGTGTCCCCCAAGCCGGTCATTTACATCTCTTGCAAAAGAAAAGCAACCTGGGCATTTGCTTCTCCACCCAACGTTGGCCTGATAGCGCTCAGGGATTCTGGCCAGGTTAGGAAAGCTGTTTTAGGGAGCTGGTCCTCACCCTGTGTTGGTCCCTTAGCATCCGACTCTTCCTCTAGGGGGTCTCATTACTACACGAAGGCTGACTCACTTCTTGTAGCAAACAAGACGTACTCATAATTAGGCCACGTGGAGAATCTCTAAAATATACCTCAATGAGCACAAAGCTTAGCTTTCTTTTGAAAATGGCTGAACCTTCCCCTAAACAGGGCATATGCTCTAGAGGTTAAATTTTATGTCCTTGAAACTTTCAAAATTGAAAGAAATGCAAAATAAGCCTACAACCAATTATAGTGGAAAGGTTCAGTGACTTGATGAAGGACATTTTTTCACTTCCAAACGATTAATGTTACCATTAAAAAAATACCTTTGTGCACTTTGGGGGCTTTCAACAATCCCTCAGATTTTGACGGTTTGTATCCAATTAAGATTGAATTAAATAACAAGGCCATTTCAGACAGGTTTTTCATGCAGTGAGAAATCTCCTGGAAATAAATCACAAGACCTAAATTTCAGGTCAGAACACTGCTACTAATCCTTAGCTTTTAGTGCAGCCAAGAGAGCTTTTTCTCAGTCTCTTCCAATCCCACCTTTAAAATATTTTTAAATATTAAATTAGATCTGATTCCCTGGATGCCCCTCTGCCATGGGTAAATAAATACTCTGACAGATGTCCCATTGGAAAAAAATAAAACCAATTCCAATAAACCTCTTATGGAACATCTTGTATAATTTGCTTTTTACTTCACATACTGGTGACAGGCAAATATTTCTGTTGATATATATAATTTTTTTTTATATTCTGAAATTGATGCACAGTAGAAATAATACCAATAACAACTGAGAAGAATTTAAGAAAATAAGTAGGGCTATGTCCCCCATAATCAGGATTAGGCTTATCTGTGGGAAAGTTTTTGTATGCTTGCAAGAATGGTTTATATAAGTACAAAGAAGGCCCACTTGCCTACAACTATTCCCTCCTCACATTTTTTTTTCACTGACAATTGACATCTACCTCAGATACATGTGCAAAGCTACAAGTCACAAAGTATTTGTGGAGTGATACCCTCAAAAATGACTAATACTAATTCATGTCTTGAAGCCAATGAGAATAAGAGAAAGCAGGTATTAAGTTTCCCACTAAGTACCTGGAGTTTAAACTAGCTCATTTAATCTTCTCAATTAATTAATGAGGTGATTTTAGAGATTAGACAGAGGTGATACTCAAGAGAAAAAAATTGCAAAAAAGCCACACAGCTATTTCAATGACAGAATGGAGATTTTAACCAAGATCTGGTTGGCTTCAGAGTTAATGTTTTTTAATGCTACCTTGTAAACCTTTAGTGAATGAATAAATTTTAACAGGAGGAAAATCTAGAATTAACACAAGAGCTAGGCACCTTTGAAAATAAGAAGTGGAGGGGTGCCTGGGTGGCTCAGTCGGTTAACCATCTGACTCTTGTATTTTAGCTCAGGTCGTGATTTCACAGTTTGTGAGTTCTCACCCCTAGTCGGGCTCTGAGCTGACAGTGTGAAGCCTGCTTGGGATTCTCTCTCCTTCTCTCTCTGTCCCTCCTCTGCTCATGCTCTCCCTCTCTCTCTCAAAAAGAAATTAATTGATCAAAAAAATAAAATAAGAAGTGGAGTGAGAAGTGGAAAGATTCCAAAGGAGAACCTAGAAACTCTAGTCAAAGAGGTAAAAAGTATCTATTTCTAAATTTTAACAATAAAGACACTTCAGTGATCTAATACTCACTTGCTAATATCTTTTAGCTAACAATTATTGAATGCTTTCTTTGTCACACAGGAAGACAAATGACCACATGGTGTTTTGTGAGAGAAGAGGCAGAAGGGAAAGATTAGAAGATTTGAACCTACAAGTAAAGGGAGATTAGTCTTTTTGGCCACACTGTATTTAATATTAGCAAGTATTGATCTGAGGTTAAGTATGTACATTTGCAATGTACAGAATAATTTAAATGCCATATTTTTCTTAATTCTTATACCAACCCTAAGCAGTAGATATAGTTATTAGCCACACATTGCAAAAGAAAAAAAGACGAGACTTTGGTTGTCCATGTTTATAGTTAGAAGGCATCTGTTAGATACTGTAAATAAATACCCACCCCTATCTAGATCACTTTCTGAATTTGATACCTACTTATAAGCACCAAATCCTTCAAAATGACAATATTATATAAAACTCACCAAAGATATGGGCACCTGGGTGGCTCAGTTGAGTAAGTATCCAACTCTTGATTTCAGCCCAGGTCATGAGCTCACAGTTCACAAGATAGAGCCCCACATCTGGCTCTGAGCTGACAGCATGGAGCCTGCTTGGAATTCTCTCCCTCTTTCTCTCCCTCTCCCCTGTTCAAGGGCATGCACCCTCTCTCTCTCTCTCAGCCCCTCCCCTCTCCAAAAATAAACATAAAAAAAAAAAAAAACTCTTGAAGATATAGCACCAGTGCTCAGAAATACAATGCAAATATTTACCAAAAAAAAAAAAGATTTAAAAATTACAGTACTAAAAGAAAATATTTAAATCAATTTACACTATAAGTTTATGTTAATTCATTTTCTTAATTGTTATATATGTAGTATATTGTGGAAATTATTTTTTATTCTGATAAAAATTTATTATATTATTTCCCATACTAAAAATTATTTGATACATAGTTTCAAATATTTATGACACCAAAGTCTGCACAATCCCAAAATATCTGGTGAATATTCTAGTCATCCTATATTTTCTTGGCTGATGAAGAGCTAAGAGGCACAAGCAAGGTTACTAGATTAACTGATCTCTCTATAGGTAGAGGATGGGGTAACTAAGTTGACAAATGTCAAAGCAATCAAATCAGTTGGTATGGTTTACAAACTCACAACAATATTGTTTCAACAATCATTTGAGGAAAACAGGACAAATAAAAAGTTTTTTTCTTTTGACTTTTATGAAAATAAATGCTTGCAATTTTTTTTCCTACATCTTTCATAACTCTATTAATCTTTATATTCTCTTTCTAAATGTTAATGGCTTTGGGGCTCTGTCCTTGGTCCTTATGTCTTTTTTTTTTTTTTTTTTTCTTTTCTCTCCGTACTCTCCTTAGGTGATTTCATTCAATTACCTTTTTTTTTTTCCATGTTTTATTTTAAAAAATGGTGATATTAAAAGTATTTAATTTTCTGTAACTAATAACTGTAATTGTCACTAACCAAAGGAAATTAAGCCTAGAGAGGACCAGTATCCCAGGAAGGGAGCCAGGGTGACTGAAGTAGCAGAAAGGAAGCACTTGGGGGACTTAGGCACAGCTATATTTCCAGCAGTATGAAAATATTTCAATGTTTCTTCCACTGGTACAGCTGAGTAATGTGTGATAACTGAGAAATATTCTTCATATTGAAGTGTGTTTTGGCATATACTATTTCTGGTAATAACATACTGAGTTTTCAAATCATGAACTATTTCATCCAACGAATATTTATTGGGTACTTATTATATAGCAGGCATAGTCCTAGGTGCTTGAAGTATATCAATAAACAAAAGAGACAAATATCTCTACCTTCATAAAATTTATAATCTAGTGGGGTGGGGCAAGAAAAGGCAAACACTTTACAGTAAACATAATAAATAAATTATATGTTTAAAAGAGCTAAGTGCTATAAAATTTAAAAAAAGGTAACATAGGCTAAGGTGGTTAGGAGATTCAGGGGGAGGAGGGTGAGCGTCAATTTTAAACTGAGTGATCAGGGTTAAGTCTCACTGAGATCTTATTAGAGCAGTGGTTTGAAGCACTCGCATAAGTTGGCCTTGCTTATGTTCAGGCAAAAGACTCAGTCAGTGAAAAGGCCCTAAGAGGAGTTTACCTAGCATGTTTGAGGAACAGAGAGGAGACCCAGAGATAGCAAATTCTTGCCTTACTACTATTTTTTTATTTAAATCGATAAATCCAACTTTTTCATATTTAGAGTTTTTCATCTATATAAAAAATGAAGTTATTTGTGATTTGTTTATGTTCACCTTACATTTTTTTTAAATCAAGGTTATTCTAGCATTGTAAAACAAGATACAGAGTTTACACTCTTAGTCTCTCAAATACTCTTACATAAGATAGAAATTGTTTATTACTCATCTGGGAAATTGAGGAGAGTAGGAAGAAGATGGTAAATAGAGACACTTTATTGTTAACTGAATTTTTCTGTTGGTTCATTTCAGTTAACTCTTCCATAATTGAGTAAATTTTGGTAATTCCTTTCTTTTAAATTGTTCATTTCACCTAGTTTTTTAGTGTGTTTCAATAAATTTGTTAGTACTATTTTATTTTATTATTTTTTTTAATTTTTTTTTCAACGTTTATTTATTTTTGGGACAGAGAGAGACAGAGCATGAACGGGGGAGAGGCAGAGAGAGAGGGAGACACAGAATCGGAAACAGGCTCCAGGCTCTGAGCCATCAGCCCTGAGCCCGACGCGGGGCTCGAACTCCCGGACCGCGAGATCGTGACCTGGCTGAAGTCGGACACTTAACCGACTGCGCCACCCAGGCGCCCCAGTACTATTTTATTTTAAATCCTACATTATACATGCATTGTAAATACATGCACTTCTCCATAGCACTATTTTTACTTTATCTCTTTCTTTTCTATCAATCTTGCTAAACTTTTATCTCTTAGTTTTTTCAAATAATCAACTTTTGATATTGTTAGGAATGTACTTTTTTCTTTCTTGTGAATTCTTTTCTCATTGTATTTATATATTTCTTCTAGTTGTCTTCTCTAGTTTTTGGATTTGAACAACTACTATTACATTGCTTCACATTATAATTTACTCCATATGTACAACATTAGTTACAAACTACAAATTAATTAAGTGATCTTTTTAAGTAATTTCAATTCTTACCTGCATAATTTATAAGCACATCTTTAAAATTAATTTTACTACTAATCATTTATGTGGAGACTGTAGTGAGATACCTTGATCTTTGTATTGTCAATTCTTTTGGAATTTTTGAGATGTCTTTTGTAGTCTAGTATTTGTTCATTTTTTAAAAAATACTTTATATTGAACTCAGAAGAGTATATATTTTATTTATTAGATTAAGCTTATTAATTATGGATTTTAAGTGTTCAAATATGTAGCATAAACGTTAATGTCCATATGATTGTATAATTCTACTCCAAATACATTTTTAAGAAACTGTGTGTTTTGTTTATTTTTGTTTAGTTATTCTGGATCATGTTCTTATATCTGAACCAACTAACATAGCTCTGGGAATGAGATTCATAGTTCCATAATGATCATATTGAGCAGACAAGACTTCTTCCAGTGAAAGAAGACACTATTAACAGAAAAGGGGTATGAATGAATAAAAACATTCTAAGTAGCCAAAAATATGGGCTAATAGAAGAAGCCCTATAAAGCATAGAATGAAAATAACTTCTCTAGGCAACATGGTTATTGGATTTTAGAAAGTAGGTGTTAAAAGAGGTCATTGAGAGTATGTGACTGCTGGTTGACCCATGAACTGGACCCAGGCAATCAGAGTCTCCTTACCTACAACCCTGTCCTTGGAATGTGTTCCCATAGCTGGAGACATCTCAAGAATTCAACCTTGAGAGAGTAGTGTGTTGTTGAGACCATCTGGAGCATATATGTGACTGAACCCCATTAAAGCCTCTATAGAAACTTTTAAAATTCTGGTGGGCAGGGGCGCCTGAGTGGCTCAGTCAGTTAAACTTCTGATTTGGCTCGGGTTGTGATCTTGCGGTTCCTGAATTTGAGCCACGCATTGGGCTCTGCAGTGGTGGTGCAGAGCCTGCTTGGGATTCTCTCTCTCTCCTTCTTTCTCTGCCCCTTCCCCACTTGTGCTCGCTTTCTTGCTCTCTCTCTCAAAATAAGTAAATAAACTTAAAAAAATATGAAAATTCTTTAAAAAAAATTCTGGTGGGCAACTTAAAGATTTACTTATCTTGTAGCAGTCTTAGGCAAGCCTCATATGTAAGCTTCCTTGCTTATTAAACTTGCCCCCCTACCAATCTGGAATAGCCTGCCTGTTTCTTGGGTCTCTCCTTGTACTCTGTGTATGGCAGCCTAGTTTCAGATTTCACCTGGGGAGCTCCTGAAGTTTCAAACCAACAATTGGTGACCTAGCCAGGGTCTGACATATGGGCCACCCCTCCTCACAGAGAGGCCAATGGCTAACCCAGCACTTTCCCCACAATACCTGTTTCCCAAGCTGCAGGAAGGGTAAGTAAAGTTGCATTGTAACAATCTTCTATAGAGAATTTTCCAGGCCTTCCAATGGTAACTTTGTAAAATAAAGACATGATTATGACAGTCTCTGTTGTGTGAAGAACCCCAAGACAAACACAGGAAAAATTACTCACTATATGGTAATGAGAGATAAAGGGAGAAGCTTGTATTTAGAAAGGAGCCACATCATTCATGGGCAACTAAGTACGGAGCAAAAACAGTTGAAATCTAAATCAAATACCGAATATTTGAGGTTCAAATATTGTAAATTTGTAACCCCTATAGCTTGAGTCCATACTACTCAGACTTCTCAGACTCAGTTTTGTCGCTGTTTTTTAGTCTCTTTCCTAATATTAGAGAGTATCAGAATCCCTTCTGCCCATTGCAGGGGGTTTTGCAAAGCCCTTAAACAGAAGCAAATTCTAGAATCAATTCCAGACTACCCTCCATACGATTCCGTTCCCTTAGAACGACTCTGGTATGAACATTTTTATTAGTCTTATTTTGGTCAGCAGAGCAGAGCCGTTATAAACGTGCAAGGCATTGGGGCAGGGGAGTAAAGGTCTAGATCACTAGAGCCAGAGAATTAGAGAAACACTCACTAACAATTCAGCCTGAAGCAATGTAGCTGCTGGAGGTTTCCAAGCTCACAAGGAATTCCAAGAAGCCGCAGCATCCGGCTGGGCGACCTGAGAGTGGGGATTGCCACTTCACTTCTGTTTTCCAAATTACACATGTGTTTCTCCTACTTGAAAACTCTCAGAGTCTTGAAAGAAGGAAATTCTTAGAAATGTAGTGCCCACCTTAGGGAAGTGATGATGGGGTCAAATTGAAAACAGCCAATCTACCATATAACATTTCTAACCATAAATGAGGTGTGTGTGTGCGTGTGTGTGTGTGTGATATTTTTGGTGTTTTTTGCTGTGCCGACTTTACAAAATGAATTGGGTAGATTTTACATTTTACTCATGTGTATATACCTTCTTGGAAATATCTCTTCTTTAAAAGACTGAAATGAATTAGCTTGTGAAACCATCTGGGCCTCGTAATCTTTCAGAGGTAATTCATGGTTTTTTCCAAGGGCTTCTAAAAAATCTGCCTATTTAGGTTGCCTTCTTCCTTTTTTGTCATTTTGGAAAAGAAATTTTTCAGAGCCTATTCTTTATTTCAACCAAATTTCAAATCGAGAGTTGGGCATAACATTATTTTATACTTTAAAAATATGTTTCCTAGCTATGCTGGTATTAGTAACCTTGTTGTATAACTAACCACCCAAGAATTGCAGTTGCTTACAATAAGTTATTTCTTTTTTACTCATATTACTTTTGGACAACTGCAGTTAGCTCAGATTTTACTTCCCTAAAGCTTCATATAAATGAAATCATACAGTAGTAATATTTTATTATGTCTTCATTCAGAAATATACTTTTAAAATTCACCCATGTTGTGGGAGTAGTTCATTCGTTTTTATTACTCAGTAGCCTTCTTTCGTATGAATATAAATATACAGTGTTTATCCATACGTCTATTGATGGATACCTGGCCTACTTCCAGTCTTGGCTATTAGGAATACGTTTGCTATAAATATTCTTTCACACTTGTTTTCATTGATATATATTTTCATTTCTCTTAGGTAAATTCCTAGGAGTGAAATTCCTATGCCTTACAGCAGATATATGTTTAGTCTCTTAATTATTATGAAATAGAGTGAAAATGAGACGTGCAAGAAAAATGGGATTTTTCCAGATAGGAAATTTAGGGAAACCTATTTCAGATTAAGAGAATGATATTAACAAAAGCACATAGTTGTGAGAATGAAGTTTATTCCTGAGAGGAAAATGAAATATGTGTCTGATATGGTTAAGAGATGAGATTGCAAAGGTAATTAAGTTATGTCCTGGTGATCTATTTGATCGTAGTACTAAAGATGTATGGCCTAAGGACATAAAAAAAAGGGGGAGCGAATCATAACAGATTTTTGGAGAAAGAATAATTCATTCGTTCATTCACTCTCTCCAGTAAACATTTGCTAAGTGCTAAGTCTGTGCAAGCATCACAATGGTCTTTGCAGTGTTTTAAGAAGTGCTAAAGGTCTTCTAGAACAATGCCAGGAAAGGGAAAAACATCGCTGAGAAACACTGAAAAGAACAATTCCAAGGCATTTTGTGGTTAATAGACTTAGTTTCCCAAAGGAGAGTAAGGGCTTACTATGAGCCACAACTTGAATAATTGGAAAGTTGATATTGTGCTTCACCACAATAAAGAATTTAAAAGATAATCACGTTAGGTCTAAGAAGCTGAAAGTGGAATATGTTTTTGAAGACATGCCTTCCAGAGAACACAGTAATTCAGTTACAATACCGAGTACTTTATCATAAAAAGTTCTAAATGTAACAGAGTTTACCTAGCCCAGGTTTTTACATGAAAAAAAAAAAAAAAAACTTGTGTAAACTACTCTGCAATAAACAGAGGGCAATTTTAATTCTAAGCTAGTATACCACAGTCCAATTACATTTACAAGTTCTGTCAAATAATTTCTTAGAATAGTTTTGTTTGTTGTAGGAAATAAAGCCAAGAAGATCATATTTCCTTTGAAAATAACAATATTTGAGGATTAAAAATTGATTTCAGGGCTTTTAAATTAAATAATGCATAAGTATTGGTGCTGCTTTGGACTTAAGCCAAACTAATTTGCAGAACTTAAAAGTAGAGGGAGGTATAATAGCATATCTTTCAAGGAACAGCAGTGTGCAATCATATTTAATAATATGTTAGTTTAATGTTATGCCTATAAGGATCAGGGAAAATGTATAAAACATGAGTGAGTCAGATGAGACTCTATAGTCTAATAAAAATTCTTAACAGCAATTTTTCTCTTCTATTATTTTCACACACCCTTACTCTAAGTCTAATTGTCATATTTTAATCTGTTAGTTATTTTCACATACTTCTCTTATGAGGAATACTTGAAAATTACATTTCACACCCAGCAAAGTAGATTCTTACGTTAAATTAAATTCTGATTTTTTCTCAACTTCGGATTCTCTCTGTATTTGATAATGCTGGGGACCACCATTTGATGATCTCTCCCTACCTATTTGTATAGCTCTGTCAACTTCTGATTATGAAAAGAAGACTAATGATCATAATTCAAAATAATAGCATGACAGGAGTAAATGAGAGAGGCTGGACCAATTCACTTGAAAGATAGTGCTAATTCAAGAATAAGTGAGAAGCACTGAGGAAGACAGTTATTGCCACATTAATATTGCAAAAAGGAAATTGCTCCCAAACTCGGTGGCTTAAAACTACAATCACTATCCTCATCACATATCTTTGGGGAGGTTACGTTATCTAGACTGATTTGGCAGCATTGGTTCTAAGCTTTAGTCAAGGCTGCTCCACATGTCTCACACCTACCTTAGACCATTAACTTCCAAGGCATGGTCTTCTCATGGTAGAAATGCAGAAGTGCAAAAAAGTCCCAATAGAAACTGGATTCCTCTTAAAGCCAGAATTAGAAATGGAACACTCTCAAAACTTCCCACATTCTATCAGCCAAACCAAATCACTTGGCCAAACCCATATAATGGGACAGAGAGGTGTATTTCTCCCATAAGGTTAAGGAAAGGAGTGAAGATTATGAGCAATTAATCTAATAAAACCCAAGCACTAAAGTAATCTAAAGTATTTTCTGTAGTTAAACTTCTCTCTGGATTTGGACCCATATATTGCCCTATCTAGCTGTCCCCCAGGTAGTTCCACTTCTCTGTCCTTGGCAATTCCAATCTTGCCCAATGGTATGCCTTAAAGACCTTCCATCTGTAGGTGGAGCCTCGCCCAGCCCAGTCCTTGAGTCATTATAATGAAGAAGGAAGTTTATTAGTCATTCCATTTCTATTAAGTCTTGCTATAGAAAGTATATATCATTTTGCCTGAGTTGGGACCTATAGGCTTTCTGAGCATTGACCTCTCTTTCTCTAAAAAAATGCTTGCAGGTGTGCACTAAAACTGCGTAGGTGACTGATGTCAGTCTTCTGTGACCATCTCAACTGACCTCAGGGAGATATTGAAAACAGGAAGAACTGGAAAATCAGTTAAGTGGAGGCATGCAAGCAATGTTTTGGACAATCAGATACGATAGAAACATAACGTATTAAGATGACCTAAGGGTCTTTCACGTGTCTATGTAGAAATCAGTAAACCTTAATTGTTAAAACTGAACAAATTATACCTTGTGACATCCAAATATTTGGAGAACTGCTTGTGAGCACGTACACTTACTTCTTTTCCTTACAGCTACTGAGCTTCAGAGAAGTTCTGCAGAGCGATCTGAAAGACTGTATCTGGGCTATACTCCCTAGTAAGATAACAAATGAAGCATTTACTAGCTTACTTTGAGGTTGACTTTCTTTTTGTCAACACAGGGAAGTGAGTGGCTTTTAAACTCTGACTGTGCATCAGTTTTCTTAACTTCCAAGAAGGAGGTAACAGTAATTCATCTTAAAGAATGCATTGTATGGTGTCAACATTTTAACACTATTAATTCCAATTCCAATCCATGATCATGGAATATCTTTTCATTTATGTATGCTTCTTTAATTTCTTTCATCAATGTTTCACAGTTTTCATTGAACAGATTGTTCTCTTCCTTGGTTAAATTGATTCCTAAATATTTTAATGCTATTGTAAATGGGATTGTTTTCTTAATTACTTTTTTGTATAGTTTGTTACTAGTTTATATAAATGCAACTGATTTTTGTATATTGATTTTGTATCCCATAACTTTACTGAATATATTTATTAATTCTAATAGTTCTTTGGTGGAACCTTTAGGTTTTCTTTATATAAGATCATTTAAAAATAGTGACAACTTGGGGCACCTGGGTAGCTCAGTCAGTTGAGCATCCAACTCTTGATTTCAGCTCAGATCATGAGACAGAGACCAGTGTCAGGCTCTGTGTTCAGCCTGGAGCCTATTTAAGATTCTCTCTCTCTCTCTCTCTCTCTGTCTCTCTCTCTCTCTGTCTCTCCCCCTCTCTCTCTCCCTCTCCCTCTCTCTGTCTCTCTCTCTCTCTGTGCCCCTCTCCCCAGCTCGCTCATGTATTCTCTCTCAAATAAAAATAAATAAATAAATAGATAGATAAAAAATAATTAAAAAAAAAAGAGACAGACACCTTAACTTCTTCCTTTCCTATTTGGATGCCTTTTATTTCTTTTTCTTGTCTAATTGCTTTGACCTGAACTTCCAGTACTATGTTGAGTGGAAGTAGTATGAGAGAGTATTCTTGTCTTGTTCCTCATCTTAGAGGAAAACTCATATTTTTACCATTGAATATGATGTTAACTGTTGATTTGTCATACATGCTCTTTATTATGTTGAGGTACGTTCTTTCTATACCTAATTTGTTGAGAGTTTTTTGTCATGAATCAATGTTGAATTTTGTCAAGGGCTTTTTCTGCGTCTATTGAGAAGATGATGTGATATGATTTTTATCCTTTGTTCTATAGTGTATCACCTTCATTGATTTGCATCTGTTGGAACATTCTTGCATCCCAAGGATAAATCACTGTTTGTTTAAATTTTTTTTAATGTTTATTTTTGAGAGAGAGAGACAGAGACAGAGATAGAGAGAGACAGATACAGAGTGCAAGTCGGGGAGGGGCAGAGAGAGAGGGAGACACAGAATCCGAAGCAGGCTTCAGGCTCTGAGCTGTCAGCACAGAGCCCATCCTGGGGATTGAACCCACGAACCGTGAGATCATGACCTGAGCTGAAGTCATACACTTAACCCACTGAGCCACCCAGGCACTACAAATCACCGTGGATTATGGTACATGATCCTTTTAATGTGCTGCTGGATTCAATTTGCTAGTATTTTGTTGAGGGTTTTTGCATCTATGTTCATCAGGCAAATCGGTCTGCATAAAGCTTACAAAAACAAAAATATGCATTTCTATACACCAAAATAGCACATACAAAACTGAAAGTCATTGAAAACTAAAGACTGCATCGTTATTACAATGACAAGGAAAGAAACAATCTTTACTAATTTAATTGCTAAATATATATTAAGAATCTAGCTTCTTATAGGCACTCTTCTAAATTCTAGGTTTCAGAGCTGGAGAAAAAAGCATTTGGACAAGAAGTGGATTTGGGGGCACCTGGGTGGCTCAGTTGGTTAAGTGTCTACTTCTTGATTTCAACTCAGATCATAATCTCATGGTTGTCATACTGAGCCCCATGTTGGGTTTCCCACTGAACATGGAGTCTGCTTAACATTCTTTGTCTCCCTCTCTCTCTGCCCCTCCCCTGTGGATGCTCTCTCTCTCAAAAATTAAATTAATTAATTAATTAACTAAATGATAAAGAAAAAGAAATGGATCTTGAATCTGGGAAAAAAGAAAAGCAAATGGTAGTGTCATTCCAAAAATAATTATTTGTTTTGGTTTTCAACTCAAACACACTTTGCTCTGCAGCAAGCTTTATATTATTCCACATCCAAATCTACAAAGTCAAAATGCAGATTTAAAAAAATAATGCCTACCAAAAATATCAGTCAAACCATGCTCTTTTTTAAAACCTCATCTTTGAATATTAGGAATGTATTTAATTATTCAAATTGGTGAGAATAAAATGTTCCTCTATACTTTAATTTAGAATATTGGTGTTTCATAACATGCTCGGTGCATATTTGAGATGTCTATGGTATTGAATCAAAGATAAATCTTTACCTTTGAATTTTGAAAGCCAAAAGTTATCCCTAGTCACCTTAGAAATAAGTGGATAAAAGGTACAACCCATCGTGTTTTGCAGAAAGATATATATACTGTTTAGGTAAAATATAAATGTAACAATAAACTTTATTCCCTGTTTTGTGGTAAAGGTTGAGTACATTTTCCCATCCTCTCTGAGGACACTACTGTACTCCAGGGTATTAAATCAGGAAAGTAGGTCCATGTACACAAAAATACAGTCAGAGAACAAAGAGCCTATATGTAGTATTACACTTCATTCTCAAAAGAATGGTCATTTCATGGCATAATAATAAAGTAACTTGCACTTGGTAAATAACTGGGTACATTTAATAGTTGCTTAGTTTGTGATTTGAAAAATATTGGCTCATAAAATTAAAAAGAATAATTTGCTGCAGCATCAAAAGTAGCATTTTTATTTTGTACTTTGCCTTTCTAAAAAATGATTGATGTGAATATACTGCCTTTAAAGTGGTTACTGCAAGAATATGCCAAACTCACTACATTTAATTAGTAAAAATGTATTATTTTATAATACTATTAGTTAAAAGGAAAAGTAAAGTGTACCTTTAGCCTATCACACCTTTAAAAACAATAGTTCTAAGGGCACCTGGGTGGCTCAGTCGGTTGAGCTACTGACTTCGGCTCAGGTCATGATCTCACGGTTTGTGAGTTTGAGCCCCACGTAGGGCTCTATGCTGACAGCTCAGGGCCTGGAGCCTGCTTCGGATTCTGTGTCTCCCTCTCTCTCTGCCCCTCCTGCTTGTGCTCTGTCTCTCTCTCTCTCTCTCAGAAATAAATAAACATTTAAAAAAATTAAAAAAAAAAACAATAGTTCTGGCAGAAATTTTTTTTCTGTTTCATGGCAACATTTATTCAAATTAGAGACTGAATGAAAAGCAAGCTAAATAAATAGATTTTATGAAGCATTTTGCCATTAAAAAATTTACTCAAAAATTAAAAAAAATTCATTTTGTAGTTAAAAATTGATTAGAAAGATCACTGATTTACATAAAGACTGGCTCATTATCATACCAGCTGCTGAAAAATTTGTGAAACAAGTTTCATGTTGCCAAGCAGAGCTGCAGGCTGTCTTAGATGTAAAAATATCTGCAGGCATGAAAGATGTTCTATGCAATTAGAGTGGAAGGTACAGATCCAAATTTTGGAGGATTTCTCTTGTGGGTGATTTCCATTCCCGGCGAAGATGGGAAGTTATAAGGAAAGCTTACCTGACAAATGTGTACGTCTGGCAACTAAATTGACCTATTCTCAGATGAAAGTATTGTAGATAAGGGATCACAGAAACTTAATATAAGAATCATATGAGCTTAATGAATTGGCTTGCCACCAGATGTAAATGTGCATTAAACACTTTTCATAATAAGCTGGAATCAATGGGCGTTTCGGATTTTATTTCAAAGTCTGTATATCCTTTACTCCTGAGAGAGTTAAGGGTTTGGAAACATCGCCATGTGGCTCCACTTGAATTATTTTCCACTAGATGGTAAAATAGTCAAAGATTAACATATCTTTATCTTTAAAACTTCTCAGATTATTTTGCTTTCAAATTGTAACACACATACATACATTCACACACATACACATACCAACCACACAAGAATGTTGCTAAAATAGCTTTATGATTTGCATAATGTTATTATCCATTCTGTGAAGGCTACTAAGGTGACTTTTCAGAAGAAAAAAGTGATGGAATTATCCAATGAACTCAGATTTTGAAAGAGCAGATGCTTCACAAGTATTTTTAAACAGAATTACTTTTGTTACATGAAGTTCTACAAAAACTTGTTATTAATCATTTTGTCCCGTGCCCTAAATATCTCCAATCTATAATGTATAGTTACAAATGTTGTCATTTTTTTAACACGAAAAATTCTGGTTTCAATCACATTGAAATTTAAATAGGAATGTAAAGGAATATGTAAGCTGAGCTTCTATAGGTAAAGTGTTGTTATCCCAATAATCCAAGCAAGAGTTTTGCTTCTCTATTGGTTAGGCATTATGTCAAATGTACTTTCTGCATAATTGTCTACATCCTTCAAATTCTTGGATTAGTCACCTTCACTAATATGATGAGCTTTAGATCAAAATGACGAAAAAGAAAAAATAGATTAACTTAATTTTCATCTTATAAATTCAAATTATACTTTGTGTTGAATATTTTTTTTTATTTTAGAACAATGTGTATTTTCCCAGATCCAGGTTAAAATGCATATTGCCCTACATAGAGGGTAAAAACAAGGTATGCATTTTCCATTTGTTGTCAGAATTGAAAGCAATATTATATCATTCATCTTGTTATGTGGCTTAAATTATAAGTTTTTGGACATTTGTGTTTTGTACTAAAGAATAATGTAACCTTATTTATTTAATTTAAAAAAAAATGTTTATTTATTTTGAATTTGAGAGAGTACCAACGGGACAGGGCAGAGAGAGGGGGAGAGAGAGAGAATACCAAGCAGGCTCCACACTGTCAGTGCAGAGCCTGATGCAGGGCTTGATCTCATGAACTATGAGATCTCGACCTGAGTGGAAATCAAGACTCAGACACTTAACCGACTGAGCCACCCAGGTGCCCCAAGGATAAAAAACTTTAAAATCAGTAGAGACCAATAAATTATATTTATTGCACTAATTTTCATATCTTTATGAAAAGAACTATATCCAAGCATGCTGTGTTAACTGCTACCAGGAACTTCTCATGAACATAAATATACATCTCTTTTATGGGCAAATTTGGACTTAAACTAATATTTTACTCTTTTTTTTTCCCATGTTTCTTTTTCACTGGTAGGTCTCCTTATTGATTGCATATTTACATCAAGAATACAAAGAATATTAAATTCTGTCACCATAAGAATATTACAATTAATGAAAAGATTAAGTGAATTAACCTTTGTAATCACAATACTTTATAAAATAATGAGTATCTATTGCCATAAAACATATCCTTAGATCTCACATGTTTTTTTTTTAATTTTTAATGTTTTTATTTATTTTTGAGACAGAGAGAGCCAGAGTATGAGCAGGGAGGGGCAGAGAGAGAGGGAGACACTGAATCTGAAGCACTGAAGCAGGCCCCAGGCTCTGAGCTGTCAGCACAGGGCCCGACTCCGGGCTTGAACTCACAGACTGTGAGATCATGACCTGAGCTGAAGTCGGATGCTTAACCGACAGAGCCACCCAGGCGCCCCAATAGTTTTGTTTTTGTTTTTGTTTTTAATGACAGAAGACTTGATAAGCCAGGGAACTACACAAAAGTGGACATTTTTATTAAGCTTTCTCAAATCTTCATTTAAGAAAACTAATCCAAGAATATTTACTGAGTACTTAGTACAATTAAGGCAGAGTTATACTTAAAATTTGTGTCATATCCTCAAGCAACTCACCATCCACATGTGAGATAATACAAATATACTTGAAAGGAACAGTAAGTGCAAAATTTTGAGGGAGTATTTTAGCATTACATGAGCCTTTTAAGACTTTCACGTCTAGCTGAGTTTATATAAGAACAAATTAAACAAATCAAACAAATGAAATCAAATTAAAATATGGATAAACCTTCAAAATATTTCCAGAAACTGGCTACTTCTGTCTTCTATCCTTCCATCTCCCTGGTGTGAACCACCTTCTATCTCTCGTCTATGCTACTCAAATAGCCTCCTACCTGGTTGACTTAATCTTGCTCTATCCCTCTACACTTCATTTCTAATAGTAGCTGAAATAGTACTTTGAAATATAAGTCATAACCTGTCCCTCTCATTCTTAAAAATCTGCAATTTCATTCAGAGTACAGTCAAATTCCACAAAATGTCCTACAAGGTTCTCCATGATCTGCTCTCCATCCCTGAACACATTGCACGAGCTTATGTGCAATTCTTGTTCATCCCCTTTGCTCACTCAGCTCCTACCATGTTGGCTTCCTTCCTGCTCTCAAATACACTAAACATGTTCCACCCTTAGGAGGGACTTAGCAATGGCTGTTCCCTCTGCTTGGAACACTTCACACCAAATATCTGCAAGTCAATGTCCTCATCTCCAACTCTGTTCAAGTATCCTTGATCATTCTGTTTTAAATTGCATCCTGCCCTTCAGCACTCTCAATTCTCCCTAATTATTCTTTTTCCATAGCATTTATTGTGTTCTAGTTAACTACAATTATTTGTTATATTTATTTTTTTTTCTTTACTCTCATAAGGTTAAGATTCTTTGTATTTCCAGCTGATGTATCTCATAGAGCAATACAGGATTCATAGTGGGAACTTCATAAAAATGTGTAGGGTAAATAATCAAATGACTATGTAAACAAATAGGAAATACAAGAGGTTTTTTTTCCTCTGAAAAGGTCAATTTTTACTAAAATGGAAGTTACCTGTATTGTGTTTGGATTTTGTTTATTTTTTTTAAAATATTCTTTCATTTCCAATTATAAACTTTTGCTAGAAAGGCTAAAACACTTGCACCAATGCATGTAGAAAGGGCAAGAAATCATAGAAAAAGTATCAATGAACTTCTCTTCACTATTATTGATCAAATTCAGAAGTTCAAAGTTAAAGTCTAATTATTTTGCTATTTACTATTCAAAAAGAAATATGTCTTGTGATGCTATATTAGATAAATTATTAGTTTGATTTTCTAGCAGGTAGATCAAAGCTTGGGCTTTGGGCCACTTTCAGAGAGGAGACAACTTATGTAAGTTTATGGAATGAAGAAACTGAATAGCTTCTTCTTTTTGATGAAAACAGACTTCTGATACCTGTTCTGTTCCTATTCCCCTTTCACTGGTGCTGGCACTTCCATGTTTTTCCCATCAGGACGTACATCATGGGTATATGCTTAAGGATATGAACCAAATTATATGAAACACATCCTTATGTTAACTAAAACTCTACTCCTTTCTCTTCTACCAATCCCCCCCCCCAAAACCCATATTGGAATACTAGTATAGTAAATAACTTTGTAGCTAATCTCGTTTATTTTCATAAAAATATTTATAAATTCACAAACATTGGTTCTTTGCCTACCTGTGAATACAAGGGAGGGATATAGAATAGATGCCAAAGCAGCAGTAAAGAATCACTACTTGGTCAAATTCTGAGCATGTCTTTCAGAAGAACAAAAGTAGGTGTTGTGTTCAACTGCTGCATACTGGCAGCTGACTAGAACTTTGATTAATTGTTTGATTGATTGATGCATTTATTCAGGAGTTACTGATTTTCATGACTCAATATATTGTTTAACAGAGTGCAAATATAAGACAAGACATGGTCCTTGTTTTAAATTTTTTTTTTTTTAGAGAACACGAGCCGAGGGGTAGGGGGGCAGGAGGGACAGAGAGAGAGGGGAACAGAAGATCCAAAGAAGGCTCTGAGCTGACAGCAGGGAGTCTGATGCGGGGCTCGAACCCATAAACCTTCAGATCATGACCCGAGCCAAAGTAGGACACTCAAACGACTGAGCCACCCAGGTGCCTCAACATGGTCCTTGTTTTAAAAGAGAAAAAAAAAATCATTAACTATTAAGAGAGGGGGGGACATAAAAAGCAAAATTAGAGTATAACATACTAATTTCCAACATGTAAGCAAAAATTCCATAGAAGAAATAGAATGAAAATTTCTCCCCGCTGGAAACAAGGAGCCAATGTTCACTAAAGTCTAGCTCCATGGGTACCATATTCTGAGCATTTTATTATTTTGATTTTGTGATAACTTCTTTGCCTTAAATTTACATAAGAATATGCACTTGTAAACCAAACCTTCCATGCCGATATCAATATGGCATTTCTGGAATGCACACCTAAGTATGTCTGTGTGCTTAGAACCCTCCAATTCCTCCTCCTCCTACCAGTGACCACAGGCCTGTCCTAACTCAAACCTCAGCCTTTATGTCTCTTATTCCTCTATCACACTTTGCTTTTCTAAGATCAACCAGCTCACTTTTCCAAGGACTGTGCTCCTTTTCGGTTCAACAGTATGGAAAACCTTATAGCTTCCTCCAAAACAAACCATGCTTTTTCGAATCTTTGCTTATGCTGTTTTTCTTGCCTAGCATAAAATCACAACTTTTTTCCCTAGTAAACTCTGTTTATGTTTTAAAACTTACTTATGTCCGTATTTTACGAAGCCTTCTCTGAGGCCACAGTCACGCATTTCTACTTGCACCCCTGGAATTGCATTTAAGTTTTTCTTTTACATTCATCATAATGTACTTTAAATGCTTTTTTTTTTTTTTTTTTTTTTTTGAGAGAGAGAGAGTTCAGGCATGAACACACTAGTGGGGAGGTGAGAGGGAGACAGAGGATGGGAAGGGGGCTCTTTGCTGGATTCAGAGCCGGCACTCAACAGTGAAATCATGACCTGGGCCAAAATCAAGATTTGGGCCCTTAAACGACTGAACCACCCAGGCACCCCTCATCACAACGCATTTTAAATGTTTGATGATTTCCCTGTGTCTACCTGGCTGGAGCACCTTGAGAACAAAAGGTATAACGTTCATTTATATTTCCATTATCTCTCACAATACTGACATACACTAGCTGATCAATAAATACTAAGTAATTAAAATAAGTATAACTTGGCCATTTCATAAGTTGTTGTTGGTGCCAATAGAAATGTTTTTAAAGCATCTACGTTTATCATTTACCTCTCAATAAGAGCTAGTTTACCAGAATCTCCTGACCTAAATAAATTCATGATTTTATCTTAGATTCATAGGGAAAAAAAACACATTAGTACATTAAGGTTACTCTTTATTTTCTTTTAATTTATTTTCATTTTTAAAATTTTTTAATGTTTATTTATTTTTGAGAGAGAGTCAGAGCACAAGTGGGGGAGGGGCAGAGAGAGAGGGAGACACAGAATCCAAAGCTGGCTTCAGGCTCTGAGCTGTGCACAAAGCCCAAAGTATGGCTTGAACCCAGGAATTGTGAGATCATGGCCTAAGCTGAAGTTGTATGCCCAATCAACTGAGCCACCTGGAGCCCCAAGTTTATGTTTTATTTCTGAGAAAAAGAGAGAGAGAGAGAGAGAGAGAGAGAGAGAGAGAGAGAGAGACAGGGAACAAGTGGGGTAGGGGCAGAGAGAGAGGAGACAGAGAGCCCCAAGCAGCCTTTGGCTCAAAGAACTGTGAGATCATGACTTGAGCCGGAATCAAGAGTTGCCTGCTTAACTGACTGAGCCACCCAGGCACCCCTAAGGTTACTCTTTAAAACAGGAATTATACCTTAGAGAATGTGATCTCCGTCTAACTAACTACTTTTCAAGCTTACAACTTTGAAATATGTTATACACAGCTAACTCTCTTCTATTATATCTTCATCTGGAATCACTTTTCAAAACTATCAACATTTATCTAACTTTCATTCACAAGTCCCAAGTCAGGAAAGTATGTATCTTTGTTTCCAAGGGAAGCAATTGCTAGGTACCCCATGAAATACAGTTTCCAAGTGATGGAGTACCCAAGCTGGCAAAGAAAATTTGTTACTCTAAAAGGTGTATATTAGGGGCACCTGGGTGGCTCAGTCAGTTAAGCGCCCAACTTTGGCTCAAGTCAAGATCTCAGGATTCCGGAGTTTGAGCCCTGCCTTGGGCTCTGTGCTAAGAGCTCAGAGCCTGGAACCTGTTTCAGATTCTGTGTCTCTCTCTCTCTCTGCCCCTTCCCAACTCACGCCCTGTCTCTCTCTCTCTCTCTCTCTCAAAAATAAGTGAACATTAAAAAATTTAAAAAATAAAATAAAAGGTACATATTAACTTTCTATTCGTAAGAAAGATTGACACCTGAATTGCCTAGATTGTTATTATTTCAGGTGGGAAGGGAAATATAAAAAAACCCAGTGATATTACAACAAAAGTTGATTCTGCTGCTCTTTGTGTATAGACTTATTTCAGTGCATCATATTTCTCTAATCTCACTGACTTAACACATTGGCCCATTGGTCCGGGTTTACAGATCTTTACCTCTTGAGAAATGATCCCATATTTGTTGCCTGACAATATGTGAACCATTACTATTAAAGTAATTCATCTGCTACTGAGAATTAGTTTTATAGTCATCAGATCATACCAGTGAAATAGTATGATTAAATTAGAATGTTGATTTCTAGGTCAGAGGTTTCTTTAGTTATTGTAGTGATTTGTCTGGGGGTAGGGAGAGAAGTTGAAAGGAAGAATTCCTTACTGCCCTCATATTTTAAAAAATCGGGGGCAAAATCTTAATATTCCTAAATTACAGATTAATTTTAATACAAATAATAAAGTTAGTTTATAATACAAAGAAAGTGACATACAAAATCTATACCTGGATGACAATATCCACTAGACGAGTCTGACAGGGGTGTAGGTCTAGTATAAACTTTAAGAGACAATTTATCTTACACTGGTTCAGTTTGGAAACTACAAGGTCGGTAGCAATTATGACTTCAACCTACTTTTGAAGACATGTATGAATCTACAATCAAGGTATAGCAAACATCAGCACATCTTTTTACCCTTAAACATGGTCACATTGGTGTTTGGAATTGAAAGCAATGTTTTGTGATTTTGGACGTGTGGCTGGGAAGAGAAAACAGAAGACTGTGTTAAAAAGCCAGTTTCACGATCAACATATTAGTACTAAACATCTGGATTCTGTGATTTTGTTTCCTTTCCTGTGTTAATATCACGATCTCCAAAATCTGTATTTGCGTCTGTAATTGTCATCATCCACCATCCAATTTCAAAAGCAATCTCTGCATATTCTGTGTTCCTCACTTTGTATTCTAAACCCAGATGCTATACAAATTTTACAATCCCATTTCCCAAGAATATTATTGCCTAAAACTGGACACTGAATATGATTTTATATACATATATTTATAGATAGAATTTTAAAAAAAGAGGCTAGTGACATAGAGATGTTATTTATCTGGGCAATACAATAGTAAAAGATGGGCATTATAAGTCCAGCTTTGTTACCAGCCCTTAAGTCAGTATTGAAAAATGTGCAGGTCTTCCGATATACCCAACATAATTCTCCATAAACATTTCTGCACATACATAGATATCACTCTGGTAGGGGTATGTGTTGTCTATTAGAAATTAAAGCCTGTAAATGATGTTTGATGGAAGCAAATTAGGTAATTGATAATTAACCAGGAGCAGAGGGAGGGATAAAAATTGCTACAAATTTGTTGCCAAGTTCAATACCTCTGAAAAGGATGGATTTGTTAACACTACTACCTAGTGGTTTTTGCCACAATTATTTGTAGCCAAGCTTTTCAAGCATAGTTAAATAGTCCACTGTTGGCTCTTTAATCCAGTGTTGTATTTTCTCAGCAGCCAAATGTGTTGGGTCTATACACAGATGCTGGCAGTAACCAGAGGCATTGGAAACAGTGAATGCATAATATCCTTCCTGATATAACCTCATAAGATCGTCAAATATGGTTATAATTTTCACTTTAGAAATTAGGCCATTCTTTTTTTTTTTTTTAATTTTTTTTTCAACGTTTTTTTATTTATTTTTGGGACAGAGAGAGACAGAGCATGAACGGGGGAGGGGCAGAGAGAGAGGGAGACACAGAATCGGAAGCAGGCTCCAGGCTCTGAGCCATCCCCAGAGCCTGACGCGGGGCTCGAACTCATGGACCACGAGATCATGACCTGGCTGAAGTCGGATGCTTAACCGACTGCGCCACCCAGGCGCCCCGAAATTAAGCCATTCTTTAATAACTTAAATTAAAAGTCCATTGCTAAGGAGATTAGTGCTAATAGAATACTTTGTATAATCAAAAAACACAAATGATCAAATGATCATGTATAAAACCACATGAAATCATTTTATCTCTACAGTGATTTTCATGTTTATACCATTTATATTATATATTACATTAAAAGTGATTGACCACATGAAGAAATAACAAATAGTATTGCAGTAAAGTTAATACAGGTTTAAAATGGAGCAATTAATGTGTTTGTCATATTGTGCTGGTAGTTTTTTAAAATTTTATAAATGCATTTTCTTTTTGTTTTAGTTAAGTTATAACCCAAGCCATCAAATATGGTACACATTTCTATTAAAATACAAATCATGCTTCCAGGAAAATTTGTACAAGCTCAAAAATTTCATTTAAATGTTAGAAAAGATAAAGAAAACCATAGTTGGGTAAAATGAACTTAACTATATTCCTATTACACGGCACTTATGTGAAACAAAATTAAGATTTTTAAATGAATGGAATAGTCAAATATTCTTATGGTGTGGTGTACTTTCTTCTAAGACATGCCTCCTTTTTTCAGCTTAGTGTATACTTAATATTGCACAGCAATCACTTATGTAATAGAAATACCTTTCTTTATTTACCTATTAAGCTCATATTTATTCATTCCCTTCTATATGCCCTACATTGAATTTTTTTAAGGAATGAAGTACATAGTGTGTGTCTTATGTTTTGTTTGTAGTTAGCATCAATTCCTTTGAGAAAAATGCTCATTTCTTATACCACGAAATTCTGATAAAGTGGCCCATTGAGGAGCCCTACCTCTCCCATTACAGTGGTGAGCATGTGATCCAGGCCAATAACAAAAAAAAAATGATTTCATTTCTCTAGCTAATTGGTGTTCTTTTTAGGGTTTGATATAAGTGCTGAGAGAGAGCGAGAGAGAGAGAGATGCTCTCTCTCTCTCGCTCTCTCTCTAGGAATGTAAGCTTCATAGATGTAAGCCCAAAGGTGCTAATAGCTGAGAGAGGTTGCCTGGGAATGAAGTCTCCACAGAGGTAAGCTTAGACAAGATGTGCAAAAAGCAACTGCAGCCATTTGAGAATGATCAGAAGAATAAAAGAATTAGTCAAATTGGAACATGATCTTGAGCAATAAATAGGATACTAATACGTATAGATGAGTGGGAATATTTCAGGCCTGAAGGAAAGCACGGACACGTGTGGAGAAGTAATTAAGTTCCTTCCTTGTTTCCTTCTCTCTTTGCTGTCTGCCTTCCTGCCTTCCTTCTTTCCTTCTCTGTCTTTTTTCTTCCTTCCCTTTGTCCACTGCCCTATACATTCCCCCCCTTTCTTCCTCCCTTAAGTATTTTGGGGATAACCATAAACTATAATGGATATTGAGAACAAAATTGGAGAATAAAATTGAGAATAAACTTGGAGTCCCTAACCTCTAGGATTGTAGGGTCCAAATGCAATACCTCT
This sequence comes from Felis catus, assembly GCF_018350175.1. Classification (NCBI taxonomy): domain Eukaryota; kingdom Metazoa; phylum Chordata; class Mammalia; order Carnivora; family Felidae; genus Felis; species Felis catus. Next base: position 107,549,322 of record NC_058374.1, read on the forward strand.
GTATTTCTTTGATGGAAGTGAAAATGATTCACACAAATCCCCCCCTTTTTTTTCTGTCCCATCTAAAATTCAGGTAATAGAACAATTCTAGAAATAGAAATATATATGTTTTTAAAAGAACACATTTTGTGGAAAGTGGTTTAAGTCCTTGAGCTATGTCAAGAAACCACAATTTATAAATTATCTATTTAGAATAAGATAATTTAGATAAGCAGAAGATAAATGAATTGTTTTTTACATAAAATGTCTAGATTTCTTTGAAAGTATAATATAATTAATAAATGCTAAGTTCTTCTGACTCTACTGCTATGCCACACGACATGCATCTTGAAAATAACATTTTCAGAAACTTATTTAAAAACTGTGATGCTTATGATTTTTAATATGACTTAACTAATTACCAGATGAAACTTGTGGGTAGAAAGTCAAGTAGAAAGGTATTTGTTTCCAAAAAGTGGATAATTTGATGAAAAAAAGACAGAAATAATAAATAAAAAAAATTTAAATTACACACACAGACACACACACAGACATACACACACAGTAGAAATGTTTCCACACTGTTAAAAGAACAATCTCACCTTAATGTGACAAAAATTTAACTTCAATTAATTTTAACAATTCTGAGAAATTAAATTAATAGCCAAACTAGAGAGAGAGCCCAAATGTCCATTGGCTGATTAATGAATAAAGAAGATGTGGTATATATATATATATATATATATATATATATATATATATATAATGGATTATTACTCAACCATCAAAAAGAATGAAACATTGCCATTCGCAACGATGTGGATGGAACTAGAATGTATTATGCTAAGCAAAATAAGTCAGTCAGAGAAAGGAAAATACCACATTATTTCACTCACACATGAAATTTAAGAAACAAAAATGGTAAACATATGAAAAGGGGAAAGAGGAGAGAGGGAAGCAAGCCACAAGAGACTCTTAACAATAGAGAAAAAAATGAGGGTTGATGGAAGGAGGTGGGTGGGAGATGGGCTAGATGGGTACTAAGAAAGGTACTTGTGATGAGCACTGGGTGTTGCATGTAAGTGAGGAGTCACTGACTTCTCCTGAAGCTAATGCCTGCACTAAAATTTAAATAAATAAAAAAATAAACAATAAAAACAGATAAATAGATCTATGATAGATAGATCTTCAAAATAGTGGAATCTTCTTTTTTTTATATTCCTATCTATGAAATTGCTTGCATTTTATGGCCAGAAAATACTGACAGATAATCAAAAATGTTAATTTCATAACTCTTTATGATAAAACAGAGAATGGAATTAAGATTTAGATATTCAAAGTTATTTCTATTCAATATGCTTTGGTTTATTGTTTTCCCGATTTGACCTTGGTCTATAGCTAAAAGTATTTTTTCTATTATAAACTGTATTCTTAAAATATGCATTTCACAAATTTGCCTCTTAAAATAGAAAATAAATTTCCACTTAAATTACTCTACTTACTTATATTACCTAAAAATAAGGACAGTAAAGTGAAAACTTTGCAATTAACTATTTCATTTAATATGAAATTTACACAATATTATTTTAACAGATGTTTGCTTCACCATTTACACTGTTTAAGCACACAATAACCAATTTTTTCAGATTTGAACTGAAGTGTTTTTAATAAACATTGAAGATAAAAATGATGTTTGACTATAGTAGAAATAGGCATTATTCTATTATTTAATGAAGTACCCATAATTATACATATGTAGGTAGTTCATAAATTATAAACATAATTTTTCCAAAACTTTACTTATGCAAAGAAAAACAATGGTGACTTTCCTAAACAACTCCACAAATATTTCATCCACAAATCAGATGTCCTAGAACACATGAATACTGTATTACTCTCTGTGTGTAAGGCTACTCAGAGAACATAAGATTAAAAATTGAAACTGTAATGGGGCACCTGGGTGGCTCCATTGGTTAAGCCTCTGACTCTTGATTTTGGTTCAGGCCATGATCTCACAGTTCCTGAGACTGAGCCCTGCGTTGGGCTCTGTGCTGACAGCATGGAACCTGCTGGGGATTCTCTCTCCCTCTCTCTCTCTCTCCCCCTCCTGTGCTTGCACACACACTCTCTCTGTCTCTCAAAATAAATAAACATTTTATAAATGAAAATTTAAAAACAATGTAGTTGAACAAAATTCAGTAGGAATTACTGATGAGAAAGAAATTGAAAGGAGCATTTTATTTGGTTTTTCAAACATTTCTCTGAGTAAATACATACTATTAAAGCAAGGATATGTTTTCACAACAATATTACAGTATTGGACATTGTGGTAACCTCTAATTATCCATAACTTTCTTTCCAAAATGTTAGCCCAGTGGTTTGTAAGACTCATCTCAGCTCCAGTTCTGTAATCTGATTAGTCTAAGCACTTGTCCTCAATGCTGCCAGCACATTAGAAAGAACAGGAAGGGTTCTTAAAACTACTGATGCTAGAGACTCACTTCTATGGCCTCCGATTAGTAGCTTTTGCTTCTCAGGTCTCTATTGTGTAGCCGTAAATGAGAATCACTGGTCTAAGTTAATCACAATATTATTAATCTACCCAGTGAGTGTTTTGGGAATCAGGATTGGTTCAGATCTGGATATGAGTTGTAGGTTCTTGTTAGACCGTGGCCCTTTGTCTCTCTGGGCAAGTCAGAGACCAGATGGCCATTACAGATGAAAGCTGTAATGCACTGTCTGTGGGTGAGGCTTAGTGACTACAGATAAACTGCATAAGACATAGAAAGATGGGTGAAGGTACATTTTTAGAAAATACATCTGATATTCACATTTTAGATCCCAATGTCATGGTTTATTAGAGCCAAATTTGGTAGTTTTGTAAGTTAAGGAAATGAGAACATCAGAGTGAGCTGGAGAGGGATATAACTTGGTAGGCCCACCCTCAGGACTTCCCACAAGCTGGAAGGACTGTAGTATTGCCAACAACATGACCAGACACGACCAGGAAAACTAGAAGACATCACTAATTACATATCCCAGCTGATATCTCTCCTCAGTACGGGCGTTCTTCCTTGGTGAGCTGACTTACCTGACAGAGATGTGATGTGAAAGGTATGCTTACGCAGGACACGACCTTTTCCATCCTAGGAAGAGTTAGGAGAGTAAGGTGGACTTTAAGACAATACCTTAGTTACATGGAAGACTAAGTAGAGGAGGCCTAATTTATGATGAGCCCTAATCTTAAAATATACATTTTAAGATTTCTTCCCAGGTGCTTGGATGGCTCAGTGGGTTAAACGTCTTACTCTCAGTTTCAGTGCAGGTCATGTTTTCAGTTCGTGAGTTCGAGCCCTGCATCGGGCTCTGTGCTGATGGTATGGAGCCTGTTTGGGATTCTCTCTCTCTCTGCCCCTCCCACGTCATTTCTCTCTCTCTCTCTCTCTCTCTCTCTCTCTCTCTCTCTCACCTCCCCCCTCTCTCTCAGGGGGAAAAAAAAAAGAAGAAGAAGAGAAAGAAGAGATTTCTTCCCCATGTCCTATGATTAGAGTTTTTCCAGGTCAACTTGTGACTGTTCTCAGGGATTTTTGAGGTGCCCCAAACCTGGTCTCCCAACTTCCAATGTTTGTCAAGCTGTTGGTTTTAACAGCTATCATAGTTGGGAAGCTGTTGGTTTTTCAAGGCTGCCATGGAGTTGGGAAAGGGAAAGATAAAATGCTGCAAAGCTTGCTGTTTTTCATCAAGATTCTGTAATTTCTCTTGAGTAAATACTCCTCAGATTACTGCAAGCCTTTAGTTAATCATTGAAAACGTGATTTTTAATAATTACCTATAGTTTTCTCATTGCTCTTATGGAGAAATAGATTTCCATTGTCTTTACTGCACCATTCCAGAAATACAATGTTCCACCCATTTTGAAGGACTTTTATCTACTTTATCTCCAGTGGGAATTTGATATAAACATAGATGCTATCTCCTTACTCTAGATAGTTAGAGCCTTTCCTGTGGTTATAATTAAATCAAGACGGAAAATCTTTGTGTAGCTTCTGGGGTCAATTATAAAGAATATTTCAGTGATTATGGCATTAAATGTGATAAACTAGATATAATTTTATATTGCACTGACAGATGATGAATTTCTTTTTTTTTTAAATATTTTCGGAGAAGAAGGAATTGAGATAAGTGGGGAATACTATTTGTCAGAACACATATATAAATCAAGAATTCTAAATGAGAGAAGGCTGAAGTCTAGAGCTAACAAATTAAATAGAACCCCATATGATGTCATCAGAGCATTTCTTCCTGGAACTTATTAAGATGAGTGTGAAAATTTGTGGGAGGAGAGAGCTACTCGGCACTAATCATCTAGAACGAATAGAACGAATAATCAGAACCTACTGATTAACAAAAATGACATAAAGAAATCATATGGCAGTAGTAATGTAAAGGCAAGGAAGGAAGTTATAATCAGAAAGGAATAAAAGCTTTCCCCAGGAAAATCCTGAGACGTGGACTAAAATAAATGATAATATCCTATATATTAACCAAAGTAATTAATACCAGTTTCTGCAACAGATCACCCCCAAAGTTTAGATACTTACCACAAGGTTTGTTTCTCATTCACATCATATCCAGCGTGGCTCAGGTGGCTCTTCTACAAGAACTTTGCTCTAACTAAAGTCTGAACAATCCAGACTGTTTCCGTTTTGCAACTCCACCTTCTCAAATTGTTTCCAGTGACACAGAGTGGAAAAAAAGATGAAGTGAAGACACCCATGCACTCTTGGCTGCCTTAACATAAAGTGACCCATATCTTTTTTTTTTTTTTCTCTCACAGTAAATTGGTGGCAAGTTATCCCATTTACCCTTTACATGTGAGTTTTCTGAAATATAGGGGGACACTTCGATACTTGATGAACACTGACAATCTCTACCAGACTTTTACAATCTAAAAACTGAACACTCAACAGTGCAACTAACTCTTCTATTGTCTTGCTGGTCTAATTTGATGTTTCCACCTTTCACCTTGTCATTTCTATTAGGGTCAGTTTCTGCTGACTTTCTCTTCTTAGTTGTTAATTGCTGAAACTTAAAAAAAGTATCTACTTAATGCAGCTTGATTTTTTCTATATAAATGATTGAAATGATTGTAATTATATATCTGCTCCTACTCTATAAGAAAAGTTATAGGAAATTAGATATCACTTTAAAGTAGGGAAGAAAGTAAAATAACATTTTGAGCATTTGATCATGTCTCTTATAATCTTTTTTATGTTACTGTCAATTGTTATTTGACTAAATCTACATTTTACACATGCAGTACAATCTTCTTTACCCTCCTAAATCTAAAGGATGATTTATACATTATACATTTGCTGAGACTCGTTTGTTCAGAGAATTTTCTTCTGTATATAATACTGTAGTAACAAGTTATTTCAGTAGACATTAACTCTTTAAGCGGAACAGATTCTAGACACTAATGACTCACAGTTTCTAACTGCAGTAGGAAAGGTTATTTGATTTGAGCTTAATTTGTCATTGATACAAATCTGGATTGTAAGACTTAAAGGGGCAGGGACGGGTGCCTCTTTTTACATTAAAAAATTCTTTTTAGATTATAGTAAAAACACGTAACATGATATCTACTCTCTTAGAAAATGTGAGTACACAACAGAGTATTGTTAACTCTGCACAACAATGTTGTACAGCAGATCTCTGGAACTTATATCTTACATAACCAAAAGTTTATACCCTTTGAACAACAATGCCCTACTCCAGCCCTTGGCCACTATTATATTCTTGTTTTTTTTTTTTTTTTTTTTTTTTTTTTTTTATGAGTTTGACTATTCTAGAAACCTCACACAAATGGAATCACACAAGACTTGTCCTTCTGTGACTGGATTATTTCACATAACATGATATTCTACAGGTTCCTTCATGTTGTCGCATATGTAATAATTTTCTTCTTTATCAGGGATCAGGCCTCTTTCCATTACTGTTATGTCTAACATAGTGCCTGGCATGTAAAATTCATTCTGTAAATACTTGTTGAACAAGTTAATTAATTCTAGATTAAATATGAATACCACAATCAGATCTATTAATTTTATGAGTCATTGTTTACTTTTTTATCTCATTAATTATCTAAAGGTACATGTTTTCCTTTTTCTAGCTCCAAATTTCCTTTGTCTTTTCTCCGAATCTGACTGACACTTTCTATCTGTGTCTATAATGTCATGGTGGTGAACCACAAATATTTGGTGTGATAGAGCAGGAGCAGTAGTTCACATACACACCCCATTTACTCTCTGTAGGCACTGAAGTTGATATACATGAACTCACTCCTCCAGATGAAGATTGGTGTTCTTAATATACCCATTTCACAGGTAATATATCTAAGGTATGGAGACACTAGTAATGTGCTCAAGGTCACATAGCTAGTAAACAGCATGACTAGGATGTTAATCTCGCCTATCAGACTCCAGAAAGTGTATTCTAACACGGAGGTCTAGCCACTGTAATGTTATGCTGCCTCACTCCTACGCTGTGACTAAAACCATGATTTACTTTCAGTCAACATAATTCTCACGGGTGTCATAAGGGACTTTTCTTGGACAGATGCCTATAAAGAACTGATGTTTACATTTCAATTTGTTTTCTTTAAAAGTTAATGCCTCTATTTTAAAAGTTATGTTTTCTCTCTACGAAATTTGGAATCAGGCTCAGATTTAAAGCTTTAGATTTGCCTCATTTCAACTATGCCCTTTTCAGTAGTTACTTATTTTTACCCCTTTTAGCACAATTTTTTTTTTAACCTGTGACATAGCTAACTTGTAGGCTTTCTATGAGGTTAAATAAGACAAACAAACAAAAATGTCTTAAGTTTTAGCAGTGTGTGAAATGTAGCCGCCTTTCAATAAACATAAGTCATAATAACAGTTCTTTAGGACTTCATCAACAAGTTTGGTTTTACAGTACTAGGTAGGAAAGTGGTTTTCAGCAGAACATAATATCCATTCCCATAAGGATTATAACATAATTATTATTTTTGCAATGTTTGTGCCAAATATTCTCCCATATTTAGTTAAGGTTTGTGGTTCAATATCCTGAGTAGCCTTCTATAAAATCTCATGGTTAAATAAATGGGTAGCATAAAAAGGTTACATAATGCTTTATTATTAAGTTGCAATGATACGCTTTTATTTCAAGGCAGGTGAATAAAAAGGCCTCTAAGTAAGCTTGTCTTTAAATATACGATATTTACATGAACACATAGTATTAAGTATCACATGAACACATATACTGAGATCATTACATTGATTCTTTAAAAGTACATTTGCATCAACAGTGCACTTCTAGTTTTATTTCCATTGGTAACCTTGTTTAATGTCAGATTTCTTCACATCTTAAAGAAAAAGGACATTAAAACCCCTTAATTCCATTTTATACTAAAAAAAAAAAAATGTCAACCAAAAAGCTGTCTCCTACAGGAAATAATAGCATGTTTAACTTGTAAATGCCACAGGATTTATTTTAAAATTGTAGACTAATGTTCAGTTATGAATGTACACTTTGAGGATTAGCCTGTGGGTACAGGAAACAACATGTTCAAGAGATCTCCTGTTCAGAACAGTAAAATACCTAGAGCATTATGAGGCTTAATTGAATAAAATTTCACCATAGACACACATTTATGAGCTTACAACTCTTGACAAGTTAAAACTTCATCAAGAATTCAACATCAAATAGAAATTAATTTCTACCAGCAACGTTGCGTGAAACCCTAAGCTAGACAGGACGATTTTACTGACACCTACATTCTTTGTCCAAGTTGCAGTTGCCCCAAAGCTAACTTAAAAATGAGTCTCTGTTTTCTTCATTCTTTTTTAAAGGAGGTATCATAAATAATTGATACCACATTCTCAGGAGATTGTTTTCCAAAGGGCAAGATTTTTAAATTCTATCTTCCTGGAACAGAATCAAGATAATAAAACATCCACATAGGTAGTTCTAAAATACTCTTAGTTCTTCATAAATTAATAGTAAGGAATGTAAGAATAAATATATTAGCTATATTAAAAATATTTTTTATTTAGACAAATTTAGTCCTTATTCAAAATCTCCTCGAACAAAACATGGCTTATAGGTTAAACAATCATTAAACGTCAGTTGTGTATTGATTGGTCTAGTATGTAAAGTGCATATTACTTTCTTATTAATTAAAAATCCCAAATGTCCATCATCTGATGAATGGATAAAGAATATGTGGTTTACATATACAATGGAATACTACTTGGCAATGAGAAAGAATGAAATCTTGCCATTTGCAACAAAATGGATGGAACTGGAGGGTATTATGCTAAGTGAAATAAGTCAGAGAAAGATAGCATATGTTTTCAACCATATGTGGAATTTGAGAAACTTAACAGAAGATCATGGGGGAAGAGAAGGGGAAAAAATAGTTTCAGAGATGGAGGCAAAGCGTAAATGACTCTTAAATACAGAGAACAAACTGAAAGTTGATGGGTGGGAGGAGAGGGGAAAATAGGTGATGGGCTTTGAGGAGGGCACCTGTTGGGATGAGCACTGGGTGTTGTATGTAAGCAGTGAATCATGGGAACCTACTCCCAAAGCCAAATACACTATATACACTGTATGTTAGCTAACTTGACAATAAATTATATTTCAAATAAATAAATAAACAAACAAACATTAAAAAAATATTATTCAGCCGTAAGAAACAAGGAAATCCTGCCATTCGTAACAACATGGATGAAACTTGAAGGCATTATGTTAAGTGAAATAAGTCAGGCAGAGATAGCAAACTACTGTATGATCTCAGTTGGAGAAAGAGGGGTCAAGACACGAACTCCCAGTTAAAGGACAAACAAATACTAGGAATATAATGTACAATATGGTGACTATAGCTAACATTGCTAAGTGATATACATGAAAGTTTAAGAGAGTAAATCCTCTCTCATTATAAGAAAATTTTTTTTCTTTTTTTGCTTTCTCTATCTATATGAGATGATGAATGCTAACTAAACTTATTACTGAAATTATTTCACAATATATATAAGCCAAACCATCATGCTGTACATCTTAAATTTATATGGTGTTGCATGTCAATTATTTCTCAATAGAACTGGAAAAAAGAAATAAGGATAGTACAGACTAGGGCAGAGCCTATTGAGTTTATGTGTTATAGAGCGTGATTTCATAGTTTGAGGTTTTAAAGACTAAGGTATTTTACTCAATCATATAATTGCTTCTAAACAATATAATATCTACCTTAAGATGGATTATTATGAATTAAAACTACTCATGTCACTATAGTTTTAATAAGTGCATTCTGTGTCACCCAGACTATCCATGAGGCGCAGGTGATGTTAAATATATGCGGTTGTTTGTATGAGAGAGTTTTTCTCCCTCTTGCTCTGTTTTGAATGTGTATTCAGCTTGATATGATACTGAGAGAATAGAGTTATTGTGACTTCACCTGTCTTACTTGTCAAATGATTTGAAGCAGACAGCAGGTCAACAGCATTTAAAATTCCAATTGAATAATGAACAGCTGAAGGAATTTTCTGATTAGGATGGAAGGAAATGAGTATACTCATGGAAAAGGCAGGCTGTGAAAAATGTTCTTTATCTTCCTCATACCTTTTTTTCTTTCTTTCCCCTATAGAACCTATTAAAAAATACGACTTTTGCTCTGTTTCTCTGTTTTTTAGGAAGAAGTGTTTTTAGAATAAAAATAAGTCACTTATTAAGTCACTAAATCTCTCAGTACCTCAGTTTTCTTACCTGTAAAATAAGGTGGTCGGATTAGAACATGTGACCCACAAACTGGAGTGTGTGTGAGCCAACATGGGGAGCTTGTTAAAATGAAGATTCCCAAGACCTGCCTCAAAAATTCTCTTTCACTAGGACTGGGCAAGTCTCTGAATTTGCTTTTGTTAATAAACCCCTAGAGATTTTTGAAGACTGTAATCTGAAGACCCCACTGTGAGATCCTGAAAATATGACAAATTCTCTCCAAGGCTCCTCCCACTTCTCACAAATCCCCAAGACGTTGTTTCATAGAGATTCCATAAAAAAGAATGAGAACTGATTTTCTGGCTTGCAAAGGTAGACCAAATAATTTTCACCTATTATTAAAGTGTTCCAATTAATCCATTCAGCTTTTTAACACTTTTTTGAAGGACTTTCTTCAAGTCAACAGAATATTGCAAGATAAATATATCTTTGCACGGTGATTATACTGTAGTTTGTGAAGGATTTCATTGAATATTACAAAACTATACAGGAGTGCTATTACGCTATCAAAGCAAGCACTCTTTTTGAAAGTGTGTTACTCTCTTAATAGTGTCTGAGTTATAAAAGAAATAAAATTAATATGTAGCTTGTCCTTTTCATTTTGAATTTCAGTTTGTATTGGAACATCAAGGGGAATCCAAATTACAATGTTTTAGAGCTAAAGTATACTCTGGAGATTATTGCAAACATTTCTGTTCCTTTAAAGTGTTATCAGTCCTATCATACCAACAATCACAATGTATTCATGTTTATATTCCCATTGTACAGTGCCTGCTCATTGTGGACACTCAAAAAAGTCCACTAATGAATAAATAAATGGAATAGAATGAACGAATTCCATCCTTGAAGTACTTAAGGAGAAGCTAAGTAAGGGATCTGATATCCCTCATTTGGCAAGTGGCAGATTTAGGTTTAGAGTCCACTCTAAACATCCTGAATCCTAAGTGAGGCCTTTAAATGTTGGTGCGTTGCTTCTCTGGATGAAGAGTTCTTAAGTCTTCAAAAAAAATGTGTTGAAACCCGCTTCTCTTCTTCAACTCATTTCCACCTCCCACCTTTGGTAACATAGACTGAAATACCCAGGGCGGTGACATTTTACATAAAACATCTTTCTCCTCATAGCCCGCATAATCGAAAACCCAGACAATTCCAGATTATAGTAGGTCTTTCTGTTTACCAGCTAATGTAACTCTATCATGTGACAATAATATAAATTCAGTTTGTAAATCATAGCTAGTAGCTTCTGAAATCGTGTGATTCTTAAGATTTCTTTTGATTTCTGGGATTTGTATTATGAAATGAGGCTTCGTGTTGTACATCACACTAGCTCAAATTTGCAGGATTCAAAGCTGCACAAAACGTAACCATGCAGTATCATCATTTTAATTCTGGCACAGTTTCAAAGCAAATGGGCTAAGTCTTTCTTGGCTGTCTCTTGTCACTCTACTGGTTTTCTACAAGGCCTTATTTTGATAGCAACATTTTTTTTTAATGTTTATTTATTTTTTGAGAGAGCACAGAGCACAAGTGGGGGAGGGGCAGAGAGATTGGGAGACAGAATCCAAAGCAGGCTCCAGCTCCGGGCTGTCAGCACAGAGCCCTATGCAGAACTTGAACCCATGAACGTGAGATCATTACCTGAGCCAAAATTGGATGCTTAACCGGCTGAGCCACCCAGGCGCCCCTAATAGCAACATTTGTAACTGGAGTGGATAGTTGGTTAATTTAGTTATTTGCCTCTGAGGAAAAGGGAATACTGTAGTCCATTTTGTCATGGTGTATCAGGGATGGGATTTTTCATGTGATATGCTATAGATAGGTGACACTCACATGTGAGGTAAAAAGTCAAGAACCAATTTAAAAAGTGATTTTATTTCTTTAACAATGGTAGAGCTGTTTATTTGTTTAAAAGAAGAAACTGAAATTCAACATATACAACAGGAGACAAGATTTAGGGGATTCTTATTGTTTCAGTTATCTATGGTGTGTAAAAAGCTATCCCAAAATATAATGACTTAATATAATAACTGTTTTGTTCTTGCTCAGATTCTGTGTGTTACTTGGGGACCAGACGTGAACTTTCCCTACTGATTCTTCTTAGAGTCTTCACATAGCTATAGTCAAATGGTGGCTGTGACTAGATGTCTGGCTTATCATTGGTTCTCCATGTGTCCTCTCACCCTCAACAGACCTACCTAAACTTTGTTGTGGGGATCAGTGCTCTAAGAGAAGGAAAGGGAAGTTGCAAGACAAGTTGTTTAAATTCTAGGGTTCACAAGTCCTAGAGCATCTCTCCTCTCATATATTGTTGGCAACTTTGGAATTGTTTCATGCTATCTTTGGAAACTAGCCACCTCACTCTGTGTTCTTCCAGCTAAATATATCAATACACTCAGATTATTGATGATCTGGAGACAGTTGTTGAATGTGCTCTAAAATTATTTTTTTGATTTTGAAACAGGCTATTGCAACTCTCTCTGGCCCACTTCTGTGGTGAAACTACACTATCCAGTATTAACCTATGTATTTTCCCAACAACAACAACAACAATGGAGAATAGCTTTTATTGGTTGCATGGAGAATGTAAAGAAGAAAAGCTGGGAATCCCATTACCATACACATAAAAAACTCCAACCCATGCTAATTTTGTTTGATCCCACAGTGGGAGATTCTTGTGGGCAAAGGCACTCTTCCTCTTTGAATTTATATACTTTATAGAGATGTGATATGAAAAAAAAATGCTTACCCAATTCTTTCATCCTAGAAAGAGTTAGAGGAATAGAATAGAGATTAAGACATCATCTATCCTAGATAGATGGAAGAATAATTAGAGCATTCCTAATTTGTGGTGGGAATTTATACATTTCTTCCCCATCTCCAAGCAGTCCTTTTTAATTAGATCAAACCTACTTTAAATGGTCCTCCTTCATCAGAGCTATACCATAAAAAAACTACATTTCTTTCCCTCTCTGTCCGTCCATCCATCCATCCATCCATCCATCCACCTATTTCATAGGTTTGCTTCTGTCTGAGACTAATTTGTAGATATTGGATGTATTTTGTATTTCCTCAACTCTTGCTTCATAATAGGGAGATTAAGTTTAATATATCAGAACAATCATCTGGTGAGGTTTAGTTTACAAAATTGCCTGATTTAAAACACATTTCGAAGCAAATCATGTTCTTTATCTAATACCTAATCATTAGCATTAAGTTTTCTTCCAAAGATATCTTCCAAAGATAACAAATATTGTAGAGGAAAAAATTCTCAAAGCAGAGGCTGACAGCTGCTTTACTTTAAAAAAAAATCCTAACTACCAAGAATACATAATCCAAAAATTACTTTAAAAATATGGTGTCAGTCCACATACACCTGAATGTAATCCTCTCCTTGAACCATGGAAGAGAAGAAAATAGCATGCTTGTATGTCTACAGTAGAAAAGTAAAAAGCTACCAATGTGCTCTGAAATCTTGGTGCTGTGATAGAACTACACCACATTGGCAGGAAAAATGACTGGAGCATGACCTCAGGAAACCCTGGATTTTTTGACGTCCTTCCTTATAACCTGTACATTGAACGAGTGGGTGTTATGAAATGTAATCAGAAAGCAGATTTGCTTTTGCTTCTGTGGAAGCATTCTTGCTTCTAGGTAAAAATGTGGGCAGTCTCATGATTTTACACCTTGCTCTTAGGTAATTACAATTTCCTTGGCTTCTTTAAATCACAGAAGAACATCAATTCAATATTTAGAACATCTGGTCCTATGTCTAAGTCAAAGCTGTTGGTTTCATTCAAGGATGTAGCCAATCTTCTTCTTGCCTTTGGCTTCTAAATCTCTTTTTATTACAGCTGATTCCCCAGAATTGAAACAGGAGGAAGCAGGAAAGTGAGGGGAGAAAGCCAGGTGTTATTTTACCCTGGTTTCATTCTTTATGGGCATACCCGGTATTTAAAGCTGACAATATCCTTTTTAGCTGTGGTTGCACATTCTTCAGAGTCTCCCTTGTTTTTATGTGTTCCTTCCATCTGTTTAATGCTTCTCTCTCTCCCTCCCTCTCTGTCTCTCTCTCTCTCTCTCTCTCTCTCTGTCTCTCTCTCTCTCTCTCTCTCTCATGATTTCTTGCTTACTCTTGCAACCCCTGAGAATATAGTGATATTTGTTAGCCATTACTAAGGTTCTTTTGCTCCTCTAAAACTGTCTTACTGACCAAGCCCTGAGATTATTTCCACACCAAATCTCTTTTACACGTGCTCCATGTGGCCCTCAAGAAACACATACACATTTTTGTTCCTATATGTAGTGTAAGGGAAAGTACGTTCTAACTAGGTGGCAAAATCCTTTTACTCTTGCCTTTGGAGCAGCTGCCCAGCCCATTTCTGCCATTTAGGTCTACGTCAGAGAGGCTGGAAGGCTTTCCTAACTTTAGGGGACAAGTAAGATTTCTCAGATCCATTGAAGCCACTCTGTCTTGACTTGAGAGAAAGGGGACCCCAAACTAACTCCTGATTCTAGTCAAGATCTAGTTCCTCAGTCCTTTTATGTCTATTTGCCCAAAGGGTTAGGGGCTTCAAAATTCATATAACCTTGGTTTTTGGTTACAGCCCCTTTGAAATTCTTCAGCACATTTACCTTACTTTGGCATCTGAGAAGCAGAGTAGTGTAATAGTTAAATAGTTAAATAGTTAAAGATTCTGGAACTCGATTCTTCAGCTTCAAATTCCAACTTATTTAACCTGGCTAGCTTCAGTTTCCTCTTCTATAAAATAGGCTTACCTGGCTGATATTAATAATGCCTACTTGCTAAGTTCATTGCGATGATTAAGTAAGTTAATAGGATAGGACACTGAAAAGAATGGCCCGGAAGTCAAGACAAGATGAATATTATTTTATCAACCTGTTAATGGTCTCTTTATCCCTGGAAATGTCAATTAAAAGCTGGCAAATGCAATACATTGGAGAATTTACCTCTACACGAGGTGGGAAAGTGGGAGTCTAAGAGTATTCCAACTTTGAGACTAAAATTCAATTAGTCAGGAGACTGACCAGGGATTCAATACTGGCCAGAAATTTAATACTGCTCGTGAGTAACTTGTGAGGACTTCAGTATGTCCTTTAGTAACTTGTATGTTTGCTTCTCTCGTTTATATGTAGGATTAAAAATTTTTCCCATTTCAGAACCTGAAACTTCTTTGTCAAAGGAAATTTATTCCTTTAAAAAATACTTATTAAGCATATTCCAGGTTTTCTAGGTACTGAAGATATGGCAGTGAACAAAAACTGAAAACAAACAAACAAAAAACAAACATCCCTGACATCATGGAGCTCGTATTCTAGTAGGACCCCAAAATTTAACTATGTGTGATGTCTTATAGTTGCCCGCCTGCCAATAGAACCACAAGGAGACTTGAACCGGGAAGAGGAGGGATGGTCTGGGTGTCCTCACCTACTTGTGACAGAAGTAATCCCGTGTTTAGGGCATAATAAAATGAGTTCCGATCATCTCCATGCGGTCAGTAATGGGGAGGCTGTGAATAGTATTCAGCAAAGGAAAGAAGGAGGCTTTTGCCAGGAACATGCAGAATTTTGGATTCCCACTCTTTTGCTGGATGGTGATGATATTGAGGCTAGCAAGAGGAGGTCTTACGCGGAGTACGCAAATATTCCGACCTCCCTTTTGGTCTCCCAGTGGAGTCTAGAGACTGAGAAGGGGCAGCCCTACCTAGAACTCCTTATCCTATGTTCCCGTGTGATTCTTACAGCAAGAAATCTCTGAGTCGCTGTGGTGTCTTGCAGATGGTGGCATAAGGAAAAGGAAAAAGAATAATCAGTTTAATAAGATTATATGTGTTTGGAAATTCTTTCCAACTAGAAGGAAACATTGTTTCTGTGACCTATAAAAGAACCTAGAAATAAAAGTGACATTTAAAAAATCATATTTATCGGAATGTCGCACACTAAGAAAGACTGACAGCAACAAATGTGAATGAGAATGTAGATCAAACTGAATGCTCACCAGGGGAGTGCCTGGGTGGCTCAACTGGTTAAGCGATTTCCACTCAGGTCCTGATCTCACAGTTTGTGAGTTTGAGTCCTGCATTGGGCTCTGCGCTGACAGTGTGGAACTTGTTTGGGATTCTTTCTCCCTCTCTCTGCCCCTCCCCCACTCATGCTGTCTCTGTCTCTCTCAAAATAAATAAATTTAAGAAACCCCTGAGTGTTCATATATTCTTGGTGAAAGTGGAAAGTGGTACAATCACGTAACAAACGGTCTGGCTATATTTATAAAATTAAGCCCACAACCTCCCCTGTGGCACAGAATTTACTCATGAGAAATGAAAGCATATGTTCAAACACACAAACATATACAAGAATGTTCGTAGCAAATTATTCAGAACAGCTCAAAACTAGACACAGCCCAGATGCCCACCAATAGGAGAATAGATAAACTGTGCCTTGCTCACATGGTGGAATACTACTCAATAATAAAAAGGAAGGCAACAACATAGAGAAATCTCAAACACGGAGTGCTAAGTGAAAGAAATGTTATATACATACTGTATGATCTATATGAAGTTCTAGAACAGAAAAATCTAATCTATAAAAAAAATTAAAACGAAATTGTTTCTGGGCTGGTGGGAGCAAGAATGGATGGAGAAGGAGTATGAAGGAAACTTCTGGGGCTTCAGTAACCTGTATCTTGATAGGAATTTGGAGTTGCACAAGTGTATGTATCTGAACTTACTGAATGGTACACTTAAGGTATTTGCATTTCATTGTAAAATTTAGCTCAAAAGAAAAAATTCTGTAAAACAGTAAATTCTAGTTAATGTTATACATGCTTAAACATTTAGGGAAATGTACTGATATCTGCAAGTTATTTGGAAAACCATAAAATAAAATGGTTTGATAAATGGATAGATAATTATGTTATCTAGCAAATATAGTAAAGAGTTTATATTAGAATCTAGGTAGTTGGTACATGTTTATATACTATAACCTTAATTTCTTTAAGCTACATAAGTTTCAAGATAAAGGTTTAGGGGAAAAAAGTCTAGTTTGAGGTGGGAATATGATATTTTATTATCATGCCTCATGTATTATTAAATTTCAAACATCATGATATTTCATAGTTTTCTCATGTATCTCTCACTGAGATGGTAAAGATGATAAGATATGCATTTATTCGCTCAATAAGTTATTTATTCAGCAATTCATTATCAGTCCTCAATAGGACAGGCAAAAGGTAGTCTGTTCCTGCCCATAGAGTCTTTCTTTTTGAAATTTATTTCTGATATTTTATCCAAATATGTAGTTTGTCCTTTTTATCTTTTTATTAAAAAATAATTGACTCAGAACATTGTATTAATACAATAGTGATTTAATATATACATTACGAAAAAATCCTTAACAAATATTTAGGGACACCTGGGTGGCTCAGTCAGTTAAGTGTCTGACTTTGGCTCAGGTCATGATCTCACAGTTCGTGGGTTCAAGCCCTGAATCAGGCTCTGTGCTGACAGCTCAGAAGCCTGGAACCTGCTTCGCATTCTGTGTCTCCCTCTCTCTCTGCCCCTCCCCTGCTCATGCTTGGTCTCTGTCTGTCTCTCAAAAATGAATAAACATTAAAAACATTTTTTTAAACAAAAAAAATTTATATACATTATGAAATGGTCACCACAATAAGTCTACCTACCTACCATCTGTTGCCACACCAAGTTGTTAGAATATTGACTCTATTCCCTATGCTGTACTTTACAGTCCTGTATTTTATTTATTTTATAACTGGAAGATGTACCTCTTAATACCTTTCACCTGCTTCATCCATCTCCCACCCACTTCCCCTCTGGCAACCATCAGTTTGTTTTCTGTATTTGAGTCTGCTTCTGCTTTGTTTTATTTGTTTGTTTAGTTTGGATTTTAGATTCCACACATAAATGAAATCGTAGTATTTGTCTTTCACCATCTGGCTTATTTCACTTAGCATGACACGCTCTAGGTCCATCCATGTTGTCACAAATGGCATGATTTCATTCTATTTTATGGCTCCGTAATATTCCATTTTATCTATATACACAACGCCTTCTTTATCTGTTCATCTGTTTAGGTTGCTTCTGTATCTTGGCTACTATAAATAATGCTGTAATGAACATAGGGGTGCATATCTCTTTTTGAATTAGTGTATTTGGTTTTTTGGACAAACACCTAGAAGTAGAGCTGAATCATATGGTAGTTCTTCTAACAGAAGAAGAATAAATCTTATTTTTTAATCAGTCTGTTAATTACTAATATAGCATTTTCCTTTAAAATCCTCAATCCTGCTTAGATATGTTACTTGTATTTGATTTGAAAATTTTAAATAAAGAATAATGAATTATTATGAAAACAAGCTCTAGCAATAGATCTTATGGTGCTTTCTATATTTAACCAATAGCTAGCAAATTATCTCCAATTAATATTCTTCATGTCTTTCATGTAAAGTACAGCCATAAAATATTAGTTTCTGAAGTGAATTAATCCAAAGTAAAACCAGTTGAATAAGTAACTTTAAAAAAATTCTCCCTTTCTCTCTCTCTTTTTTTCTGAAACATAAGCCAGCAACATCACAAGGTTTTTTCTTAATACCTACATAATGTAAATTACATCTGGCATGTCTCCTTACTAAAACCACAGTGCCCAGACATAACTAAAGTAAATAGCTTTAAGCAAGTTAATTTATAATCTCATCCAGTGAGTGTATATGCAGCTGTCAAAAAACATTATTCTTCTAGTTACTGACTTTAAATACAAATCCTATTATCTCTATTATCGAAAAGCTAGAAGCAGACTTTGGGCCAGTTAAACCTTGGGTCCAGTCCTTAGTCTTCTTTCTGTTCTTTCCTTCTGTGAATCTACTTACCTGACCCTTTCCATCAGCAATAGTTTTATTTTTCCTATAAAATACTGAATATTTTCTTTAAACACTCCCAGCTCCAAATTTTTAAAAAGTCACGCAACTTTCCTACTTTAATTATAGCTCTACTATTTCTCATCATCCACGTGCTAAATATAATCCATTCTTCTCTTAATCTAGTGTATTAAGCCACTGAATTTTGTTAGTTTTCCCCTCAAAAATTTCTCATCTCTTTCTTTCTCTTTATTCTCATTGTCAGCCTACTTCAATATACTTAATTAAACTATGGCAATAGATTTTATTTTTAAATGTATTTATTAATTTCTGAGAAAGAGAGAGAGAGAGAGAGAGAGAGAATAGGGGAGGGTCAGAGAGAGAGGGAAAGAGAGGATCCCAAGCAGGCTCTGTGCCATCAGCACAGAACCAAACACGGGGCTCGAACTCAAGAACCATGAGATCGTGACCTGAGCTGAGATCAAGAGTCCTGCACTTAACCAACTGAACCACCCAGGCACGCCACAACAGCTTTTAAAAGGAGAAAGTAGAATTTATTGTTGCTTTTTCTCCAATTATTAAAAAAAAGTCACAAAATAAAAAAATTTAAAAAAAATAAATTTAAAGCATAATTTTTGGTGTCGCTATGAGCTAGTTAAAAGAACTATCCACATTTTGTTTATATGCTTCTGGTTGTTTATCACATGTTTTTCAAAAACGTGTTTTAATTATGCATATTACTTTTTCAAAAACATACCCAAATTCATGCATTTAATCCTCACATTTGCATATTTATTTCATTATTAATTTCTTCTTGTTATAAACAACACTAATATGAGCATCTCTGTATATACATTTTTGTGAATCTCTGATTATTTCCTACAGATAAATGCCAAGAGGTGGAAATAGTGAGTTAGATAGTATAAAATATCAAAACTTTAAAAATAATCTTTCCAAATGTTTTTTTTTCTAAACCTACTTGCAGCAACGTATGAGTATCTGTTTTGTTACATTTCCAAAAAACCAGCATTATCATTTAAAAATTATCAGTTTTAGGGGCGCCTGGGTGGCTCAGTTGGTTAAGCGTTCGACTTCAGCTCAGGTCATGGTCTCGCAGTCGGTGAGTTCGAGCCCGGCGTCCGGCTCTGTGCTGACTGCCTGGAGCCTGTAGATTCTGTGTCTCCCTCTCTCTCTGACCCTCCGTTCATGCTCTGTCTCTCTCTGTCTCAAAAATAAATAAACATTAAAAAAATTATTTAAAAATTATCAGTTTTATAGCTTACAATGGTATCTCAATTCTCAGCCCTATTTGGTAACAGATAAAGTTAATTTCTTTGTAAGAAAAAAATCTTTTTTTTTTTCTTGTCTTCACCCTATTTTCTTATTGGAGCCTTTATCTTTTTCTTATTCATTTTGCCATAATTTTATAATGTGTTTTTGTCTCCATTTTCTCCCAATTCCAAATACCCCTCATTCTTGTATACCTCCATTCCAGAGAAATATAACGAATACACCATTTGCTTGTCCAAATTGTAAACGGTTCTTCAATCCCCTACGGAATCAAGACTGACATTCAATGTTTTTAATTTGTCTGTCTACCTAAGCCTATCAATAACTATCACCATCCTCAACACCAATGATGTGTCCATCCGTACCAAGGGTGTGTGCAAAGATATCCTTCCCTGATGGCTTCTCTTTCTCTTATCATCTGAAGCCTATCACTGGGGACTCCCACCCTGCACAAATCTTATCTATTTACCCCAGCTCACACCTATCTTTCCTGGCAGAGTTTCTATTTACTGTTCCAATAGTTTACCTACAGGCTCCTGCCAGAAATCTGGGAGCCTTTGCTGACACTTTCCTCTTTACCTCACATACTTGATCCATAACCAAGTACAGTTGACCCTTGAACAACATGGGTTTGAACTGTGGGGGTCCACTTATATGCAGATATTTTTTAACAATATAGTACTGCCAATGTAGTTTCTCTTTTTTTTTATGATTTTCTTAACTTTTCTTTCTCTGTAGCTTAATGTATTATGAGTAGAGTGTACAATACATATAACATACAAAACATATGTCAAGCAACTGTTTCTCAGTAAGGCTTCCAGTCAACAGTAGGCTATTAGTAATTACGTTTTGGGGAAGTCAAAAGTGATATGCAGATTTCTCATTTACGGGGGGGGGGGGGGGGGGGGGGGTGTGGGAGGGTTGGTCGTCAGTGCTCCTAACCCCTGCACAGTTCAAGAGTCAGCCGAACTCTTAATTTCCTTCGTAAATACAGTTTAAATTCTCTTGCTTATCGGAACCAACACTGCCACCATCCCAGGCCACGACTTAACCCTGTACTACCTAGAGTATGAAGAGCCCCTCCACTACCTACCATTCATCGCTTTTTAGTACGCCTGGGGACATTTCTAAAAGGCAAAATCGATCACAGTTCTTACCCTGGCTTAAAACTCTATCAATAGATTTTTATCGCACTTGGGATAGAATCCAAGCCTGCTCTGTGTAGAGCAGGATCTGGTTGCTCTTCCTCATCACCTTTCACTACTTCCCCTCCCCGCAGCCTTGGTCACTGTC
This sequence comes from Felis catus, assembly GCF_018350175.1. Classification (NCBI taxonomy): domain Eukaryota; kingdom Metazoa; phylum Chordata; class Mammalia; order Carnivora; family Felidae; genus Felis; species Felis catus. The sequence continues at coordinate 107,570,590 of NC_058374.1, forward strand.
TTCTCAAATACAATACAACTTCCTTCTCATCAGCACTTTCCTATATCCTTTGTTCCTCCCTGTTACTTCCTTCCCTGTACCCACATCCTATTCCTCCTGCAGTTACCAACTTAAATGTTAACTTCCTCAGGGCACAGCTCTCAACTGTCTAGATGAGGTTAAGTTACTTTCTTACTGAATTTTACAGCAGGATGCTTTTCCTCTGCAGTGCTTATGATCATTTTAATCACTGCCGCAGTCTTGCAGTTTAATATTTGTTGCCTTTCACAAGGGCAAGGACCGTGTCTGGATTTTTCAGCATTCTATGCCAAGTATTGGGCAGAATGCCTTGCAAAAACAAGAAACTCAATAATATTTGTGGCCTGGAAAAAAAAAAAAAAAGAAAACCTGATTTATTCAATGGATACAGTACTTACTTGTTATTCCCCAAATTATCCTTGTGGTTAATTTTTATTTCCCCAAGTATAGTTCATATTTTTCAAGTCAAAAACCAGGTTCTATACTTCTCTATAATCCCCATAACAGAGAACAGTTTTGCAAAACAGCAGATGTTAAATATATAGCAGTTGAGATAAATGTGTGGTTGAATAGTCACAACACTGACCTCTTCAAAAGAAATTGAAGGACAGGTAGTCAAAACAAAATTTGGTACTGAGGGGAAATAGAAGAAAGGGGATAAAAACATCACTACTGGTCAACTGGAGGTTGATTGATAATCAAATTATGAGTATTGATGATGTTCTCAGTTTTCTAGTTGCTTATGAGGAAATCTGTTAATGCAGAAAAATCAATTTGCTTGAATGCAATTCAAATAAGAGATTGAATTAATTCAAAACTTGCCATTTTCTCTTACATAATGATAAGCACTAGTAGCTGTTTCTTATTGTCCCATCAAATGATTGTTTTAAGGAGCAGCTGAATCAGGTAAAGAGGCATCGGAGAGTAGGTAATAAGGTCAAGGAAAACCCAAAATCAAATTGTAAAACAAAAATACAGTTAAGTCTGAATTATTTAGCAGCAACCTAATCCAGTTAGAACATAGGTCAGATCTGATACCTTCTCACTGCCATAATTAAGCATAGGTAGGAGTCCAGGGCGTTACCTTCGTTTAGAACAGAAAGGCCAGGGGCCAGCCTCAATCCTCAGATCCTGGGTGGAACCTAAAATCAGCATCAATTAGCCACTGCCAAATTATTCACTATCTCTGGGTGTGTATTTTCCCCAGGTTGTACGTGTCTCAGGTTGGAACTTGCCCTTTCTTCCTGCCATCCACATCTACCTCAAAGAGTTTCTTTGTAATATGTGGATACAGTGCGAACCCTTCTTTTGAAACAGTGTAGTCATATGAACCCTTGACCCCAGTTGCTGAGTTCTTTGCAGGGTGTCAGAATGCAAATTTGAGTCCAGGGGCCAAAGAGAACTGATTTGCTCTTCAGAATTGAAGAAGAATTAAACACTGTAGAAGGGAACTGTAGAGTATGTAGGTGTTTTGGTGGCGGGGGAGGGGAGGGGTTTGGAAGACTTGCCACCTGCTTCAGCAATGATTCCTCCCAAACCTCTAGTTGAGTGTACCAAAGCCCATAAAACATGTCATCTAATGGGCTCATTGTGCAAACTATAGAAGGGCCTGAGAGTCACATCTGAGGGAAAACAGGGGAGCCAAAAGAGACAGAGTCCCTAGCAGAGAAGAAGAGAGTGTGTAAGCCTCCACAGTTTACACTTAGTTTCTGTGGCTGCACAGGGGTCAGTGTCTAAAACTGACACTCCTCACTGAAATCTGTGTTTCTTTTCCTTTGAGAGAAAGTAAGACAATTTCTTAAGGGAAGCTCGGTGAAACTCAGTGACATTACGGGTAACTTAGTTAAGATAACAAAGGAACTGAATAAAGAAGCAAGTTAAAATCATGTAAGTTAATTTTAAGGGAAAACAATCCTATGAAAAAGTCAGTGTTTCATTGAAATATTATGCAAATTATAAAAATAAAAATTATAATCCTATTTCTTCCGTTAAAGGTTTGATCTTGAACCAAGTTACTCTACAATCCTGTTCAGACTGTCTTATTTATAACACGTGGTTGATAATATTTGCAGCATTGTGACAGGTCTAGGTGATCTCCTGAGACCATTCTCTCTCTCAGAATGATGATGTTTATCTGCATAACTGAACTGAATCTTTAAATGTATATTTTGTTTCCATTACTAGGAATTCAATTAGCTAAAACAAGCCATACTGATTACTAAAACGAATATCATTAAATAGTTCAATTTTCTTAATTTTAGGGAAGAACTCATGAAAAATGGTATCTGGGAGGGCAAGGGAAAACAAAAGCATGTTTTCTAAGAGTTCTGAATTATAATATTATTTCCCATAAATAGACAATTATTTATTCTATCCTTATTTAAAATAGCTTTGCTATATTTTGAAATAAATCAATTCTGTCTAGCAGCAAATACATGTGTACTTTTATCTGTTCAATAATATTTCAAATTATGCTTTTAATCAATATTTTTCTTTCAAAACTTAGATAATGTTGTTAATTTCCAGTTTTCTGTTTGTTTTTGTTTTTTGTTTTTTGTTTTTTGTTTTTTGTTTTTGTTTTTGTTTTTTCGTTTTGATCTGATCCTATTTTTCTCTGAGTGGAGCTACCTCTGTTACAGTCCTAAGACAGCCAGTACTTAACAATAATACATGTGTATGTGAAAAATGTATTCTTTAAAAATATATTTACATGTAAATGTTCCAAACCCATGTGTTACTGGGTATTTTTATTTACAGAAAAGGAAATGGATAGAGGTTAAGTGAAGTTCAATATCATATCGCTGTCAGTGGGTGAGTAGAAATTCAAATCCTGATTTCTAACTTAAGTTCATCTTCTTCTGACTTTACCAAAAAATGGAGAACACAGAGGTAATGCAGATATACATAAATGGCACCACAAAATCATTTTCTGTCCCCAAATAGAGGTTTCAGATAATTTATATTTTCATGGTATTATTAATTCATATCTGCAACAGCATGTGAAAACCAAGTAACAACCCGTGGGTTAGATTAGGTAATGTGCTCCATCACTCTCTCTTTAATTAGCTGAATAATTACTTCAGCTTTTCAATTCTTTGTCCATAGAGACCTGAGATTCAACTTTCATTGCATGAAAATCACGTTCAGATTTTTCAAAGGTAATTTGTTCAATTTTGTTCACCAAAATGATTGACAGCTGTTCAGAAAGAACAAAATCCAGACAAAGCCAAGCACTGAGAATCACTGATCCATGAAAGATTTATTTTTTTTTTTTACTCTGGGAAACACCTACCTAGATTTATAATTATTAATATTTTATATATTCATATACTTATATCAAATGCTATCAACTTGCTTATATTTTTATTTTTATATCTACTTCTGAATCATAATTAGCAAGTGTTTTTGAAAGACATACAGGATCACCAAGACTGAAACATATTTAGTCAAAGTAAAATCAGAAGGAAGGCAGCATGCACAATGGACTATGCAGAGATACAGAAATTAGAAATTCAAATGCCATATAAACTTGACCATACCCTTGTTTATACATGACCTTGTCTTTTATGTTTTTTATATAGTCTTATTGTCTTTGAAATGAGGTTCAGCTTAATCATAAAGGCGATTAATTGATTCCATAATAACAAGAGAGGAAATAATTTTATTTAACTGGATTCGGCTCCATATTTGAAAGGTCGTATAATCACATAGCATATAAAATCCTAACACTTAGAGGCAAACTGCCTTTGAATGGTTTAAGCTGTTTCAAACCATCATGTGTTTGTGTGTGTAACATGTGACGTACAATAGCCAGTTTTGCCATCTGTAGTGTTGCCCTTAGCAACAGAAAAGCATGTGACAGTGCTTATGTGACTCTGCTGGCCTGCAACAGTGTGTAGAAGGATTTAAGCAAAATGAAACAGACTGAAATATTGATCCAGACAACTGGAGTTTTCAAGTGTTAGTGCAATGATAATGCAGACTGTCAAGAGAAGTAAGGAGCAAAGAAAACAAGCAGAGAAAACTGAAGTGAGAGACTTTGGCAACAAAAAGGGATATGTTTTCGAGGTAATTGTAAAGTTAAATTTAAATTATGTACCTGTAGGGCAATGTGATCATTTTATTCCTTTGTCCCCATCGTTTTATAACTTATACTCAGCAAATAAGGCCAACCTGTATTCTGCTGCTTGATTTGAAATAGGGTAGTTCTAGAATCACAAACACCTTCTTCTGTTACCGCCATAGTTAAGACTGAGGATTCCATTAACAACAACTATTTTCATTTAAAGAAATCTAGGGAAATACATTTTCAGGGGAGATTCTTTTTCTAGAATTCATAGAACATCTTAAATTGAATAAAATTATGAAATTGCATATAAAAAGATATGTTATATGTATTATATAATCATGCCAAATGCAAAACCATAAGATGTTTTCAAATGTAATCTTCTAAAAAATTTTTTTGAAACAAGAACAAAACTATGAAAGGGAAGATTTTACAGTGCACATGATAAACTCAATTTTACTCTATTAAGACACTCTGGTTGGGGCGCCTGGGTGGCTCAGCCAGTTAAGTGTCCGACTTCTGCTCAGATCATGACCTCACGGTTTGTGAGTTTGAGCCCCGCATTGGGCTCTGTGCTATCAGTTCAGAGCCTGGAGCCTGCTTCAGATTCTGTGTCTCCTTCTCTCTCTGTCCCTCACTCCACTCACGCTTTTTTCCTCTCTGTCTCTCAAAAAATGAATAAATGTTTAAAAAAATTTAAAAAGAGACACTCTGGTTATATATCTTTAATCAGAAAGAAAAAAATGCAGACATAATGACATAAGGACCAATGTTAGATACATGTCATGTAGACATATAGGCTTCTGTGCTCTGTAATCCTTCCATGTAAATTTCAATACACTTAATATTCTACCTTAAAGAGAATAGCATTGTGAAGAGAACTATTGTGAAAAGAAGAAATCTCAAAAGGAAAAATACCCTCACTTTTACTCTCTTATGTTTACTGTTATAAAGAGGACAGGAAATACCTGAACTTTACACTTACCAAATAGTTCAATGGATGGGAAAACCAACAAATACTGAGCACTTGTGATATTTACATTTCTTTATATGATCTCATTGCAAAAGCAGTATGAAGTACGTGGTGTTATACCCATTTTATAGATGGGAAACTTGAAACTTCAATAGCTTAAGTGACTGTCCCAAGGCTATTACTTAAGAATCAAGTCTATATTTTCACCCAAGCCTTATACCACACCCTTGCTTGCCACTAAGCCACTTAAGAAGGAAGTCTGTGTGTACTCACATTCAACATCATAAGGTTTTGTACAGATACAAGAGGTGGGCAGTATATTTTAACTCTGAGCTTCCAAAAAGTCAAGCCAGTAACATAAATACATCATCAGTTATAATTCTCTAATTTTTCAAGAAATAATTATTCAGTACCTACTCTATGTGTACAGACATGCTACTAGGTACTAGATATAAAATGGAGGGAAAGCAGACTGAGTTGTTCCCTTCTATACTAATCAGGGCTCTCCAGAGAAACGGAGTTAATAGATCTATCTATCTATCTATCTATCTAACATATTATCTATCTATCTACCTATGTATCTATGTATCTATCTATCTATCCATCTGTCTATCTGCTGAGATGTCCCATAATCTGTGCTTTGCATGCTGGGAACCCGGGAAGGTGGATGATAGAGATAGTCTGAATCTAAAGACCTGAGAACCAGGAGCACTGGGGCAGGAGAATACCATGTCTAAGCTCAACAGTCAGAGACAGCAAATTCAACCTTCCTCCACCTTTTTGTTCTAATCAGGCCCTCAAGAGATTTCAGGATGCCCATCCACATAAGCAGGTGTGTGTGGGGGGTGGATATTGGAGGGCATCTGCTTTTTTAGTTCACCAATTCAAATGCTAATCTCTTCCAGACACACAGTCACAGATACACCCATACATAACGTTTAACCAGGTATCTAGCATCCTGTGGCCCAGACAAAATGACAAATTAAATCAGCCATCACACCTTTCGAGCTTTGCTGCATGGAATCATGGCCTCATGGAATTACCATGCCCTGCCTTCTTAATCCTCGCTGAAATGATGAAATAAAACATTAATCCAGTGTTTTATTTCTATCTCCTCAGTAAGAATACAATTGCTCTAATTCATCACCCAAAACTCTGTCTGACCCCATAATTATAATTCAGTGAACGATTACAGTAATCACACCCAAATACATCATTATAATCTATGGAAGGAACCATTTCGGTTTTATAAAGTAGGGAGAAGGGGGTGGGGAAGAGAATGCCAGACAACTGTAGGAATGAGAAAGAGGTTTGAAAATAGAGATGGATTGGAAACAACACTTAAGAAGTTTGGCTACAAATGGGAAGAACAATGAAGTGAGACAATAGCTGGAAATTAAAGTAGAGACAAGGCAAGCATTTTAAATGTTTTTGTTTAATTTTGCTTTGTTGTGACTTTTAGGTGGGAGAAACTTGAACAGGCTTACTTACATGTTGATGAAAGTGGGGCAGAATGCTAATGGGCCCTCAAAAGTTATTCTCTCCTTCCACAGAAATAGAATTTTATAGAACTTCCCTACGACCCAGCAATTGCACTACTGGGTATTTATCTCAGGATACAGGAGTGCTGATTTGAAGGGGCACATGCACCCCAATGTTTAGAGCAGCACTATCAACAATAGCCAAATTATGAAAAGTGCCCAAATGTTCATCAACTGATGAATGGATAAAGAAGAGGTGATAAATGCAATGGAATACTAGTTGGCGATGAAAAAGAATGAAATTTTGCTATTTGCAACAATGTGGATGGAACTAGAGAGTATTATGCTAAGCGAAATAAGTCAGTCAAAGACAGATATCACATGATTTCACTCCTATGTGGAATTTAAGAAACAAAACAGGTGAACACCAGAGAAGGGAAGCAAAAATAAGATAAAAACATAGAGGGAGACAAATTATAAGAGATACTTAATTTTTTTTTTTTTACTGTTTATTCATTTTTGAGAGAGAGAGAGAGAGAGAGAGAGAGGGAGGGAGAAAGCATATTGGGGGAGGGGCATAGAGAGAGAGGGAGACACAGAATCTGAAGTAGGCTCCAGGCTCTGTGCTGCAGGTGCACAGCCCGATGTGGGTCTTGAATTCACAAACTGTGAGATCACCACCTGAGCCGACATCGGACACTTAACTGACTGAGCCACATAAGTGCCCCCACTAGCAACTCTTAAATACAGAGAACAAACAGGGTTGCTGGTGGAGTGTTGGGTAGGGGGATGGACTAAATGGGTGATGGACATTAAGGAGGGCACTTGTTGGGGTGAACACTGGGTGTTATATGTTAAGTGATGAATCACTAAATTCTATTCCTGAAATCATTTTTACACTGTATATTACCTAACTTGGATTTAAATTAAAAAATATAATTAATATATGTATATATATTTTACAAAATAAAAACAATTTAAAAAAAAAGAAGTATAATTTGGCTGGGCACATGGTGACTCAGCTGAAGATTACGTTCCTCCCCTTGCCTTGCAAGCGTGTGGCCATATGACCAAGCTCTAGCCAATGGTATATGAGTGGAAGGGATTTTTGCAACCTCTGCAAGCCTTCCTTAAAGTGGAATTTTGTGCTCTCCACTTCTGATCTTCCCCACTACCGGCAGGGGGGAACACGGAAGATGTGGTGACTTAATTCAACCACGTGGGACAGCATCAGCATGAAGGGAAGCCAGGTCTGTGAATGGATCAGAAACACTCTGCACTCCATCTGCAGACAAATTAGGGAAGAGAGAAATAAGCATTTATCTTATTGTGCCCCTTTGTGCTGGAGCCTCCTTTCACTAGATGCATAGCCTACACTTAAAGTAGTACTAAAAGGATTAAGTAAAGAGAGAGAAGTTAGAGGGACCACAGCAAAAAGAAGTAGACGAGATTCATAAGAAGTTACAAGAATTAAGAATTTAGAATTAAGAATGATACTGTATATTACCATATGAGTATTTTGGTACTCATAACACATAACAAATATATACCTTTCTGGGCTCTGGGACTTGAAAGAAGTTTTGGGGGAGATCTTCATGTCTTCATATATTAACAAACATTGAAAAAATACACATGTTGCATTTGGTACAACTGCTTATCGATCATTTCTCAGTGCCTATATATGAACTAATGTCACAACCCTATTTAATAAATATTACTCTGTGAGTTTCTGAATTAATAAGGGTATAGATCTTTGATAATCTGGCTTGATATGACATATATTTGGAATATTTAGAGACACAGATGATTGCATCTTTTTCTTATAAACAAGCTTTTAATAAGAATTAGCAAAATATTAGAGTGCCTGGGTGGTTCAATCGTTTAAGCCCAACTCTTTTTGTAAAAAATGTTTATTTATTTATGAGAGAGCGAGAGAGAAAGAGAGAGAGAGCGGAGAAGTGTGTGACTGTTAATTTCAGCTCAGGTCGTGATCTCATGGGTTCATGAGATTGAGCCCCACATAGGACTCCTCGCTGACAGCAGCTCGGAATTTTGGGATTCTCTCTCTCCCTCTCTATCTGTTCCTCCCTCCTCCCTCCCTCCCTCCCTCTCTCTCTCTCAAGATAAATAAATAAACATTACAAAAAAAGAATTAGCACAATCTTTAAGGTTTTATCCTTAACCAAAAATTAAAATAATTGAATTCTTATTTGAATACCAATTTAAATACCTATCTTCTTAAATCAAAGAGCTATCTAACTCAAATTTTATCTAATATACTATCAAGAAGTAGTTTAAAGAATATACTAATGGCATACCAACTTATAAAGGATTGCTTATTCTATCTCGTGCTTGTGATTATAGCGAATTCTGATTAAATAGGATCCTGACTCAAGACCAAGTCCTAAATCTAATTGTCTTTGTTTGCTTGACATGTTGCCCCAGGCAGCAGCCTCTAATTTGTTCGTTAAAAATGTCATAATCAGAAGCTCCTTTTTTTAAACAAACTGCTCCAACTTACAAAGTTGCATAAATTTGAATATTCTGTCTATCACAAAAGGATGTCATCTCTGCCTATCCCAGGTTAACAGCATTAGCATTCACTAGTATGGTATTTCTATGGCACTAGAAACAAAGGAATGAGGATATAACCTTCCATAAGCTTTCATTTTCCCTGTTCAAGAGAAGATAAGCTTTTGTATACTTGACAGTTTGCTACAGTGTTTCTCAAATTTTAGTTGGTTACATACAAGTTCCATGACCTGTGTCTGGTTGGCTCCATGCAATATTCAGCACATAGAAGAAGCAAGCTTACTCTATAGCCAGATTTCTTGTTCAAATCCCAGATCTTTTCTCTTCCTAATTACAAGTCATTGTGCAAGTTAACTTCATGGCTCCCTCCCTGCCTCAGTTTCCACATCTGTGGATAGGGAACCTACTAGAAAAACCTGTGATGAAAGTTAAACAAGATAATTTATAGAATTATAGTTGAAGAATATTCAAGAAATAGAGTGGTAAAAATATACAAAATTTTTTACATATATACTGTCATTATTCATTCTACATATTTGTTTTTTCCTTAGGAATAAATATTAGCTCACTCATGCTACACTGTGGTTACCAAACTTTGTAATTTAAGAAGCAGTGTTAAAAATACCTTTGAACACATGAAATACTCCCCTAAAATCTTAGGAACGGGTTTTAAAACATGTAGAAAGCTGAAAGGTCACATACAAAATAATATTTCTACGGGGTACCTGGGTGTCTCAGTCAGTTAAATGTTCTACTTAGACTCAGGTCATGATCTCATGTTTCATGAATTCAAGACATGCATCAGGCTCTCTGTTGTCAGTGCAAAGCCCACTTTGGACCCTCTGTCTCCCTCTCTCTCTGCTTCGCCCTTTCAAAAAATTGTTTCTATGCTAAACTTTAGCACTATCATACCTTTGTCATAATTTAAGCTTTTAAAATAATAATTCTAGGGGTGCCTGGGTGGCTCAGTCGGTTGGGCGGCTCAGGTTATGATCTCGTCGTCCGTGGGTTCAAGCCCTACTTCTGGCTCCATGCTGACAGCTCAGAGCCTGGAGTCTGCTTTGGATTCTGTGTCTCCCTCTCTCTCTGCTCCTCTCTCATTCGCACTGTGTCTCTGTCTTTCACAAATGAATAAATGTTTAAAAAATAAAAATAAATAATAGTAATAATTCTAGGGGCACCTGGGTGGCTCAGTCAGTTGAACGTACGACTTTGGCTCAGGTCATGATCTCACAGTTCATGAGCTCTAGCCCCGTGTCAGGCTCTGTGCTGACAGCTCAGAGCCTGGAGCCTGCTTTGGATTCTGTGTCTCCCTCCTTCTTTGCCCCTCCCCTGCTCACACTCTGTCTCTTTCTCTCTCTCAGAAACAAATAAACATTGAAAATAATTTAAGATAGTAATTCTAATAAATGTATGTAACACATAGAATTGCATGAAACTGGGATTTTAGCTCAGTGTTCAATTACATCCATTGAGATTACTTATTGCTGTTTTGGGTGTGAAACAGACAGTGCTTATGTGTGCAATTTTTTCTTCTCATTTTTTCCAAACAAACCAGCTAAGACTTATGTAGAAGTGAGGAAAAAAAATTGCAGGCACTAACGTTGGTCTCTATCTGAATTTGGCAAAGTTTAATCCATTTGAAATCCACAGGTTCTAAAATTGCTGAAAACCTGTAGCTATTTTGCCCACCTCGTTTACTCGTTCTGAAAACTGGGTTTGTGCACAGACTGATAACTTAAGGCTCAGAAAAAATATTTTGGAGTTTATTCTGTCATATATCTTTTAACGCCATACTGGATTTTTGCTCTCTGGGGTAATAAAAGCTTAATTTGGGGTTTCAGCCTGGGAAGTTCCACAGGTAGGGATGGCAAGAAGTTATTGTGGGCTTACAGAAGAAGAGATAGGAAATAATTCTCAAGGCCTTTTCAGTATTGATAGGAATCCGTAAAGAATGTGTTGTGTATGACATTTTGCTCTTTTTCCTCTACTGAGAGCAACGTGCCAAGAGAAACATAGCAAAAAACAAAAAACAAACAAAAAAAAGACATGGACAGAGAAAAATATAGTAGATAATTTGTGGGTGTTTTTTTTTTTCTGGTTGAGAAAAAATGCAAGCCCCCCTTTTCTCTCTAAACAAACAAACAAACAAACAAACAAACAAACAAACTGTGGTGCTTTTAAAAACCATGAGACTTCTGATCAACAGTTTCTAGCACTAATCCAGACCCTGAAGTTCGAATGTTTGGTAGAGTAAAACAGAGTAAGTTTAACCTTTTCCAAGTTGTTTAAAAGGCTGCCATGTTTCTTTAGGACTTGGATGTTACGAATAATTTTATAGTTGACTTTTATTTTAATTTCTTGATCTTGGACTTTCCAACTTCCAGAACTGTGAGAAATAAATTTCTATTGTTTATAAGCCATCCAGTTTATGGTATTTTGTTGTAGCAGCTCAAATGGACTAAGAAATTGGATTAGGGCTCCACTCTTATGATGTCATTTAATCTTAATTACTTCTTTAAAGGCCTTCTCTCCAAATGTAGTCACTAGGGATTAATGCTTAAATATATGAATTTTGTGAGGGGACATAATTCAGTCTGTAACAATGGCTAATATATATTAAATTTCTTTAACATTTTAGTTTTCCTTTTCTTTCAGGTTGAATAAATGGAAATATTGTTAGTTTTAATCCCTCTACTGTTAGCAAATTGCTCTTAACTATGAACTAATTTTTTATAAAGGACTCTAAGGGGCGCCTGGGTGGCTCAGGCGGTTAAGCGGCCGACTTCGGCTCAGGTCACGCTCAGAGCCTGGAGCCCGTTTCAGATTCTGTGTCTCCCTCTCTCTCTGCCCCTCCCCTGTTCATGCTCTGTCTCTCTCTGTCTCAAAAATAAATAAATGTTAAAAAAAAAATTAAAAATAAAGGACTCTATGTGCTTCTGTTATTTGGTGAATTTTTGTTATCTATTCATTCATTCATTCATTCATTCCATTCTCTTTCCCCAATCCTATTTCTTTTTCTTTTTTTAAGTTTATTTATTTATTTTTGAGAGAAAGAGAGCACGAGCTGGGGAGGGGTAGAGATGGAGAGAGAGAATCAAGAGCAGACTCCGTGCTGTCAGTATGGAGCCTGATGTGGGGCTTGAACTCACGAACCATGAAATCATGACCTGAGCCGACACCAAGAGTTGCACCCTTAACCAACTGAGCCACCCAGACAACCGCCCCCCCCATTCCCCAAATCCTATTTCTATCCATGTTGTTTGCAGTTGTTCATTCTTGAAAAAAAAAAGCTTGTTATTTGTGAGCATATTATTCTGGTCAAGACTATGTAATTCTAATTTTCATATCATCCTTTATGCCCCTTTTTAAAAACAATTTTACATTTTCTTTGTAGAGCTTTTATGCATTCTGAATTATTTTATTTGAACCATAATTTGTAGTTATTTTTGTTATAAAGGGTATCTCATTTTTATTAGATTTTCTAATTCATTATTATTGGTGAAGCTGACAGTGCCCATTTTGCATCTAGAAAATTACCTCAACTATCTTATTCTAAAAGTATTGTCATTAGTTCTATTATTTAAAAAAAAAATTTTAACGTTTATTCATTTTTGAGAGACAAAGAGATACAGAGTGTGGGCAGGGGAGGGGCAGAGAGAGAGGGAGACCCAGAATCCGAAGCAGGCTCCAGGCTCTGAGCTGTTAGCAAAGAGCCTGATGCAGGGCTTGAACTCACAGACCACAAGATCATGACCTGAGCTGAAGTCTGATGCTTAACCGACTGAGCCACCCAGACACCCCTGTTCTATTATTATTTTTAAGCAGGTGATCTATCTTCTGCAAATTATGAAAGTTTATCTCAACCCTTTCAATTGTTGCATTTCTGTTTGGCACCCAATAAACACTTTACATTTTAGATATTTTACTCTGTTGAGTTTCTTCTCCTTTTGTTTCTCTGGGGCTATTTTCTGATGTTGGCACTTCTAGTTTTACCTTCCGTATTTCTCAGGTTTTTTCTCATATGATATTCTTCCCTGCTCCTTCTCCAGTTCCTCAATCTGAATTTTCCAATCCTCTGCTTCATTCTTCAGCAGCATGTATCTTGTTTTTTCCTCCATTGATTCTGTTTATTTCAAATACTGTATTTTTTGTACTTAATGTAATGTATCTTAACTTGGAATTTTAGGGGGATATTTTGTTCTAGTCTCAAGGTGTCCTTATCTTTTTTTTTTTTTTTTGTCTCCTTAAGTTTACTACCAAGCTTATTTTAAATTCTCAATTTGTCTGTTCTGATAATACTTTCTCAGATGACAAATATTATTCAGCTTTTGTCTTATTTTTGCTTGTTTGTTTTCCTTCATATTGTAGTAACTGTTCTTTTTTGGTTTCTGGTTATTTTTGTCTGTGAGGTCATATTATTCAAGAAGGCATCAGTTACTCTGTTTGGTAACAAATATGGGAAAGGGCCAAAAGCCAGGCCCTGGTCTGTGTCCACCCTGGTGAGTTTAATGAGATTAAAGTACATGACACCAAAAGTAGAATGCAAAGAACAACTGTTGTCCATTCCTAGTTCCTGATATTCCATACAGCAAATCTTTTATACTTCCTGCTTTATCACCTTGGACAATCTCTTGTCTATGTCATTGCTTCCAATTTCAATGTAAAAGGGAAAATACTGATTAGTTAAAGGAAATTTGCACATAGAAAAGAGCAGAACTAGTAATCAAAATGAGAAACCCAATCAGTGTGAAAAAAATAGAATCAAGAAGGAATAGCTCAAGAAGGAATTAGTGAGCTGGAATGCCAGATTGAGTAATTATTTCAGAGGTAGCAAGAAACAACAATGAAAAATTTTTTAAATTAGTTTTAAAAGCCCTGAAATACATGGAGGATATAAATAGAAATGTATGGGATATAGAATGGATAAATCACTTAGCTTATGAGCAGGCCAGCCAAGCACATCTAAACAAATATCAGAGTATACTTTAATTCACATGAAATTATAAAACTGCATTTCTTTGTAAAAAAGAAAAAATGAACAAGAAAAAAAAATTCCAAAGGTCAATGATAAATATAAAATGAAAGTCAAGAGGTCAAAAAAATGGATACTTTTTAAGCTAGAAAATTTAAGTTTGAAGAATGGCATATCAAATGCCACTTCATTTGGGTGAGATTCAAAGAACTGTTTCAGAGAGCATTTCTTTCCTTGCAAAAGATGTTCAGCAAAGAAAAGATAGAATTTTAGTGATATTTAAAGTGTGGTTAACTACCTATATGAGGCTACATTAAATTTTAAAAGAAATTCATGAGTTTTCACAAATAATTCCATGAGACAACAAGATGCTAAATTTACTTGTACTGCCACTGAACTTTACTGTAAGTTGGTTTGAAATTTTTAATTGCTTTTGAGTAGACAATTTAAACCATAAAGAACTGGCATGTTGCCATGGTAGCGTTTCTTCCCCAGCTGAAGAAGTTACAGAGAAGAAAAGATATAGGACAGAAAGTGTTTACACTGAAAACAACTGCATTTTGTAAATGCTTTTGTAAATGTCATATACTAAAGGAGATCTGTGAATCCTGGTTTCAAGTTACTAAAGACAGACTGATTCATCTTTGGGAAGGTATACCAAGTTGTGCTGTGAGACGTGGGCCATTCAAGTTCAAAAATATTCTCTTCCCTGCATATTGGTAGTTCAATAAAAAAAAAAAAAATGGTGGCCATGATAAACTTTTTGCTACTGGTTTCATCTGTGTTCCTTGAAATAGAGATATATCCAATTGAAGAACTCTCCCAGAAGGCAATTCAGAAGGATCACCTCTATGATCAAGAATTATATGTTGGTTATTCATTCTCTACCCTGTTTAATGCCCAAAATTTCGGAAATGCAATTGAAGCAAGATATAACTAAAGGGAAGGAGGGAATAAGGGTGAAAGTTGCAGGAAGAAATAAAGTGAAGTTAGTCAATAATCCAGAGGCAGGAAAAATGAAAGAAAGATATAAAAATAAGAAGGAAAGAAGTTTAAAAAATGGCATATCAAATGCCAGTAGGAAGTACAAAATAAAAAAGGAAGGAAAGAAGGAAGGAAGGGTGGGAGGGAGGGAAGGAGAGAAGAACGAGGGAAGAAGGAGGGAAGGAAAGGAAAAAGAACATTGGGAAGTATCAAAATCCCTCTAATAAAAGAATGAATATAGCATTTGCAAGACAGTGGCTGAATGGAAATTTGTAGGCTACCTTCACAGCATCCATTGGTTTCCACAACACAAGACAACCATGACTTTTGTCATGGGGGAATTCACACTTTGCAGTTTTACTGAATTTTGTTTGGATAAGGTTAACTGGATGCCCAGTTTGAAGGGTAGAGTCTGATTGGCTTAAGTTAGTAATATATTCCATTCTCCACTGAACGAAGTGATTAATTCCAGGATGGGCAGATGATCCAATCTGAGCCAGTACTTACACATACTTTGAAGTTTCTAAAAAAGAAAAGCTCTTTTAACCTCCTAGAGTGCAATATGAAGACATGAGGTCTTTCTGCAGCCATCTTGGGACTACCAGGAAAAGGTTGAAGCTAACAGAAGCCATCAGTGGAAGCTGGGGATAAAGATACCTCGGAGGAGATTGAACCAAGACATGGATTAAGTGATATTTCAACGTTGAACCAAAGCACACTAGAAGACAGAACTATGCAGAGACTTTTCAGTTGCAGGGGCAATTACATTCTTGATTTTCCCTAAGCCCTTTTGAACTGGATTTTCCATTTTTTTGCTTTTGGGACAGAATTCTGATAAAATTTCCTGTAATTCCAAAGTATTTCCTTTCCTTCAAGCCAAATGGAGATAACTGAAGTACATGAAACACAAAACACTTGTTATATCCTTGGGTTCAGAATCCATGAAAATCTCTGGAACATGCATTTATGACCTCCCTTGTGCAAGGCACTAGAAAGGATATAAAAATGAAAAAGACAAAGGCTGTGACATTCAGAGCACAAAAATGAGCATGCGACTAGAATAGGTAACACATCATTAGCAATGAGGTAGAGATTTTATTTTTATCATTTACAAATAAGAATAAGTTTAATTTAATTTAAGAATTAAATTCAGGCACTGAATTTAAGTACTTGCCTCAGGATGTGCACTAAAACTACAGTGGGTGGCTGATGTCAGTCTTCTGTGACTGTCTCAGGTGACTTCAAGGAAGTATCAAAAACAGGAAGAACTGGAAAACCAGTTAAGCAGAGGCACGAAGGAAATAATTTTGAACAAGCAGAAATGATAGATACATAATGTATAAAGAGAGCCTAAAGGTCTTTCTCCTATGTGGAAATCAGTAAACCTTAATTTTTACATCCAAATTATACCTTACAACTTACAAGTATTTAGAGAACAGCTGCAAGAATGTTTACCTCTCTTCCAATTTTGTATATATAATCCCCTGTTGCTAACAAGCTTTGGAGCAGTTCTTCAGAGCAGTCTGATAGACTGACTTCTGGGCTACAGTCTTCAATATGACAATTAATAAAGCATTTACTAACTTGCTTTGAGGTTGACTTTCTTTCAGTCTGCAAAGAGGTGACAGAGCTGATGAGGGATGGAGCTGTGAAGCAAGGCACTTTGATGTACAATTGCCGGCCAGTCAATTGTAGTCAATATTATGTACTGTCTATATTAAATTCATAATCCACAATTCCATCTGTTTATTGATATGTCTATCACTAGTAATAACAGTGTAACCATTGTTATAAAGAATTTGACTGGTTTTTGTCTCTGGTTCCTAAGAAGGGAACTAAATTCGAGGGATTTCCTCTGTGATAGGACTTCTTTGTGATGCATAGTGAGCCCTGATAGTTATACCAATGAGGTGACTCCTAGTGGGACTCTAGTTAGTTTTTGCTAACAAGATGATTTAAGATAGGGCAAACCACTAAAGAAAAACCAACCATGTGATTAAAGGCTTGAAGCTTGAGCCACATAATAGCCAAAGTCCTTGACCTCTAGGAATGAGAGGGAGGCTGCAGACCGAGTTCAACCAAGCGGCCA
The DNA here is from genome assembly GCF_018350175.1 of Felis catus. Lineage (NCBI taxonomy): Eukaryota > Metazoa > Chordata > Mammalia > Carnivora > Felidae > Felis > Felis catus. The sequence goes on from NC_058374.1 coordinate 107,587,708, forward strand.
ATTATGTAATCAATTGTGCCTCTGTAATGAAACTGCAATACAAATTCTGGGCACCGGGGTGCTTGGGTGGCTCAGTCTGTTGGGTGTCAGACTTTGGTTCAGGTCGTGACCTCACCGTTTGTGAGTTCCAGCCCCACATCTGGCTCGCTGCTGTCAACACAGCTTTGGATCTTCTGTCCCCCTCTTTCTCTGTTCCTCCCTCACTCATACTCTCTCAAAAGTAAATAAACATTAAAAAGAATAATTCTGGGTGCCAAAATCCTGTGGAACTTTCTATTTGGTGAATACGGTGATGTGCTGGTTGGGTGATTATACCCTGATTCACAGGGAGAGGACACAGATGCTCTCTGTTCCTTCCCAGATCTTACCCTCTGGGCCTTTTCCATTGACTGGTCTTCCTAATTTGTATCTTTCATAATAAAACTTAATCCAAAGTACAGTACTTTTGTGAGTTCTGTGGGTCATTCTAGCAAACTACCGAACCTGAAGGAGTCATGGGAACCTCCAAATTTATAGCCATTCAGTCAGAAGTGTGGGTGGCCCCTGGTGATCCCTTAAGTGTGCTGGCATCTGAGGTAAGTTCAGTCTTTTGAGAGACTGTGCCCTTTAACTTGTGGGGTCTTTGCTAAGTTTATGTGGCTAGTACCACAATTGAATTACAGTATATTTGGTTAGTTTTAGACCAATTAGTTTGACATGGAATAAAAACATAACACCATAGTGAAATTTCAGGTCTAAGAAAATATTGTACCTCAAATAGTTTAATGCGTTAGTATTTAAAGAAAACAATAAGTGTTCCTTAATCTTTTATTCAGTAAGGCATAGTCAGGGTTCCAGAAGACCTTGAGGGAATGTCTGCAAATTTTGAGAGATAATTTGATGAAAGATTTCTGAAGAGGGCTATATTTCAGCCGCTTCTAAGTTGGAGCTAATGTTGTTCAAAGTTAATAGTTGGAGGAAGAGAGACAAACAAAGGAATTACAGTTTCACATGAAGGCAGCCAGACATGAATTCCCTTCTGCAACTCATTCTGTAATGGGGACAGAATACTTTCAAGGTATTTTGCTTACTGTCAAAGTAGGATGAGGTAGGTTGGGTGGGAAAGGAGCTTCTGATGCTCAAGTGATTATGTGATTCTAGAGACTATATGGAGTAGATCAGAGCTAAATTTCAAGTTATTTAATTCCTAACCCTGTGTTTTTTTCTGCCATGACATAGTTGTCTAGGAATTAAGACAGGCTTGTGCTAAAGTCATAAACAGGGAACATGTATTTACACATTGATTATTTATGATCATTTGTATAGTTACTGAAAGAGTACTTCCTCCCTTTTCCATTCCATAATACCCTGCACTCAATCTTACTCCCCATGAGAGAGGGACATTACCAGAAAACCACTAGGCATTGCCAGAAAGTACTGAGTGCTGATTTGATGTCAGTGATCATGATATTATAGTGTTCTGTGCCATTATAATATTTTCTCCGGCCAACTTCAATTACACTGAAGCCAGCATAGACTTGGATTCTGAGATTAAGATAGAGACAAGAGTGACTGTAAAAAAAAGTTACTAATGAATTATGAATATGATGAAATAAAAAAGAATATGATGAAATGAGGACAGGAGGTGGCTGTGAATAGTGGGGACATGGGGGGTATCAACAGTCTAGAGAACTGCAAAGGTAGAAGAATTGATTTTATGTGACACTTACAGGCAGAGTGGCTTCAAGTGTGGGGCAATGCCAAGATATTTTTCTAGCCTCACCTTAAGTCTTCTGAGTTCGGAGTGCCAAGAGGCCCAAGCACCCTAGCTTGTTGCCTTTAGGAGAAAAGATTTATAACTAGAAGTCAAGACTGATGGACCCCGAAGTAAAGACTAAAACTCAGTTTATTTTCAATATTTTTCAGACTTGAAAAGCAAACTTCTTTTTTTTTTTTTAAATTTTTTTTCAACGTTTTTTGTTTATTTTTGGGACAGAGAGAGAGCATGAACGGGGGAGGGGCAGAGAGAGAGGGAGACACAGAATCGGAAACAGGCTCCAGGCTCCGAGCCATCAGCCCAGAGCCTGACGCGGGGCTCGAACTCACGGACCTCGAGATCGTGACCTGGCTGAAGTCGGACGCTCAACCGACTGCGCCACCCAGGCGCCCCGAAAAGCAAACTTCTTAATTCTATGACTGTTTTGTTCACAACTAATTTTGAAGTTATTGGTAGTGTTTGATTTTCATGTAAAATTATTCTAGAGCTTTTAAAACAGTGCCCCCCTGAGGCATTTCTGAAATCAGGCCCGGAACCACTTACTTCATTCTACCTGCTGCTCCAGGAGGCAAGGAAGCCAGTTCAGTGACTTATCAATGAAACATACTCTTTTTTTCAACAAGTCCACCCTAACACCCTAGCTCCATGGTTCTTAGCTGGTAGCACATCATGTACATTCTTTAGAGCAATTAGGAAGCTATTAGAATATGTTCTTTACAGTAATTATGAAGACAGTATCATCTATTTATCTTATAAATACATAAATAATGTTCATTTACAGTGTGTTATGTACAGTTTTACACACTCTACACATGTTGAATTATTTAATCTTAACATAGTATTACCACTTTTTTATAGGTTTATTTTCTTATTATATGCATCCAAATAAGGAAACTGAGCTACAGAAAGGAAAAATAATTTGCTCAGGGTTATAGCTAGTAACTGGCATGATTTGAGCCCAGAGCAGCTAATTCCAAAACCATATATTTTAACCACTCTACCTCTCTCAGTGGTCCTTAAAGACAGGTTTTTGCCAAAGGGAGAGTTGGAGGAGGCACTCAAGGTAATGGGAACAGAATGAATAAAGATAAAAACAGGAGTGAAAGGGGGCGCCTGGGTGGCACAGTCGGTTAAGCGTCCGACTTCAGCCAGGTCACGATCTCGAGGTCCGTGAGTTCGAGCCCCGCGTCAGGCTCTGGGCTGATGGCTCAGAGCCTGGAGCCTGTTTCCGATTCTGTGTCTCCCTCTCTCTCTGCCCCTCCCCCGTTCATGCTCTGTCTCTCTCTGTCCCAAAAATAAATAAACGTTGGGAAAAAAAAACACAAAAAAACAGGAGTGAAAGAACTTATTTGAAAACTGCAGTATACTTAGACTGATTTAGTGACTTATTTTATAATGGTATAAAATAAAGCTGGCAATTAAAAAGTAGTTGTATACTAGTAATGATGTTAGCTGTCAGAATAAACATACAAAGCAAATAGTTTGGATGAAGGTAATACATTTCTGTGTATTGACAGCATCATTGCTGAATCTCTGGCCTCAAGTCCTTTGCTAAAATAGAATTCTCCTTTTCAGGGAGTGTGTTGATGTTCACCAAGACGGATCTAGGTTCGGTGATTCAATAAATGGATTCACAGGACTCAGTATATAATTTTACCTATATCTAAGCTTTGTTACAGTGAAAAAATACAAAGCAAAATCATCAAAGGGAAAATGTGCATGGGACATAAGTATGGAGGAAACCAGGCACACATTTCCAGAGTCCCCTACCTGTGGAGTCACAAAGGACACAACTAATTCCTCCAGCATTGAGTTGTGATGACACATGTGAAGTATTTTTTACTAGAGAAGCTCATCAGATGCTCAGCATTCAAGGTTTAAACTGGGGACTGGTCACATAGACAGATTCTGCCTATCATGTATCCAAATTCTAGAATTCCAAAGGGAAAGCAGGTCTACAGCATAAACCACGTTGTTTACACAAACAATGAGCCACTCTTATCATTTAAATACAGCTTTGTATCAGTGTAGGAAACCATTTATCAGCTGAGTCACCAGGTGCAAGCCAAGAGTAACCTTGCAAGGCAGGAATTTCTGAGGATAGGCAGTCTCAGGCCTGTTATGTTAACTCTTTTTTTTTTTTTTTTTTTTTTTTTTTTGCACAAAGGGTCTCCACAAAAACATTCTTTATAAGTAAAGAATATTGCTTTTTATTCTGAGGCTGAGATGTCAAGGGAAAGAGGCAACCATATTTTTTTTAATAAATTCGTTTCTTTGATGTATGCTTGTGAAATGATGGAGACACTAACTCACAATGCTCAAAGCTGGCCTACGAGTAGACTGAGGCCTCAGACTGAGAAAAATATCTGCAAAACACCCTTGCACTTAAAAGTATAATGCAAGACATTCTTGCAAGTCTTGTAGAAGAGGGTGGCTCAAGTGGATTGGGCAAACCTTAGCTTATCCCCACCTCAAGAGTTTATGAAGTTTTGGTGGTAGGGGGCTTAGACTTGGATGTTCTTTTTCATTCTTTGGGCAACACATGGGTCTCCCTGTAGAGGCCTAGGGAATGGGAGCGGCAATCCAGCAATGGCTGTGATATTGAGGCTCACGGATTCAATTTAGAGAAAATGAAGATAGGTGGTGTTTCTGAAAGACTGAATTTTCTGATGGCAAATCTACATCTGGTAGAATGAAGAGAAATATCAGAGATATAGAAAAAAAATTGGCTGGCTTTGAAATAGATTAAAACTGAAAGATGGAATGATGATATTGGTAATTTTTTAATGAACATGAATGAATATGTGATATGTAAATTTATAATATAAATATAAATGTATAATAAATTGGCATGATGGGATTCAGGGTTATCTGTTTCTTGTGTTTAGTAAGAATTTGTAATTAAATGCAGTTTCAGGCATCTAATAATAATTCAAGCAGATTGGATTTAAAAGATAAATTTTATACCTGAAAAAGCCAAACACCAATAGACATACAGATAAACACTAAACTCAGTATCCTCATATCATACAAACTTAAAAAATAACCTTCCCAATGTTGTGATTGTTTTGCTTATACTTCACTTTGAGGTTGTTGGTAATGTTTGACAAACTTTGTTGTAGAATTATGCTAGATCTTTTAAAATATGTTGTACTTTTTAATACAGAAGAAATTCTTACAATCTCAATTGGTTTAAATTTGCAGTCCCTGTCATGCTACGTTTTGATTTACTGGTATTTAGAAACACTAGTAGTGTTATACTTAATATAGTATGAGGACTGCTGATTTTATTGTTAAATCTGATTTTGTTGTTTAAATATTTCCTAATATTTCCCATTTTTTGAATCTTAATAGTAATAGCAATACATTACAAAGTGAAAAAAATAGCATTTTCTCCTGAATGAAATAAAATAAGTGATTAAGTAGTATGAATAAAGAAGATGTGGTATATATATATATATATATAATGGAATATTACTCAGCCATTAAAGAATGAAATCTTGCCATTGGCAATGGTGCAGATGGAACTAGAGTATATTATGCTAAGTGAAACAAGTATGAGCAAGACAAATACTGTATGATATCACTGATATGTGGAATGTTTTAAAAATTTTTTATTTTATTTTTTTTTATTTTGACAGAGAGATCATGCACACAAGAAAGCTGGGGAGTGGCAGAGAGAGAGGGAGAGAAAGTCCCAAGCAGGTTCTTTGCTGTCAGCACATGGCCCAATGTGGACTTGAATACACGAACCATGACATCACGACCTAAGCTGAAATCAAGAGTCTGAGGCTTAAATTATGGAAAGAGCCTAAGTGTCCATCAACTGATGAATGGATAAAGAAATTGTGGTTTATATACACAATGGAATATTACGTGGCAATGAGAAAAAATGAAATATGGCCTTTTGTAGCAACGTGGATGGAACTGGAGAGTGTGATGCTAAGTGAAATAAGCCATACAGAGAAAGACAGATACCATATGGTTTCACTCTTATGTGGATCCTGAGAAACTTAACAGGAACCCATGGGGGAGGGGAAGGAAAAAAAAAAAAAAACAAAACAGGTTAGAGTGGGAGAGAGCCAAAGCATAAGAGACTCTTAAAAACTGAGAACAAACTGAGGGTTGATGGGGGGTGGGAGGGGGGAGAGGGTGGGTGATGGGTATTGAGGAGGGCACCTTTTGGGATGAGCACTGGGTGTTGTATGGAAACCAATTTGTCAATAAATTTCATATAAAAAAAAAAAAGAAAAAAAAAGAGTCTGAGGCTTAGCTGAGTGAGCCACCCAGTCACCCTTTATATGTGGAATTTAAGAAACAAAACAGATGAGCATAGGGGAAGGGGGGGGTGGGGACAAAGAAGGAGGCAAACCATAAAAGACTCCTAATCATAGAGAACAAACTAAGGATTGCTGGAGGGGAGCTGGACAGGGGATGGGCTTAATGGGGGATGGGGATTAAGGAGGGCACTTCTGTGATGAGCACTGGGTGTTATACTGAAGTGATGAATCGTTAAATTCTACTCCTGAAACCAATATTACGCTATATGTTAACTAACTAGAATTTAAATAAAAACTTGAAACAAACAAAAAATAATAATAAACAACTTACATTAAAATATCAGTTACAAAAATCTGATTTTCTCACATTTTAATGTGTCTAGACCTTAGAAAATTAATCATAAAATGACTGAGTTTTTCATGTAATATCTTCTTTCTAATTCCACTATGTATGATAATTTAAATCCTATTTACACACATTTTAAACAAATTTTCATTTTCTTAAAATACTGTAGAGATCTTTACAGGCATTCTGTTGTCCAGTGTCTCTCTGATATAAAATCTGCAACTGTAATGAAATATTAATTAAGGAAATCAGAAATTCTGTATCTTTCATTCCATAAATCTTTCTTTTCAGACATTCAGGAGAATTTCTTCTGTACTTGAATGCAATGAGTAATAAGCTTTAATATTTTTAAAATGATTACACATTCATTTCACATTACAAAGCTCTCGTACAAAATTGCTTCCTTTTACTTTGTCCCAAATATTCTGAACACTAGCAAAGGCTTAATCCCTATAATTTAATTTATCAAGGAGTAGCTTCTGCTCTCCCAGGTTTTATTGTTTGTATAGGGTTAAAATCCTACATTGCTCAATAAATATTTATAGATTTACTGGATATATGCCATTATCTTCTTTCATCTAAGGGGTGACTTCAAAAATACAAAGGGACACAGAAGAAAAATAAATAACAGAGGATAAACTATGATAAATAACAGGTGGTGTGAAATGAGTTTTTAAAATTTATTTTTATTTTAATTAAGAACATTTTTTTTCCAGCCTTATATCATGGCAGCAAAAAGATTAGATTTTTGTGTTTTCCTTTTGCCAGGGACTCTTATGCTGAAGAATTACTCCTCTAAGATCAGAAAAATAAAACAAAGGTATAAAAATATTACACAGATGTTGCAAACATTAAACAAACACTTAGGGCTGCCTGACAGTATTTCTGGTGCAATATTCTTTTAAAAATGTGTTTCAGTGAAAACCTTTTACAGGAGTTTTTGCACTGCCAACATCTCTTATTCAGGTTCCTAGAGAAATGAAATGTGGGTAGCAGTGACTAATTAAACTAGCAGCTACTGTTTCCCAAACAAGTTTGGACAGATTATATTTACGATGGCCAGATGAAATCAAAACCATTGAGTATAGTCAAAGTGAGACAATCTAATAGGGCAACTGAGTTTTATCTGATAGCATACTGATTAACCTGACTTAATAAAGTTCAATGGCCTTTGGTGGCCACCTACATTGTCAAGGGCAGAGTGAGGCCTTGGAGTTGCAAAGAGGACTCAGTGACAGATGGTGACTACACGTACCCTGGTGAGCAATGAGTAATGTACAGAATTGTTGAATCACTGTATTGTACACCTGAAACTAATATAACACTGTATGTTAACTATACTGGAATTAAAATAAATAAAAATGAAAACATTAAAAAAATAAAATATAAAACATTGCCAAAAGAATCTCTCTCAAAGAAGTGAAGGCATGTGCACTTACAGGTTGCTTTAGAGAAAATGGTTATTGTTTCCTTTTGCACTGCCTTGTAAAAAGTTCACAGGTCTCTGAAATATGAAATGTACTGAACAGATGGATGAAAAGACAAATGACTGAATTAGTAAATGACAGTGAACCTTCCATAGGAGTGAGAGCGATGCAGGATCTTCAGTTAATTTATCTTTTCTTGATTTCCTCAAGGTCAAGGTAGTCTTTTTGCTATAAAGAACAACAAGGATATGGTAATGCCTTTCATTTGTATAGCACTTTTTATTTGTCAAAGGATTTTTTCCCTGTTTTCACAATATCACTTTTAGGAAAATAGAACAGGTAGGCTATTTTTATACCCTTCAGAGAATTGTGCATGTAAGCCTGAACAAAATTTAAGGAAAAAGAAGAAAATGAGTAGCAAGTTGAGTATTGGGAATTCAGTGATCATTTAGGACATTTATGCTACAGTTAAAAATTGTGATTTTAATATTTTATTACTGCCACTAAAGTATACCCAAATCTCTAAAATTTTATTATCCACTTGCAAGCATTAATCAGAAGACAGAAATAAATGGTTAATTCAGTACAGAGGTCAGTGACATGAAGATTTTCAATCTTTTTTTTAAATCTCCCACAAATCAGTATCGTTTTCTTAAAATTGCAAATGCAAGGTAGATATTATAATTTTTTACTTAATTAGTATTTTCTAAGCATCATATATGTATCTTTTCTATATAGGAAACTCAAAACATATAGTGATACTTCACATTTTGAATTCAGTGTATATAATGACATCCTTGAATTCAGAAAATAACTCAAGGTAAAGTTCTGAACTGCAGAATTTGATATTTTGAAAAACAAAATGAGAATTTCATGGAGTGATTTCTTATAATATTCCATAATTCTATGTTACATATAACCAATGACTTGAATAAGTTCTAAACTTAATTAATGTAATTCAATTTTTTTTTTATTTTTGGAGTAAAAGAACACAATGTGGTTATTTTGAGAATTAGCTGGTTTCTTCTGGGTAAATTAAAGTCCAGAGATCACATTTTTGCATATACTTTATTCTTGATGTGTCTGAAGAAAGAAACAGTTAATGTGATTTGCAAAACCTAGAAGAAAAGGAAATGATAAGATATCAAAATAATAAATAAGAGTAATTTGCAGTTAAAACTTACAATACAATCCCCTACATGCATGTTTTATAGGGAAAGGATCAAAGAGTGGCCAAGTTTTGAAGTAAGGTACACATGGTTGCCAATAAGAAGTCTGCAAAGTGAGTCTTCTAGAGTAACCCAGGTGTCACCAAGTTCATTTATGAAGGGACTAACGAATAGACTTCAATTTTAATTACATGAGCTATCATTGGGCTAGATGTCATGATGAACTGTGATCTGGTTTTTGTTCATCATCTGTGTCATCAGTCCTACAAAACTGCTTCATTTTGGTGTAGAATCATTAAAGATGGTGTGCAAAGAGTAGATGATAAAATGGACCACAGGTACTATCTCCCATTCAGTCTTAAATACCCAAGCATGAACACAATGGGGAATAAACATTTTGAAAGAACATCATTAATGCATATAAAAATGTTTTAATCACCATTCTGAGACTATAGTTGTTACCAGTTGAAGAAAATTTATGGAACCTCGGGTCAATGCCTTTTTGGATCAGCATAAAATTAAATGCGGTATCCTATTCTGAACAAACCATGCATTATATATTCATTGCAGTGTTTTAGTCTACACTGTGATAATACATTCCTTCTCACAGTTTTGTTAAATCCATAGCCTTCACCTGCTTTCATCAGTCTGCACTGAGACTGGAGAATGAAGTTCTGCTTCTGAGTCTCAAATCTGTAGTTGGCACCCTACAGGTCAGCAGGTCATGGAATGTGTCTGTTTTGCTTCCCACTGAATCTCTGACCATTAATACAGTACCTGACACACAGTAGATGTTCTCCCTCCTCCAAATTTATTGACTGACTGACTGAATGAATGAATGAGTATATGAGTAACTAGTACATTTACTAATGTCAAACATTGGTCTAGATTTCCAGTCTGCCAACTTGAAGACTGCTCAATGTGGGCTCTCACTGTTGAGATATGAAGTATTATATATATATATATATATATATATATATATATATATAACATATATATATAAAACATGTATATAAGACATATGCGAAGTATATGTATACTTATACATATTTATTATATAATATATATTTAATATATAAATTTATTATATATTTATATATATTTATTATACAACACATAATAAATATATAGAATATGTTTATTATATATTATTATATATTTTATACATATATAAATACTTCATCTCTCTCTCTCTCTCTCTCTCTATATATATATATATATGTATAGATCACAAAGCAATGAAGTCACTACCTTCCAGGATGACCATTTATTAACAGGTCATCAACTTGGCTGATTTAAGGATATCACCCCTCTAGTTGGGACCCATACCTCTCTCGGATGTGAATAGTCTCAAGGTCCTGACTCCTTTTGTATAATTTGTCTGATTAGGACTCCAGCTGGTTTTTCTGCAGTTTGTTATGTATGGTTTATACTCAACTATTTTTTATCTTTAAACATATGAACAAAAGCTTACCTCTGAAGCCAAAAGTCCGAAGTTAATTCCAGTTAATGTTAAAGCATTAGCGTTATACCATGTGTTTATTTTATTTTCACAACCCTAATGAAAGAAAAGTTATTTAGACTGACTTGGGAGAGGAAAATGGTCTTATATAGAATTCTATCACAAAGAAGAAGAAACATAATACAGTAATTCACAAACTCTAAAAAGTCATTGTCTAAGTGGAGACTAGCCTTTTTAGTCCAGAGAACTTCCTCTCATAGCAGAACATCTCTGTTACTACTTTTTAAGTTGCTAAGATGTTGTGATGTAATTGAAATCAGAAATTTATTAAGTTTAGAAAGGGCTCTAATTTTCTGCACACTACTGTAATTCAGCAAGGTATGTACTATGACCGAAAATGATTATTTCCCAAATAGGAGAAGCTTAAAAAAAACCCATAATGCTCTATTTATCTGTGAATGAATTATGTAAATAAAAAATGTGTCTTACAATTAGAATAACATCAGTGTGTGAACTATATAAAATATTAGAAGTTCTTGGGATGGAAATCTTGTTGATCAGTATCCCATACCTGTAAGTAACAGACGAAACCCTGTTCTTGCTTCTACTACATTTATCTGAACACTTGTTCACTGCTGGCATCCCCTCACTTCAGTTTTTGCCAATGCTCATACCTTCTTACTTCTGGTATTGTAGCTCCCTTACCAATCCTATATGCCAGAGATTGGCCAAAAGTGCCTCCCTTTTCTGCAGTGATTCAGTAAGGAGGGTTGGGGAGAAAGGTTGATGGTATCTCAAGTTCTAGGAGCACTTAAATAACATACTCTCAGGAAGTTAAAATAGTAATTATTCATTAATTATGAGTTCAGTTTCATAAAGTAGCTTAAGAACTTAATCACTGTAAATAATAGTGTTTGTATATACAACTTTTGTTCAGCATTCTAAATTGACTTGCAAAAACAAAACAAAAAAAAAGCACTGTAAACACTTGGAAAGCCTTATCTTTACCTCTAGGTAAGTTGCATTCAGTGGCTCATCACAAAACCACTTTCTTAATGTAGAATTTGTGCAAGAACATGGCACCTGTTCTGAATTTTCTTTATTTTTATTCTTTATCCAGTCTGTGTAATTGTACTGGCCACAACACTGCAACTAGAAAAGAAATCTATAAATTTTACTATAAAATATTCAAAAGGCAGTTAATTGTGATTCCCATGTATGTTAAAATATTTTTTTCTGAAAAAGTTATTAATTCATTCTGCATTGAAATGCAGTGAATTACAAATATAAGTATAGTTTTGTTTGTTTAATCCATTACTTTGTTACTGCTTTTGTTGATGTTAACCAGAACTAAAGATCTTTACAATATAAGTGGGCTATGTTTGGATGAAATTGTTAGATCTGAATTGTTAGATCTGAACCCAGGATGGAAGGTATACCTGATTTACTGAAGCTACAAACTATGTTTGGGACTGAATACAGAAAAGGAAATCACTATAGGCATATATTTCTCTCCACTATAGCAGTAGCTATATTTTTTCTCCAGAATATGCTGCCATTTTTATTTAATTATACATAAAGAGATTCAGTGTTATTTTTACTCTCTTAGGACTAATATGTTAACTTGCAATTTTGTATTGTGTGAAAATTTTCCACAGAAAGACAAAAAAGATGAAAAGGCAAACAGCCATAGAAATGATAAAACATTGGAAAGATCTCATTTCCGATCCCATCAAGTTGAATAGGGAAGATGTGAAAGAATCAACATATATATTTGTCACCTAGAATGTAAGACAGAGTTGAAGTGAATACTTCATTGTTTTCTAAACTTGTTGTTGAATGTTATAAACATCAGTACTGCCTATGTCACAATATGTACCAACAATCATGGAAATGTTGAATGACTGAAATAATGCTTTAGAGTGTGAGTACTGAAAATGAGTTCAGTCAAATCTACATGTCTAGTCTCAATTATACTCAGGACTAGGAACTGTAAGCTTGATTCTCATTAATAATAGCAATGTCACACATAGAACTTTTTTCTTGTTTATCAGTTTATGACCATAGGAAGGTTTGGTTCTCTGCCATCAGTCCTAATGCAATCTAGAGAGGCAATACATGTACACATCATATGCATCAGGGGAAAAACAGTACGACTAAAAGCATTTATAGTTATATTTCAATTCTACTAAAATGCCTGTTATTACATATACTAAAAATAATAGCTATTTCTTTTTTTAAATTTTTTTATGTTTATTCATTTTTGAAAGACAGAGAGAGACACAGTACAAGCAGGGAAGGGATGGAGAGAGAGGTGGGGGAGGGGGTGTGGTGCACAGAATCTGAGGCACGCTCCAGGCTCTAAGCTGTCAGCACAGAGCCCATCGCGGGGCTCGAACTCACGAACCGTGAGATAATGACCTGAGCCACCCAGGCAGGCGCTCCAATGATAGTTATTTCTATGTGAGGCACCTACTATAGTAGTTAGAGTACAAAATCTAGTGCTACATTGTCTGGAATTGAATCATGTTTCTGCAACCCAATTAGCTCTATGACCCTGGGTAAGTTACTCAATTTCATAGTCCTTCATCTATAAAACGAGGATAATAGGTCTTACTTCATTGGGTTCAGAGTAGTAAATAAGTTGATACATATAAAGCACTTACAAAAAGTAAATACAAAAATTATTTTCTTTATCAAGCATTTACTAAGTTCCAGCTGGTGATCTATTCCTGTAAACCATCTGGGCAACCATACCCATTCCTGTACGCTGCCTAGAAATATTTGATGTGCAAAATAAGAATCCTAATAACATTAGCTAGCAAGTATTAATTGCTCACTATTTTCCAGATCCAAGGCTTTCTGTACATTCTATATATTATTTCATTGATTCCTGTCAACCAGAGGTAAGGGTTATTCTGTCCATTTTAAGAATATGGAATCTGAAATTAATGAGGATACTTGTCCAGGGTCAAAAAGCTAATATGTAGCAAACCTGACATTCAGGCTTAAATGGTAACTCCCATGTTTCTCTGCTGCTGGCAAGAACTGTACTCAGACTTCTGTCCCACAGGTGCAGCAGGGAAGATTACCCCACCAACACTTTTATAGGTGAGACCAGGTTAAAATGCACATCAGTTAACCAAGAATCGAAGATCTAATTTACAAAAGGAGGATAAAACTCAAGATTTGTAACTGGGAACAATGCTATTCCTCTCATTCCTCTGTTCCATCTCCCACCCTTCCCCATCTCCCTTACCCTATAGTGATCATGTTTGACATCTAATTTTTAGTTTTATGCTAATTTTCTCTTACTGTTTTCTGTAAAGCATTCAGAAAAGTCCACTTGGGTATATCTTCAGGCATATCTTTAGATCCATACTCAGCAATGATTAAGTCAACTTTATCATGCCATACTTGGTGAATCTGTTGAAAATTGCATCAAAGTCAAAATCTGAAATCCTATGGGATTTGTCTTTCTCTGATTTCGCTTAGCATAGTACTCTCTAGTTCCATCCATGTCATTGCAAATAGCAATATTTCATTCTTTTCGATGTCTGAGAAATATTCTATCGTATATATAATCACTAATTTGTACACCTGAAACTAATATTACACTGTATTTTAACTAACTGGACTTTAAATGGAAACTTGGAAAGGAAAAAAAGTCCAAATCTGAAGGAAACTTTCCTTATGGTTCCTAACAAAAGAGTATTATAGTCATTTTGCTGTTCTCTGATTATTCCTGTGTTTTCTGTTTCTTTAACTACTTTTAGCAATCTCAGTGAGTGCTGAGGCATTTGATCTTTTGCATTGTGACCTACAAGAGGAATATATGAGACTTATTTTATGACTGAAGAGAAAGTTATGTGCTATTCTCCTGAATGTCTAAGGATTCTGCTTTTCTTCTTGTACTCTCAGGAAAAATTGTGAAAAACTCTGAAATGGGCCGAAAAAGATTACTGAGTATCTTTTCAATGGAAATTAGGCTTTCTTTAGCATATTTCAGGGTCTTCTTATTTCATGAGGGTCTGTATCTTTCTCAGTTTTTAACTTATTTAACAACTTTGTAAGTTGTAGAAAACTACTGACAACTGATGCTTTATCAGAGAAATGCAGATGAATTTTTCCTGGTGGGGGGCAAATGATATCTCCTCTACCAACTGTGTTTTGTATATGTTAAGAGATAGCCTTTATAAGTGTCTTCTCTTTGGACTCTCCTTTGAACTGGTTTTTATTTCTTACTGATTCCCACATTAATCAAGATGTTAAATAAAATCACTGATCTGTGCTTGCTGTATATTTATACAAGAATTATGATTTTTAATTTAAAAAATTAAATTATGTTTTCACAATGCTATAACAAAAACAATCAGATTTGAAAGAATGGGGTGAACATGCTATTTCAAAACCTAGATATTGCAGAGGTAAATTTTAATAGTAATCTACTTAAATATTTAAAAGTTCAGGTGACTTTCATAACTAAGGTAAAACGTAGGAAGAACAGATACTATTCCGTTTTATGAACAAGGAGATAGATCCAGAATTTAGTTATTTGCTCTGTTTACATGAATAAGCATGTGGAGATGAGGCTTTTAAATATGGTTCATTTGAATTCTAGTTTAGTGATTTCTCATTGTATTATGCTATCTTTGAATAATGAAAACTAATTAACTGGTGGGAATACTACAATCATTAAACCATGTGTACAAGTTAACTCTAATGTAGTCACTTATATATCTATGCTTTAATGCATTTAAGAAGATTAGAATAATGTAGTGTTATTTAGATCTGTAAGTTATTTAATTTATTCTCTAAGTTAATTTTTATTTATTTTCATTTTTTAAATGTGCTTTTTTTAAAAAAAAAGTTTATTTATTTTAAGAGAGAGCATACGTGCACATGAATCAGGAAGGGGTAGAGAGAGAGGGAGAGAGAATCCCAAGCAGGCCCCATGCTGCCAGCATGCAGCCCTACCCGGGCCTTGAACCCACAGTGAGATCAAGACCTGAGCCAAAACCAAGAGTTGGATGCTTAACCAACTGAGCCACACAGGCCCCCTAATTTTTATTTAGGCTAGCAAATATTTTTCCATTTTATATTGTTGTAGGAAGGGGCAGGCTTATGTCCTTATTTACCCTCTGAAGCATTATTTGGGAGATCCAGAGAGCAGATAAATCACATCTTAGTACACAAGAGTATCATATCTAATCTCCATGACTTCTATAAAGAAACTCCCTCACACATATTTATTTTGACAAGGATCCTTTGTAGCCCTAGTGTACCTCGAACACTGTTGGGCGCTGTAAGTGGCATAAAAGACTTAGAAGCTCCTAGGAGCTTAATCTAGTGTGAATGTAGAAGGAAAATTGATGTAAACAGAGCTGTTACCTCTAGATTCAGTTAATAAGTGTTTGAGTCCAGACTCTGTCATTTGGCCATGATACATTTTAGCAAATATTTCTCCTCTCAAAGCCTCAGTTTCCTGTTCTAGAAAGTAGGACTAACAATGCCTCTCTAGAGGTTGTTGTGAGAATCAACAATCTAATGCCTATAAAGTGCTTATCACAGTCTCTGGCACATGGTAATTATTCTCAGGTGATCATTTTTATTCTTAAATTAAGTAGAGATGAATATGTGAATAATACTTAAGAGAGCATGGACAACACTGATAAACTAAATTTAGGTGTTAAGGATCCTGAGGTGTTATATTCAAGTTCTATCACCAGATCCAAAAGTTACAGGCCGATTGGTGGGATGTAGTGCTTTGCCACCATTACAGCTTTACAGAACTCACATACTGTGCACACACATACACACACACACACACACACACACACACACGAGAAGACATTTTAGCTCTAAATGTCAGGCCATTAACAACAAGTCCTGGGTGGCTAGATATCCAGGATAGATGCCAAGCACAGGAGAGCAAATTAAGTTGGAGGGTGATGGTGTTCTACAGGAATGAGGTTTGGTCATTGCTTAGGACTCTACATATAGAGAGATTTTTGAAGGCTAGGAAGTGTAGGAATTGATCAGGGGTTCCTTTGAAATTAATTAAGGAAAGAAAGGGAGTTCTTTTTTAAAATATTAAAAAAAATTAAAGTTTTTTTTAATTCATTTTTGAGAGAGACAGAGTGTGAGTGGGGGGGAGGGAGAGAGAGAATGAGAGAGAGAGAGAGAGAGAGAGAGAGAGAGAGAGAGAGAGAATCCAAAGCAGGCTCCAGGCTCAGAGCTGTCAACACAGAGCCTGATGTGGGGTTTGGACCCACGAGTTAGGAGATCATGACCTGAGCTGAAGTCAGACACTTAACCGATTGAGCCACCCAGGTGCCCCAGAAAGGGAGCTTTAAGTAGGTACTCAGTGACAGAAACTTTTGAAGTTGTCAGTTAGTGGTAACTCTCTAAGGGAGGTGGGTATTAACCATGCTGTACAGATTAAGACATAGGGTTAGGACTGCTAAGTAGTTTGTGGACCTCTAGTTATCTGCAGATCTGTATGACTTCAAGTCCATGCTCTTTCCTACAGGAAAATCTCCCATAATACAGAGACAGAGCATGGCTGCACTGAAACAATGTCATTTCTTTTTCTTTTTTTGAATTTTTAAGTTTATTTATTTATTTTAAGAGAGACAGAAAGTGGGGGAGGGGCAGAGAGAGAGAGGGAAAGAGAGAGAATCCCAAGCAGGCTCCGCACTGTCAGTACAGAGCCCCATGTGGGGCTCGAACTCACGAACCATGAGATCATGACCTGAGCCAAAGTTGGACGCCTAGCCAACTGAGCCACCCAGGCACCCTGAAACAATTAAATTTCTTTAAAAATAGAGGGTAACCATTGAACTTAGTAGGTAATTTTTGTTACCCAAAGGTTTTTTTCAGGCAGTTTACTATGTTTTTTTTTTAAACTTAATTTGATAAATATAAATCTCGTTGTGATTGATTATATCACTCATGACCATACCTGTACCAAATTATGCATTTCATTTCATTTAAATAACTAAATTTCAAATTCATACAAGTCTAAAGGTATTTCTTGACAAAAATAGAATATAGTAAGTCTATATAGAAAAATAGAATTGGGTTAATCATGGGAGCCAGGGTTGGCTGGGAGACAAATTTTGGATTCCCTACACCCACTATCACCCCCCATGTTCTTTGTTATTTACAACACTGTCAATATTCTGCTGAGTTAAAGACAAATTTCCTTATAGTCCATCTTTTTGATATGACCTTATATAGAATTCTGTAATATGTCCATTGAATCTTTTCTCCCACAAAGACATTTACCTTTCGCTCTTAATATAGGCTCATAGGTCTTAATAATTTAAGATGTCTAAAGTTCTTTAGGTTTCAAATAAAAGGATGATCTTTCCATACCTCTTTTTTCTTTGTGAAGATGAATCCTGAAAGTACAACTTGAACACCAAAGGCCCACATTAACAGTGCTGCATACTAAAACAAAAGAGAAATAGAGGTGGTAACTATGCTTCTACTATGTACTTTAGATGTTACAATGATGGGGAAATGCACATTATATGAAATATCCTGTCTTAAAATACACACAGGTATTGCTGGTTTCCAGCCTTCATATACATGAGTGAAGTTATTCAAACAAAAAGGCAAAGAAAAAAATCATTGAACATTTGGATAAGAGTAAGGCAGAAGTGATAGTATTCAGTGGGCACCCTAACAGACCACTTGGTCTAATGAAATTGTTGATGATCTTCCTTCATTTGGATCTAAAACTGCCCTAGAGGGGAACTCACTTAGCTGGATCTCCACTTAACGCACCATGACACTAACACTAGAAAACTCACTGAATTGTGACCTATTAGGAGAATCAAAAATGGACAAAGTAACAACAACAACAGAAAATAACAAAAGTATATGCTATAATAAGATTAAATTTGTATGTACATTTAAATTATTCCTTTGAAAACTGAAATTACTTCTCTTCAAGGACAAATGAAATTATTTGCACATTTATTTAACTATATTTTTTAAACTTATGGCCACTGCAATCTTCTTCATCATAGCAGCACATAGTAGTATATATTATCTAGAATTTATAATGATCTAAAAGAATTAGCAGTCTGAATATTTTACTAACTAAAATATAAGAATGACTCACTGTTAGTATTCTTAATTTCACATATTTTAAACATTAATACTTTAAAATAGTTAAAATGTGTTTGTTTGATATAAGTTACAAATCTTATTTTTAGAGACAAATGTTTCAGAGACAAAAATAGGGTCTTTAGATCTGTTTAGAAGTTTAGATTTCTAATACTTCTACATACATCGTCTCACTTAATCTTCACTAAAAGGAGATTTGTAGAGACAGGAAAATTGTAAAACAATACTTCATTATAAAATATTGTAAGACAATATTTTAATGTAAAATAATAAAAAAATTACTGGGCTTCTTTTTAATGGAAAGCTGGTTGTGGTCCAGTGGACTTTCCCAGTTTTCTGATCCTATGGACATATGCAATGTTACCTTTGACTAAACTATTATTCAACTCTGTATGGGGTAAACTTACAGAATTATGGTAGTAATACAAAAGTTCCTCTTCTTCAATATTACTTTGGCTATTCGGGATCTTTTGTGGTTCCATACAAATTTTAGGATTGCTTGTTCTAGCTTTGAGAAGAATGCTGGTGTAATTTTGATTGGGATTGCATTGAATGTTAGATTGCTTTGGGTAGTATTGACATTTTAACAATATTTATTCTTCAATCCATGAGCATGGAATATTTTTCCATTTCTTCATATCTTCTTCAATTTCCTTCATAAGCTTTCTAGTGTTTTCAGCATACAGATTTTTACATCTTTGGTTAGGTTTATTCCTAGGTATTTTATGATTCTTGGTGCAATTGTGAATGGAATCAGTTTCTTTATTTGTCTTTCTATTGTTTTATTATTAGTGTATAAGAATGCAACTGCTTTCTGTACATTAATTTTGTATCCTGTGACTTTGCTGAATTCATATATCAGTTCTAGCAGACTTTGGGTGGAGTCTATCGGGTTTTCCATGTATAATATCATGTCATCTGCAAAAAGTGAAAGCTTAACTTCATCTTTGCCAATTTTGATGCCTTTGATTTCCTTTTCTTGTCTGATTGCTGATGCTAGAACTTCCAATACTATGTTAAACAACAGCAATGAGAGTGGACACCCCTATTGTATTCTTGATCTCAGGGGGAAAGCTCTCAGTTTTCCCCCCATTGAGGATGATATTAGCTGTGGGCTTTTCATAAATGGCTTTTATGATCTTTAAGTATGTTCCTTCTATCCCAACTTTCTTGAGGGTTTTTATTAAGAAAGGATGCTGAATTTTGTCAAATGCTTTTTCTGCATAGATTGACAGGATCACATGGTTCTTACCTTTTCTTTTATTAATGTTATGTATCACATTGATTGATTTGCGAATATTGAACCAGCCCTGCAGCCCAGGAATGAATCCCACTTGATCATGTTGAGTAATTCTTTTTATATGCTGTTGAATTTGATTTGCTAGTATCTTGCTGAGAATTTTTGCATCCATATTCATCAGGGATATTGGCCTGTAGTTCTCTTTTTTTGCTGGGTGTCTGTCTGGCTTGTGAATTAAAGTAATGCTGGCTTCATAGAATGCATCTGGAAGTTTTCCTCCCCTTTCTATTTTTTGGAACAGCTTGAGAAGGATAGGTATTATCTCTGCTTTAAATGTCTGGTAGAATTCCCCTGGGAAGCCATCTGGTCCTGGACTCTTATTTGTTGGGAGATTTTTGATAACTGATTCAATTTCTTCACTGGTTATGGGTCTGTTCAAATTTTCTATTTCTTCCTGTTTGAGTTTTGGAAGTGTGTGGGTGCTTAGGAATTTGTCCATTTCTTCCAGGTTGTCCAGTTTGTTGGCATATAATTTTTCATAGTATTCCCTGATAATTGCTTGTATTTCTGAGGGATTGGTTGCAATAATTCCATTTTTATTCATGATTTTATCTATTTGTGTCATCTCCCTTTTCTTTTTGAGAAGCCTAGCTAGAGGTTTATCAATTTATCAATTTTGTTTATTTTTTCAAAAAACCAACTCTTGGTTTCATTGATCTGCTCTACAGTTTTTTTTAGAATCTATATTGTTTATTTCTGCTCTGATCTTTAAACAAGCAATCCTAAAATTTGTATGGAACCACAAAAGACCCCAAATAGCCAAAGTAATATTGAAGAAGAAGACCAAAGCAGGAGGCATCACAATCCCAGACTTTAGCCTCTACTACAAAGCATTAGTCATCAAGACAGCATGGTATTGGCACAAAAACAGACACATAGACCAATGGAATAGAATAGAGACCCTAGAACTGGGTGCACAAAGGTATGGCCAACTAATATTTGACAAAGCAGGAAAGAATATCCAATGGAAAAAAGACAGTCTCTTTAATAAATGGTGCTGGGAGAACTGGACAGCAACATGCAGAAGAATGAAACTAAACCACTTTCTTACACCATTCACAAAAACAAACTCAAAATGGATGAAGGACCTGAGTGTGAGACAGGAAACCATCAAAACCCTAGAGGAGAAAGCAGGAAAAAACCTCTCTGACCTCAGCCGCAGCAATTTCTTACTTGACACATCTCCAAAGCCAAGGGAATTAAAAGCAAAAATGAACTATTGGGACCTCATCTAGATAAAAACTTCTGTGCTGTAAAGGAAACAATCGACAACACTAAAAGGCAACCAATGGAATGGGAAAAGATATTTGCAAATGACATATTGGACAAAGGGCTAGTATCCAAAATCTATAAAGAACTCACCAAACTCCACACCTGAAAAACAAATAATCCAGTGAAGAAATGGGCAGAAGACATGAATAGACACTTCTCTAAAGAAGACATCCAGATGGCCAACAGGCACATGAAAAGATGCTCAATGTCACTCCTCATCAGGGAAAAACAAATCAAAACCACACTGAGATACCACCTCATGCCAGTCAGAGTGGCTAAAATGAACAAATCAGGAGACTGTAGATGCTGGAGAGTATGTGGAGAAACAGGAACCCTCTTGCACTGTTGGTGGGAATGCACACTGGTGCAGCTGCTCTGGAAAACAGTATGGAGATTCCTCAAAAAATTAAAAAAAGAACTACCCTATGACCCAGCAATAGCACTGCTAGGAATTACCCAAGGGATACAGGAGTGCTGATGCATAGGGGCACTTGTACCCCAATGTTTATAGCAGCACTTTCAACAATAGCCAAATTATGGAAAGAGCCTAAATGTCCATCAACTGATGAATGGATAAAGAAGTTGTGGTTTATATACACAATGGAATACTACTTGGCAATGAGAAAGAATGAAATATGGCCTTTTGTAGCAACATGGATGGAACTGGAGAGTGTTATGCTAAGTGAAATAAGTCATACAGAGAAAGACAGATACCATATGTTTTCACTCTTATGTGGATCCTGAGAAACTTAACAGAAACCCATGGGGGAGGGGAAGGGGAAAAAAAAAGTTAGAGAGGGAGGGAGGCAAACCATGAGAGACTCTTAAAAACTGAGAATAAACTGAGGGTTGATGGGGGGTGGGAGGCAGGGGAAGGTGGGTGATGGGCATTGAGGAGGGTACCTGTTAGGATGAGCACTGGGTGTTGTATGGAAACCAATTTGACAATAAATTTCATATTAAAAAAAGAGTTCCTTGTCCATAGCAATGCAATTCCTATTAATGGAAATGCAAACAAATACAGTCTATAGAGAATATAAATCTCCAAAATCTTATTCTCATTCAACTAGTTGTTACTTCTTACTGGTTCCCTTAATGATTAATTATTTAAATAAAGTCTCTGACACATGTTTGTGCACATATATATGACTCATGATTTTTACCTTTGAAAATTCCCTTCTAGTAGTAGTTAGATATTTATAGTAATAAGAAAAATTCAGTGTTTTTTATTTGTTTTAGCACTTAGAGAGTACAGTGAGATACTGCCCAAGAACTTCTAAAAGAGGGAAGTAAAACTGCCCCTAAGCCTTAAATTGTGAAACAATATTTATTCAATTGGAGTAAGGGTATGAAAATCGCCATTAAGCCAAGGAAAGTGCTTAGGCGTATAAAATTTGCCCATAAGTTGACTGCATGAATTAACATGGTAATGTATCCATCAGAAAAGTATTGGTAAATTCAGAGAATAGTAAACGTGACATGATTGCACAAAGTAGTAGTGCCCTTCATTGGAGCCTCCAGACAAGAGTGTGGTGTCTTGGCTTCAGGACCTACTTTGTGCATTCCTTTTGATGAGGTCTATCAGGCTTTCTCAGTCATAGGCCATTAATATCACAATCCCATAAGGCTGAAACTTATAAGATGTTTGTTTCCCTCCCTCTAGATTCCCCCCTTCTTTTGTTTTGTCAAACAAATACAATATTCAACTGCAGCCATTGTGTCTCTTACCAGGAAGAATGCAGAAATACTTAGCTTTTATGTAGCACTGAAAGGCTGGGTGGTCACTCTGGACACTGGTTATCAATCTACACTGGCTGCCACGACAACTCTCACTTTCCCAGCTCACGATCGTGATCCTTCGGGGTCTACTCATTCTGCTGTTTGAATGGCCTAAGGTGGCAAAGGCAGATCTGCTCTTGTTTGGCAAGAGAGCTCCTGTG
Organism: Felis catus; assembly: GCF_018350175.1. Lineage (NCBI taxonomy): Eukaryota > Metazoa > Chordata > Mammalia > Carnivora > Felidae > Felis > Felis catus. Next base: position 107,610,799 of record NC_058374.1, read on the forward strand.
AATTAAAACTGATTTGATTTAAAGAAAATGGCAAAAGCCGTATTTCATCTGAGCCTGTGAATCGTGATCTTTAGCTGCCACATGTGTGGTAAATGGCTCATGTTCAGGTCTATATTCCTAATTATAATTTATCTTTCCACATATATGGCTAGGGAGAGATAGTGTGCCAGCCAGATGCCAGAGTCTGGCCCTCTCAGCAGTTATATTTCCCTTTGTTAAATAATAAATTGCAATCTCAGTTATAAGTTAGCTTTCCACATGGCAGTCCCACAGGGAGATGTGCTAACTGAAGGACATGGTTTCTTTCGTCTTGCTAAACTACATTGCTCATTGACTTTAATAGTTTATTTGGATTTTAGTCTTCAGATTGTTATGTTTGGTTAATTGTAGTTCACCCCAGGAGATGGATTCCTATTGACTTTGTTTGGAAAATTAACATCTAAGGGTGCAAGGGCAGAGGTCCAGATCCACGGAAAACTCACCAAGAACATTCTATCTAGAAAAGTTTCTTGAGAGGAGGTGCTTAATTTACCTTATTCCCTGGGAAACACTATACTGAGGTGTTATGGTGATGTAAATGATTATTGCTCATTTCGTGACTTGGACACTCTAAATCAAAGATACAGATTCATTCAGGCTGTTAAAATGAAATACATACCAGGATTAGGAGCCATCTGATTTCATTGTGAATTCCCAAATAACCCAAAAGACAAAGAAGAACAATAGCAGATCCAGTTCCAGTCAAAATTTGAAAAATATATACTATCAGGTGATTATTTTCATCTGTGGAAACCACAAAATAAATGATTATCAAGTGGTATCAAAATCCTACTTAATAATATATGCAGTAACCCAAGATTCTGTAAGCAGTTGTCGCCAACCAGTAGGATTCTCTCTCTCTCTCTCTCTCTCTCTCTCTCTCTCTCTCTCTCTCTCTCCTTCTCTCTCTCTCTTTTTACTTCATTCTGGAACCTCTTATTTAGTCTTGGTGACTTTTCTTCCATTAATGACATGATAAAAAAATTCTTCAATCTCAAAAGATCTCTTTCCTTTTATCTTATTGATCTTCACTGTCTTCTATGAAAGAAATTTTTTTCCCCTAAGGTGAAACTTTTATGTTTAATGTATATCCAAACACTTATGAACTTATTTGAGTATCTAATATGTGTGGGTCAATTTTCTTATAAGAAACTGAGTTTATTGGTAATATGACTGCGTTGAAATTGTATTTTATTCTCTCTCCACCTAGACTGAGCTCTCTGTGCTAGAGACTATATATATTTATACAGTCAACAGACTAACTGTTAAATGCTTAGTGTTATGACACAGACTGTGGAACACTGAGTGCTTACCAAATATTTGTTAAAAAAAAAAAAGGAAGAAGAAATAAATTAAATATGCCCTAGGTTTTATGGGAGAACAGTGGAGGCAGTGGTGTGCTGGAGCCAGTTTGTTCTGGCTCATAAACGCCAACTGTTACATTTTCACAAAATTTGTAAGCCAACTTAGCTCACGGTGACACTGTGAAATCAGCCATCGTGACATTACGTATTTAAACCACAGAAATCAGTAAATACCATAAATCAAGACTTTCTCTCCCAGAACTGGTTGTTAAATATTTACCAGCACACCCCTGTGTACATGAGCATCTGATCCAGGAGGGGGAGGAGGTTGGAGAGTATAGGTAGGCAAGATTGCTGGAGAAGGCAACACTGAGCATGGGCTTTAAGTGATAACTGAATATATCTAGATTGGAATGATAGAACAGCACAGTAGGTGTAGGAAATTCAGCTTTGCTGGCACTTAGGGTTTGAAGCAGGTGAAATCAGGCAGGTTTTCAGGGGCCAAATTATGCACACTTTGTATGCTCTACCCAGCCTTTCTCACTGAAATTAAACTCCACGAGGACAAAGTATTTACCTTTCTTGTACACTACCGTATCCTCAGCTTACAGGATCATCCCTAACATATAGAAGACACTCTGTAAATACTTGTCATATGAATGAATAAGTGCAGTGGGGAGCCAGAGAAAAGCTTTTAATGTTGTATGGATGGATTTTCATCTTAAATTATTTCACGGGCATCTGGAAGATGGTTGAGGAAGGAGATCAGAACACAAGGCTATTGGATGCTATTACTATGGCAGAGGGAAGATGGGAACCTCACGCAGCATGGTGTTATTACAAATGGAGAGGTGAAGGCAGAATAGTGTTTAAAAAAGGGTAAGTTAATTTAAAGTTGCAGATAAAAGGGAGGGGAGGACCCAACCAGTTTCTTGCCACAAACTGGTTCTTTTCAGTTCCATGTCTTGCAACCTTAACTGAGATTTCACTAAATACATACTTTCAAATATATAATTTTTAAGAGAAGTATCTCTCAATTCCATAATGGAGGGAAAGAAGAAAGGAAATGACTTTTGCTCCACTGTAACTACTATGTTACCAAATTAGATGCTGTATGGGAAGTGCTTAGCCCAGTGTCTGGCACAGAGTCAACATAAATAAGTGGAAGCTATTATTGCCTCTCTTCTGGGGAAGGAAAAAAAAAAGACAGAAAGGTTGTCGTAAGATCTCCACACACCCCTGTACTCTGAGCAAACCACTAATGCACTCAGACATCATGAATACTTTCCCATAAGCAAAGTATGCAAATGGAAGAGAATAAAGTTACTAGGCACTTAGGTGTAGCTGAAGTTTAAATTGTTCAATACTTTGTAGCACTTTATTACCTATTAAACTTTTTTACTCAGCTTTCATTTTCCTACAAACATATTTTATCTTACTTGAAATCCACTAAGAAAGACGTTGGCCTGCTTTTTGTCATATTTTTAAGGATTAACAGTACTGTTTAATAAAACTCACTGAGGTAATGGATATAATCTAAATCTGCACTTGTCTCATAAGGTAGCCATACCCAACAGCCGCATCTGGCTATTGAGCACTTGAAACTGTGGCTTCTTTCCCTCCCACCAAAGAGATGTATATAAAAATAATCTTTAGGCTATTAAACTTCAGTCCACAGTGACCACAGCATACCACAAAATGGCAAAATAAAGATTTTTTTTATCAAGTTACCGGCATTTAATTATTTTATTCATTTTGGATAATATTATATTTTATTTGTAACCATGTGATGGTGAGAGCAGATGGTCATTGAGTTTTAAAAGAAATTATTTAACCTGGGCACTATCACATATGTGGATCTCCATTATCTTTTCATCCAGAGTTTATTAGAACAATCCAGTCTTCCATTTCTCTCATAGCTCTTGTCCAGCCAAAGTTCCTAGTTCTCTCTCACCAGATTCATTCTCCTTTATGATCTTGGTTTTAAGTCCTATTAGTTAGAGATGTTTCTAAAACCAATTGGCAAAGAGGTTCATAGGGAAAAAATTGAACAATACTCAATGAAGTTTAGAGAAATACTGCCACCTGCTGAATAAAACATGTACGCAATTATTTAAAATGGAATGCCTGAGTTCACAAAGAGAGCAAAAGAAAAATAGATACATACCCAAAGCTGTGAAAAAAATATTTCTGTCTAATAAAAGCCATGCACCAAATCCCAATAATAAAAGTCCAAGAACCTACAGAAAAGACAGTCGATTATATTTTTGTGATTGCCAATAAAAATGCATTACATTTACTTTACTAAATAATTATAGAGTCTTACCAAGAAAGCTCCATTAATGAGATTAAGAAAGTATTTAAAAATTAATATTTTGTTTTTTCTTAACATTCTTTTTCCCTCCAGATATTGGTGTTTCTGAAAAGATAACCACAACTTTTACTATTAAGTCACCACAGTACAACTTTAAATAGTTCTGCCTATTCATATCATTTATTTACACATTTTTCTTCTTATACCAGTTGTCAATGTAACATTCCCCTCCACCCTCCAGAATATAGGGACATGCTGAAGACATCTTGAAATGAGGTCTGTCTTTTCTATCTGCACCAGGGAGTTGAGAACAAGAATTTGTATAACAAATTGGCATTTGTATAACATGCCAATAGGCACCTTACTAAACTTCTTGCAGTTTTCAGAAAGTAATATATTTTATTTTGTTCTTATTTTAACACACCTTCCTTGCTGGGAAGCTTTCCTTCACCTCGGCTTGTCCCTCCCTTTTTTCCAGAATAATGCCTCTGTGAGACCTCTGAGTAGGTCTTGTGTACCAGTATACTCCCAGAGTTTATCACATAGTAGCTACTCAATAGATATCTATTGAATGAATAAATGAGTAGATGAATTAGATTATTTTATTAGTGCATAATTTAATTTAGTGTACAATGGAAAGAATAAAACCAACTTACAGCTGTGTTAATTAAAAGTTACTTATTTAAGGGTGCTTGGCTGGCCCAGTCAGTAGAGCATGTGACTCTTGATCTCTGGGTGGCTCTGTGGGTTGGGTGTCTGACTCTTGGTTTCAGCTCAGGTTGTGATCTCACAGTTTTTGAGATCAAACCTTACATTGGGCTCTGTGCTGGCAGTGTGGATCCTGCTTGGGATTCTCTTTCCCTTTCTTTCTGCCTCTCTCTCTCAAAATAAATAAATAAACTTAAAAAATTCTCTAAAAATTACTTAATTTAGTTTCCTAAAACTTTTATGGGAAAGTCAACTCCTAGACCATTGGTTTTTGGTGCTTTATTAGATATGAATGCTTTAAATTTTCTTGGGCATGTTTCTGGGTTTTCTCTTTTCCTTCACTGTTTCAATTCTACCTAGTACCATAGTTTACAGTGTTTTAGCACATGCAGTGTATAATTAAGATGATGAAAGCAGATTTAATAAGACTAATTTGAAGCTACTTGTCTCTATTTGCTAAGATCTATTTGTTGAATTGAAGGATGCCCTGAAAAGTGGAGGACTAAGAGATGTCTAGGTTAGAGTCTACACACTTCCCCTCCCTACTCTCACTTGAGGTCAGATTCCTCCCTAAAACTCCACACTTCTTCTTCCCAGCTGAAGGAGTCTCTCCAGGTTTTGTCTTCTATCATCTTCTTTGAAGTCTCCTACTGCCATTTAGTTTCTCCAGTTTCTGTCCTCCAGTCTTATTTTTAGATTCCTTCAGTGTCTGGCCTGTTTGGATAGAAGAATCAGTTGGAAAGACTAACTGGTTTTTATTTCAGTTTCTCCCTAAGATGCTGTAGATATATGATTGTGTCTTCACTTCTATTTACTTCAGCCTATGAGGATATTGGTATGCTCTCCTACAGCCTAAACAAGTTCTCAGCCTAAACAAGTCCTGTTCCTCTGTGAATGAGAAAGAGAAAGTAGACTAGTGAACAAGAACACTGAAGTAACTCTGGTGTGAAATATTGAGAGACAAAGATTTGGCCGTTGATTTGGTAATAATTAGTATGTTAGAATCAGGGCTAAAATGCTTTATCAAAAGATCCAAATACAAAAATAAACTGAAGCTTATTTCTCTTTCAGTCCAAGGTGGGTAACTTGTTCTTTTCTAGGAAATCATCTTAGGGACTTGGGGCTTGCTCCAGCCTATTCCATATCTGACTCTCAGATTTGTTCACAGGGTCACACTTTATAGCCAGCAGAAAGGAAATGGGGGGAGGGGGTGCGCCTGGGTGGCTCAGTCAGTTAAGCCTCTGCTTTCAGCTTAGGTCATGACCTTACAGTTCACATGTTCGAGCCCCATGTCAGGCTCTCTGCTGTCTGCACAGAGCCTGCTTTGGATTCTCTGTCTCACTCTCTCTCTCTGCCCGTCTCTGCTCATGCTCTGTCTCTCAAAAAGAAATAAATAAGTAAACTTAAAAAAGGAAAGAAAGGAAAGGAGGATGAGCAAACTCGGCAAGCATCTTTTAATCAAGTGGGATGAAAGTTGCACACTTCTCTCCTGTACATATTCCGCTGGCACATACTTAGGTCTCAATGGAGGTGGAGTCAACTATGTGCCCAAGATGAAGGAAAGAATTGAATTAGGGTGAAAAGAGCCAAACAAAATACCAAGCAGTTAGGGAAGGGCATTGTAAGAGATCATTATAGGGAGAAATGGAGGGCTTGGATACAGTTTCAGGATGGGTTACCATGAAAAAGAAAGAATCAGAGATAATCAGAATGATTCCTGTAGGATGGGTAAATAAAAGAATAGTGATAAGCACTGGCAATAGAGAAATTGGGGGAAAATTATAAATTTCATTTTTAGTAAATGAGTTTGAATTAGAAGAAGATATCTCCTAATATATCATGTGGTTAACCACTGGAAATGGAGTGCAAGTAAATAGATATCATAGGCAATGTGGGAATTATTCACAGGGAGCTGATGTCATGGGAATGAATGAAAGAGAGTGGGATTGACTACAGATAAAAGTGAGCAGAGATTTGATAATAAAAAATGACATCATTAGGAATTTCAATTTTTTAATGCAGACTTCTACAAAATGAGAACATAAGGAAAGTATGATCTCATGGAAATCAATAGAGGAAACATTTTCTAAAATAATGTTGCATGACATAGAGGTAAAAAGGGTAAGAATGCAATATTCTCAAAGTCAGCCAACTTGGTAAGAAGGCTGCTCATGGTACCTTCAAAACAGCAGTGTTTTAGTCTTTTTGGGTTGCTCTAACAGAATACCACAGACTGGGTGGCTTATACACAAAAGAAATTTATGTCTCACAGTCTTGGAGGTTGGAAGTCTGAGATCAGGGTGCCAGCGTGCATGGCTGGAAGCCTTCTTCCAGGTTTCAAACTTCCTCTTGTATCTTCCTGTGGGGAAAGGGGCTAAGGAGCTCTGTGGGATCTCTTTTATAAGAGCGCTAATTCCACACATGATGGATCAACCCATGACCTAATCACCCCTTAAAAGTCCCATTTTCGAAAAAGTACCATCACATTGTGTATAAATATTGCAACGTGTGAAGTGTGGGGAAATACAAACTTTCAGATCACAGCAAGCAGTTCACGTCAAAGAGTTAGAAGACAACAAATAGGGTGTCTAAGCAACAAGTCAAGGAAGCCTGTAGCCATATTTGCACAGAATGAGAACAGGGGATGGTCATATGCTGATCTTTCCAGTCACAAGCCCCACATACTGGAAACAACATTAATGAAAATAAAGACGTGCTAACACAAAGATACACAAGTTCTTATTTAAATATTTGTAGTGTGGAAGAACTTTGTATTATTGTCATTATTTTATTATAGACAGAGAATTTGTTTTTAACTTAATCAAATAAGGTCCTGGTGTGGCATTTCTTTTGTTCATTTCCTGATTAGTTAATTAATGGTCCAATAGCTGAGATATTTATTAGTAGTATTAAAGCTACAGGGAAAGACAATTTACAATGATTTCCCTATTCATAGGTGTCATTTTTCACTAGTTAAGTAATAGTCTAATTACTTTTTATTATCATTTTTAAGTTGCTTCTGAGTGCCAGGAGATAGAGGCAAAAAAATGAATAAACAACCTGTCAGGGAGTCAAATATCAAAACCTGGGGCCAACTCTTAATTCTGTGTTTGAGGTGTGGGGACAGGGAATAAGCACAACTGGGAAGTTTCAGAGAGAAGATAAATTTGAGATAATCCTTGAAGGATGCTTAAGAAGGTCCCAGTCAGACAAAAATGGGGTAGACAAAGGAAGATTTCAAGACAGATGGAACACTGTGTTCACAAGCTTTACAATGAAGTGTGTGGGGGCATGGGTCGAATGGCAAGAGATGAACAATAAGGCTAGAGAAGTAGATTCAGTAAAGATTGTGAAAGATCAGGTACGCTTTGCTAAGAAATGACTTTTATTTTTCTGCAGGTATTGGAAACCATATTTCCATCATCAGCGTGGAAGTCAAATTAGAAAAGAAACCTAAGACAGCGAGATACTTTATGAAGCTGATGTACTAGTTCACAACAAATGAATGTAGTCTAAAGTACAAGATAGTTGTGGGGATGGAGAACAGTACCAGGATGTGAGAGAAACAACAGGTGGTAGAATTGCCAGCAGTGGGATGTTAGAAAAAGCCCAAAACAACACTTGAAACCAGGTCTATAGAGCTTAAGTACTTGGGCTAGCAACATTATGCCATGTTTTACAATATGTCATTTATATGGGTTGCCTTGACCATCAAAGTTTATCCCCAGGATTGTCAATGACCAAAGAGACTCAGGAAGGTAAAATAATCTTCGTGAGTTCACCTAGTTAATATTTGGCAGAGCTGAGAGTCAAACCCATAGATATAAACCACTTTCTTGCTACTCTTTCCAGGCCCCCATGTCATCATCTGCAAATGTAGATTATAGGAACATCAAAGGGATGTTGTGAAAACAAGATATGATGTGTTAAACAAGATTATGTTTGTAAAGCACTTAGTCTAGTACTGGGCTAAATGTTATTATGGTACAGTGATCTTTTCTTTGAAAAAATATATTAGAGAGAAAGAGAATGTGAACAGGGGAGAGGGGCAGAGAGAGAGAGAGAGAGAGAGAGAGAGAGAGAGAGAGGGAATAGAGAGAGAGAGAGAGAGAGAGAGAGAATCTCAAGTAGGTTTCATGCTCAGCATTGAGCCCAAGGCAGAGCTCCATCCTATGACCCTGGGATTATGACAGGAGCCAAATTCAAGAGGCGGATGCTCAACTAACTAAGCCACCCAGGTGCCCCTAGAATACTAATCTGATACAAGGGAGGTGCACACGAGGTTGGGAAATGGGATGGGAACTGTAGGAAAGTGATGAACTCAAGTAGGTAGTCATGTCAGCTGCAGACAGAGAGCACCAAAAGGGTTAGAGGAGGAACTTGAGAGTCCGCAATAGTCTTTAAATGGAAAAAGAGAAGCAGAGGTCTAAGAATCCAACACTACAGGTCACATATTAAAACTATTATTACTCAATAGTCATCCTCAAGAAAATAAAACAAACACCTGGTATGCAGCTATTTGAGAACTATAATGATACTCTGGGATATTTAAATTTTATCACTGCTGAATAAAAACTAAGACAACTGTTGAACAATGTTTTTAAACTAAAGTAATCTCACTACTCAACTAACATTTCCAAAGAAATCTTTCCTTGTTAGATATCAGAAGAACAAATAGTTCTCTTTCATCCTTTTATTTCCTCAATGAATATTATGTGCTCTCTAAGGGAAATATATTGTGTTAGGTCAATCGGCTATAAATACAATCATTCAGATACTTTTCAAAACAAGAGCAGAATTTAATGAAAAGAAAGTTATGTATTAAAAAGGAAAAAAAATGCAGGTTAAAATGTTGTAGACAAACTAACCTGCTCAATTTTAGACTATGCTTTCTAGGAAGATTGCAATGAAATAAGTTTATGTTAAATGCTGCATAGTTAAGCAATAGTTTCTTTAAAAATTTTTTTTAATGTTTTATTTATTTTTGAGACAGGGAGAGACAGAGCATGAACAGGGGAGGGTCAGAGAGAGGGAGACACAGAATCTGAAACAGGCTCCAGGCTCTGAGCTGTCAGCACAGAGCCCGACGCGGGGCTCGAACTCACAGACCGCGAGATCATGACCTGAGCTGAAGTCGGCGGCTTAACCGACTGACCCAGGAGCCCTGTTAAGCAATAGTTTCAAGTTAAATTGACTTATAATCTGTAACTATTTGGGGTGCTTGGCTGGCTCAGTTGGTTAAGCAGCCGACTTCACCTCAGGTCATGATCTCGCAGTTTGTGGGTTCCAGCCCCAGGTCTGGCTCTGTGCTGACAGCTCGGAGCTCAGAGCTCAGAGCCTGAAGCCTGCTTCTGATTCTCTGTCTCCTCTCTGCACTTCCCCTGCTCTCTCTCTCTCTCTCTCTCTCTCTCTCTCTCACTCTCTCTCTCAAAACAAAACAAAACACACAAAACATAATATGTAACTATTTGAGATAATTGTTGTATTTTATTTCTTAATTCGTGATATTAATGACAGCTAAGTAATGACTAATTGATAGGGTTGTCAGTTTTCTTCCAAGGTAAAAAAATAACATAAGAATATAATAAGTGTAGTAACGTGCACCATGGATGAATTTATCCTCAGAAGAACTCTAAATATTTTTCTCTTTTGCTAATCAGTTTGTTTGTCAGGGTAAGATTTAAGAAAAAAAGCAATTTAGACATTACATTCAAATAAGTTGACTACTAAGTTAGCTATTTAAAATTAGTTCTGGAAATTAATTGATTACTAATGTATTGATATTTTTTAAGAAAAGCGTGAATAGTTTCATAATTACAAATAAAACCAATCTTAAGATTTTTACATGTGAATTTCAATATGATTCGATAGCCTGAATGTTTTCAATGAAGAATTTGAATAGTCTGCAAATTCGCAACAAAACTAAACTAAAAACAAAGAAAAAATGGCACTTGAGCATGGATTTTGATAATAAAAAATATCCTAACTTTTAATTAGATTTGAAACCAGAGGTAGTTTATTTTTCAAAATCATTACCGTTCTTGAGTGAGGCACTGTGTTTTTTAATATCAAAAATCTACTTACTTCTCATTGTATATTATTCATTCTTGTGTTGATGGCAATGTTAGTTGTTACCAGGAAATAGTCTATTTTCTTTCAAAGGCTCAGTGAAATGTTTGCGTTTAGTTTATCGTATCTCAGATATCTTTTACAATTATGCTTAGACACTTCCTCTTGGAATTTAATACTTTGCAAACTTAAAAAATTTAAAATCAGAAATACCTGTTATTAACTAAAATAAAGTTCACATTTTGTACACTATGTATTTGCTCCACACAAAAAGAAACTCAGATGAATTTTAAAGTTAAAATTAAATAGCATGATATATACTTAAGCTTAAAATTTTGTATGAAAATAGTGGGTGTCACTGTCAATATTTTACAGTAAAACATATTCCAGAAAAGAATTTTTAAATATTTTCACCCTATACATTGAGAGGTTTTTGGTAGGCATTGAGTGATAATTGACTTATTTACTTTTCCTTTTAAAAATAAACTGCTGTCGTGTAAAGCAAAGGCTTTATTGACTTCTTTTCCACACTTCCCGCCCCACAAATCACTATTCAAGATTAAGGTTTAGTGGCAGGACCAGTTTATACATGGACAAATGAACATTCTCTAGATGGAAGTAATAAATATAGATCAGAAACAGTTAAAAGGTCAGGCTACCTCCACTTGGCTAATTGTAACAAAATGTTTCTTTATTAAATACTTTCTAAAAGTGTTTAAATGTTAAACTTACCTGGAAAAAATGTGAAGTTCCTCGTCCAACTCCTGAGATGCAGCTTTCGTTGCAATTTCGAGCGGAGACAGTTTGTCCTACTGGGGCACCGGTAAGAAAAGACCGGTCCATCTTCCTTGGGATTGGCTGTTGTCGTGGTTACGCTTTGTTTGGAGTCTCTGCGCGCTGTCTTCCAACCCAGCCGAGGGATTTAGCCGCTCGTGGGTGAGCCGGAGCCCCTCAAAGCTGGGGTAGGTGGCGCGGGAGGCGACACAGAGCTGTGGGAGCGGGGAGCGCAAACGGAGCCGGGCACCTCTCCGCCGAGGCCAGGCTTTAGGAAAAACGGTGGGGCCCGCGGGCTGAAGGGGTGGCTGCGCGAGTCTAGGCTCTCTTAGATTTTGGAGATTTCGTGGCTCACTCAAAACTTTCGTGGCTCACTCAAAACCGTAACGATCTAGGGAGATTTCTATAATTACCTTTCTTCCCCCTCCCTAAATGACACTTCCTTTCTTCCCTCCTTCCCCGCCTTTCCTTTCCTTTCCTTTCCTTTCCTTTCCTTTCCTTTCCTTTCCTTTCCTTTCCTTTCCTTTCCTTTCCTGTTTTCCTTCATAATTTGTAGTTGCCTTTTAAAGTAGATTCCCCTCCCTTATCTTTATAGTTGAAGAACAATAGTTGAAAGTGGAGTTCTTTAAGATTTCCCATCTTTGGCAGCTTTAAGTAGTTTACTGTAGCCCATTTACAGTGGGATACATCTAAGGCTGCACTGTCCCATCCTGTCACCACCAGGTGGCCGCTGTGGGCTTGAAAGGTCTTGAATTAAATTGAGATGGACTGTAGGTGTAAAACACACAGCACATTTTGAAGAATTAGCATACAAAACAAAAATATAAACTTTTTACATTGATCTTAATAATTAATAATTTTTGTACTGGCTACATGTTGAAATAATATTTTAGATATATTGGGTTAAATAAAATGTTATTAAAACGAATTTCACCTGTTTCTCTTTACTTTTTAAAAAGTTGCTACTAGACAATTTAAAATCACGTATGTGCTTGGATATGTAATTGGGGGCAGGCCGATCTAAACGTCCAGGAGATGAGCAGAGAGGGACATATAATGGAAAAGTCTCTTACCTTTACCCTATTCTATTTCTTTTCTTTCTACATAAAGTTTTGTGTACCTGTGCATTCTGCTTTATAACTATGTTTTTTTTTAAAAAAATCTAATTTTACATCTAACAAATATTTTGAATTGCACTTTAAGTGAGTTTGATAACAAGATAGCATTTTACACTGGTTCTGTTTTTTGTTTTGTTTTCCTTCGGAGGAGGGAGATTATGGGTAAAATTGAGTATATTAAAATGAGCTTTTAGAATTACAAAAGGAGTACCTACTCATGATTTTAAAAATCACTCAACATAAAGGTATGAAATGCAAATTGAAAGTTCCTCAAATTCTTCTAGAAAGTTTATGTGTTTAAAAAAAATGTGTGAATGTGTGTATAGTTACACAAAAGAGATATTACTTTACATATTTTTTGGCCATGTGCCTCTTTTCAATTATTTCTTCCTTGTTACCTTTCCACAGGAGCATAGTAAATATATATATTTTTAAAAGGACTTGTATAGTATTCCATTCTATGAATCCATCATAATCTATTTAACTGTTTTCTTAGTGAGTATTTAGGAGTTTTTAATTACATGTTTTATTGAGATAATTGTAGATTAACACCTAGTTTTAAGAAATAATGCAGAAATATCCCTTGTACACACTGTCCAGTGTCTCCTCATGGTAACATTTTTTAAATAAATTTTACTTTTTTTTAAAACGTTTCTTTATTTTGAAAGAGAGAGAGAGAAAGACAGAGAACGAACATGTGCACAAGCAAGGGAAGGGCAGAGAGAGAGGGAGAGAGAGAATCCCAAGCAGGCTCTGTGCTGTCAGCAGAGCCTGACACGGGGCTCAAACTCAGGGAACATGAGATCATGACCTGAGCTGAAATAAAGAGTTAGACATTTAACTGATTGAGGCACGCAGATGTCCCCAGTAGTAACATTTTGTAATGATAGTCTGATATCAGAATATTAATATTGACACAGTCTGCTAATCTTACTCGGTTTTCCTCAGTTTTCCTTGTACTCATTTGTGTGTATGATATATAATTTTTATCATCTGAATATACTCACTTATCTATTACTACAATCAAGATACTGAGCAGCTCCAATGCTACAAGGATCTTTCATGTTGCCCTTTCATGACCATAGCCACCTTCCTCCAACTCCATCCACCCCTTACTCCTGGGAATCACTAATCTTTCCTCCACTTATAAAATTTTGTCATTTCAAAATGTTACATAAGTGGAATCATATAGTATGTTACCTTTTGGTTTGGGCTTTTGCTCAACATAGTTCCCTAGAAATTCAAGGAGATTTATCAATATGGTGACGTGTAGTAAAATCTATTCCTTTTATTTCTGAGTAGTATTGCATGGTATGGATGTGCTAGAATTGGTTTAACCATTCATCTACTGAGGGACATTTTGCTTGTTTCCAGTTTGAGGCTATTATGAATAAAACCGTCGTGAACACTCATGTACAAGTTTTAGTGTGTGAAAATAAATTTTTATTTCTCTGGAATAAATGCCCAATAGTATAGGCAATAAGTGAAGATCAGTCCAATTAAATCATTTGTATGTGAAAGAAAGGTATGTAATATGTATAGCTATAGGACAGGCAGGCACAGGTTGTTAGTTTGATTTTTGGATGGGAGTGAACTGATTGTGTTTATGTGTAGAAGAGAGGCAAGTGGAATAAAAATGTATGGCGAGGCAATAAACAGAAAAAATAGTGGATGGAACACAGTTCAATATGTGAGAAATTGTCAGATTCAAAGCATAGGTACAAGATTATACTTTATTAGGAAGGGGTTCCTCTCCAAGTAAGATGAATATGAAAAGATTTCAGGAAAAGAAATAGGAAAATGAGGATGTTTCATTTTCTTTGTTAACTAGATCATAAACTATGAACACAGGATACTGTCTTATTTAATCAATGTATTTCTATCCCTAGTAGTGATGTTGGCTCCCAAAAACTTGATTTTGAGATGAGTAAAAGAAGGAAAAGAGGAGGGAAGGAAGGAAGGAAAGAAGGAAGGAAAGAAGGAAGAAAGGAAGAAGAGTCAAGAACACATCACTGGAAAGGCCAGGGACCTGAGGAAATAATTAAAGTTTGGAATAGTCTGGAAAACAAAATACTAGTACAGAATTTTTCAAACTTTCTTTTCTTAAACCAAGACCCACAGTAAAACAAATACACAACTACACTGCAGCTCATGTACACATGCATACATATATACCCATTTACAAGTGAAACAAAAGTTTTAAAAACTATTTTTATCTTTAACATATATAGTTAACTTATAGTTTCTTTTATGACCTACCCTATTTTTTCCTATCCTATTCCATCACTAAAACTTTATGATCAAGAGCCACTGAATTAATATCTGGATTCACGAATTATCATCTGAAATTTGTGTCTGGTGTAAGAAAGTGGTCCAGGTTCATTCTTCTGCATGTTGTTGTACAGTTTTCCCAGCACCACTTGCTGAAGAGACTGTCTTTATTCCATTGGATATTCTTTCCTGCTTTGTCAAAGATTAGTTGGTCATATGTTTGTGGGTCCATTTTTGGGTTCTCTATTGTGTTCCATTGATTTGAGTGTCTGTTTTTGTGGCATATAATCTGAAATTTGAAGACTGTTGGATTAAGAGATGTTAAGAAAGATTGCTGCGCAGATGAAGAGCTTGACTAAGTTTGTAGGACATGTTGTAGCGGGAAGAGTCCTGGCTTTGTATCTCTCAATTAGGGTCCTGTTTCCATTGCTTATTAGCATAATGACTATGCACAGTTAAGTAAATTCTTCAAACCTTGGTTTTATTATTAATACAATGACTATAATGACCTTAACCCTGTTAATTTACTCTGATAACTGTTAATCACACAAGTGTCTTCTAGTGCCTGGCTTGTCACAGATACTCAATACATGGAAGCTAATGCTGGTTGATGATGTGATGATTATGTGAAGATATACTGTAATGTATTGCTTGATCCATAGCCATTATAATCATTAAAGATTTAAATAAAATAAGTATTAATCTTATATACTATCCATATATCCATATGGATATCCATATATTGTCCATTATTATAACATCCATTATCCATTATGGATATCTGTATATTATCCATTATTATAACATGTTGTTGTTGTTAAAAACAGATGACTATCTATAGTAAAATTGACAACTATGAGTTAATGAGTAGAAAATAACCATATATTGCCCCATGTATAGACTTGAGTTGTTCTCTTTTGAGTATTCGAATCTTCGAATATTCAAGCTGTTCAGAGGTATTTTTCCCTTAATTATACCCATGAGGATGAATTTTACTGTGATGTTTCTTGGTTCAGGAAGCTAAGACAGTCCATTCCATGTGACTTTTCCCTTACAGAATTAAGAGATTAGTATTAGAGTTGATCATTTTGTAGTCACACATTAAAAAATAATGAATTAACGGAGAGATAAAACAATGTTTTCTAATATATGGTACTACCATAATAAGATATGATAAAAGTTTCCTAGATGAAAACATGTTTACACAGAACATTGGTATGACACATTAAACAACCCATAGTTTTTACTCATTTTAGCTACTTCAATTCTCTTTATTTTTTTAAATTATTTATTTATTTTGAGAGACAGAGAGACAGAGAGAGAGGGAGAGAGAGAATCCCAAGCAGGCTTCATGCTGTCATCAAGAAGCCCAATGCAGGGCTCGATCCCACAACCCTGGGATCATGACCTAAGCAGAAATAGTCAGACCCTTAACTGACTGAGCCACCCAGGCACCTCTCAATTCTCCTTAAATGGTTTTGTGTTTTATTATGAAAGATGATGGAAAACAACAATGATGATGAAGCAAAGCTCGAAGAAGAAATAGAAGCTGAATTGGATAAAATCAGCATTTCTTCATTGGAAAAAGATGATGATGATAGTGATTCAAAATCAGAAACCCAGAGTGTTGATAGTGATACAGTAAGTGTTAAATACTGGACTTTTAGGAGCCTTTTAACTGGAGTAAACTTTTCAGGAGAAATATTACTTTTCTCAGTGTGTTTTACGTAGTTATATAATTTTTTAACTTATGATCCCTTTTAAACAATGTGTATTGTTAGATATTTTAATATAAAAATGAAAATAGAAATCACATATAATTTCATATGCATATGTGTGGGGTTTTTTTGCAAAATTGGGATTATATTATACATGTAATTATTTATATCCTGCTTTTTTTTACTTCCTCATGAGTGTCTTAATGTTATTAGATATACATGAAAAACAAAATTTATGTAAACTCTTTAGATCTATAGAAATAGTTATTTTTTTGGAAATCAAATATATCTTCTTTTCATTTGTGCATTTTCCCCAGTGTTTATATGCTTAGAAAATTTATTCACAGATTAATTCTTTTACATCAAAATCCTTAAACTAATGGGAATTTATTTTCAATTATGTTATAAAATGTAGATCTAGCTAGAAATTTTCCTGTATGTATTTAGTTAATATTATTAATATCACTTGATGAATAATTTACCTCTTCTCAATTGATCTGCCTTTTTTTATAATTAAATTTTTTAATGTTTATTTATTTTTGAGAGACAGAGAGAGACAGCATGAGCAAGAGAGGGGCAGAAAGAGGGAGACCCAGAATATGAAGCAGGCTCCAGGCTCTGAGCTTTCAGCGCAGAGCCTGACGTGGGGCTTGAAACTCTGGAGCCCTGAGATCATGACCTGAGCCAAAGTCGGTTGCTCAACTGAATGAGCCACCCAGGTGCCCCTGAACTGCTTTTTTTTTTTTTAAGTTTATTTATTTATTTTGAGAGAGAGAGAGAGAGAGAGAGAAGGAATGTGAGCAGGGGAGGGGCAGAAAGGGAGGGAGAAGGAGAGACAGAGAGACAGAGAGACAGAGAGACAGAGAGAGAAAATGAGAATGAATCTTAAGCAGGCTCCATGCTGTCAGCACAGAGCCCTATGCAGGGCTCGAACTCATGAACCATGACATCATGACTTGAGCTGAAATCAAGAGTCGAATGTTTAACTGACTGAGCCACCAAGGGACCTCTCAATTGATTTGTCCTATCTTTTGTATATGTTTAGCTCTATGTAAGATTATTCTTTTCCGTTATTCTGTTAGTTTTGGCCTATTGTAGTTTTTTAAGTATCAAATAGGTAAAATTGCTTTAGTTGTTTTGCTCTTTGAAATCTCCACTAAGCTTTTTCTAAAAACAAAAACAAAAACAACTCATTTGTTAAATTTCAAAAAGCAGTTCTACTTTGATTTTCCATTAGGATTGAAATAACCTATATACTACTTTTGGAAAGTTAATATTTTTACATTATAATGATAATAGTAATGATATTCAAATGAGACAAACAATTCTGAAATTTTTCATTTAAATGTGAAATCCAACAGAATCATGGATGTGCTTCATAACCACTTGAAAATGAAGAGCAAATTTTAACCGATATACTTGTTTGAACTTATTCACATATTTTGCTCAAATTTTTGGTGTATCAAAACTTTTATCAAATATTTGATACATAGGTTTAATAAACAATTTAACCATTGATTTCATGTTTTTTAAATTTGAGGATGTGGATGAGTTACCTGAGTCAGTTCTTCACTGTATTGACATCATAAAGAATAAGAGTAAAACTGTTGAAGAGCTCATTCTTCAGGACTTGGAAGATACAGAGGTTTTAAGTAAGTACAGTTTTTAACTGCTTGGCAGATAAGTTTTCTGTAAGCAGGAGTGATTTATAATTTAGAAAATTATATTGTTTCAAGTTCTTATCTGTTGTTATACACATGTATGTGCATTTGTCTCTAGTATATAATATACGAGATTTTTATTTACTCCATTAATTTATTTCCTGTATTACTTTCCTTATATGTCTAATAAATAGTAGCCACCAACAGTTTCTTTTACCAGTCTTAATTAAAACCAGAGATTGTATTACAGCTGTTTCTTTTTTAAAAAATTTTTTAATGTTTGTTTATTTTTTTGAGAGAGAGACAGAACACGAGCGGGAGAGGGGCTGAGAGACAGGGACACAGAATCTGAAGCAAGCTCCAGGCTCCATGCTCTCAGTACAGAGTCTGATGTGGGACTCAAACCCATGAACCTCGAGATCATGACCTGAGCCAAAGACTGAAGCTAAACTGACTCTGTGACGGTTGGTTCTTGAACAATGCTGGTTCAAATTACATGGGTCATTTATGCACAGATTTTTTTACAGTATTATAAAATGGATTTTCTTTTCCTTATGATTTTCTTAATAACATTTTAATTTCTCTAGCTTACTTTGTTGTAAGAATACAGTACATTATACACATAGTATATAAAATATATGTTAATAGACTTTATGTTATTGGTAAGCTTTCTGGTCTACAGTAGGCTATTGGTAGTTATGTTTTGGGGGATCAAAAGCTATATGCAGATTTTTTACTACATGGGGGTTGTCACTTGTAATCCCCATGTTGATCAAGGATCATCTGTACTTTGCATTAAAGAAAAGAAAATTGGTTGCAGGAATATTTTAGAAGTATCAGTTTATACATCTTTTTGGAGAAAAACAATTTATATCAGAAGGCTAACAAGTTTTATTTGATTCAGCTGAGCAAATTTACTTCTTGAAATTATTCTAAGAACAATAGAATGATTAAAGATTTAATTAGAATTAATCAAGGTTTAGTTTATAATGAAAAATGGCAACAGCCTAAGTGTTTAATAGGATCTTAGTGTGTGCAACTACACCCATTAAAAAAGATGGCTTAGATGATATTTAATAGCATAAAAATATTCATGATGTAGTGTTTATTATAAAAGTCAGTGTTATTTATGCAAATATTAGTGTAAGTTACAATATGGATATTCATAGATATTCATTCAACAAATATTGCTGTGTAAAATGATCTGTTTTAGCTACTAAGACTATAACACAGAACAAAATAGACAAAGGTCCTGCTTTCCTATTCTAATGTTCCAGTGTAGGGAGATAGACTATAAATAAATAAATATGTAATATTTTAATCATGATAACTTCTATGAAGGAAAAAGTTTAAGATAGGGGATAGAGATTGGAGGTTGCCGTTTTAGGTAGGGTAAGTCAGGGAAGGCCTCTCTGAGAAAGTAATATTTAAGCAATGACTGAAAGGTAAGCCACATGGACATCTCAGTGAATGAGAAGGTGAGCTACGTGGATATCTAGAGAGACAGTGTTCCAGAAAGAAGGATGTGTAAAGGCCAAAGCACAGATCATATACGTGTCAGATCATAGAGGGCTCTTATAAATCATGGTCTGGACTTTGGATTCTACTCTCTGTATGCTAAGGTTTTTGAGTAAAGAGTGACAGTATCTGACACATTTTGAGACAATCATTCTGGTGATTATGTAGAAAAGATGACTTGAGGTAGCAAAAGTCTACTACAAAACTGTTGTAATAGTCTGGTTAGAAATGAGAGTGATTTGAGTAGAAATGATAAAAAATAGCCATATTTAAGAAACCATTTTTAAGGTAAAAAGAACCAAATGGATGTTTTATTGGTGGATTGGAATGAAAGGAAGAGAGGAAATTGACTCCCAAGATTTTTGTCCTGAGAACCTGTGTGCATATATAAATACTTACTATATGTAGATGCTTCAAATTTTGGCAGTGACTATCTTTAGTTGAGTTATAGGGAATTTTAATGTTTTTTTATATTTATATTTCCTGAAGTAAATATAATGAAAGTAAGTATATTATAAATATATTAGCAATTATATAGCCTAATTAAGAAAAAATAGAAGGAAACACAATCATAGAAAATTAGTTACATAAAAGGTTATATAATTACAGTTGTAGCAGTGGTTTAGAAAATGATGAGATATTATGTATCATTCTAATGAAATAAGTTTGATAGTATCAAAGAATAGAATAATTTTTCAAGAAAATTCAAATTATCAAAATTGTTTGAAAAGGGTGGAAAACATGATTAAATTGATAACCTGACAATAAGGTGGAAAAGGTTTCCTTCTCAAATGTCATTAGAAATTAGTATGATTTTTGGGGCACCTGGGTGGCTCAGTCGGTTAAGTGTCTGACTTCAGCTCAGGTCATGATCTCAAGACTTGTGAGTTCGAGCCCCACATTGGGCTGTGTGCTGACAGATCAGACCCTTGAGCCGGCTTCAGATACTGTGACTCCCTCTCCCTGCTCCTCCCCTGTTGCGCTCTGTGTGTCTCTCTCTCTCAAAAATAAATAAACATTAAAAAAAAATTAAAGAAATTAGTATAATTTTAAAAAAGAAAAAAAGAAATCAGTATGATTTTACAACTGATTTCTTACAATCCACAAGGATAAACAAATCTGAAGATTATATTTCATTTATAAAAAGCTACATATTTCAAATATAAATCTGTACAAGCACGACACACATACAAAAGAAGCCAGAGGCTAATTTCATTTTTGAATGTAGATATTTTGTTTAGGGCTCTCATTTGTAGACAGAAGCTACTTTAGCTCCTTTAAGCAGAAACGTTTTTGGGGTATTTGTGTGTTTGTTTTTATGCATAGAGTAGATGTTTTGGTTACTTATTGCTGCAAAACAAACTGAGTGGTTTAAAATAACAATATGTTATTATCTTTTATGGTTCTGTGGGTTGACTGAGCTTAAATAGGCAGTTCTTGCTTAGATTTCTGTATGCATTTACAGTTAGATCTTAATAGGAATGCAGTTAGCTGAAGTCTTTAGTCTTCACATGTAATATTTTTAGGAAAATAAAGACTTAAATATATCACAGAATCTAAATCACCCTCTGAAACCTGGCTTCAAAGAAATCTGTAGAATGTTATTTTTGCTTTCAACCTCTCACATAGGAAATCATGCTGGTAAGGCTGTGAGTAGGTGTTGAAGACAATATATGCTATCGGACAAAACTGGTGTGAAGAGGTAGTTAACCAGCAGAACAGTCATCTGTAAAAAATAGTTCACTAGTAGGAGAGGTTCCCAGGATAGAACACATTAGCTGAATAAGGACAAAAAAAAAAAACAACAAACAAACTACATCTACACAAATGGTAACAGGACAATAAAATTCAACAAAAAACACATAAAACCAGGAATGAAAGCTCACTTCATTCACATTAGTAATTATAATCTTTTAAATTAGTAATTTTATTAAAGTATTTTTAATATCTTGTGCAAGCTTATATTGCTAGTTTTTGGCAGGTAGAATTGAACTTTTGTTGATTTCTAATTAGGGCATCATTGCAGTATAAAACAGCATTATTCTGTGTACATGGAAAATAAACTTCAGTATAAAATATGAAAGGTGATCAAAAGAGTGCTTTATAAATTTATTACTTTTATTTTTAGGACAAAGATTACAGATTTCCTCTGTTCTTTATTTTTCATTATTTTCCTATTGTTTTGTGTGACTCATCATCGAGTCACTGATAGAGGTTCCTGGATGACTCCGTCGGTTAAGCATCTAAGTCTTGTTTTCTGCTCAGGTCATGATCTCATGGTTCTTAAGATCAAGCCCTGTGTCAGGCTCTGCATTGACAGCATGGAGCCTGCTTGGGATTCTTTCTCTCCCCCTCACCCTGCCTCTCCCACACTCATGCGCATGTGCATATACTCTCTCTCTGTCTCTCTCCCAAAACAAATAAAAAGAATATACTATGATAGAATTTGAGATTAAAGAATGACGAAAGCGTTTGAGATTTTAACGTGTTTTGCCTTGCTCTCTAATATTTAAAGCTATAATATTTTTTTCTTTTTCTAGACTATAGTTATGGAGTGGTTTCTAATAATCATATGCATTTAAAGATAGAATTATCAACTGAACATAAAGAAAATCCGGAACAATTAATAAAGGTATATGATCAATATTTGACTGAAAGTACTCAATATTACAGGTAGAAATTTACCTTTCCCTCTTATAAAGGATGCTAGTTCACTCATTTAAAGTTCACTGATTAAAAATTAAAAATTTAATTATTTTTAAGCAAATAATATTTAGCATTGTGCTTTTCTCTGGCATGTAATAGACAACAACTCAAATTTCAACCTTTAAAAATATTAGAAATAGTGATTTGAACCGTCAGTACCTGGAAATTTAACTATATTGTGTGATTATTTTTTCCCTAAAATCTCCAAGGAAGAAAACAATGACTATAATATTAATTACCTTGCTTAGGAATGTACTGTTACAGTAGAGACTTTAAATACCCTATGGAAAATTTAAAAATAGAACATCTTATGTTAGTTAAAAAAAGATAAAATAAAAACATTCTTAAAGAAATAATATGAAAGGAGAGCCTAGCATTTTTGGTTAAAACCTCTAGAAATGTATTTGAGAAAGTTTCTTCTACAGGTTCAGCATTTTGGACTCTTTTACTTCTCATTTTACCCAACTATGTCTAATTTTACTAACTCTACTCCTGGTCCCTATGATGTTTAGTGTAATTTTAAAGTTGCTTATATATATATGTCTCTGGACTCCCTTTTTTTGGTAACAAACTTGAAATATTAATTTTGAATTATCATACTGCTACTTCATTGAAATAGATGTCCTATATCTTACCAGCTAGAATATGGTGCAGGTCTAATTATAGAAAAGTATTCATCAATATTACGACTTTTTCATAATTTAGGTTAAAGTAGCAAATAGTTGTTTTTTAAATGTACTGAATATATCAGCAGTTTGTATATGTGAGCAATCGCTCTAATTGAGAAATATAGAAATATATTAGGAGGAAAACATTAGTAGAAACATTTGGAAATAATTTTCAAGGAATTTCTTTGTTTTCATTTGAGTATAGTTAACACACAGTATTACATTAGCTTCAGGTATACAGCAGAGTAATAAAACATCTCCACACATCATGCTATGCTTACCACAAATGTAGCTACTGTCTGTTACCATAAATGGCTATATACCGTCGACTGCATTCCTAATGCTATACCTTTTATTCCTACGACTTATTCGTTCCACAGATTTTCAAGCAGTTTAACTGAATAGTGTGGATGAATATCAGAGAGTGCTTCGAATTCTGAAAAATAAGGAGGGCAAAATATAGTCTGTTTGCATGGGAAAAACATTTTTAGTGCGCTATAGAGTTGTATTTGAGAGATTCAAAGTAAATAAAGTTCTAGATATGTGTATGTAAATACTTGATACATTATTAAAGCGATTGCTTGACTCTTTCTTTAATTATTGGCATTCTTTTTAACCTCTTAGATGTTATCTGAAATAGAAAAAGAAGAATTTCTGAGGAGTAAAACCCATTGTAGCAGTCCTGATTCTATTCCAGAGCCTGGTCCTCATGATTTGCCTGTAGATGAACATGTTTTGTCAGGTGGGCTAAATGCTGAATGATAGTTTTGATAATTTTAATGTGATTTACTGTAGTTATCTGAAAAATGATTAAGAGTTTTCTTTTGACATTTAGAAAAATACAATCCTGATATTTGAAAATTATTATGCTTTACTTATTTAATTTCATATTTTCATAGTTTTTTAAAAAAATAATGTTTATTTATTTGTGTGAGAGGGAGAGACAGACAGAGCACAAGCGGGAGGGGCAGAAAGAGAGGAAGACACAGAATCTGAAGCAGGTTCCAGGCTCTGAGCTGTCAGCACAGAGCTTGACACAGAGCTTGAACTCATGAGCCACAAGATCATGATCTGAGCCGAAGTCAGATGCTTAACCGACCAAGCCACCATGGTGACCCCATATTTTCATAGTTTTTTATACCTCTTAAATTAACTTGATTTAAACATATTTAAAATTTTCCATCTATATAGCTGACTGAAATAGATATACTCAGCCTTGGATTTTTAAGTGTCCTTTAACTATGTTCCTTAAGTATCTTTTAAGTACAGCACACATACACATATTATGTTTTTACATTAAGTTTTGTGGTATATAGTTTAAGGCAACTTATGTAATTTCTTAATTGACTGAAATGGAACTCCCTTATATATGACTGCAATAGAATTTTTATGTATATTTAAGAATGTATTTTTTGCATATTGTCCCTTTTACTTTGGTAATACATTGACATTATTTCTTCATTTCAAAATTACCCTTATACTTTACATTAAATCAGTTTTGAGAGGTTAGATTTTTTTTTTTCTTTTTTGAGAGAACGAGAGTGTGAGCTGGGAGTGGCAGAAAGAGGGAAGGAGAGAGAATCTTAAGCAGGCTCCATTCCCAGCACAGAGCCCAATGTGGGTCTCAATCCCACAACTCTGAGATCATGTCCTGAGTTGAAATTAGGAGTTGAAATCAACTGACTGAGCTACCCAGGCACACCGAAAGGCATTATTTTAATAATAATAATAATAATAATAATAATAATAATAATAATGTTTCTCTTCATGAATGCAGATGATACTGATATAAATTTTGGATACTGTGAAGTGGAAGAAAGATGTAGGCAGTCTTTTGAAGCTTGGCAAGACAAACAGAAAGAACTGGAAGACCAAGAGAAAGAAACTCTCAAAGCTCAAAGGGATAGAGAACAAAAGCAATTTGAAGAAGAAGAGGAAAAGAGACATTGCTGGATGAAACAGTTTGAAGTTGAAAAGAAGAAATTAGAGAATATTCACAAGGTAAGGATTTTTTTTTTTATTTTTGTTGTTTTTCATACATTTTTTGAATCAGTAACTACTTCTGAATAGTACTGGTGTTTTGGATTATGGCATGGATTGAGCTATGTTCTGTGTATTTTTTTTAATAGAATTTTACTTTTTGGACCAAATGACATTAGAAAATTTTTTTTTAATATTTATCTTTGAGAGAGAGGGATAGGGGGTGGGGAGAGCCTGAGTGGGGGAGGAGTACAGAGAGAGGGGAACAGACGATCTGAAGCGGGCTCTGTGCTGACAGTAGAGAGCTCGATGCAGGGCTCGAACTCATAATCTGTGAGATCATGTCCTGAGCAGGAGTCAGACCCTAACTGACTGAGCCATCCAGGCACCCTATTCTGTGGGTTTTAAGTACTTCTGATAGTTGAAGCAATTGACTGTGGTAATAGGATTTACTATGGACTTCTTGATTAGTTTTCACTGTAATTCATTGGAATTTCAGATGCTTCTTTGGATCTTGGGGGTCCCCTGGGTCTATGAAGTTACAAAGATTGTCCTAGAAAGGCTGATACTTAGAACATAAACTGTTGTTTTTTCATACCCTTCTTATCATGGAAGAAGGCAACATAATTTACTTGATCATGAAATATCCTTGCTGTGTGGTCTAATATATAGCAATTACATGAAACATTTGGTTGAAGTGGTTCAACCATGTAGATGATGGCCTATGCCTTGCTCCCATATTGAGCTAATTCCTGGGCCAGAGATTTTTTGGTGTGAAGGAGTTTTATGTTGTTGTTTTAAAAAAAAAAAAATTTTAACGTTTATTTAGTTTTGAGAGACAGAGCACGAACAGGGGAGGGGCAGAGAAGGAGACACAGAATCCGAAGCAGGCTCCAGGCTCTGAGCTGTCAGCACAGAGCACCATGTGGGGCTCAAACTCACAAACGCAAGATCATGGCCTGAGCTAAGTCAGACACTCAACCCACTGATCCACCCAGGAGCCCCAGGAGTTTTATGTTTTTATTTTTGTTTCCTCCTAACCCTACCCCAGGGGGTCCACAACTTCAAGTCATGGTAGTGGTGTATTGAGAAACTGGTGAATTTTTAGGACTTGACTTTATGGGCATCAGAATGCCCATGAGCTTAGAATGTGTGGGTAACAGGCAGGACTGACTTCCCTGTCTTACATTACTAAAATTGACTTACATATTACCCACAACTTAATAGTTTTGACTGTTCTGTGTAGAGAGCATTGGCATATGGTCACTTATGCAGTTCAGGGTATTCTAGCCCTCCATGTTGAGTACATTGCATTTCCTGATTTTATAGAAAATAAATTAAAAACAATTATATTACAGAGCCAGTTTGGTTGTGGCTTTTTCTAATAGTGAACTGTGCATCCTTAACTTTCCTTTCATTATGTTTTCCTTCCCACAGACCATTTTAATCAGTCATTTCTGAAAGTCAGAAGCTTTTTTTTTTTTTAATTCCAGGAAACGCTTTAATATAATTAAGATTATTGGAGTAGTGTTTGCTGTCTTGTGCTTAAATGCATCATTGTTATTGATTCTTAGTGGTGTTTTCAGATTTAGAAGACATCTGACTTTTAAATTCTCTTCAAATAAATTGACACTTTTAATTGTTTTAAAGCAAAAATACATTGACTACCTCATTGGCAAAGCATTCAGCTATATGCTTAGATGACCCAGAGAGATCTAACACTTGGGGCCCACCCTCAAAGATTCTAACTTAGTTTCTAAAAGTAATTTGTGCTTTATCATAAAATTATAGTTTAGACTATTTTAATGAATTCCTAAATGGATGCTTTGTTATGCCTTGAGGCTTAACACTTTTCCAATGACCGTTCCATCATTTTATTATGATGGATTCTAAATATGAAATTTATTTTCTTTCAGTAGTTCTTTTCTGTGTCCTTTGTTAGTTCCTCTTGCATTCCACTTAACAACTATTGTAAATATCTTTCTTTAAGAGTTCTACCCAACTTCTCCCTCCTCATTATTGGCAAGTAATCACATAGCATTTTTGCATCAATGGCAAACTTTATTTTCTAATCCTGTATCAGTTTGCATCTACCTTTATATTCACCCTGCTGTTTTTTCTTGCCTTTGCTCCATTCTCAGTAGGAAAGGTTTCTTCTACTAAAGGTTAGCTTTCCCTGCTCTGCTCCATATCTGTCATTTTCCAATTTACCCCTGCTTTGTTAGTTTTACCCCATATGCTGAAACACCCCAAAACACCCTTATCAACTTCTTTCTTTCTTACTGTTTATACACATGTTCAATTTTCTCCCATCTTAGAAACAAAACACAAGAAAAATCATGAGATCAGCTTTGATCATATATCTCAATTTAGCTTCTCTTTAGCTCTAGCTACCAGAGTCAGGCTTATTAAAGAGTAGTTATTTTTGCTGTATTTATGTCCTTGTCTCTCATTAAATCCTAAGCCTACTAGGTGTATATCATCACCACTCTACTAAATTAAACTGCTCATAACAAAAATAACCAATGACTTCTCTATTTCCATACTCACAGGTTCTTTTTCAGCTCTTATATTGACCTCTGTAGCGTTTTATGCCAGTAAAATTTTGATTGTTGACCATTTCTTTTTTCCTTGTCTTAAATCAGACCATGCTGCCTTGATTCTCTTCTTACGTGTTTGACAATTCCTCCTTTATATCTAGTTTAGCCTTCTCTGTCTCTCTCCCTGAATATGGTACTACCAAGGATTTCTTCCTTTGTCCTTTTATTTTTCTTCATATACTTTCTCTCTTGATAATCTCAGCCACAGCTACGGCTGTTCAGAAACAATGTCAACTACATAACTCTTCTACAGATACTTTACACTCAGAACTTAATATGTTTAAAACTGAATGCATTGTCTTTATTTCTTAATTGTGCTTCTCCTCAGGTATTTGTTATTTTGATGAGCTACACTATCATCATAGTCCAAGCTGGAATGATAAGGACCATCTTTGACTCTTCCCTCTCTTTATTATCCTCTTCCCTCTAATAGTTATATTATCCATCTTTTCATCCACACACTTAATCTACTGTTACTCCATGGTTCAGGGTGTCCTAATGTCTAGCTTGTCTAAACTCTCTAACCTATCTCTCTACTTTTGGCCTTGTATTCCACAAACCCATTCACCATAGTCCTGTCAGAAGGATTTTTTAAAAATATATTTATTTATTTATTTATTTATTTATTTATTTATTTATTTTGAGAGAGAGAGAGAGAAAGAGAGAGAGAACGAGGGAGAAAGTGTGCAAGCAGGGTAGGGGCAGAGAGAGAATCCCAAGCAGGCTCTGTACTATCAGCACAGAGCTGGATGCAGGGCTCCACCTCAGGAACCCTGTGATTACGACCTGAGTGGAAATCAAGAGTTGACCACTTAACCGACTCCACCCTGGCACCCCTAGAATGATTTTGTTATTTCTGTGCTTAATTCCCATCATGTAAGATTATATCCAAAGAAATATTCCCATTTCCTTTATTTCCAATCATCTGGTAGGTTTATGGAAATTTTATGTTTACATTGTCTTTATATCTGTTCTCACTCCTGCCACCCTATCTACAGAGGGCTCTCCTTGATTCTTACATGGACTTTTCTAATACCTACTTTATTATCTCTTTAGTGACTCTTGCTTTCTGTCTTTAACTCTGTCTAAGGTAACCTTTTAATTTTCCTAAAAGCAGAACTATAGTCATCTTCCTAGTTGAAAAACATTTAATAAATGCTTAACATGTCTGTTTAACTTCTTGAAAGCCTAGTCATTTCAACTAGTCTTCTGCATGAAGCCTTTGATGATCCTCCAGGTATAACATCTATTTCTGCTGTGATGCTTTATAGTCTTCTCTTGCAATAAATTTATTCTGCTAAATTTGAGATAATATGGGAATTTATGATAATGTTTCCATAAAGTTTTAGAGGAAAGGGATTACATTTTACTGATCTTGTTTATTCTGCAGAGCCTTAACAAAATAGATGCTAATCAAAAAAAACATTATCCACTGAACTGAATGGTTATGTGAGTTAAATGGGATGGTGAGGAGAGAAAAATATTATATAATGCAAAACTCATCTAACAAACATTAATATTTGTAATTTTCATGTTGTCCAACAGCATATCTAGTGAATACATTTTACTATGTACGTAAACATACTCAAATAAGCTTTCCCAGGTTGCCAACATCTTTATGTGCTCAAAATGGGAACTTTAGGTATCATTTATATGACACTTTAGGTTGAGATTCAAGTTGTTATACTACTACTAATAACAGAGAATCATTGGGTGAGTTTTTATCTTTAACTATTATTTACAAATACAGGTTTGAGAACCAATTATAAGTATATATATTTTGTTGATATTTGAATATAATATCTCAATATTACCATATGTTCAGCAAGAACAGGACAAGATGAATGATGAACTCCATAAAGAAGAGAAAATATGGAAAGAGAAATTTAAACAGCATGAGGTATCTATTTCTTCTTTTTAAACATCATGATAATTATTCTCCATTTGGAATATTTATTATACTTGAAATGGACATTTAAAAGTAATATTGCCTAGCTGGTATAGGATTTAATTTACTAAGACTTTAAAAAATTCATTAATCACCAGAAATTCTCCTTAAAATATAATGCCCTAAAAATTAAAATAAACTGGGTCAGTGAGTGAACATGTCTATGTAAAATTATAATTCTATAATTTTTTAAGATTTGAGGAAACATGCTATTATGAATATTTCATTATGATTGAAGATGGTTATGAAAGTTA
The DNA here is from genome assembly GCF_018350175.1 of Felis catus. Taxonomy (NCBI): domain Eukaryota; kingdom Metazoa; phylum Chordata; class Mammalia; order Carnivora; family Felidae; genus Felis; species Felis catus. Next base: position 107,640,449 of record NC_058374.1, read on the forward strand.
CCTCATTTCTTGAACACAATTGAATGTTAAATAATTCTTGTGAATTCAGGATCATTCTAATGATATTTATTAAGTTTAAATTTACTTAACTCATTTTTATATAATATTTATTTGTGTATTTATATATAATATAAATATAATATATATAATATAAATATAACATATGTTATATAAATGTAATATATGTTATATATAATATAAATATAAGATAAATTTATATGTAATATAAATATAAAATAAATTTTATATAAAATCTTATGTAAAATAAATTTTATATAAAATTTTATATAAAATTATGTTTTTATATAAAACAAAATTTTTAATAGAAATTTTTATATAAAATTATTTTAATTATAAACATGAAGTAGATAAAACTTCTTATAATCCTGATATCCAGCTAAACATTCTACCTTTCTTTATCTTTCAAGTATTTTCTTTATATAAACATACTCCTGAAAAAGTAGGTTTCTACTATCCATTTAAAAAAATATATGTATATTTGACATTTAACATTGCATAAGATTGAAGGGTACAGTGTATTGATTTGATGTTATATATTATAATATGATTTTCTCTATGGTGCATATTTAAATAAAAAAGTTGGTTAGGCATGTGAACAGACAATACATATGAATGACAAGGGAAAAAAAAAGACAATAGTAATTCACCTATAGGTAACCCAAATGTTGGAGTAGGAGAGCCATTAAGATACCTATAACTATCATGCCATAGCAACATGTTAAACAGATAGATGCTAAGAAAAGAGAACTGGAATCTATAATGAAATATCAAGCATACATTACAGTGTTGAAAAGTTCAGTGTGTAAACTTAAAAATTCAGGGCATAAGTTTGACAGTTTGACTCAGCAAATGAGAGCATTAGTGAAACTGAAGCAAGGTCAGCAGAAAATATCCAAATTAAAGCACAGAGAGGACAAAAAAAATGGGAGGACAGAAGAGAGTACAAGAAATATATGATGTATAGTGAAAAGATAAAACATGTGTATACTAGTAACCTTTGAAGGATAGGAGAAAGAGAATGGAGCAGAAACAGTGGGTGAAGAGATAATAGTTGAAATGGTTTAAAAGAAAATCGATCTGAACATTCAAAGTTGATTAATGATCTGTATACAGAATCAATACAGAGAAAACCACACTTGGGAATTTAGTAGTGTAATGATTGAAATTCAAGACAAGGGGGGAAAGTTGTAAAAACTGCCAGAGAAAAAGGCACATTACCTAAAAGGAGCTACAGTGAACTTAACAGCTGACTTCTTAAGTGAGATAGTAGAAGAAAGTAGAAGATAGTGCTAAGTGTTAATGGTTTCTTTGATCATTAGTGTTCTTTGAATCCTGAGTTTCCTGATTTCTGGACTCAGTTTTCATTTTCTGGAATGTATGCCTAAATACCTGTCAAAAAGATTTTTGGATGGCAAATTTTCTTTATTTTGCACACTTGAGAATAATGTCATTTTGCTTTTGCAATCGAATGATTTGTTTCATGGGATATAGAATCCAGACTTATTACCATTTGGTTTTAACAGTTTAAAGATCTAACTCATGTGCGTATTTAGATATTTTTGCCTGTGTTATCGTTGTAGATTTGACACTCCTTCCTTACATTCTTTCGAAGTTTTAGGATTTTTCACTTTTTGCATTTATTCACACAAATTTACTGATTTCTTACTGCATGCCGAGCACTTCTGAGTGTTCAGGGTGCAGCAGTGGCTAAAACAGAAATAACTTCTGCCTTCATGGAACTTAACGTTCCTTAGGGTTCTGAAATATTGCTGCATCTATATGAGTGTATCAGGGCATGTGTGTCTATGTGTATGTGTGAAAAGTTAACTCCACTCTTTATCTTATCTTATGGCCTTTTTTGGTTTAGAAAACATTTTTGTATTATTTTTTTCCCTTTAATCCTTCTCAGGTCTTTAGCTGTAACTCCTACTAGTGGTGTTGGAGTTTCTGTGTTGATCCTCCGCTTGAAAGTCTCTGTCATATATTTCATGTCTTTGTTGTTTTGCAGGTTGTTTTGGAAAAACACCTAACTTGGAAGTTTTTCTTTAGCCAACACCTATTTAAAGTCATTCTACTGTGATTTTTTGTATGAATGAGTCATATTTTTTTATTTCAATATTTTAATTTCATTTTTATATAAAGTTGTTCTTATTTAAACATATTTTTCCTAAAAAATATTTAAATTTTTATTTAGTACCTACCTTTTCTCAGAAACTAGTTCTTCCTTCTGCTTGTTCAAGTATTTTCATTGCCTCACATCCTTTGTGTTAGCTTTTCTCCAATAGTTGCTGAATTTTGTTGACCTGTTTACTTTTGTTTTAGGACTCTAGTGACAATGACATTTTCTCACCTAACCCAATGATCTCATTTAATAGTATGTGCTTATCAGCTCTCGTAATAGTTGAGAAAGGATAAAATGTGTGACTAGGCTGGTTCTTCATATTGCATATATGTATGCTCTACCTTGCCTTCCTGGTATCATCATCTCACCAAATAATTCCCTGTGTCTGCAGTCCCTGTGCTAGCTCTGGGAAAGTTTAAAGTCCTTTTCCCCTACGCAAATTTTGGCTTGTGGTTTTTCTCGCTTTTTCTCTGTACTATTCTAATTTCATATGCTTTCTATCTTCAAGGAATTCCCCGATTTATATCTGAGTGGCTTAGTATAGTCATAATATTAGAATGTCAACTTACTAACTTGATCAAATCTCTCAAATATTTTAAAATATTATATCCTTTAAAATAAATGGCTTTTGTCCTTCTAAGTGAATTTTATAGTAACTTCATTATGACTTCAATTTAACTATTTGTTTTCAGCCTATATTTTATATGATATTTTAATAATATTGTTCACTTATACTGGTATTTATCTTACTTTACTTTAGGAGTTTATTAAAAAGTTGCATCTACAAATAGAAGAAGAAAGAACAAGATTTAAAGATCTGCAAGAAAAAGAAAAAATGCGTTTGTTAAAACTGCATCATAATGCAGCTGTAAAAATTCAAGCTAAATATAAAGCATTTGTGGTCTACCAAAAATATGGTCCAATCATAAAAGAACAAATAGAAAGTAAGAAAAGGAAAGCACAAGAGTGGAAAGAAAAAGAAGCAAAAATACGACAGATGGAAGAAGAAAAACGAAAGAGATTGGAGGAAGAACAAAAGATTGAAGAAGAGATAAAAAAGCAGAAGCAAGAGGAAAGGGAGAGGAGAGAAATAGAATATGAAGAAAAAAAGAACATCGTGAGAAGAGAAAAAGAGCAACTATTAAACAAAGAAAAATTAAGATTAAGAGGAGATGCAAGCAGACAGCTAATAATAAGTAGAGCGTTAAAGAAAGGTGAATATAATGCAAAACATTTAACTGTTGAAGATACATCAAAGAATAAGGATGATATAGCCGAAAAGGTAGGGGAGGAAAATTCAAAGGAGTGGGAAGATGTTCCCCTCTGGCTAGTTGAACAATCAACTAAGAGAAAAAATGTAGGTAGACAGCTTGTATTAAAAGAGCCAATACAAGTGCAATGGAAAGATTCTATACCAAACCAGGTGATTTTGGCAGAAATTGAAATGGAAGTAAAAAATGAAAACCTAGCAAAACAACAACATTCCACAAAAATCGTCAAGCAAGAAAGAAAATGTGAAGATGCAGACCAAAAAACCGAATTGGAATACCCAGGTCTGAAAGAAAACGTGAATGAACAGTTTCATCTGCAAGAATTAAAGTCTCAAATGCAAAAAGGGGAACATGTGAAACCTGCCATAAATGAGAATGTGAGACAAGACACCCAAACAATAATATTAGGACATAGTCAAGGAATTAACAATGTGAAAAACAATGAAGCACAGAAAATAATCAAAGATAATCAACAGAATAAGGTACAAAAAGTAGAAAAAGAAGAGATATCAGAACAGAATGGACCACTATATGAAGAGAATAATATTTTAGTAATTTCAGTGAAGCAACAACCACTAAAATTAGAAAATCCTAAAGACATAGGGGAAAATGTAATACAACAAGAACAAGAAGTTGATTTCATTTCCAAAGAAACTGAGGAGAACCGAGAAGGCAATACTCTGAATAGTGATGTGATTTTTAACAGCAGTGACTCCATGATAAATATAGAAAACAAAATAAATGAGCAAGATTATACTTTAGGAAGAAATGCTCTTTGTGAAGATTTGGGAAGTTTTGGTGCAAAAAATTTCTTAGTTTTTAAAGAAGTAAACTCTCTTAAGTCTCAAATTGAAGAAACCGCAGAAGAATGTCATAATAATAGAGCTGAATGTGAAAATATTGTGACCTGTACTTTACCAAAGTCAACACTTCTATCTTCCATTGAAGAAAAGAGGCTAGCTTGGATAAAATCATTTAAACCTTGGTTTGAAATTTTCAAGCAAAATCAACAAAAGGAAATTGTTAGGACAAAGAGACCTGTAAAATGCCCAGCCAACACGATGCCTCCTTTGAATACACTAGAAATTCTTCAGTGTGGCCCTTGGAATACTTTACAGAAGGTATTTTATAACTTTATAATACTTTTTCATATTTAATTACCATTAGTTCTCTAAAATGTAACTTTAAAAATATCAGTAGAAGGCATATTTTGTATCCAAGAATTTTGCCTCTTTTTTAAAAAAAAATTAATATTTATTTATTTTTGAGAGAAAGACAGAGAGAGCACAAGTGGGGAAGGGCAGAGAGAGAGAGAAGGAGCCGCAGAATCCAAAGCAGGTTCCAGGCTCTGAGCTGTCTGCACAGAGCCCGATGCGAGGCTCTAACTCAGGCACCATGAGATCATGACCTGAGCTGATGTTGGACCCTCAACTGACTGAGTCACCCAGGCGTCCCAAGAATTTTGTCTCTTAATCGGTGATATTGCTAATGAGATATTGCCCCCATTTGAGAGGGGATGTATTTAAAAGATCTCAGTTAAAATTATTCAAGGCATTCTTTCTCAGTGAAGCACTATAAAAAGTTTTGGTTTATATCTTGAAGCCATGTTCAGGGTTCCTGTAGCCATTATTAAGCTTCTAAGAATGGAGGCAGCTGGGAATTTAGTGTTGAATTAGAATAGGAAATTCCAAAATTGACACTCAGTTACTTTGCTATAGTTTTGGGCACAATACCACCTACTGGTTTGTTTTGGAATGAAGTGGATTTCTCTGTACTTGACAAGGGCTGTGAAAGAAGGGCTTACAATACAAGACTCTAGAATTTAGTCACGTGCTGTATAAACACAGTACGTATATACTGACATTTAAAATAATTGTCATCAACTGCTACTAATTTCTATGTTTATAAAGCCCATATTTCAACCAAAATTAATACAGAAACTAACAGATATGTAGAAAAACAGTAAAAAAATATTTCAAGTGGTATAATACTAGAAAGGACTTCATGATTAAAATACATATATTTGTCTAGGGCCAGAAACTGAAATGTATTCACTAAAATTTATTTAGTTTTTTGATATAGACAGATGCCTATGAAAAGAAATATTCATGTTAATATATATGAATTTTTTAAATTCATTCACTCAACTAATATTTATCTGTCCAATATGATAGATTAATATGTATTGTTGAAGGGACAGAAAGAAACCTATCTTTGACCTTATGGAGCTAACTTTGGTACACAAAAAGGCTTTAAACAAATAAATACACTGTTAAATACATTACTACAGATCTGGATAATTGCTATAAATAAGATTTCAGAGATTCTGTGATAGGGTAATAAGATAGTTGGCTTTAAAGAGATCTCTGGAATGTGAAAAAGCAGTATAAAGAACAAGAATTACTTTAAAGTTCCTCTATTTCCTAGGCAATGTATTTTTCATTTCCATCAGATCTGTAGGGCTACCTATAGAATCACTCATTAACTCTTCTATTAATGTTTTTTCTTTGGCTATGTTACCTCTGGAATCATTCTTTTTCTACTTTCCCTAAGATGTTAGTGCAGGCATTCTTTTTCTTTTTCCTTAAAAAAATTTTTTTTTGATAGAGACAGAGTGCAAGTTGGCGGGGGGTGGGGGGGGGGTGGACAGAGAGAGAGGGAGACACAGAATCCAAAGCAGGCTCCAGGCTCTGAGCTGTCAGCACAGAGCCTGACGTGGGGCTTGAACTCATGAACTGTGAGATCATGATCTGAGCTGAAGTCTGACGCTTAGCCAACTGAGTCACCCAAGTGCCCCTAGTGTAAGTTTTCTGAATTTATAACATTAGCTACTAATTTTTACTTTGGGTAATTTTCTTTATGTATATGTTTGAGCTAGGCCTGAGTGACAGTTTCATGCTCACCGTGTACTTGTTTCTAATGTAAACTGAAGTTAGAAAAACAATGGTGCTCTTTTCTTTCATTCTGGGTATTTGTTCAACAAGAAGAGCACTGAGGAGGTTAAGATGTGTGAACCTGTCTGCTTGGTGTTTCTTCTCCTATCCACCCTGTTTCTTTTGTGAAACTCTTGTCAATGTGCGTAAAGTGAGGATTAACCCTCTTATTTCTTGGAGCAAATCCTTGCAAACTGTACTGTGTATACAGATCACCTGGAAATTTTAAAATGCTGGTTCTGATTCGTTGGGTCTAGTGGCTAGTCTCAATGCTCTGCATTTTTTTCAGTGCCCTTGGATGATGCTGTTGGTGCTGGTCCATGGATTAATTTGAGTAGAAATGTTGTAAAGGACACTGTAATCCTCTAACCACTACTCATGCAACTATTTCAAACATTTAATTTTTCTTTGAAGCATCAAGTATGCAGTACAAAGTTGAAAGATATTTATGAATGTGTCTACAAATGCAGCAGTGTTATAAACTACCATCTTGTAATGACTCTGGTAGATGGTTTATCTTGGTGTCATTATTCACTACTACTACTGACCCATGACTCCCTTACTTTGATTTTCTAATCTCTTAGCTCCACATCTTTGTCCTTATCTTGATCAGTTGCTGTCATCTTTGGAAGGCCCTTCTGGAGGAGACCTTTAGAAGAGAAAATTTTACTCTTCTAGAATTTCACCCAATGATGAATTCATTTTGCTTATATTAATCTCTCACTTTCAGCCTTTGGCTCATGAAATCGGGTCTGCCTCTTGTCTATACTGCTTTACATATGGCCAGGCAAATAGTGGTTTTCATTATTCGACTGTTGGATGGATGAGTGGGAGGAGGGATAAGTGGATGAATAAATAATTCCAACTGAATGTTGACCTTATTCTCCATGTAACTACTAGCTTCACAACTTAGATAGAAGGTATTAATGAAAAAAGAAATTAATAGAAAATTTATTTAAGTAAAATTTAATAAAGTACTAACAAGCCCTATATCAAGTAAGATCAGGGTCCTAATTTTATATCTGCCATTTACTGGCTGTGTCACCTTGGGCAAGGTGCTTGATTTTTCTGAGCCTCAGTTTTATCTTCTATAAACTGGGAAGAGCAATATCTATTGGATAGGATTGTTGAGTTTTGAAATAATATATATGAAGATTATAGCCTAGGACTCCTAGTATATATAATAGTTATTGTCAAACTTGGATCTCAAGCAAAGATTATTGATAACTAATATATATTTTTTCTAGTTAATTCATTTTTATTTTATTTTTGGTATTTTGTTACTAATGATAACTTGCTTCAAATAACTGTAAAAAAGGTACTAAACTTAAGGCTTTTCTTATATGTCTTTATAACATGGCATGAAGGATAGCATCTCAGCTGTTGATTAACTTCTAGATCAGAATCTTTCACATCCTTATACAAGGCAAATTGTAATAAACTGATGTTGTAATGGTACATGCACTACTAAAAGTTAGATTCTGTTTCATTTAAGCTGGTAATTACTCAGATTCAGTCTCTTTGCAGCTGATTTTAAAATTGTGTCACTGAACAGATGTTCTGCCAAAAGCAAAACCAAGAGTCATGACTTTCATTATTTTTGTAATTGCAGTTTACATAGATGACTGACACTCCTTATGTTGAACTCGAGAATAATTGAGAGTGAAATCTCTAAAATTATACAGCTATTTTAGGTCATTTTATGTACCATGATCTGTCAAGGATTTAGGGACCTATAGATGATTATTAAGTAGAAAACTGATTTGTTATCTTGTATTAAAATATAATGAATGAGTCAAAGGTTCTATAGGTAGAACAGTTTTTTCAAGTTATAAGAGTTTGAAAATATTAGTATCTGAAATATCTTCGTATTACTCACTATTAAGGAAAGAAACTGTGAATGCTATTAGTACATTTTAGTTTTGCCGCAGGGCAATTTATTCCTTCATTTATTTCAGAAGCATTTAGTGAACATCCACTATGCTTCAGTTGCTCTTTTTCAGGCTGACCATGAAGTGGTGAATGCCTATGAGTATTAATTTTATATTGACCTTAATATTTGGGGCATAAAGCAGTTTTATTTGATTATTGCCATGCATAGATCAATACATGATTAATATAAAAATTTATTTTGATCTCATGTTTGGCAAAACCTAGGGTAGAATAGATAGATAGATATAGATAGATAGAATAGATAGATAGGTAGATGGATAATAAATTGCTACATCATAAGGAAATTTTAAAATCTTCAGTAAAAGGGAGGAGGAAATATTATTGAAATGCCTCATATTCAAAAGTGGATACCATTAACAAGGACACTGGAGCAGTTGTCACTTCTTTGCTGTAATTAAATTAAACTAGAGAAATGACCACATCATAAAAACTAGAACCTTATTGTTTACATAGGTGATTGTAAGCAGCATATTATGAAGTCAAGCAAGGTAATATACATTAGAAGGTAGAGAAGCATTTGTTACTATAAATCTGCAGTTGTGGAGTTTTCAGGGTTTTTTTTTTTTAATATTTATTATTGAGAGAGATAGAGCATGAGCGGGGGAGGGGCAGAGAGAGAGGGAGACACAGAATCTGAAGCAGGCTCCAGGCTCTGAGCTGTCAGCACAGAGCCTTATGAGGGACTTGAACCTACAAACTGCGAGATCATGCCCTAAGCCAAAGTCAGACACTTAACTGACTGAGCCACCCAGGTGCCCCAGGAGTTTTCAGTTTTTAAGTGCTTAGTTCTAAATAGTGTTTTCACTTTTTAGTATAGAGCTAGCTTCCCAATTACAGAATTTATAGGTTCTCTTGTGGACAAATTAAATGGGTAATATACTGTGGCTTTCTTGACACAAATGGATGAATATTTTTCTTTCTGAGATAACATAAAATAGAAATTTGTTTCAAAAGTTATTTTAGATTATAATAACTGAAAAATTCCTGAAATAATTATACTAAAAACTTATTTCACCTGAAATTTAAAAAATATTATTACTTTTGCTATTTAAAGTAAGGAGTGGGCTTAATTCCTTCCTTATACCTCCAGGACCATATGGTCTTCCATTCACTTATATAAACATGTAAATTTAAAACTTTCAGTTTAATTTAGTGCATAGGAAATATTCCATATGAAGAGGAGTTACTGTACTTAAGAGTTTTGTACTTTTTCTAGCTTTTTCTGAAGCAATAGTGCTTTGAATTTCAACAGAACATTTTTTGAATCTCTGTTTTCAGTATGATATATACTAGACTCTTCTTATGAAGCTAATAATATTAAAATTTCTTTTCAGTACATGGGAAACCTGGCCTCAGGTAGGATTTTTGATATGAAATGTGTGAAAGTATTCTTACTATACAATGATTTAGCATATATAGTTATTTCAGCGCATGGACTCAATTATACTGAAGAACCAACATATTATATTTATTTTTCTGCCATTTTACTTATGTGAGAGTTCTTGAGTTTAATAAGTAGAGTGCTTTTCAGCAATCCAAAAATATTCCTGTTATCTGACATATTCTTGTGGAACTTTAAGTGTAGTCCTTAATATACATACCACAAAGTTGAGCACATTCTTTGATATTGAATTTTCTTCAGTTAAAAAGACTAAAACAAAAAAAAGATAGAAAAGTTGTTTAAGAAAAAAAGCTTTGTGAAGTATTGAGTTCACAGTAATATCTCAGTAATAAGAAATTTCATAAATGTATGGTCTCCAAAGTATTTGGAAATACAGGAAAAAATATACCTTTCATGATTTGTTGTATCACACATTCTATATGCTTTGAGTATATTAGTAAGGAATGATTCATACCATTATAATTCAGAGGATTTGTAAAATGAAATTATTTTTATTACATGGTTTACTTATTATTGCATGGTTCTATTTTTTTTTAAGTTTTTTTTTTTTTAAATTTTTTTTTAGCGTTTATTTATTTTTGAGACAGAGAGAGACAGAGCATGAAAAGGGGAGGGGCAGAGAGAGAGGGAGAAACAGAATCTGAAACAGACTCCAGGCTCTGAGCAGTCAGCACAGAGCCCGATGCTGGGCTCGAACTCACGGACCGTGAGATCATGACCTGAGCCGAAGTCGGACGCTTAACCGACCAAGCCACCCAGGCGCCCCTGCATGGTTCTATTTATTTCAGGTTCTATAATTTCTCAAATTTTCTTTGTTTTTGGAAGATAACTGAGCTATTCTAGTTGAAGCATGGAGGGTTGGGTACAAAATCTATCCCCTGACATTTTGTGGCTCCTATTACTATCCAGGTATCCCTAGGATACAGATCTTAAACATTTATGTAGTATAGTCCTCAAAATACTGCCAAAATAATTCACACAGAAAGTGAATTTGGTGAAAAATCAGGGAGTGAGCTAATAAACGATTATATTATTGCTTCTATGCATGTTGCTTTTTTTGTATTTGAATTGGTCATGGATGATGCATTATTTGTCCTTTCTATGTGAGGGAAAAAAAAGAGGCCAGATAATTTAGTTGAAATTGAGTTGTTAGTAAGTCAATTTTCAATATATAGCCTTAGTGTTTTAGATGAATTATTTTAATTTTTTTATTAAAAAAATTTTAACGTTTATTTATTATTGAGAGACAGAGTGCAAGCGGGGGAGATGCAGAGAGAGGGACACAGAATCCAAAGCAGGATTCTATCAATTCTGACTGTCAGCAAAGAGCTCTATGCGGGGCTCGAACGCATGAACCACGAGATCATGACTGGAGCCAAAGTTGGATGCTTAACTGACTGAGCCACCCAGGCGCCTCTTAGATGAATTTTTAAAACAATTTTGCAAGGCTAATATAGTTTATATTCATTATTTTTAGATAATATTATGCACTCCAATTTTCTTGCATTCTCTAGGTTACAACAGTTACATTTCAAGATTTGCCAGGTTGTAGTCTTTCTACACTGGCAGAGTGTCCAAATCTTCAATTTCTGTCTCTTCGACGCTGTGGATTAACTTCTTTGCACAGCCTGAGTAACTGCAAAAAGCTGAAGCACATTGATGTACAGGTATGTCCTCCATTCTCCTCATTATTTATCCTACAATAAAATATAAAATGGACTTATGCTTACATGTTAGAAATGATAATTTTAAATAAAAGTTTTCTATAATAACCTATAACTCAGGGTCTAAGGAGATCGAGGGCCAAAATTTGTGAGAACCATTGAGGAAAGATGATTAGGAAGTATGACCTGGAATCACTTATCTCTATTTGCAGATGTTTTTGTTACTTTTTGCTGCATAACAAATGACATTACTTAGTAAATTAAAACAACAACCATTTTATTTGCTCTTGGTTCTGTGGGCTGTGAATTGAGGCCTGGGTTTTCTGGGCATTTCTTCTGCTTCATGTTTTGTTGACTGAGTCTCTTATGTAATTTGAAGCTGGGGCTGGAATGTCCAAAAGGCCTTTTCTTATATGTCTGATGCCTTGGGAGGTTGGAATTTCAATCTTTCTTTCTCTCCTCTCTCTCTCTCTCCCTCCCTCTCACTCTGTGTGTGTGTGTGTGTGTGTGTGTGTGTGTGTGTCTGTCTCTTCCATTTTGAGCTTCTTTACAGAATCGCCCAGTGCCACCAGAAAGACAAATCTCCAATATTCAAATGCTTATCAAGCATCTGCTGTCATCCTGCTCAACAAGTCTGGATTTGTGTGAGAGGGGACTGGGTCAATGTGTCAATACTGGGTTGGTGAAATTTATTGGGGCCTACCAAAGTTACCCATTGGCTCCTAAAGAGTCACATCCTTCCCACATGCAAAATACACTCAGGTGCCAGAAACCCCCAAATCTCATCACCTTGTGGCATCAGACTTACACTTGAAGCACAGAATTTTCTCATCTAAATCAGACCCAAGTGGAGATAACATGCTCTGATAGAGTTCTTTCAAGTCCGAGATTTGTGAGATAAAATGAGAAGTTATCTTCTCTCACTGTTCCCTCCCCCGTAACACCCTCACAGACAGTGGTGAGATAGGGCTTGATTAGTTACAATAGTCATTCCCATTCAAAATGAAAGAAAACAAGAAGCCCATAGCAGTGCCTGTTCCATAGCTGAACACATATCATTTCCTTAATGAGGACTCAGTTCTCCATAAAAATAGTTTTCTATGACTCTGGGTTCTGCCCACTGGAGCAGACTGAAGTATTATTCAGAATTCTGAAGAAGACTTGAGAAGTATTCTCAAGGCATACTTCTTTTTCCAGAAGGAGTGCTGTTTGCAACTGAGAATTTTTCTCAGCCTGTTTTTTTCCCATAGAGGATGGGGGCAGGTGTTGTTGCTTAAGGCTTCTTTTCATTTGACTTACTCTTTTCAGTTCACACAGGCAGTGTTTCCACCAATCTGATTTTCTTTTAAAACTTTCTGGATTTCTTATGCTTCTTATTAAGTTCACTCCATTAGACAAAGGCTTTATGCTCATAAATATTTTTGAGGGGGGATGCTATGAGACTACTCCCTTAAGATTCTTAAAAGCTCATTTATCCTTCTGTGGTCTTAAAAAATAGAATTGCTGGGGCACCTGGGTGGCTCAGTGGTTAAGCGTCTGACTTCGGCTCAGGTCATGATCTCACAGTTTTTGTGAGTTCGAGCCCCACATCAGGCTTATTACTGTCAGCATGGAGCCCGCTTTGGATCCTCTGTTATCCTCTCTCTCTCTCTGTCCCTCCTCTTCTCCCTCTTGTGCTCTCTCTTGCAAAAAAAAAAAAAAAAAAAAAGAATTGCTATTACATCCTAGACATGTGATCTTGACACTGAACCAGTATTATGTATTTCAGAGCTATGTATGTGTAGTAAAAATATATATGAGATAACATACCTAACTCACAATATTGCTGTTCTTTGGAGAGGAAGGGAGCAAAAGGGACTGAGGAAGGGAAGTGGGGAGATTTCAACTTGTTTCAGTCTTTAAAATGATAGTTTTAAAGGAACTATGACCAAGTGTTCACTTTTGTTCATTTAGATTGCTTGAAATATTTTGTTACATGATCGTCTGTATTTTGAAAGATTATTAATAAGTACAAAATTAGTTAATAATTTATTAGATTACTTACTATTTTCATCTAGATACCATAACATTCTACATATTTGTCTTAAAGTCAGAGATTTGGATGTATGCTTGGAGATCACATCTCACTCTTCCTCTTTTTGTAAGCCTTAAATGTTTCATTAGTAAGCCATTGAAATAAAACTAATTACATTTGTTCTTTGTTTTAGGAAAACCATATTGAGTCTATCAATTGTGAAAATTTGGAAAATCTCTGTGTTGTTCTTCTTAATAAAAATCAACTGACTTCTTTTCATGGTTTGGATGGCTGCACTAATATCCAAAATCTTGAGCTTTCACATAATAAAATCACTCGAATTGGTAAGAGCAAGGGAATTTGAATATATTGGCATTTATTTCTCATTATTACATTTGTTTCATTTATTCCTTTTCAAGAACAGGCCGCCATCACTAATTTGCTTATTTTATTTGTGCTGTACTTATCTAATCTTTTATCCAGGTGCATGAAGGAAGTAAAATTATTTTTAAAATATATAAAGGGAATATGCTCCCACCACTGGTAAATGGCTAGTTATTAGTAGCTCCTTAAATTACTATATTCACTGACCTGTTCCTGTTTTTATAGCCAGTAGTGATCTGAGCTATACTACAGAATCTAATACCCTGGCTTGGTTCCATCATATGTTTATGGATCCTATGCTTTCTACACTTAGCAACTGTCATAACTGTTCCCTAAAAATCCCTGTCATCACTCCTTTCCTTGCCTACCTACCCTACTTGTACTAACCTTTCCTTTTTTAGATAAGGCTATCACCACATGAAAGAAAGAATTCATCAGTTTGCATCACCCTAATCTTTTCCATCCTTCCATCTGTATATCTGTATCCCTTTTTATCTGTGTCTGTTTCTACCCTCATACTTTATAATCCATATAATTCAGCAATGAAAATGTCTTTTCTTGTTTAAGGCCAGTCCTTCTATTTTCTAAGACTGTCAGTTTCCTTTGATACTTTATCATTTATCACCTGTCTTATGTCAAACACTTCCTTTTGCCATTCACTTCTACCATTGCCTCATTGCTCTTACCCTTGACTGTCAAGTTTTGGGAAAGTGTTCTGTTTGTGCTTTCACTTTTTACTATCCAACTTCCCTCCTCTTCCTGCTGAAATTCAGCTTACTTCTAGACTGTTAACAGTGGGATCGCTCTAAAATAAAAATCTCATTATACTTCTTAGTGCTTGGCTTAAAATTCTCTGTTCGTTTTTCACTTAATTTGTGAAATTCTCAAGGGCCTTGATAGGGACTTAAATAATGGTTAATGTATAATCAAGATTGCCAAAAAGTCAGGAACTTGATAAAAATTTTACTCTGGGGCACCTGGATGGCTCAGTTGGTTAAGCATCCCAATCGTGGCTTCAGCACAAGTCATGATCTCCTGGTTTGTGAGTTTGAGCCCCACGTCGAGCTCTGCGCTGTCAGTGTAGAGCCTGCTTGGGATTCTCTCTCTTTCCCTCTTTCTCTGACCCACTTGCTCACTCTCTCTTTCAAAATAAATACATAAACAAGTTAAAGAAAACTTTTTTACACTGGAATAATACTAATAGCTTAAATTTTTGGACCCCCAAAAGATAGTCCTTTCCACCTTCTCCTTACTATAATCATTAGGAAATGTGATCTGGACTGAAATTTCAGCGAGTGGGATGGGAATAATAGATGGGGTAGTGGAAGAAAGCTCACTTTCCCATTTGATTCTATTTTATTTTTGATATGTGAAACAGACTACATTAGTCAAATTACATTAAAAAAAGGCATACTCAAAGAGATCATTCTTTTTTCCCTGTCTTTTCACTCTGTTGTCATATCTACTTTTTATATAGATATTTTGTATATATGCACATATAACATGTATATATGTATACAATGTATGTATATCACTTATGTGTATATATGTATATGTAAATATACATTTACAACATATATCTAAGAGATACATGTATACATGCTAATCCTTTCACAAAAGAGAATATTTGGGGTGCCTGGGTGGCTCAGTTGGTTGAGTGTCCGATTCTTGATTTCAGCTCAGGTCATTATCCCACAGTTCTTGAGTTCTAGCCCCATATAGTATTCTGCGCTGACAGTGTGGAGACAGCTTGGGACTCTCTCTCTCTCCCTCTCTCTTTGCCCCTCCCTAGCTCTCACTTATGTGCACACACACACTCTCTCTCTCAAAATAAATAAATAAAACTTAAAAAAGTAAAGAACAAAAACAAAAATATAGAATATTTTAAGTACTGTCCATTGTGTTTATTTTTTTCACTTAACAGCGTGTTATGGAGTTCATAGCATTCTTTTTTCATAGTTTCATAGTATTCAGTTCTGTGGATGGATAAGGTTTTATTCCACTGGTTCCTGGTTGAGGGACATTGGGTGGTTTCTAATCTTACACATTTGCCATAATACCTAATTGGATACCTATATCATTTCATACTTTATCAGTTATATCTTTAGGTTAATGTTCTGCAATATATATTGCTGATGCAAAGGACATCTGTAATTTAGGAAGAGTGTCAGGAACATTCTATGGGTTTAATTCAATTATTTTTATTCTTTTTCACTCTTGTTAACATAAATGTTTTTTTAAGAAAGTTTATTTATTTGAGAGAGACAGAGACAGTGCAAGTGGGAGAGGAGCAGAGAAAGAGAAAGAGTAAGAGAGACAGGGAATCCCAGACAGGCTCCACACTGCCAGCACAAAGCTGGACACAGGGCTCGAACTCACAAAACCGTGAGATCATAGCCTGAGCCAGAACCAACAGTCAGATGCTTAACCAACCCAGCCACTCAGACAGCCCAGCGTAAATACTTGAAGTGTATACATTCTCCTGTGAGCACTGTTTAGTCCATAACCTCTGTGTTTTCATCAGTTCTACAATTTTATGACATATTTTGCCTATTACCTAAGATTTAAAATTTCTATATGGTAAGACCATTTTGTGTTGTTGCTGTTATTCTTTTTAGTTTTATTGTATTATAGTGAGAGACTTATCTTTGTGCCACTTCTGCTTTTTGTAACTTACTGTGATTTTCTAATGTGTGGTCAATTTTCAGGAATGTTTCATGTGTACTTAAAAAGGAGGTCATTGTTTTTAGTTGGAGTATGGAGTTTACATTTTTATCTTTATGACCTACTTTAGTGATCGTTTGTTGGAGATCTTCTATGTCTACTTGACCCATCATAGACTGAAGGAGTTGAGCTAGTATAAATATATTTGTTATTATTCAGTCTATTTACTTTTGTATATTCTTTGGTTTCTGTTTTATGAGTGTTGCTTCATGCTGTTTCACTGATATTCTTAACTGTGTTATCTTTATTGTGAATTTTAGCCTTGAAATTTATAAATTCCCTTCTTTTTCTCCTTAATTCTTTGAGACTAAACTTTACCTTGTCTAACAACATTTTATTTTTGTTTGTATTTGCCTACTTGGCCATAAAAAGCAAAGCAAAACAAAACAAAACAAAACATCTCGAAGCACTTTGTTTTAGCTATGTACTTATATACAACATAGATTTGGTTTCTATTTTTGGATCCAATTTTAAATTTATAGGACATGGCCATTTGCATTAGTAATTCATCCTAGACACTTGGTGTTAGCACTGTCATCACACTCAGGATGATGCTATCTCTTTCTGGGAGGAGGCCTTGTTGACAATACATGGGTTCTCCCACCACTGGAGCATTTCCATTTCTTACTTATCTATTCAGTTTCCATAGGATTCCCTCTGTACCAGTGTGGAGTAGGGTGGATTGTATTGGTTGTGGATGCTTACTACCCCACTTAGAAAAAAATCAGCTTGTAATTTCATCTCCCATTTACGCTGGAAGCATAGGTTGGGGTATGTTTATTTAATTGTTGCTCATTATGGATTTCTGAAGGACATACAGGGAGAGTTGGATCTAGGCAGTCACCATCATCTTCCTTTTTTATTTTTAATATGGGAAAAATATAGTTGTTTTCAAAAAGCAAGCTTTTGCAGACATTTCAAGGCACACTTTTGAAAATATAATGCATAATATTCCTTAATGTGTTTATTTGCCTATGTGTCTGTGCTGCCTGCTTTGGGACTACTCATATTTTCTCCCATATGGAAATAGTGATACCTTTGATACAATTTTTATTTTAAAATTTTAGTTTACAAGACAGAAATAATTTTGTTGTTGCTGGAATGAAGGCAAGTGCATTGATAATATATGTTGCTATATTGGCACACCCTGAAGCAAGCTTAACAACAAAAAAAAAGGGCTGTTTGTGAGAGAGATGCTTTAACTCCCATTCACTTCATTTTCATTGCCAGCAGCAGGGCTGTATGGGATTTCTTGTAACCAGTGGATTTCCTGGGATAGGATATCTGTGTGATTTATGTGGAAACTGCCATGGTATTAATTGATGTACTTGAGGTATCTTTATGTAGTACAGAGCAAACAAGGTAAAAGACATCTTTGCTGTCTGTTGGGCACAATGAAAACACTGTATTTATTGAGTGTGAGGAGAGTATACATGAAAAAGTAGATTTTTCTGAAGACCAGTTGGAGTCTGTTTTTCATCTTTAGGAACTGCTTACAGAGATTCTGGTTGAGCTAAGGGAAAAGCATAGATTTTGTCTTTCAATGATGTATTGATGCTAAGAACCCTTATGAAGGAGCACAAAGATAGATTTGTGTTTATAAGTTAATAGGTTACTATTCCATGCTATAATATTTCTTAAGGAGGTGAAATAAAATTGGAAGAAATACCATGTATTCTACATCTGCAGTTTCAAGTATAATTTGTTCCTAATTTTTACTAAGCTGTAGTTGTTGCAGTAAATATGTAAGGTTAGCTCTAATTACTCCTTTTATTAGAAAACTTTAATGCACATTTTTATCTGACATTCATTGCATTTAAGTGAATGAGAATAGGAACTGTCAATCTGCTTAAGGCAATTCATTTGAAATTATTCATTGAAATAAATGTTTTCCGTTCTAATTAAACTAATTACAGAAATAGAAACACAATGTAAAATATACTTTTTAAAAGTAGCAACTTAAAATGTAATTCTATAAATTCAAAGTTACAAAGTTAATAATATATTTTTGTTATTGCCATTAATGCTTAAACATATTGTGTGCCATGAGTAATTTGAAAATGACCGTGTAACATTTTTATGTTATTTTCTATAATTGGTTCTATTTTGGTAGCAAGGTTTTAAAAAATATTTATTTACTTTTGAGAGAGAGAGAGCAAGTGGGGAGGGGCAGAGAGAGAGGGAACTACAATCAAAGGAGGCTGGAGGCTCCAAGCTGTCAGCATAGAGCTGCTTGTGGGGCTCGAGCTCAGGAACTGTTAGTTCATGACCTGAGCCAAAGTTGGACAGTTTACTTACTGAGCTACCTAGGAACTCCAGCCAGTTTTTGATTATAGAATATTTTAACTTGATCTGGAATTATTTTTGCATATTTTGAATGTGCATAATTAATCGTTTAAATTTATTAAGCTCACTTTAGTTGGTGATTATAAATATGGATTTATTTTGAACAAACAAGAGATTTTATTATACTTTTTATTAGTCTAAAATATTTTACGTTTGAGGTCCCTGGGTGGCTCAGTCGATTACGCATCTGACTTAAGCTCTGGTCATAATCTCATGGTTTGTGGGTTCGAGCCCTGCATTGGGCTCTGTGCTAACAGCTCAGAGCCTGGAGCCTGCTTCGGATTCTGTGTCTCCCTGTCTCCCTCTCTCTTTCTGCCCCTCCCCTGCTTGTGCACACTCTCTAGCTCTCAAAAATAAATAAATAAACTTTAAAAAATATATATTTTGGTTTTTTTTTTCCTAGAAACTTTTTATTTTCCTGTATTATTTTTTTAACTGAATTTAATTTGGGTAATTTGCAGTTTAAATTTTAACATTTGTTACTATCTAATTATTCTATTTCATGCTTTCATTTGCCTGAAATTTCCCATAGGTAAATTTTAAGTAAAATTGATAAAACATTTTGTTTTCCAGAAGTAATGTGGAAAAACTTTCCTTGAAAGGATGTTGAATATCTGTGGGAAATTTTTCATATTTTGAGTTAGTATTTCTGACTTAATTTTTTAGTGAATAGCCAATAACAAATGAAAAGTCAGTGATTTATAATTTATAATGTAGTTTTCTTTGTTTCTTCTACTTTTATGTTGAATTTTATTGACTTTCTAAGGGAAACATTCTGAAAAGAAATTAATTTGAAACAATTCATGCTGTATGACAAAATTGTTTTACACATTTTATGTGTAAAAAATATAATTTAATATGATAAACATAGTAATAGATACCTTTTTTAACCACCATATATTTATGTGCTTTATACATTTAACTCATTTGCTTTTCACATAAGTGCTATGAGTTAGTTACTATTAAATGTTCCTTTCCCCCCACCTCAGGTAATAATTGAGGCACAGAGAGGTCAAGTAAATTATCTAAGATCACACAGCTAGTATAAATATAGAAGTCGGATTTGAAAACTCAGCAGTCTATCCCTAGTATCTGATTTTTTAATTGCCTCATTCTACTGCCTCTCTAATAAATATGCACTTAACATTTAAGATTATTAATATTTTTTGGGCTATATTAAAACTATGATGAAAAAGTAATGATATTAAGGTTCTTTGATTAATAAATTCATCAGCGAGCAAACTTACTGAGGACCTATGATGTGTGAGCACATTGCCAGGCACTGGAACACAGTAGTGGAAGATTGGCAAGGCTGCAGCAATAAGGAAAACAAATGAGTGTCCTGACTCTCACCAAGATTATCTAATGATATTTACATAGAGAGAGAGAGAGACAAATGGGAATAAATTGCTATCTTTCATTTATTATTAATTAAAAATGCAAATAAGTATGATGTTAATGTATAAAAGCAAATAATAATTTTTGTCTCCTCATTTCATGACGTTTCTATCTTTGCTATTTGAAGGAAACTTTAATCTGGAAAAAGTGTTTCTTTAATGCGAACAATTAATTTGTTAGTTTATATATTTCAGGTAACACATTCCTAGAAGATGTCATTGTAAGTAGATAGAAGTACTAGGAGAGTTTCTTCCCCATGGTGCTTTGTTTTCTGATAATACTGCTTTCTGGAAAAATGACACTAGTGTTATAAGTATGAAAGATCCTGAAATCATGCAACATTTTTACATAAGCTTGATTACTGTCTTGGGTCCTGGAGGAAATGTGCCTGGCTTAATTCTTGCCCATGTTGTCTTTGGACAACAAGTGTTGTCTTTGGAACATTTGAAAAAAATAATGAAGTAAAATAAAATAAACCCTTGACATTTGCTTGTAGAAATGGTTTTTACTATTATATATTTAGTGAATTTTTTTACATTCCACTAGATGGTGCTAGCTTACCCTTCAGTTTTGAAATGCAACAATGCCTAGTACAAAGCTGAAAGGGATTTTACAGATCTGCCAGTTTAGGCTTCTTAAGTTTCCAGATGAAAAAACAGACCCACATAATTTTCATGTAAGTCCTAGCAGAGGTGAGGCTAGCATCCAAGTTTTCTGACTCCTGATTTAGCATTCCTGTTCTCACACAACATGTATGATCCTGAAGGAGTTGTGCATTGAAATTAAAAATCTTAAGTGCCATTCAGCATATTTGTATGTAACTATCAAACATAGCAATCACTGAGCAGCTAAAGAAGGTAGACCTTTACCAAACACTTATTTAGTGAAAACCTCCAGTGTAATTTAACATCTTTAGTTTGCTGTTCCTTACAGGAGAGGTTTATTCCCCCCAAGTGGCAGGAATGTTTTATTAGACCATTGGCTCATTTCTGTGGGAGAAATTCTTTGAAATAGATATTTGTAGCAAGTATGGCCAAATGCTAATTTTGCCATGGGCAAAGGCCTTTTGAGGGATAAACACATTTGACCTCAGTTCTATTTTGTGGGACCTAGGAAACTTTTAAACAGTTAATAAAGATTACATTGAAGCAGTGGACTCAAGAATATTTAAGTGACACTTTATATTTATAGCTGTTATATTTACATCATGTGTAAGAAGCTCTTGAATAGTTTTGTGGCTACTGTTTTGTATTGTTTGGGATGGGGAGTGAAATAGAAACGTTGACTGGAAAAGAATCATTTTCTTTGGTATGTTGAGGAAGTAATGATATCCTAAGGTAAGGCTTGCTGCATGCCCCTTTTGTCCAGTTATTATCCTTCAATTGATAGAAAAGAAGTTGTAAGAATAAAGGAGGAAGAATGGCAAGTTATTGTGACTTACGTCCTGTCTAGATTCCCCGTTTTGAGCCAAATGCGTTGCCTGCGTCAAATTACTGATTAATCAATTGTATATAGACTTTTAAAAAGTGTGTGTTAATATCCAATTTCTTCATGGGTTAGCTCAAACATTTCTCTTTGAAGCCTTATTGGTCACCACAGTTATAGTTTTTTTAAATCATTTTTATTGAGGATTATTGTTAGGAAGCCATAATAGTACCTCATATGTGAAAGTGTGCAAACTACTTTATGATACTGTTTTTAATCCTTCCAAGAACGTGAAATCACCCTCGCTCCACAAATAAAGGAATAAAAACTCAGAGAAGTTAAGTAACTTGCTTATATAAATGTGGCTAGTTTTGGAATAGGCCTGAAATTCATGGAGTGCCTACGACAGAGCGTATTCGTTTTTATTACGCAGTAGTGCCTGTAATCCGCATGCACTGATCATGTCAGCATCGCCATAGAGAAAAAGTTATATATGTGACTCCCATGATGATTGTGCATTGTGGCTCTTTATTCTTAGAGCATGTTTTTTTTTTTTTTATTGCTCTAAATATTCTTGAGGCCATGCTATTTGTTGTATATAAATTTGTAACTGTTATAAATTTCTTTTGAATTCACCAATTTTATCACTTTTAAATGTCCCTTTTCATCTGTAATAAAGCTTTCTGCCTTAGTCTTCTGTGTCTGATATACCCAAACTACCTTTCTTCTGGACTCTGGAATCTTTTATGCTCATAAAAACTATTGAGTACCCACCTCAAACAGGTTATATCAGTATTTACTGTATAGAAAAAAATGAGGAAAATTGTTGTTTTTATTTATTAATTCATTCAGAGATTAAGATAATAAAGCTTTTCCATTAGTAACAGTTTTTAAATAATAAATGTATTTTTCAACAAAAAGATATGGTGAGAAGAGGGTTATTGTTACACATATTTGCAAATCGCTTTAATGTCTAGCTTAACACAAGACAGCTGGATTTCCGTATTTCCTTCTGCATTTAATTTGCTACAATATCACACCTCATGTAGCCTCTGGAAAACTCCACTGTAAGCTCTTGAGCAAATGAGAGTGAAAAGGCAAAAAACATCTTAGAATTATTATGAAATAGTTTTGACTCCACAGAACCTTTAAAAGCGTCTGTACGAGGGAGATCTCTGGACCACACTTTGAGAATCACTGGTGTAGTGTGTATAGAACATAATTTTTTCTACCCTTTTACTTACAATATTTCTGCAAGTTCTATTTTTGATATGTCTGTTGTATGTAATGTGAAAATGTGTTGCTTTCGTTACTGTTTTCTGTAGGCTTCCTGACAAATTCCAGCTTTGTTTCCAGCCTTCGTTTCCAGCTTAGTTAACCTTTAATAACTAAGGTTAATTAATAATTAAGTGCAATTATTGATATATTTGAGCATAAATCCACTATCATACTATTTGATTCTGTTTGTTTCTCCTGTTGCGTTTTCCTCTTTTCTTGCCTCTTTTTGTTTTAGTTGAGGTTTTAAATTATTTCATTTTTCCTTTCTATTATAAGTTACATATTATTTTACTATTCTTTTGGTTTATTAAAGATACAGCATGCCTTCTTGATTTACCAAATCTGAATTTATGTGGTACTTTTTCAAAGCAGTACTAGGGTCTTAGAAAATTGAAACTTTATTTACTTGCTCCCAAATTAATATACTACTGTTGTCATGCATTTTAATTGTATGTGTGTATTTAGAATGACTTAAGACAGTATAAGTTTATAATATCAATACTTTTAGATTCACCCACTTTTTAAAAACCTTCCCTTTGTTTTTTTATTTCTGTGTGTGTGTGTGTGTGTGTGTGTGTGTGTGTGTGTTTAAAGTATTTTCTTTTTTAAAAAATTGAGATATAATTGATATATAACATTGGGGTGCCTGGGTGTTTCAGTTGGTTGAGTGTCTGACTCTTGATTTCGGCTTAGGTCAGATCATAATCCCACAGTCCTGGGATGGAGCCCCTGCATTGAGGTCTGTATTGAGCATGGAACCTACTTAAGATTGTCTCTCTCTTTCTCTCTGCTCCTTTACCCCACTTGCACACACACTCTCTCTCATAAAAAATTGGTATATAACATTATATTTGTTTCAGATGCACAACATAATTTGATTTTTGTATACACTACAAGTGATTACTACAGCACATCTAGTTACCATCCATTATTATACAATTGGCTCCCTTTATTCAATTTGCACTCCCCTTTCTCTCTGATAGCCACTCGTCTGTTCTCTGTGTATGGGAGTTTTGTTTTGGTTTGTTCGATTTTTTCAGACTCCACATATGAGAGAGGTCATATGACATTTGTCTTTTTCCGACTTACTCCACTTAGCATAATGCCCTTGAGATCCATCCATGCTGTCACAAATGACAAGATTTCATTCTTTTTCAACTTTAATTAATTAATTAATTTATTTATTTATTTATTTTTATTGTATATATCTGTATATCACAATTATTTTATCCGTTCACCATCAGTGGGCACTTAGATTGTATCCATATCTTTGCTATTGTAATGATACTGTAACGAACATGAGGGTGCATATATCTTTTCAACTTAGTGGGGTTTTTTCTTTAAATAAATACCCGAAGTAGAATTGCTAGATCATAAGGTAGTTCTATTTTTAACTTTTTGATGGAAACTTCGTACCGTTTTCCATAGTAGCTGCACCAGTTCACATTCACACATTTACAGTGTGAGAGGATTCCGTTCCCTTCTCTCCACATCCTTGCACTACGTGTTATTTCTTGTCTTTTTGGTAATAGCTATTTTAACAGATGTGAGGTGAGATCCCTTTGTGTTTGATTTGCATTTCCCTGATGACTAATGATGTGGAGCATCTTTTCATGTGTGTGTTAGCCATCTATATGTTGTCTTTGGAAAAAAATATCTATTCAGATCTTCTGCCCATTTTTAATCAGAATTTTTTGTTTGTTTGTTTTTTGCTATTGAGTTGTGTGAATTCTTTATTTTGGGTATTAGACCCTTATCAGACATGTGATTGGCAGATATTTTATCCCATTCAGTAGGTTGCCTTTTCATTTTGTTCATGGTTTCCTTTGCTGTGCAGAAGCTTGTAGTTTGATATAGTCCCGCTTGTTTATTTTGTTTTGGTGCTTTTTCTTTTGGTGTCAGATTTAAAAATTTTTTGCCAAGACCTCCTATGTCAAGGAGTTTAACACCTATGTTTTCTTCTAGGGGTTTTATAGTTTTATGGTTTCAGGTCTTACATTCAAGGCTTCAATCCATTTTGAGTTGATTTTTGTGCATGGTGTAAGACTGTGGCACGCTTCATTTTTGCACATGGTTGTCTAGATTTCCCAAAACTATTTATTGAAGAGACTGCCCTTACCTTGTTGTATAATCTTGGCTCCTTTGTCATTAACTAATTGGCATATGTGTGTGGGTTTATTTCTGGGGTCTCTGTTCTGTTCCCCTGATCTATGTGTCTGTTTTTATGCCAGTACCATCGTGTTTTGATTACTATTCCTTTGATATATAGTTTGAAGTCAAGGAGTGTGACATCTCCAATTTTGTTTTTTTCTCAAAAGTGCTTTGGCTATTCAAGGTCTTTTGTGGTTCCATACAAATTTCAGAATTATTTGTCCTATTTCTGTGAAAAATGTCATTGGGATTTTGATAGGAATTGCATTGGCTGTGTGGATTGCTTTGGATATTGTTATATTTTAACAATATACATTTTTTCAATCCATGAGCTCAGAATGTCTTTTCATTTATTTGTGACTTCCTCACTTCCTTTTATTAGTGTCTTATAGTTTCCAATATACATGTCTTTCACCTTCTTGGTTAAATTTATTCTTAGGTATTTTATTTTATTTTTGGTGCAATTATAAATGGGATAATTTTCATATATGCATTATTAGTATATAGAAATGCCACAGATTTCTATACATTGATTTTGTATCTTGCTACTTTACTCATTATTCATTTATGCTAGCAGTTTGGTGGATGGAGTCTTTAGGGTCCTCTATATATATTGTGCCATGTCTTCTGCATATAGTGATAGTGTTGCTTCCTTTCCAATTTGGATGCCGTTTATTTATTTTCTTGCCTAATTGTTCTGTCTTTCCATATTGTTTTCTGCCTTTAAAAAAATCACTACTGTAATATTGTTTTGTAATTTACTCTATTCACTTCACAATAAAGTGTTAACATTTTTACATGCTATAATTTTTTAAAAAATGTGGTTGAAGAGATCCAGTAAGATATTTTAGCAGAGATTCTGCCTTTATTATTTTTCTATTTCTGTGTGGACACAGCACAGGGCTGATACTAGTAAAACAAGTCTCTGATGAATTTTATATTACAAGTAAAGCCATTTTTGAAAAAGTAGGTTTTGATATTTGTAGTAGAAATATGGGGAAAATAAATGATTTATATATATATGTGTTAATATATGATACTCTATGCTTCTTATTTCAAAAAATTAGAAAAAAATTACCATATACTACTTATAAAGAAAATAAAACTGCGATAAGCATAGCTGACACCTAAATAGAAATCACAAACTCTTTGAGGAATAACAAATACAAAATGGTAAACAGAATGTCCTTCTATATATAGGAGGCATTTATATGAAAGAAAAAAGTAATTGAAATAAGAAATCACTTGAAATGAATATGGTAACTCTTCAGCCAATCATGCTTAATTTTTCTATATGAATAAGTATACTTAGGGTAAAGCTTAATTTAAAAAAGTTTAGGTAGTTAATTAAGTAAAGTTTAATTAAATGGTAGAAAAAGTTTAATGTCTGTGATTATTATACTAAAAGAGATGAGCTCTAGGCATATATTTTATATTAATATTAAAGAAAGTCAACATTTTAGTGCTGCTTTTGAGATAATGCAGACATAACTTTAACCACTACTGAGTTGAATACCAATATGAGTTTTTAAAAAGTACCATGATTGTAAAGCAATCATTAAAATATATTAATGTATACAAAATAATTTTATGATGAACAACAACAAAAAAGTCATCCCTATATGAATTACTGGTTGGGAACATTCCCTTTTAGTCAATTTTTCTACAGTTTCCTAAGATAGGACATATTTAAAAATTCACAAAAGCATTGTTAAACAACAGAGCAGGAAAATATATGAAAATGTTTTGTCTTCGAAATTTTAGAGTGGCTTCCTCATGCTAAAGATGATAAAATTATTGGGGCACCTGAGTACCTCAGTCAGTTAAGTGTCTGACTTCGGCTCAGGTCATGATCTCATAGTTCATGAGTTCGAGCCCCACGTCGGGCTCTGTGCTGACAGCTCAGCACCTGGAGCCTGCTTCAGATTCTGTGTCTCCCTCTCCCTCTGCCCTTCCCCTCTTTACACTCTGTATCTCCCTCTCAAAAATAAATGAACATTAAAAATAAATAAATAAAACCTTTAAAAAAAAGATGATAAAATTATCTCATTCATACCTCCATCTCCCCCTTCCAGTTTTGTCAGTTATAATACCTTTTTTGTTGTTCAGTAAATTATGAAAACATGTGCTTTTAATTCATCTAGTTTAGGCAATATTAACTCTTTAAGAAAATGAAATAAATTAGAATATTTATTCTTTTCACCTCACAATTTTTATTACTCACATCAGGAGTTATGATTCTACATATATATCCATTAGCAACATTAGATCTGTATGACAGTCAATACCAGTTCTTTTGACAACTACTTCTTTCATCCTCTGCTTGTCTGGATTATCCAGTTCATTAGCTCTTTTTAAATCTTATTTTTCAAAGAAAGATGCGTCCTATAATTCCCGAATTCTTTCACATTTGAGACTGTCAATTGCCTTCATTCTTGAATGAAGCTGTGCTTTAAACTCATATTTTAGGGGTGCCTGGGTAGCTCAGTTGGTTAACCGTCAAACTTCAGCTTAGGTCATGATTTCAAGTTTTGTGAGTTTGAGCCCCTCGTCGGGCTCTGTGCTGACAGCTCAGAGCCTGGAGCCTGCTTCGGATTCTGAGTCTCCCTCTCTCTCATTCCCTCCTCTGCTCATGCTGTTTCTCTCTCATAATAAATAAATAAACATTAAAGAAAAATAAACTCATACTTTATTATGAAAGTAACACTTTCACTTGGTGTTGTGTGACAATACATGATATTGTGTGTTGCTATTGCAAGTGAGAGGCCAACTTGATTTTCTACCCTCATAACTGATTTTTGTGTAGATACCTGAATAACATTTCCTTGTCCTTGATTCATAACTGAACCAAGAAACATAGTCAAGAAATCCACATAAATTTGTATGGAACGCAATGTCCCTTTCAAACTACAGACTAAGTTATTATATTGTTTTTGGAAAATTTTTGTTTTTATACATTTGAAACTTTTTGTCTTGGTTCTATTTTTCAATCATAGATGATTCATATGTTGGTTGAGTTTATCTGTCTTTCATGTCTGTTATTATTTAATCTAATCTATGTATTTTCAGCCTCTTCATATTTTATTCTTCATGTGATGATCTTTTTTTTTTTTTTTTTTTTTTTTTTTTTTTTGTGGGCAATTCAAGCTTTAGTTCTCTGTTCTGTAGAATGTTGTTCCCAAAGTATTTACTAGTTCTGTCATGGTGTTATTTTGGTCCACTTGTGTACCCATCTGTTATTTTAATATCTTTGAATTCTTGTTACATTAAGTTTCTTTAACTGTCCTTCTACTGCCCCGAGGATTTTCAACATATTTTCTTCTTTCTCATATTTTCTTCAGAATGTAATCCTTACTGTATTAGTTGTATGTTGTTGTGAAGTGAAGTACCCTAAAAGAGCAATATAAAACCACAAACACTTATTACTTCATATTTTCTGTGGATCAAGAATCTGGGAGTGACTTAACTGGGTAGTTCTGTCTCAGGATCTCTCAAGAGGTTGCTGTCAAGTTGCCAACCAGGACTGCTGTCATCTCAAGGCTCAATTAGGCTGAAAGATCTTCCAAGCTCATGCACTTGTTTGTTGGCATGCCTCAGTTCCACATATTTCACATATTTTTTTAAAATGATTTCCTTTTTTTTTGTCATTAAACTAAGTTTTAGGCTATATATATACATATATATACACACATATATATATATATATATACACATGTATATACACATATGTATAACACACGTATATTTACATATATATACGTATATATACACATATGTATATATATATTCATATACGCATCCTCCCTCACAGTTGTATTTAGGCCAGTGCTGTAGAGATCTTACCCAGTCTCTGTCTACTGTTTCATTGCATTTCCTTTAAAACTTTTATCTTAAAGTCGAAGAGGTATGTCCTCTTATCTAAGTACAGAGTTCCCCTATTTGGCTGTATAGCAAGCCCTTTTAATGAATAGCAGATCAGGTTTTCCAAGGTTTTCTTCAGTTAAACAATCATTGTTGGTAGTGGTGGTAGTCAGGATTAAATACAAAGTTATACTTCTATTCAATACTTGCTCTGAGTTTTTTCCCCCAAATAGATTGTTTTTAAATCTGTTATGCAAGAAGTGCATTCTCATTTAAGCATTTTTTAAAAATAAAGAATTATATAATGTAAGCAATAAAACATTCTATTTTTAAGCCTTCTTTTTTTAATTTTGTAAGAGTAACCATGGCTCATAATTGTTTATGAATCAATTAAGATATTTTTGCAATACCAATATAGATGTATAGATTTAAATTCCAATATACTCACTCAAATAGCTAAAAGCCTATGTATACAAATTAGGTTTTACATATAGTAATAGATCATGGACATCCTTCTATGTCAGACTACTTCATATTGAAGATTAGGTGTATTCATTTTTAGATACTCCATAATTTATTTAACTATTCCCTTACTGATAGACATTTAACTTATCTCCATTTCTTTGTTTTAAATAATATGGAAAGGAGTTTCTCTACATTTTACTTTGTAGTTGTATGTGTATTACTATATAATGGATTCATAGAAGTACAAATGCTCTGTCAAATATTCCTCGGTATCGGAGGCTTGAAATCATGGTAATTCCACTAGATTGGAATCTCAGATTATTGAATGGACTCATTATACCTTCTCTGTGTACTGGCTGAAAATCATGGTGTCTTAATGTTTGAAATTAGTTGGTGGGCATTACTTAATTCTTCCTAGCCTAACATGTTCACACTCTCATATTGCTTTTTACATATACAGACAGCCCTAAGGTGGAAGTGTGTGTGGCATGTTTGAGGAACAGCAATGAGGTTAACATGGTAGAATGAACCAAGATAATGGGATAGTAGTAGAGGATGAGTTCAAGTATAGGGTTTTGTGGGCCATTTTGAGCACTTTAATGACCTTCTCTCCATAATCAAGTATCAAAAAAACGGTCTATACTCCTTGCCCCCACTTCTACTGCACTGTGACTTCCATCTTGATTATGTTATTGTTGCCTCTAACAAAAGTCTTTAGCTACTTCATGACTGCCAAGACAGTGGCCTCTCCATACTCCTTTTCACACTATTGGCCATATATAATTTACTGTGAATAAAAATGCCTTTCATAATTGTAAAATGTATATTATTTTATTTTTTATTTTTAGTAACCACTGTCATCATCACAGAATTCCGTTTGCTTTTTCCTCTTGTTCTTTCCCAATTATTCTGCTGCTTTGTCTGCTATTTCCTATTTCTTTTAGGCTGCTTCTGCCAAATCCTTTAGCTTTACTCAGTGTATGACTAATGTTTCATTCTTGGTTCTCTTCTTGTGTGACCTTTGAAAAGTTTTACAAATGCATTCCCAACTCTAAATGATTTAATGGAAGATTCTATTTCTGAATAGCTCTGAAAAGCTTAAGAGCAATGTGCATGGCTTTTAAAAATATTAAGCTTATGGAAGTAGATTGCTTAACATGTGTAAATGTTTGATAAAGGAAATTTTATTTTACACAATTACAAATTTTTATTAGCATTTCCTTCTGCCTTGAATACCTTTAAACTACTTCAGTGGGTTTACTGATATTCATTGAAGTGATCATAAGACATACTAAATTCCAAAGTATTTTCTATTTCAGCAAACTTTAAATTACATTTTAACGAATATATAATTATTAGAATATGTAATATGCTATTTCTAATACCTTAGAATCGATAATATATGATTGGTCTGTTATTTAAATGGTTAGTCATTTCTTATAGGGCAGAACAATTCACTCCTTGAGCAACAACAGATGACAATTTTTCTAAGTTATGCTTGCTATTTTACATTACAAGAAAATATCAGTACATATAATCCTAGATAAGTAGTTAAAAATGCAAGATTACTGCCTACATTTAAATTTCATTCTCTCTTCTCTATAGGTCTTCTATGCATTTTCCTGCTTTTCTTAGATATTATAAAATTTATTTATCATTATAAGAAAATTTACTCTGTAGCATAAAAATATATTCCTTTTCATAAGAAATAATCATGCATAATATCAAATTATTTTGACTCAAACTATTAGAAATACTGAAATTTTGATATATAGTTTTTCTTAAAATATATCTCTGTGAAATATTTGTACAATATTTATCATAATTCTGAATTTTATATATTACATATTGATATTAGATATATTTTTAAAATATGATGCAGACTAAGCTTTCTTGTGAAATCTTGGTAATGTTACTTGATTTTTCCTTTTATTTCTCCATTTTGATATAAGCAGTCTTTCTGCCCTTTTTTTCTGTAAATTACAAGGGATAATCAGAAGAACAAACCTTGAATTAATGCTTTAAATGTCTCCAGGATAAATTTATTACATAAATTCCAGATATTATTTTTATACATAATGATGTTTCTTTCAAGATTACCTTTCAGTTTATTATCAAATAAATTTTTTTTTTTTGGTTGAAAACTCATGCCTAATCCAACATTTAATTAAAAAAAATATTTTGGGGTTTGACAAGAAAATCACAATGAAGCTTGATTCTCCAAAGTTTAGCCTCAATGACTCCCATATGTGTAATACTCACTGAAGACATTCTGCTTAACTGTACTTACTTTAGACCATAAGCCATACTTCCAGTTTTTAAAACTGACTATTTCATATAATAGCGTGATGCATAGAGAGATCATATATAGTTCAATATTCAATATAAATAACGTTTTCTATATTTTTAATATCTTCCATGAAACTTTTACAGACTTCCTCAGTGTTTCTTTCCAGTGCTAATTCCTGATGACTTACTTGAATGATTTTCTCAGTTTTTTCCTTAGGAGCACTGAGCTGTAGTCTAAGGCTCCTTTGGTATTTTTCATATAGTATCATATTAGTTTGAGCTCTATCTGGGTTAAAAGTGGACCACTTGTGACAATGTTGAAATACCTGAAGAATATGTTAATATTTCATTGTTGTTAATATGGTTGCACCTACATCATTTGGGAATCTAATATAGATATGTCAATGGTAGGAAAATGGCATTCCAATGTTATATATTCAGACTTAAGTAAGGATTCAAACTTTAAAGACCCTGAAATTGAGTTAAAAACTATTTAAAAAAAAAAAAACAAGTCCTTTTATCTCTCCCTTGTTCAATTGTCATTTGAAAATAAAATTTTCAGTGTCAATGTATACTTTTTAGTATTTTGTTCAATTTTAAATTGGCACACAACTATGTCATTCAAAAATATCTCTCCTGGGTACAAGTTTAAAAAATAATACATTTTACACTTACACACATTTCATAGGAATATAGACTAAGTCTTCACTTGTAACTAGAAATATTGGGAAATATAAAGATGCAATTATTTAGAAAAATATGGAAGCTCTCCTTTCAATTCTGGAAGAATGTACAATGCAAGTGATCTTGGAAAAATTTTCTTTCAGGTGGTTTAGAATCTTTGAAAAATCTTCAGCAACTAATTGTGGACCACAATCAGTTAATTAGCACAAAAGGCCTTTGTGATACTCCTACCATTATATACCTGGATTGCTCACATAATCATCTTACTAAAGTTGAAGGTATTGAAAAGTGTGGATTACTCCAAATACTGAAGTTACAGGGAAATTATCTAAGTGAGGTAATTGCTTTGAATTATTGGTTTCTGTGATTAATGCAACATTTTCCTTTTAATAGAAATATCAACTGTACATTTAAAAGCAAGTTTGATTATTTTTTCTTTATTTTTTTGCCTATTATTGATATGTGATTTCCAGTTTACTTAAAACTGTTACATACTTCTCTCTATTTAAAAAAATGTTCAACATAGAATATTTTATAAAGAAATCTAATTTGACATAATTTTTCAGAACATTAAAATAAATAGTAACTACTCAGTTAAAATGTAACAGTATATAAATGGGGCCAATTTATCAAGAAATTCTAATTAAAATTTATGATGAGATAACTTGCATAAAAAATCAAATTCTAATTATGAAGTTAATTCTTATAAATTTAATTCATCCTAAAATTCTTATAACATTATACTCTGAATTTAACAGAATATGTCTGTTGTTAGTTTTAGTAGGTTTTATGTTTTTAAATTTTGTTGAATGACAAAATATTTTGCGTAATATTAGCTAATGACCCAAATTTAAATATAGCTTCCATCCTTGGAGAATCATGTTCTACTAAGAGAATTGCACTTGGATGATAATAGCATTTCAACTGTGGAAGCACTTTCTTCATATTGGTTGCCTTTACTACAAAACCTGACTATCTCTCAAAACAGGTAAAAACAAACTGCTTAAGCACTAAATGCATTGAATGATTAAAGTAAATGCTTGATCTTCATAACAAGTAGAAAAGTTGTTAGTTTTTCCCAGCAATTTAGTGAAAGTGCATCACAATAAATTAATATATATGTTAGAAATATAACCTTAATGGATTTGAAAAAGTAGTGTATTGACATACCCTTGAATTTTAGTAGAATTTTAATTGCCACTTATCCTACTCATTTTATTTCTTCTGAAAGACCTACTTGTAGAAATCTCCCAGAGCAGGTTTGTTTATATTTGTAAAGAATATAGTCCTTGGAAAATGCAGGAGGTAGTTAATTTAATTCAGAAGGATGTCTCATTCTCTCAAGTGGTACTTATTAAGTCCTGGAAGAATGATTTTTAATCTGCTCTCAACTTGCATGTCTTTTTGTAACTGTTAAGATTGATTTAAATTCGATTTCCCTAAGGATATAAAGTAACACTTAAAAAAATACCTTAACATTAAATCGAGATGGGTACCTGACACAGAAGATGCATTTGAAACCACCAAACATCTGGATCTTTGCAGGGAAAAACTGTCTAAAACCAAAACAGGAGTACAATATGCGTATGTCTCCTTCTGCTTAATATTTCATTGAGACCTATTCACTCTAATATGATTAATTTGTTCATCAAAGTCACATGGAGTAGGGGATAGAAACCACCTTTAACAAGAAATTGCTTTTTTGAGGTATACAATTCTTGAGGAACAAGTGAACAAGTACAGCCTGATTTTAATACATATATATTTTTCTCCTAAAAGAATCATCAAATATTCTCACATTCTCTGCCACAGAAGTGCTCATCCTTTGAGCATGTATGTCCCAAATGATTTAACATATACCTATTAAACTGTTCCACTGTTTGGTAAAGCAAAAACTGAATCTGAATCTGTATTCAAAAATTCCCTCAAATTATTTTAATCAGCTCTATTCTATGAAAGTTGACTTGGTTTTAAAAGGACATTTATGGTAGAGCCAGCTCTATTAGACAACATTGTTTAAGTAATGTGGGCCATCCACAAACTCACTGGATCTCTTCACAATATTTTCCAGGTAAGAAACACAATTTCAATGGAAATGCTCAGCTGTGCTTTGGACATATGCAATAAATCACTCAGTAATTGACATACCTCACACATCTTATAGAAGTGGATCTTAAACCACATCAATGAGCAAAATAATATTTAATGAGTTTAAAAAATATTCGAGTCAATAACATTTTTTGAGAAATAATGCCTTTAATTTTTTTGGACAATTTAGATTATCAAAGAAATCTTTCTGATAGACTTTTGACCTATCAATCTGCTATTACTAGGAATTATATAAACTTGATCACTAGATGTTTTTTTAGAATTGATAATAATAATTGGGATATTTAATCCAAATAATCCTTATTTATAAATTTATTTGCTTAACCTTATAACATTTGGTGGTGGTGTTTGCTATTCTGGGGGACACAGAACTGAGTAATATATGTTCTTAGCATCAAAAAACTCTTAACAATAAAAGAACTTAATCTTTTAAACTTAACTATATAAAAATAAGTAAATTTATTATATAAATATGTTCTTTTGAATTTTTTAATACTGTCACATATTTGAATATATTCTTTATGACTCTCTCAAAGTTCTTTGCACATTTAATCTACCATTTCTGAAAGGACAAAGGGAAAAGGCCTAAAGACATCAGGGATGTGACTGATAGAAATGGACTCAAGGGCAGCCGATCTGGGTTTGAATTCTGAACCTACAACTTACCTGTCAGTTGACCTTGAGCAATTCTCTTCTTACTGCCTGAGCCTGAGTTTTTTTTACATATAAAAGAGGTAGTAATACCTACCTTACCTATTTCATGGGATTCTAATGATGATCTAAAAGGAAAATGTATGTCAATATATTTTGCAAATCTGAGAAGAGTTTTATAAATGCGATATTTGGATTTGTGATTGGTGTGCCTTTTAAATTGTATATATTTTTCTCTTAATTTTTGATATTTTCACCACAAGGAAGAAATTATGTGTCCATATGCTTTTCCCCCCCAACAAATGAAATACAATAAGGAATGATACTTAGTACATATTGTTTGAAATACATGTTTCATCTTGACTTCTGTTTTAAATTTTCATTAGAACATATGACTGTTTTAAGTTTGACTCAGCGGAGTCCTAACTGGAAGACTCCCGGCTTCATAAGTCTTTCTACTTCCAGTGAGACTCTAAGTAGGAGCAGAAAGTGGAAACTATTACCCATTGGCTGCTCATTGTACAAATCTTTTGCTTTTTGTCGTCTTTGAAATTTATATCTTTTTTATGCCCAGGGCTAATGTGACAAGGTCAAATGGTATTAGGTTTTCACTAATGTCCTTTGTCTTTCTGGTTTGAATTTTCTTGGAAAAAATATACACAGAATGTCAGTAAAAGGAAAAGTTCTAGAAGTTTGAAAAAAGAATTCCACTATTAGGTTTCTACCATCCTAATGAATAGTCATAAAGGTGAATGAATAATCAGTTTTCTTGATTAAAACTTTTAAAAAAGAAAAAGAACAGAATTCTAAAAGCATGGTTATCTGAAAAGATAAAGTTTTAATATTTTAAAAATAGTCAAACCAAATATTTCTTTACTTGCATTGATTTTTGAAAAGAGAGTTTTATTTTTAATTCTAAGACTTTATTGGTTATTTTACTGGAAGTCTTCATATAACCTATATGTTACCTACACTTTACCATATAACTTACTGGTTAAAAACATGAAATAGTCTGAAAAAAAAGAAGAAAACTCATTATCTGTTAATCTTTCAAAACCCTTTTAGTAGAAGAACAAAGATTTAGTATTAGAAATTTATTAAAGGTACAAAACAAGTAAGAATTTTCTTGTTGATAAAGACATTCATTAGAATTATATTGAGGAACTTAAACTTCCTGCTTGTAATGATAATGATCCAAAACATGCTGAGTAGGAAAATCATAAAACTAGGACTTAAATCCACTAATTATGTAGCAACAAAGTTTTAGGTTGTTTTCCCTCCCTCCCTTCCTTCCTTCCTTCCTCCCTCCCTTCTTTCCTTCCTCCCTCCCTTCCTTCCTTCCTCCCTCCCTTCTTTCCTTCCTTCCTTCCTTCCTTCCTTCCTTCCTTCCTTCCTTCCTTCCACCTTCCTTCCTTCCTTTTCATTGTACATGTGACATTTCATAAATTTGACTATTTAGGAATATATGTACAAATAATGAAGTGTATATATAAATGTAATGGCCAACATTTTATCACTCTTTCTTTTATTATCTTGGATTTTCTTTCCTCCTGGAAATTGTATGTAAGAAGTGGTGTTGTATAGGCTTAACATAAATAGTAATATTGTATTTAGGTTTAGCTACAGTCAGAGAGAACTTTTTCCAATCTCATTATTTAGTCTGTTTTTTCATCGGTAGTATCTTCTGTCTCCCTGCTAATGCAGAACAGGATAGTACAAGAAAGGAGTCAAGGTCAGTACAAGGGTTAGTTTTGTGCCAGACCCCATGAGGCTTCTAGTCACAGTATTATTCTATAAGATTCTGACCTTAGAATAATACATTTTTTTTCATGACAAGGAGATAGTAGAAATAAAGATGTAAAAATGTCTACCAGGACAACTGGAAGGACAGTATAAAAAACAAGAAAAGAAAAGAAGTGGAAATTAATACATACTTTTTTTCTTTTGTACCAGAAATATTCTGTTAGTTGAGGCATATTTTGAACTGTTACGGAGTTCTGACATTTATATGGAAGATTAGTTCAGGAGACTTGTGTTTGTAATGAGAATGTATTTCAAGCAAAGAAATTTTTCTGTTGTTTAAAGATTTAGAAAAGCTGGCTTAATTTTTATTTCTAAATAGCTATGGTAATGTGGTTTTGTGTTACAGACTAAACTGTAGACTTGTCTTAGTTGGAAATGCAAATCAAACTAAATTAATTTTCTCTTCATGGCTTTTGTTTCCAGTGATGTGAATATTTTGAATATCACTTATGTTCCTGGCTTGAATTTGGGTTCTTACTGACAACTATATCTTAGAAAATGATAGAAACTTTTAGATGTAGGAGGAAAATTCATTATTGCTAGAATTTGAATATGCATGC
Organism: Felis catus; assembly: GCF_018350175.1. Taxonomy (NCBI): domain Eukaryota; kingdom Metazoa; phylum Chordata; class Mammalia; order Carnivora; family Felidae; genus Felis; species Felis catus. The sequence goes on from NC_058374.1 coordinate 107,677,957, forward strand.
CTTAATAATGATTATTAGTTTAAATGTTTGCATATTTCTGCCAAATTTAAGTTCATTCTATCTGTATAAAACATTTTCTATTATAATGTTGCTTAGATGCATATTTCTAGTTTAGAAATAACCTTAGTGTAACTTTGGATAATTGCAATACTTATAATACTTTTGATCTGGAAAACAAACAAACAAAATTAATTAAAAACAAAACTAGTAACTCTAATCTGTTATGCTGTTGAAAAGTGAAAACAAATATTTTTTATATTTTTAACCTCTTCATGGTTTAAGTTATGTGTTTGAGCCAGGACAAAATATATCTGTAATATAAATTCTCTGTAAATTTGGCTTTATACAAAAACCAAACAAAAACAATAATGAAAAAGTTCACTTATTTTTATTTAAATAACATGTACACATTAAAATCCATGATATTTGTCATCGAACTTGATAATACATGGTGTTTTCTCTTAGAAATGAATACAAATGTTCTATTATAGAATAAATACCTAGAATTTTATGATTACTACATTTTTAATTAGCACTCGTAATGTTATTATAATTGTATTTTATTATACAAATATATAATGATATATGTATATATAATCATATACATTTGCATATTATCACATAATTGTGTTATATTAATATGTTATTATGTGGTTATGTCATAATAAGGACATTCCAGTTTAAAATTTTTATGAATTCTATTTCTTTGTTTTCAGCTTGACAAAAATCATACCGCTTTTTCATTTTGTTTCTTTGGAAAAACTAGATGTCAGCAACAATTGTCTTTCTGGTAAGTTTAGAATAATATATAATTTCTAAAAAGTACATAATAAGCTTTTGAGTTTCTTTTCTAAATGTGGTAAGGAATGGTTTTGGATAGATGTGTTAATGGTATTTACAAATAACATATCTATACAATAAGGTGTAGAGGAGGAAAAATTTCTCCTGTATCCTTTTATAATTTTAGGGTAGGCCTAAGAATTAAACTGACACAAGACAGATTCAGAAGCAAAGGATACAACTTGTAATGTTTTGTTGATGTTGTTGTTGTTGTTGTTGTTGTTGTTGTTGTTGTTGTTGTTTAAAGGTTTGGTTGTAGGCATTTCTCTTGGCTTCTCCCTCCTATCCTCTTGATAAGAATGTCTCTTTTAGGAGCATCGGGTGGCTCGTTCGGTTAAGTGTCTGACTTCAGCTTAGCTCATGATCTCACAGTTTCATGAGTTTGAGCTCACATTGGGCTCTGTGCTGACTGTGTGGAGGCTGTTTGGGATTCTCTCTCTCTCTCTCTCTCTCTCTCTCTCTCTCTCTCTCCCTCTCACTCTGCCCCTCCCTGACTTGTGCTTTGTCTGTCTCTCAAAATAAATAAACTTAAAAAAAAAAAGTGTTTCTTTTAGTATAGGGAGGATATCTTTCACTTAGGAATTTCATCTCTTCTAAGGAAATGAAGGAAGGTCACAGTATACTTGCATCTGATGTGTTTTAAATGCCTTTAACTCAAAATAGTCAATATGCTAGAGTGGTATATTTGTGTGGAAATTTCTGAATTCCTTCAAAGGCATGGTGAAATCATTCAATTAAATTTCCTTCCACTTTTAAAATTATAATTCCTGTATCTTTCTGATAGACCTGGCAAATATCACAATTGTATTATTATTTGAAATTCATATATCTTTTACCCATGAAAAATATAACCTAATGAAGATAAGTAAACAAATTTGTCTAATTTGTTGGCTCCTAACATTTATAAAGCAAACACCAATTAAAAATTCATTAAAGAATGATCAACTGATTTAGTTGATTAATACCTCCCCAAATTTCCCCATCCCCATTCCCCTCACAGAGACAACAATATTTCTGAATTTGACACCATAGGTTAACTTGACTATCCTATATATTAATGTCCTCAAACAGTATGTTCTCTTTTGCCTCCAGCTTTCTTAACATTCATGTGACATTCCACCATATCCGTGGTCTGTTCTTTCTTTCTTTTTTTTTTTTTTTTCCTTTGGCTGAAGTGTAGGCTATTGTATGAATGTATCATACTTTGTCCATTTTCCTGTTGATTGATATTTTAATAATTTGTGGTTTGGGGCTACCATGATTATTATAGAATTTCCTGGGGAAATTCTTATATAAATCTTTCTGTAGACATATGTTTTCATTTCTGTGGGATAAGTATATCAGAGTGTAATTGCTGGATAATATAGTATGTGTATGTTTCTCTTTAGAAGAAACTGAAAAAACTGTTTGCCAAAGTAGTTGTAACATTTTACACCAGTAATATACTGGATTTTCAACTGCATCATTCTGGAGGATCTTTAATATTTCATTGTGTTATCTCATTATGGTTTTAGTTTACATTTCCATGATGAATAATGATATTAAGGCTTTTTTTATTCATTTATTGATTGATTATTTTTGTATATTCTTTTGTGTCCATTCAAATGTCTTAGCATTTTTAAAATTTGGTTATTTGCCTTTTTCTTATGTATAAGCTTTTTATATATTCTGGTTATAATTCTTTGTCAGATATATATTTTGTAATGTTTTCTCCTGGTCTTTTAACTATGAATTTTTATTAATGATATTTTCAGGTGAGGAGAAGTTTTAAATTTTGATGAAATTTAATTTATTATTTTTAATAGTTATTGTTTTCTATGTCCGTGTAATATTTTTCTGCCTCCAGTTTGAGAAGATGATTTTATATACATTCTTGCTTTCTTATAGAAATTTTGTACTCTCAGTTTTTATCTTTTGGTCTATGATCCATATCAAATTATTTTTTATGAATGATACAAAGTAGAAGATGAATTTAGTTTTTAATATGGATATCCAGTTGTTCCATCAAAGTTTTTTAATCAACCTTTTTTCATCATTGAATTACTTTGGTGTCTGTCAAAAATTTTGATTTACCCTTGACTTTGGGATGAGTTTCTATTAACTGCTTTTAACTGATCTAATGATAAATAATATTTCCTATTTCCTTATGTATTTAGTAATTTTTTATGAGGTGTTTTATTTAATTAAAAATTTGAGAAAAGCAACATATGGATCAAGATGCTAAAAAAAGGAGTTGAGGAAAAGTCTCTTTAGCCTTGCTTGCCCAGCAGCAACCAAAGTTACTAGCTGTTCAGTGAACAATAAAGGTATTCTGTGCGTATACAAGCAGATGAAGAGTGGAGTTGTCTCTGACCTTGGCTTGAACTACACCCCCATCTCCTTCCTATCATGGTAGTGCAGCCTTGGCCCCCAGATGTTCTTCACAGATCAGGCTTGGGTCCCAAAGGCTTCTTTTCTCAAGGCCTTTCTTTTTCTCTCTGGACAAAATTAGCTTCCACAGAGCAACAGTCCACTCAGGTGATGGAGGTGGTAGGTTTGAAAATGAGAAACTTAATATATTAGAGAACAAAAACAGCCATATTACCAAGGGCAACTTCAGCTCTGTTAGCCGATCACTGGGAAAACTTTGAAATGACTAAAACAATAAATCGTTCAAACAGATCTGTACAGTTATGTACATAGAACAGTTCCAGAGAGTATGGATAGATATGTTGAGGATCATGGCAAAGGGTATATGGTTGCAAGAATATGTGGTAATTCCTATATAACTGGGACATACAGTGTGAACTAGAACTAGAACTTTTCTTCCAAATTCTGATCCTACAGACTCATCTTTCTCTAAACAGTTCTTTTTGGTGCTAAAATTTTATCCTTTGATTTTGGAGGTGACAGGAATTTACATGATAAACATATAACTTTCAAAGGATTTTTTTTTCAATTTATTTAAACAAACAAAAAAAGAATTCATCCCTTTCTTCCACCCCCACCCCAGGTCTGAGCCTTTTTTGTTTGTTTGTTTTGTGTTTTTGTTTTTGTTTTTGTTTTAGATTCCACATATGAGAGAGATCATATGTCATTTGTCTTTTTCTGACTTATTCCACTTAGCTTAATGCCCTTGAGATCTATTCATGTTGTCACAAAGGAGAAGATGCCATTTTTTTTTATGGCTGAATAATAGTCCATTGTAGATCTATATACCACAATTATTTTATCCATTCATGCATCATTGGACGCTTAGGATGGGTACATACCTTCACTATTGCAAATAATGTTGTAATGAACATAGGGGTGCATGGGGTGCATGTATCTTTTCAAGTTAGTGGGTTATTTTTTAAAAAATAAAATATCCTGAAGTAGAATTGCTGTATCATAACATAGTTCTTTTTTTTACTTTTTTTGAGGAACTCTATACTGTTTTTTATAGCAGTTGCACCATTTACATTCACACATTTACAGTGTGAGAGGGTTCCCTTCTCTCCACATCCTTGCAACACTGGTTATTTCTTATATTTTTGGTAATAGCTGTTTTAACAGATGTGAGGTGAGATCCCATTGTGATTGGGATTTGTATTTCGCTTATAATTAATGATGTTGAGCATCTTTTCATATGCCGGTTGGCTATCATTTTGCCATCTTTGAAAAAATGTCTATTCAGATCATATGCCCATTTTTTAATCAGATTAGGTTTTTTTGCCATTGAGTTGTATGAGTTCTGTATTAATTTGGGATATTAGATAATTATCAGACATGTAATTTGCAAGTATTTTATCCCATTCAATAGGTTGCCTTTTCATTTCGGCTAGGTTTCCTTTGCTGTTCAGAAGCTTTTAATTTGATATGGTTCCACTTGTTTATTTTGCTTTAATTGCATTTTGTTTTGGTGTTAGATTAAAAACATCATCACCAAGAACCCATCACCAAGATATAACACCAAGACCCATCACCTATGTTTTCTTCTAGGAGATTTATGGTTTCAGGTCTTATGTTTAAGTCTTGAATCCATTTTGAGATATTTTTTGTGTATGGTATAAGACAATAATCAATTCATTCTTTGAATATGACTGTCCAGTTTTCCCAACATCACTTATTGAAGAGACTGTCCTTTCCCCAATGTATATTCTTGGCTCCTTTGTCATAAGTTAATTAAACATATATGGGTAGGGTTATTTCTGGAGTCTCTCTTTTGTTGATCTGTATGTCTGTTTTTATTCCAATACTATACTAAATTTTAGTTGCTGTAGGTTTGTAATATAGTTTGAAATAAAGGAACATGATGCCTCCAACGTCATTCTTTCTCAAGATTGCTTTGGGTGTTTGGGGGGAATCATGGCTCAGGTCATGAACTCAAAGTCGTGGGATCGAGCCTTGTGTTGGGCTCCATGCTCAACGTGGAGCCTACTTAGTTTTCTCTCTCTCCTTCTCTTTCTACCCTCCTCCACTTACTTGTTCTCTCTCTCTCTCTCTCTCTCTCTCTTTCAAAATAAATAAATAAACTTAAAAAGAAAAATATTGTTGGGGCACCTGGATGGCTCAGTCAGTTATGTGTTTGACTCTTGATCTTGGCTCAGGTCATGATGATCTCATAGCTCGTGACATTGAGCCAGCCCCTGCATTGGGCTCTGCACTGACAGCACAGAGCCTACTTGGGATTCTCTCTTTCCCTCTTTCTGCCCACCCCCTTCTCTCTCTCTCTCAAAATAACTAAATAATCTTAAAAAAATTACTTGGGTATTCAGGGTCTTTTGTGGTTCACTATAAATTTTAGGATTGTTTGTTTTATGTCTGTGAAAAATTCCAGTGGGATTTTGATAGGGATTGCATTGAACCTGTGTATTGCTTTGGGTGTTATGGACATTTTAACAGTATTCCTTCTTCTGGCCTATTGCGTGGCATGTCTTTCTATTTATTTGTTCTTCCTTGATTCCTTCATTAGTGTCTTAGTTTTCAATATATAGATCTTTCACCACTTTGGTTAAGTTTATTTCTAGGTATTTTATTCTTTTCATGGAATTATAAATGGATTGTGTTCTTAATTTCTTTTTCTGATGCCCTATTACTACTGTAAAGAAACCCAACAGGTCTCTGTGTATTGATTGTGCATCCTGCAACATTAGTGAATTTGTTTATTAGATCTAACAGTTTTTTGATCAATTCTTAAGGGTTTTCTATATATATATATCATGTCATCATGTCATGTCATCATGTCATCAAATAGCTTCAGTTTTACTCCTTCCTTTCCAATTTGGATGCCTTTTATTTTATTTTCCTGAATAGTTGCTCTAGCTAGGACTTCCAAAACTATGTAGAATAAAGTTGTGAGAGTGGGCATCTGTGTCTTATTCCTGATCTTAGGGGAAAAGCTTCATCTTTTCACCATTAAGAATGATGTTAGCTGTGGGGTTATTCTGTATGGTCTTTATTATGTTCGGGTACATTCCTTCTATACCCACTTTTTGAGCATTTGTATTATAAGTGGATATTGAATTTTGTCAAGTGCTTTTTCTGCATCCTTTGAGATGATCATATGATTTTATCCTTCATTTTGTTGATGTGGTATGTTACACTGACTGGTGATTGTCGATAAATCCCACCTTATCATGATATATTAGTTTTTAATATATTATTGATAATTTAGTTCGCTATTATGAGTTTGATAATATTTTGCTGAGAATTTTTCATATCTATGTTTATCAGGAATATTGGCTTATGATTTTCCTGTGGTGCTCTTGTCTAATTTTGGTATCAGGGTAATGCTAGCTTCATAAAATGAGTTTGGAAGAATTCCCTGCTCTTCTAGTCTTTGTAAGAGATTAAGAAGGATTAGTATGTATTCTTTTGTGAATGTTTTATAGAATTCACCAGTGAAGCTGTTGGATCTTGGACTTTTGTTCGTTGGGAGATTTTTGATTACTGATTCAGTCATCTTACTAGTAATTGATCTGTTCAGATTTTCTAATTCATGATGATTCAGTCTTGGTGGGTTGTATGTTTTTAGGAATGTATCCATTTCTTTTAGATTGTCCCAGTTTGTTGGCATATAATTGTTCCTAGTAGTCTGTTATGATCCTTTGTATTTCTGTGGTATCAGTTGTAACATTTCTTTGATTTTTGATTCTATTTATTTGAGTCCTCCTGCTTCTAGTGAGTCCAGCTAAAGGTTTGCCAATTTTGTTTATCTTTTCAAAGAATCAGCTCTTAGTTGTATTGATCTTTTCTATTGCCTGTTTTTTATTTCATTTATTTTTGCTCCAATCTTTGTTATTTTCTTCCTTCTAATAACTTTGACCTTCCTTCTTTTTCTGGTGCCTTGGGGTGTAAAGTTATGTTGTTTATTTGAGACTTTTCTTATTTTTTGTGGTAGCATTTATCCATTTTATCTTCCCTCTTCAAACTACCTTTGCTGTATCCCATAAATTTTAGTATGTTACATTTCCATTTTCATTTGTCTCAAGGTATTTTTTAAATTTCTCTTGATTTCCTCTTTGAAACATTGGTCGTTTAGTAGCAGGATGTTTGTTTATTTTTTAAAATTTTTTAATGTTTATTTATTTTTGAGAGAGACAGAGATAGAACACAAGCAAGGGAAGGGCAGAGGGTGAGGGAGACACAGAATTGGAAGCAGGCTCCAGGTCCTGAGGTGTCAGCACAGAGCCTGATGTGGGGCTCCAACCCATGAGCCTTTGAGCCGTGAGATCATGACCTGAGCCAAAGTCAGCTACTCAACCAACTGAGCTACCCAAGCGCCCTGGTAGCATGATGTTTAATCTCCGCATATTTGTGAATTTCATTTTATTCTTGTGATAGATTTCTAGTTCCATATCATCGTGTCAGAAAAGATGCTTGATATGGTTTCAGTCCTCTTAAATTTATTAAGACTTGTTTCATTGCCTAACATATAATCTATCTTGGAAAGTGTTTCATGTGCACTTGAGAAGAATGTGTATTCTGTTGCTTTTGAGTGCAATGTTCTATAAACATTTGTTAAGTCCATCTGGTCTAACATGTTGTTTAAGGCTGATGTTTCCTTTTTGATTTTCTATCTGGATAATCAATTCTTTGATGTAAGTGGAATATTAAAGTCCTCTATGATTATTGTGTTGCTGTCTATTTCTCTCTTTAAGGCTGTCAGTATTTGCTTTAAGTATGTAGGTGTTTTTGTGTTGGCCACATAAATATTTACAATGTTGCATCCTCATGTTGGATTGACCCTTTTTATCATTATGTAGCACTCTTCTTTGTCTCTCATTACATTCTCTGTTTAAAAGTGTGTTTTATCTAGGCGTGCCTGGGTGGCTTAGTCAGTTAAGCATCCAACTTCAGCTCAAGTCATGATCTCACAGTTTGTGAGTTCTAGCCCCTCATCGGGCTCTGTGCTGACAGCTCGGAGCCTGGAGCTGCTTCAGATTCTATGTCTCCCTCTCTATCTGGCCCTTCCCCTCGAGCTCTGTCTCTCTGTCTCTCTCAAAAATAAATAAACATTAAAAAATTTTGTAAAAAAAGTGTGTTTTATCTGAAGTAAAGTCTGTTTTGTCTGATATGTCTAGTAATTTTTAACTATATGTTGGACATTTTACACAATCCAGTTTAGTGAGTCTGCATATTGTCGCCTTCCTTTTAAAGGGAGTTAACTTCGGTTGCGGTAGGCGGTTAAAGCATTTATGGATATTTTTTTTTTCTGCTTTAATTTCATTCTCTTTTAGGACAAGCCATTTTAGTTTTCAACTCTTAGTGCATGCCCCTACCCCAAGGCATTGTGTTCACTCCTAGTGCACACTCTCTGAGATTCTCAGTTAGGTCTCATTTTGGCTGGGCTGAGACTCCAGTGTCTTTCACTGATGCATGCACTTAGTGTCATCATGCAGCTCTTAGCCTTACAGCTGGTGATCTCTGCTAGGTTTTTCAGTCTTTCCCTTTGTGTGTGACACCGTGTACTTGCCCACAGACCTGTGGTGAATTCTCACATAGACTTCTTTCCCCAGTTTCCTCCCTATAACATGTATATATACATAGCTTCTTCTCAGTACTTTTCATCATAAATTCCAACTTCAGTTCTAATCTTTGCCTCCTCACTCAGCAAAAGAGCTTCTTCATTTGGTCTCTACTATTCTGAAGTGGTAAGCTGCTTTCAGATGGGAAACCACTGTGAGTGTAGATGCACCATATATGTTTCCAATCTCTGAGAGGCAGGCTTAAAAACAGGTACTTCATATGGATTGTCCAGTTTTCTGATTATCTGTGGGAGAGCAATTGTATATAAATCCTTCTGTAATATACCCTGGATTGACTTACTCTTCTTACTTTTGAAAGTAAAAAAAAGTTCACGTAATTCTCTTTAGGTATGTGTTCAATTTTACCACTTACTACTTTAAATTTAACTTCTTTAGATTTTGTGATAACAATCTGGCACAAACTGTTCTAAATTCTTTATACACATGATCTCATTTAACCCTCATCCAGTAAGAGGTATGAGCCTGAATCACAAAGCAATTGTGGGAAAAATATATATTCTAACAGTGGAGTCTGTATTCTTAATACAGCCTCTTTTTAAAAGCACACTGTATTCTGCAGAATAAATATTTTTGTTGCTTTCCTTTATTACCTAATCAATAAATAAATGGTCATTTATAAATGATTATTGTTCTTTCTCTGTATTACCTTTCATAATGGTTTTTATTTTTTATTTTCTATAGATCTTACAAGTGCCATTAAGTGGTTTAATGCATGCTATTCTCTCCACGAATTGTCTCTCACTGGAAACCCACTTCTTCAAGAAGTAAACTGGAGGTAAGAAACATTGTTGCACCCTATTATGTACTTTATTATAGTTACAGAAAACACAGTTTGATGAAAATTTCTCTGTGCCTATTAATTTCTTGGAAAAAGTTAATAAAAATAATTTAAAAGTTATTCAAAACAAGATATTTTTTTGTAAAATTAGTTTTAAAAATATCTTCAACCTACAATAATTTTTTTGCACATGTGTGAAATAATGCAAATTTAAAATGATTATTTTGATCCATACCATTAATTATGTGACAATTTTAGTATGATATTCACTTGGGTCTTGTCTTTATAGAAAATACATTTTTATTGGGAATGACTTTTTATAAGTTATCTAAATCACATAACTTGCTAATTAAAATTATTTTTTTCTCCCAGTAATTTGATTTTATTTTCTTAAAAGAGAAATTTGGTGTCTGTTTAAGTACAGATTATAAGATAGGTGAATTCATACCTCTCTTTAAAATATTGCAGTACCTAGACCTAATAGAAGAAAAATATTTTATAATTTTTTAGAATGGATTTTTTTTTATAAAAAAAGTTTCTCTAATTTGAAACTCTCATATTATGCTAATACCATTACCCTCAAAACTGACCAACATCTTTTTTCATGATGAGCTTTTTTGAGATAATTTTCACATGACAAACTTCATCAGTTTTATTTAGAAGTATGAGTATGGTGTACAAACCACCACAATCAAGACATTAAACATTTTTATCACCTTAAAAAATTGCCTAGTGCCCCTTTGGAGTCAGTCACTTCCTCCAGTTCTTTAAAAAAGTCTCTCCACTCTTATGGCTTTCATTTTTTTCTGATGAGAAGTCTGCCAACATTCTCTCTGGAGATTTCTAAGATTTTTCTATCATGGTTTTCAGCAATTTGATTATAATGTATTTTGCTGTGGTTTTATGTAGATTATTTTTCTTAAGAGCTATTGAATCAGGGCCTCTGGGTGGCTCAGTCAGTTAAGAGTTTGACTCTTAATTTTGGCTCAGGTCATGATCTCAGGGTTGTAAGATCAAGCCCTGTGTGGGGCTCCATGCTCAGTGTGGAGCGTGCTTAAGATTCTCTCTCTCTGCCCCTCCCCTGCTTGTGTGCGTGTGCATGAGATCTGTTGAACCTCTTGAATCTGATGAATTTGTAGTTCTCATAAAATTTAGAAATTTTTTGGCCATTATCTTTTCAAATATTTTTTCTGCCCCCCCCCCCCATCTTGTCCTGCTAGGACTCCAATTTTACCAATATTTGGCCACTTGATATATTCTAGAAGTTGCTATTGCTCTGTTCATGATGCATGGTGTCTGTGTATATATACATATACATATATATATATATATATATATATATATATATATATATTACACTTTTTTTGTTTGCACTTCACTCTTAACAGTTATTGCTATATCTTCAAGTTCTCTGATATTTTCTTCTTATATATCTATTTTGATATTAAAGTCCAGAATTAATCAGTTCAGAGTTCAGATACTGTGGTTTTCATCCTAGAAGTTTCATTTATTTTTTTAACATTTGCAGTTTCTCTCCTAATCATACTCATGATGTTTTCCTGAATCATCTTGAACATATGGAGAATATTTATAATAGCTGTTTTAAAATCCTTATCTGCTAGTTTCATCATCCGTGTCATTTTGGGGCCTATTTTTATTGACTTTCACCCCAATTTCGAGTCGTATTTCCCTGCTTCTTGCATGCTTCATCATTTTGGTGGTATTCTGGACGTCTTAAATTTTATACTGTTGATTTCTTAATTTTGTTCGTTTTTTTTAGATAACATCTATTTTATTTCTGACATGTAACAGCTATCTTAAATTAGGGAGATGCTTTTAAAGCTTGCTTTTAGTATCTGTTAGGGAAGTCTCAAAGAAATCTTTTGACTGGTGCCAATTTAGCTCTACTGCTATGGTACTGACTTCCTGAGTATTTTTCCTACTGCTTCTTATATACATCCTTTCAATTTTTGCTGATAGGAATTACTCCCAGCCTTATATACATTCTTGTAATTTTTCTACTTTTTCTTTCCCACTGATTCCTGCCCTTGGCTTACATGGTTTTTTTCTCATACACCCTCAGATCATTTTTCATTTACCCAGATCCAATTGAATTAAATCCCAAAATTCTGAAAAGCTTTGAAAATGCTCACTTTTCTAGTACTGGTGGTGATTCTGATCTAAATTCTTGTCTTTTGTATGTCTAGCAGTGTGTATTTGTAAGATGGTTTAACATGGTTTATTGTACATTTGACATTTGTATCATATCAAGTCATGGGTACATCAAAACAGAACAAGGTAAGAATAGACAAGGCTTGTAGCCTAATTTAGCAAGATAAGTTTGACAACACACTAAGTATAGAGAAAGGCAAATATTTACTGAAATTTTGGTAGAAAACCCATTTCAGGATACTCAGAGTTTAGATCAAATATGTAAATCTTATCAGTTTGATCAGGTAGTGAAAATATAGCATTTATGAATAAAATATAGACAAAAAGGAGTGAATAATCGAAAAAAAAAGGTTGTGACATCCAATCCTAGGGCATAAGCAGTTGACTGTTCTGATTCGATTTTCCTATGATGTGTGGCCATAGCCTGGAAGATCCTCGTTCTGATGACTTCCAACGGAGTATACCTTACAGGAAAACCAATGATCTGGTCATGCTTAAAATTCCTATATCTGACTTAATCCACTTGTAGAACAGGTTAAGAAAGTCTAGGAAGTAATCTCTTTCCCTCCCTTGTCTGAGGCCACTGCACACCTCTGACACCCTCTTTCACATGTATTGATTCTGTGAATTTGTTAATTGGTCTTTGGTTAAGAAAATAGCATTTTATATCAAGTCAAACACCTGTGTAATTTGCTACTTGTTGATAGTTCATTTATTACAGAAGAGTTATCTTTGCAGTAAATCTGTTTTTCTATATTCTTTAAAGCTGTGTTTCCACATTAATTTCTAATGCTATACCATTTTTTAGGGAAACCTGGTATGTTTTACATGTTTTAGAACAGAACTTGCCAACTTCTACTTTAGAAATATCTTTTTCCAAGTGCAATTTAAGCTGTGTACTATAGAGGAGAGAGGACAACCGATTGAAGTGGTTTTTGAAGATACATCCCTAGATGAGAAAATTCATCATCACTTGGAAACTTTTAGAGATGAAAAATCTTGGACACTGTCCAGACCCACTTAATCAGAAGGACCTAGGGGATGATGTTTATTAATGTGTGCTTCAACAAGCCCTTTGGATGATTTGATGCACGCTAAACTTTGGAATCACTGTATTTTTATTTATTTATTTTTAAAAAATTTTTTTTCAACGTTTATTTATTTTTGGGACAGAGAGAGACAGAGCATGAACGGGGGAGGGGCAGAGAGAGAGGGAGACACAGAATCGGAAAAAGGCTCCAGGCTCTGAGCCATCAGCCCAGAGCCTGATGCGGGGCTCGAACTCACGGACCGCGAGATCGTGACCTGGCCGAAGTCGGACGCTTAACCGACTGCGCCATCCAGGCACCCCATGGAATCACTGTATTTTTAAACAAGGACATCCTGTTCTTGCCTCATACCATGTGGTCCTGGACAAGTAACAACTTTCCTATGTCTCCAAATCCTCACTGGTAAAATAAGGATAATAATAGTACCTATCTTATGGGGTAGTTATGGTAATTTAATGGAACGCTACACATATTTTGTTGAGAGTAATTTCCAGAACATGGTAAGCATACAGAAGTCTACTATTTTCCATGTCTAGGCTAACCACACTATGGTGTCTCATTAAGTCACCGAATATTTAGTGTATGCCTATTATATCCAACCCATGTTCTAACATTTTGGACTCTCTAAAGGAAATTCTATATAGTCCATGATTTCAAACCATGTTTATAATCTTTATAGGGATATAAAATATATGCAAAAAAAGATAGCCATGAAAACTAATAATGATAACAAACACTATTATAGCATTTACTTTGTGCCCATTTAATACAATGTATAATAAAATAGCTACCTAGTGACAGGTAGGGAAACAGAATCACAAAAGGGCTAAATAACTTGCCCCAGTTTACACAGCTAGCCACTGGAAGAGCCAGGATTCAAACAACCTGACTTCAGCTGTGCTTTTTAACACTTAGATTTCAGTACCTAATACATATGTCAGATGATTGTTGTAGGCAACAGATATGCTTTAGAAATCCCACCCTAATTTAGAGTGACCAAGAAAACTACTTTTGCTGAAGAGGCAGACTTTGGATTAAACCTCAGAATTTTAGTAATATTTAAAATCAAGTTAAAAGAAAAAAAAGCACTTCCAATGGAGGAAATGTCCAAGAAAATGAGGGAATATGAAAGGCGAGGTTAGGCTCTGGTCTATTCAGGTGTAACGTAGATATAGTGGAAAATACTTTTGGAAGTAAATAAGAAATCAAGTATATACATTTACAATGGGTCAGGGAATGGGCTAAATACCAACACATATTACTTCACAGCAACTCAGCTGAGTTCTGTAATTATCATTCTGATTTTATGGGGGTATTTACTGAAGCTTAGATGCCTTGTGATTTGTTCAGTTCTGTAAATGTCAGAGAAGGGTTTTGAGTTCTAAGGCCTGGAATTTAAATACTTGCTTTACTGTTTCATATGATATATTGCTACCAGATTGTAAAGGGCCTTGTATGCTCGGATAAGGTGTCTTCTTTATCCTGTGGTCATGGAGAGACCTATTAGCATACTGGGTGTACATGTAGGTGTTGTGAGTAAACGTCTCGGGTGCATATCTAGTTCCACCACTTCCTAGCTGTTTGCCTTGCACAAGTTGCTTAATCGTGCTATGTCTCAGTGTCTTCATCTATAGAATGGGTATAATAATAGTAGCTACCTCAGGATTTATTCATTAAGGTAATAGAGGTTATACCACACAACAGCAAACCCAGAAATCTATGTGGTTTAATACAATAGAAGCTTATTTTTGGTTTATATTGCATCTGATGTGAGTTCATCCTGTCTAATCTAAGCAGACGTGGAAACTCAGGATGCTTCCCTTTTGTGGCTCTGTGTCATGTAACTTCAATGTAATCTGACATTTTTAGATAATAGATTGTGGTGAGAAAGAGGGGAAAAGACCACAGGGAAAGCACATCTGATATTTAACTGCTCCGCTTTCAAAAGTAGCATTGGTTACGGCGCCTGGGTGGCTCAGTCAGTTAAGCGTCTGACTTTGGCTCAGGTCATGATCTTGCGGTTGTGAGCTCGAGCCCTGCATCAGGCTTTGCACTGACAGTGTGGAACCTGCTTGATTCTCTCTCTCTCCCTTGCCCTCTGCCCCTCTCCCACTGACGCTTTCTCTCTCGCAAAATAAATATATTTTTAAAAAGGTGGCATTGATCATTTCTCTCATATTCCACTGGATGTAACTAGTCATAAAGCCAAACTAACTGCAAGACAGAAGCATTTTATAGTAGTGCCTGGCATATAGCACACTTGGTAAATGTTAGCCTTTATTTTTAAGGAACTATAGAGAAATTTTGAATAGTTGTGTGAAAAGGAAAATAGTATTTGTGGAAGATTTCTTTTCAGCATAAAAGTGGTAAGAGATTAAGGAAGGTAGCCACGTTCTATGTTAGTAGAAAGTCCAGGAATTAAAAAAGGACTAAAATTAAGTAGTGGAAGTGATCCCAGATATTGTACAGATCCTTCTACTTTAGAACTGGAAGAATGACCTTAGAGTAACATTTTCTACACAAAAAGAAGAGCAATTATGTCTAATAGGCTCTGCTTTGCAGGTGATATCATTTATAATGAAAATATCTGATGGATTATTTTTAGGTAGATACCTTTATTTTCCTAAGTAACTATATAGACTATGTGTAGTTATTACATACACACACACACACACACACACACACACACACATACACTGTATGTAGACTTATGCAAGGCAAGTATGTCTGCATGACATCCATAATGTCATAGATAACCAAAATTATTTGTTGAAGGAATACATTATAGAAATTTACATTGTAATGTGTAAAATCTTGAAAAAAAATGCGTTTCACCCCCTCTAATTTTTCTCTTGGATTTCTTAATGTTTATTTATTTATTGAGAGAGAGAGAGCATGTGCACAGGGAAAGGGCAGAGAGAGAGAGAAAGGGAGGGAGAGAATCCCAAGCAGGTGCTGCACTGCTAGCATGGAGCCCGATGTGTGGCTCCATACCACAAACCATGAGATAATGACTTGAGCTGAAATCAAGAGTCAGATGCTTAACTGACTGAGCCCCCCAGACTCCCCTCTATTGAATTTTTAAAATTTACTTCAGGGATTGAAAGTATTATTACCCATAAATTGACAATTGATACTTATTTATCAGTTTGCAGTAATTATCAATGTCAGGATGTCAGGAGTTCTACAATTGGAGTCTTTAGACTTTTAGGGACCATAGTGTTTGTGACATTCTTCCTGTTTTCTGAAAACCTGATCTTAGGACAAGTTACTACTACTATACTACTACTATACCAAATATTAGTTAATATCAAATTATAAGGAGATCAGACATTGCAACTAGTTAAAGAAGGTGTATATATATGTGAAACAAACAAACAAACAAAAAACCTTAAATGTGTTTCTAGACCTTTTTCCACCTGGAAAAGGACTATGTCATCCAAAATAGAAGAAGTCAAGGTCCCCATCTAGATATACTAGCTCAAGTTCTGGGGCCATGCTTTTCTTACACTGGGATTTAAAACACAAATCCCCAGGTTTTGGGTCCCCGTTTTTAGAACCTAGACCTTAGAATGAAACTTCCACACAAAAGGTGGAGTGTAATTATGCCCAAAAGCCTCTTCTTGGCAGGTGATATTATTTATAATGAAAATACCTGATGGGTTGTTTTTAGGTAGATATCTTTATTTTTCTAAGTAACTATATAGACCAAATCTATGATGACAAACAGAAATAGGTGGCTGTGCCCAATATTCAGAGCAAGCTCTTTGCAGGCCGTGGTTTTTCTATTAGGAGTTGGGCAAATAGGACATGAATTCTGTTGCTGATCTGGTATGAGTTTCCATTCAAACAGCTGCCATGTTGCCAGTTGCAATAACTAGAAACAAATCTATGTCCTGAATAATCTTTGAATTTATTTATGGGTTTTTTTTGGTATGAAGAATAAATACTTAGTTTGCTGGATAAAATATGCTCATAGTGAAATATATTGATATAAATCTGTTTAAATATATAAAGATAAACATTCACATTTTACTACTATACTAAGTATATATACTTAGTGCTATACTAACATATACTATACTTACTATGTATATATACTTTACAGTTTTAAAGCAAATATTTAATTAAAAATAATGTTGAAAAAAGGTAGTATTTATATTATAGACATGTACAGTTATTTAGCTATTATAATTTCTATGTTTAAATAAAATTTATTGTACTAGAGTAAAACCAACTTAAAAATTTTGCTTATCAAATTTCATTTAGATCAGTGGGCCTAATAAGAGATTTCATAATTTCAAGAAGAGATTCAGTTATCTAAAGGGTTTAAAATCTGGTAATCTATAAAATAGGGATTTGTTAATGAAAGGATCAACTCAAACTTGGGTAAGCAGTATGTTCCAATGAACTTTACATAACCCCGTGATACCAACAAAGGGATTAGTTATAGATTTTCCCAATTGGCTTCTTACTTTCATGTCTGGCCAGTGATAACATGGACAAAACTGATGTACTAAAAAAATCTCTTTTTAAAACTTAATCTACAAACTCAGTTTGGAATCTCCTTTGGGAATGTGTTTCATTCGTTAATGATTAATAGAGTCTCTTAAGTGACAGAATATTCACCAGGAAGTTTTCACTAAATGAAATATTGATTCAGCCCTTGGCTAGGAGGACCCCAGCTGGAAAAACTAATGTTGAGATCTCACAGTATTCTTATACTTCATTTCCAACATGAATCAACTTGTTACAGCACTTTCTAATATATTCATCATAGAGTCTTCTAAGGCTGCATTTGAACTGAAGGCCAACCTACTACACTACTGATTTATATAGTTCTGATAACTATTCCTTTAAAAAAAATAGCAAACAATTTTTAACATAAAACACCAAATCAAATATGGATATTTATTATATAAATCATAAATATCAAGATATTGTCATGGTCTTGAAGATCCAAACAAACTAATTTTTACATCCAAAGAAATTTCAAATATTTTGACACAAATAAACTGTTTTGGACTTTTTCTTATGTAAAGGTGATGAATGTAACATCAAAATATTTTCAATGTAAAAATTCAAGCCCCTGGCACAAAAACAGACACATAGACCAATGGAATAGAATAGAAACCCCAGAACTAGACCCACAAACGTATGGCCAACTCATCTTTGACAAAGCAGGAAAGAACATCCAATGGAAAAAAGACAGCCTCTTTAACAAATGGTGCTGGGAGAACTGGACAGCAACATGCAGAAGGTTGAAACTAGACCACTTTCTCACACCATTCACAAAAATAAACTCAAAATGGATAAAGGACCTAAATGTGAGACAGGAAATCATCAAAACCTTAGAGGAGAAAGCAGGAAAAGACCTCTCTGACCTCAGCCGTAGCAATCTCTTACTCGACACATCCCCAAAGGCAAGGGAATTAAAAGCAAAAGTGAATTACTGGGACCTTATGAAGATAAAAAGCTTCTGCACAGCAAAGGAAACAACCAACAAAACTAAAAGGCAACCAACGGAATGGGAAAAGATATTCGCAAATGGCATATCGGACAAAGGGCTAGTATCCAAAATCTATAAAGAGCTCACCAAACTCCACACCCGAAAAACAAATAACCCAGTGAAGAAATGGGCAGAAAACATGAATAGACAATTCTCTAAAGAAGACATCCGGATGGCCAACAGGCACATGAAAAGATGTTCAGCGTCGCTCCTTATCAGGGAAATACAAATCAAAACCACACTCAGATATCACCTCACGCCAGTCAGAGTGGCCAAAATGAACAAATCAGGAGACTATAGATGCTGGAGAGGATGTGGAAAAACGGGAACCCTCTTGCACTGTTGGGAATGCAAATTGGTGCAGCCGCTCTGGAAAGCAGTGTGGAGGTTCCTCAGAAAATTAAAAATAGACCTACCCTATGACCCAGCAATAGCACTGCTAGGAATTTATCCAAGGGATACAGGAGTACTGATGCATAGGGCCACTTGTACCCCAATGTTCATAGCAGCACTCTCAACAATAGCCAAATTATGGAAAGAGCCTAAATGTCCATCAACTGATGAATGGATAAAGAAATTGTGGTTTATATACACAATGGAATATTACGTGGCAATGAGAAAAAATAAAATATGGCCTTTTGTAGCAACGTGGATGGAACTGGAGAGTGTGATGCTAAGTGAAATAAGCCATACAGAGAAAGACAGATACCATATGGTTTCACTCTTATGTGGATCCTGAGAAACTTAACAGGAACCCATGGGGGAGGGGAAGGGGAAAAAAAAAAAAAAAGAGGTTAGAGTGGGAGAGAGCCAAAGCATAAGAGACTCTTAAAAACTGAGAACAAACTGAGGGTTGATGGGGGGTGGGAGGGAGGAGAGGGTGGGTGATGGGTATTGAGGAGGGCACCTTTTGGGATGAGCACTGGGTGTTGTATGGAAACCAATTTGTCAATCAATTTCATATATAAAAATAAGTAAATTGGGGCGCCTGGGTGGCGCAGTCGGTTAAGCGTCCGACTTCAGCCAGGTCACGATCTCGCGGTCCGGGAGTTCGAGCCCCGCGTCAGGCTCTGGGCTGATGGCTCAGAGCCTGGAGCCTGTTTCCGATTCTGTGTCTCCCTCTCTCTCTGCCCCTCCCCCGTTCATGCTCTGTCTCTCTCTGTCCCAAAAAAATAAATAAACGTTGAAAAAAAAAAATTAAAAAAAAAATAAGTAAATAAAAAGAAAAAAAGAAAAAAATTCAAGCCCCATTGATCCACATTTTCTGTAATTATTCCCTATAGCTATAATATTGTACATAATAATATCTATATTCATAGCCATATTCAAAATGTAGTATTTGATGACAAAATTATCATTTTGCCCCTTGCTAATCTGGTTAGTTAGCATCCAAACAGCTTCCACATAATGCCACTTGCAATACCTACAAATACCTAATGCCTTGTATTAGTTACCTTTGGATTTACTTATTTTCTTATTATTTTGGTTGTCTAGGGCATAAACAGTTGTTTTGTTAAATAGGATACTTGTGGTAAATCATTGGTCCTTCCATTAATCTGATAAGCAAATTCTTATATTTTGCTTCTAGGATTATATTGGGTCATTTAGTTAAAATGGCTCTGTGTTTGTCATTAATTATTTCTGAATAGAAAACTGGTTTCTCTACCTATTTGATATGTACTCTGTAACTTCAGTGTTACAAGAATACTTTCCTAAGAAACTTTTGCACCATTTATGTAAAACCAATGGCAATGTTAATCAGTGAACAGATCATTGGAATGTAACTGTCCAGGCCCACAATATCTCTTATTTTAGCAAATTCTCTGGCATCATTGATATATATATAGGGCATGCCTCAAGTTTACAAGAAAGCTATATTTTTCCTGAAAATTTAAGACAATTGCAAAATGATAAAATTTCAAAGTTTTTTTTTTTAAGTTTAAACCTGAACATCTCTAATTTTTGCATAACTTGTTGTAGCCCATTCCCCACCCTCCCCCCCCCCCCCCCCCCCCCCCCCGCCAATGCATTGGTTCTTTAAAGCCATAAGAAAAGCTGTATTTTAAAAATGCAGGGGCGCCTGGGTGGCTCAGTCGGTTGAGCATCCGACTTCATCTCAGGTCACGACCTCACTGCTCTGTGAGTTTGAGGCCCAAGTCGGGTTCTGTGCTGACAGCTCAGAGCCTGGAGCCTGCTTTGGATCCTGTGTTTTCCCCTCTCTTTGCCCCTCCCATGCTCATGCTGTTTCTCTCTCTCAGAAATAAACATGTTTAAAAAATTAAAAAAAACCAAAACAATAGTTCTGGCAAAGAGAGGGGGAGACACAGGAAGGGGCACCTGGGTGGCTCAGTTGGTTGAGCATCCAACTTCAGCTCAGGTCATGGTCTTGCGGTTTGTGAGTTCGAGACCCGCATCAGGCTGTGTGCTGACAGCTTGCTCAGAAGCTGGAGCCTGCTTCAGATTCTGTGTCTCCCCCTCTCTCTCCCCGTCCCCTGCTCATGCTCTGTGTCTCTCTGTCTCTCAATAATAAATACATGTTAAAAAAATTAAAATGCAAACTCCCCAGAACCCACCAACAGAGGTCTTTGGTGTAAGTGAATTTAAAAAATTATCCCGGGTACTACTGATACAGTAGTTCAAGGAGGATCTTTTCAGAGACCTTGCCCTGCAAGGTTGGAGACACACATAGAGATTTAGCCTTGAATTACCATCACAATGGATTTAGAGAGTGACTAAGATAAAGAACACATGTGTGAGACCCTGTGGTTCTCATGATTGCAGCATGAGTATTTTCTTCATTTTGTTGACATCTTCTTAATTAGATAAAATGACACCTGAAAGATGGCTGTTCAAGAGGGTTTTAAGTGTTACTTCATCTGCAATATCACTGTAGGTCCAGGATCCCAATGAAAAGTATTATAGATCCAACAGCTTATTGTTATTGTTCAACCAGAACTAACTGAACAATAGAAATTAAAAAATCAGCTTTACCTCTTTAAAAAAAATTTTAATGTTTATTTTTTTGAGGGAGAGACAGAGCACGGGCAGGGGAGGGGGAGAAGTAGAGGGAGACACAGAATCTGAAGCAGGCTTCAGGCTCCAAGCTGTCAGAACAGAGCCTGACGCGGAGCTTTAACTCATGAACTGTAAGAGCATGACCTGAGCTGAAGTCAGTCGCTTAACCAACTGAGCCACCGAGGCGCCCCAGCTTTATCTAAGTCTTAAGAGATCCAAATTATAATAAGAAAATCTGCTTTATTAATTTTCCTTATAAGAAATATACCTATTTTAAAGACCAAAGCAGGTCATTAGCATACCTCATTCCTTCTGCTGATCAGGTCCACTCTGGAGACCAAATTATCAGAGAGAAATTTGCATGGTACACAAGGAATTAAAACTGTTGGTTATTGTCTAGGGCTGGTTCCATCACATTATTGAAGCCTTACATTTGCTCTTCTGTATTTTAGGAGATGATCTAATGAAATAAGATCATCAATAGGATTAGAGCATGTTCTTTTTTAAGCTGTATAAACACCAATACAGTTTTAACTTTTAGTACCCTTTATTATCACATTTCAAAAGCATCTTTATTTCATATGTGGCATTTTATAGCCACGTTATTCTGACATGTCATGTCTTGAAGAAAACTTGACTGTATACTTGAGGGAGATTTAGAATGCAATATAGTTTCATTACTAATGTAATAAACAATTTGATAGGATAGAATATGGATAGTTAATCTCTCCATTATATTTTAATTATTACCAGCTTCAATTTCAGAGCTCAACCTTTCCTTGTTTTGATGGTAGCCTCAGTCAAAGATTTCATGTTATATTTAGTATTGTACCTCTGTGATGAATAGCCATTATCTTAATTAGCATTCTGCTTTTGAACCACATCTTAAAATGAATCCAAACAGAAATGCAATATATGCTAGTTATTTAACCTTTTGTAGTAAGTGTGGTAGTTTATGATATGACCAATATTGGTATCTTCAAGCCTAAAAAAAAAAAAAAAAAAAGCTTAAAAAAGTTCCAAATAAATGGACCCTAGTCTTCACTTGATCTTAGCCAAAAGGCCAAGAAGTGATGGACCCAAGTTTTCTTAACTAGATTAAGCTCTTTAACACTGTAAAACATCTGATAGTTATCTTGAACATAATCTGCTTGCTTTCCCTCTTTCCTTATTTAAATATCTGCGAGAGAAAAAAAGTATTATTTCTCAAAGGGTGGAGGGAGGTAAGCATGGGAAATTAATCATGTATCCTGAGTAAGTGAAAAACTGTGATGTTCTTCTCTTTTTTTGCTTTCATTAAAGGAAATGTATTTATACATTTCTTGTGATTATCTTTTATTAAATACCAAGACTATCAAGATCATAACTATACATAGTAATGTGTTATGACTTTAGTTGGGCCTTGGCATTTTTGCCTCAGTGGACCACTTTCTTCATTTATATATAAAGTATACATAAATATGTAAATATAAATTTATATAAATTTAAGTTATATATAAATTATTATATAAAGTATTTCTATAAATATAAAAATTATATTTTACAATTGTGTTTTTATAAATGGATATGTTGACCCTGACTATATACCATCTAGGTGGAAGGAGTACCTGACTGGAGTTTTCTTTCTTAAACCTTGGCATTTTTGTAATCTTATCTTGCCGTCCTTCATTTAGTTTTTAGAGAACTGTGAGTTTGTCTTATTTTGTGTTTTAATTAAAAACTTTATATGTGGGGGCCATGTGGGTAGCTTAGTCAGTTAAGCATCTGGCTCTTGATTTCAGCTCAGGTCATAATCTCATGATTCATGAAATTGATCCCCGTGTTGGGCTCCACACTGACAGTGCAGATCCTGCTTGGGATTCTCTCTCTCTTTCTCTCTCTCTCCTCTCTCTCTCTCTCTCTCTCTCTTTCTCTCTGCCCCTTCCCCACTTGTGCTCTGTCTCTCAAAATAAATAAATAAACATTAAAAAACTTTATATTTTAGAGAAGGTCAGGTTATCAAAATTAAGCAGAAAATACAGAGAATTCCCAGGTATACCCTGTCCCCACACATAGACAACCTCCCCGACTATCAGCATCCTACACCAAAGTGGTATACCTGTTATAATTGATGAACCTACATCAACACATCATTATCACCTGAAGTCCATACTTTACATTAGGGTTTGTTCTTGGTGTTGTGTATTCTATGGATTTTGATAAATGTATAATGACATGTATTCGCTATGTAGTAGTATCATACGGAATAGTTTCACTGCCCTAAAAATGCTCTGTGCTTTGCCTGTTCCTCCCTCCCTTCACCTTAATCCCTGGAAAACGCTGATCTTTTTACTGTCTCAGTTTTGACTTTTTTCAAGAATTTCATATAGCTGGAATTGTACAGCATGTAGCCCTATCCGATTGTCTTTTTTCACTTAGTAATATGCATTTAGGAATCTTCCCTACTCATGGCCTAATAGTTCATCTCTTTTTAGTGCTGAATAATACTCCTTTGTATGGATGTAACTCAGTTTATTTATCCTTTCACCTACTGAAGGATATCTTGGTTGTTTCTGGGTTTTGGCAATTACAAATAAAGCTGCTATAAACACCTGTGTGGAGATTTTGGTGCAGATACAGTTTTTAATTCATTTAGGTAAATCTGAGAAGCACATTGCTGGATCGTATAGTAAAAGTATGTTAACTTTTGTAAGAAACCACCAAACTATCTTCCGAAATAGCTGCACTGATTCCGCATTTCCACCAGCACGAATGAGGGTTTTTATTTCTTCACATCCTCACCAGCGTTTGGTATTGTCAGCGTTTTGAACTGGCCATTCTAATAGATAATAGTATCTTGTTATTTTAATTTACAGTTTTCTAATGACAAATGATGTTGAGTATCTTTCATATACTTACTTACCATCTGTATATTTTCTTTGGTGAGGGGTCTATTAAGTTTTATGGCCCATTTTTTAATTGGTGTATTTATTTTCTTATTGAGCTTTAGAATTTCTTCATATATTTTGGATAACAACCCTTTATCAGATATTTTTCCTAGTATATTGCTTGTCTTCACATTCTCTCAATACTCTTTCACAGGGCAGAAGTTTTTAATTTTAATGAAGTCCATCTTATCAATTATTTCTTTCATGAATTGTATCTTTGGTGTTATTATCAAAAAGTCATCATTATACCAGTGCCGTCTAATTTTTTCTCCTATGTTATCTTCTAGTAGTTTTATGGTTTTGCATTTTACATTTAGGTATATGACCCATTTTGAGTTAAATTTTTGAAGGATACAAAGTCTGTGTCTAGATTCACTTTTTTGCATGTAAATGTCTGATTGTTCTAGCATCATTTATCTTTGTTCCATTGTATTGCCTTTGCTTCTTTGTCAAAGATTAGTTGACTGATCCACTTTAGTAGATTCATGGAGGTCTACTTCTGGGTTCTCTCTTCTCTTCCATTGATATATTTGTCTGTCTCTCTTCCGTTGATAAATTTGTCTATTCTTTCGCCAATACCATACTGTCATAATTACTGTGGCTTTGTAGTAAGTGTGAAGTGAAAAGTGTTAGTTTTCCAACTTTTTTCTTCTTTTTCAGTGTGGAATTGGCTATTCTTGTTTGTTTTTTGTTTCTGTCTTTTTGGATTTTTTGTTGTTTTTTGGCTTCTTTTTGTAAATTTTAGTATCATTTTGAACATCATCTTGAACAATTTTGAACTTCCTATCTATGAAAATATCTTCATTGGACATCTTCCTATTTATTTAGTTTGTTGATATCTTTCATCAGTTTTGTACTTTTCCTCGTAAGAAATTTAGTTTCTAACTAAGGGGGATTTATTCATTCAAGAAGTCCATTTTACCCCTTTGACCATTAATGGCCTTGTGAAAAGAGGCCCACAGTATCCTTGTGAAAGGATTGGGTAAATACTTATAAATGGCTAGGCCTGGTGGAAAGCTCTTGCTGTCTGGCTTGGTTTTTCACACCATTAGCCTTTTAAATTGGTACAGACTTTTGTGCATACTTTGAATATTTTTATTATCATAATTTTTAGCAAGATTCAAGAAGAAATATAAGTTTAGATTTTTCAGATCATGATAAACAAGGTGATTGTTTACTACTCTTGTTTTAGCCCTACTCTTAACTATGTTTTACTAAGAGAAACAATCAAAATTTACCTCTACTTCTAAAATAAGCAACAAATTTCAGTAGTTTTATTTTAATTATCATATTTTTAAAATACTGTATCTGATATTATTTTTTATAATGTAGCTTTTTATTTACTCCCAGCCCAAGTTTCCATCTGCTAAATTTCCCGTTTATGTTATAGAAGAAAATGGTTAAATGTTTGTCAAGTCTCTAAAATTTAACTTTGTACATGACATGATACCATAGAAATTTTTAACAAATTTAACAGTATCATTTTCTCTACAAAATCAATAGCATTTTCTGAGATATACTCTGTGTTTATATTGTTTAAGTAATAGGTATATGGTTATTTTAGATATAAACTCTTCAAGATTATTTATTTTTTTCCTGCTTTCAATAGGCATTCTCTACTTAAAGTGTTACCGGCTCTAAGAATCCTCAATGGTGAAATGATAAACTCTTGTTCAGAAAGGCAGACTGAAGAATACTATCAACCAGAATTAGGACGTTTCTTGGTACTTTGTCAGTCCCAGATTCAAGAATTCAACTTACTAATTGAAAAGTATATTACTGTGAAAGGGTAAGACTGTTCTCTTCTCATAATTTAAAGAAATAATGCAATTTATGTATATAATTAAAAAAATACGCTGATTAATAGTGATTTTTTAAAATTAGTACTGTGTGTTTTAAGGATATTCTCTCTTAAAAGCACAATATAAAATATAATTTCAATGCTAAAGTGTTAGATAAGTGAAATCATGAGGATAGCTTCAAGACAAGAATCAAACATCCCTTCAGTCAGTCATTCAATGAATCAGTCATAAATTTATTTGACAGTGATTGTAAACAAAATATACAATAAGCTAAGTTTTATACTTTATCTTCAAAGAATTAACAGATTAGCATAAGAGAAAATTAGACAAACAGTTACAATGGAGCAAGGCATACAACATTTATTATGTATTAGATATATTGTACATATATTAATATATTCAAATATTATGAGCGCACAGTAGATAAGAGCAGTCAACACATGCACATATTCAGAAGAACAGAAGTTGAGAGTAGAATCCCAATTAGATATAAAAGAAAGAGAATTTCCCATCCCCCTCCAAAATTCAGGGTATGTTAGTATGAATGAATTATATTTGATCTTTCTATAATTGTATACTCTTTTATTTTTAAAGATTTTTAATATTTTTTATTGAGAGAGCATGAGTGGGGAAGGAGCAGAGAGAAGGAGAGAGAGGATCTCAAGCAGGCTCTGCACTGTCAGGACAGAGACCAGTGTGGGGCTTGATCTTACAAACCATGAGATCATGACCTGAGCCGAAATCAAAACTTGATCGCTTAACTGACTGAACCACCTGGACACCCCTCTATAATTATATTTTCTAACTTGCATTGCTCCAGAAAACATAAATGAAAAAGGAAAGTGATTTCATATTTCACTTATGATGACTCTCCATTAAAACTGGAATTATAATTGTAATATGCGCTTCTAAATACCTAAACTTAATTTTTAAATTATTGCTCTTTGCACTTTCATACATGCCCATCTACATAAGATTTGGTTTTTCTATTTAAATATTTTTGGGGGCGCCTGGGTGGCGCAGTCGGTTAAGCGTCTGACTTCAGCCAGGTCACGATCTCACGGTCTGTGAGTTTGAGCCCCGCGTCAGGCTCTGGGCTGATGGCTCGGAGCCTGGAGCCTGTTTCCGATTCTGTGTCTCCCTCTCTCTCTGCCCCTCCCCCGTTCATGCTCTGTCTCTCTCTGTCCCAAAAATAAAAAAAACGAAAAACGTTGAAAAAAAAATTTAAATATTTTTGTATATAGTCCATTCAGATTAAAAACAAATCTCACAGCTTTTAAATAATCCCAATTGTCTGGGGCACCTAGGTGCCTGGTGGCTCAGTTGGCTAAGCATCCAACTCTTGATTTTGGCTCAGGTCATGATCTTGATCTCACTGCTTGTGACTTGGAGCCCCACCTCAGGCTCTACACTGACTGTGCGGAGCCTGCTTGGGATTCTCTTTCTCTCCCTCTCTCTCTGCCTCTTGCTTGTTCTCTCTCTCTCTCTCTCTCTCTCTCTCTCTCTCTCTCAAAAATAATAATTGTTACAGATACTTTTTACCTTTAATAAAGACTAAGGTTATTTACATTTATTTTGTGCAAAACTAAACATACTTCCTTGAATATGTATGGTAATATGCAATTTTTTGTTTAAAGGTGACCCTTGATATCTCTCATGTTGAAACATAGATTTCTCAATTCCTTTGGATAATCCATTGTCATTGCAACTTGTTTCATTTTGGCATTGATAATGGAAAATAGACTATATTTTATATTAATAATAAATGGTGAATTCAATACCTAATCAATAACCACTTGATATCCTAATATTGAATTGAAACTTTTCTACATTATTAGCCACCAAAATGAATGAAATACAAAATATCAAAAATATATATTGGAGGAGACTATGCTAATGTCTGATAATACCTTTGTGAACACAAGACTATTTATCTCTACATTTAGGAACTATAACTTTCATTTTTATGGTATGGTTAAAAGTTTTGTATTTATTTATATCCTGCAAGAAAAAGATAAGGCAGCTTGTGGCTATATATTAAATATAGTTAGAAAATATACAGTTGGAGTAAGTAAAATTAAAAAAAAATAAATAATGGAAGGTAAATAAAGTGTAGCCAAGAAAAAGGCTCATACAAGTGCAAAGTTCTTTACATTTGCTACTGAGATCCTCAAATCTGGCAAACAGAAAGTTTGATTAATTACATAAGCCATAGCCTCCATAAGATAAAAATTCAACAATTGTTTAAGAGAATCACCACCATTTATATCTTAAAGTATTTGAATTTTCTTTGCAATGGATTGTTTTTCCAGAGAAAAGGGGGAATAAAAACTTTCCCATAATATAAATTCTTTGTTTAAAAGTCCAATACAAATATTTTGCATGGCAAGAGTCAATGTAGAAAGTACTTTTAACTTTGTTTCATAAATAACTTCTCCAAATTTAGGCAGCCATGATCTCTCATGTTTATGGTAGTAAAAGCATGGATTTTTCTCATTCAATTGTACCAAAAATACCTAGAATAAAAATGGTTCTAAAACTTCCAGACATTTTGTCTGGATTGACGGATCTAAATTAGCTAAACAAATATTTTCAAATTTTGTTAGAAATGAGATCAATTTCTATATAAACAACCAGAAATAAGTTTTTAATGAATATTGTAGTAAAGCTTAATTTTCATGTCAAACCACACAAGGGAAATTTCCAAAACCTATATGTTTTAATATTGGTGATATAGTTCTTATTATTAAATGTCTTCTTTATTTGTTTAGAAATTTGGTCACCTTGGATGCTGCAGAAAATCTCTGCCATTATAATAAGAAATTAATGACACTTAGTAATGAATGCCGATATTCACATGAACGCGGGGATGCACGTATCACCCAGAGAGAAGAATCAGAAGTCCAGCAAAATCATTTAGCTACAGGCAGTGATAGCATCCTGCAAAATAGAGTTCTCCAGTCTTGTGCAGACAGGTATAAACTGGAATCACCAGATATTTCTGAGAAATGGATGAATTCTGACTCTAGTCATTCTATATCAACCAAATCCTCTCTATGTGAAGATACGGAAGGAAGAAATCAGGGAGAAATAGCAGACCAGAAGAGAGAAGACAGCAAATTAAACAGTATCCCCACGAAAAGAATCCCATTTGTGGAAACAGTAATGACAAGTTCTCTGCTGAGGAATTGCCAAAATATTGGACATCGTAATAAAATGTAAGACTTAATACATCATTTTTCTTTACATTGTATACTTTGTATTTTTTATTGATAGTATTCGTTTATGTTTTGGTAAAGGATTTAAATCACTATTGTATTTCGTATGAATTCCTTTAATTATGTTTTTATGATGTGTACAAATTATTAATTATAGTGTGTATGAATTTGAATTTTGGCAGGTTCTGATTTAATTAACTAGTATTTCATTGAAAATAAGTACATGTAAGGTTATTCTTTCTGCTTTCTAATCTTTAAACAATTAAAATGAATTTTTAAGAAAAAATAAAACACTCTGCTATTCTAAAAATAATATAAAGAAACCTTGCTGAATAATCAGGTAATTTCATTTTTAAAAGTATACCTTTTCATGTACCATGTCTTTGCTTCTTGATCTCAGAATAATTTAATAAGCATCTATGCAAGTATTTGAATGCGTGTGCTATAATTTTTGTTGGCATAACAACCTATAAAGTATGCCAATATTCTTTGATATTAACCACATAAACCTCTTCCAACTATTAAATACTTTAATTTTTAATTTTTTTTCTTTCAAGTTTTTATTTAAATTCCAGTTAACATACAGTATATTAGTTTCAAGTGTAGGATTTAGTGATTCATCACTTATATACAACACCTAGTGTTCATCATACAAGTACCCTCCTTAGTACACATCACCCATTTAACCCATCCCCCCACCCACCTCCTGTTCTTAATAGTTAAGAGTCTGTTTTATGGTTTGCCAACTTTTAAATACTTTTATAAAGCTAATGGCTTTAATTTTTTTATCGAACCAGTAAAGATAAATATTACTTCAGCTTGTCAACTTTTTTCTTTTTTTACTGTTGGCCTCACTGTCAAGCCAACAAAATTAAAAAATGGTTAAATTTAGCTTTTCCTAAAATAACAGGTGCTGAATAGGGCAGAATGCAGAAAATCACAGTAGCTGACCTTATTTTTCCCAGTCTTTATTCTTTCAGAAGTTGTCAGTGTGAATGGTGATTTCTTTTCTGAAAGCTATATTAAAAAGTTTGATATGCTAAAACTAAGATGTATTCCCTAGTGCAAAAATGTTTTAAATTTTCTTAAAAGTGGCTTTAATATTTCCTCCTTTATATTTCATCAGTTTATTTAATCAATTACTTTTGCTCTGTAAGGGAGGAAAAATATCATCTTTTACTTCCACCCTTCTAAGTTCTCAGCTGGTATCCCTGAAACAAAAGGTAAATTAATAAGAAAAAAGCATAAAAATGTACTTAATATGTTTCACATGACATGGAAGTCTTCCTAAAGAAATAGGACCTGAAGAAATAGTTAAACCTAAGCATTTTCGTATCGGGTTTGACAAAGAATAGAAGGTTGTGGAAAATATAATTAGGGCAAAGGGTATAAGCTAAGTGTAGTAAACTGGGGTAAATTTAGCAAGGCCTGTTGACTCAGATTCTTCTTGTCATCCGTCTTCAGATGAGAATGCTTCTTTTCTCTGGATACATGAAGGACACCTCTCACAGGAGGATCTTATGGCCTGCTTCTGGTGAAGGTCAAAAAGTCCTTCCTGGACATGCTGTTTCTCAAATTCCTACAGCTTAAAATATTTGTATACCAGGATGCTGTGTTTTGAGGTAGCATATTCTGAACCCCATCAACTCCAAACACTCCAGACCCTGCCTATTGTAATTTCATATAAACAACATTTAGAACTTCTTAATCTGTTATCAATAAAATAACTAAATGATGATAATAAGGAAGGATGTCGAATTGAAAATATAGACAAGCCAAGGTCCTAAAGAATAATGAGAAAAGAAAATGTACGCATTTACTGAACCTCACCATTCAGTGTTTCAGGAAGATTCACTGTCAGTTGTGTAGATGTTTCCTAAGTATGATTTACATGTGTTCTTATGCTAAGGGCATTTTATCATTATGATTTTTGCCAAAAAAAAAAAAAGATAATGATGGTGATGGTGATGATGGTAGGCACCTCTGATACAAGCTGTTTTTCTCAACATGGAAACATCCTACATTCAGGAAGCCCCAAAGTCATCATGTTTACCTGCTTTCAGTGTAGTAAAAAGCAGTCCTTGTGTTAGTGTAACTGAGGAAAATATCCCTCACTGTTGTTGTTTCCCTTGGGAAATTTTGATGATGTTGGGCTGAGGAATTCAGGCACTCAATGACTGGTGAGCTTTAGAAGAAATTTACAGTTACAGTCAGTGAAACTTGTATGCATTTGTAGAAAAATACAAGATGCTGTCTGAGCTTAAATGAGTTTTCTTACAAACCTTTCACTTTTTACCAGTTATAAATGATAAATACATTTTCAGATTATTTATCAGCCAAAATACCAATTATAGTGCTTTAAAAACTTCCTAACTTGTTTCTGTTCAAAAGAAGAAATAATGAATTGGTAATTGAACAACTGAATACAAATTAAATCCATTGCAAAATTTATAGTTCTGTTTACCCTACAGAAGGACATGATTTGTTGGAATGTGATTATTTTTTCTAAGCATGTGGAGTTCAAGTAGTTTATCTTAGGTCAGAAGTTTTATCCATTAACTTTAACTTTCTATTCATAGCAAAATAGGTTGAAGTCTTCTACAGGGTTTAAGTAAAATTATGATGATGATAACAATAGTGATAATAAAGCAAAATAATGATAAAAATGGTTACATCATTCCTAATTTCCCACAAATATACTACTATGAGAAAAAACAATGTGTGGTCTTGTCTGGCAGAGTTTATGACTCAATTCCACTTTGCCTTAAACTTACTAGTATGAGGAAGGAGAAAATTTCATTTGAATTGCCAATAATTATAAAATTACTGAAAACTGTTTTAATGCAAGGGATATATGCAAGAATCACTTCTCCTTCATGTGCCTTTTAAACTAAACTCTGGAATTTAAAGAGCACTTAAGACAGAATAATTAGTATTTTGACTATACTCAGTACCTTGATAATATTCCTGCAATAATCTGTGTGGAAAAAGGGAAATTTATCCAATTAGGAAGAGTTAAAAGGTGAAGCACACTGAGAACCCACTTACTATCATTGTTATTCAAATTTTGCTAATGTTGCTGGGCAGCCTAGGGGGGTGTGGAAAAAACACAGCATTGATTGATTCAGTGCCTGAAATTGGCAAATAGATGTAGGCTGGGAAAATGTTAGAATTTACTACTGGGTTTGTAAGGGCATGATTTAATATTTGTCATGGGCAGGGAGGGAAGTGCAGCTAGTAATAACCTCACGGGTCCTTTCTCTTACAGTGGAGGGGGCCCTCCCTTCTGTCCAAGGCTAGTCTCTCCACTGTGAGGAAGATCACATCCTCTGTTGCCAACTTAGCATAGGCTCCTGCATTGTCCCTTTTTGCAACATCATCACTTTCCCCCCTTTCTACTTGATCAACATACTCCGTTATCATACAAAAATCTTGGTATTATTTTCCTCCTTAAAAGAAACAAACAAAAACCCCCTAGTCCTCACATCCCTGTCTAAGTTACTGGCCCGTTTCTCTTTTTCAGATTTGAAGGTTTTCCATACCATTTTTACCTATGTGCCTATTGTTAACAAAAGATGTTCTTATTTTAAAATAATACTTGATGCAGTTCATGTTTATACGTATAGTTTATGAGGACCTCTTACCTACAACTGTTTTTATGGGTTCTAACCATGTTTTCTTTTCTCTTCTGAATAGTATGGCAGCTTTGGTAATCCAGGCACACTGGCGTGGTTACATGGTACGCAGACAGATTAATTTCTCTACAAGGCTACATACTGCTGCAGTAGGACCCCTGACATTCCAACCCAATGACTGCATCAAGAATAAAACTATTTTAAAGGAAGAAAAAAGGGAAAACACCGTGAATATCCAAGAACAGAGGGAAAAGGCTGCTATTCTTATTCAGGTTAGCTTTAATCTTTTGGTGAAATAGTCCCGAGAGATGTAGTTGTCATTTTTCACTGAGTAATTCTATATAATGGACAACCCATGGATGTCAGTGATTTATAGCTACTGGATTTGCTTCTTACTTAATTAGGTGACAGGTAGGCCATAGGTTGGCTGTGCCTGTGCTTAGTATCTAGGGTGAAAAGAGTAGCCTATAATTTAGAAATACATTTCTCATGACCAAGGGCCAAACTGAGCCACACAATCATGTTTAAAGCTTCTGATCAGATATGCCATTTGGCACATTTGGTAACATTTGATTAGCCATAGCAACTCTCACTTGGCCTAATCTAGAGCTCTTTTTAGAAGCATGTTTAAAAATCTACTAAAATAATTGTTAAAGTTCTTCAAATACACGTTTTAGTGAGAAATTCAGGGAGCAAGTATTGAATAGACTTGATTCAACCTCACCAAGATCAGATTTTGAAGTGAAGTTCAACCTAATCACATTCATCCTATTATTTATTTATTCATCAAATATTTTTTAGAATCTACTATTTGTCAAGCACTATTATGGGCTTAGGAACCATAACCATAAACAAACTGTATAAGTTCTCTGCCCTCATGGAATTTACATTCTAGTGGAAGAGGCAGAACTAAAAAAATACATAAATATAAAATAAACTAAATAAATACATAAAACTAAATAATCCTAATAAATACATAAACTAAATAAACTAAATAAATACATAATGGTACCGAATTGAAAGAGAGTAACCAAAAAATTAGTGTTTCCCTTTATCCATTCTTTCAACAAATATTTCTTGGCACAAAAATCTTACTAGCTTACATTCTGCTGGGATGTGCAGTTAGTAAATAAATATGTTAGATAGTGATAAGTACGAAGAGGAAAAATAAAGCAGGATAAACAGGACAGGAGTATCAAGGGAAAGTTTATCATTTTAGATATGATGGGAAATGGAAGACCAGAAAACGTGACATTACAGTGACAGATTAAGCCATTGGCTATCTGGGAGAAGAACACTCCAGACAGTGGAATATCTGATCAAAGGCACTGATTTAGGAGCATACTGCAGTGTTTATAAAGAGCAACAAGAAGCCAGGGTGACTGGACAGTGATGGAGGGGAAAAGGGTAACACTTACAAATCATAAGTCAGTGTAAAGACTTTGGCTTGTCATCTGAATGACATGGGAAGATATTATAGGAATCTGAGCAGTAGGCTCACATGATCAAGTTTCCTTTATGTTGTGATTATACTGTAGGAAGGCAGGGGTAGAAGTAGCAAAATCAGTTAGGGGATATTACAGTAATTCAGACAAGGGATAATGGTAGCATGAGGCCAGAGTGTTGCAGTAGAAGCAGTAAGAAAATCACAGGCCAGAATATATGTTGGTTTATTTTGAAGGTAGAGCTGATAACATCAGTTCATGGGGATGTGGTATGTAAGAGAGCGTAAGGAATCATGGATGCCTCCAAGGTATTGGAATAACCAACTAGAGGAATAGCCTTAAAATTAAGTTGCTGGCTTTTACTACGAAAGCCATAGTTTTCAACATTATCTTTGCTATGGTTCTAATAAATATATTCAGTATTTCAGTTGACTTAATTTGTCTGAACTGTACTCCTAAGGGCAATGCATAGACATTACTAATGCCTGAATGGTGGTGGGAGTGGGGGGGATTCAATGGATTCAAGAAAACTCTGAGGAAAAGAAAGAACCTCAGTTACTATCTCAAAATATTATTCTGCAACATGAGGAATGAATATATCATGCAGACCAAACTCCCTCCTGTCATCAGTTGATAAGGAATACTTTGTTCAGCATTGATGGTACGTGGATCTGAAACTTTTGCTTCATTCTGTTCAATGAAGAAACAGAAGTTTATCGCTTTGTGAAACAGTCTAGTTCAGGGACTGATATCTCTGATGAATGTCCTTTTGTTGAGCTTCTGTGTATCTATGACAAAAGTAAGCATAATTCAGCCTTTGCAGCTTAGAGCAAGTCTCTTTTATTGTACACCATGGTATTTAAAATCACCTGAAGTGATCTCAGTTTCATTTTCTCTTCTCTTGCGTACAGTCATCTGGTTACTTACAGCATTCGTATTAGTATGAATTCTAGACTGACTTACCATTCTAGAGAGCAGAGCACAAAGCAATAGAAAGAGCCTGGGCTTTAGAAGGAGCAAAATGAACATTTTATGATGGATGTGGTAGAGGCTGCTCTCTGCTCACTAAAACTCACATTCTCCCCTTGTTCCAAGCATACAGCCAGACTAGATATCCCACCTTCTCCTGCACTTTAGGATGGCTCCTTTTCTGAGTTCTAGTCAATACATTGTACATGAAAGACATGTACACCACCTCCATGTCTGGATCATTAAACATTGCACAGATATCCCTTCATATTCTTTTCCCTTTCTGGTTGGCTGAAATGAAGACAGGTTTTGAGGCATCCTTGACAGATGTCTGTCAGGATTACAGAGCTAGCAAGGTCTGGATACCTGAATTACCTTATGTTAACGTTTTGCCCCATGGTCTTTCTCACCCTCTCGTTGTTTGCCAGATGATTACTAAGTAATGCTTTAGGAGAGAACAAGTGTATAGTATGTTTTGGGAATGGGAGTTGATGGGAGTTGGAGGGAAAATAGATACAATTTCTTGGCCAGGGAATTAATTTGAATATGTGAGAAACATGAATTAATTGTAGATGGATTACTGGGGAAAAGTTAAGATCTTGACAGAAACAAATAAGCTAGAAGATGAATCTGAACATCTATAATACCTTTATTTCTCATAAACTGATCAGAGATGGCTGGAGGAAAGTATCTATATATATCACACCAGAAAGATACACACTATATATTGTACTCTAGAGCTTTGGAGAAGTCCTGTCCCTGATGAGTTGGGCTGGATCCGTTGTGAACCACAGTGAGCTGATCCTTATTATTGAAAGCCTGGATTTAAGTTTCCCTTTATACCCTGTTTTCCCTAGGTCTCCATGTCACCTTGATATCTTCTGTAACCAACCCACCTCTCCCCACTCATCACTAGACTATTTGAAACAAATCCCAGATACCATTTCTTTTGTAAATATTTCAGTATGAATTTCTGTAAGACCTATTGCTTTAAGTAGAACTACATTACCATCCAAAAATTGAAACTTATTTTTCAATATCACCAAATATCAAATCAATATTCAAATTTATATTGTTTTATCAATGTTTGTTTACAGATTTTTCTTAATCAAAATACAAATAAAGTCATCACTTTGCCTTTGGTTTAAATAATACTTGAAAGTCTTTTAAATACATAGTAACCCCCTCTCTTTTTTCCTTACAGTTTATTAAGGAAACTAGGTCTTTTCTCCTGTAGTTTTCTGCTTTCTGAGTTTTGCCAAATGTATCCCCATAGCATCACATACATGTTTCTTGGTTCCTTCTTTTTCTGTAAGCTGACAGTAGGTTATAAAATTTGCTATTATTTGGGTTTTTTTGTTTTGTTTTGTTTTGTTTTTTATCAAGAATACTTCAGGGGCGCCTGGGTGGCTCAGTCAGTTAAGTGTCTGACTTCAGCTCAGGTCATGATCTCATGGTTCATGAGTTTGAGCCCCACATCGAGCTCTGTGCTGACAGCTCAAAGCCTGGATGGAGCCTGCTTCAGTTTCTGTGTCTCCCTCTCTCTCTGCCCCTCCCCTGCTCGTGCTCTCTCTCTTTCTCAAAAATGAATAAACATTTTTAAAAAAAGTTTAAAAAATGAATACCTCTAAGTGGTTGTATGTATTACAGTGAAGAAGCACCTAATGTCTAGCTGCCTCTCTTTTAGGAATATTAGTGACCATTGATTATAATTGCCTAGGTCAATTCTTGTAAATAGTTTGCAAAATATTGATACTCTATGTGTAATTTCTTCATTTTTAAACAAAAAATGTCTACAGAGAGAAACTTTGTTTAATTGACTATGTAGTTTACCTTGAGGTGCAATTCACTGGAAAGGCAGGTTAAATGCTTGATGCTTTTTTACCAAGTTTTAGATTAATAAGGTTTCCCAGTATCCTTCAGCGGTCACCATAATGTGTTCTATCAAAATATACACATAAAATTTTTAAATATATGATGTTTAATTCCATTGCAAATTTACTCTTACTGATGCTCAAATTGTCCCTCATTTGGCCAGGTTAGGTTCAAATTAGCTTTGGTGATACAATTTAGTAGTTTTTAAAAACTTCCCTTGCTTTCTAATGTGCCATTATGTTTCAGGTTCATTTTGCTTACATTTTATGCCAGGCCTAGATTCAGACATTGCCCCAAAGATCTTTGGTTCCTTTAATGGGGATAATATTTAGAAACCCAGCCTGGGTTTAGGAGTGAATTAGGATCTTAGAGGTGTTGTTGTTACTGGTATGGTCATGGTTTCTAGATGTTTTTTCATTGTACGGAGCTTACAAATACATATTTTTAAGAAAAAGTATACCATGGGTTCATACTGACATTTTAATATTAAATTTAGGACTACAGGATTTTTACTTATTCGATTTTATATTTGCATCTTTTTTCTTCTATGGAAATTTCTGGTTCCCAATAACATTAACATAATTGTTCTTTATTTTTTTCCTCCTTTTCATTTTCATTTCTGTGTGTGTGTGTGTGTGTGTGTGTGTGTGTGTATCTGTGTTTGTATCTGTGTACACATGCACATACTTAGTGAAAATAAATAAGGACCATACAAATAAGAAAAAAAAAAAACAGGCTATTTATTCAGAGACTGCTATAGCAAGGGACTCAGCCACTATCAGTTGCCTTTGGCATAGTCTCAAAGACAGGGGGGAGAGTAGGAAACCTTTAGTGGAGAAAGAGAGAGAGAAAAAAAAGATCTTCAGGTATGGTCTAATTGGAGGGTTTGGGCAGGGGGAAGGCATTAAAGTGGGCAGCTAGAAAGTAGGACATATTGTGTGATTGGTTGGGAAGCTTATTTGGCTAGCTTTGGTTGATCCTGAGTTGGAAGTAGGGACAAAAGTAGGGAGGCTGACAGTCATTGACAAAATCTTGACCATTCTTGGCTACTTGTTGCCGAGGTTGTGGTTTGGCTTTCAAGGCTAGTTGCTGCAGAGGTTATGAGTGACTTCTGTTGTCATGTATGTTCTGGCTATTGTCCATATATTCCAGTTCTCCATATATAGATTTTCCGTGATAACAATACCAATATTATTACTAACAATATGATTATTGAAAACATATTTAAGGTATCTTCTGTAGTTAAATTTGTCTTTTGAGTATATTTGACTAGGAATAAATATATTTTAAAGTCACTTTAAATAACTTCTGTGTGTATATGCCTCCAGCATTAAATATATTTTTGTATCTCTTCAGGACTTCCTTTTTATTTCATATTTGTTTGTTTTATAGTTATCTTATGCATGTGCACAGTTCCAAAGTCAAATCTAAGAAAGGTATATTCAGAGAAGTCTGGTTTCTGTTGCTATGTCTTGCATCCTATTTTCTGCCTCTATACTTAATGATTTTTAAAATTAATTTCATAACTTTTATTTGTAAATATTAACAACCACATATACATATATGAATATATTTGAGTGTATATGTTTATATAATTTATGTATTTATTGTATATTTATATGCAAAGTTGCATAAAATGGCAAAATAGAATATACACTTGTTTCTATCTTGTTTTTTTATACTTAATGGATCTTAGATCTCACTCCCTAGTAGTATATAAAAGTACTTATTTAAAAGCTATAGAGTTCTTGGAGTTATAGTTAGGAAAGCTTTCTAGACTCCAAGATTATTAAGGAATCTGAATGATTTTAATTCTATTTTTATGTGCTTAGTTTATTTTAAAATGAAATTAGTTAATAGTTATGGGAAAAGATTATACCTTTCTAATATGGCCATTTGTATATGTTGAAATTTTCCTAAATGTGTGTTAGTTTATTTTATACACAATTATTTGAAAATGAGAAAAATTGGTTTTCCTTTGTATCTCTTTCTTCTTAGTTTAGAATGGGTCCTGGAGGAATTGTCAGATAATTGATTGGTTGACCTACATGTGCAGTTGAGGGAGTTTTAAAGATTCTTTTCTGCTTACCACAAGGAAAGTCTCCTGAGATTCAGAACTTTAGACACATGCAGTTGTTTAATTTATCTTACAGTTTTAAGTGTCACATAAAGTTCAAAAAACAGATTATTGAGCCATTAAACTAAGGGCTTAGATGTTTTATCTTCCTAATGGGATAACACAGAGAATCTGGTTTGTAGTTTGATCTATAACCTTGTATAACATGCTTTAAATTTTTGTTTAGGCAGTTTGGAAGGGCTTCCTTTTGCGAAAGAAACTGACAACAGCTTTAGAGGCTATTAAGAGTGAAGAATCTGAAGAAGAATATGAAGAAATAAATTTGGAGGATTTTACATTTGATGAAGTAAGTACCAACCACAACGTATAAATATAGGTCTTAAAAATGTTTAGTATACTGGTTTGGAGCTAAATCAGTTTTTAAGATTTTTATCCTCTTAACACTATGTCATAGATT
This sequence comes from Felis catus, assembly GCF_018350175.1. Taxonomy (NCBI): domain Eukaryota; kingdom Metazoa; phylum Chordata; class Mammalia; order Carnivora; family Felidae; genus Felis; species Felis catus. The sequence goes on from NC_058374.1 coordinate 107,717,734, forward strand.
ATTTTAAACAACACTTGAAAAGGTATGCTTCTGATTTCTTAATATCCTCTTTATTTACTCTACAAGCATGTACAGTATGTGACTGTGCTCCGAGAATATTAACAAGAGTTTGTGCATACTCTTTGACAAAATGATTTGCACAATGTTTTGTTTATCAGTTATCCTTCATTAAATACAACTCTGAGCTTACGTATGCCCTGCTCAACAGTCTTTTGTAGTTCTTTGTTGCCTCGCAAAATGAGAACACCCTCTATATTGTTAATGTAAGAGTCCACAGTAAGGTACCAAAGTGTAAAGACATCCATACCACTTCTGTGACTTCCAAATGCTCCAACCAAATCGAGGACTGTTTTATCATACAGAGCACTAGCCTTTTACATTAGTTTTACTCACTCTGTTTCCTCTTCTCTAGACAGTTACACCCACATAAATACCACTCTGATGAAGATGTAAAACATATGAACATCTCCAGACTTCCTCATGCCTCTGCAGTATTCAGACCTCCATCATCATAGATTAGTTTTCCCTATTTTGAACTTCCTATAGGTGGAATCATACAGTATGTAATCTTATTATTTCATGTAATATTATGTCCATAAGATTTATCTATGTTGTTGAGTATAGTTGTATATATACCAATCTTAAAAATACCTACTTTTTGGTGCACTTGGATGGCTCAGTCAGTTAGTTAAGTGTCCAACTCTGGATTTCAGCTCAGGTCATGATCTCCTAATGTGTTGGATTGAGCCTAGGGTTGGGCACTGTCCTGACAGTGCAGAACCTGCTTGGGATTCTCTCTCTCCCTCTCTGCTCCTCCTTGGCTTGTGCACACACAGGTGTGCACATGCTCTCTCTCTCTCTCTCTCTCAAAAAAATAAGTAAATAAATAAAAAGAAAATACCCACTTTTTATCTATTATTTGAATACGCTACTTTTTAAATCTATTATTTGAACACACCTTTTTTTTTATTTGAATACATACACTTTGGATAGTAATCTATTCTACTATTGGAAGATATTTGTTGTTAATTCTAGTATTGCCTATTAAAGCTAAATGCTATGAACATTCTTGTGCATGTCTTCTGATGTACATAGTCACATTTCTTTTAGGAATAGAATTTCTGGGCCTTAACATTCACCTGTGTTTAGTTGATAGTGCCTAATGGTATTCCAAAGTGATTATATCAGTTCATAGCCCTATCAGAAGAATATGGGTGTTTTAGAGGAGCTCTATCTTCACAACACTTTGTATTTTCATGTCTTTTTCTTCCATTCCAGTAGGTGTGTGGTGGTATAGCTATTGTTGTTTTAATTTTCATTTGTCATAATTAATAATTTTGAATACCTTTTAAAATGCATATTGGCCATTTAGATATTCACTTTTGTGATATGGTCAAGTGTGTGTGTATTTTTTCATTGGGTTGTATATCTTTTCTTCTTATTGATTTGTAGAAGTTCTATATATATTCTGAATACTGCTCTCTTTTCCCTTGCAAATATTCTAACCTCTGTGGCTTACCTTTTCACTGTCTTTATGATTAATTTTAATGAACAGAATGTTTCTAATTTCAAATAAAAAATTTAATTGTTGTGATATATGAGAAATCTTTGCTTACTCCTAGATCATGAAGATATTCTAGAAACTTTATAGCTTTCAGCATTTAAATCTAGATGCACCTGGAATTAATTTTTGTTTATAGTGTGAAGGAGGGGTCATGTTCTTCTTGGGTCAAATGAATCTATAAATCAACTTGGGAGAAATAATATTTTTTAGTCTATTACTTTTTAAAATCCATGAACATAGACTATCCCACAGTTTATGTAAGCCATTAAAAATCTCTGTAAGGGGCGCCTGGGTGGCGCAGTCGGTTAAGCGTCCGACTTCAGCCAGGTCACGATATCGCGGTCCGTGAGTTCGAGCCCCGCGTCAGGCTCTGGGCTGATGGCTCAGAGCCTGGAGCCTGCTTCCGATTCTGTGTCTCCCTCTCTCTCTGCCCCTCCCCCGTTCATGCTCTGTCTCTCTCTGTCCCAAAAATAAATAAACGTTGAAAGAAAAAAATTAAAAAAAAAAAATCTCTGTAAAAATGCTTTGTAGGTTTCATCATAGAGGTCTTGTACATTTTTGGTTAGATTTATCAGATATTTTCTGATATTATATTTTTGTATATTGACCTTATATTCAGCCACTTTGTTAAAATCACTTATTAATTTTAGTAGGTTATCTCTCAGGTCTTTGGTATTCTGTATACACATCATGTCATCTGAGAACAATTACAATTTTTTTTTCCAATTCTTATTCCTTTTATTTGTTTTGTTTGTGCATTTGTTTGTTTTTGATTTACTATTTCCGGTAAAATGTTGAATAGTGGTGATATTAGTTTTCATCATTTTCTAGCTTCTGGTCTTTGGGTGAAAGCTTTCAGTATTCCACCACTAAGTAAGAGTTTTAATATAGGTTTCTTGTAGAAACTCTATATTTGATTAAGGAAGTTACCTTCCTTAACATATTTTTACCATTCCAAGAGGCTAATATGATGATGATGATGATGATGATGATGATTTTATATATGAGTTCGATTTTATCAAATACTTTTTATGCATATAACAGTGATTTTCAAACTTTAACTCTTATATTCTTAGAATAAACCAACTTAGCTGTAATGTATTATCTTTTTTATTATCTCTGAATTTGGCTTACTAGTATTTGTTTAGAATTTTTGCATTTATATTCAAGAAGAACTTGGATGTATAAATTTTCTTTTTTATAAAACTGTTAATTTAGATTTTGGTATCAAAGTTATGTTGGCCATATACATTTCATTGGGAAATGTTTCCTCTGTTTTGTTTTCTGAAAGAGTTTGATGTAATATTGATTTTATTTGTTTCTTAAAAATGTGTCTCAGCATATAATATATTTGGGGAAATGTCCATGAGCATTTGAAAAGAATTTTAAGTATATTGTTACTAAAATCACAGTTATTTCAAGTTTATTAATTGTGGTTTTAAAAATCTTCTGAGTCCTCAGTGACTTTGGGAGGAAGAATTCTGTTATTGACCGAAGAATGCTAAAATCTCTTACTATGATTGTGGGTTTCTCTAAATGAACTTATAGTTCTGTCAAATTTTGCCTCATACTTTGAAGCTACATTATTAGGGCATCACGTTTTGTATAGGAAGAGATTGATCATTGACCATTTCATCATAATAAAATTCCCTTGTTTAACTCTAGGTTCCCTCTTTAACCAAATGCCTTAGTGGCTACTTCCTCTGATATTTCATACCTACAACAACTTTCTTTTGGCTGGTAATTTTATAGTAATAGATATTTTTCTAACCATTCCCATTTAACATTTCTGTGTTTTATATTTAAAATTATTATCTCATAAGAGACTATAATTAGGTTTTGCTTATTTTTATATTCCATTCTGATAGTATTTCATTAACATATTCAAATCATTTTAATATTTTTTATAGAATATAATTAGATTTATCAATACCATCTTTGTATGAGTTTTTTGTTTGTCGTATGTATTCTATGTATATTTTTTTAGGTTTTTATTGTCCTCTCTTGCATGAATCAAGTTTTTGTTTGTTTTCCTTTTCCCCCCTTCATTAGCTTGTTGATTTGTGGTTATGTTTTTCCATGTACTTCATTTTTTCCTGCATTAACAAGCTTCCATCTGCATTTATTTTCCTTCCCCTGAAGGATTTGTTTTAGTAATTATTTAACTTCAGATGCGTTTTTTGTCATTTGAACACTTACTTTAAAACTTGAAGGATATCTTCTCTAGGCATAGAATTCTAGGTAAAGTTTTTGTGTTCAAAGATGTTATTTCATTAGCTTCTGGCTTTCATAGACTCTGTTGAAAAGTCAGTACTAAATCTTAATTTTCTTCTCTGAAGATATCCTTCTACTCCTGGACTACTTTTAAGGTTCATTTTCTGTGTTTGTTTTTCAGCAAAGGTGTGATTTTCTTTGTATTTACTCTGTTTGTAGTAAGAAGGTTGAATGGCTCCTTGAATCTGTGGTTTATGTCTTTTACCAGTTTTGGAAATTTCTTGACCAAGTATTTCAAACATTTAATCTTTTTCATTATTTCTCTTCTTTGAGGTAAAGTGCTTCCAAAAATGTGTATGTTAGAATTTCTCATCATTTCACATTAGACTTTTCAACTCTGTTTTGAATTGTTATCTATTTTTGTGTGTGTGTGCTTCTGTGTTTTAATTTGCATGTTTTTTACTGACCTATCTTGTAGTTCACTAATTGTCTCTCTTGAGTTACCTAAGAATTTGTAGCCTATATTTTGAATTCTTAATTTTAGTTATTCCATTTTTTTTTAGTTTTAGAATTTCTACTTACTTATTGTAAATTCTAGTTACATGTTGAATTTTTCTATCATCTTCTATATTTTCTTGAATATACAAATTATGGTATTTTCAAAATTTTCTCGGTTAATTGCAACATCTGGATCACTTGTATGTTTATTTCTATTGACTGTTTATCTCTTGTATTTTGAGTTAGTTCTCCTTTTTGGCATTCAATCTTTGATTAAATATCAGACATGAATGAAAAAAGTGTAAAGAGCCCGAAAGGTGTTTTCTTTCTCTAAAGAGGATTTAATTTGAATCTTGCAGGCAGACATTGTATGGAAGAGTTTCTTTGAGGCTTATTTTCAAGCTTTATTGACTGGACTTTTTCTGGTTTCTCTTGGGGGCTGAGCTAATATGGTGTCTCAACTAAGAGTGACATATTTAGCAGGTTACCCTCACCTTGTTTGTCCCTCGATTCTAACCCCCTTCTTCACAGCATCCAGTGACTGAAGAAGTTCCTTCTTAGCTTTTTAGTACAATAGGTATTCCTATTGCCCTTTGATTCTATGTGTCTCTCCTACACATATTCTACATGGAGTTGGAAGACACATGAAGGGGAATTTTATACATTACTTTGAGCTCACATTTCTGTGGCTCTTTCCTCTTGAGGATCTTAGTCCAATCCTAACTACCTTGGCATCTCTGCACTTTAACTTCTATGTCCTCATTCCAGTGAAACTGCTACAAGAAACTTCATATTTCTGCTTGGCTTCTTTTTCTTGTTAATAAAATTAAGAATTTTCCTGAGGGAAAATGTGGAGGGAAATATAGGATTCATATCAGCATGACACTCTACTTTCTAGGATCTTGGCTTTTTAAGTCCTGGATGCTTTGATTACCCTTGAGTGCCTTCAGCTCCTTTTTAAATGTAATAATTATAGATGTTCTCAGGATAATTTTAGTTCTAATTAAAGCTATGCCAGAATGAAATGGACAGAATGAAATTTTTATAAATGAGTATTTCAAGTCAGTGGTTATCTTAAATATTTCAGGCATTGTTCTCATCACAATGAAGAAAACAGGTAAGATCCCTAACCTCACAGAGCTTACATTTAACTTGAAGTGATAAACAGTGAGTAAATACATAAATATACAGAATGCTATAAAAATACATTTTTACTTCTTTTTCATTGGCGCTGCTTTATTTTATTATTTTTTTGAAATTAAGAAAGATGTCCCTTTTTTTTGAAAACTAAACATATAAATCATTAATAGAAAAGATCTCAAAGTTAGTCATTTGAAAAGGTTGGCATCAAAACTTCTTACCATTCATCTTCTAGGAAGTTAGTAATATGTAATGACGTTATTGTACAGTTTGGGAAATTAAATGCTTCTCTTGAGTCTTTAGGGTTATTTATGCTCATTACTTAACAGTAATGAGTATCATAACAGGCTATGAAGGTACTGTGATGGCTAATGAACTATAGGTTTGAGTGACAATGTAGTATCAACCACTTTCCATGAGTTACATAGTATTTTCTTTTTATATACTTCTGAACATCAATGCCAAATTGCAGAGGGTACATGTGTCTTTTCTCCTTTTCTTTCTCTTCTTTGCTAATTGCTTATTTCACCTTAGGCATTTAATATATAGAATATGAAAACATTTACAAATTAATACTTATTTCTTTACTATTTTCCTTTCCAATGAGTTAACAACCATTAAGTAGCAGTCTAGGAATAAAGAGCAACAAACTTTTAACTACTGCATTACAGCTGCTGAAAAGATCATGACTAGTCACTTAATAAGAAGGTATCAATGACCAGCAACTGCACTGTGGAAATTACCTAAAATGAACAGGCAGAGATAGAGACATGGGGACTGAGGATTCAATGAATGCATCAAACAGCATCACCACTTTATTTGAAAATCATCTTACAACTTAAGATGTCATGATTAAATGACCATGGAGTCCCTGTATCAGAATGTCTGTATGCTGGCAGAAGAAATACGACATTTATTACTTGTCACATCAGGCAGGAGGAGCTTAGTGCTCCTATCTGTTCCCCTTTGCCCCCAAGTTGCACAGGGAGGAATCCAAAGAATCCCCCCCTAGGAATCCCAAGCCTAGGAAACCTTATATTTTAAAAAGGGCTACTACCAAACCTTTCCACTCCATGATCCAGAGGAAATGATTATCTTAATTATACCAGACAGCAAAGAAATTTTTCCTTCTGCCCCAGAGGGAAACACTAGAAGACTATCTCCATCTTCTGAGTCTATTAGCTATAGTAACATCTTTGAAAAGGTAGTCCAGAACAACAACTCTTGTACGTTAGGCAGAAATGTTAGAAACCTATAAAAAAAATTGTCTTCCAATAATATGTAGTCCTTGTGTATACATGGCAAATTTTCCCATTAGACCCACTCTAGTAGGTCCCCCCGAATAATCGGACAGGAGCCAGGACAAAATCCATTGGGTTATCCTCATAATGCATTTATTAAGGTTACTATCAATAGCCCAGGTGTTTTCTCTTTAAGTTTCTGTACTGACTCCCACTAGGGGCTTTAAACCAGGTACAGCTGGAAGTATTAGCTACTGCACAGACTCTTGGGCCTCAAGGAAGAAGTTTAAATTCTGCCATCTAAAACAACCCTGGCCAGTGAGTCAAAACTGACTTGAATTATTTCTAGTGGTGTTTTCTTAAACATTTGAAGATGATTTATGACCAGAACACCTTCCAGGTGGCATTTGTCCATCCCATGGGATGACTGAGAATGGATATAGGGAAACGTCTAGCGGTACAGGTGGTACAGGTTCTGGGGCTATCCCTTGATATCCTGATCAACTTCTCTGTAATGTTAAGGGGAATCACTATCACACTGTGGTCACAGCCTTCTGGAAAGGAATGGCAGACCCAGCAATAAGTTAAATTTAAGGTTCTTGCAGCCACTTGGAAGGGCCATACAGCACATTTTCTTGTGGAAGAAGGCTCCAGGGGTAGTTCTGAAGGACAAAAAATTATCCATGCCCCCCCTTTCCTCTACCTCTCAGAACGTAAGGTGTTCATTTCAAAGATGCTGGGTGGTGGTTTTCCTCCACCCCCTCAAAATTCAAGTGTCCCGTTTCAGTAACTGCAACCTCACTTTTTTTTCCTAATCATTCTCCATTCACACCTAGACCTTTTGTGTGGAAGGTTTAGGACAAGAGGAATAAATGCATTTTTAGAAAACTTAGCCAGGATTAAATTTGTATACCTTAAATCTCCTGTGGCCAGGCTGTGCCATGAGGATAAGTATGTGCCAATCATGCTGGTCTGGGACTCACTGTTAGGGGAGAGGAATATGCATCATGCCCAGGAATTGTCAGGACAGAATCCTGAGTTGTCAAAGCAGGTCTGTCTTAACCTCCGTACAGTTTTTCCTACTCATTGCCTAGGAAGTAGCTGCAAGGGTATGATCCTTTTCTGGGGACAATCACATTAACTGCCTTATCAGTGTGTTTGAACGGAAGGAAGTAAGACTGGTGGAGTCAGACTATCAGCTCATTGTTGAATAGCTTTTGTGATAAAAGGCAGTACCTGTCAGACTCCAATGGTCCAGAAAACTGTAAAATTATACAGACAAATTTCAAGGCCCACAGTTAATATGGCCAAAGTCACCTGGCAACCTGAAAAGATATCAACAGTAAGGTATTGAAAGTTTAATGTAGTCAATTTTTCAATAGCAGACAGGGGCAAGGATCCAGGCAATGTTACCTCTTTCACCATAGATGAAGGGGTAAATTTAGTAGAAGTAATGGGGCACCTGGGTGGCTCAGTCAGTTAAGCATCTGACTCTTGATTTCAGCTCAGGTCATGATCCCACAGTTAGTTAATTAGAGCCCTGCATCAAGCTTTGCACTGATAGTGTGGAACCTGCTTGGGATTCTCTCTCTCGCTCTCTCTCTCTCTCGCTCTCTCTCTCTCTCTGTCCCTCCCCTTCTCTCTCTCTCTCTCTCTCTCAAAATAAATAAACTTAAAAAAACTGTTTGTAGAAGTCACAAGTCTAGCATGCATTAATAGCTTCAAATATAGAATGAAGCCTCATCGGTGATTTGATTCCAGTCATCTCATCAGGGGATGGGACTTTACATTGGACATCCATATGAGTAATCAAAACAGTTCTGTAAACAACTGTGATTTGATTTTCCTGTGTGAGGACCCAAAACAGGTTGTATGTAGTCAGCCAGTCTGTAGTTTTCCACATGGCAGACCAAACTGTGGACTGTTGGCCACAACCCAAGTGTCATTTGGGTTTCAGCTTATCTGAACCAACCCTGAACCAGACCAATAGGGGAACATGGGTGAATTTAATCCAAGCCAGTAGCTCCAAGCCAGTAGCTCTGGTTCAGGCCATTGAGTTGAGGTAATGTTTCCCTGAGGATTATAGCTGCTACTTTCTCACGTCAAAGCCAGGATTACACTGAGGCCAGGATGGCTATTTCTTTTGACAAGTGAGGCTTTGGAAGACCTTTCACCTTGTTAGTCATTGAATCTGAGCTGTTTCACCCCAAACCAGAACTATTAGGTCAGAGAGTCACAAGGCCTCCAACGGTCAATCATTTAGTTTCTAAAAGAGTCCAGCAGGAGCTTTTTTTCAATGGGAATATACCTGGTATCTGTGTTAGAAAGGCCACAAACCCAAAGCCACAAGGGATGCCTCTAGGTGGAGGCCAGAGGGTCCAATTGATAATATCATCAGTCACAGAATCTTGTATTGTTTCCACTTCTGAAGGGGTCCAGTGAGATATTGGACCTACTTTTTTGTGGTAAAAAGCTGAAGAGATAATAGGGTTTTTTGGTTACTGTTGTTTTTTGTTTGTTTGTTTGTTTGTTTGTTTGACCAGTGGAGAGATTGAGCAGTATATTTCTTCCATAGTCCCAAGAAATTACTTGACTAACCAATCCCTGAATGCTATCTCCAGAATTTTGTTCAGATTTGTCGGTCAAGTCCTGCTGGCAGAGGTGTGATAATTCACTATTATCAGGACAGTTGAAACTAAGACTTTTTTTTGTTGTTGTTGAGATATAATTCACATACCATTCTGACATGACAACCAACAGGATATCATCTATATAGTGAAAGCTTTGGACATCAGAGGATAGACCCAATAGTCATCCAAGAGATGTCAAGTTAAGAGTTTGTCACACTAACATTTCTCTACCTGCAGCTCTTCCCCTATTGGGATAATTGCCTCTGGCACTTATGGGATAGAAAAGTAAAACATGTGATATATCAACTTCTACTCTACAATTCAGATATAGAAGCGGCAATAGTACACTGAATTAGCCTAAAGAGCCCCACCACAAGATAACTTCAGCCCCTTCCTCCACAGTGAACCATGTCTAAACCCCATAAGTTGAATCAATGTGGTCCATACCCTATGAGTCCAGAGTAGCATAGTGCCCTCTAGCACAGGGGAAAACACTATCTGTATCTTCCCAGGGTGTTAGCTATACACAGATCCTTGAAAAGATAGTCTGGAAAGAAAGCTGTCATAAGGCATGCAGAAATGGAGACTCATGAAGAATTGTCTGCTGGCCCTAAGCACTGATTATATACCACTCATAATGAACTTCTGAAATAGTGATGAATAAGACATTTTCTTGGGCCTTGAGTTCACAGTGCAAAGTGGATAACCTTTTTAAAATAATTATTTTAGCGGAAACCTTAATAAGCCTAGGTCTCAATCTCCTTTAGAGGGAATTTTGGCCACTTTGCCATAAAATATCTATAATAACTTAATACATGTGTAAATAATAAGTATGTTAAGTCTAATGTGGCATAGTGATCTACACCAGCACTTTTATTTTTATTGTTTTTATTTTTATTTATTTATTTTTAATATTTATTTATTTTTGAGAGAGAGAGAGAGTGAGGGGAGGGGCAGAGAGAGGGAAACACAGAATCTGAAGCAGGCTCCAGGCTCTGAGCTGTGAGCACAGAGCCCAATGTAGGGCTTGAACTCACGAACTGTGAGATCGTGACCTGAACCGAAGCTGGATGCCCAACTGACTGAGCCACCCAGGTGCCCCTATTTTGCACCGTTTAAATTACAGTAATTTTAGTTGATGCTTTTATTTGTCAATTTAATTTAATAAGATTTTCTCTGTTACTTAACACTGTTTAGAAGCCACCATATTAAAACAATAAAGTTATCTTTAAGTTTAAATCACCAATTCTGTTACGAGTCCCTAAATCTTGAGAAGATGAGAAAAGCTAATATAACATAAATATAGAAAACCACAACAGTCAAATCGGATTTTTTTTTCTCAGACTGAAGTAAAATTCAGTAAGTTTTCAGGAATAATTTTTGAGGCAGAGACAAAGGTGTTAAGCTGGGCAACATTCTGCTCTGGGGTTTATGTTTGATCCCTATTGCAAATTAACTTCACAGAGTGTTACATATTACAGTACATTGTGGGGAAATAAACAAATGCAATCTAAAGTATAGGCAAAGGAAAAGACCACAGTGACATTTTGTTTAATGAAAAAAGGTACGCATGGCATATATATAACAACAGTCTCAAACAATTTGAGCCACCGTGCTTTTGCAATGAGGATGGAAGAGAGGGTTTAGAAAGTGAGATTTGAGATGTATAATGGGCCAAGTTTCCAAACTATAAGGATTCTAAGATGCTCCAGAAGTTATCAAGAAGTATTAGAAATAATTATTTTGGGGATAGCAAGAGACAACTTGGACAGAAGAGGAGGAAAGTGTTGGGGCACGAGAGTAGTAGTGAAGGGAGGAGGAAAAACATCAAGTCATGGCTTTTAGCATTTCTGGGACTTGCTCAATTCTAACTGACTTGTTGCTTAGGGCAAGTCTGAACCTAGTTTCATGCATCAAATGAAAGGATTACACTAGATGGCCTGAAAAATTGTGTATTTATACACCCAAATAAACATGAATGTTATTTGTAGTCCTTTCTTTTTCTTTTCTTTCTTTCTTTCTTTCTTTCTTTCTTTCTTTCTTTCTTTCTTTCTTTCTTTCTTTCTTTCTTTCTTTCCTCCTCTTTTTAATATCCTTATTTTCTAGACTTTCAAAGTTGGATTATAGAATAATGATTTCTTTTCTGATCAAAAGCCAAATACATGATTAGAGTGCCTTGGTGGCTCAGTCAGTTGAGCGCTCGACTCTTGATTTGAGCTCAGGTCATGATCCCAGGTTGTGGGATCGAGCCCTGCATCAGGCTCTGTGCTGAGTGTGGAGCATGCTTAACATTCTCTTCCTCTCTCTCTCTGCCTCTCTCCCTCACTTTCTGTCTCTCTCAAATAAAAAAAAAAAGACAAATACATGGATATCTGGTCAAACATTCAATTGTGAACTCACAGTTACAAATCTAAGTTCAAGTTTATTTTTAATATGTAATAAATTTGTTAGTAGTCTTCTAATAACTATAAAGCTTTCCAGATCCTCAGTTGTAAGTTAAAGGATATCTGAACAGAAGGTTTTCTTAAGCAATAAATGAAATTTGTATAAATGTCCAGTGGTAAGCATGATATTTTAATATACGTTTTTAAAACAGTAGTATATTTATAATCTTGGCCATTTCCTCCTAACATTTTGAAAGTTTTTTTCAACATTCTAAGTACTGCCAAATATACTTGATATTAATAAACTTGAACTCATATAAATCAGTAGTATTGGTAATATTTTTTGGTTGTGATTATATAATTACTAAGAGCATATTTAGCATTTTATATTAAACCTTCTCTTCATGCTTCTAGAAATTTCTGAGATAGTAGTTAAAGAATTGTTCTGGCATCTTATAAAAGTTTGTGACATTGAATTAAAAACCAAGAAAAATGATTTTCAAAGTTTTCTTCACTTTTATGTATCAATTTAAAGACTACATTTTTCCCCAGACTTTAGATAGCTTTTTTAAGAAAGAGACTTCCATCTACATCTATGTGAAATGGCAAAGAAATCACTCTGCTTTGTGAGTCCCTGTCCTGCTGTAGAAAGGAAACAGCTGGAGTCCCAGAGAATGTAAAAAGGAGGTGGTTGGCAGGTGTTTAAAAGAAAAAAAAAGTTGTTTGTTTGTATGTTAAAAAAAAAAAAAGCATAAACAGTGTATAAATCAAGCTTCTCACCTGGCAATACTGCTCCTTTTCCACAGTCAGTCCTTTAGTGGCACATTACCTTTAAAAATTTTCCCCCAATTTTTTTTATTGTAGTAAAATACACATAACATAAAATTTATCATCTTAATTTTTAAGTGGTATTCAGTGGTATTAAATACATTCATAAAGTTGTGTTGCCATTAATCCATATCCAGAACTCTTTTCATTCTGCAAAACTGAAGCTACATAGCTATTAAACAATAACTCCTTAATCCCCCTTAATATCCTAAAGCTGTAACATTCTAGTTTTAATTTATACCATCTTAACTTCAAAAGCATTTAAAAACTTTCTCCTTTACGGTTCCAACTCCACCACTTTTGGTTGTTGATATCACAAAATTGCCTCTGTATAAACCTAAACTAATAACTCCTTTAAATGAATTACTATCTTAAATTATGTGGGGAACTAAATGTGGAATTACAAGCCAAAGTAACAATAATACTAGCTTTTAAATTAATAGTTTTAAAATATATTAGTCTCAAGTCATATAGAAAACAAAAAGTAGAGTTACAAACCATTGTTACAATAATATTAGCTTTTATACTTTCCCATGTATTTCTCTTTACTGAGATCTTTGTCTTTTCATATGGCTTCGAACTGCTGTCTAGTCTTTTCATTTCAACCTGCAGGACTCCCTTAGATCTGCAGGGCAGATCTAATGATAACAAACTCTCTCAACCTGTGTTCATCTGGGACTATCTGAATTTCTCCCCTGAATTTGAAGGACAGCTGACAATATACGATTCTTGGTTAACAGTTTTGTTGTTGTTGTTTTCTTTCACCATTTTGAATATCTCAACCCAATGCCTTCAGGACTTTAAACTTTCTGATAAGAAATCTGCTGGATGTCTTAGTGAGGATTCCTTATATGTGACAAGTTGCTTCTCATTGGCTCCTTTCAAGATTCTCTGTATTTTTTGCTTTTGAAAGTTTGATTATGTGTCTTGGTTTGGGTCTCTGAGTTCCTTGTACTTCAAGTTCATTAAGTTTCTTGGATGTTTATATTCAGGTCAGTCACTGAATTTGGGAAATTTTTAGCCATTGTGTCTTCAAACATGCTCTCTACCTCTTTCTTTTATTCTGTTCCATCCGTGACTCCCATGGTACATTCATTGGTACATTTGATAGTGTCTCACAAGTCCCTTAGGTTCTGTTCACTTTTCTTCGATCTTTTATTTTTTCTTCTATTCCTCAGACTTGATAATTTCCATTGTCCTGTCTTCACGTTCACTGATTCCTTTATCTACCCACTCAGAAATAGATCTCTCTAGTGAATCCCACTAGTGAATATTTTATTTTGGCTATTGTGCTTTTCAGCTCTAGCATTTCTTCTTGGTGTCTTTTAGATTTTCTATCTCTTTATTGATATTTCCATTCTGTTTATATACCATTTTCTCTCCTTTTACTTCTTTGAGTATCTTTAAAACAATTATTTGTTAAGTTTTTGCCTAGTAGATCTGCCATGAGGTCTTTTTTTAGGGGTAGTTTTGGTTGATTTATTTATTTTTCCTTTGAATGGGCCATAAACTTTTCTGTTGCTTTGTAAGGCTTGTGATTTCTTTATTTAGAGTTGGACATTGAATCTAATAATTACAGTAATTCTAGAAATTAGATTCTCTTCTCCAAGGTTTGCTGGGGTTTTGTTTTTGATTTTATTGTTTTTGTTTTTGTATTGATTATTATAGGCTATCTCTGTGCTGAGGGTCACCCTGAGTTACAAACTTAAGGTCTTCTCAGGTCTTTTCTGAGCCTGTGCCTTTCCCTGGACATGTATGTTGACTTTCTAATTTCCTACATATATACAGATGCTTTTGAATGTTCTAGCCTTAAGAAAAAAAAAAGCATATGTTAGTCTTTAATGGCTCCCAAAAGATGAAATAAAGAAAAATGAAGGGGTTGGGGAGAATAGCAGTCCATGAAATCCCCTGGAGATCACTTAGCTGGTAGGGCAGGGGCTTGCAACAATAGAAGTGCAGCAAAGGATACCCACTTCTTTGCACCTCTGTGATCAGAAGTAATAATCAATGATCAGTGCATAGATACCGATACTTGGAGGTTACTGTCCTGATTGTCCACCCTGGCTCTACAAGCTGTGTGCAGGCTACTCCTGGAACACATGAACAGCTGCCTGCCTCAGAGCCCAGGAGTAGAGAATAGCTGCTACTGTGCTAAAAGCTGATATTGAATAAAATTAACCACAATTTACCATCCAAGTCTTCCCCTGGAAGTTATAAGCCTTCAATAGATGCCAGAATTCCAAAATAATTACATCAGATGGATTCTGCCAGTGCAGTCATTTTCTAAGTTGGGAGACAGGTTCCCAGTTCTTCTTACTCCGCCATCTTCCCAGAATCTTCTGGGACTGCCTTTTATCATATCATCTCCACATTTTCACATTTTCTCTTCACTTTAGTAGTTTTCACCAGATTAAGAATTCGAATTTGATGCTAGCTGATATGCCATAGGCCTTGGTCTTTCCTGGGATGGAACTGGATTTTTCTTTATTTGTCATTCACAAGGAAGAATTAAAAAATCTGAGCTCTAGGGGAGCCTGGGTGGCTCAGTCAGTTAAGTGTCCAACTTCAGCTCAGGTCATGATCTCACAGTTCGTGAGTTTGAGCCCTGAGTTGGGCTCTGTGCTGACAGCTCAGAGCCTGGAACCTGTTTCAGATTCTGTGTCTCCCTCTCGCTCTCTGCCCCGTCCCTGCTCACACTCTGTCTCTCTCTCTCTCTCTCTCATAAGTAATGAAATAAACATTAAAAATTTTTTTTTAAAAATCTGAACCCTGAATCCTGTTTGCATCATAAATAGCACTTTTTAAACAAGATACATATTCTTAAACCATATGTAACTGATATATAACTGTGATATATGTGTTAAAATGTTTGCCTGGAAAAAATTGGACAATGTACCTGTCAAACAACTGAGTAGAGGTTTCCTATTTATTCAAATAACATGAATTTAAGTCGTTATTCTAAGTTCTATGAGTAAAAATATGTCATTGCACTGCTAGCCTATAGTCAGGGTTTCTTAGTTTTTCCTTGTCAGTGGTCTTTCAAGAGATGGTCAAGAAACACTGAAATTGTATAAATGGAAAATTGCATTTAGTTCTCCTCAGAATATAATCATTCTGATTTTTAAATCCAAAATGTTTGAATATTTTACAACCTTTTAAAAAACAAGTTCATGAGCATCTGATCTTTTTTTGTAAAAATTCCCGAAACATTATAGAACCACAGAAGTTTATTCTAAACCATATTAGATAATGCAAGCAAAAATATTTGGATAATTATATCCTAATTATATAACACTAACATAATTAGTATACCATTGTGAAAATATAAAATAAATTTGATAATTACATAAATGGAATAAAGATAAGGTAAAAAGTGAAGGGACTTAAATAGAATCATTTTAAAATTTAAATTTATATGTTTTTTATCATTCACACACTTGAATTAGAGACTATAATGTTAAGATCCATGATTTTTATGTTGCCACAAAATTCATTTTCCATCTATTCAGAAAATTTGT